>NC_090447.1:1469910700-1471309866 GCF_031143425.1 Pleurodeles waltl | reverse complement strand
AGAGCTAGGTCGGGCCGGAGTTGGGGAACTGGTGCCAATGCTGAGGGTTGTAGTCCTATTATTTAAGTTCCCCTAACTTTTACATCTGCCCACTATTATACTACTTTATACTACTTTTAATGTTGTCCTGTTTTTTATACTGTCTCTTTTTTTTCAACTCCCCTATCAAATTTTTGTTTAATTCCTGTTATCCCTGAATTATCTTTTTTTTCTGTCTTTCATTGACCATTTTTATTCTACCCCTTCATTGCACTTCAATGATTCTGAGTCATCATCGTCATAGGCTATAGCTCTGCCCCTCCTTTACGCAAAGTTTGTGGTTGGCTTGACTACCTAGCTTTTCTAACATTGTGAACCAACAAAATGCCCAGAATTATATTTTTGATAGAAGATACTGCAATGCTAACCAAACTGTAACAATGTATTGCGGTTGCATTGTTTTTTTTTTTTTTTCCTAGCCATATCAACCACCAGTGGAGCCTGCTCAAGTTCTGCTATAAGGCGGATGGAGCAGGGGGAGAATTGGGTAAATGGATGGATGGGTAAAATAATGATTGAAAGAAAGGGTGGATAGTGGAAAGTGAATGGATGGATAATGGATTGTGAATTTTAGTGAAAGAGTGGATAAAAGAAAGTAAAACATAAATCATGATGGCTATTGGTGAATATAGTGGGAAGAATGAAAGGTACATTGAATAATTGCATGGATAAATAAACAAGCAAGCTCTTCAGTAGAGGGGCATGCTGCTCACCTACTTCGCTTATATGTGTTTTATGGTTATCAAAGCTATGGTTCAAGGGGGGGTATTTTAATTTTTGTTCTAATATTTTAACTCACTGTATTTGTTAAATAAGGCAGGTATGTATCCCACACATCACCATCATTCATCAACTCCCCTCCCTGCCTGTGGCATTTCGCCACTCAGGACAGAAGAAGTGCAGTGTGGTTCAATTTGTGCCTAAAGTGTTGTCTGTGCAATGTGCGTCTTCTTCAGTTAATGCAGCATTTACCAAGTTTTCAATGCACTGTAAAACAAACACACAAGGGGGGAGATTTACAAACATTTTGCTCTGGTTTACTGTCACAAAAGTGACGCTAACAGCACAAAAAGCTTTTTTCCTAATTTACTTTCCAGTGCAAAACTTGTTTTGAGCTGGAAAGTACCCTAAAAGTAACACAATGTAGCGCGAAGCACTGCTTTGCGTTACTTAGTGCTGAGGGGGCATTACATGGGTGGTACATGGATGTTCCCATGCAACCATCCATACCTTTTGATGCAAACTGTATCTACAAACAATAGTAGACAGGGTTAACACCATTTGAAAACAGGCATTAAAAGGAGAAATGTTTTCATTTCTCCTTTCTTTTCCAACTTTACGTGCGTGTTGCACTGTGCAGCATGCACACAAAGTAGGAAAAGTTTTAAAGTGTGTCTAATCATATCATTTTGTACTGGAAAGGTACCCTTCCAGAACAAAACCTATGCTAGACTCACACACACACACCCTTGCACTATTGCACAAAGGTGTGTGCGTGGCACACAGCAGCTGAAATCAGCGCCAGCGCTATAGAAAGGGAAGGAGAATGCCATATCTTTGTAGATATGGTGCTCTCCTGCTCGCTCCCGGTCATTCAGCACAGCGTTTTTCATTGTTGCACTGTACTGGGTGACAGTTTTGTAAATCTGCCCCAAGGTGTGTTGTTTTACCTTTGCCCACTCAGTCACCTCTTAGTATTTCACTCCTTTATTCTTCCCTAAGTTCTTTCCTTTCCAGCCTACCAAACAAATTGAAAAATACATTCTTGGCATGTGCAACATTTTCATGGCTATGTGAAATGTTTCCAAAATATATTTCATGGTTCCCCATAAGAAATTTATTTTACGTCTGTTCAGATTTCCCTTTAGGCTTTTGTTTATATGGTGAATTAATAAGCCCAAACTGAGGCACACAATGAATTGAGATCAGTGAAACTCCTCTATTCTCTAGCAAAAGCTCTACCTACCACAGAATCCCTCTGCCTTACTCTGCAGTAGAATAAGTCAAGTTTTCTTTTCTTACTGGCCAGCAAATGAATTTGTTGGACAAAATTTGTGGGCAAGGCCAGTGAGTGAAGTTTGGTTAGTAAGTTCCCAATTTGATTTCAAGTTTGACCTAAGGGATACTCTGTGACAAATGTGCCAAATACAATCTATGTAGCCCATTCATTTCCCTGTAGTGCAGCATATCATATTCCCTACTGTCTACTTACGGCAGACAGGATAAATATATCTTCATTTTATACATGATTTGTGTGACATATCTTATTTATTCCTCTGCCTCTCAGGAGTCAGGGTGGAAACTAAGTGAAAGGCATTTGGGGAAGAGCAGGACCAGTGAAATTGAAGACAGATAATGTACAACTACAGCTTGCCCAGGTGCAGAAAGTAGCAAAGAAAATAGCAAAGTCCCCAAAGCACTGGCTAGCATGCCTTCATTAATTTGGCACAACAACTTGTACTCCATAGTGCATAATGCCTTACTCATAAATGAGAGGTAATACTGTTTTTATACTTCTACTAAAAGTGTCTGTTTAGATACTAGAAAAGCTGTTAAAAGAAAAAAAAATACAGTTTTTTTAAATCTGGTGCTATTCTGCCTTAATTATTTTGTACCAGAGAGTCAGCGTTGTTATGTAAGGCATGTGTGGGTAAACAAATAAAATTGGCCTAGTGACTCTCCTTATCATAATCACATCAAATTCCAATGTCCCTAGGGGACCAGCAATGTAGTGCTACTGTGTTACCCACTATCTATTTTTTAAGAAGTGTTTATTAAGAGCAATGTTTACAATTTGTCTTTTTCATTTTTCCCAATATAGCTACTTCTGCTGGAGGACCACCAACCAGGCAGTATATAGACACCCATCTGCGGTGGCAGAGGCAGGAGAACATCAAGCCAGAACACCAGCGGCTGGTGGTCCTGGAGGCGGAAGAGGGTGAATAGCTGCCTCAGACCCAGGACCCAGCTCAGCAGCACACCAGCCCCAGCCTCCAGGCCACTACATCGCTGGTGGCGCCACCAGATTTCAGGGTTCCTGAAGTCACCTGCTACCACCACCTCCTGCTATGACAGGGAACCTGCAGCGGACTGACCATGTAGAGAGCTGGCTCTCTAGGATCAAGCAGAGGCTCTTCTGAGCCCTTTTAAAAACAATTTGTTTCTGTGGGAGGGACTTGTTGTGGGTGGAGAGGGTGGGGAGGGAGCTGGGACGGGGTTTTCAAAAACTTTTCATATTGGAGTTTTCGTTGGGCTTTTAGGAGTCGGGCTATTTGTTTGGGGAGAGGGCTAGGCCTGGTGTGGGTGGAAAGGTTGGGTTTTTGTATTTGTTAAAAATAAAAAGAGGATAATTTATTTTACTTGATTTATGTTATGTTTATTTTGATGTTTTAGTTTTTCCCTGCTGTATTCTAGTGTAGCCTGTTTTTCAAATCTGCCAAAAAGTATATGTCATTTAAGTAGCCTTGCTCTAGTGCTCTCTGCAACTATATTGACCACTAGGGCTACAAAAACTTAGATACACATAGACAATATCTTCTTCAGTAGCAGTTAATTACTAACTAAACAAGTTCACTTCAATCCAGAGATCTTTCCTTACCTGAATAGATGAAGCAAGAGAGTCTTCTTACTGCAGGGTGAAGGGAGAAATTGGCCAGAGTCAAGAGTGGTTGGACAAGGTTAAGCGTTTATGCAACACAAAACACAAGGCATGAATGATGATGTTGGTGGGGCTGGTGTGGAATATTTCTCAGGTAGTGAAAGGTCAGTGAGTTGGGGTTGCTTTCACCACATCCACCCCAGCAAGTATGTGATCCACTTATGGTGTAAAATTAAGTCAAACCTCAATAAATCACATAACACGGGGGAAGAGGGTTAGGGTCTCGATGAATGGACTGGAAAGGGGATTTGGGGGAAGGTGTGTCAAAGAAAAACACTACACAAAAGAAACCATGACAATATTCATTGGGGCACTGAGCAGCACACCATCATCAATCTGTTGTGAAAGGATAAGTATGACACAGTTCAGTTAAATGCATTGCAAACAGCCCTTTTGCCCCAGAGAGACCCAAGACAGTATATCTCTGTTAGAGGGAAATCTGTTAATAAAATAAGACATATCAATTTGACAAAGTGAAATAGGTTTAATCGATTTTCAGCTGGGAACAACAGGCAGTCTCAACATAGAGGCCATGACTGAAGTTCAAAGTTCTAGTTCACAAGCAGTGGTATTTGTACTGTAAAACCCACAAGAAACTATGGTCACAAGTTCAGTATTGACGTAAGCAAGAACAAGCAGTACAGATAAGATAATAGGGGAGAGGTACCTCTTGACAAGAGCAGATGCACGATTATTGGTCACCTCATGGGTGGGGAAGTAACACTGACGTCATTCAGCATCTCTGTCTTTCTGCACAACAAGTGATTATATGTTACTTGATGCTCAAAGTAGCCCTGCCTTGTGCAAATGCTTATCTGACCCTTACACAGTTCCCCTCACCATGATATGAATGACTTGTGGTTTTTAGGACCCTTGTGCTAAGGCAGGATAAACCCTTTTGTTCCACCCTGTACTAAGTGAAGATTTTGAAAGCGACAGTTGGTGCAGCTTTAAAGAAAAACTCTCATTCTAATGTGGCTTGGGCCTGTTGTGTGTTCCAGCACAGCTAACTTAACAATGCAGCATGTGTATTAGTTTCCCAAATAATAAGTGTTTGTTTGTCATAAATATGACCTGCCTTTTCTATTGAACCCACAGTCTGTCTTTTTTTTTTAGCATGTCAGGTATTAAGCCTTTCACTACTTACATTGGTTTACAACTATCCCTAGTCTAAAATGTTTGGATTGGGGTTTGGGAACTTATGTTTGTATGAATGTGATGTATATGATGTGTTCCTATTCTTCCCACATCATCTCTAAATCTTATCTCTTCTAGATTTGAATAATACAAATTAAGGAGGATTGAAGTTAACCCACCCAGTTCAAAAACTTATGATTGTTAAAAGGAAAACGATACACTATTGTCAAATTGGGCGGTGCATCTACATTCTTCTTGGAATGTCTGTCATACTTGGGTGCCTTGTTGAACATGTCCAGTAAGTAAGCTGGAGTCTTGAGCTTTCACCAAGTTTTGTTTGTGCAGGAGAGGACTAGGAGAAGGCCTGTGTATTGAAAAAAAAAACAGTGAATGTATCATAAAGGAGAATGACAAATGGAAGCAAGGTAAGCTTCATGAGGAGTCAGGAGTGTACCAAGAAGACTCAGAGGCAGAGCAAGAACATAAGATGAGTTTGACGTTTGAGCCAGCAATGCAGCAAGCACATACCTGCAGCATTTCCCAACAACACACCTCCCTCCAGTCCACAGAGATGAGTGGGTACTGTGCCTCAGAGTCTTCACCATTATCATGGTTTCACTTTGAATTTAGTAACCTTCTCCTTCTAGCTGTTGAGGTAGTCCCGCCCTGGGTTCTTCCATCCTTCTCCTCCTGATTCTGAGGAACTCCGTCCCAGTCCAAAACCGAGCGAGGTAGACCTGTGTAGTCAAGTGAGCTGCTGTTGAAGCCCAAAAGAGAGAAACAGAAATGGGGTACTTTGTGTAGATTTGTGTTTGGTAACTAAAGTGACTGGTCTGTTTTGAATAACCAGAAAAAATGAGTGGTCCTGCAGGTAAATTCCACTAAGTTTGAAATACCAATCACTTTCAGGAACAAAATGATCACCCATCAGCAAACAAACATTGCAAATCATCAGAATCAAGCTTACACATTTGTTGAATTCTCTCCCTCACTGTCAGCCACTACATACATCATCAATCATCACTCCCAATCACTCAATATATCAACACTCATTGGTGCAATAGTTAGTAGTTACCTCTTCCATCCCATGCATGGTGGTTAAACAAAATGTAATCTCCTCCACCGGTAGCAAGTAGCAAAACACTGAAATTTGGCATTAGCACTGGCAGTCTTTTAATCAATGATCTCCTTGGGCAGCACTACCTGGTGATATAAAAAAAGGATAGGAAATGGCATGTGAGGGAGGCAGGCATCATCTCCAATGTCTTGAAGGGAAGATGGGGGCTTTTTCACTGCATACGGGTTAAACTCCAATCCATGCACATAATATGTGACTAAAAAATGGTGGGGCAGCACAAATCTGACCAAACATGGGCCCTCATTTCGACCTCGGCGGTCGTTTTAAAAAAACGCCGAGGTACTGCCGTGCTGAAGACCGCCAGTGCAGGTGGTTTTCCGTGCAGTGTATTATGACTACTGGCAGCCTTCCGTCCTTATTCGGATGGAGAGCTGCCAGCAGCCATACTGGCGGTCGGCGGGGAAGTGGAGGCTGCTCCACCTCCACCACCCCGTCATCAGACACCGCCCACTGAATCACGTCCCCTGCTTCGGTGTGGCGGTGTTCTGGTGACGGGGAGCTGGCGGCAGAGCAGCCCCCATGGATCCCGTCCCCTCCGGAGGATCAACGGACAAGGTAAGTTGATCGTCCGTTAGGGGTGGGGGGTGGAGGGTTGTTGTGTGTTGTGTGCGTGCATGGGGGTGTGCGTGTGAGTATGTAGTGGAGGTGTGTGAGTGCGTGTATGCATACGGGGGTGTTGTGCGTCTGGGAAATGTGTGCGGGTCGGTCTGTGTGCATGTCTGTTTGTATGTGTGCGGGTATGTGTTGTAGTGTGTGTGCGTGTAGGGGTGTGTGTATGTGCATGTTGGGGGTGGGGAAGGGGTGTGTATATGTGAATGTTGGGGGTGAGGAGGGGGGTCTTGCCACCTTTGGGGGGTGGCAGGGGAGTGGGGGATGTGGGGGGGTATTCGGGGTGGGGAAGACCCCTATCAGTGCCAGGGAAGGAATTCCCTGGCACTGATAGTGCCTACCGCCATGGATTTTGTGGCGGTTCCAAACCTCCCGAAATCCATGGCGGTATGCAGGGTCCTGATACCGCCGGCGGTCTGGTGATGGTCTGGTGATGGCTGCTGGGCTGGAGACCAAAGTCTCCAGCCCAGAGGTCATCACCGCCCTGACGGTCGGAGTGGAGAAGTGGCGGATGACCATGGCGGTAACCGCCATGGTCATAATTCCATTTTTTTTCCCACCGGCCTGTTGACGGTTTTACTGCCACTTCTCCCCCGTCCGCCAGGGTCATAATGAGGGCCCTAATGTTCCACAAGAATTTGTTTTTTGCAAAGAAAGAAAGATGTTCAATGAGAAATAATTAAAAAGTTCTATGGTGGCACTGGCATACTCAGTCCACAAAGCAGAGTTCATCCTCAAACTCAGGTGGTTCACTCAGAAGTTGGTCAACAAAAAGCACTTGATTCTGAGCAATAATTCTCTTCCTCCTCCTGTGGTGTATCAGAAACAGTGTAATCAGGTGGTATAAAATGCTGGTTCATTCTGATGATGGTTAATCTCTTCATCCTCTGAAGTGCCATTAGGGCAGCCACTTGCTCGATCTCTTTGCCTTCGCCTCTGCAATAGAGTTAAAACCTGCCACTTGAAACAAAGTCAATGTAAAGGTTGGGTATGATTCTTCTGATGCTGTTGTTGCTGGTGTTCTTCTAGCTGGTGTTGGCTGCTTTGAGAGAAGACTGGCCTCCATGGAAGTTGAAGGCAGAACCCCAGAACTGCAGAGTGGGAATCTAAGTTCCAGCCGTTCTTCTTCCAGTTTTCCGGCTTGCTAAACAGTGCACCTCTTGTATTTTGAAACATCCCACTCACAAAAAGGAATGAAAGAGGAACAAATGCTTTTTAAGTGTGGATCAAGTAGGGTGGCACAGACTTTGGATGAGATAATGTCATTTTGCAGCCTTCCATTACAAGTCATGCAATAGCTTTGGCTCTCAACCAAGGTATGCGCTTCTGGGTTTTCCTTCACACCTCTAAGTGTGAACCTTTCAGACACCTTCTTTAGCTGGTCCTGTAGCAGACGCAACAACAGATAGCTTGGCCCATTGTACTGTCCTTCTTGCTACCTTCCTGTGTGAAAACATAAAAAGGGAGTAACATCTGTGTCAGGCATTTGACTAGGCCCCATTTGTCTGCACCTTTGGCTATAGCCTTCCCAGTTGCATCCCCCATCTTAGAATGACATAGTCATTGATCTGTCTGTACTGCTCAAACAGATGTTGCAACATATAATAGCTTCAGTTCCAACATGTTGGCACCTCCTGTATCAGGGCTTTAACTAGTACTCTGTTACCACAGTGAATAATCCACAATTGTTTCCCGTCTTTAAAAGAATGGCTGAAAAGAGTGCAAATTCGTCTGCAGGCGGTCAGTATATTGCTAACTATGGCCCTCATTACAACCCTGGCGGTCGGTGTTAAAGCGGCAGTAATACCGCCAACAGGCCGGTGGTAAAAAAAATGGCAACACGACCACGGCGGAAACCGCCAACACATACAGCCACTTTAACACTCTGACTGCCATGGCGGTAGCAACAAACACCGTGGCGGTAACCGCCAACAGACAGGCAGAAGTCAATGTACCACCCACCCCATCACAACCCGCCCATCCGCCAGCTTTTCCGGGGTGGTACCAACACCATCAAAAGCACAGCGGAAACAGTACCCAGAAGAGGAACCACTCACCTCTCGACACCCAACGAAGAACCAGGACACAATGGAGCCCGAGCTGCAGGTCCTCTCATGCTGGTCTACCTCCTCATCTACCAGGAGTACGAACGGAGGCGGCGATGACCACAGTGAGTACTACACCTAGTACACAGGGGAGGGGGAGGAAAAAGAGAGTGACAGACACACGCAACACGCAACACCCCCACCCCCACCCTCACCCACAACACCATACACACAAACATATGCATCAACATTACATTTACACCTCTTAACCCCCTGGAAGAACACAAGGACAAAAGGAATACAGTCAAACCAGTGATATTTTAGAAATAGTCAGATATACGTAATCAATTTAAAAACAGTATTTACAAAAATATACAATATGTACATAAGGCGGTACATTGTCCACTAAAAATGTCCGTGGGCCACTGGGCCAAAACTCATAGGCCAAGCCCACACTTGACTCTTGCCTCAATCTGGAGAGAGCACTGCAGGGTCATCAGGTTGAAAACACACAGGCACCTAGGGGGATGGGGAAGGGGTGGGAACCTCAGCCAGAAGATGGAATAACACCACTGCTCCTGGAGGGGGCTCTATGCCCACAGCAATGTCCTGGGGCGTGCAAGGCCACAATCTCTCAAGTGGGTGGTTTGCCCTTTGCTTGGTCCTGGGGAGTGCAAAGCCACAGTCTCTCAAGTAGGTGGTTTTCCCACTGCTTGGTCCTGGGGAGTGCAAAGCCACAGTCTCTCTAGTGGGTGGTTTGCCCACTGCTTGGTCCTGGAGAGTGCAAAGCCACAGTCTCTCTAGTGGGTGGATTGCCCACTGCTTGGTCCTGGGGAGTGCAAGGTCACAGTCTCTCAAGTGGATGCATATCTCCACTGGGTCTGGAGGGGGCTTTGTGCCCAGTGTGCTTCATCCTGTCAAGGATATGGTGAGTCGATGCATAGCACCACTGGTTCTGGAGGGGGCTTTGTGCCCAGTGTGCTTCATCCTGTCAAGGATAGGGTGAGTGGATGCCTTCTTCCACTGGTTCTGGAGGGGGCCTTGTGCCCTGTGTGCTTCATCCTGCCAAGCATAGGGTGAGTGGATGCCTTTCTCCACTGGTTCTGGAGGGGGCTTTGTGCCCAGTGTGCTTCATCCTGCCAAGAATAGGGTGGGTGGATGTATATCTCCACTGGTTCTGGATGGGGCTTTGTGCCCAGTGATGTAACAATTGGGGTGTGGCAGTTCACAGTCCCTCACCTGGGTGTCTGAGGCACGAGATTTGCAGGGACCAGGTTGCATGATAGTCCATGGAGGCAGGGCTGGACTCCATCCGGCAGCGGCTACGGCCGCAAACTGGTGGTAGTGCCGGTGCTGGTGGTGGTGCTGCCAGTGGTGGATGGAGGATCCAGCCCTTCTCCTGCAGCCTCGGACGGCTGCCCACCGGGTCTGCTGCTGCTGGTAGTGGTGCTACTGTCAGCGGAGCAGGTGGCGGTGTCTGCGGCGGTGCCAGCGGCGGTGCAGGTGGCAGTGCTGGCCGTGGGGCAGGAGCTGGTACTACTAGTGGTGGAGGGAGGTTCCAGCCCTTCTCCTGTAGCCTCAGACAGCTGCCCACTGGGGCTGCTGCTGCTGACAGTAGTGGATGCCTTCTTCAACTGGTTCTGGAGGGGGCTTTGTGCCCAGTGTGCTTCATCCTGCCAAGGATAGGGTGAGTGGATTGCTTCTTCCACTGGTTCTGGAGGGGGCTTTGTGCAGAGTGTGCTTCATCCTGCCAAGGATAGGGTGAGTAGATGGATATCTCCACTGGTTCTGGAAGGGGCTTTGTGCCCAGTGTGCTTCATCCTGCCAAGGATACGGTGAGTGGATCCATATCTCCACAGGTTCTAGAGGGGGCTTTGTGCCCAGTCTGCGTCATCCTGCCAAGGATAGGGAGAGTGGATGCCTTCTTCCACTGGTTTTGGAGGGGGCTTTGTGCCCAGTGTGCTTCATCCTGCCAAGGATAGGGTGAGTGGATTGCTTCTTCCACTGGTTCTGGAGGGGGCTTTGTGCAGAGTGTGCTTCATCCTGCCAAGGATAGGGTGAGTAGATGGATATCTCCACTGCTTCTGGAAGGGGCTTTGTGCCCAGTGTGCTTCATCCTGCCAAGAATAGGGTGGGTGGATGTATATCTCCACTGGTTCTGGATGGGGCTTTGTGCCCAGTGATGCAACAATTGGGGTGTGGCAGTTCACAGTCCCTCACCTGGGTGTCTGAGGCACGAGATTTGCAGGGACCAGGTTGCATGATAGTCCATGGAGGCAGGGCTGGACTCCATCCGGCAGCGGCTACGGCCGCAAACTGGTGGTAGTGCCGGTGCTGGTGGTGGTGCTGCCAGTGGTGGATGGAGGATCCAGCCCTTCTCCTGCAGCCTCGGACGGCTGCCCACTGGGTCTGCTGCTGCTGGTAGTGGTGCTACTGTCAACGGAGCAGGTGGCGGTGTCTGCGGCGGTGCTAGCGGTGGTGCAGGTGGCAGTGCTGGCCGTGGGGCAGGTGCTGGTACTACTAGTGGTGGAGGGAGGTTCCAGCCCTTCTCCTGTAGCCTCAGAAAGCTGCCCACTGGGGCTGCTGACAGTAGTGGATGCCTTCTTCCACTGGTTCTGGAGGGGGCTTTGTGCCCAGTGTGCTTCATCCTGCCAAGGATAGGGTGAGTGGATTGCTTCTTCCACTGGTTCTGGAGGGGGCTTTGTGCAGAGTGTGCTTTATCCTGCCAAGGATAGGGTGAGTAGATGGATATCTCCACTGGTTCTGGAAGGGGCTTTGTGCCCAGTGTGCTTCATCCTGCCAAGGATACGGTGAGTGGATCCATATCTCCACAGGTTCTAGAGGGGGCTTTGTGCCCAGTCTGCGTCATCCTGCCAAGGATAGGGTGAGTGGATGCCTTCTTCCACTGGTTCTGAAGGGGGCTTTGTGCCCAGTGTGCTTCATCCTGCCAAGGATAGGGTGAGTGGATGGCTTCTTCCACTGGTTCTGAAGGGGGCTTTGTCCCCAGTGTGCTTCATCCTTCCAAGGATAGGGTGAGAGGATGCATATCTCCACTGGTTCTGGAGGGGGCTTTGTGCCCAGTGTGCTTCATCCTGCAAAGGATAGGATGATTGGATGCCTTCTAACACTGGTTCTAGAGGGAGCGTTGTGCCCAGTGTGCTTCATCCTGCCAAGGATAGGGTGAGTGGATGGCTTCTTTCACTGGTTCTGGAGGGGGTTTGTGCCCAGTGTGCTTCATCCTGCCAAGGATAGGGTGAGTTGATGCATATCTCCACTGGTTCTGGAGGGGGCTTTGTGCCCAGTATGCTTCACCCTGCCAAGGATAGGTTGAGTGGATGCATATCTCCACTGGTTCTGGAGGGGGCTTTGTGCCCAGTGTACTTCTTCCTGCCAAGGATAGGGTGAGTGGATGCCTTCTTCCACTGGTTCTGGAGGGGGCTTTGTGCCCAGTGTGCTTCATCCTGCCAAGGATAGGTGAGTGGATGGCTTCTTGCACTGGTTCTAGATAGGGCTTTGTGCCCAGTGTGCTTCATCCTGCCAAGGATAGGTTGAGTGGATGCATACCTCCACTGGTTCTGCAGGGGGCTTTGTGCCCACAGTGCTCCATCCTGCCAAGGATAGGGTGAGTGGACACCTTCTTCAAATGGTTCTGGAGGGGGCTTGTGCCCAGCCTGCTTCATGCTGCCAAGTATAGGGTGTGTGGATGCATATCTCCACTGTTTCTGGAGGGGGCTTTGTGCCCAGTGTGCTTCATCTTGCCAAGGATAGGGTGAGTGGATGCATATCTCCACTGGTTCTGGAGGGGGCTTTGTGCCCAATGTGCTTCATCCTGCCAAGGATAGGGTGAGTGGAGGCCTTCTTCCACTGGTTCTGGAGTGGGCTTTGTGCCCAGTGTGCTTCATCTTGCCAAGGATAGGGCGAGTGGATGCATATCTCCACTGGTTCTGGAGGGGGCTTTGTGCGCAGTGTGTTTCATCCTGCCAAGGATAGGTTGAGTGGATGCATATTTCCACTGGTTCTGAAGGGGGCTTTGTGCCTAATGTGTTTCATCCTGCCAAGGATAGGATGAGTGGTTGCCTTTCGGCACTGGTTCTGAAGGGGGCCTTGTGCCCAGTGTACTTCATCCTGCCAAGGACAGGGTGAGTGGATGCCTTTCTCCACTGGTTCTGGAGGGGGCTTTGTGCCCAGTGTGCTTCATCCTGCCAAGGATAGGGTGTGTGGATGCATATCTCCACTGGTTCTGGATGGGGCTTTGTGCCCAGTGATGCAACACTTGGGGTGTGGTTGTTCACAGCCCCTCACCTGGGTGTCTGAGGCACGAGATTTGCAGGGACCAGGTTGCATAATAGTTTATGGAGGCAGGGCTGGACTCCATCCGGCAGCGGCTACGGCTGCAAACTGGTGGTAGTGCCGGTGCTGGTGGTGGTGCTGCCAGTGGTGGAGGGAGGATCCAGCCTTTCTCCTGCAGCCTCGGACGGCTGCCCACTGGGTCTGCTACTGCTGGTAGTGGTGCTACTGTCAGCGGAGCAGGTGGCGGTGCCTGCAGCGGTGCTAGCAGCGGTGCAGGTGGCAGTGCTGGCCGTGGGGCCGGTTCCCGGTACTACTAGTGGTGGAGGGAGGTTCCAGCCCTTCTCCTGTAGCCTCAGACAGCTGCCCACTGGGGCTGCTGACAGTAGTGGATGCCTTCTTCCACTGGTTCTGGAGGGGGCTTTGTGCCCAGTGTGCTTCATCCTGCCAAGGAAAGGGTGAGTGGATTGCTTCTTCCACTGGTTCTGGAGGGGGCTTTGTGCAGAGTGTGCTTCATCCTGCCAAGGATAGGGTGAGTAGATGGATATCTCCACTGGTTCTGGAAGGGGCTTTGTGCCTAGTGTGCTTCATCCTGCCAAGGATAGGGTGAGTGGATCCATATCTCCACAGGTTCTAGAGGGGGCTTTGTGCCCAGTCTGTGTCATCCTGCCAAGGATAGGGTGAGTGGATGCCTTCTTCCACTGGTTCTGGAGGGGGCTTTGTGCCCAGTGTGCTTCATCCTGCCAAGGATAGGGTGAGTGGAAGGCTTCTTCCACTGGTTCTGAAGGGGGCTTTGTGCCCAGTGTGCTTCATCCTTCCAAGGATAGGGTGAGACGATGCATATCTCCACTGGTTCTGGAGGGGGCTTTGTGCCCAGTGTGCTTCATCCTGCAAAGGATAGGGTGATTGGATGCCTTCTAACACTGGTTCTAGAGGGAGCGTTGTGCCCAGTGTGCTTCATCCTGCCAAGAATAGGGTGAGTGGATGGCTTCTTCCACTGGTTCTGGAGGGGGTTTGTGCCCAGTGTGCTTCATCCTGCCAAGGATAGTGTGAGTTGATGCATATCTCCACTGGTTCTGGAGGGGGCTTTGTGCCCAGTGTACTTCTTCCTGCCAAGGATAGGGTGAGTGGATGCCTTCTTCCACTGGTTCTGGAGGGGGCTTTGTGCCCAGTGTGCTTCATCCTGCAAGGATAGGTGAGTGGATGGCTTCTTGCACTGGTTCTGGAGGGGGCTTTGTGCCCAGCGTGCATCATCCTGCCAAGGATAGGTTGAGTGAATGCATACCTCCACTGTTTCTGAAGGGGGCTTTGTGCCCAGTGTGCTTCATCCTGCCAAGGATAGGGTGAGTGGACGCCTTCTTCCAATGGTTCTGGAGGGGGCTTTGTGCCCAGCGTGCTTCATGCTGCCAAGTATAGGGTGAGTGGATGCATATCTCCACTGGTTCTGGAGGGGGCTTTGTGCCCAATGTGCTTCATCCTGCCAAGGATAGGGTGAGTGGATGCCTTCTTCCACTGGTTCTGGAGGGGGATTTGTGCCCAGTGTGCTTCATCTTGCCAAGGATAGGGCGAGTGGATGTATATCTCCACTGGTTCTGGAGAGGGCTTTGTGCACAGTGTGTTTCATCCTGCCAAGGATAGGTTGAGTGGATGCATATCTCCACTGGTTCTGAAGGGGGCTTTGTGCCTAATGTGTTTCATCCTGCCAAGGATAGGGTGAGTGGATGCCTTTCTGCACTGGTTCTGAAGGGGGCCTTGTGCCCAGTGTGCTTCATCCTGCCAAGGATAGGGTGAGTGGATGCCTTTCTGCACTGGTTCTGGAGGGGGCTTTGTGCCCAGTGTGCTTCATCCTGCCAAGGATAGGTTGTGTGGATGCATATCTCCACTGATTCTGGATGGGGCTTTGTGCCCAGTGATGCAACACTTGGGGTGTGGTAGTTCACAGTCCCTCACCTGGGTGTCGAGGCACGAGATTTGCAGGGACCAGGTTGCATGATAGTCAATGGAGGCAGGGCTGGACTCCATCCAGCAGCGGCTACGCCCGCAAACTGGTGGTAGTGCCGGTGCTGGTGGTGGTGGTGGTGCTGCCAGTAGTGGAGGGAGGATCCAGCCCTTCTCCTGCAGCCTCGGACAGCTTCCCACTGGGTCTTCTGCTGCTGGTAGTGGTGCTACTGTCAGCGGAGCAGGTGGCGGTGCCTGCGGCGGTGCTAGCGCTGGTGCAGGTGCCGGTACTAATAGTGGTGGAGGGAGGCTCCAGTCTTTCTCCTGTAGCCTCAGACAGATGCCCACTGGGGCTGCTGCTGCTGACAGTAGTGGTGCTTGCGGCAGTGCAGGTGGCAGTGCAGGTGGCGGTGCTTGCGGCGGAGCTAGCAGTGGGGCTGCTGGAGGTGCTGCCCGCGGTGCAGGTGACGGTGCTGGCAGTTGTGCTGGTAGCCAAGCTGAAGTGCCTTGGCTGGTGTTTTCTGCCCCTTCCTCACCTTGGCAGATGGTGTGAAATTGGGTCTGGCAGCTGGAGTCTTTGAGGTGGCCTTGCTGGGAGGTTGTGGCTCCTTCCCCTTGCTGGATGCTATCCCCTTCTTCACCTTGACAGGTGGAGGAATGATTTTGGCCTTGGCAGGGGTTGGTGGCACACTGGCTGGGATGACGGGTGCCCCCTTTGAGCCTCTGATAGCTGCAGGAACCACAGCAGACGTCGACTTGGTGGCTGAGGATCTGCTCTGGGTTCTGGCCACCCTGGCCCGAGGGGAAAGACGGGGGTGAGAGGTAGGGAAGAGGTCAATGTTTGCCAGGAAAAGCTTCTTAGGGACACTGGGGCCGGAAGAGGGGGAGAGTTTGGGAGTGGATAAAGAGTGAGTGGTTGTAGGATGTGTCTGTCTGATGAGTTTGGGTGCAGGTGCATGGGCTGGATGCTGTTGTGATGTGGATGGCTGTTGGGTGGGTGGGTGCTTGCATCTGTGTACTTTGGGAGGAGGGGTCACAGACACAGTGGAAAGGGACGCAGGGGACGTGTGCATGGATGTGGGGGTGGTAACTGCCAGTGAGGAGTGTGTTGTGATGGGCGTGCTGGTGATTGAGGTAGTGAATGGGGATGTAGTGCATGCAGGTGTGAGTGGAGACGCTACTGGGAGGGAGGTGGATGACGAGGGGGAGGAGGACACAGTGGAGGCAGTGGATGTTGGTGTGTGTGCCTGGGGATGGTGCTTGTGTGAGTGCCTGTGAGATGAAGTGTGGTGCTTGTGTTTGCCTGAGCCACTTTTGTGTGTTGATTTGGGTGAATGCTGGTCCGAAGGTGTGCTTGGGATAGGCTGGGGTTGAGGGGATTGGGACTGGGTGGAGGACGTTGGAGTGGGGAGGCTGGAGACAGGGAAAATGGCTGCCATCAGTGCGAAGACCAGAGCCTGAAATGCTCTTTGTTGGGCCGCCACGCCAGAGTGAATGCCCTCCAGGTATGCATTTGTTTGTTGCAAATGCCTCTCGACACCCTGGATGGCATTCAGAATGGTTGACTGCCCAACAGTGAGGGATCTCAGGAGGTCAATAGCCTCCTCACTGAGGGCAGGAGGGCTGAATGGGGCAGGGCCTGAGGTGCCTGGGGCGAAGGTGATGCCCACCCTCCTGGGTGAGCGGGAACAGGAAACACACTGAGGGGCTGCTGGGGGGGGCGGTGCTGGTAGGGGGGTGGCGGCTGTACCTGTTGTTGGGGTGGGCACAGAGGTGTCCGCCACCGCCAGGGAACTTCCATCGGAGGACGAGTCACTGTCTGTGGTGTCCCCTTTTGTCCCCGTCGTGGTGCTCCCTCGCCCTCCTCCCACTGGTGCCCTCACCGTCGATGGATTCGCCTCCAGGCTCATGTGGGATGCAGCTCCCTCCGTCGCTGGTGCCTCTGCTCCTCCGCCAGATTATGCTAATGCACACAAGGACAGGGCAACAAACCAAAAAGTGGGGGGGGGGACAGAGGATACACTTGGTCAATGCCAGAAACACCACTACCGTTGACGTACACAACACACATGGAGCAGCCCTATGCACTAGGCCATGCACTACCAGTTACTAAGATAGTCACCAGCCCAAGGGGTATAATGCCTAACGCCATTAGCTTTATGCCTGAAACCTACTGGACCCTGCCCAGTAGTAGATGCCCACTAACACTATTGGGGTTGGAGTGCTTCAGAGCCTGCCCAACAAGGGACCTACCCTGCCATGTTCTCCCTGGCCTAGGGGCACCCACAGCCCACATCCCCACCCAGGGAAACCTTAATGCGCGCACAGTCATGATTCTGAATCTGTACTCACCCCCTTTTGGCTGCTGTGATGCCTTCAAGCGCCCATCCAACTCCGGATAGGCCACCGCCAGGATGCAGAACATCAGGGGGGTCAGGGTATGACGGGCACCCCTTCCTCGTTGGGAGACCAGCCCCAGCTGGGCGTCTGCCATCTTCCTTGCTCAGCGGCGCAGGTCCTCCCACTGTTTGCGGTAGTGGGTGCTCCACCTGTCAAAGACAACCAGGGTCCGCACCTCCTTGGCGATGGCACGCCAAATACCCTTTTTCTGATGGGCGCTGACCTGCATGGAAAAGACGGCAGAAAAGGGAATTAGTTAACCATCCAGACCATCACACTCCTGGCCCACCAGATCCCTCCCATCCCCTGACGCACATACATTGACCACCATACATGCATCACTCTGGCCAGGACGCCTCAGCCCCCCTCTACATGTAGCTTACACACACAGCAATCCATACATTCAAGGCCAACGCATCATGTTCACAGTGTACTCACATGTTTGTCTGGAGGACCCTAGAGTAACGTGTACTGGGGAAGGACCCCATCCACCAATCTCTCCAACTCCTCCGCAGTGAAGGCAGGGGCCCTTTCACCAGACACATGAGCCATTGTCGCTTCCAGGCACAGGTCACAGCAGCACTTGCAGTTTAGGTCCTCTCCTGTTGAAGGTCAGGTAGCAAGTGACTGAATAGATAGAAAATGGCAGTCACATCCGCGGCGGTGTGTACCATCACCACCGGCGTACATCGCCATTGGCTTCTGGAACCCATAGGGCCCAATGATAACCAATGCGAAGTTACGCGGCGGTCATCGACCGCCTACCGCAAGAGTACACAGCGCCAGCGGAATTACCTCATTTCCACTTGTCCCTCCTCACAGGTCAGGCAGCCGCCATTTCAGGGGGGCACAGGCCATAGCACCTAACTGCGTCACAGCAGACATTGGCACAGCAAATGATTCTCGGATTGACATACAGGTTCTGTAAAGGAAAAGATGCATCATTATTTCAATTGATGTGTGAATATGACCCTCTGCTCACCGTTTTCCTCCATAGGCTTCAACCACTGAGGATGAATATGAGATGGCGACATCCTCCGGTGTACAGACCCCTGGTGGACCTTGCAACAATGGAGGATAGACACATTATACTAACATACAGAGTCGATCGGGCCACAATCCAGGAACTGTGTGCCCAATTGGAGCCAGACCTGATGCCAGCTATCCGCCAGCCCACAGGTATCCCCCCTATAGTGCAGGTCCTGTCAGTGCTCCATTTCCTGGCAAGTGGTTCCTTCCAAACAACAGTGGCCATGGCATCAGGGATGTCTCAGTCAATGTTCTCCAATGTGTTGACCAGAGTGTTGTCAGCCCTGCTGAAACACATGCGCAGCTACATTGTATTTCCCCAGGTGGAGGATTTGGCCACAGTGAAAGCTGACTTTTATGCCCTGGGACATATCCCCAACATCATTGGTGCCATTGATGGTACACATGTGGCATTTGCCTCCCCCCGGAGAAATGAACAAGTGTTCAGGAATAGAAAAGGCTATCACTCTATGAACGTGCTGATGTTGTTTTTGGCGGACCAGTACATCTCCCATGTGAATGCCAAGTATCCTGGCTCTGTGCATGACGCATTTATCTTGAGGAATAGCTGCATCCCATATGTGATGGGCCAACTCCAGAGATACCGGGCATGCACAAAATGACTACTAGCCACATGTTAAAACAACAATAACAAGGAGAAAGGAGAACAAAGAAGAACACATGCAAGCCTATGGCAAAGACACACTGGCTGGATGCATAAAATGGCCACCAACCACATGGTCAAACAACAACTGCGAACAAAAAAGGATGAAGAACAAAGAACCCATGCAAGCCTATGGACATAAACTACACAAAATGACCCTTGGCCACACGGCATGGAGAACAAAGACAAATGGTGGACGATGACAAACACACACACTTACACTGGCCATAAGGAGGCATGGTGGTAACACTGAAGAAAACACTAACATCAATTCAGTAATACAAAACACTAAAATTAACTGAGCTACCAAAAAATCACAACCAGGCTACACACATCCTCCTATGCCATCAAATACTACCACACAAAATATACATTTTTGGCAAAACAAATTAAATGCAAAAAATAGCCAACATTTTTAACTTAAACTAATGCCATCCCTGCTCTAAATGAAGTTGTAATAACATATACCACTAAAATATTTATTTCATGCACCGATGACTACTAGGTCTTAACCTACTGGCTAGATGGCCCTTTGGAAATCTAGACCACATAGTGAAATAATTTTGCAAATGTTACAAACATGTAGAAAAGGACAGGTACTGAGCTATGCAACAATTTTCCTTTACAAAAGATGAAAAATCAATGACATACAAAATAAATAACTGGGCCCATACTTAAATTCCAGGCCACCCAACACTATATATATTTAAAATCAAATTCAAGTACAAATAAATACTGGTGCATGCCCAAGCAAACAAACAACATGTCTATTCAATATAATTGCAACTTACTTATGTGATTTCACAAAAGCAAAGTCCTTAAATCCGAAGGTGACAAAAAGAGTGGTCCTTCCACCACAAAATCCAAGTGAAAGTGACCAGGAGATGGACAAAACACTGGGAGGAGCCTGCTGGACAGGAACAGGAGGTTGGAGTCTCTAAGGCACTTCCTTCCTGTTTGAAAAATAATAAGGCTTCTCAATCTAAAAAATAATTTGAAGGGTCCATTGGAGAATAAAATCCATTCCCAAAATTTTTTTTCACTAGATTTAGATGTATCTGGAGTAGAAAATTGTTAATCTTGGCATCCTCTGCGTTGTCTTCCCTGTCTTCTTTGTAATTGTAATTGTAATTGTAATCGTATTTATATAGCGCTTACTACCCCTGACGAGGCGTCGAAGCGCTTTTCGATGAGTAGCACGCTACTCCGGAACCCAACAAGAATTAGTGATGGATTAGTATCGTTAAATAATGAGTACAGTTTTAGTATTATTATGAGTTAATTTGAGCCGCGGATATGAGAGTTTGTTAGTTAGACTGGAGTAATGGAGGGGTGGAGGAGGAAATAAATCCAGAGGTGTTAATTAGGAGTATATCCTTCATTTACTCAACCCAAAGGCTTGGGATGAGTAAAGGGGGGTGGAGGGAGAAGAGTATGTGAAAGGGTTAGGGAGAGCATAGTAGCAGGGTGAGATGAATGCAGGAGAATTTAGTAGGGTTGTATGGGAGGTCACAGAGGTAGAGTGAGGTTTTGTGAGTTAGATGTGGCGGGAAGAGCTTAGGCAGAGATATTTAGGAGATGAAAGTGGTAGAAGGGATTTGGGATGAGTCAGAGTGAGAATGGAGGATAGTTTGATAGAGACATGACATAAGAGTGATGAGTAGATAAGTGTGATAAGATGAGAGCAGGAATTTGAAGATATCTAGTATAACAACCAAAAAAAAAAAAAAACAGGAGCCATGCAATGATCCACGAACATGCCAAGCACAGAAACAACATATCCACATACACATACATATATATATTCATATATATATATATACACACACACACACACACATATGCACATACAATACATAAGTAGAATCATGGGTAAAAAATACTTAGTCAGACAGGTTTAAAGATTGTGTGTGTATTTTATTGTTATGACATAGTAGCAATACATATTTTCCAAAGAAACTATAAATAAATAGAAAGATACATATAATCTGAAAAAAATATTTATCCACATAGGCATATGCAGTTCATAGTTGTTTGAAAAAGGTGGTTATGAAGGAAAGAGCCAACTCTTGAGTAGTTTTCTGAAGACAAGAAAGTTATCTGTGGCTCTTATAGTTGGGGGTAATGAATTCCATAGTTTGGCTGCTTGGACGGAGAAGGATGTACCACCTATAGTCTTTTTCTTGTGTGGTGGTGTTTTAAGGCGGGGTGCCAGTCTTGAGCGGAGGGTTCTTTGTTGGATGTATTTGGTCATTTTCTTTCTGATAAAAAGCGGTCCTGTTCCATGTATAGCTTTGTGGGTGATACAAAGCAGCTTGAAAGTGCATCTTCTGGCAACGGGTAACCAGTGTAGTGCTCTCAAGGCAGGGGAGATGTGGGCTTGCGGCTTTATATGCAGTAGTAGCCTGGCTGTGGAATTCTGGATACGTTGTAGTTTTTTCATAACAGATAGAGATGATCAATGGTAGAGGCTATTGGCATAATCCAGTTTGGATAGTACAAGTGAGATGGTAGCTTGCACCTTGTGTGGAAATCCGAGGTGGAGGAAGATGCGTCGTAAAGTCTTTAAGGTGATGAAGCTTGTGCGTGCTAATTTGTCTACTTTACCACTGCTGACCAGTGCTAAAGTAAGTGTTCCTGTATAAAATGTATGTTTAATTAGGTTTGCATGACTGGCATATTCGATTTGCTAGTGAGTCCCTAGTAAAGTGCACTAGAGGTGCCCAGGGCCTGTAAATCAAATGGTATTAGTGGGTCTGCAGCACCGGTTGTGCCACCCACATAAGTAGCCCTGTATACATGGCTCAGACCTGCCACTGCAGTATCTGTGTGTATAGTTTCAACCTGCCATTTCGACCTGGCAAGTATACCCACTTCCCAGACCTAAGCCTTCCCTTGTTATACATGTAAGGTACCCCTAAGGTAGGCCCTAGGTAGCCCCATCGGCAGGGTGCAGTGTATGTTAAAGGTAGGTTTTCTACATGTCATAACAGTGAAATACTGCCACATTTGTTTTTCACTGTTGCAAAGCCTATCTCTCTCATATGTTAACATGGGGGCTGCCTTTAAATAACTTTAAAGTGCAGATTCCCTTTGAGAGCAGAGTGAAATATCTAGTTTGGGGTCTCTGAACTCACAACTTAAAAATACATCTTTTAGTGAAGTTGGTTTTTATATTGTTTGTTTGAAATGCCACTTTTAGAAAGTGGGCATTTTCTTCCTTTAACCATTCTGTGGCTCTGCCTGTTTGTGGATTTCCTGTTTAGGTCACTTTGACAATTGGGCTGTTTGTGAATCCCCCCTAGACAGTGAGACAAAGGGAGATAGGATGTAGCCTGCATATCCTGATGAGCCATCTGTGCTAGACTGGAGGAAGGAGTGGTCACTTATACCTGAATGGGCTGTGCCTGCCCTCTCGCAATGCAGTCTCCAACCCCCTGGTGTGTCTGGGGCCTGGCCTGTGCTAGGCAGGATCTTGTGAACAACAGAGACTTTCTTTTGAAGTTTGCCTACTTCAAAGACAGAAAGGGGTATAAGTAGTTGGACCCAAAACCCCAGAATTTAGATTTCTTCAAGTTCACTTTTGGATTCAAGAGGAACCTCTGCCAAGGAGAAGAGCTGAAGAGCTGCCCCTGCCTGTGCTTTGTTGGGCAATCCTGTAGTTACTGCTTCTGCCTGTGAAAGGGGACAAAAACTGGACTTTGTTGTGCATTCCTGCTTCAGAAGAATTTCCAAGGGCTTGAACTGAGCTTGCCTCCTGTTTTGAAGTCTCAGGGCCATCAAAGACTTCCCGTGCCAGCAGCTGGACTCTCTGTTGAGACTCCTGGCCTGCCAAGTGGTGCCCTACCCAGTCCCTGGGCCCTTGAAAGGTGAAGTTGGCAGAGCAAAAACTGAAATCCACACACAGAACGCCACAGGGGGAAATTTTTGACGCAACACCTGCCTCGTGGCTGATAAACGATGTGCCACCGACTTTGTGGCTGAAATCGACGCTCCACCTGCATCGCATCTGGGAGATCGACGCATCGTGGCTGGAAAAACGACACACAAGACCTGCTTGCGGCTGCTGATAACGACGAAAATCCCATGCAGCTCAGTTTTCTAACACCGTGCGACCGGATTTCTCACATATCGTCCCTGGGCGTCAAAGTCATTGTGAACCTGCACGGATCTGAGGTGCCCTGTATGGAAATCAACCCATTGCTCTCTTGCGAGGGAGAAAAATGATGCATCGCTGACCCGACCGGAGAAGAAACAACGCACGGCCTCACTTGCGTGTAAAGAAGCGACGCATCGCTGATTTTCCCGATGCACGCTTGCCCGTGCGGCTTTATTTTGTACACAAACTAGGTACTTTGTGTAACATCAATGGTTCCATTGTTTTCTATGGAGTAAGACTCTTATGCTTTTGACAATTCATATCTTGGCTTGTGTATGTTGGATTTTTGTCATTTTGGTCTTGTTTGATTTTCATAAATATTGCCTATTTTTCTAAACTGGTGTGGCATCCATTTTGTAATGTTGTCACTGTATTACTGTGTGTGGTCCTACAAATACTTTACACATTGCTTCTGAGTTAAGCCTGCGTTCTCGTGCCAAGCTACCAAGGTGGTGAGTGGGGGTTTCTAACCAAAATCTACTCCAGGTTCATTTGCGCTCATGAGCAGGACTGTTTTGGCTGGTAGAGCAGCTGGAAGCAGCACACGTGAAAACAAAGTGTTGTGCGTGCGCTCGGAAACAGCACAATTGAACGCAAAGTCTTAGGTGTGCTCAGTAGTGACCCGGTAGTATCAAGGTGCTTGTGAGAGAGCGCCAAAACCCAACCTCGCATGTGAGAATGAACTCCACTCCGCATTGTCCAATTTGGGAACTCCGCACTACTCCACATAGTGCAAAATGCCCAAATTCCGCAAATTCCACTGGTGAGGCGGATTTGGACACCCAGACCTATGTAGGAGCAGAGTGTAGGACTGCCTTCGTAGGAGCAAGATGCATCTTGTGAATGCCTGTAAAAAGAGCATTACCCTAGTCCAGTCTAGAGCTGACAAGGTTTTGCAGAAACTTTTTCAAGTCTGCTTCCAGAATAATAGGTTTATTGTGCTTCAGTAGTTTCCATTGAGGTCAGGCATTCTTTATTATGTTATTTATATGAGCATGAAGATTTAGGTTCCTGTCAAGGGTGATTGTGAGAGATCTGGAGCACTCACTGAAATCGGTCTAGCTTATTTAATGAGGTTAGAGATTGTTGGCTTGACTGAGTTAACTGAAGCTTCACCGTAGAAAACGTAAGCTCTATCCGTCTCTAAATGAGGAACGCAGACTGAGGGTTTTGGCGGGCAGGGTACTCTGTTGCCTTTGCAATGGAGTACTTGGCCACTAAACTTTAAATAGCTCTGCCTGTGTGCAAATGAGACAGGAAGACTGAGGGTTTTGGTGAACAGGGTACTTTGTTGCATTTTCAATGGAATATTTGGCCACTAAAGGTTAAATTGGACCTAAGTCACCAGGAAAAACCTTTGATCAGGGCAAACCACTTGATGTTTTCAACCTCTCTATTATCGTGCTCATCCTGAAATTGCACCTAGGTTCCAGTCCACCATGAGATGTTGCTTTTCCATAAGGCTTACTGTTGGACCTGGCTTTTTGACAGGGTCATCCCCAAACTTTTTGCCTCCTTCCTCCTATTTTTTCTGACCTGTTGTTGTTGGCTTTTGACCTCTGGGCACTTTACCACTGCTAACCAGTGCTAAAGTGCATATGCTCTCTGTGTAAATTGTACTATTGATTGGTTTATCCATGATTGGCTATTTAATTTACTTATAAGTCCCTAGTAGAGTGCATTATATGTGCCTAGGGCCTGTAGATTGAATGCTACTAGTGGGCCTGCAGCACTGGTTGTGCCACCCACTTCAGTAGCCCCTTAACCTTGTCTCAGGCCTGCCATTGCAAGGCCTTTGTGTGCAGTTTCACTGCTACTTCGACTTGGCATTTAAAAGTACTTGCCAAGCCTAGAACTCCCCTTTTTCTACATATAAGTCACCCCTAATGTGTGCCCTAGGTAACCCCTAGAGCAGGGTGCCGCCATGGGTAAAAGGCAGGACATGTACCTGTGTAGTTATATGTCCTGATAGTGTAAAACTCCTAAATTCGTTTTTACACTACTGTGAGGCCTTCTCCCTTCATAGGCTAACATTGGGGCTGCCCTCATACATTTTTGAAGTGGCAGCTGCTGATCTGAAAGGAGCCGGAAGGTCATATTTAGTATGGCCAGAATGGTAATACAAAATCCTGCTGACTGGTGAAGTCGGATTTAATATTACTATTCTAGAAATGCCACTTTTAGAAAGTGAGCATTTCTTTGCACTTAAATCTTTCTGTGCCTTTCAATCCACGTCTGGCTAGGTTTAGTTGACAGCTCCTTGTGCATTCACTCAGACACACCCCAAACACAGGGTACTCAGCCTCACTTGCATACATCTGCATTTTCAGTGGGTCTTCCTGGGCTGGGAGGGTGGAGGGCCTGCCCTCACACAAAGGACTGCCACACCCCCTACTGGGACCCTGGCAGACAGGATTGAACTGAAAGGGAACCTGGTGCATTTCTTAGACACTCTTTGAAGTCACCCCCACTTCAAAGGCACAATCTAGTACAAAACAGGGCCTCTGACCTACCTCATCAGACACTTGCTGGAGAAGAAACCTGAACCAGAAACTACATCCTGCCAAGAAGAACTGCCTGGCTGCTCAAAGGACTCACCTGTCTGCTTTCTCCAAAGGACTGCTGCCTTGCTGTTGGCCTGCTGCCTTGCTGAACTCTTGTCTGGCTGTAAAAGTTCTCTCCAAGGGCTTGGATAGAGCTTGCCTCCTGTTCCCTGAAGTCTCAGGACCAAAAAGACTTCTCTTTTACACTTGGACGCTTCGTGCGCCGACATTTTTGACGCACAGCTTGTTCCCCGGCAAGAAAAACACCACACACCGATGCTGATCGACGCGACGCCTTCGGGACGACCGGAACTTCAATGCACGGCCTCGCAAGGACAACACCGCCCGACCTCCAGAGGAGAAATCGACGCGACGCCTGCCATGAGAGAGAAACTTCGACGCACAGCCCCACGGAACGACGCGCATCCGGAAAACAAGCAGGAGAATCTACGCACAGACCCGGGACATCTGGTAATCCCCGCGACCCACAGAAATAGACTGCCCGCACACTGGAAAACGACGCACGACTTCCCCTGCGTGAAAAATAACGACGCAAGTCCGTGTGTGCTGGGGAGAAATCGACACACACATCATTTTTCCACGTATCTCTTCTTCTGCGGCCCTTTGCGGAGATTTTCCACCAGAAACCAGGTACTTTGTGCTTGAAAGAGACTTTGTTTGCTTTTTAAAGACCTAAGATACTTTATATCACTTTTCAGTGATATCTTTACAAATTCATATTGCATCTTTGATCATTTTGACCTACAAATACCCAGATAAATATTATATTTTTCTAAACACTGCGTGGTGTATTTTTGTGGTGCTATATTATGGTATTGTATGATTTATTGCACAAATGCTTTACACATTGCCTTCTAAGTTAAGCCTGACTGCTCATGCCAAGCTACCAGAGGGTGGGCACAGGCTAATTTTGGATTGTGTGTGACTTACCCTGACTAGAGTGAGGGTTCTTGCTTGGACAGAGGGTAACCTGACTGCCAACCAAAAACCCAATTTCTAACACTTACCCTGTTCTGGGCACTTTTGCCTTAAAGCTTTGAAATTTCATATTTCTGGTTCAGTTGTATGATGGAACCCCACATGCATTTACCCCACATGCCTTTACACCTTTACTTGCGGGTTAAAGGGGCATGTGGTAATGTCGCAGTCAGGGTAGTGACTGTGTTGTAAAGGCAGGTCGCTGTCGTGACTGAGGGGTAAAGGATGACTCCTGTCTGGTTCCCCTTTACCTACATTGATGAACTCTGTATCTGAATTAAATAAAAAAAACTGTGATCCCATCACCAGCAAGTGTGGAACCATTAGTAAAAATGCCTTAGGGTGAAGGTTCCGTCAGTAAGGACTTAGCAAAAAAAGGATTAAGAATCAGTCACAGTAGGAACCAAACAGTACCAAATTGACAGTCCTACACATGTTCTTCCACTGTGGAAAATAGGTGGAGTTCATCCACCCACTTGCCTGGGAAGAAAAGTAGGATAGAAAGGCTTCTTCTATGTAACATGGAGCTCTCTGGAAATTTATTGTGGCTGTAAAACAACAGGATCAACCTTTATGAAGGTCCTTGGATGTCCTATGTTGTTGTCCCCGAAGATGGGTGTAAGAAATTGGGTTATTGGTTGAAATGGCTTAGAGCCCAACTCAAATATTAAACACAATCCTTGTCAAGGTGAACCACAAATGTCACTAAATAAACCTGTGCCTAAACGTCTGTCAGCTTGCAAAAGAGCAATTAGGCTTAACTTAGAGGAAATGTGTGAAATATTTATGCAGTACTGAAACAGTAATAAAGTGAAGACACAACACAAGAAAACCCCCAAACCAATTTGGAAAACAAGAGTAGAATTTAATAAATAAAATGACAAATCTCGAATTATTAGATCTGGAGTAATACTTTTTTAAATTTCAGACCTACAACGATGGAGCGCGGGTTAGATCCAGGGACCAGGACTGTCCCGCAGATGGTTTTACCTTCCTTGAGTCCAAAACCATGCAGAGAGATGCAACAAAGCTTTGAGTTGGGTTGATGCAAGGAGACCCCTGTCTGCGTGAAGAGCAGATCAGGCATCAAAAACTGTCACTATTTGGCATAAGGAGTCAGTCATCGCTGGAGCTTCGCTCTAGTAGTCAATGTAGAGTGCTGCTGTTGGTGCTGGTTCTTGGAGCAGACACAAAGAGCCGGTCATCACTGGAGATTCGCATCACCATGCATCGCTAAAATGCTAACTTTCTAAAAGTTTCATTTTCAAAATAGTAAATTAAAATCTGATTAGAGAGGATTTTAAATTACAAATCATTTGAGGAGAAAAAACACTTCTCTGTCTGGTCCCCCTCTGAAGTTATTGTTAATTAAGTTTAATTTATCCCAGTGCTAGTTTATGGGAGCGATAGCCTAACGACAGTGAAAATAACTTTAGGAGTTTTTGACGACCAGAACATGTAAAACATAAACCCATACTTACTAATTTGTAATTTCCATGCACCCTGCTCTAGGGTTGGTTTACATGTATTACGAAGGAAGGTTTAGTCATTTCAAAAGGACTGCCAATACAATCAACAAGTCTTAGTCCAATTGAAACACTTTTTTTTCAATTGAATAATTTTTTTCATTAGTTTTTCATTCGTCATGTTTTCTTCAATGCTTGTGCAAAAGCAACGTGATTTCAGCATTCAAGTTCATGAGAAATGCCAATCCGGACTTTTTTTCTGCCTGGCCTGAAATTTCTTATAAACTTGAATACTGAAATAACCATTCATCATGAATTACTACAGTGATAAAACCCAGTGGATTTCAGGCATAAGCCCTTCAAACTAACAATAACCAACACATAGTCAAACATTCAATTACCTCCTCAACTCCATTCCTCGTACCAATACTTAGTTACATGAGGTGTTCCACCTCTACCCAGGCCTGCATGCCCTAGCCAGAACGAATCAAAAAGCCTCAGTACTAAAAACCCTCCATCCCTTTCTAATTTCCAATCATCTTCCACCAACCTGGTTAGAAAAAAGTATGGAGCCCAGAAAACCTCCAGTTTTCTTCATCTGCGCCACGTTCCATGTGTGGTACTGTGAGCCTTGATCACTAGGTAAGCCCTGGGAGTCTGGGCCTCTCAGGAATGGGTTTCTTGGCTCCCTGGTTGTGGGTGCTGTGCTGGGCACGGTACCTTTTGTTCAAGTTATGCGCCTGCCTGTCTGCGTAGTACTTGGGTGGGCTGGGGCATACTAGTTACTTGTTCTTCTCTATGACAGCGCTGCTGTGTGCATTTGAGTTCATTTGCATGCTTTTAATGGTTGCACTTCTGTGCAGCAGTCTTAGGATAGGCTTAGATTTGTTATCCTGAGCCGGTCTAAGTTGTGTTTCCAGTGCCTCTGATTATTTGCCGCTGTCATCCTCCGTTTTCATACTCAGGCAGCTGAGGGACGTGGCCGCTTTATTCTTCCTAATTTTTTGCACCACGCACTTCTCTGGGCTGGTGTGCGGTGTCTGGGGCTCCATTTCTGGCTTATCTGCACTGCAAGCTTCCCTGTGTTGGCGTGTGGTGCCTTGGACTAAAATACTGTCTTTTCGACACCATGCAGTTCTCTGTGTTGGTGTGCGGTGCTTGAGGGCTCTGTTTTTTTCCTGCACTGCACGGTACATGATGCCTGTCAACACAGTTTCTGTCTCCTCTTCCTACACTGTGCGCTTCCTTTTTCTTGCGTGTGGCACCGGTTGCTAGGATTGGATTTCGACGACCAGCGCTTCCTGCTTCCAGTGCTGGCTCTGTCAGTGCTGGCACCCATCATGGCTCCCCCTTGTGGCTGAAGGCCTGATTGCTGTAAGTCTTTGCCTGCTGTTCGTTGGTTGGTTATGAGTTCATGGACTGCCTTCTCGTGTGAGACTGTTCAGCGGACAATAACCTATTGTTTCTGTATTTTATGAAGCTGATAAGTCATTCCAAACTTGACAAATACAACAAAATGTTTGTGAGTGGTTCATATTGTTCCTCTTTCAGGTCATGTGTCATTGTATCATGGTGTCTGCTATTGTGGAGGCAACTGTAGTTGTTGTTTATGTTGATTGCTCTCCCAATTTTTCTTTCTTCTTAGAAGATTCCTCTGCAGGTCTTTGCCCTGATATGTTTATCTTTTGTGCAGCTGGAGGATTTTTTGTCTCTTTTTCCTTTCAGGCATGGTTTAGTCTACTTGGGCTTCTGGGAGGCCTTATAAAGGGCTCTGCTTCCTTCTACTTTTCAGTTCACCATTGAACACAGGAAGCAGTCAGTTGAGCGACACCATTGCTCCAGTGTTACTCAGGAAGGGAGGAAAAAGCGCAGACATGAGGTTGATCTTCCTGGGTCATCATCTCAGGAATATGGACTTTCTGATGACCAATTCAAGCTCCTGCTGTCTTCCTTGTGAGAGGCTTTACAGAGGTCTAAGGACCCTGGGGGAGGGGTCTTGTTACTCTCCCTCTTCTTACACGTGCTCTGTTTCTTCTTTTATGGGGTCTCCCCCTGCTCTTCTTCCTTGTGTCCTTCTCCAGAGCATGATGAGGAGGATGAGGCTCCAACTGCTGAAGCTATGGGTCAGATTTTTGGGCCACTTCAGGTATCAGGGTGACAATCTGAATTACCCAATGGAGGAAGACTGCCCTGGTCCTAGTTCAGGTCTTTTTTAGCAGCTTCATTCTAACCCTCCTACTTGCTTAGCCATAAACAAGAAGGGGTTAGATCTTCTTCTTCGTGAAAGGACGGATCCTGTGAAGGCAAAGCTACTCAAGTTCTTGACCCGCCTTTATCCTCTGGCCAAAGGTGAAGCACAATTTCCGTCTTCACTCAAAATTGATTCCCTGCTTTCCTATTTCACTGGCCGTCCTTCTATTGTGTCTCAGGAGGTTCCCATTTCTGATTTTGTTGATCAGAGAGTGGAGGCTTCTTTGAACAAAAGGTTTTCAGATTTAAATCTAGCTTTCCATGCTGCCACTTATGTCATCTACACCTCTCAGTCTCAAGTTACGGACTTTCAGTCTTTGACTGTGCCCATCCAGGAGAGAGTTAAGTATTCATCCATATATACTACTATGGAGACTCATGCAACATTTTTGGTGGATGTTTCCCGTGATGTTTTGAAGGCTTCTGCTCTTCTGCCATGGCTTCTTCTGCTTCAGCTCATTGCCATGGGTACTTGAGAGACTGAAATGGGCAGTCAGCTCAGGAGTCTGGTTTGTTACATTTCCCTTCAATGGCAGTCACCTCTTTGGGGATGACCTGGAGGCTATGCTTTACACAGGTGAATGGGTGGCCTCCAGGACTTAAGGGATGTGCCCATTTCTCAGTGTCATCAATGGTTTATTCACTTTTGTGTGGGTGGCATTCACTGGCAGTTCAGTGTCTTTCCCATTGGGCTTGCTATCTCTCCCAGGGTGATCGCTATGGCCATGGATCCACTGGTGGCTTATCTTCATGGTCTGGGGGTGACGATTCATCCTACTTGGATGATTGGCTTCTACACCTTCCATCCTTTTCTGTTTTAAAGTCCCAGATTGTGCTTGTGTGCCAGACCCTGGAAGATTTTGGCCCTCTTGTGAATTGGGAGAAGTTGCATTTTCCCCCGACCCAGGGTCTGTAATTCATCAGGGCTCATTTCCAGGCCACTATGGGCATGGTCAGTCTTCCTCCAGACAGGGTGCAGGTTTTGCAGGATTTGTTGCTGTTTCTGGGCCAGGGCGATGTACCACTCGGGGCTGGCTACAGCTTCAGGGTCACATGACATGTATTTGATCCTGCTGTCTGTTGATTCCTGCTGCCCTCTGGCGTGTCTCCCTTTTTCTTTCAGGCAGCATGAGTGTTCGTTGTCCCTTGGGCGTAGCTTCACCTGGGACCAATGGACTTCCATCTACTTTCGTATTAACACCCCAGCATTCATCCACTGGAACTCCTGGTGCCCGTCTCTCCTCCATCTGGCAGTTGATGCATTGGTGGCTGTATCCAGAGAATTCAGCCCAAGGGGTCCCTCTTGCTCTCCCTCCTCCCTGAGGTATCACTACAGATGCCAGTAGGTTAGGGTGTGGGGACAATTTGGATGATCTCTCAATTCAGGGACAGTGGTCTCTTCATGAAAGCAGGCTCTCTTTAAACTGGAAGAGGCTGAAGACAATTTTTCTGTCTCTGCTCCATTTTTCTTCCTTGATCTCCCATGAGGTGGTTCTGGTGAGGATGGGCAATACTGTAGCCAAGTCTTACATCACAGAGTCTCGGTCTCTGGCCTCCCTGGCCTTTCAAGAGGTGAGTTGGGCACAATCTCATCTTCTATCCCTGTTTGCTACGTATAATCAGGGGAAGACAACGTCCACGCCAACCGGCTCAGCTGAGATTTTCTTTCTTCCCTCGATCTCTGTCTGGCTCTGTTCATTTTTGCTCAACTGTGCCAGTGTTTTTGGCACTCCACAGATGACCTTTTTGCCTCAGAAGAGAAGTCCCTGCTTCCCAGGTTTTTTTCCAGGTCCCCAGAACTATGGTGTTAGGGGGTGGATGCTCTATCCTGGCCTTGCCCCCCTCTACGTCTGTATGCATTGACTCTGTTTCCTCTTTTTCCCAAACTTTTGCACAGACTTTGGAGGGAGGAGGTGTCACTCATTCTGATTGCCCCTTTTAGCCTCAGATGGGTTGGTTTCCTCTTTTGAGGCTGATGGCAGTGGCACCAGAATGGATCCTCCCTTTCAGCCCATGTCCCCTTCGGACTCCCATTCTTCCCCTGGTTGTTTGCCAGCAGATGTATCTGACAGTATCACTCTTGAAAGGAGGGGTTTTATGGTGGAGGGTCTGCCCTCACCTGTGGCTGTCTCCATCCAACACTCTAGGAAGGGATCGACTAGGAAGGCTTATGGTCATCATTGGTCTTCCTTTGTCAAGTGGTGCAAGGGCAGATCTCTGGATCCTGCCACATGTCCATCCTCCTGGGTCCTTGTGTTTTTTCAGGCGGGATTCCACAAAGGATTTGTGGTTTCTAATTTGAGGGTACAATGGGCTGCTATTAGGGCAATTTGCTCTTCTTTTGGTGTTTCTGAACTGCTTTCTTTGGGTTCACACCTTCTTAAGGGATTTTCTTTGCTCAAGCAGCATACTAGGTCAGAGATGCCTGCTTGGGATCTGCCGTTGGTGCTTAGGTCCTTTCTGTCTCCTCCTTTAGAGCTCCTGGAAAGTCAGATGGATCCCCACAGATACAAGAAGAACAGTCACCCAAGCCCTCGTCAGCAGCAAACTTGACTACGGAAACGCCCTTTACGCAGGAGCCCCAGCCAAACTCCTCAAACGACTGCAACCCATACAAAACGCCTCCGCACGCCTGATCTTCGATGCCCACCGACACAGCCACATCACTCCCCTTCTGAGAGACCTACACTGGCTCCCCGTCAACAAAAGGATAACCTTCAAGCTCCTCACCCACACACACAAGGCGCTCCACAACACCGTTCCAGCCTACCTCACAGATGACTCACCTTCTACAACCCGTCCGCCAACTCCGATCAGCCAACCTCACCCTCGCCACCGTCCCCCGCATCTGAAGAGCAACTACCGGAGGCAGATCCTTCTCCCACCTCGCCGCCAAGAACTGGAACACCCTTCCCTTGCCCCTGCGACAGACCGAAGACCTACTGACTTTCAGGAAGCGGCTCAAAACCTGGCTATTTGAGCAGTAGCAGTAGCCCCCCCCGGCACCTTGAGACCCTCACGGGTGGCAGTGCACTCTACAAATAGACTGATTGATTGAGTGTTAGAAATAGGGTCTTTTGTTGGCAGTCAGAATACCCCCTGTCCAAGCAAGGACCCTCACTCCAGTCAGGGTAAAAGAGAATCACCCTCAGCTAACCCCTGCTTACCTCCTTGGTAGCTTGGCACGAGCAATAGGCTTAACTTCAGAGTGCTAGGTGTAAAGTATTTGTACCAACACACACAGTAACTTAATGAAATCACTACAAAATGAAACAACACAGGTTTAGAATAATAGAGAATAATTATCTAAACAAAACAAGACCAAAATGGCAAAAATCCACAATACACAAGTTGAGTTATCAATTAAAAAGCAAAAAGAGTCTTCATGTAGTTTTAAAAACACACTAACACTGTTAGAGTGAAAATGTACCTTGGGTGTGTCAAAAATAACCCTGCACGGGTGCGGGTGAATCAAAAAGGGCTTGCGATGCGTCGATTCCACTCACGAGCGAGACCTTGAGTTGTTTCTCCTTTCCTCGGGCCGGGGTGTGTAATTTCTTGTCTGCGCAGGCGAGCGATGTGTTGATCCGGTCAGCACTTTCGGGTCCGGGCAGGCTTTGCGTCGTTTTTACATGCCCAGCGGTACTTGCATCAGAAATCCAGCCGCACGATGGTCGGAAACCGACGCAGCGCGGGTTGCGATCTCACCATCCTCCGTCAGCGATGCTGCGCGTTGTTTCCCCAGCTCCGTGCATCGATCTTCAGGTCGCATTGCAGGCGAGCATGGATTTTCAGCTGCAAAGCCGGCGGCGCGTCAATTTTTTAGCCGCAGATCGGAGTTGCATCGATCTTTTCCCCGCACAGCGTTCTGTGCGTGGATTTCTTCCTCTTAGGCTGCCAGCTTCTCCTTTCAGGGTCCCAGAAACAGGATGGGCACCACAGGGCAGAGTAGGAGTCTCTCCAGAGAATCCAGGTGCTGGTAGAGAGAAGTCTTTGCTGTCCCTGAGACTTCAAACAACAGGACGCAAGCTCTAAATCAAGGCCTTGGAGATCTTCTCAAGATGGAAGGCACACAAAGTCCAGTCTCAGCCCTCTTAGTCTGGCAGAAGCAGCAACTGCAGGATAGCTCCACAAAGCACAGTCACAGGCCGGGCAGCTCTTCTTCTTCAGCTCTTCAGCTCTTCTCCAGGCAGAGGTCCTCTTGGTTTCTAAAGTCTGTGGTTTTGGGTGCCCTGCTTATACCCATTTTCTCCTTTGAAGTAGGCATACTTCAAAGCAAAGTCTCTTTTGATTGTGAAATCCTGTCTTGCCCAGGCCAGGCCCCAGACACTCACCAGGGGGTTGGAGACTGCATTGTGTTAGGGCAGGCACGGCAGGTGTGAGTGACCACTCCTCCCCTCCCGCCTAGCACAGATGGCTCATCAGGAAATGCAGACTACACTTCAGCTCCCTTTGTGTCACTGTCTAGTGAGAGGTGCAACCAGCCCAACTGTCAAACTGACCCAGACAGGGAATCCACAAACAGGCAGAGTCACAGAAATGGTAGAGGCAAGAAAATGCTCATGTTCCAAAACTGGCATTTTCAAACACACAATCTTAAAATCAACTTTACTAAAAGATGTATTTTTAAATTGTGGGCTGAGAGACCCCAAACTCAACATTTCTATCTGCTCCCAAAGGTAATCTACACTTTTACACATTTCCATACACAAGCAAATACCTAAGATTGCAAACTTCAGGAACGAAAGTACCCTATCTCTAATATCAGACGAGCTAAGAAAAGAGCCAGTAACATTCCTAGAGAATCCCTTCTAACTAACACTACACGCAAGCAGCAATCCAGGTTAACTTGTGTGACTACTTTTACTCCATTGAGTAACCAGATCAAGAAAATAGTGCAGAGACATTGGCCGATTCTCAATAGTGCTGGGGAATCCCTTGAACGTCCTCTCTTCTCTTTTAAGAGAACACAAAATATTTGAGATCTAGTGGTTCACACCGGACCAGCATTACAGAAACTACCCAACATTACTAGTACTAGACATTGGTTAGGAGTTACGGGCCATCACCCCTGTGGTGGATGCAACATCTGCCCATTACCAATAAGTACGCAAGAATTGGATTTGGGTGAACCAAAGAAATGGCAATTAAGATCACATACTAACTGTTGCACTAAAAACTGTATATATATGATTCTCTGCCCATGTGACTTGAGATACATGGGTATAACCACAAGAATGGTAAAGACGCGTATAAACGAACATCGAAGTACAATTAGATGTAAAAGATCTGCCACTAAACTGACTGATCATTATATTGAAAAACATCATACTCCTGAAGAGCTTAGATGGGTCATTTTAGAAACCATCAAGGACAATAGAGACTGCTCCAACAGGTGTTTTGAGAAGGAACAACGTTGGGTGTTCAGATTAAAAACACATCTCAATGGGCTAAACAATGACATTTCTTAGACAAGCTTTATCCATAAGTGAATACTAATTGTTCATGGAGCTCCCCTCTATTCTATTCTAATATAACTAGGGGCCAGATGCAGGAAACGATTAGCGAGTCACAAACGGCAAAAATTGCCGTTTGCGACTCGCTAATCGCATTTCCCGATGCAGAAATGCATATTGCGAGTCGGGACCGACTCGCAATATGCATTTCAGAATCGCAAATAGGAAGGGGTGTTCCCTTCCTATTTGCGATTCGGAGTGGCATGCAATACCATTTGCGACCGCATATGCGGTCGCAAATGGTATCGTAGTTACCATCCACTTCAATTGGATGGTAACCCACTCGCAAATTGGAAGGGGTCCCCATGGGACCCCTTCCCCTTTGCGAATGGACCCAAAACCATTTTTTCAGGGCAGGTAGTGGACCACTACCTGCCCTGAAAAAATACCAAAACTAAAGGTTTCGTTTTTTTTTTAAAGTGCAGCTCGTTTTCCTTTAAGGAAAACGGGCTACACTTAAAAAAAAAAACTGCTTTATTGATAAAGCAGTCACGAACATGGAGGTCTGCTGACGACAGCAGGCCTCCATGTTTGCGAGTGCCTAGACTCGCTATGGGGCCGCAATTTGCGACCTACCTCATTAATATTAATGAGGTGGTCATTGCGACCCCATAGCGACTCGCAGACGGTGTCTGAGACACCGTTCTGCATACCAATTTGCGAGTTGCAAATTGCGAGTCGCAGGGACTCGCAATTTGCAAGTCGCAAATTGGCATTTTCCTACATCTGGCCCTAGGTCCTTAGTAGACATAGTAGGACTGTTTGTTATATACTCTATTATAACTGTATGTACATGACTATATTTTTTTAATAAAGGGTTTCTTTTATACCCTGCTCAATTTCCTATTGGAATTGCTTCCTCTTCTCCTCTCCATTCTCTATCTTAAGCAACATTGAGAGAGTTTCTCCGTACTTGGAGTAACCCTCGTTTTTAGAAACACAATACATTGTCCTTTATTTGTGTTTATTCAACATTCTTGTTGCGTAGTTCTTCATCTCTATCCTTGGCTCCTGTTGTCCTTTTAAGGCCCCTCCCTCTGCTATGCCCAATATTCCGAGAGCACAGAGGACATGGAGGTGTGCCGACAGACGCAGTCCTTCAGTTAAGTGAGTACTCTTGTGACTTTGCATGATGTTATTTACATATTTATAGTTTGTAGCTGTAGTACGGGAGCGTTGCGATCCTCTTCACTTCCGCATACGGCTTTGCACTTATGCCTGTATACTCGAACCGCTATGCGACCCGGCATTTTTAGCGCGCTCGGTAATGTTTATTAGTTGGGACGCGCCTTGCATGCCGGCGCCCTCCTTTTGTTTCTACGCATAGAATATTATAGATCCCTACTGCTCGAGCAGCTACGCGCCTCTACTTGTAGCACGCTCCGTAATATTTGCTTTGACGTGCTACTTTTGCCGGCGCCTCTTTTCCCTTTTTGACTTTACGGATTCCTGTTTCCCAACTAGATCCCTGTACGGGATATACCTTGCTCTCGAGCTATGGTGATCGGCTGGGAGCTTTGCCAGCCTTTCTCTGCTTACTAGGCAGACTGTTTAAATATCTGAATTTATAATTGGGATACCTAGCGTCATTCGTTCTCTCCTCACTATTATTTTCCGGTGCTTCCCGTATACTTTCACAGTATGCTAGACTAGGGCCACACTATTTATGTATATTTGTCATGTCTGTATCTACCTATAGGTATTTGTCAAATTCTTTTGGGCTTACATGTTCGGTTTTACCCAACTGGTTCCATCCAGCACATGGGCTGGAGGAGCATGTAATAGTTATCCCACACATAACTCCTCTACAAGACATTTGCCTTTATATATCTACAACATGGCTGTTCTTGGATATAAAATGTATTGACATCTGAAGATTTTTTATGTTTCCATATATACCCAGACTTTAAGGGACCACTCAATGCCTGGTGTTCTCCCCGATGGGGCCCTTCTTTTAGTATATGGAGGGTAAGCACTATGTTTTAACCTTGCTATATAAGTTCTTGACACAACTTTGTGTACACTTCACTGAAGGGAGATTTCCACGTGTGTTTGGATGTGAACTGCTAACACGGAGCACACCCTGGTTGTTCACTATATTTTTATGACTTATGTTCTCTGTCCTTGATTTCAGGTTCCTGCTAATTGTTCATTCCCTAATATGGGTTTCCAATTACTCAAGGGTTAGGTAGGTGTCATGGTCCTGATGAATCGCAGTAGATCATTATTTGACTAATTAGCGAGAAACATGTTGACCAATTTCTAGAAGTAGCACAGGGGATCTTGTGTCTACTCCCACTATAACTCCATATCGAGTGATTTAGTGATATCTCTCATTTATTTTCTCCCCCCCTCTTTTGTTATTAACCATGGCAGAGGTCAGACATTCTAATAAATTGCGTTTTACCTCTAGTCATTTTTAACAGTTTTTCATACCAATCCTAGATTAGTATCTTGCTGACCGACTTTCTCTCACAAAAGAAGATCTCCGGCAAAGAGCCCCCTTGTGGGGCCCGTCAGGCAGTGCAGCGCTGGCCTGACGAGGAGCATAGCCCTATGATGAAGCATGTCACCATGAGGTGAGTGAGGGCTCTTACTCCAAATATTTTATATTTCTAGTAACCTGTTGTTTCCAGAGATGCTTTGTGTGGAACGGTGTGCATCTTATTGATTAAGACATTGTTGGGAGAAGTACACACAGGACCAGAAACTGTTTCCGAACCTCCCGCCCCTCTCACAGCCCCTCTCTTTTTTCTGTTGTTTGATAATCTACACTTTAATCAGATGTAAAGGTAGCCCCCATGTTAATCTATGAGAGGGATAGGCCTTGCAACTGTGAGAAATGAATTTAGCAATATTTTACTGTCAGGACATATAAAACACATCGCTATATGTCCTACCATAACCATACACTGCACCCTGCCCTTGGGGCTACCTAGGGCCTACCTTAGGGGTGTCTAACATGTAAGAAAAAAGAAGGTTTAGTTGAATTTACAGTTAAAACTGCACACACAGACGCTGCATTGGCAGGTCTGAGACATGATTACAGAGCTACTAATGTGGGTGGCACAATCAGTGCTGCAGGCCCATTAGTAGCATTTGATTTACAGGCCCAGGCACCTCTAGTGCACTTTACTAGGGATTTACTAGTAAATCAAATATGCCAATCATGGATAAACCTATCAACAATACCATTTACAGAGAGCATATGCACTTTAGCACTGGTTAGCAGTGGTAAAGTGCTCAGAGTTCAAAAGCCAACAGCAACAGGTCAGAAAAAATAGGAGTCAGGAGGCAAAAAGATTGGGGATGACCCTGCATAAACTAAAAAGTCCAACAGTGAGAGTTTGAAGTTCCTTTCCCTTAAGGTGTTTTCCTGGTTGCCATCACTTCTGCGCCAAGGTTGGGTGAGCTGAGGTCCTTGTCTATCAGGCCTTCTTATTTACAGGTGTTCTCTGACAGGCTTGTCCTCTGATTGGGGCCTGTGTTTCTTCCCAAAGTTGTTTCATCTTTTCACAAGCATCAAAAGATAACTTTTCCCTCTTTTTTTCCAGAGCCCTCTACTCCTGAGGAGGAAGCCTTGTCGCATAGGCTCTCCTTATTCTAATGAAACTACTGGATTTTGAGCTGCAGAATCACCCGCGGTGTGGAAGACTAAGGGGGTCATTACAACATTGGCGGTAAAAAACGCTTACCGCCGTGCAGAAGACCGCCAACACACCGCCGCGGAATTCCACCACGGTCATTGTGGGGGTCATTACAACACTGGCGGTAAAAGCCGCTTACCGCCGTGCAGAAGACTGCCAACACACCACCGCGGCCGCGGAATTCCGCCACTGTCATTATGACCCAAAGCCCAGAATCCACCAAAATCTAGACACCCACACAAGTCCACCACACCAAAGGTCAGTGATAAACTGGCAATAACAAAACCGACACTGTCACGCCAACAGGAATACGCCCACACTATGACGACCCACGAATCCACGTGGCGGTCTTTCAACCGCGGTAATCCATTGGCGGTACACACCGTCGTGCTCAAAATACACACACACGTACAAAACACTACCATATTGGACAATTCAAAATACAAACACCTGATACACATACACACACCACTCACACACATCCAATACAATATAAAACACACACCCACATCACCCACAATCCCCTATGACCACAATTGCGACAGAAGGCCAGAGAGAGACAAAACCATCAACAAATTAGCATCCACAGGCACACAACACCATCACCCACATAACATCCACGCACCTCACACAACACCCCTCTAAATATCACCCCACACATCACAACACACACCACCCCACACATCACCCACACCACCCCATGGCACCGCAAAGACACCCTAGGTTCTCTGAGGAGGAGCTCAGGGTCATGGTGGAGGAAATCATCCGGGTAGAGTCACAGCTATTCGGATCACAGGTGCAGCACACCTCCATAGCTAGGAAGATGGAGCTATGGCGAAGAATCGTGGACAGGGTCAATGCAATGGGACAGCACCCAAGAACTAGGGATGACATCAGGAAGGGGTGGAACGACCTACAGGGGATGGTGCGTTCCGTGGTCTCAAGACACCACATCGCAGTACAGAGGACTGGCGGCGGACCCCCGCCTCCTCCTCCACAACTAACAACATGGGAGGAGCAGGTCTTGGCTATACTGCATCCTGAGGGCCTCGCAGGAGTAGCTGGAGGAATGGACTCTGGTAAGACAAATCTTTACTACTTCATCTCCCCACCCTACCTGCATGCCATCACATACCCCCACCCTCACCCTCACCCCCATCACTCCAACTCCTCACACATGTCCCAATATCACAAACCACACATCCCAAACCCAAGCCCTGCATGCAACACCAAAGCATGGACACCCATCACCAAAGCATGGCCACTGCACATACCCATACACCCCCTAAACCATTATCACACAAGGTCCTACACAGGAATGCAAGCACTGGGGTACAGGGTCACCCACCCATTGCACACCATGGCACACACAGATGCAATAATCATGCTTTTACAGCCCTGCAGAACCCCTACACAATGTCACCGGACAGGAGGGTCCAGATATGTCCACTCCACCCACAGAAGAGGCCCACAGTGATCACAGCAGCTCTGTCCAACTGGATCTAGATGACCAGCCCGGCCCATCTGGGACCACGGGACAGTCGGTTCCCCTCACACTGGCACAAGCCACTACAGGCCTTCCCCCCTCTGGAAACACCAGCACAGCACCCACCCAGCGGGCCTATACCTCTGTCCCCAGGACACGTCAAGCAGCAGTGTGTCCACCACTACAGGGAACCCAGGCTAACCCACCACCCCAACAACAACAGGGAACTGGGGGCAGTGGCAGTGGGCACACGGTTCAGGGGACAGTGGCACAGGAACACAGGGGAACTGGGAGGGCTGCTGTGTGACAGGGGGAGGACAGGCCCAGGGAACCCACTCTCCACGAGGCCCTCTCCAACATCATGGAAGCCTACCACCATTCCCAGGAGACAATGGCAACAGTACTGGCCAAGTTTCAGGAGACCCAGCGGCTGCAGGAGGAACAGTATTAGGGCTTCAGGGAGGAACTCAAATCCATCAATTCCACCCTGGGCACCATTGTAGGGGTGCTGAAGGAACTCGTAAACACCAGGAGGGACACTGTGGCACAACAAGGGGCCCCTGACACTAGCCTGGACGATGAACTGCCCACCACCTCCGCCGGCGCTAGTGGACAGGAGGCACCGCCACAGGACCACCACACCAGCACCCCACCCCGTGCAGAGGGAGAACCACCCCGCAAATGGTCCCTGAGATCCAGGACAAAGACAGAGAACGATGCCAAGACCCCCACCAAGAAATGAGACCACCCTGATTGTCATCCTTTTGTCCCACCTTGTCACCCTGTCAGTTCTTAAACTGCCCCAGCTCCACTTCCTATGCCCCTTTGGACAATGCACCTGTGAGACTAATAGACTGGACTCTGCCATGGACATTCCTCCACCATCACCCCTCACCATTTTACAACCCCCTCCAATATTGAGCACTTAAAAAAACACCCTTAAAGCACAAAACAATCAGGAGTCTGTCTGTGATTTCGAAATAGTGTATTAGCAATTACAGTGGCAAAATGTTCATTCAAATGTAATGTCAACATACCTATATCACACAGCTATAGTCCATGAGGAAACAAAGCAGATGTCACAAAGTGGGACCCACATCTGTGAAATCGTAAGGGAAAGTGACAAATCAGTGACCATACACTGGGTGAAAATGACAGACAGTAGAGCGGTAGTACATTTAAATCAGATGTGGCAGGCAGTGTTGTCTTCTTACCTGTGTCTCACTGGAAGTATTGCAGGATCACCGTGTTCCTGTTGTCGATGTCCTCTTCTTCTGCTTCCTCGTCTTCACTGTCCACAGGGTCCACAGCTGCCACAACACCTCCATCCGGACCATCCTCCTGCAGAAAAGGCACCTGTCGTCGCAAAGCCAAGTTATGAAGCATACAGCAGGCCACGATGATCTGGCATACCTTCTTCGGAGAGTAGAATAGGGAACCACCTGTCATGGAGGCACTGGTACCTGGCCTTCAGGAGGCCGAAGGTCTGCTCTATAATCCTCCTAGTCCGCCCATGGGCCTCATTGTAGCGTTCCTCTGCCCTTGTCCTGGGATTCCTCACTGGGGTCAGTAGCCATGACAGGTTGGGGTAACCAGAGTCACCTGCAAATGGCGAGGGACAACTGTTAGAAACACACAAACTCATAGGGACATCGACAGACCCAGACAACTATTCCCACTGTATTGGGTCAATGTGCTCACCTAATAGCCACACCCGGTGCCTCTGGAGTTACCCCATCACATAAGGGATGCTGCTATTCCGCAGGATGTAAGCGTCATGCACTGAGCCAGGGAATTTGGCATTAACATGGGAGATGTACTGGTCTGCCAAACACACCATCTGCACATTCATGGAATGGTAACTCTTCCAGTTTCTGTACACCTGTTCACTCCTGCGGGGGGTACCAAGGCCACATGTGTCCCATCAACGGCACCTATGATGTTGGGGATATGTCCCAGGGCATAGAAGTCACCTTTCACTGTAGGCAAATCCTCCACCTGAGGGAAAATGATGTAGCTCCGCATGTGTTTCAGCAGGGCAAACAACACTCTGGACAACACGTTGGAAAACATAGGCTGGGACATCCCTGATGCTATGGCCACTGTAGTTTGAAAAGACCCACTTGCTAGGAAATGGAGTACTGACAGCACCTGCACTTGAGGGGGGATTCCTGTGGGATGGTGGACAGCTGACATCAGGTCTGGCTCCAACTGGGCAAACAGTTCCTGGATTGTGGCACGATCAAACCTGTAGGTGATGATCACATGTCGCTCCTCCATTGTCGACAGGTCCACCAGCGGTCTGTACACTGGAGGATACCGCCATCTCCTCACATGCCTCAGCGGACGGTGCCTATGGAGGAGAACAGCGAGTCAACCAACTCTGAAGTACGTAAACACAGCTTACTCTGAAAATATTAGCAATTTGAAATTAGCCTGTATGACTGTTTAGGCAAGGCCTACATATGTGTGATGCCATGTGGGCCCATGAAATGGCGGCTGCCTAACCTGTAAAGTGGGACAAGGGGATATGAGGTAACTGCGCTGGCGTTGTACACCGTCGCGGTAGGCGGTCAAAGACCGCCGCGCAATCCTGCATTGGTTAACATTGGACCCTATGGGTCCCAGGAGCCAATGACGATGTATGCCGGCAGTGACGGTACGCACCGCCGCATACGTGACCACCATTTTCTCTCTGTTTAATCACTTGATACCTGATCCTCGACAGGAGAGGACCTACACTGCAAGTGCTGCTGTGACCTCAGTCTGGAAGGGACAATGGCTCGTGTACCTGGGGAAGGGGCCCCTGACGTCAGCACGGAGAAGTTGGAGAAACTCGTGGATGGGGTCCTCCCCCAGTACACGCTACTCTACGGTCCTCCAGACAAACAGGTAAGTACACTGTGAGCATGCTGTATGGGCAATGCCTGTGTGGAGTGGGGTGGATGAAAGATGGGGGGGTGAGAATGAGGTATGCATGAAAAGACGGTGAGTGCATGTGCGTCATGGCAAGGGTAGGGATGCGGGCCAATGACTGTGACGGTGCGGGCGGTAATATCTTCTCCTTTTCCCCTGTACTATTCCTGTAGGTCAGCGCCCACCAGTAGAAGGACATTTGGTGTGCCATCACCAAGGAAGTCCGGACCCTGGGGGTCTACCACAGACAGAGCACCCACTGCCGGAAAAGATGGGAGGACATTAGCCGCTGGAGAAAGAAGACGGTGGAGGCCCAGCTGGGGATGGCCTTCCAACGTGGGAGGGGTGCCCGTTGCACCATGACCCCCTGATGCTCAGGATCCTGGCAGTGGCGTACCCGGAGTTGGATGGGCGCTTGAGGGCATCACAGCAGCAACAAGGGGGTGAGTACACTCTCATTCTGCTGATTCAGCGCGCATTGTAGGTGTCTGGGTGGGGGAGGTGGGCTGTGGGTTCCCCTAGGCCAGGGTGAGTTTAGTAGGCAAGGACCCTACTTAAGGCAGGCCCTGTGGCACCCCACCCCACCTAGTCAGGCTCCTGTGACATCCATGTGTGCAGAAATCAGGCATAGCCTTTTAACCCATGTCCCTGGGATTGAATAGTGGACTCCAAGTGCGCGGCGTAGTGCAGGGGGCTTCTGTGTCTGTCGTGTCGCCCAACGGTAGCGGTATTGCATGCACTCAACATGTCTTTCTTCTGTCTCCCCCCCCCCTTTTTGTGGTCTCCCTGTTCTTGTGTGCATTAGCATCATCAGGCAGAGGAGCAGTGGCACCGGAGCAGGAGCGAGCTGCATCCCACATGGCCCTGGAGGGAGAAACTACAGAGTCTGAATTCACCAGTGGGACAGAGAGCGAGGGGAGCTCCACGGCGGGGACAGGAGCTGACACCAGCAATACGGACTCCTCCTCTGATGGGAGCTCCCTTGCGGTGGTGGGCCCATCTATGCCCCCCGCATCTACAGGTACAGTCCCCACCCCCCCTACCAGCACCACCCTACCAGCAGTCCCTCAACTTTTGCCCCGTGCCCGCTCACCCAGGAGGGTGGGCATCACCTTCGCCCGGGGCACCTCAGGCCCTGCCAGAGTCACCCCTGCTGCCCTCAGTGAGGATGCCATTGACCTCCTCAGGTCCCTCACTGTTGGGCGGTCTACCATTTTGAATGCCATCCAGGGTGTAGAGAGGCAGTTCCAACAAACCAATGCATACCTGGGGGGCATTCACTCTGGTCAGGCAGCCCTTCAGCGAGCATTTCAGACTCTGGCCTCAGTACTGATGGCAGCCATTGTCCCTGTCTCTAGCCTCCCCCTCCAACTTCCTCCACCCAGACCCACACCCCTGTACCTCAGCCTATCCCAAGCACACCATCAGACCAGCATGCATACACCTCAACACAGAATGGAAGCTCAGACAAACATAAGCACCACACATCCCACAGGCACTCACGCAAGCATCACACACATGCAGACACTGCCTCCACTGTGTCCCCCTCCTCTTCGTCTCCCTCCTCCCTCCCTGTCTCGTCTCCACTCACACCTGCATGCACTACATCCTCAGCCACTACGTCCATCACCAGCACACCCACCACCACACCCCGTTAACGTGTAGTCACCACCCCCACTACCATTCACACGTCCCCTGTGTCCTCTCCCAGTGTGTCTGTGAGGCCACCTCCCAAGGTACACAAACGCAGACACCCACCCAACAGCCATCCACCTCAGGACAGCCTCCAGCCCATGCACCTTCACCCAAAGTCAGCAAACGTACACCTCCTACAACCACTACCTCTTCCTCCACTCCCAAACCCCCTCCGCTCCCCGGCCCAGTGTTCCGAAGAAATTTTTCCTGGCCAACCTTGACCCCTTTCCCTCACCTCCCACACCCCTTCAGTCTCCTAGGGCCCGGCTCTCCAGGTCCCAACCTAGCACCTCAGCCACAACATCGGCGGGACCTGTGTTGCCAGTAGTCACCGGATTATGGAGTGCACCAGGCAGCAGGGCAGCTAGTGTGGCAAGGAGCCAGAGTACGGACAGTCCCCCACCTGTCAAGCATAAAAAGTTGGCCAGTGCCCGGCGGGAGAGGGGAAAGAAATCAGCCACCAAAGCTGCTCCCAGGGGTACAGTTGGGAGTGTGGAGACAGCTGCGACACCATCCAAGCTGGGGAAGGGGCACATTAAAACCGGGAAGTCTGGGAAGATCAGCACGGCAGACAAGACCGCCAGCTGCAGCCCCCCTGCCAAGGACAAGACCGCCAGCAGTCCAGCTGCCCAGGAGAAGACCGCCAGCAGCCCCGCTGGCCAAGACAAGACCGCCAGCAGCAGCCCCGCTGCCCAGGACAAGACCGCCAGCAGCCCTGCTGCCCTAGACAGGACCGCCAGCAGCAGCCCCGCTGCCCAAGAAAGGACCGCCAGCAGCCCTGCTGCCCAGGACAAGACCGCCAGCAGCAGCCCCTCTGCCCAGGACAAGACCGCCAGCAGCCCCGCTGCCCGAGACAAGACCGTCAGCAGCAGCCCCACTGCCCAAGACAAGATCGCCAACAGCCCCGCTGCCCAAGACAGGACGGCCAGCAGCAGCCCCGCTGCCCAAGACAGGACCGCCAGCAGCAGCCCCGCTGCCCAGGACAAGAACACCAGCAGCCCCGCTGCCCAAGACAAGACCGTCAGCAGCAGCCCCACTGCCCAAGACAGGACCGCCAGCAGCCCCGCTGCCCAAGACAGGACGGCCAGCAGCAGCCCCGCTGCCCAAGACAGGATCGCTAGCAGCAGCCCCGCTGCGCCGGACAAGACCGCCAGCACCACCGCAGGACAGTGAGTGCCAATGATTACTACGCTACTGAGGCCGCCACGGGCAGGATGAAGCACTCTGGTCACCAAGCCCCATCCAGAACCAGTGGAGAGTTACATCCACTACCTCTGTCCTTGGCAGGATGAAGCACTCTGGGCACCAAGCCCCCTCCAGAACCAGTGGAGAATGTTATCCACTTGAGAGACTGTGCCTTTGCACTCCCCAGGATTGAACAGTGGGCAACCCACCCACTGTAGAGACTTGAGAGACTGTGGCTTTGCACTCCCCATGATACATCAATAGGCATGTAGCCCCCTCGTTGAGCTGGCATTGTGCACTCATCCGGCTGAGGTGCCCCCCTCTTCCCTTCCCCCTGAGGTGCCTGTTTTATTTCTATCTGATGCCCCTGCAGTGTTCTCTCAGTCTTGTTCGGGTATTGAGTGTGGGCCTCGCCCATGCCTTTTGGGCCCAGTGGTCCACGGACTATGATGGTAGAATCCCTTGGACTTATGTTCTTGGTGTATATAATTGTTCATAGTGTAAATGTGTATATATGTAAATATTTTTGATTACTGTATTTTAATATATTACAAGCATTCAAGTCATTTCCTTCGGTCCTTGCATTCTTCCAGAGGGGGTTGAGGGGTGTAACTGTGATGTATCAATATGTATTTGTGTGTATGGTGTTGTGGGTGAGGGTGAGGGTGGGGGTGGATATGTTGCACGTTGCGTGTGTGTGTCACTCTCTTTCCCCCCCCCCCTGTGTCATAGGTGCAGTACTCACCGTGGTCTTCGCTGCCGGCGTTCGTGCTCCTGGTAGAGGAGCAGGAAGATAAAGGCTGGGAGTATCTGAAGTTCCGGTTCCATGGCGTCCTGGTTCCTCGTGGGGTGTGTAGAGGTGAGCGTTTTCCCTTCGAAGTCCTGTTTCCGCCGTGTTTTTGTTCGCGGTGAATCCGCCCCGGAAAAGGTGGCGGATTGGTGGCTTGAAATTCTGTGGGTGGTACATTGTCTTCCGCCTGTCTGTTGGCGGTTACCGCCGTGGTGTTTGCACCGCCGTGGCGGTCGGAGTGGCTGTCTATGTTGGCGGTTTCCGCCACGGTCATAATTCCATTGTTTTTACCGCCGGCATGTTGGCGGTTTTACCGCCGCTTTAACACCGACTGTCAGGGTTGTAATGACCACCTAAGTCTGACCCCTGCAGGTGACACCTGTCGCTCCAATCCGGGTTTTGCTCTGGCTAACTAGCAGTGCCTCATCTCTACCCAAGAGTAGGGATGACTGGGCAGCCAAGTGCATGACATAATTGGTTTCTCAGGGATGCCGTGGTCACTCAGGTTTCATCCGTTCATCTCAATAACATTAGTCTCATTTATACAATGACAAAAAGAGGTAGTATATGTTTCAATAATGATTTTAATGAAGCAACTGCATCTTTAATATTGTGACAAGGAGAGTGAAGCATAAGAATAACTCTACCATATTGACACTACAGTCAATAGACTAATTCCTACCTAGGCTATAATAGAGCACAGAGTGTTAAGCTCTAATTCTGCCATTCAGGTTCTCCTGGGAAGACATCATCCCCCGTACCTGAGCAAATGCCTGAAGTCTGCATTAGCATCTGTAGCCAAGCATTCAGCAATCAGCATACAGTCGAGATTCTGTGGCTGGAATCTCCCTCTAACGTGTAAGGGACAGGGAAGTGTTTTTATAATAAAACAGCTGATGTTCTGAGAAAATGTCCCTACGTAAGGATGTGTGTTTTCTACGAATGTCAGAGACTAAACTTATACCATGTTCATCGGCAACCTATTTGCTGCAGCCTTGGAAGAAGCACAGAGTGAGCACGAATGTCTTGTTTGAGAACAGAGTGCTGGCCTAGGCAAAAACAGTTAAATAGACAGGAAAATAAATCAAGACCATAAAAGTGGCTATTGTAACAATAATAAAATGAAGCTGAATAAAATATATCTAGCTTAAAGTGCACAGCGGCAGGCCTAGTGTGTTAAAATAACATGCATGGAGCTATAGTTAAAGTGGCTACACAACAGCCTTACACACTTTGGATGTGTTATGGTCTGTGAAGATATATTTTTCTCACACTATGGACTTTTGTCAGTTTGAAAGGTCGTTTTTTAACTTTGGTGTTTTTTGTCATGGGTTCAAGGCATCTACGCCCACTTTGAGAATGTGGATCCGGTCCTTGATTTCCCTGGCCTATGAATCACAACATGCATGTCTGCCGGGTGGTGTCCAAGGGCAGTCCACCAGGGGCATGGCAGCTTCCTGGGTAAAGGCTCAGGGTGTTTCCATTGTGGACATTTGTCAGGCGGCCACTTGGGCTTTTCAGTCTACATTTGTTTTGCATTACAAGTTGGACGTAAGTGATTCCTTGCCCTTCAGGTCAAGTGTTTTGGCTGCTGTTTCTAAGTGAGCAACTTGGTCTCCTGTTTGATGCCCTTTCTGGTTTGCAATCAAGTTGTTTCTGCAGTGACCAGGTGCTTGCAGCATTCATCTTTGGGGGATTCAGGTTGTTCTGTTTCTGTTTTCGTATATCCTCACGTAAGTGAGCAATGGGACGAGAAATGGGGTTGATGAGGTAACAAAGCCGATCCTTACTGGTAATCTTTATTACTCCGAATATCCTATTTCTCGTACAAGTACATACTTCAGTCCCTCCCCGTTCCTTCCCGTCCTGACATCCACGTTCTTCGGCTAGAGGAAGTACAGGAGGTTTTCTGGGCTCCATGCTCTTTTATCACCAGGTTGGTTTAAGGTGATTGGAGATTAGGAAAGGTGGGGAGGGGTTTTAGCATTGAGCCTTTTTGATTGGTTCTGGCTAGTGCACGTGGACCTGGGTAGAGGTGAAACACTTCATGTAAGTAAGTACTGGTACCAGAAATAGGGTATTCAGAGTAATGAAGAATACCGGTAAGAAACTGATTCATTATATCAATTTTGATTCCACTTGCATGCCATGCAACTACTAAATGCTAACAAGTAAACCCTCCACCAAAACCCTCAGTGAACATAATGACCTCTAACTGAGCAAGTATTCACGTGACACAGTTAATAAAGGTAACCGTTTTACGCATTATAAAAGATTAACCTAAATAGCAGATGCAAAATGGTGATGCCAAATCCATATTCATTTCCTGAGCTAAAATGTGCCCCATGCCTATGCATTGTGCTGAAAAACATGCGAAACCGCAGTAAAGAAATTACGGAACAAGAACCTGCCATAAACTCACAATGCAAGTATGATACAATATAAAACTGCAAACCCGCTATTCTAACACCAATGTGTTGAACCAGCACTACAAAATATGAATTGCAGCATTTAAACTGCTGCCATGAATTAAAAGAAATACAGCATTTGCTGAAAAAAGCTTGCTTTACCTCCAATAGACGACCTGGCTGAAAACGACAAGCCCTTCACTGAATGTTTCATAAACAGAAACAAGTGTCTCTTACTACTTTTAAAATGTGCCGTGGGGTTAATCATTACATGTGACCCTAAGCCGACCCAATGAAATGAAAATAAACAAAACACTTCGATCATGCCGTGCACCCAAACCACAGTTTGAATGGAAGAAAATAAAAAAAATACATTCTTGTGATGATAATTTGTTAAAATAAGCTATGCAACAAAAAACAATTACTAAAACATTATCACAATCATATTCGTCACACAAACGATACATGGTTTGGAATAACGTGTTGTGAGTTTTAAACATTTATATTACACATGTGCATATGATATGATTCAATTAATGGCAGATTTACCACATTAGGATTATATTGGCCTATGCCTGAAAGTTGTGCAACGTGGGTCTGGTGCACATTTGGCACCAGCTGCCAAAGTAGTACATGTATTTGTTTTTAGGGAAGAACACGCACCAGGGTCACACACCCAAAGTTTGCCTTTGAGCACCTCATTGATGGATTTATTTAAATTGTTTTAAATTGGTGTACTTTCTATCATTTACATAAAAATATGTATTTTACCTGGTCAAAATGGCAGTTTAAAACTGTGCTACAGGCTAGAAGACATGTTTTACAGTGCTACTTTAGTTGGGGACACAATGGGTGTTGCTGCCCACCAGGATTTATTGTACAGGTACTGGGTACATTTAGTACCATTTACTAAAATTAAATCTACCAATCAGGTGTAAGCCACTTGTAGCGTGCTTTAGGGAGCGACCACCAGCACTTTGCCTCTGGCTAGCAAGGGTAAAGTGCACAGAGTTGTGATGCCAACAAAACCCAGCTCAGCAAAAAAGGGGTGTGACTGGTGGAATACCACACCAAGGATATCAGGTTTAACATGTGCCCCCCCAGCAGAGAGCAGAAAGCACTACTCACCCTCATGGGAGATCTCATTGCTAAGGTGGAAAAACCTGGAAAGACCATCAGCATTAGTGTGATGTTCCACCATAAAGTTCACTCCGTGTAGGGGTATTGACCACCTCAACAGTTTGAGACTCTCATTCCTCATCTGCGTCAGCCATTTGAGGGGTCTTTGGTCTGTCTGAACCCAGAAGTGAGTCCCAAATAAGCATGGTCTCAACTTCTTCAGTGCTCAGCCTGTTGCAAATGCTTCCCTTTCTGTTGCAGTCCACTTATTTTACCTGGGAAGTAGCCTACTGCTGATGATGACTTCGATTTGATCCAAGCCCTCATCATTTATCTGTGAGAGAAAAGTCCCAGTGCCATCCTCTGATGCATATGTCTGCATGACAAATGATTTGCAGAAGTCAGGTGGCTAGAGCGCTGGTGCCCTACCCCCCCCTTTAAGATGTCAAGTTATTTCTGGGACACTTGTGTCTAGATCACCTTCTTTGGCTGTTCATTAAATGTCAACTCTGCCAAGGTGCAACAATGGTGCCTGTCCCTTGACAAATTTCCTATAGTAACCAGTGAGGCGTAAGAAGGCTCTCACCTTAGTCTTTATCTTGGGGGCTTCCAAGTCAGGATGGTTTGTATCTTGGGTTGGAGGGGGCTGCACCTTGCCCATATTGATTTGGGGAACAGAGTACACAACAGGTCCCTGCTCTATCTACCATTTACAGTCATTAATAAGTCTGCCTTCTGCAGTGCTTGAAGCACTGCACAGAGGCTGTGCAGATGGTCATCCCAGCTACAGTTCAATTCCGTACTATAATCTAAGGAGTACTGAAGTCCTCCAACTAGCCAAGACTAACCTCTGGAAGGTGGCAGGGGCATTTTGTTAACCCAAAGTAAATCACCTAAATTAAACTGGCTGTTGGAAATGGCACCTTCTGCAGGGGTTCCCCTGTCTTTTAACTTCTGACCTCCTGTTTTTTGATCCGTGCTGAATTTTGTTTTTGCTGGTTTTAGGACACTGCACACTCTACCACTGCTGACCAGTGCTAGAGTGCAAGTGTCTAAATTGTATTTGTAATTGGTTTATCTATGACTGGCATTTTTGATTTACTAATAAGCCCCCAGTATAGTGCACCATGTGTGCCCAGGGCCTGTAAATCAACTGCTACTAGTGGGTCTGCAGTACTGATTGGGCCATCCACACGAGTAACCCTTTAAACATGTCTCAGATCTTCCACAACAGTGATGTGTGTGCAGTGCAGTTATAAACTGCCATTTCAACCTGGCAAGTGTACCCATTTGCATTTCCCAAACCTTCCCTTTTCCTACATGTAAGTCACCCCTAAAGTAGGCCCAAGGCAGCCCTATGGGCAGCATGCAAAGTTTTACACTTCCTGATGGTGAAATACTTCCAACTTTGTTTTTCACTATTACAAGACCTATATCTCCCACTGGGCAACATGGGGATTGCCTTGAAATATCTTTAAAGTGTAATTTCCCTTTGAAAGCAGATATAGAAATGGAGTTTGGGAGTCTCTGAACTCACAATTTAAAAATATACCTTTTGGTGCAGTTGATTTTTTAATTATAAGTTTGAAAATGCCACTTTTAGAAAGTGGAAATATTCTTGTTTAATCATTCTGTGCCTCTGCCTGGCTGTGGAATAAACGTCTGGTTCAGGATGACAGATGGACTGTTTGTAAATTCACTCTAGACAGTCACACAAAACTGTCTAGACAGAGCCGAGGTGTGCCCTGCATATCCTGATGGGTCCTCCTGGGCTAGAGTGGTTGGAGGAGCTGAAACTTGCACCTGAATAGGTCTGTGCCTTTCCATACACAAAGCAGTCCCCAACCCCCTGGAGTGTGTCTGGGGCCAGGGCAGGAAAGCCAGGGTCTTGTGCACTACAAAGGCTTTTCTTTAAAGTTTGCCTACTTCAGAGGCAGAAATGGGTACATGTACTGGACCTCTGACCCCACAAAGTTAGAAGACTTCTGGACTGAGGACATTGTGCCAGGAAGAAGAGCTAAATGCCGTAGGAGGGACTGCCACTCTGCCTGCTGCTTTGTTGTGCTGGCCTGCTGCTTGCTGCTTCTGTCCTGGGAGTGAAAGGACTGGACTTTGTTTTCTACATCCTACTTTCCAAAGTTCTCCAAGGGCTTGAACTGAGCTTGCCTCTTGTTAAGAAGTCTCAGGGATATCAAAGACTTCATCTGCCAGTGCCTGGACTCTTCTGCTAAGAGTCCTGACTTGTCAAGTAGTGCCAACTCCCGTCCCTGGGCCTTTTGAAGTGTAAGATGGTGACGTAAAGGAGAAAAGCTACACACCAGCGTGTCTTGGCAGAACAATCGATGCAGTGCCTGTCCCAACCCTGGAAAATCAACTCACCGCCTGTCTCACAGCTGCAGAATCGACACAGCCCCTGTTTCACCACGTCTCCATCAACACAGCATGTCTGGAGTTTCCATGCATCATCCTCAAACATCAATTTCTCATCGTCCCTGCACTGCAATAGGGAACCGAGGCTGCATGTCTGGAAATACACACATTGCTTTTACTGCAAGGAAAGAATCTCTGCATCATCTCCCCTGCCAGTAAGAAACCAACTGCTTTACCCTTATTTTCCCACATGTCTGGCAGGTGGTGCAGGATCTACAGAATGCATTTGAGGTCACCCTCATCTGGGGCAAACTAAGTTGGTGACCAACCTCACAAAGGTTTTGGCTTGCTCCAGATGTCCTTGCAGTGGTACATCATGAGCCAACCCCAGTAGGGAAGTCTGGTAGTACTGGAGGGCCAGCAACTTATATTTTGCCCAAGTTTAGAGACATTAGGGGCCAGATGTACGTACCATTTTTCCTGTCACAAATGGCCCGATTCACCATGCCTGTGAGTGCCGCCATTCCCAATGGGGTCGCAAATTGTAACCTACCTCATGAATATTCATGAGGTAGGTCATTTGCGACCCCACTGCGAATCGCAGACAGTGTCATTGACACTGTTGTACATCGGGTTTCGTGACTCGCAACTTGCGAGTCGCAAAATCGGATCTTCGTACATGTGGCCCTAGGTTCCCTGTATAGATGATCATTCTCCCAGTAGATGAGGTAATCACCAAAGGTGTCTCCATTTTCCTGGACCTCAACTTATTGCTGTGTGTCCTCAAGAGTAGGGCACTCCTTTTGCACCTAGCAGAATTCTGTGCAGAAGGGGCCTCCTTCATCTTGCCATCTGGCTATGTCAGGTAGGTCTCCCAATGCAGCAATGTATTCTCTTATAGGTTTCGAGGTGCCACCAAGAGGATGAGCCTCCTCCCAGACTGTGAGAACTTTTGGGGTGGATTTCCAACGCCCCTGCAACTCCTCTTTTTGGCAGATAGTTGGGCCATTGTCTTTGGAGAACCAAGGAAGGGGGGAAATCAGAAGGATTATCATGTCAGCACGCACCCCACCAGTTCATCATGTCTTCACAAAATAAGTGTGCAGTTCCCTTGAGTGGGTCCTTAGATTCAATTGTTAGTTTACTAGGACCAAATCCAGGTCACCAGAGAAATCCTCAATAGAATATGTAGACCCTCACCCACCCGAGTGACATGCTTCATAATTGGGTGTGCTCCTTTTTAGGTGGGCACTACAATGACCAATGGGCTTCTCAGGGCCGCTCTTTACTGGAGATCTTTTCTCTGCTGGTGGTACGAACAGTTCCCTATTGTGTTGTGGGGAAACTAATGGTAGTAGACTGTAGAGTTGGTTTATAATTAACTACCAGTATCCAAAAAAGAATGTATTCACAAACCTACATATCTAATTTTTAAATACCATGCACCCTGACATAGGAGTGTTTTGTGCCTACCTAAGAGGCAACTTATGAGTATTAAAAAGGAAAGTTTAGCATGTCAGTTCGAAATGGCAGTTTAAAACTGCATTACAGGCTGTAGAGCAGACTTGGACATGTTTCTTTCAGTGGTAGTTTAGTGGGTGGCACAATAGGTGCTGTTGTCCACTAGTAGCATGTAATGTACAGTCCCTGGGCTCATATTGTACCATTAAATAGGGACTTATTGGTAAATTAAAGATGGCAAATAGGTATCAAACAATTTTCCCATGCTTTAGGGAGAGAGCACACAGACTTTATCCCTTGTTAACAGTAGTAAAGTGAGCCTCAAGCCAACAAATATGAGTTAAACAAAACATAGGATGCACAAATTCTGGTTGAATACCACAACAAGGATGTTAGGTCAGAAAATGGGTCTTTTGGGAGATATGGGCGACTGGGAGGGTATACATCTCGCTTGCATCTTGTTGGTACTAAGGTTACTCAAGGCCAAGAGAAACATTGTGAGTTATTGATAGGACCCTACTGTTAGAAATGGGGTCTTTGGTTGGCAGTCAAGCTACCCCCTGTCCAAGCAAGGACCCTCACTCTAGTTAGGGTAAGTCACACACATTCCAAATTATCCTGTGCCCACCCACTGGTAGCTTGGCACTGAGCAGTCAGGCTTAACTTAGAAGGCAATGTGTAAAGTATTTGTGCAATAAATCAAACAATACCACATTACAACTCCACAAAAATACACCACACAGTGTTTAGAAAAATATATAATATGTATCTGGATAAATGCAGGTCAAAACGATTAAAGATGAAATAAGCAAATGTAGGGATATCACTGAAAGTGATATCAAGTGTCTTAGAGTTGAAATATTACTATAAAAGCAATAAAAAGTGTCTTAAGTTCTCCTAGGAACAACAAGTGTCTCTTGCAGGGCAAAGTACCTAGTTTGCGTTGAAAAATCCTCGCAAGGGACTGCAGAGGAGGAGGTGCGTGGAAAACGGTGAGTGTACGTCGGTTTCGCCCCTTCGCACAAGGACGTGCGTCGTTATTTTCCACGTGGGGAAGACGTTGTGTCGATTTCCGGCGCGGGGACTCTGATCCTCTTCAGGTTGCAGGGTTTTCAGATGCCCCGGGGATGATGCGTGGAATCGTGGGCTTACGAAGCGAAGTCACAGGGGCTGCGTCGATTCCGGTAGGCGATGCGTGTAATTTTCTTCAGCAAGGCAGGCTCTGCGTCGATTCCTCTCAGCAAGTCGGTTGTCGTCATTCTGAGTCAGCTTGCGTCGATCCAGTAGGGCCGTGCATAGAAGTTCCTGTCGTGGCGCTGGTGCCGCGTCAATCTTCTGTCACGAAGTCGGGGCTTGGTCGTTGCGGTCTCTGCGTGCAGTGAATTTTTCACCACGAGCAGGCTGTGTGAAATTCTTGGCAGGCAAGTTTTCACTGCACGGGGATTATTAGCTGCAGGAGAGAAGTCTTTTTGGTCCTGAGACTTCAGGGAACAGGAGGCAAGCTCTATCCAAGCCCTTGGAGAGCACTTCTGCAGCACAGCAAGAGAGCAGCAAGACAGCAGGGCAACAGCAAGGCAGCAGTCCTTTTCAGAAAGCAGTCAGGTGAGTCCTTTGGGCAGCCAGGCAGTTCTTCTTGTCAGGGTGCAGGTTCTGGTTCAGGTATCTTCTCCAGGAAGTGTCTGAGTTGGTAGGTCAGAGGCCCTGTTTTTATATCTAAATGTGCCTTTAAAGATGGGGAGACTTCAAAGAGTGGCTTAGAAGTGCATCAGGTCCGCATTCAGTTCAATCCTGTCTGTCAGGGTCCTGTAGGGGGTGAGGCAGTCCTTTGTGTGAGAGCAGGCCCTCCACCCTTCCAGCCCAGAAAAACCCATTCAAAATGCAGATGTATGGAAGTGAGGCTGAGTATCCTGTGTTTGGGGTGTGTCTGAGTGAATGCACAAGGAGCTGTCAACTAAACCCAGCCAGACGTGGATTGTAAGACACAGAAAGATTTAAATGCAGAGAAATGCTCACTTTCTAAAAGTGGCATTTCTAAAATAGTAATATTAAATCCGACTTCACCAGTCAGCAGGATTTTGTATTACCACTCTGGCCATACTAAAGATGACCTTCCTACTCCTTTCAGATCAGCAGCTACCACTCACTCAATGTATGAGGGCAGCCCCAATGTTAGCCTATGAAGGGAGCAGGCCTCACAGTATCGTAAAAACGAATCTAGGAGTTTTACACTACCAGGACATGTAAACTACACAGGTACATGTCCTGCCTTTTATCTACACAGCACCCTGCCCTAGGGGTTACCTAGGGCACACCTTAGGGGTGACCTATATGTAGAAAAAGGGGTGTTTTATGCTTGACAAGTACTTTTAAATGCCAAGTCGAATTGGCAGTGAAACTGCACACACAGGCCTTGCAATGGCAGGCCTGAGACAAGGTTAGGGGGGCTACTTAAGTGGGTTACACAATCAGTGCTGCAGGCCCACTAGTAGCTTTTAATCTACATGCCCTGGGCACATATAGTGCACTCTACTAGGGATTTATAAGTACATAAAATAGCCCAATTGAGTGTGATCCAATGTTACCATATTTAAAGGGAGAGAGCATATGCACTTTAGCACTGGTTAGCAGTGGTAAAGTGTGCAGAGTCTAAAAATCAGCAAAAACAGTATCTCAAAAGTGGAGGGAGGCAGGCAAAAAATTTACCCTAAGGCTGTCAGGTCTGACACCTACCATTTGCAAAATAGCTGCGGGGAATGGACTGGTGTGCACGCTCGGAAAATGTGATATGTCAGGCAAGGGGGTGTCCAAAAAAAAACACAGAAAGATTTGGGGCACCTGGTGGTTTGTTTTTGGATCATGTTTATCGTAACCATAATGTCATGAACACAGTGCTCCTTGCTCTTGATAATACTTATTGCCTACTGTGGTATGCTTGTGCCTAATTACCTGTGCAAGATGCTGTTCATAAATGGTGTAGGTACTTCCTTTATGTCTAAAGAAAGTCAAATAAAAATGTTTGTTAAAAAAAAACACCAAGGCACTTATTTATACTTTCTTTGCGGCAAGTTTGCATCATTTTTTGATGTAAAAGCAGCACAAACTTACAAAATATAACTGTATTTTGTAAGTTTGCACTGCTTTTGCATAAAAAAGTACGCAAATGCGGAGCAAAAAATATATAAATATGGGCCCAAGTCCTCCTCCCTTCCACTCCAACTTAGTCTTGGAATTTACTTCCTCAAATTGAAGGGGAGCTTAAAAATTCACCTTCTCATTCTGGAATTTGGTTAAGTTTCTACCCCGTCCTGTGCTGTTTCTTCAAAATGGCAATTCTTTGACACCAATAAAACAGCTATCTGCTTTACTGTCTAGCTCGTTGTCAGAACTAGAGAATTTGTCCATATCTATCAAGACCTGAAACCATGGACTGAAGTGGATAGTTTTTGAGGCTTTAATACATTCAAGATCCCCTACACCACATACAATTAAAAAAAGAACCGGGGCTACCCTGTAAACAACCAGGAATGGTGGCTTATCAATATGAGGTGTATGCATAAAAGAGAACCTAATATTGAATTCAGAAACATCAAGCTGTATATCACTTGTAGGACATAATACCACAGTTATCTATAATAAAAGATGGCACCATGCAGAGACTTTTCTACAAATTAAACAGCTTTCTTTAATTCCAAGCAAATTACATGGGCAATTGTTGTGGAAAAAGTACTTAGGGCTAGGCCTGCGAGGGTAGCTCCGCTCCCCTGGCGGAGATAACAGAGTTTTTGGAACCTGTCAATTTTAGATGCTGAAGCCTCATTAAACATCAGACATACCAGGGTCCAGACCTCTGCAATACCCGTCTTTCTTTCATTTACTGCTAGCTTGGCACAGACTACATTTCACCATGGAAGACCTTTGGATAAGAGATAAGAGACATGTCCCTAAAGTAACTATAACTTGCTCCCCCACCATGCACATTTTTCTCAGCAATACTTTCACTGCAAATGTTGCAGTGTTTTTTATCAATGAAGCCGTATATGTCATGAGTGATGTAATATGTGGGGTAATTAGCAGTGCGTGATGAGGGCGAGAGTTATAGTTAACTTATGGCACACATTATAGTTACTTGATATAATTATTATAACTCTAAATGCTGAATTTCTATGGATATCTGTGTAAAATCTGAACCTAACTAAAAGGTCACTGTAACCTTTGTATTTTAGTGAATTTCTAAGTGTTTTTAAAATTCAATTTCCAAACTATAACATCTCTGTAACTTTTGTTTTTTTCAATGAATTTCTATGTTTCTTTAAGGCCATTTCCTAACTAAAACATCCGTGTAAGCTGGCTGTGTGAGTCGGTGTATGAATGGCTGTGTGAGTGTATAAGTGGGTGTGTGAGTGTGTGTGACTGGCTGTGTGAGTTGTTTTCGAAATGGGGTCTTTGGTTTGCAGTCAGGTTAGCCCCACTGTCCAAGCAAGGACCCTCATTCTAGTCAGTGCAAAGGAGAAACACACATGGTTAACCCCCACGCACCCCCTTGGTAGCTTGACACGAGCAAGCCGGCTTAGCTCAGAGGCAATGTGTAAAGTATTTGTACCAACACACACAGTAATACAAGGAGAACACTACAAAATGGCCACCACACCAGTTTAGAAAAATGGGTAATATTTATCTAAATCAAACAAGATCAAAACGATAAAAATCTAACATACACAAGTTAAAATATGAATTTTCAAAACAAAAAGAGTCTTACTCAGTAGAAAACAATGAAAACGATGATTTGCACAAATTACTGGTTAGCATCAAAAATAGAGGCGCACGGGCAAGCGTGCATCAGAAAAGGCACTGATGCGTTGATTTCTTCCTTGCAAGGGTGGCCGTGTGGCGTTTTTTTCTCCGCTCGGGTCAGTGCTATGTCGTTTTTCTCCCTCATAAGAGAGTGATGCATCAATTTCCGGACGGGGCACCTGGAATCCACACATAGTTGGGTTGACTTTGACACCCAGGGACGATGTTTGGAAAATCCTGTTACACGGTGTCAGAAAACAGCACTGTGTGGGATTTGCATTGTTATCAGCAGCCACAAGCGGGTGTTGCGTGTTGTTTCTCCAGTCGTGATGCATTAATCTCACAGCTGCGATACAGGTGGAGCGTCGATTTTAGCCGCAAAGCTGGTGGCATGTTGTTTATCAGCCGCGTTGCAGATGGTGCATTGGAAATTTCCCCGCACAATGTTATGTGCATTGATTTTCAGCTCTTGGTCTGCCAACTTTACCTTTCAAGGGCCCAGGGACTAGATAGGGCATCACTTGGCAAGACATGAGTCTCAGCAGTGAGTCCATGTGCTGGCAGAGGAAGTCTTTGATGGCCCTGAGACTTCAAAACAGGAGGAAAGCTCAGTTCAAGCCCTTGGAGATTCTTCACAAGCAGGAATAAACCACAGAGGCCAGTCTTTGTCCCCTTTCACAGGCAGAAGCAGCAAGTGCAGGATAGCTCAACAGAGCACATGCAGGGGCAGCACTTCTCATCAGTTCTTCAGCTCTTCTCCTTGGCAGAGGTTCTCTTGAATCCAGAAGCGATCTAATTTTCAGGGGTTTTGGGTCCAATACTTATACCCCTTTCTGCCTTTGAAGTTTGAAAACTTCAAAAGGGAGTCCGTCTTGTTTGCAAGATCCTGTCTTACCCAGGCCAAGTCCCAGACACACACCACAGGGTTGGAGACTGCATTGTGAGAGGGCAGGCACAGCCTTTTCAAGTAGAAGTGACCACTCCTCCCGCCACTCTAGCACTGATGGCTCATCAGGATATGCAGGCTACACCCCAGCTCCCTTTGTCTCACTGTCTAGACGGGAGCCACAAATAGCCCAACTGTCAAACTGACCCAGACAGGCAATCCACAAACTGTCAGAGTCACAGAATGGTTTAAGCAATAACATACTTACTTGCTAAAAGTGGCATTTTCAAACTAAGAATCTAAAAAACAACTTTACTAAAAGATGCATTTTTAAATTGTGAGTTCAGAGACCTCAAACTCCTAATTTTTACCTGCTCTCAAAGTGAACTTGCACTTTAAAGTTATTTAAAGGCAGCCCCCATGCTAACCTATGAGAGAGATAGGCCTTGCGACAGTGAAGACAGAATTTAGCAGTATTTTACTGCGAACATCAGTACATGTCCCACCTTTAACATACACTGCACCCTACCCAGGGGGCTACCTAGGGCCTCCCTTAGGGGTACCTTACGTGTACAAAACGGGAAGGTTTGGTCTGACAACTGGGTACACTTTCCAAGTAGAATTGGCAGTTTAAAACTGCACACACAGACACTGCGGTGGCAGGTCTAAGCCATGTCTACTGAGCTACTCATGTGGGAGGCACAACCAGTGCTGCAAGCCCACTAGTACTATTTGATTTACAGGCCCTGGGCACCTCTAGTGCCCTTACTAGTACATCAAATATGCCAATCATGGATAAGCCAATTACACAGATATTTTACATAGGAGCACTTGCACTTTAGCACTGGTCAGCAGTGGTAAAGTGCCCAGAGTATCAAAAAACAGATACAACAGAGTCCAGCACACATCAACAACATGGGAAGCAGAGGCAAAAAGTTAGCGGAGACCACGCCAAGGATGCCAAGTCTAACAGTGAGTGTGTGTGTGACTGGCTGTGTGGGTGCGTGAGTGGGTGTGTGAGAGGATTTGTGAGTGGCTGTGTGGGTTTCTAAGTAGGTATGTGAGTGGGACTGTAATTAGATGTGTAAGTGGCTGTGTGGATCTGTGAGTGGGTGTTTGAGTAGTTTTGCTGGTCTTTGAGTGGGTGTGTGTGTGGCTGTATGGGTGTGTGAGTGACTGAGTGAGTGGTTGTCGGGGTATGTAAGTGGTTGTGTAAGTGTGTGAGCGGGTGTGTGAGGGGGTGTGTGAGTGCTGTGTGGGTCTGCGAGTGGGTGTGTAAGTGGTTTTGAAGGTTCGTAAGTGGGTGTGTGAGTGGCTGTATGGGTGTGTGAGTGGGTGTGGGAGTGAATAGTTGTATGGGTGCATAAGTGGGAGTGGGAGTGTGTAAGAGAATGTATGAGTAGGTGTGTGGGTTTGTAATTGGGTGTGTTTTTTTTAATTGGGGTCTGGATCCGCTGCTCCAGACCCCAATTACCCCAATTCAAGAGGATCTAGAAGGACCCGGGTGGATTTGGGGATTGTAACACGCTCACAAAAATATTCTTGGACAATTTCTTGACAATGAGGAGACCCTCACATACCTCTCCATCAGTCACATGGGGACACAGTACCTCTGCTCTGGTTTCTTCCTGCTTTTTCCTTTTTTTTGTACTTTCTCCTTGCTTTTTCCCTCATTGCCACTCTTGCATGCCACCTGTAATTTCCCATCTCCCGCCTACCCCTACCACCACCTTCCAGCACCTCCCAGGACCTACTTAATGCAGGCCACAGCACGACACCGTTGAGCATGTCCCAGGCCCAGCTCTCCCAATGCTGCCTTACTCTTGCTCCTGTCTTCTTGTTGCTTGTTCCCCTGTTTTGTGAGTGCCTTCTCCTTGTTTTTCCCTCATTTTCACTGCTTTCTCCTTGCTTTTCCCCTATTTTGTGTGTCTTTTCCTTGTTTTTCCCTAGTTTTTACTGTTTCCTCCTAACAGTTCCCCCCTTTTTTTGTGCCAGTGCATTGGGAGCCTCATGGGTGAATAGCTGTGTTATATAAAATCTTGATTGATAGATTGATTTACCTTGATCCCTTCTATCACTTTTAAATTGTATTTTCCCCACTGGGAACTGAGTCCTGATGAACAAAATGGAGGCTGCAACTTTCTTCTAAGTTGCGACCAGCCAATCAAGTCATTGCTGTTGGTGTGTAGATCCATGAATTCACCCAGATCTACAGAGGATCCGTGGCAGATCTGCATCTTTAGATATACATAAATCTTTTTATTTGAATAACTTCAAAACTATTGAACAGGTTTACACCAACTTATAAAAAGCACTCTTTTGGACCAAGATCTAGCTTTCTGCCAAATTTGGTATAACCCCGTTCAGCAGTTTGTGTTGTTATCATGTCTAAAATCCCTATGGGAAATTGCATGGTGAAAATGATTGTGGGACCCCCCTTTTTCTCACCCCCACTTGAAGGATTACCTACAGACAGCAGCTGAAGTGAGTAGCAAAGTAGTTTTGAAAATTTCATGAAGATTCATCAAACAACGCGAAAGTTATTAGCAAAACAAAAAACACTTTTCCTATGGAAACTAGGGCTCTTATTTACAAGACCTTTGGTGCAGGACAGTGCAACAAGTCACGTTGCTGTGCTGCCCTGTACCACGATGAAAGGGCAGAAATGCACTGTATTTACAAGATACAGTGCATTTCTGTCCTTTCCCTCTCCGCTGGCACACAAATTGCTGACTAGCACACTGTGGTGCAAGGGTGTCCAATATTCAGCAGGATTGTTTTTGTGCAGAAAGGGACATCTTCCTGCACAAAAACAATCCATGGAGGCCATTTCCTTTTTCTATGTGTGTTTCAAAATGCAGCACACATGTAAAGAGGAAACAAGAAGGAGAAATTGAGATATTTATCCTCATTGCGCGTTCTCTGGGAAGGCATACGGTTTCGACGCATTACAGATTCTTGTACAGTTGGGAATGAGTAAAAACACATGGGTGTTGCATGGGAACACCCACTGCAACGCCCACGGTACACTTCCCTTGTGCAGTGTTGCCTTATACCATAGCTGCAAGGTCATGGAAATCCATGCTAAGTGGCTTTGAGTGGCCTTGAATTTATGGATCTGCCCTGTGCACCGCCAGTGCGGCACAAAAAGTGACGCACCGGAGGGGCACAAGACTTGGAGATAAGACTTTAAATATGCCCCTAGGTCCTAACTATAACTAAATACTGGCAACCGGAGGTAGGTAATAAATACATTAGTGTGTATGTCATTGTTTAATTCACTCACTGTGCATGACATTTGTTTGATAAAGTTTGTAAAGTTCTCAGCTACCTTGTTTGGCAGAGTTTGCGCTATATAGAACTGCTTATCAATGTAAATAACACATTTCCTCTAAAAAAAAAAATAGTGAGAGGAGCACATTTTTATGGATGCACGTTTATATATTTTTGCTCCCAAAATGTGTTCAAATTTGTGGTACTCACGAACGTCTAAGATTGTATCCGAATGATTTAATAGGTTCAAGGGCATTCATGCATATCTAGGCTTTTTTATATGTTTTTGAGGGAGTTTTTAATAACTTGCCTTGTCACAGAACAATATGTTATTCTACGATTCAGCTATCTGTGCAGTTATTAGAAATGATGGGAGAGACATGTCAAATGAGCACAGTTAATATTGTGGAGCTTCTACTGTTTGTTCTAGAGGTATTAACAGACTTTGCTGATGTTTGACGGAGAGAAGACAAAAAATTGGATTATACTTTAAACAAAGGCAAAATGTATCTGCACTTTGACGAACATTTTTTGTAGAGGGAAATAAAAATGTCTGTATCATAAAAAATTAATCTGTGAAGTTAACTTGCCTTTGATTTTCCAGGGATTTGCAGTTTTCTAATGGCAGTGCAGCCGTGGCGAGATAAAAAGGCTGTTTCATATGGCGAAATATATGGGTAGAAATGATCTGAACTTCCAGAAGTGCGGACTTGTGAATCATAAATGATGTTTGGTTCTACTCAAAGGGAGTTTGGCGGGTCAGTGGCTGCAATGGATGGATGTCCGTTCAAGTGACACTGAGGGCAACATTTATCAAATGTTTGAATGGTTCTTGCAATACACAATGCGGAGCAAGAGTCACCCTAATCTAAAGAAACATTTATTAAGCCAGGCAAGGCCACCTTTCCTTCATAAGTCCGTCCCTAGGTACGTGGTCCTAACACGTATAGTTCTAAAACACTAATATTCAGTGTCATTTGTTTTATGCTAATGTGGCACAACAAGGCCAAAATCCTCGTGCCATATTTACAAAGTGATGCAATGCATGCGTTGTGCCACTATGTAACCCTATGAGCTACATTATGCCTGTGCCAGGAATAATGTATGCAAAGGGGGCATTCCATTGTTAGGGGGGGATGAAAAAGTGGCGCAAGAAAATCTAACAGATTTCCTTGCTTCATTTTTTAAGGCACTTTTAAGGCAGGCTCAGAGCAGCTGTTAAAAGAGGGCTTCCATTGTTTAGAATGGGCCCATCTATACTTTGCAGGAGTAGTGGCAATATTTTGATGCTACTCCTGCAGAGTATACCAATAGCATCAATAAAATTAACGCTATGGCCCCCTATCCGCGCCTCGGTTCGCCATATTTCAAAAAGGGGGCACACAAATGGTGGTAGTAGGGGGCAGGGAAAGTAGCACTATACTCAGTGCAGCTCCACTTTCCTTAAATCAGCCCCTACATCTCCCCTTTTTGTTAAATAAAAAGACAATCAAAAGATGTGAACAGATAGCAGCATCATATTTCTTCTATCAGCTGTCAAGAGGCTCCCACAGTTAGGCCAGACTGTATGGTATGAGGCAGTTGAGCTGTACCCAGGGTGGACCGTAGGAGTACAGTGTCTAATGGTGGGGCAGTTTCCTCTGAAACTGTGGGGACTGATGATCAATGAGACAGATGTCTGAAGTGTGATGAATCACTTGTGATGGATTTGCTGGGACGATGCACCATTTTCATATGTCCTTTTCGTGTCACAACTTTTCGACATTCAACATCACATGAATGATCTGTCTTTCACTTTTAGTTGAGGAGGACCAAATCACGCTCATTGAACACAACATCTCAAATTTGATGACGTCGATCAGCATACATCTGATAAAAGCATGGGAGCAGAGCCAGGATTGGGTAATGTAGTTTTCTGGGTCTGGAGCTTTGAGGAGAGAAGTCACCGGAGCAACGTTGTGGCAAGTCAGTAAGGTGAGTGCCATTTTTTTTATTATGAAATTAACCCCACTCGTATTTTGCCTGCTCAACCACTCTCAGTACATTGCAGCCTCCTCTGCTTCCCATACTGGAGAACATGGTGGTTATTCATGTGTCTGTAAGTGCCCGTAAGTGTGATCATGTTCCCGAAGGATGCCGTACTTCTTACTGTCTGATGCTTAAGCAGTATACTCATTTTACAACGTTCTGCTTTGTGAAGTAGGTCCACTACAGAATGGATATTACCTCTATTTCTTATCTCATAACCCTGCTCCTTGTCCTGTCATGCACACTCTGAGATCAGTTCAATCAGGCTATGCTTTGGAGCTTTAATGGTCCATCAAATGCTTGAATGCTCTCCCCTCAGATCTCGTCAGATTTCTGACCATTCTAGGTTCCTTATGCCCCTGAAAATATATCTATTTTTGATGGATATGTGGTTCTCTTCCTAATTCCTTATTATTATGTGTGCACATTTGTGACTCTAGCGCTATGATGTGGTTTCGGCAATAGCCTGCTCTGTACAATTACATAAATCAATATCTCTATAATTGATCCCGAAGCCACATAAAGATTGTTTGCACCTGACTAAGCTTCCATTGGCTTCTCTTTATCATTAAACAATTCACTTTTAAAACACATAGAAACTGAGAATTCTAACAAAAATATTGCACGTATTTTGTAAAGTGAACACCATATATAATTAAAACCCAATTGAAACCCAAATTCTATGAGACATATGGATTTATTTCTGCTCTGAAGATGGCACACGTGGCAGAGTTCATGGCCCCTATCATTCTGGCTGAGAGCCAGCCTCTGTGCTTAGAGATCACCATATGCCTGATAGGGATCTCTTTGATGTGAAGAGAGACACTGCCATGCCAGCTTCATGCATAGCAGTAAAGTTTGTCAAGTGGATTTCCTTTTTAAAGCAATCTCTTGGCAAACGTTTTTTTGTTCAGAGAAAACAAACTCTCAAAGTCATGGTTACTTTTTCTGAAGAGCAGGGTTGTTCTTCCATGTGCATGGGTTCCACCCTCATCATGTACTCACATGTTTCCACCATGCCTCACATAGCAGGCACGTCAAGGAAACTTAGCAATGGTAGTCCTACTCGCAATAGGTCAGGACAACATCACTCTGACCTAGCGATCCCTTAGCGGCCTGACGTCTAGGGCAGGGCTATGCTGCCACAGCCAAAGAAGGTTCAGCTCACTATAACCCAGCAGTTTTCTCAACTCTAAAGCGAAGGTCAAACTTCCAGTTTAAGGCATTTTTCCAACTCTGTCAAGACCTACATAAATTATTTAGCAATGACTGATTTCTATATGAATTTAGCTGGCTCTCACTCGTGGCATTAAAGGATAGCTAGAGACAGAAGAAAAGTCCATATGAATCTGTTGCTGATATCTCTAGTACATTTACTTGTGCTATAATAGTCCTCCTTAAGTGGTACAAAATGCTCTTCACAAACATACATGTGTAGGTCTCCACCTCTCCTATTTATTCTGTGCTGTGATGTCCACCCCGAATGCAGATTGTCTGTGCTAGTACGAATATGGTTTTGTATTAAATGTGGAAAAGATAAAGGGGAGTCGCTGGTAAATGGGGAATACTTAGAATTAAATGGGAGGATTTCACCAAGGAATAAGAAGATGTTAAGGGAGGTGTAATAATGGATGTAGGGAAGGCCATTTACTCACCCACCCACAAAAGAGAAGGCTCGTTTGTATTCACAGGCTGCACTTTTAAAGTTACTACAGCCTAAAAACTCAAAGGGTCATGTTTGAGAAAAGTGGGGCTGCACGCAGTGCAGCGCCACTTTGTGCAGCACTACTTTTCTTGCACTATTTAGTGCCCCCCAAAGCCACCATGTGTGCCTTGTATTTAATATACGGTGCACCATGGTGATAGAGGGCTAACGTCCGAATATTTTACGCTCTTCTGGTACTTTGCAGTATTAGTGTCATATATTTTTACGCTAATCCTGTAAAGCACCCAAAGGGCCTATTGTAAACAATGGTGTGTCTCCTTTTAACAGCTGCTCTGAGCAGGCATTAAAAGCACTGAAAAAATGTATGTAAAGAAATTTCTTAGATTTCTCTGCACCATTTGCTTTGCCCCCCCCTAATGGAGGAACACCCCTGTGCATACATTATGCCTGCCACAGGCATAAGGAAGTGCAAAGGGTTACAAAGTGGTGCAATGCATGCATTGTGCCACTTTGTAAATATGGTCCGGCATTTTTGGCCTTCCAGCGTCACATTAAGGTAAAACAAAATGACGCTAATGTGGTGGCCAGCCACTGGTACTGCAAAGCACTCCCTTGGAAAATGATGGAGAGAGGGATGTAAAATAGAACAGCATAGGGAATATTCTTAAAATAAATGTATTTATTTCAACAATCCGAAAATACATATAAATATAATTGTATTATTAAAAATTAAAAATAAATAAATACATATTATTTGACTTTTCATAAATTTTAATAACTCTTTTTACATTAAAGGAAAATGTAAAATGTTTAAATACATACTTTGATTATTTAAAATTCTGTACATAACTTTTAGCAATTTGTAATATATATTAAATTCATAAAAACATTTACTTCATATATGATTTTTTTGGATAAGCCTTTTGCAAGTTAATGTTAATTTAATTGAATATGTTTAAATTATATTTAAATTACTAAAGTATTTATTTGAAAATTAAGTAATCAGTGTTCTAGTATTTTCAAATTATGTTTTATATGTAAAATAAGTATCTAAGAATATTTTACATTAATACGTAACATGAAAAGTTTTACATATAAATGCTTCCTGGTTTTTAGAAAAAAGTATATTATACTTATATATACTCAATATACTCATTTACTTTTGCCTATACTTTACCTTAAGGAATTCTCTGCCCCGGGTTTCTATTAGTAAGTTTCCACTCATAAATTTGTCTCCACCCCTTGTTTCAGTGTGACTAGACATATAAGTCTATGGTGACTAGCCAAAAGTAGTACATGTATTTAAAAGTGTAAGAGTAAATGAACACATGTAGATTTACTCATGTCTTAATTTACCTTTGTGAATGGAGACCACACTATCTATAGCATCTCTATTTGTTCAGGAAGGAGATGAAAATGTACCTCTCCACTAGAAATAACAAAAAAATCTAATTTGAAGGACATTCAAACAATGGTTATGTAACACAGCAAGTATCATTCAATTGCTTACCTCTTCAAGTATGAATAAAGACATTGCAGCTTCCCATCAGCACATTTTTAGGACCAATGTGTGTGACAACAAACCTTACATGCCACTGTATATCACCTGCTTATGCACGTGTCACGGCTACTTGTCGTTTCTGTCTCTGGCCCACTGGAACTCCAGAGTGGTCTTGATTCTTGTGAGTTCTGCCTTGACCAAGGTAAGAACTGCCCTTTCTGGTAGCCACGGTGCTGCTGACGAAGGAACGCCAAAAGGCAGTCCGTGCCCTCTAGAAGTGGTTCCAGGAGAAAAAACCCCCAAAGGGAAAAACCTCTAAGCAGGAACTCCTGGGAACAAAAAAGAAGTAAAAAGATAAGTCTTCCAACAAGAAAACAATACTGGAAGAAGCTGTAACAAACGAGGAGAAAAAACTGGAGACAAAATAACAGGAGCAAAGATCACCACCAAAGGAAGTGTTGCAGTACAAGGAGAACAAGAATCACACACCTTATTTACCCTAAAACAGGAAATGACCAACAGGAAGAAGAAAGACACCATATTGGATTAGGAAAGAATCATAGGAGAATATAGAGAAAAGGCACCATTTTGAAACAGGGTCCTAAGGAATGCAGGGAAAAAGAAAGGCATGCTGGGAGAAAGAAGAACAGGGCTACTAAGTGTGAAAAAAAGAACAAGAGGAACAGGAGAAAGAAGAGAAAAAAGAAGAAAAGAAGAAAGGAACAGGCTGCACCAGGTCAGTGAGGGGTTAGGATGAGGGTGCCTACGTGTTAGAAATGGGGTTTTTGGTTGGCAGTTAGGTTGCCCTCTGTCCAAGCAAGAACCCTCACTCTAGTCAGGGTAAGTCACACACAATCCAAAATCAGCCTGTGCTCACCCTCCGGTAGCTTGGCACGAGCAGTCAGGCTTAACTTAGAAGGCAATGTGTAAAGCATTTGTGCAATAAATCATACAACACCATAGCATAACACCACAAAAATACACCACACAGTATTTAGAAAAATATATAATATTTATCTGGGTATCTTCAGGTCAAAACGATCAAAGTTGCAATATGAATTTGTAAAGATATCACTGAAAAGTGATATAAAGTGTCTTAAGTCTTTAGAAAGTAAACAGAGTCTCTTTCAAACACAAAGTACCTGGTTTCTGGTGGAAAATCTCCTCAGAGGGCCACAAAGGAAGAGGTGCGTGGAAAAAGGGTGTGTGCGTCGATTTCTCCCCAGCACACACGGACTTGCGTCGTTATTTTCCACGCAGGGAAGTCGGGCGTCGTTTTCTGGCGCGCGGACAGTCTCTTTCTGTGGGTCGCGGGGATTACCAGATGTCCCGGGTCTGTGCGTGGATTTTCCTGCTTGTTGTCCGGCTGCGCGTCGTTCTGCGGGGCTGCGCGTCGAAGTTTTGATCTCACGGCAGACGTTGCGTCGATTTATCCTGCGGGGTCGGGCGTCGTTGTCCTTGCGAGGCCGTGCGTCAAAGTTTTGATCTCACGGCAGGCGTCGCGTCGATTTCTCCCGGGAAGTCGGGCGGCGTTGTCCTTGCGAGGCCGTGCGTCAAAGTTTCGGTCGTCCCGAAGGCGTCGCGTTGATCAGCGTCGGTGTGCGGCGTTTTTCTTGCCGCGGAACAAGCTGTGCGTCGAAAAGTTCGGCGCACGGAGCGTCCAAGAGGAAGAGTGAAGTCTTTTTGGTCCTGAGACTTCAGGGAACAGGAGGCAAGCTCTATCCAAGCCCTTGGAGAGCACTTTTACAGCCAGGCAAGAGTTCAGCAAGGCAGCAGGCCAACAGCAAGGCAGCAGTCCTTTGTAGAAAAGCAGACAGGTGAGTCCTTTGAGCAGCCAGGCAGTTCTTCTTGGCAGGATGTAGTTTCTGGTTCAGGTTTCTTCTCCAGCAAGTGTCTGATGAGGTAGGGCAGAGGCCCTGTTTTATACTAAGTTGTGCCTTTGAAGTGGGGGTGACTTCAAAGAGTCTCTAAGAAATGCACCAAGTTCCCTTTCAGCTCAATCCTGTCTGCCAGAGTCCCAGTAGGGGGTGTGGCAGTCCTTTGTGTGAGGGCAGGCCCTCCACCCTCCCAGCCCAGGAAGACCCATTCAAAATGCAGATGTATGCAAGTGAGGCTGAGTACCCTGTGTTTGGGGTGTGTGGGAGTGAATGCACAAGGAGCTGTCAACTAAACCTAGCCAGACGTGGATTGAAGGGCACAACAAGATTTTAGTGCAAAGAAATGCTCACTTTCTAAAAGTGGCATTTCTAGAATAGTAATATTAAATCCGACTTCACCAGACAGCAGGATTTTGTATTACCATTCTGGCCATACTAAATATGACCTTCCTGCTCCTTTCAGATCAGCAGCTGCCACTTCAACAGTGTATGAGGGCAGCCCCAATGTTAGCCTATGAAAGGAGCAGGCCTCACAGTAGTGTAAAAACGAATTTAGGAGTTTCACACTACCAGGACATATAACTACACAGGTACATGTCCTGCCTTTTACCTACACCGCACCCTGCTCTAGGGGTTACCTAGGGCACACATTAGGGATGACTTATATGTAGTAAAAGGGGAGTTCTAGGCTTGGCAAGTACTTTTAAATGCCAAGTTGAAGTGGCAGTGAAACTGCACACACAGGCCTTGCAATGGCAGGCCTGAGACAGGGTTAAGGGGCTACTGAGGTGGGTGGCACAACCAGTGCTGCAGGCCCACTAGTAGCATTTAATCTACCTGCCCTAGGCACATGTAGTGCACTCTACCAGGGACTTACAAGTAAATTAAATAGTCAATCATGGATAAACCAATCAGTAGTACAATTTACCCAGAGAGCATATGCACTTTAGCACTGGTTAGCAGTGGTAAAGTGCCCAGAGGTCAAAAGCCAACAACAACAGGTCAGAAACAATTGGAGTCAGGAAGGCGAAGAACTGGAGCATGCCCCTGCTGTTGTGGGCCTGGGTCCTTGTTCTGTCGCCTCAAACAGGGAAGTACATCAGGATAGTGATTGTTCTCCCCGGGCTTTAGGCTGGTAGGGGGTCATGTTGGACCTGGCTTTTTGACAGGGACATCCCCAAACTTTTTGATAAGATCTTATCAGCAAAAACCAAAATCCAAAGTCCAAAATATCAATAGTATATCCAGGAGGACATCAGAGAACCAAGAGCCAAAAAAGATGAAAAATCAGGTTGACCTTCAACTGTGGGTAGGTAGTGAAATACTTAGCTACTGTATGTCACTGCACAAACACAAGTCCTATCCCACCGCTGCCACCAATGTTAGAAATGGGGTTTTTGGTTGGCAGTTAGGTTGCCCTCTGTCCAAGCAAGAACCCTCACTCTAGTCAGGGTAAGTCACACACAATCCAAAATCAGCCTGTGCTCACCCTCCGGTAGCTTGGCACGAGCAGTCAGGCTTAACTTAGAAGGCAATGTGTAAAGCATTTGTGCAATAAATCATACAACACCATAGCATAACACCACAAAAATACACCACACAGTATTTAGAAAAATATATAATATTTATCTGGGTATCTTCAGGTCAAAACGATCAAAGTTGCAATATGAATTTGTAAAGATATCACTGAAAAGTGATATAAAGCGTCTTAAGTCTTTAGAAAGTAAACAGAGTCTCTTTCAAACACAAAGTACCTGGTTTCTGGTGGAAAATCTCCTCAGAGGGCCACAAAGGAAGAGGTGCGTGGAAAAAGGGTGTGTGCGTCGATTTCTCCCCAGCACACACGGACTTGCATCGTTATTTTCCATGCGGGGAAGTCGGGCGTCGTTTTCTGGCGCGCGGACAGTCTCTTTCTGTGGGTCGCGGGGATTACCAGATGTCCCGGGTCTGTGCGTGGATTTTCCTGCTTGTTTTCCGGCTGCGCGTCGTTCTGCGGGGCTGCGCGTCGAAGTTTCGATCTCACGGCAGGCGTTGCGTCGATTTCTCCTGCGGAGTCGGGCGTCGTTGTCCTTGCGAGGCCGTGCGTCAAAGTTTTGATCTCACGGCAGGCGTCGCGTCGATTTCTCCTGCGGAGTCGGGCGGCGTTGTCCTTGCGAGGCCGTGCGTCAAAGTTTTGATCTCACGGCAGGCGTCGCGTCGATTTCTCCTGCGGAGTCGGGCGGCGTTGTCCTTGCGAGGCCGTGCGTCAAAGTTTTGATCTCACGGCAGGCGTTGCGTCGATTTCTCCCGGGAAGTCGGGCGGCGTTGTCCTTGCGAGGCCGTGCGTCAAAGTTTCGGTCGTCCCGAAGGCGTCGCGTTGATCAGCGTCGGTGTGCGGCATTTTCTTGCCGCGGAACAAGCTGTGCGTCGAAAAGTTCGGCGCACGGAGCGTCCAAGAGGAAGAGTGAAGTCTTTTTGGTCCTGAGACTTCAGGGAACAGGAGGCAAGCTCTATCCAAGCCCTTGGAGAGCACTTTTACAGCCAGGCAAGAGTTCAGCAAGGCAGCAGGCCAACAGCAAGGCAGCAGTCCTTTGTAGAAAAGCAGACAGGTGAGTCCTTTGAGCAGCCAGGCAGTTCTTCTTGGCAGGATGTAGTTTCTGGTTCATGTTTCTTCTCCAGCAAGTGTCTGATGAGGTAGGGCAGAGGCCCTGTTTTATACTAAGTTGTGCCTTTGAAGTGGGGGTGACTTCAAAGAGTCTCTAAGAAATGCACCAAGTTCCCTTTCAGCTCAATCCTGTCTGCCAGAGTCCCAGTAGGGGGTGTGGCAGTCCTTTGTGTGAGGGCAGGCCCTCCACCCTCCCAGCCCAGGAAGACCCATTCAAAATGCAGATGTATGCAAGTGAGGCTGAGTACCCTGTGTTTGGGGTGTGTGGGAGTGAATGCACAAGGAGCTGTCAACTAAACCTAGCCAGACGTGGATTGAAGGGCACAACAAGATTTTAGTGCAAAGAAATGCTCACTTTCTAAAAGTGGCATTTCTAGAATAGTAATATTAAATCCGACTTCACCAGACAGCAGGATTTTGTATTACCATTCTGGCCATACTAAATATGACCTTCCTGCTCCTTTCAGATCAGCAGCTGCCACTTCAACAGTGTATGAGGGCAGCCCCAATGTTAGCCTATGAAAGGAGCAGGCCTCACAGTAGTGTAAAAACGAATTTAGGAGTTTCACACTACCAGGACATATAACTACACAGGTACATGTCCTGCCTTTTACCTACACCGCACCCTGCTCTAGGGGTTACCTAGGGCACACATTAGGGATGACTTATATGTAGTAAAAGGGGAGTTCTAGGCTTGGCAAGTACTTTTAAATGCCAAGTCGAAGTGGCAGTGAAACTGCACACACAGGCCTTGCAATGGCAGGCCTGAGACAGGGTTAAGGGGCTACTGAGGTGGGTGGCACAACCAGTGCTGCAGGCCCACTAGTAGCATTTAATCTACCTGCCCTAGGCACATGTAGTGCACTCTACTAGGGACTTACAAGTAAATTAAATAGTCAATCATGGATAAACCAATCAGTAGTACAATTTACCCAGAGAGCATATGCACTTTAGCACTGGTTAGCAGTGGTAAAGTGCCCAGAGGTCAAAAGCCAACAACAACAGGTCAGAAAAAATAGGAGGAAGGAGGCAAAAAGTTTGGGGATGTCCCTGTCAAAAAGCCACAAACCTTACATGCCACTGTATACCACCTGCTTATGCACGTGTCACGGGCTACTTGTCGTTTCTGTCTCTGGCCCACTGGAACTCCAGAGTGGTCTTGATTCTTGTGAGTTCTGCCTTGACCAAGGTAAGGACTGCCCTTTCTGGTAGCCACGGTGCTGCTGACGAAGGAACGCCAAAAGGCAGTCCGTGCCCTCTAGAAGTAGTTCCAGGAGAAAAACCCCCCAAAGGGAAAAACCTCTAAGCAGGAACTCCTGGGAACAAAAAAGAAGTAAAAAGATAAGTCTTCCAACAAGAAAACAATACTGGAAGAAGCTGTAACAAACGAGGAGAAAAAACTGGAGACAAAATAACAGGAGCAAAGATCACCACCAAAGGAAGTGTTGCAGTACAAGGAGAACAAGAATCACACACCTTATTTACCCTAAAACAGGAAATGACCAACAGGAAGAAGAAAGACACCATATTGGATTAGGAAAGAATCATAGGAGAATATAGAGAAAAGGCACCATTTTGAAACAGGGTCCTAAGGAATGCAGGGAAAAAGAAAGGCATGCTGGGAGAAAGAAGAACAGGGCTACTAAGTGTGAAAAAAAGAACAAGAGGAACAGGAGAAAGAAGAGAAAAAAGAAGAAAAGAAGAAAGGAACAGGCTGCACCAGGTAAGTGAGGGGTTGGGATGAGGGTGCCTACGTCTAATATCGAGGGCACGCCGCGCCCAAGACTCACTGAGGCCACATGCTCATTTTGGGGCCTTGTGTGAGGAAATAGAGAACAGAAGCCAGGAACCGCGGCCGCACCCCGAGCATAACGCGCAGCTCACGCCAGGGTCCGCTGCGGCGAGACAGCACGTGGTCAAATTTAATATTTACGACAGTATTCATTACAATTTTGCTCTAGTTCCAGTAACCAAATTAGTGTTTGTTTGATTGTGGTCACCATGACATGCAGGTTCATCATTGTCCAAGGGTTTACCTGCCCTGCATGTAAGTAATCATCAAATGACTTTGTTAAACACAAAGTTACACATATACTTTTGAATGGAAAAAAACGGTTATTAAAATATGTTAAGCTCTGCTTGGGATTCCACTTGGTAGCCAAAAGACCTTCACTCCAAACCAACCCCCAGCCCCACTGCCCCGACAGAAATCTAAGAATCATCCTAGACAACAACCTGGACATGACAGCCCAGGTAAACATGGTGGCTTCCTCCAGCTTACATATCCTGAGGAAGCTTCAAGTGGCTACCAGAGAGCACCAGGAAAACAAGCCCAGATGACCAGCATGCTTGACTACAGAAACACACTCCACATGATGTTGTGTCTTGTAAGTATGTAGGATGGAACATTTTTGGAACCTGAAAGACTCCGTAGAATGATGACTTAAGTTTTAGAATGTGGTGAAGTAGATGCAGGTTTAGAATGCTGAGTTTGGGGTAACACACTGAGAAATAAAAATGCGTTACACATAGCTCTGTGTGTGGTGTATTCATTGGTGGGTACCCAGGTTGAAAAGGATTCCTCAACTGGTGATGAGATAAGGGATAAGTATCCTCATAATTGACAGTGCCCTCCCAGAGAGTTTGCCGTGGTCCAATTAAACTGCTTGTGCGGGCCATGTGTGCCTTTGTAGGAGTGCAGAATCTACTGTTGGCGTATGTGGAGTCAAATCACAACTCCAGTCAGTGTAAACCATTTGAAGATGAAGAAGGTTTACTGAGAAGTCTACACATTATTTGTCAAGAAACTACAAACAATGCCACCTAGAAAGGTACTGCGCCACTATGAAATATAATGCTACAGAGTGCATAGAATTATAGCGCTAAACGAGGCCAAATATAGGTGTAGAAAAGAGTGATGACTTACAGAATGATTGGAAAGAATCACATAGTAGTTTCCTGGCCCTCGAAAACAAGAACTTTACAACCTCAGCGGTGGGTGAGCAGACCAATGAAGAAGCAGAGGGGTTTTTCATATAGAGCTGTCCACCACTTGAAGTGGCACATCACCACAGCTTCTGACTGGTGGCTCTGCACAACTCCAGAAGTCTCTAGAGAGTGAAGGGCTCCAATGTAGACCAAGAAAGAGGCCACAGCTCCACTGAGTGTTAAAGACAATCCAGAGGCAAGCATGTCACAAGGCTTCAGAGATGATGTCCATAAATTAATTCACTAAGCCCGCCATGTGGAGCAGGAGGGAGCTCCAGTCACAGTGTCATTCAATCCTATGAACAGTTAAAATGATGCAGCCTTCCTGAAACCACCAACACCCTTCGATACAGCCAAAAAGCAGAATAGTGGCAATAAATGGACTGCTTGGATAGAGATATTTGATTATTTCATTGATGCACTGGAAGGAACAAATAATACAAACATTATCGAATACCTCAAGATCTTGCTAGTGATTATGTCAAAGAAGTAGAAAAAAATGCCTCGAACTGATGAACGTACGTACTGGTAAATTAAAGAAGCTTCGAATCCCAAATTCAATTCAGTGCTGAATGTGGATTACGAAAGTTACATTTACAGTCAAGAATGACAAAGAGTTGGCAAAACTATAGCTGAATTTTTAAGAGTCTGGATACTCATCAAACACTGCTGATTTAATGACAAAGAAGTGAAATGTCTCTGAGTTAATGACGGATGCTTGTCAGATTAATTCAGACAACGAATGCTGAAAGAACTCTTAGTGTGGAGCACGTTCTCGTGGCTTCCAGAGCTGAAGAGCATGCTGATCGACAAGCTGTTGACATGGAGGCCAAAGGTGCACAAGGTGAGTCAGTCAAGAACATTGAAAGTAAACAGAAACATGAAGCTGAAGGACATAAGGTGATGTCTCCACGGAAAACGAGGTTGTGTTTCAAATGTGGATTGTCATTTCCACACAAAGGTAAATGTCCTCACATCTGACAGATATGCAAAGGCTGTGGTAAAGAGAACCATTTTTTGATGGTTTGCAAGGTCAAAGAAAAAATAAGTACGTCATAGCGAGGAGACAAAATGGCCGACGAGCATTCTAGAAGCGACATTTGACATGTGTCCACAAGGCCAAGCAGCAACATCAAGTGAGATAAATTGGCATTCAATGAAGTTGATCGTCATCTAAATCATCATTGAAAGATTTGTCAATATCAATATCAAATGAACATGAATAAGGTGATTGTGTAATGTCAATGTTTGCTTCAAAGAAAAGTGCACAGCTTGGACTGGCCACATTTGAATAGAGATGCCATTCAAAGAAAATTAGAAATGACAGAGCACCCAAGTCATTTGAATATTTCACAAAGATAGCACTGAAAATAAATGGTTGTGCAATACTTTTTATCATCGACAGCAGTGAGTTGATGAAAACAATGCCTGAGGAGAAATATAATGAATAATCTCCATTACCACGATTGACACCATCAAAAACAAAAGTGTACTCATGGGATTCATCAACGCCTTGGAAAACTAAATGTTTATTCATAGCGACTATGAAGCGCAATAAGACAAAAGTGCAAGTGCAAGTTCCCATTCACGTACTTCAAGGTACAGCATCAAGTGCCTGTATACTCAGTTTCAGCACAGATTCTGACATGGGACTGATATCAGTGAACTATGATATGAATGCTCATCACAAAATAGTAAGTCAGTTTAATTCATTATTTTGTGGCTAGGAAAACTTGAAGACTATGAAAATACAGTTGCATATCAATGAGGATGTTCGTCTTGTTGCTCAAAGACACAGAAGAATTGCATTTCATTTAAAGAAGATGTTGAAAAGGAACTTTAATCATTACTTAAGCATGATATCATAGAACATTCTACTAGTCCAACGCCATGGATTTCTCCAGTAGGGGTAGTTCCCAAAAAGGACAATGAAGGAGCTGTACACATCTGTGTGGATAAGCGTCAAGCAAACAAGGCAATTGTAAGAAAACATCATCCAGGTCCACACATTGCTGACATGATAACACATTTAAACGGTGTGAAAAACTTCTCTCGCCTTGATTTAAATAAAGGATATTATCAGTTGGAGCTCATGGAGAATTGCATGTACATTACAACCTTCTCTACACATATTGGTCTGTTTTGATACAAAAAAACTAGGGGCCTGATTTAACTCCTGGCGGGTGGGATACTTCATCACAAACCTGTCTTCCATATTGCAAATGAATTATATCTTATAGACCATGTAATACAGTGGGTGGGATATCCAGCACATTTGTGTCGGAGTATCATATCCACCAAGATCTAAATCAGACCCGTAGTTTTGGTGTGTCATTAGATGCCAAGATTTTTATTATACAACCTTTTGTACATGCTTTTAACTATAGCGATTAAATATTGTTTTTTTGGAACTACACAGAAAGACGAGTGTGTCATTTACCTGTTGATGCAGGTTTAATTCTAAATGCTGAGAAATGTGAATTGAATAAGACAAAGCTAAAGTTCTTTGGCCATATGTTTTCTGATGGGAGCATTGCACCTGATCTAACAAAGGTACAAGTGTTGTCAACTGTCATTTCCCCACAAGATGTTTCCATGTTACCTTCATTCCTTGGCATGACCTGTTACTGTTCCAGACTTTGCCACTATGAGTGTTTCATTGAGGGAGCTGACGAAAAAGAATGTTTCATTTCACTGGTCTCATGAGTGCAAGCAACATTTTAAGAAAATCAAACAAGCTAATAAGCACTGTACTGAAATGGCATATTTTGATCCAACGCTACATATTGAAGTTGTTGTTGATGCTAGCCCAGTCGGTTTAGGCACTATCCTTGCACAACACAGAGGACATCCAAATGCTTCAAGACATATTGCGGCCTATACAAGTGAAAGTTTGTCATGCTTGTAACAGATCATCAAGAATTGCTGACTATCTTTGGCAATCCAAAGCCAAGCTGCCTCCACAAACTGAATGTTGGGGGTCTACGATTGCAAGAGTACAATTTCACAGTTGTGCATCATCCAGGGAAAGTTCAAAACCATGTTGACTACTTCTCTAGAGTGCTCATACAATGGCAAGGTACCCCATCTAAAACTACTGAGGACTACATATATTTCATTATGATATCAAACACAATAGCTACCATTTCATTGGAACAAATTGTCACTGGCATGAGTAAAGATGGTGATACGTAAAATTTTAAAGATAGGAATACACATCAGTCATGAAACGACATACTCGACCTCTTACCAGTGACAACGAGTATCAGAAGTTCAAAAATGTCAAAGATGAACTGACCATGGCAAAAGAAGGAATTATCCTAAGGGGTTGAAGAATTTCAGAGTGTCTGCAACAGCAAGTGATTAAAGTGGCCCATGAGGGACATCGTAGAATCGTTGCCACTAAATCAATCAATCAAGTACTTGTAAAGTGTGGCTATTCACTCATTAGGGTCTCAAGGCGCGGGGGAGCAGGAAGTGAAGGTCAGAGGGGATCAGGTGAAGAGCCATGTTTTTAGATCCTCTCTGAACTGAGAAATCGTTGGAGATCTTCTCAGGTTGATTGGAAGGGAGTTCCAGGTCTTGGCGGCATGGTGGGAAAAGGACCTTCCTCTGGCTGTAGCTTTACACATGCATGGGACAGCGTTGGGTGAGCTCTCCGAGATTGAGTCTGGTTTCCTCATCTCAATCAATGAGTTGAAAAATCTATGGGGGTCATTCTGACCCTGGTGGTCCATGACCGCCATGGCGGAGGGCGGCGGAAGCACCGCCAACAGGCTGGCAGTGCTTCCTGGGCTATTCTGACCGCAGCGGTTTTCCCCTGGCCCAGGGAATCCGCCATGGCGGCGCTGCTTGCAGCACCGCCATGGGGATTCCGACCCCCTTCCCGCCAGCCTGTTTCTGGCGGTGTCCACCGCCAGAACCAGGATGGCGGGAACGGGTGCCGTGGGGCCCCTGGGGGCCCCTGCACTGCCCATGCCACTGGCATGGGCAGTGCAGGGGCCCCCTAACAGGGCCCCACAAAGATTTTCACTGTCTGCTTTGCAGACAGTGAAAATCGAGACGGGTGCCACTGCACCCGTCGCACCCCTGCAACTCCGCCGGCTCCATTCGGAGCCGGCTTCCTCGTTGCAGGGGCTTTCCCGCTGGGCCGGCGGGCGGCCTTTTGGCGGTCGCCCGCCGGCCCAGCGGGAAAGTTGGAATGACCGCCGCGGTCTTTTGACCGCGGTGCGGTCATTCGGCAGTAACCGCATGGCGGGCGGGGACCGCCGCCCGCCGCGGTCAGAATGACCGCCTATATCTGTAATCTATATAACTTCCTGTCATCAAAAACTACTCAATTATGTTGGAGTTGCCGAAGCATGCCTGGGCAAGGATTGCTGTTGACTTTTTTGGTACACTTGACAGTGGATATCACCTCATGGTGATTGCGACGAATACTCCAGCTTCCCCTTAATTGAAGATTTCTCCCCTATCACTCAGGAAAGAGTCATTGAGATATTTGATGGCATCTTTCTGAATTGGCCCACCTTTTAATAGCAAAGAATTGAGAAACTTCCTTAATATGCTTAATGTGAAGCATCAGAAGAGGACACATCTTTTATCACAGGCTAACAGCCTCATCAAAAGTGCACTAAAGAAAGCTGTTCAGCGTGCTACATTAGAGAAGCTCAAGATTGTCTTTAATTCCACTTTACAAGCTTACCTTTTGACTCCTTGCTCGAGCACAGGTGAAAGCCTTGCAACGTTGATGTTCAAATGAGCCAAAGCAACCAAGTTACCTCAGTGGTCCAACACCTGATCAAAATTGAAACAGAAACATGTGCAATAGACCTGAGTTGTCAACAGAAAATGAAGGCCTATGCTGACAAATGGTGACTGCAAAGTACATTATCTTCACATGCAAAGGGTACATAGTGACTGCCCAAAATCCAGGAAAATCCGTTAGACGACATTCCTCGCACTTCACACACCTGGCTCAACACTCATTGGATCCTACTGTTAATGGAACTGACTCAGAAAGGACACTTGAAGAATCCCAAACTGTCATTGATCATACATCACCGAAGCTGATCATGGACACTCTGACCACTAATTCCCAATTATCAAAGACATGATCCGAATGAGTCATCAAAGCACCAAGAAGGCTTATTGAAGAAGTATAATGTGAATATGTTGTAAAAAGAAATAATTTTTCATATAACAGAGGGGGAGATGTTTTTTGGTGAGTATGTATGATGGAATATTTTTGGATCCTGAAGGACTCAGTAGAATGATGACACAAGCTTTAGAATGTGGTGAAGTGAATGCTGGTTTAAAAAGTTTGAGTTCACAGTGGCACACTGAAGAATAAAGATGGGCAATACATAGCTCAGTGTGTAGCATATTCTTTGGTGGGTACCCATGCTAGGGAGAATGCTACACATGGCAGGGGCATCTCCTCCGCTATGGCGGAGGATCCTCGCCCCTCCTCCTGCCTGCAGCAGCAGCTGCAAAACTTTTACTATAGAACGATAATAACCTATGGTCCAGAAAGGGTGCTTTTTGTAATTTTGTGCAAATACATTCTGCAGTTTTTGACAAATTAAGGTTTAAAACTTTGTACATCCGAATAGTTGTTTTCACAGGAGGCTTGCTAGAGTCCCAGGATCACACAACCTCAAATAATGGAGCAATCCATTTGGCTGACTTCTGTGAAAACCCTCAGGAGTTCACACTCTGTTTGGGTTGTCGCAACAAGAAGCATGAAAAGAAATGTTGCCGCCACTATTTCAAGACACTGTGAGTCAGTCCAACAGAAGTGCAGGGACTGTGCTGCCTCCTGCAAGTGTCTTACAGAATTGAAAACATTACTGAGGATACTGTGCAATAGTTGAAGGACTTCCTGTGGCTACTCCTCACTTTATGACCTTGGTGGGGCAACTTTGCTAAAAGGAGTCAATGTCCCTCGATGTCTTCTTTGGTCAAGTGAAAGTTGCCACTGTACTATTGGCCTTTGGTCAGAGAGAAACCAGCCTTTGGTGAAGGTTAGTGACTGCATTGGATGACCAAACTGAACTCTGGTTACTCTGCCAAGTCCAGCAGACTCAGGTGCAACATTTTGGCATCTGGACTTGGTCTTCCTGACTGCACGTCATTGGTCAGTGGCATTCAAGCAATAGTGGCTACTGACTTACCAGGACAGGCTTCCTGAGCTTTTGTGGCCCAGGTGCTCCAACAGGAGTCAGCCATCTGACTCATGGAGTCCACCTCTTCAGTTTTAGACTCTGGAGTGATTTTTCTATGATCCAGGCACCAGAGCACAGTCCGCTCTTTGTTAGCCCAATAATCATGACGCAGCCTCTCTTGCCAGGTCCAGGAATCAGCAGGGCAGTCCCTCTTCAGTCCTCTCTCCAGTCCAGATTTGATGTGAGGTCTGGGTGCCATTTATGCCCAGAAAGTGCCCTCGGGGATTGAGTGGTTACTAGCCATTGGGCTACCAGATCCCTTTATTCCTGATGATGACTTTCTGCAATGTGTGGTAACTTGCTATCCCACAGTGCACTAGCCTCGAGGTGTGGCTACCTGAGGGCTACACACACATAGGAAAACCTATTTAGCATCTAACCAACCCCCAACGCCAACCCATCTGCCTGAATAAAAATGCAGCCCTTGTCATGTGTGTCCACCATTTTCCCTTCAACAGCTTTTTCTCCTTTGGAGCTCGCCTTTTGGGGTCACATCCTGTATTGCTTCCTGCCAGGGAGAGCTAACACCTATTCCAATGGCTGTCTCTGTTGTTCCTTCTCTTGGGAGTTGTTTGCACCTCTCCCCAGGAATGCAGATGTCTGTCTCATGGCTAGGGCATCTGTGAATGACCACTGGAAAACTCGGTAAACCAAGTGGCAACTTTCCAAATGTTACATTTCCTTAAAAGTTGCATTAAATTTGACTTGGGCATCAAGTCTGGTTTAATGCAATGATTCATTTGATATCTTGAAGTAATCACTTTAGTAATCCCCTTCAGATGTTAGCTCAGCTGGGTATTCAGCGTATAACACTAAACTCACCAATGAGGCTACTCGCATTTCCACAGTAAACAAGAGAATGCTTGGGTTCTACTGTTAGCAGGTATTAGACCTGGCATCCTTGGTGTGGTTTCCCTTGGCTTTTTGTCTTCTGACCTGTTTGGCTGACTTTGTTTTTGCTGGCTTTAGGTTTCTGGTCACTTTACCACACCTGACCAGTGCTAAAGTGCATGTCCTCCTGCCCTGAAACATGGTAACACTGGACTATCCACAATTGGCATTTTTAATTTACTTGTAAGTCCCTACTAAAGTGCACTACATGTGACCAGGGCCTGTAAATTAAATGCTACTAATGGGACTGCAGCACTGATTGTGCCACCCACTTTAGTAGCCCTTTAAACAGGACTCATGCCTGCCATTGCAGATCCCTTGTGTGCAGTTTTAAACTGCCATGTTGACCTGGCCAGTTGACCCACTTGCCAGAAGCAAACTTTCCTTTTTAATACATATAAGTCACACCTATTTAGGCCGTCAACAGCCCCAAGGTCACGGTGAAGTATATTTAAAGAGTTGGATATATACATTTAAGTTCATTTTTCACTAAAGCAAGGACTATCTGTCCTATAACTTTACATTGAGATTACCGTATTACATTTTATAAGTGTAATTTCCAATATGTGACACAATAGATATTTTGAGTTCGGTGTCTCAGGACTCACATTTTAAGATCACAATTCATGGTCAAGTCAAATTTCAAGTTGTAAGTTTGATAATGCCACTTTTAGAAAGTTGGCATTTTCTTACTTTAACCATTCAGTGCATTCTGCAAGTCTCTAAATACACGTCTGGGTAGGTGAGAGCTGGGCTTTGTGCATTCGATCTAGACAGTCACATATAAAGGGAGCTGAAGTATGTCGTTCACATCCTGATGGCCCATCACCAGGCTGATGGGTTTTTCTGAGCTAGATGGGAGGGAGAAGCTGACATTTGCACCTGAATAGGGTTGTGCCTGTCCCCACACAAAGGGCTGCATAACCCCCTGTAGTTTGTCAAGGAAGGAAGGGCAGGGACTTTGTGCACTTCAAGGGCCTCTCCTTGGTGTTTCCCACACTTCAAAGGCATAACTGGAAAGATGTACTGGACCCCAAACTCCACCCAAATCAATATACTTCTGGACCTGAGGTCATTCTGCCAGGAAGACGGACTGCTGTGTTGCTGAAAGGATTGTCCCTCTGCTGGACTTGCTGGAATCTTGCTTTGCTGTGTCTGCCATGCTGCCCTCCTTGTCTGGTAGTGATAAGGACTGGATCTGATTTTCTACATCCACAGAACCTAGTGACTCCAAGGGTTTGCTGACTTCCCTCCTGTTCTTCTGCAGCCTTCCCAACAGCACCTGAACTCTGCCATCTGTGAGTCCTGCCAAATGGTGCCAATCCAGTCCTGGCCCTTGGAAGTGGGTCCCTCATTTGTGTTCTGAGAAAAGCCATTTATCGCTGCGAGTGGGATGACTGGAACTGACGCATATTGCCGCAATGCCAATGCATCACGACTGCTTCTGAGGATGAGGGTTGTGAATCTCCGATTGTGTGACTCAGGATCAATGCATCGCCATCAGCCTCGGGTGTATCACCTTTACATAGCCAGTTGTGCTGCTTGACGGCAACACGGCACCTTCATTGCAAAGGGTTCGATGCCACACCTCGAAGACATCACATCAATGACTGCGTGGCTCGACAACGATGCATTGGCAACTGTGTGGATCAAAACAGAGTCACCGGCTTCGTATCAACCCTCCGGCTCCTCACATCGGAGCTTCGACGTTAATGCAAACCTAGTACTGTTTCAGCAGGACATGGTTGGTCCCTGTAGTCGGACCCCACTCCATTGCGATCAGCCTGAACTTTTGGATTTATCCAATCTAGTATGACCAGATAGCCTCATTAGGTCCTATAAGATTTTTAGCACTACATTTGCAGATATTCCTTAAAACTCCATGGGCCAGATGTATCATTTTATCCAATAGCAATTACCTAATAACAATTTTTTGCCAATAGAAATTAAGTAATCACTATTACATGGATACTCGCAAACATTTTCCCAGGGGCCAAAAAGTTTGTTCTGTGACGTGCCTGGGGGCCGCATTGATGCCAGGGCAGTGGCGGTCGGGTGGGGCGGCTGGGGGTGTTGGTGGCAAGGTAGGTGTAGGAGAAGCAAATTATATACATTTAGTGGCTGAAATAAACAATGGGAAAACAGAAAACCTGGAACTAATCCAGGCTTACCCACTTTTCCAAATTGTGTGATCCTAGACAATTGTTTAGTCTCTCTTTCCCTCCTTTTTCTGCATTATCACGTTTAAGATGACCTCGAAATACATGATTCATGGTGCGTTGCATAAAACCTGCTTCTATGTTTGATTTATTAAAGTGTAATGTTGTTCATGTATGATAGGAACCCAGGCCACCCATAAAGCGCACATCCCAAGTGACTTGTCTCTTTAATTTACTATTGGTGATGTTCTCAGGGTTAGGGAAATAATTAATGTTTCCAAATTTATGTTTGAAAACTATCACTTTTAAATGGATACATCTCAAAGCACTGATAAAATAAATTGTACTAAGGCGAAAAGGTTCTGCATGTTAACTAAATACACCTTTTTAATTTTGAAGAGGCTGTCTTAGTTTTACACTTGTGTTGCAAGATGTTTTTAAAAATGAAGGCGTTTCTAAAGTTAAGTGCAGGAGTTCCTAGTTCCTTCCTTTCTTTAAGACCAATTGAGCTTGAAATAAATGATTGTGCATGTATTTCATATTTTTATTGTTAGTGCAGAGCCGAGCAAACAGCTGCCCAGTGCTCCTGTTGCTCGAAGGGCCGCATGTAAAGGTCAGAGGGGCCGCATGAGACCCGTGGGCTGTACTTTGAGTATCCATGCACTATTAGAATGTATGAAACTCCAGGAGTCTCATACTGCAATCGCAAGGGCTCACAAATGGACCTACCTCATTAATATTCATGAGGTAGGTTGCAATTTGCGAGCCATTGCAAGTGGCTGCATTCACGGGGATGGTGGCCTGCAGGGCTCAGCAGGTCACCATGTGTGTGATTGCTTTTCAATAAAGCAATCTTTTTTTTTTAGAAAATGCAGCCCGTTTTCCTTGATGGAAAACAGGATGCATTTAAAAATGAAAAGTTTTCTTTTCATTTTTTAAGAGAAGGCAGTGGTCTGTGGGAGCACTGCCTACTCTTAAAAAATGTTTTTGCATGCATTCACAAAGGGGAAGGAGTCCCCCCTCTTTGCAAATGGGTTACCACCAATTTGGAATTGGTCGTAACTGCGATTGTTTTGTGACTGCATTTGCGGTCACAAAACAATCATACATACCTCTGTGATTCGGTATTAGGAAGGGACGCCCTTGACACGCCCCTTCCTAATACCGAATCGGTATCTATACCGAATCGCAAAGTGGATTTGTTACATACCAAAATGCATTTTTTGCGATCACTGATCGCAGAACACTTTGATACACCTGGCTCCATATTTTCAGTTCTACTTATTGGAGTTTTATCATTTTGGTCTGTTTTCTTCCTTAAATTAGATCTATTTTTCTACCTGGTGTAGTATATTTTGTGTGGTGCCTTCACTGTTTTACTGTATTAAGTGTTGCACCAATACTTTACACATTGCCTCTTAAATTAAGCCTGACTGCTGTGTGCCAAGCTACCAAAGGGTGAGCACAGGTTAATTTAGAGTGTATACCCCATTTCCAACAGCAGGCCTCAGTGCACTCTCAGAGTAGAAAAAACAACAACAATAGTCCAACGTTATAGAATTGATCATGCAGAAACAGGCATTTTCTTAAAATATTTCAATAAATTCTGCTATCCTTTCTGTTACAGTGTTGTTATTTAAAACTATAGGTCTCTCAGGTAAATGGCTAAGGTTTTTATGTATCTCAGGCAAATAATAAATCGCTGGTGTTGTTGTTGAAGATATATTGAGCTAACATGTTCATCATCATTTAAAATTCCAAAAAATAGTAAAGCAGAAATGCTCCAGAGGTGAAACAAACAAGAAATAGGGAGGACTTTTTTTTAAGTAAGATCATCAGATAAAGAATCAAGAGCAAGGGGGTGCCCACAAAGGGCACTATGGGCCTGATTCTAAGCTTGGCGGGCGGCGGTAGCCGCCCGCCAAGCAGGAACCGCCAGAAGACCGTACCGCGGTCAAAAGACCGCGGCGGTCATTCTGGGTTTCCCACTGGGCTGGCGGGCAACCGCCAAAAGTCCGCCCGCCAGCCCAGTGGGAAACACCCTTCCCACGAGGAAGCCGGCTCCGAATGGAGCCGGCGGAGTGGGAAGGTGCGACGGGTGCAGTTGCACCCGTCGCGAATTTCAGTGTCTGCAAAGCAGACACTGAAATTCTTTGTGGGGCCCTCTTACGGAGGCCTCTGCAGTGCCCATGCCATTGGCATGGGCACTGCAGGGGCCCCCAGGGGCCCCACGACACCCCATACCGCCATCCTGTTCCTGGCGGGCGACCCACCACGAACAGGATGGCGGTATGGGGTGTCAGAATCCCCATGGCGGCGCAGCAAGCTGCGCCGCCATGGTGGATCCCCATGGGCAGCGGAATGCCGGCGGTACACCGCCGGCTTTCCGCTTATGGCCGCGGCTGTACCGCCGCGGTCAGAATGCCCGGCGGAGCACTGCCAGCCTGTTGGCGGTGCTACCGCCGACCCCGGCCCTGGCGGTATTTACCGCCAGGGTCAGAATGACCCCCTATATGTCATATGTTTAGGTTTTCAAGACAACAGGTTTTCAATTGCTAAAACTGTTTGTGGGAGAGGGCCAAATAGAAGTTCCCAGAATTAAAGCAGAAGGATACAAGTAATTCATTCAAATGGGTGGCAATTGAGCTATGCTCCACATTAGCCAGAGACTGAAGCAGAGGAAGGTAAGCCATTGAATAAGAAGCAAGTCAATGAGGTAGACAAGAAAGTCAACAAATCATGAGCAATGGAGTGACCCATAGCACACTTTAAATAATGTTATTCTACACACTACCTCCTTCAACAACAGAGCTGTCTGTAGTTGAGCCCTGAAAATGTTTCCATATTAGAATGCCTTGTGTCGTGGGATATGTTGTCTTGACATTTATCCCCCTACACAGGGTTACTGGGTCAACTGTGACATTGTTGCTATTATGTCTTTGCCTCTTTATGAAACATCATTGTGTATTATGCCACATGTCCTTGTATTTTACTGTTGTAAATGGAGAAGCTTCACTTTGCCTTGTACTCTGAGAGACGGTGCAACATTGTTTGGACTTGCATTAAGTTCACATGCATGTGTCTAGGATGTGTTGAGCATACTGTGATACTATTTGTATTGAAAGTTCCCTTACGAAACACTGTGCTAATCATGACTATTTATACATGGTAATTGACAAGTGTTATGGAAAAAATATTTTTGTGTGAGAAAAAGAATATTCCATTTGAGCTGTGAAGTGTGTAGAATTTTAGAGCAATGACACTGGCGTTTTCTATGCTCTAGATTAAATACACATTTTCTGTGATGTGCTACAGGCACAAATGTGTTTCCCTGAATAGTTACTTACATATCTTCCCTATCAAAGCCGAAAGTTCTGCATGATTCTGAAGCCATGCTTTCAGAATTCGATATGCAGCCATATGCTATTCGCAATCCTAAACATAAAATTGAACTGTAGTACATTACAGCCCATATTTACAAGAAAATGACACAGTGTGGTGCTGAAAACCAACTTGCTGTGCTGCGCCATTAGGAAATTACAGGGATGTTTCATATTTACAGCAATACGACACATCCCTGAACTTTCCTTTGTGCTGGCGCACAATTGGCTGCCTACAGCCAATGCAGGCACCCTTGCACCATGCCTCCCTTGCACCTTGCCTCAATTGCAGGAATGATTGTTTATGTGCAGGAGGGACACATTCCTGCATAACATCATTAATGATGTTTTCCTCCTTCTATGTGTGCTGCAGAATGCTGGAGGTTTACAAAACCTTGTAAATCTGGAAATGCATCAGATTCCATGGGTGTTGCATGAGTTGTGCGTGAAAGAGGACCATATTTACGAGGCCATGAAAAGCCACACAAGGTGGCTTTATGTGGCCTCGCAAATATGTGCGGGAACACTGCAGGACCAGAGCATCACTTTGTGACACTCCGGCAGCGTTATTGTGCTGCAGGGGTCTTGTAAATACGTCCCTGTGTCTTTTTTTTGGTAATAAAGGCTTTTGATTTTAAGCTTTTTCATTTAAGCTACTAAGAAGCACTGTGAAACTCACAAAGCAAGATATGTTTTGCACTGAGCCTGCAATATTTTTCAACCTGGGTCAGAGTGCATGAGTGCTGATATGATTTCAAGAAATTCAGCTGCACCAGTTTAAATTCAATTAAATATTCCTCATACTTCCTTAAATAGAGGCAGGGATTATGATTACTTAAGTGAGTGCGTTATCTATAAGTCTACATTCTGCTTACAAAGGAGCTGTCCACACAGCTTCAAAAACCTTCACATGACGCCTCTGTGCTCTGAGACAAAAATATAAAGGAATTCAAATGAAATTAAAAAAGAATAATTTCTCGAAACTGTGAATTTCCTTTTTGATGAAGTGATTAATTATAATTTCTTAAACTGTCATTTTTGTACAAAGTAAAGAATTTTTGACACTGTAAAATAGTGTATGATTGGAAGAAATCATGACGTTTCAGTAATTTGAGTAGGTTATGTCACTTGAAGATGTCTAAGTAGAGGAAGCAGAGACAACTGAAGTGTTGTTAAGAGCTACAGAGTGCCCCTGATTTAACCTTGACAACGAATGTCCCATATTTATGTGCTAACTTAGAACAAACCTTGGCAGTTTTGGTAGCACAGTGTCAATCAAAGCACAGGTTTGTTGTTGCCTGTTGGAGGTGTTTGGTCGTGCAGACACTTCTTTGACTAAGAAGATCCATTAGTGGCCTCTATTCACCCTGCAACACTAATCATGCTATAAATATTATTAATAATTACACAGCTTTGGAACACCTGACTTTTCAAATGCAAATTCTTAGGGCCTGAGTCACAAAAGACAGTCTTGAGTATTTAAAATAATATTTCAGAAGTACTACTTCACATACTTCACAATGCAATTCAGAAACCTACATCCAGAGGTCTCCCTCACTGTCTCTTCGTTCTTTTCTGTATAGAGATTGCCACGCCGGTGGCAGAGGAAATTTAAGTAGGCATTTAGGAAGGTACGATCTAATGAAAAACACATGCCCACATACCACTAAGGGCCAGATTACGAGTTTGGGAGTCGGACCGCCAGACCCCCATGTTGATGGTCTCAAAAAGACCGTTGTGCTGGTGGTCCTTAGACTGCCGTATTACGATTCACACAGACAGTACCACTGTCCAGCAAGCAACAAAGGCAGACCACCAGCGGCACAGTGGCTTTGATTTAGGTGGTCTGACCTCCAGTGCTGTCAGCGCTGCAGCCAACCACTGTCCCTATTACAAACACACAGTCACTGTGGCAGTCTCCTCACAGTGGTCCCACAGTGGTGGTCGACCACCGTGGTCCATGTTCAGCAAAATAACAGACAAGTGCACATTGTGTGAATATAAAAAACAACACAGCTGACACACATTGGCTAAGTGGACACACCTGCAAAAGACACTACAAAACTCACCCTTTCACAATCCACAATCCTTTGCATTTTCACTGTAGCCCAGCGAGACAGACTCACATCATTTTGTCCATTTTTGTTTACATAAGGTAGCCCTTTTCCCCTATCCCATTTTACATCTTTCACACACATCGTCGATTTTTCTTTTACCCCATATACACTTGTCTTGTTTAGTTAGTCACTGTCATCCCCTTTAATGTCCAGTCATGTCACGGGCCACAAACACACAATTCTGAGAGGATGATTTGTGAGTCATGGTGGATGAAATCATTAGAGTAGAGCCACAATTGTTTGGAGCTCAAATCCAGCACACTCCTCTCAGTAGAAAACTGGAAATGTGGGGTTGAAACGTTGACAGAATGAATGCTGTAGGCACCACCCAATGCACAAAGGAGGACATTGGGAAGAAGTGGAACGACCTCAGGGCCACGGTCCATTCCCTGGTTTCCAGGCACCAGCTGGAGGTCAAGGACACTGGCGGTGGCCCTCCCAGTGCCTCATTAGGACTCTCTCCCTGGGAGGAGAAGGTCTTGGCCGTCCTGCATCCTGAGGGCTTGACAGAAATACCTGGGGGAGTAGAGTCTGGTAAGTTACAATACAAAAACTGTCACAAAAATGCAATTTCATGCATGTTCCCAGCTCAGCTTTTGCCACTCTCTTGTTCATGTTCACCAACATTCAATACCCAGAGTATCTGACAGTTAACCCTGTCAATCTGTATAGTTGGATCCAACATCATAGCTACGAAGGCCCATCACATGCCATATGCCCAAATGGTGCGTGGAAATCTCACAATACCGAAAACAAATTTCAGGATTCATGAGATGCCCCAAAATGTAAAATTATGCTCAAACCTAAATGCAGCCTGCACACAGATATGTAATATCAAACATTTGTCAAGGGTTGGTGTATAGAGAGAGTGACGGGACTGCAACTTCTAGGAGGCCCTGTTTCTCTAATGCCAAACACCAGCCAAGTGGCCCCTTGTCCAAATTCCCCTGTTTGTGAACTCTCACTTGAAGTGTTCTCACCTAGGAGGATACCATTTGTATAGTTTGTGTAGTAGAGGGAATGATCTGATTGCAAAGCACAATGGGCCTGTTTCAGTAACTCCAAACTCCAGCCCAGTGGTCACTCGTCCAGATGGCCTTGTTTCTGAACTCTCTTTTGAAGTGTACTCATCTGGGATGACACCATTTGTATAGTGTGTGTAGTAGAAAGAGTGATCTGACTGCAAAACACAATATACCCTGTTCAAGTAACTCCAAACACCAGCCCATTGGTAAGGTGTCCACATACCGTTGTTTGTGAACTCTTAAATGAAGTGTACTCACCTAGGGGTGATACCATATGTATAGTGTGTGTAGTACAGAGAGTGATCTGACTGCAAAGTGCAATAGGCCCTGTTTCAATAACTCAAAACACTAGCCCAGTGGTCACTTGTCCAGATACCCTTGTTTGTGTTCTCTCAGTTGAAGTGTACGCACCTGGGAGGATACCATTTGTATAGTGTGTGTAGTAGACGGAGTAACCAGACTGCAACTCCCAGCAAACCCTGTGCCAGTAACTCCAAACACCAGTCCAGTGGTGACTTGTACAAATAGCCCTGTGTCTTAACTCTCAATTGAAGTGTACTCACCTGGGGGGATACCATTTGCCAAGTGTGTGTAGTAGAGGGAGTGACCTGACAGCAACTCCCAGAAGGCTCCGTTCCAGTATCTCCAAACACAAGCCCAGTGGTCACTTGTCCAAATACCCTTATTTGTGAACTCTCAGTTGAAGTGCACTCATGTGGGAGGAGCCATTTGTATACTGTGTGTAGTAGAGGGAGTGACCAGACTGCAACTCCCAGGAGGCCCTACTCTAGTAACTCCAAACACCAGCCCAAGATACAGATCATGCTCAACTCTGAGACGCATCTGTTTATCTAGCTCCATCTTGACTTGCTAAACCAAGATTAAACTATAGAGGACAAGTATGACACCTTACCCATTGTGTACAACAAGTATTCCTACTGCCTTAAGATGAATCACCAGATTGGTATTGGCAGCAGACACATTGACACAGCACTGTGCACATGATGACTCAAGTCATCATATGCAACAAATTCCTGGGTTTGCCTCCATCCTACTCGACTACTTCTATAAATGGTCAAATCCATATCTTGCCCCCCTACTGTGTTGGCTGCACTGGTTGTAAGATGTAATTTTCAGGCCATCTTCCAAAGTGCAACTGATCTGCACATCTCATCAGCTGCCTGAGTCAATTTAGTTTGACATACTTCACACATGTCATGTCAAATCACCCGATACCATGGTTACTCAGCACAATTGGATTACCTACAATGTTACTTTGCCCAAAGTCTCTGCTTACTGTAACACAAAACCTTAGGAGGTAGATGTCACAATTTAATCAGTAACAATGTATGTTTTTCATCATCAGGTGGATCAGCTGCTGGTCCCATGGAGGCCTCAGAAGAGACTACAACTACCCTCCTGGATGAAGCCCTCCGTGACAACAACACTCCTGGACATGTGGACATGGCTGACGGTTCTGGCCCATCTGGGCAACCTGCTTAGATGGCAACATTGTGTCTCACTGTGTCTCACTGTGCCCACAACGTTACCTCCCAGCTCTATTCCTTCCTTCAACATCACAGTAAACCATTCGTCCCCCCCCCAACTTGGGTACCTAACACAGTTTCCACCATCTTGTGTCCCCTCAGTCCTGGATCCTGAGTTGCAGCTCAACACTTCAGACACTGAGGGTCCATTAACAAGTTGGAGAGGGACCCTGTGCCAAGAGCACAGGCCTGTGGGGGTAGAGTGTGTGGAAGGGATGCTGTGGGTCAAAAGGGTGAGGCCACATGGGCTGCTCTCGGCCAGGACACCATCAACCATGTCTTGGGGGTCTATCAGGATTCCCGGGGGTTGATGGGTCAGGTGTTGACTGAACTCTGAGAAATGAAGCAGCTACAGAGTGAAATGCATAGCGGAATGCGTGCACAGATGGAGGCCCACAATGCCAACATGGCCCCCCAAACAGGGACATATCTACCTAACCCTGAGCAGGGCTTTTCAAAACCAATCTTCCCCTTCCTTTTGCTCATCAACAGCAGGCCCATCATTATCAGCAGGAGCAATAGGAAGGGAGGTCCTGCCAGTGGAACAACCACCCACAGACACCCCTGCCTCTGTAGCAGCTTATGCCCCCTCCCCGCAAGCAGGGATGTCCAGCAAATAATCCAGGAGGTGCAAATGGCAAGACACCCACCACTGGCAGCAATAACTCTTTTCCTTAAGTCCTCTTTTGTATGTTACACATTCACTTTGTGGATTGAACCTGAACCACCTTCTATTTCCAAAGGGAGGAGTACTCTGGACTTTGGACTTCCAATGGTGTGGCATCTACTCCAATGATTTAATTAAACATGACTAACCCCTTCACATTTTTTAATTTGGTTGATTCATGTCACATATATTTTCTGTTAGTCACACGTTCACAAAAAAATCACCCATCATTGACTCAATTTCTGCTGATTTTGATTTCGGATATAACTATGTAGATGTGTTAGACCATGTGAACCATACGATAATGATCCAAGGTTCTTGATCAAGCTGGGATATGTTGAATGTACAGAGTTTCCAGCTCAGGATTACAACCATCACACATAAACACATACATACAAGAGACTGGTCAAACGAAAATAAATATTACAGTGTTCAGCACATAGGCTGTCAATATGTCTGGACTATTGGAAATCATAAATAATTGACTCATACTGAGTAAATTGAAATATTTACAGGTACAGACCTCCAGACCTGGGAAGGAAGGATTTGACAGACATTGTCCTGTAGAATAGGCAAATATTCAAGTGGTTGATGTCACCAGCTTGAGCCTCATCCATACCACACCAACGTAATCCAACATTGCATAATGAAAGCTTCAGACAGATGGCTGGGCTGTACCCTGATCACAAGGCCATTATAATGCAATGCTCATGCATCTGGTAGTATGACACTAACATATGTCACTGTTTTGTCACAGACATTGGTCTACAAAGATGAAATACATCTATCGCCATATATTCAGGTCATACAAAAAGAGTGTTTAGCCAATGTGAATGGAAACTGACTTGGTCATGACCTAGGGCTACATATATTATGACCACATCATTACGCAAATGATGCACAAAAAATAGGTCCAATGGGCACTTCTGAATTTCCATCCAAACACTGCCTTTGGCTGATTTTTGCAAAGTATCAGCTCCCTAACTGTTTTAAAAACACTAAACTCCACACGTTTTCACAGCTACAGTTCATTGTACAGTCCCAGTCATGACATACTTATACTCATGAGAAGTAGCTGTGGATGAGATCTTCTCGCAAAGTGAGCTCCTTCCGTTTCAGGATTCTCACCTGTTGGCACTGCAGGCTCCCCCTCCTCTAGGATGTACAGGATATTCAGCAGCAGTGTCAATAACCAAAGACGGTTTGGATCTGCTGAGTCTCCTGATAAGGAATCAACATAAGGGCAACAATGAGTCATTCACTTCATGATTGTAGCACCCAACATTGCTCACACACAATCAGGACAGACGTAATTTTGCAACCAGCCAGGCCACCTTTGGTTGCAGTTGTGACATCAGCTGAGGTATGGTGCTGTCCCTCATTATAAAGGACTCATGGGCTTATCCAGGAAAATGGGCACATAAATCTGAGATGTAGAGATCGCCAAACAACTTGCACATTGAAGAAATGAAAGTTTTTTTCTGTTGTAATAGACTTGTCTGGTGCCCTTTGGTGGCACTAAGCCATCATGTGTTTATTTCAATGGCCCCACCACATGTTAGATGCAGGCAAAATCTTAGAAGTCAGCCTTCACATTGGCTAAATTCTCATGTTGGGGGAACCAGATACAGCTGTTAATGTGTTCCAACATTGCTGAGAGGAAATTTTTCAACACCAGACTGAACATAGGTTGGGACATACTACCAGATAGGGCCACGGTATGTTGGAAGGACCCTGTGTCCAGGAAGTGATTTGATGACATGACTTGAACAATGGGTGGTATACAGTATGGATTACTGTTAGCTGGAATCAGATCTGGCTCCAACTGATGGCATAAACCCACTATTGTTTGCCTATTCAGAAAGTAGAGCTGGATGGCATGGTGTTCCTCCTTGGTCTGAAGGTCTGGCAATGGTTGGTAGACAGGAGGTTGTTGCATCCTCCCTATCCCAGGGTATCAATGTGTGAAAAGACATGATTTGGAACATTAGTCACTGTGTCCACAGCATGAACGATGCAGGCCATCAATATCATCTGACAAAGCATTTCTGACTGGATTTACATGACACCCAATACACATCACAGCTGGCAACTACACAAGGGTCAATTGTGACCACCATGGTTGTCAACACGTGTCCACAACATGGATGAGGGATACACCCAACTATCTGCTACACAATTGCCCCTTGAAATGTGACTGTATTTTCCGACCACCAAAAATACCATCAGCGGTGGTCGCCTGTGCACCGAGGTCATATGCTATCTGTGCCATGCAACATACTACACTGGTGGTTGTGTCATCGGACATACGCAGCAAATCAGATTGAGGATGTTTATGATGATATTAAACTCATATTGTATGTGTGACACATATAACAGGGCCATATAGAGTATTTCAACCCGACAAAATGGCAGATGCCTGACCTACTCCACTGGACATCAGGAACTGCCCGCTTCCGCCAGCAGAAGTCGTCCACACGGTAGGCGGTTCCAACCGCAGCAGACACAGCTTTAGGCTAACATTGTTGCCTGTGGTGGTTGCGGCTCAATGGCTGTGTCCATTGGCAGTGATGACCATGTATGTGGTGTACATGTACACCACAATGTGCAAAATCAGTCACTTGACACCTGGCACCGCTGCCAGAAAAACCTCCACCACTTCAGCTGCTGTGTCCTGCCTCTGGGAGCAAAAATGCCCTATCCAGCAGGTGAAAGGTCCCCTGCCTTCACGCCAGAGGAGCTGGAGAAGCTTGTGAGCGAAGTTCTTCCCCTGTATGGTCAGCTATATGGCTCACCAGAGAAGCTGGTAAGTACTTCATAGGCACAATTGACAGTTCAACACCATCCTTTTCCTCCTCCCAGGCTACACTTTGCCCCTTTGTGCCAGTAAGACTTCTTGTGTGCCTGTTGTTGCAGTTTGTGTAGCATCAATGGGATGTTCATGGTGCAGGTGTTGGAGACCAGTGCTACATGTTGTATCAATTCACATTGCGTGGTGTGATGTTTTGTGGGCCCTAGATCCCCCTTGTGTTAGATGCACATAACTAGGCAACGAGACTTTCCTTCCATACAATGATATCTCTTTGTTTATGATAGTTGTAAATGTTAGCCAACAGGTATGTGCATTACAGCGTGAGCTGCATATGCATCTTGTCTGAGTCATTTGAGGATCTTGTAAGCAATGTGTATTGGGCCACAGATCTTTTTTCCCCACATCTAGCCTTGCCAAACTGTTGTCTGGGAAGCATATCATCACTCACTGTGCCCTTCAAGGTGCCACACAAGCCACAAGCCACAAGCTACATTGCTGATGGCTCATGATGTACTGTCATGCATGGAAGGAATGTAAATGTGAGTGTAATGTAGGGTCTGTGTGCTCAGCCTGCAAAGACCAAGGCCTGTCAAATTTATCACCCAGTACGGGAAAAGTTCAGGCCGTGGGAGAGTCGCTGTGGCTATGAAACTGTGGCAATATGCCAGCTCCCTGTAGACTTGCAGATCCTGTCAGGTGGCCAATATTGTGCCCTGATAGCCTCAGTCCATTGACTAGATTAGGAATGGGTACTGAGGTAAATCCCAGAACTAATCCATATATGCATTTTGCATCATTGTCAATGTGTGTCTTTGACTTATGACAGGTCTCTTACTCCCACAGCTCTGTTGTTACCTTCTCAGAAGTCATATTTGTCCTGTGCAGGCTTATTGCACAAATGGCAAACCCACAGTGCAGACCGTGTGTAGATTCCTGGGAAGCCATGACGTGACTCAGTAGCTTACTTACATTACAAACATTGTCCAGTACATACCTTTGTATATTGGATGCCATGGCTGTAGGTTACAAACCTATTTTCAAAGGGGTGTTCTGTGGTACAAGTACATACCACAGAAACCCATCCTGAAGTGGCATGATTCTGCATTTGCTAGGTCACATATCCAAACATGCACAAGGAAGTCACTTTTGGTACCCACCATGCCAGCACAATCATTTTCACTCAAGAATAAGGGGGAAGTCTGTAATATGAGAGTTGCCGGTAGGGACTGTATGCATTGAGTTAGTCTTGGAGAGTGTAAATGAGTTTGCCCAATCAGGCCTAAGAAGTTTACCCTTCAGAATCCACATTGGTGTGTAGTGTTTCATTGTGGCTTACATCACAGTACATGCTGCTGGAGCATGGGCTGCCTGATGTCTAGGCTTGCTTAGTCATTGTAGGCCATGAAAAGGGTAGTGAGTTAGTCTGGAGATGACTCCAAAAGTGTGTAGTCATGTCCTTGTACTTATTGGCATGTGTGCCTTACACGTGTGGTTTGTTTACAAATTGCCTAATTTGTGTTCTGTGTTTCCGACATGTGTGTGACAGAACCATTTGTGCAAAAACTTGTGTTTGTAATCGCTTGATTTGTCTCTTGCATCTATACAGCTAAACACCCATCAGAAGATGAAGATTTGGAGAGCCATCACCCGGAATGTGAGGACCTTGGGGGTCAATAACTGCATGGAAGGGATGTAAATGTGAGTGTAATGTAGGGTCAGTGTGGTCAGCCTGCAAAGCCCAAGGCCTGTCAAATTTATCGCCCAGTATGGGAAAAGTTCAGGCCGTGGGACAGTCGCTGTGGCTATGAAACTGTGGCAATATGCCAACTCCCTTTAGACTTGCTGATCCTGTCAGGTGGCCAATATTGTGCCCTGATTGCCTCAGTCCATTGACTAGATTAGGAATGGGTACTGAGGTAAATCCCAGAACTAGTCCATATGTGCATTTTACATCATTGTCAATGTGTGTCTTAGACTTATGACAGGTCTCTTACTCCCACGGCTCTGTTGTTACCTTCTCAGAAGTCATATTTGTCCTGTGCAGGCTTATTGCACAAATGGCAAACCCACAGTGCAGACCGTGTGTAGATTCCTGGGAGGCCATGGCGTGACTCAGTAGCTTGGTTACATTGCAGAAATTGTCCAATACATACCTTTGTGTGTTGGATGCCATGGCTGTAGGTTAGAAACCTATGTTCAAAGGGGTGTTCTGTGGTACAAGTACATACCACAGAAACTCACCCTGAAGTAACATGAGTCTGCATTTGCTAGGTCACATATTCAAACATGCACAGGGAAGTCACTTTCGGTACCCACCATGCCAGCACAATCATTTTCACTCAAGAATAAGGGTGAAGTCTGGAATATGAGAGTTGGCGGTAGGGACTGTATGCATTGAGCCAGTCTTGGAGAGTGTAAATGAGTTTGCCCAGTCAGGACTAAGAAATTTACCCTTCAGAATCCACATTGGTGTGTGGTGTTTCATTGTGGCTCACATCACAGTACATGCTGCTGGAGCATGAGCTACCTGATGTCAGTAGGCTTGCTTAGTCATTGTAGGCCATGAGAAGGGTAGTGAGTTAGTCTGGAGATGGCTCCAAAAGTGTGTAGTCTTGTCCCTGTACTCATTGGCATGTGTGCTTTACACGTGTGGTTTGTTTACAAATTGCCCATTTTGTGCTCTGTGTTTCTGAAATGTGTGTGACAGAACCATTTGTGCAAACACTTGTGTTTTGTAATCGCTTGATTTGTCTCTTGCGTCCATATAGGTAAATGCCCATCAGAAGATGGAGATTTAGAGAGCCATCCCCCAGAAGGTGAGGACCTTGGGGGTCAATAACTGGCAGAGTGCCCACTTTCACAAAAGTATTGGACCTGAGACACTGGGATCGGAAGATCGTGGAGGTCCAGCTGGTGCTGGCCTCCTAACGTGGGCAGGGCACACATCAAAGCATGACCCCTCTAATGGCCCGTGTTCTGGCGGTGGTTTACCTCGACATTGATGGGCATTTGAGGGGATCACAGAAGCCACAAGGTAGTGAGTACAGGGCATATTCTTGCCTGTCACATAGCCAAGTTGATGTGTTAGGTCCTCACATCTCCCCTTGGCGAATGGGGGATGGGCCATGTGTGACCCGCAAGATGGGAAACTGTTTGTGTAGATATGTAATTTGCTGCATACTGATGTGCCTTGCCTATTTGTCCAGAGAACTAGGACACAAGCAAGTACAGTCCACCAAAATATTTTTCTTCAGGGACAACACATGGCTGTGTTTATTGATCAATCAAGTAATGTTTTTTGTTGTAGTGGGTCTAAAATCTATGCAACAGGCCACTACTCCTCAGTTGTACAGCCCAACGAAAAATAAGTGATGGATCACTGTTCTCAGACATATATCTGGTCAAGTGAGTATTTTGGCATCTGCCACCCCCCGCAGAGGCGACTTGTCTTCAGTGTGTGATAAGTGCTGGTGTCTCACTACTGTCTGTCATGTGATGGCGGTGATCATACATGTGACAGAGCGTACATTATTCTTTGGGTGCAGCTACAGTACAAAACATTCCCTTGGTAAGTGGGGAATGTCCATTGACATGATGTATGTGCCATCATTGTTACCACCATTTCTTGTGCCAACATGTTAGCATGTGTCCCTTTCTCTTTTGGTAAAACATGTACAATGCTGTTTCATGCATGGTCTAAATGTGTTCTACATGATTTCTGTATTCTCTTGTGAATATGTGCATGCCAACCTGTGTTAGACATATGTAATGGGAGCTACATTTCATGTGGAGCCACAGACAAGAGTGTGTCACCATTGATTGTTGGCTCACACATATCCTCACCCATCATTGCATGTCATTTGGCATGTACAACTGCAGTAGCAATGAGGGATTTGACAGGAAGGACTACGGTTTTTACCCACAATGTGCAGTTCTATGTCATTGATGTGGCAACACGTGGCAAAGTGCTCTGCACATGTGATATGGGTAAGTTTTGTTTCCACACTGTTGGCATGCATCAGGGAGTGACTTGCAGATATGTTGGAATCACGTGTTTGGGTACAACCATTCATCCATGGACATCTGGGTTTGCAGGGCCAAAATGGAGACGGTGGCGTAGCTTCCCATTGAGAAAAATGTTGAGAACCTTCTACAAGCACTTGCAATTCCCTGGGCCTCTCCAACATACAAAGAACTAATGGCTTCTACTGATGCAATCAGAGTATGTCATTGTAAGGGATGGCATAAGGTAGGGGTGATTTCCCTGGGGCTAAATGATTCTTCGTGTTGTGGATATTAGAGGCATATTTCCCTGACAATTTGCACATTTTGTCTACAGTGTACATTTCCATGCCAATTCTGTAGTATATCTGAGCAACATTAGTACTGCTTCATGACTCCATTAGGACAATTTACACCTGATGAAGTGTGCATTGTTTATATGTTTCCAGTGAGACATGAGTTTTTCCACATCACTGTTAGACTTTTCATCCTTGGCGTGGTCTCCCTTAAATTTTTGCCTCTGTTTCTCAGGTTGTTGATGTTTGCTGGACTCGGGTTTTGCTGTCTTTGTTACTCTGGGTACCTTACCACTGCTAACCAGTGCTAAAGTGCAAGTGCTCCTATACACAATGTGTATGTAATTGGTTCATCCATGATTGGCACATTTGATTTACTAGTAAGTCCCTAGTACAGTGCACTAGAGCTGCCCAGGGCCTGTAAAACAAATGTTACTAGTGGGCCTGCAGCACTGGTTGTGCCACCCAAATTAGTAACTCTGTAAACATGGCTCAGGCAGGCCTGCCACTGCAGTGTCTGTGTGTGCAGTTTTAAACTGTAAATTCGACTTGGCAAGTGTACCCACTGGCCAAGCCTAAACCTTCCATTTTCTTACATGTAAGACACCCCTAAGCAAGGCCCTAGGTAGCCCCAAGGGCAGGGTGCACTGTATGGTTAAGGTAGGACATATAGGCCCTCATTACAACATTGGCAGTAAAAGCCGCTTACCGCTGTGCAGAGGACTGCCAACACACCGCCGCGGAATTCCGCCACAGCTATTATGACCCACAGTTCGGAATCTGCCAAAATCTAGACACCCACACAAGTCCGCCACACCAAAGATCAATGATAAACTGGCGAAAACAAAACCTCCACCATCACGCCTACAGAAATACGCCCACACTATCACGACACACGAATCCACACGGCGGTCTTTCAACCGCGGTATTCCATTGGCGGTACACACTGCCGCGCTAAAAATACACACACTCTTATAAAACATAGCCACATTGGACAATTCAAAATACACACACCTGATACACATACACGCACCACTCCCACACACCCATTACAATATAAAACACACACCCACATCACCCACAAACCCCTACTACCAAAAATTCAGAAAGAAGGCCAGAGAGAGACAGCACCAGCAAGAACAACAGCATCCACAGGCACACAACACCATCACCCACAGAATCTCCACGCACCTCACACAACACCCCACTACATATCAGCACACTTATCACCACACACTCCACCCCACACATCACCTACACCACCCCATGGCACGGCAAAGACACCCCAGATTCTCGGAGGAGGAGCTCAGGGTCATGGTGGAGGAAATCGTCCGGGTAGAGCCACAGCTATTCGGAGCCCCGGTGCAGCACACCTCAATTGCAAGGAAGATGGCACTATGGCGAAGAATAGTGGACAGGGTCAACGCAGTGGGACAGCAACCAAGAAATCGGGATGACATCAGGAATAGGTGGAACGACCTACGGGGGAAGGTGCGTTCCGTGGTCTCAAGACACCACCTGGCGGTTCAGCGGACTGGCGGCGGGCCCCCCACCTCCCCCCCTCAACTAACAACATGAGAGGAGCAGGTCTTGGCGATTCTGCATCCTGAGGGCCTCGCAGGAGTAGCTGGAGGAATGGACTCTGGTAAGACAAATCTGAACTATTACATCCCCCACCCTACCTGCATGCCAGCACATACCCCCACCCTCTCCCCAGCACTCCAAATCCTCACATATGTCCCAAAATCACAAACCACCCATCCCAACACCAAGCCCTGCATGCAACAACAAAGCATGAACACCCATCACTAAAGCATGCCCACTGCACATACCCATTCAACCCCCTAGACCATCATCACACAAGGTCCCACACAGGAATGCAAGCACTGGGGTACACGGTCACCCACCCATTGCACACCATGACACACACACAGATGTAATAAACATTCTTTTATACCCCTGCAGGACCCCCACCCAACGTCACCGGACAGGAGGGTCCACACATGTCCACACCACCAACAGAAGAGGCCCACAGTGATGACAGCAGCTCTGTCCAACTGGATCTAGATGACCAGCCCGGCCCATCGGGGACCTCTGGACAGTCGGTTCCCCTCACCCAGTCACAGGCCACTACAGACCTTCCCCCCTCTGGAAACACCAGCACAGCACCCACCCAGCGGGCCCATACCTCCGTCCCCAGGACACGTCAATCAGATGTGTGTCCACCACTACAGGGAACCCAGGCTAACCCACCACCCCAACAACAACAGGGACCTGGGGGCAGTAGTAGTGGGCACACAGTCCAGGGGACGGAGGCCCAGGAACACAGGGGAACTGGGAGGGCTGCTGTGCGACAGGGGGCGGACAGGCCAAGGGAACCCACTCTCCACGAGGCCCTCTCCTCCATCATGGGAGCCTACCACCACTCCAGGGAGACGATGGCAACCGTACTGGCCAAGTTTCAGGAGACCTAGCGCCTGCAGGAGAAACAGTATATGGGCTTCAGGGAGGAACTCAGAACCATCAGCTCCACCCTGGGCACGATCGTAGGGGTGCTGAAGGAAATTGTGAACACCAGGAGGGACACTGTGGCACTACAAGGGGCCCCTGACACTAGCATGGACGATGAACTGCCCACCACCTCAGCCGGCGCTAGTGGACAGGACGCCCCGCCACAGGACCACCACACCAGCACCCCACCCAATGCAGAGGGAAAACCACCCTGCAAACGGTCCCTGAGATCCAGGAACAAGACAGAGCACAATGCCAAGACTCCCGCCAAGAAATGAGACCACCCTGATTGTCATCCTACTGTCCCACTTTGTCACTCTGTCCATACTTAAACTGCCCCAGCTCCACTTCCTATGCCCATATGGGCAATGCACCTGTGAGACTAATAGACTGGACTCTGCCCTGGACATTCCTCCGCCATCACACCTCACCATTTTACTACCCCCTCCAATATTGAGCACTTAAATAAGCACACCTAAAGCACAAAACAATCTGGAGTCTGTCTGTGATTTCGAAATAGTGTATTAGCAATTACAGTGACAAAATGCTCTTTCAATAGTAATGTCAACATACCTATGTCACACAGCTCTAGTCCATGAGGAATCTAAGCAGAAGTCACACAGTGGGACCCACATCTGTGAAATCGTAAGGGAAAGTGACAACTCAGTGACCATACACTGGGTGAAAACGACAGACAGTAGAGTGTTAAAGTACATGTAGTAGGCAGGTCTGTACTCTTACCTGTGTCTCACTGGAAATATTGCTGGATCACTGAGTCCCTGTTGTTCATGTCTTCTTCCTCTGCTTCCTCGTCTTCTCTGTCCACAGGCTCCACAGCTGCAACAACACCGCCATCTAGACCATCCTCCTGCAGAAAAGGCACCTGTCGTCGCAAAGCCAAGTTGTGAAGCATACAGCAGGCCACGATGATCTGGCACACCTTCTTTGGTGAGTAGAATAGGGATCTACATGTCATATGGAGGCACCGGAACCTGGCCTTCAGGAGGCCAAAGGTCCGCTCGATCACCCTCCTAGTTCGCCCATGGGCCTCCTTGTAGCGTTCCTCTGCCCTTGTCCTGGGATTCCTCACTGGGGTCAGTAGCCATGACAGGTTGAGGTAACCAGAGTCACCTGCAAATTGCGAGGGACAACTGTTAGACACGCACTAACCTGTAGGGATATCCCCAGACCCAGACAACCATTCCCACTGTCTTGCTTCTAGGTGCTCACCTAATAGCCACACACGGTGCCCCTGGAGTTGACCCATCACATATGGGATGCTGCTATTCTGCAGGATGTAGGCGTCATGCACTGAGCCAGGGAACATGGCCTTCACATAGGAGATGTACTGGTCTGCCAAACATACCATCTGTACATTCATGGAATGATAACTCTTCCGGTTTCTGTATACCTGTTCGCTCCTGTGGGGGTACCAAAGCCACTTGGGTCCCATCAGTGGCACCTATGATGTTGGGGATGTGTCCCAGGGCATCGAAATCACCTTTCACTGTAGGCAAATCCTCCACCTGAGAGAAAACGATATAGCTCCGCATGTGTTTCAGAAGGGCAGACAACACTCTGGACAATACGTTGGAAAACATAGGCTGGGGCATCCCTGATGCTATGGCCACTGTTGTTTGAAAAGACCCACTTGCAAGGAAATGGAGCACTGACAGCACCTGCACTTGAGGGGGATTCCTGTGGGATAGCGGATTGCTGACATCAGGTCTGGCTCCGACGGGGTCTCAGTTCCTGGATTGTGGCACGGTCAAGCCTGTATGTGATAATCACATGTCGCTCCTCATTGTCGACAGGTCCACCAATGGTCGCTACGCCGGAGGATGCCGCCATCTCCTCACAGGTCCCAGCGGACTGTGCCTATGAAGGACAACAGTGAGCAAAGAGTCAAACAACTCAGAGGTACGTACCCACAGTTTACAGAGAACACCAATCATACACAAAAGGTGGCCTGTATGTGTGTTGAGACTAGGCCTAGGTATGTGTGACGCAGTTTAAAATGAGGCCATGTGGGCCCCTGAAATGGCGGCTGCCTGACCTCTAAAGTGGGACAATGGGATGTGAGGTAACTGCGCTGGCGTTGTACACCGTCGCGGTAGGCGGTTGGAGACCGCGGCGCAATGCTGCATTGGTTAACATTGGACCCTATGGTTCCCAGGAGCCAATGACGATGTATGCCGGCGGTGATGGTACCCACCGCCGCGGACGTGACCGCCGTGGACGTGACCGCCATTTTCTATCTCTTCAATTACTCGATACCTGATCTTCGACAGGAGAGGACCTACACTGCAAGTGCTGCTTTTACCTCAGTCTGGAAGAGACAATGGCTTGTGCGTCTGGGGAAAGGGCCCCTGTCTTCACATCGGAGGAGTTGGAGAAGCTCGTTGATGGGGTCCTCCCCCAGTACACACTACTCTACCGTCCTCCAGACAAACAGGTAAGTACACAGGGAGCATGTTGTATGGGCTATGCCTGTGTGGAGAGGGCTGTATGTAAGAAGGAAGGGGGCAGAGTGCTGCCTGCATGAAACATGGTGGGTGCATGTGCCACATGGCTAGGGTAGGGATGGGGGCCACTCACTTTGACAGTGCAGTTGGTAATTACTTCTCTTCTTCCCCTGTACATTTCATGTAGGTCAGCACCCACCAGAAGAAAGATATTTGGCGTGCCATCGCCAAGGACGTCCGGACCCTGGGGGTCTACCACAGACAGAGCACCCACTGCTGGAAAAGATGGGAGGACATTCGCTGCTGGAGCAAGAAGACGGCGGAGGCTCAGCTGGGGATGGCCTCCCAACGTGGGAGGGGTGCCTGTCGAACCATGACCCCCCTGATGTTCAGGATACTGGCGGTGGCCTACCCGGAGTTGGATGGGCGCTTGAGGGCATCACAGCAGACAAAATGGGGTGCGTACACTCTCATTCTGCTGACTTTGCGTGCAGTGGAGGTGTCTGGGTGGGGGAGGAGGGCTGTGGGTTTCCCTAGGCCAGGGCGAGTTCTGTAGGCTAGGCCCCTCCGTAAGGCATGGCCCTGTGGCCCCCCACCCCACCTCTGTAGAGTGCCAAGTACAGCTATTCATGCCCCTGTGTCATCTATGTGTGCAGATGTCGTCCATAGCCTTGTAGGCCATTTCCCAGGAATTGCACTGTAGAGCCCAAGAGCGCGGCGTAGTACAGGGGGCTTCTGTGTCTGTCTTGTCCGCCAACGGTAGCAGTAATCCATGCACTCAACATGTCTTTCTTCTGTCTCCCCCCCTCTTTTTGTGGTCTCCCTGTTCTTGTGTGCATTAGCATCATCAAGCGGAGGAGCAGTGGCACCGGAGCACAAGGGAGCTGCATCCCACATGGCCCTGGAGGCAGAGACTACGGACTCTGAATTCACCAGTGGGACGGAGGGCGAGGGGAGCTCCAAGGCGGGGACAGGAGCTGAGACCAGCGACACAGACTTGTCCTCTGATGGGAGCTCCCTTGTGGTGGCGGCAACATCTGTGCCCCCCACATCTACAGGTACAGACACCACCCCCCCACCAGCACCGCCCTCCCAGAAGCCCCTCAGCCTTCGCCCCGTGCCCGCTCACCCAGGATGGTGGGCATCACCTTCGCCCCAGGCACCTCAGGCCCTGCCCCAGTCACCCCTGCTGCCATCAGTGAGGAGGCCATTGACCTCCTCAGGTCCCTCACTGTTGGGCAGTCTACCATTTTGAATGCCATCCAGCTTTTAAGTTATCCTTCCAAAGAAGCAGCACATATGTGACACATTGTGTAGTATTCCAAAGAAAAGAGAGAGAAAGAGAGAGACTCAGGTTTTTGGGCTTCAAAAGGAGGCAGTAGCTTGTTATTTTGTTTTAAGACATTACGTGCAGATAATCAAAGCAGGAGACAGAATGGTTTACCACTATCTATTTCAACAAAGGTTGGTGCAACATCAAAGGAGAAATTTTGATGTAACACTCATTTTCATAAAATACTGAGAAACATCAAAAACCAATTATAGAAGACAAATCTTCTGCCAATCTAGATGCAAGTCAACAAAGTCAAGAGAAGTTTGTGCGATATATATATATTACTTAAGATACATCACTTTTGTGCAAATCTTTGCACACGTTGGTGTTTGTAATAATTAAAAAATAGTGCCTAATTCAGATAAGCATAAGGTGGCATGACTAGGTAGAAATTAGCGCTTAAATGTTTTGCAGGGAGCTGAACTACAAAACTTATCAGCAAATAAGCAAATTCACATATATTTTCTTTAATTTTTCAATCAAATTTGAGACTTGACAGTGAAATGTTGTACTGCAATGATAAATTGTTGTCATTACATTTTTTGACACTTACAACAAGATATATTCATAACTATTGATCTGTCCCTTAAACACACATTCTTTCCAACTAAGATACTAATCATCATAAAGACAATTTGGAAATAATTAAAACATACACATTTTGATTTGTTCCAGCCTAATCACGCACGGGGGGTCAAATAATGGTGCAAAGCTTACTTTGCACCATTATTTAACGCCTGGGTCAGGACAGGCATTAGGGGACCTGTGGGCCTATTTCCATAATGGAACACCATGGAATAAGCCCACAGGTGCCCTCCCCAGGCCCAGGGACACCCCAACCCACACCAGAGAGACAACCGAGGATGGGAGACCCCATTGCAAGTAAGTATAGGTAAGTATAGGTAAGTATTTGTTTTAAAGTGCCATTGGAGGGCCTGAAATGGGCCCCCCTACACTGCACTGGGTGTAATGGCTATGCCCAGGGGGCCCTGGTCCCCTGTGCTGGCCATTGGGATGGTGGGCATGACTCCTGTCTTTTCTAAGACAGGAGTCATGCAGTATGGATGGTTTTGCATCAGAAAATGACGGTAGGTCGGTTAGAGTAATTTTTTTACTCTAACCTGCCTAACGCCATTTTCTGGTGCAAAACCCCCTTCTCCAATACCGCCACTCCTACCCGGCTAATGTCATTTTTTTTACGCTAGCCTACCGTTTGTGCCAGCTTGCACCATTCCATAAATATGGTGCCCGGCTGGCGCTCAAGAATGGTGAAAGCCGGTGCAAAACTTTTTGATGCAAAACTGTGTTAGTGCAGGTTTGCACCAAAAAGTATAAATAGGCCCTTAAATGTCAGCAGAGACTAGAAAAAATTCACACAGTCGATGAATGAACTGAACTTCTTGAAACCCATGATCATGACTTATATTAAACAAAACTGAAATTTAGCTTCTTTACACTGCTGCATGACTGGCTTTAGCCACCCCAGTAGATACAAAGGGCTAATTTATCCTTAAGTTCTGATTATTATGAATGCAGGGATCCTGCTCACTGCTGAAAGCCTTCTGGCAACAGATATTATCTACTATTATGAGCTAGACCAATTCTCTGGTGCTCCACCCTGCACCTGAGCCTATCTTTATCCATGGTACTATTGATGTGTTGGGAGTGATCCATCATTTGAAATGATGTCTAGATACGGGCATGTCAGGAGATAAAATGTGCATCCTATGAAGCTGGCAGCAATGCAAACGACCTAAGCTGATTGTATGAAATAGCAGATATGGCATTTTATGAAAAACTTATTTATCGTCTACTGGATCAGACCCAGTTTTTTTTAGCCCATTTGGTCCTCCATCTTTGGTACTGCCTCGCAATTAGTGGCTTACTATCCTGTGTTGACCTTTATCTCTACAATGAGATGACAACTTGCCTATTCTCCTGGCCAGAAAGGACTGTATGGGGTGTTCATAGATCAAATTACCTCTCTGGTACAGCAGCTTACATCTCTTATTTCCTTTCCTTTCCTTTAAGGGGACTATGATTAATTCTACATAGACTTGTATTACTTCTATGGCCTCTCAGAGGGTTGTTTAGTACCCTGGTATGTACCTTTTTGGTTTCCTTTTTTGCACTCAAAGAAGATGTTTTCAAATTCAGGGCGTAATAGAACAAAGCTATGCATATTTATATTTTGTCAGTGTAGCTATCAATTAATAAATATTGAGAAGAACAGGTGTACGAGAATTATTTACTAAAATCATGTGAACTTTTCTGGCCAAAGCCCAAACATTTCAGAATGTGAGCCCTTACTGGGTTCCTATCCAAGCTGCAACACGTAATTAAGGAAACGAGTACTCTAGAGGAAAGAAACATGTATTATTTGATTCTACTTAGTGGTGTTGGTGTGTACAGTCAATCATGACGGAAGAAGTCAAACCTGCTTTTTATTATCATTTAAATAAATGTTGCAACAGGAGCAGAATGAGAAAAACACAGTAAAGGATGTGATACTTTCTATGGCATGCAGACTTGAATACCACACTGGCGCTTCCCTGATGGGTCAACCGAACACTGACAGGAGGTTTTGGTGACACCAAAATGTACCAGTTGGCCTTATATCACTATATTTGTCTTGTTTCCCTTTTGATTTCGCCCTTGTTCCAGTGTATGAAACGTTTAACAGTGAGTGACATTAAGGCTCCTAATACCTGCATTAAACCACCTGCATGAACCACTGTGATGATGACCAGTGAATGTAGCCAGTAACAGAACATGTACAAGTTCCTAGTATTCAGGTTAAAGCGACATGCAAATTATGGGAAAAATCTGGAGACCCATCAGAGCATGATACATGATGAAACATGGGCCCTTGCAAATAGTGTGGAGAGCACGCCACACCTTAGATAAGTGGTCTTCAAACCTTTTAATGGTATCTCCATTGTTTAAAAAACTTTATTGGGTCACTCAGAATGACAAACTTATGTTTTCACAATTATTCTGTAAAACTGACAGAAGTAAACATATTTCTGTTTTCAAACATTACATCTATAGTCAGATACCCATTTTTTATATTTGCAATAAAATAAATGATTGCCATCATGCTATGGACATTCTGTTCCCCATAAAGTGTATATGTACCCACAGAGTGATCCTTTATCAGAAAGGGGGTTGGGTTAGGTTATTTAAAGTTTGCCCCTACACTCCATTGACACCGACTTCCAGCTAGGACTTGCGTCACAAAAGATGCTATGATGGCCCTCTACAGAGTGGCTCATTGCCTCTCTGTTTCTTCACTATTACACAACACTATTTTCAACATAATGCTCCTCTTGGCCAGTGCAACCCTCCCCAGTGATCAATTCCTGAAGTGCTTTCACAAGTAGAAAAGGCAGTTGGTAGCCCTGTATACCTGCTACCGCTCACCACCCAAACATGTCATCAAAGTACTTCACCTACGCAATTCCCTAATGCAGTTTGGGTGCCTTACTTGAACTAGCTTGCAAACACATTTGCCTTCCTCCCTCTTGCCAGGTCCTTGGTCAGAATCAGATGTTGTTGATTTCCGCTGCTGGATTCTAACTTGTGAGTGGTCCACCTCTACTGGATTCTAACATGACGGGTGTGCACCTCTGCTGGATTCTAACATGACGGGTGTGTACCACTGCTGGATTCTAACATGATGGGTGTGCACCGCTGCTGGATTCTAACATGACGGGTGTGCACCTCTGTTGGATTTTAACCTCATGGCTGTGTACAGCTGCTGGATTCTAACATGGCAATGTGCAGCGCTGCTGAATTCTAACCTAGCGTGTATTTTTACTGCTGTGTTTAACTCCATTGAGTGTGCACCACTGCTTGATTCTAACCTGATGGCAGGAACTACTGTGTTGTTATTTGTTCCCAATACACTCCTAAATTCTAATCCAGCGGGAATGCATCGCTGCTGGACTCTAACCTGGCGGGTGTGTGTGCTCTCCCACAACCCTGAGGATTCCACAGCCTCCTTGGTGAGGTCTCTGCCTCCACTTATCCAGATTCATATATTATGTTGTAAATCTGACTGTGGAACATAATACAAAGGCGAAAACGTGGGTGTTTATCTTCATCATTTGAAAATGAAATCAACCAGAACTTGGTGTATCTGTCCTTTTCACTATCTAAAGTGACAGTTTTGACCCTTGCACATTCTACCAGCCAATCTCCCTGCTCCCATTCCCAGCGAAGGTACTGGAAGAGATCATTAACAAGCTACTCATAACATACCTGGAGCAGAACCAACTACTCAATGCCTCCCTACCCTACTTGTGCAGCAATCACAGCACCAAAACTGTCCTGATCACAGTCACCGATGACATCCAAACCCTCCTCGACCAAGGACAAACAGCAGCTTTGATTCTCCTTGACCTCTTGGCAGCCTTCAACAACGTATCCCACCACATGCTGATTGAAAGACTCCACCACATCGGTATCCAAGGGGACGCACTCAAATGGATCACCTCCTTCCTCACCTGAAGAACCCAGAAGATTCACCTCCCACCTTTCATCTCTGAACCCATGGAGATCACCTGCTGTGTCCCCTAGGGCTCATCCCTCAGCCCCACGCACTTCATTGCATACATATTACCCCGCTGGCCAACATCTTCAGATCCCATGATCTCAACATAATTTCCTACGCAGACGACATCCAACTCATTCTCTTTCTCACCGGCGACCACTCCCCCACCAGAACCAGCTCCCACAGGTGCATAATAAGCATCACTGATTGGATGATAGCTGAATACAGATAAGATGGAAGTACTGATCTTTGGCAACAGCAGCAACACATGGAACGATTCCTGGTGGCCATCAGACCTCAGACCCACACCCACTCCCTCTGACCACACCAGAAACCTTGGAATCATCATTGACAACAGGCTCACCATGAAACCACAGATCAATCCCATTTACTCCACATGCTTCCTCACTTTGTGCATGCTACGTAAGATCTTCAAGTGTTCTACCTCTACACACAAGACGCACGTGACACAGGCCCTTATCACCAGCTGACTGGACCATAGCAACGCCCTCTACGTAGGAATCCCCAACCACCTCCTACGGAGACTTCAGACATACAGAGCGCCACAGCCAGACTCATCCTCGGCCTTCCCTGACAAACTCACATCACATCCCACCTCCGGCAACTCCACTGGCTGTTCGTATAGAAGAAATGCCCATTCTAACTGCTCACTTATGCACGCACGGCTCTACACAACCAAGGACCCACGTTTATTAACCACCGCCCGAACTACGCTCTTCCTCCCTTTCACTTGCTAATACTCCCCACATCTACCGAAGCAGAAGTGGAGGATGCTCCTTCTCTCAGGTTGCAGCAAAATCCTGGAACAGCATCCCCACACACCTCCAGACCATCACCTCACTTCCAGAATTCCAAAGGGCCCTCAAGACCTGGCTGTTCGAATAAGCCTCTGGGACCTGCAAGTGCCTAAAGTCCTAGTTGGGTGATTAGCCACGTTTTTAAATCCTGATTGATTGATTCTAATTTGGTCTGAATGCACTAGCTCCTTGCAATTAATTGAATTCAATCCTTTTGTAACAAATCAAGCATCCTGCCACAGTATATGCTCGAATTCGCCCTTTGGCCCCGAAGTCCAAGTGAAAAATCACTTACAGATTCAAAAGAAGTGTGTGAAATCACCGGTCCAGCTAACATCCCCGCAGTGAGAATCTCCTGGGCAAACACAATTAATTCCTTTTCCCATAAATTATAGCTGCTGTTTTACAGATCTGTGAGGGGCCTTGTTCACGCTGACCTGGCAGTGATTATCATCCTTCTGTACCTTCACCTGAGTCCAGGCCGCTGGCAGGGAATAAAATATGTCGGAAAAAGGTCGGGAACATTTGCAATTCAGCTGGTGGCACAGCAGAATACCGGACTCAGAAATTAAGTCACACTGGTAAATGGGTTGCCACTGATCGGTTCTCCAGGGAAGGGACCACTATTAAAATATCCCTCTCTAGCTCCTGTCTGCCACAGACAATTTAAGAAGTAGATGCGGTGAAAATGTAATATTCATTACTTGATTGGCTTTCAAACGTGTTACTTTTCCCTTTTTATTTTAAGATGTACACAGTTTTCCGGATCCAGATACATGTAGACGCAATTATCTCTGGTTAGGAACATTTGCAGCGTGAATGCTACACAACTGCAGACTGAACACTGCGTTGGAAGTGTGCCACCACACAGCTCCTTTCTTTCACAATATCTAAAGAAAACCCATCCTAAGAACAGCTACACATAACGGCAGACAATCAACCAGAAAATACTCGCTCCAAGATTCATATTTATCAAAATCCTTCTTTGCCCCTCTCGTCAGGCAATGTAGCTCAAGGGCAATGCAAAACCTACATTTACTAAGCCGCGTAAGGCCATCTTTCACCCAGAGAAGCACAGCAAGATGTCTTGCTACACTGTGTGAATGATAAATATGTCCTTAGTTTACAATAGCGTTTTCCACCTCTCAAGGCCACCTAAAAGGATATCAGAGAGGGAGCTCAGCAGCAAACCAGGGTGCAAAACAGGAAAATCCTGCCCATTCAGGCCACCTTCAACCAAGGATGACATTTCTAGCACACCAGGCACAGTCCAGCACCCTGCTACACCACGCTAAGGCCACAACATCAAGCAAATACACAGGGTAGACCGCAGTAATACCCTGTCCACTTAGGTCAGTGTATAAAGGGCAACATCTCTGCCCCAATAAGCAGAGGGCACAACATCAAGAATACACCCTGGGCACACAAATACAAATAAACAGACAACACTGGCACCACCAATATTCGATCACTCAGAAGCATATGCAACAAAATCTTAAGCTCCTTACCTTAACTGTGACACAGAAAACAACTTCATATCTGCATGGTTACAGGCTCTCCACACATGTAGACATCCACACACAAGACTTCCACACCTTGCAATCTCCATCCCAGTGGTGACTCCACGTCTAAGTCAACACTAAACCATTCTAGGGCTTGCTTTACAAGACTGACAATAAATACTACATGTATTAGACAAAGGCACATCTACAGGCTCCCACACACCTGTAGTCCCACAATCTCCATGTCCTGCACAACTTCACTGACTGGAAATGTTGTACCCTAATCAATGACTTAAGGAATTCCAGGCTCTTGCCACCTTAGACCGACAATGCAACAGAATCAACCTCAGAAAACAACGGAGAACTAAAATAACTGTTGGAAATTGGGTTACTGGTTGGGGAGAGTGAAACCCCACTCAAGCAGCAACCAGAATATCTGTCAGGATGAAACACAAGCAAACCGCAAATTAACTTGTGCTTAACCCATGGGTCGCTTGGCGCGAAAGCACTCAGACTTAACTTAGAGGAAGTGTTAATGTAGTACTTCAAACAGTAATAAAGTAAAAATACAACACTAGAAAAATACAGTACAATGTAATAAAGAATTTAACACCAAAATAACAATTATCCAATTAATAGAACTGGAAATATACAATTTTAAAGATTTAAGGTGAGTAAAGCACCTAAAAGCACAAAGCGGCACTCTGGGTTATCTTTATCTGGTTGTGTGAGACAAGATGAAAGTCACAAGTTCTGCCTCACCACAATGGAGTGTAGGCTGGGAACAGGGACCAGGTTAGTCTGGAAAGAGTTACCTTCAAAGTCCAGCACAAAGAGTCCCATTCACTGTGGAAGGGGCTGCGAGGAGCATGGTCAGCATTGCAGATGGTCATTCATGGAGCTCGAAGAGCAGCCGGGCATCGTGGACAGGTGTCGCTATAGCGTGAAGATCTTTCCGGGTCTCGCAGACAGTCGCTGCTAAAGCTTCATGTTGGCAGTTACTGCAAGCTGTCGAAGCTTTGCAGATCTGGCTCTGCCAGGAGTTGCCAGTGGTCACTGTAGTGCGAAGAATCAGATTCACTAGAACTTTGCATTGGCAGGCGGCCTGGGAGGCAAGATCTTGCCACAAATGGGGCCTCTTAACTTCATGTAGAGCCCAAACCTTCAAGATTTATCCTTTTCTTTGGAGAAGAGCTCAACTGAGGCCACACCAAGGGTTCAGGACCACAGGGGCACCTTATAGGTGTCAGGAATTCACTCCAGCAGAATCTAGCAGGGCTCTGGCAGGTTCAGTTCCAGTCCCAGGCAGCCGGTCATCTGGGCAATTTCAGGGAGCCTCTGGAGCTTGTTGTGTCTCTTTAGCTATAAACACAAGGGCAGTCTGAAGGTCGTGGAGTCACTTCAGCCTGGGCTGAGGAGTGCAGGTCCAGTCTTCTTTCTCAGCAAACAAAGTAGCAGAACACAGAGCAGCAGAGTAGCAGGGCAGCAGAGTGGCAATCAATCTGGCAGCAAAGCAGCACATCAGTCCCTCTTCTGTAGCATCCACATTTCCAGGAGTGTACTAAAGAATTGAGTCTGAGGTTTCCAATATTTATATCTGGTGCACAGTTCGAAGTAGGAGGGATTTCTTGTAAATTCCCTTTGAAGTCCTTGAGGTTTCCTTCCTCCCCCGCCCTGGCTCCAAGCTGGCTGCATGAGAAATGTAGTGGTGCCAAGTCTTTTGTGTGAAGGCAGGGCACAACCTATTCAGTGGTAAGTGGGGCTGTGCCCAGCACCGCACCCAATCCTATCAGTTGATGGCACATCCAGGCACTCCTCATCCCTTTATTGTGTGACTGACTTGGAGGAATAAAGAGAGTCCAACTGCCACTTACACCTAGACATGTGACTCAGGGGCAGGTGGCAGACACCAAATGGTTAGGGCAGGAAAATGCCAACTTTGAAAAAGTAGAATTTTCAAAATTGTAATGTAAAATCCAACTCTACCATTAAAGAGTATTTTAATCACAATTTCTCAGACGCTAAGCATAAAAGCTTTATCAATCAAAAGTTAACACTTATTAAATGTAAGAAGTTAACCCATTGATATCCTATGGTAGAGGTAGGCTTCACAGTATAGAAAAGTGAACTTAGGAGTTTTTCACTAGCAGGGCTTGTAAAATATAAAATTATATGTCCAATGTTAGAAATGGGGTTTTTGGTTGGCAGTTAGGTTGCCCTCTGTCCAAGCAAGAACCCTCACTCTAGTCAGGGTAAGTCACACACAATCCAAAATCAGCCTGTGCTCACCCTCCGGTAGCTTGGCACGAGCAGTCAGGCTTAACTTAGAAGGCAATGTGTAAAGCATTTGTGCAATAAATCATACAACACCATAGTATAACACCACAAAAATACACCACACAGTGTTTAGAAAAATATAGAATATTTATCTGGGTACTTGTAGGTCAAAACGATCAAAGTTGCAATACGAATTTGTAAAGATATCACTGAAAAGTGATATTAAGTGTCTTTAAGTCTTTTAAAAAGCAATAAAGTGTCTTTCAAGCACAGAGTACCTGGTTTCTGGTGGGAAATCTCCTCAGAGGGCCACAGGAGAAGAGATGCGTGGAAAAAGGGGTGTGTGCGTCGATTTCTCCTCAGCACACACAGACTTGCGTCGTTCTTTTCCAAGCGGGGAAGTCGGGCGTCGTTTTCCGGCGCGCAGACAGTCTCTTTTTGTGGATCGCGGGGATTACCAGATGTCCCGGGTCTGTGCGTGGATTCTCCTGCTTATTTTCCGGCTGCGCGTCGTTCTGCGGGGCTGCGCGTCGAAGTTTCGATCTCACGGTAGGCGTCGCGTCGATTTCTCCTTGGAAGTCGGGCGGCGTTGTCCTTGCGAGGCCGTGCGTCGAAATTTTGGTCTCACGGCAGGCGTCGCGTCGATTTCTCCTTGGAAGTCGGGCGGCGTTGTCCTTGCGAGGCCGTGCGTCAAAGTTTCGCACTCACGGTAGGCGTCGCGTCGATTTCTCCTTGGAAGTCGGGCGGCTTTGTCCTTGCGAGGTTGTGCGTCGAAGTCTCGATCGTCCCGAGGGCGTCGCGTTGATCAGCGTCGGTGTGCGGCGTTTTTCTCGCCGCGAAACAAGCTGTGCGTCGAAATTTTCGGCGCACGGAGCGTCCACGTGAAAGGCAGAAGTCTTTTTGGTCCTGAGACTTCAAGGAACAGGAGGCAAGCTCTATCCAAGCCCTTGGAGAGCACTTTCACAGCCAGACAAGAGTTCAGCAAGGCAGCAGGGCAACAGCAAGACAGCAGTCCTTTGGAGAAAGCAGACAGGTGAGTCCTTTGAGCAGCCAGGCAGTTCTTCTTGGCAGGATGTAGTTTCTGGTTCCGGTTTCTTCTCCAGCAAGTGTCTGATGAGGTAGGGCAGAGGCCCTGTTTTATACTAAGTTGTGCCTTTGAAGTGGGGGTGACTTCAAAGAGTCTCTAAGAAATGCACCAAGTTCCCTTTCAGTTCAATCCTGTCTGCCAGAGTCCCAGTAGGGGGTGTGGCAGTCCTTTGTGTGAGGGCAGGCCCTCCACCCTCCCAGCCCAGGAAGACCCATTCAAAATGCAGATGTATGCAAGTGAGGCTGAGTACCCTGTGTTTGGGGTGTGTCTGAGTGAATGCACAAGGAGCTGTCAACTAAACCTAGCCAGACGTGGATTGAAGGGCACAACAAGTTTTTAGTGCAAAGAAATGCTCACTTTCTAAAAGTGGCATTTCTAGAATAGTAATATTAAATCCGACTTCACCAGTCAGCAGGATTTTATATTACCATTCTGGCCATACTAAATATGACCTTCCTGCTCCTTTCAGATCAGCAGCTGCCACTTCAACAGTGTATGAGGGCAGCCCCAATGTTAGCCTATGAAGGGAGCAGGCCTCACAGTAGTGTCAAAACGAATTTAGGAGTTTTACACTACCAGGACATATAACTACACAGGTACATGTCCTGCCTTTTACCTACACAGCACCCTGCTCTAGGGGTTACCTAGGGCACACATTAGGGATGACTTATATGTAGAAAAAGGGGAGTTCTAGGCTTGGCAAGTACTTTTAAAGGCCAAGTCGAAGTGGCAGTGAAACTGCACACACAGGCCTGGCAATGGCAGGCCTGAGACAAGGTTAAGGGGCTACTGAGGTGGGTGGCACAACCAGTGCTGCAGGCCCACTAGTAGCATTTAATCTACATGCCCTAGGCACCTGTCGTGCACTCTAATAGGGACTTATAGGTAAATTAAATAGTCAATCATGGATAAACCAATCAATAGTACAATTTACACAGAGAGCATATGCACTTTAGCACTGGTTATCAGTGGTAAAGTGCTCAGAGGTCAAAAGCCAACAACAACAGGTCAGAAAAAATAGGAGGAAGGAGGCAAAAAGTTTGGGGATGTCCCTGTCAAAAAGCCAGGTCCAACATGACCCCCCACCAGCCTAAAGCCAGGGGAGAACAATCACTATCCTGATGTACTTCCCTGTTTGAGGCGACAGAACAAGGACCCAGGCCCACAACAGCAGGGGCATGCTCCAGTTCTTCGCCTTCCTGACTCCCATTGGATCCCTCTGTCCATACTCTCAGGGCCCACTAAGCCCATCCATGGGGAACCTTTCTCCTTTCCTGCGGATCCCATCTGTGTAGCACCTAACCTTACTTTGCTCACAGATGTATCCCAGGAGCAGGATAGTACCACCATGACCAACATAGGGGTGTTGCCCACTCTACCCCTGGGGTGTGACACTTGTCCCCTCCCCAGGGATAACTCTGTCCACCCGGACAGCAAGCCACAGTGATTACTGACAGCTGCCAGGGATGAGAGCCAGGCCCCAGGCCTCTCAAAGCTCTCCAACCACTGTGGCTGTGGAGAGTGGGGGGCGGTAGCCCCAGGTGCTGGGCACCCTTTAACCACTCTCCCTTCCACCAGGTCAGGGATGACAGCCTGAACCTGGTCCTCCCCTCTGGGGCTTTGTACCCTCCCTCCTGGAGCGGTACCCCCAGGGTCCAACATGGTCAGGGTGCTTACAGAAGTCACCCTGTACCATTCCTCCACCAGTGCAGGGCTGTTAACCTGCCACTGGCCCTCCAACCTGGGGCCTGTACCTTCAGGTTGGACTAGGGCCCGGGGTGAGGCTTCCCTCCCCCTGCCCTCCCTTCTGGGGTCCAGCACCCTCCAACTAGGAGTGGCCTCCTCAGAAGACAACATGGTAGGGGCACTGTTATCAGTAGCCCCTCCCTCCAGGTCCGGGGGGACACCCTGAACCTGGTCTTCCAGCCCAGGGTCTGTACCCTCAGACTGGATCACTGCCTGGCAAACCAGGACTTCCTGGGAGGCACACCTACCCCCCACCAGGTCAGAGTTTAACCTCTGCACCTGCCCATTCAACTCAGAGTCACCACCCTGAAGTTGAACAATTGCCTGGCATGCCCGGACTTCCTGGAGGGCACCCTGACCCTCCACCAGGTCAGAGTTTAACCTCTGCACCTGACCATTCAACTCAGAGTCACCGCCCTGAAGTTGAACAATTGCCTGGCGCACCAGGACTTTCTGGGAGGCACACCTACCTCCCACCAGGTCAGAGTTTAACCTCTGAGCCTGGTTCCCCAACCCAGGGTCACCACCCTGAGGTTGGACAATTGCCTGGCACAGCAGGGCTTCTTGGGAGGCACACTTACCTCCCACCAGGTCAGAGTTTAACCTCTGAACCTGGGTATCCAACCCAGAGTCAGCACTCTGAGGTTGAACAATTGCCTGGCACGCCAGGACTTTCTGGAGGGCACCCTGACCCTCCACCAGGTCAGAGTTTAACCTCTGAACTGGGCCATTCAACTCAGAGTCACCACCCTGAAGTTGAACAATCGCCTGGCATGACAGGACTTCCTGGAGGGCACACTGACCCTCCACCAGGTCAGAGTTTAACCTCTGAACCTGGTTCTCCAACCTAGGGTCACCATCCTGAGGTTGGACAACTGCCTGGTACACCAGGGCTTTCTGGGGGGCACACCTACCCCCCACCAGGTCAGAGGTTAACCTCTGAACCGGGATATCCAACCCAGAGTCACCACCCTGAGGTTGAACCATTGCCTGGCAGGCCAGGACTTTCAGGGAGGCACACCTACCTCCCACCAGGTCAGAGTTTAACCTCTGAGCCTGGTTCTCCAACCCAGGGTCACCACCCTGAGGTTGAACCATTGCCTGGTATACCAGGACTTTCTGGGGGGCACACCTACCCCCCACCAGGTCAGAGTTTGACCTCTTCACCTGGTAAGCCAACCCAGAGTCACCACCCTGAGGTTGAGCCATTGCCTGGCATTCCAGGACTTTCTGGGGGGCACATCTACCCCCCACCAGGTCAAAGTTTAACCTCTGAACCCGGTTATCCAACCCAGAGTCACCACCCTGAGGTTGAATCTTTGCCTGGCATGCCAGGACTTCCTGGGGGGCACTCTCACCCCCCACAAGGGACACGCCGTCCCCAAGGGCCACACAAGAGTCTGGTTGGCGCAGGTCTCCCGACCTCTGCCCATCCGGCAGAGTCTGGGTTTCCCCCAAACCAGAAACGGTCTCACCTGGGTCATTCCTGGGGGGCTCTGCTCTCAGAGCTGACCCCTGACTTTCAAGATCCTCCACTGGGGTCTGCCACCCCCTCTCAACCCTATGTCTGGACTTCTGCACCCCCTCACTAGGAGTGGTACTGCCAGACACCAGAACTGTTGGGATGCTGTCTACAGTCATCCCCCCAAGTTCTTCTGACACTGCGGGGCTTCCCTCAAAAGGTGGCCCTACGGTACAGGTTAGGCTCTGAGACCTACCTGGGACACTACAATCCTCTCCCACCATACTTGGTCGGGAACCACCTAGACCACTCCCTTCAGGAGCACCCCCAAATGCCTCTTCAGACTCTCTGGTACTCACCCAAAAGTCTGCCTCCACTGTAAGTTCCCTGGGGTCAGAGAACTCACACTCCACCTGGTGTTGGCGTAGCTCTGGAAAATAAGGACCAGACATATGCTCTCCAGCAATTACATCACTCTGCCCTTCACATGTATTAACCACAGTACCCTTCACCCAACCACCCAGTAACTCAACCTTGGAAAAGCACTCTACTTCACCCTCCTGAGACTGGTGAGACAGTATCTGTCTGTCCCTGACACTCAACCCAAACTCTTCTGGGATGTCTCTACACTCTATATCCAGGACGTCCACCAGGGGGGAACCCTTTTCTCTGTCACTTTCTGCTAGAGTCAGTAAAGTGTCCCTCCCCCCAGTAGGAATATGACTCCCTGTGCCAGTTCCCCAATCCTTCTCAGGGACCCTGTGCATAACGGGAACTACCTCATACCCTTGAACCGCCTGGGGTGTGTCAACTCTCTTCTTCAAGTTGGGTACCACATCTCTGGGCTTGTGCCCTTCTTCAGCAGTACTAGATGCAAGATTTTTGCTGCCACCATCTGAACTGGACTCAGCCCTTCCGGCCTCCAGTTTCAGCTCTTTACAGCTCAGCTCTTGAGCTGCAATCTTTTCTTCTTCCAGGGCTAAGAGACTTGCTGCCTCAGCCCTTTCAATAAACTCATCTAGCTCTTCCATCGACCGTGCTTGAGCCATGAGCCATTCTTTTTTCACTGGGTCTCTTTCCTCATCTGAGTCGTCCTCCTCCTCCTCTGAGGGGTACTTAGTCATTTGGTTTCTTGCTGCCTCTCTCTCTGCCCATCTGTCTTCCTCCCAGACTATGTAGGCATGTAGCATCTCTGCTTTAGTAGATCTCTTTGCTACAGGAAGGCCACATTCTCTGCAAAGCTTCCTTAGGTCAGCCTTAGTGAGGTGGTCAGTAGGCAAAAAGAATAAGTAGGTAAGCGATCCCATTCTGATAGGATCTTACCAGCAAAAACCAAAATCCAAAGTCCAAAATATCAATAGTATACCCAGGAGGACATCAGAGACCAAAAGTCAAAAAAGAGATAAAAAATCAAGTTGACCTTCAACTGTGGGTAGGTAGTGAAATACTTAGCTACTGTATGTCACTGCACAAACACAAGTCCTATCCTCACCGCTGATCACCAATGTTAGAAATGGGGTTTTTGGTTGGCAGTTAGGTTGCCCTCTGTCCAAGCAAGAACCCTCACTCTAGTCAGGGTAAGTCACACACAATCCAAAATCAGCCTGTGCTCACCCTCCGGTAGCTTGGCACGAGCAGTCAGGCTTAACTTAGAAGGCAATGTGTAAAGCATTTGTGCAATAAATCATACAACACCATAGTATAACACCACAAAAATACACCACACAGTGTTTAGAAAAATATAGAATATTTATCTGGGTACTTGTAGGTCAAAACGATCAAAGTTGCAATACGAATTTGTAAAGATATCACTGAAAAGTGATATTAAGTGTCTTTAAGTCTTTTAAAAAGCAATAAAGTGTCTTTCAAGCACAGAGTACCTGGTTTCTGGTGGGAAATCTCCTCAGAGGGCCACAGGAGAAGAGATGCGTGGAAAAAGGGGTGTGTGCGTCGATTTCTCCTCAGCACACACAGACTTGCGTCGTTCTTTTCCACGCGGGGAAGTCGGGCGTCGTTTTCCGGCGCGCAGACAGTCTCTTTTTGTGGATCGCGGGGATTACCAGATGTCCCGGGTCTGTGCGTGGATTCTCCTGCTTATTTTCCGGCTGCGTGTCGTTCTGCGGGGCTGCGCGTCGAAGTTTCGATCTCACGGTAGGCGTCGCGTCGATTTCTCCTTGGAAGTCGGGCGGCGTTGTCCTTGCGAGGCCGTGCGTCGAAATTTTGGTCTCACGGCAGGCGTCGCGTCGATTTCTCCTTGGAAGTCGGGCGGCGTTGTCCTTGCGAGGCCGTGCGTCAAAGTTTTGCACTCACGGTAGGCGTCGCGTCGATTTCTCCTTGGAAGTCGGGCGGCTTTGTCCTTGCGAGGTTGTGCGTCGAAGTCTCGATCGTCCCGAGGGCGTCGCGTTGATCAGCGTCGGTGTGCGGCGTTTTTCTCGCCGCGAAACAAGCTGTGCGTCGAAATTTTCGGCGCACGGAGCGTCCACGTGAAAGGCAGAAGTCTTTTTGGTCCTGAGACTTCAAGGAACAGGAGGCAAGCTCTATCCAAGCCCTTGGAGAGCACTTTCACAGCCAGACAAGAGTTCAGCAAGGCAGCAGGGCAACAGCAAGACAGCAGTCCTTTGGAGAAAGCAGACAGGTGAGTCCTTTGAGCAGCCAGGCAGTTCTTCTTGGCAGGATGTAGTTTCTGGTTCCGGTTTCTTCTCCAGCAAGTGTCTGATGAGGTAGGGCAGAGGCCCTGTTTTATACTAAGTTGTGCCTTTGAAGTGGGGGTGACTTCAAAGAGTCTCTAAGAAATGCACCAAGTTCCCTTTCAGTTCAATCCTGTCTGCCAGAGTCCCAGTAGGGGGTGTGGCAGTCCTTTGTGTGAGGGCAGGCCCTCCACCCTCCCAGCCCAGGAAGACCCATTCAAAATGCAGATGTATGCAAGTGAGGCTGAGTACCCTGTGTTTGGGGTGTGTCTGAGTGAATGCACAAGGAGCTGTCAACTAAACCTAGCCAGACGTGGATTGAAGGGCACAACAAGTTTTTAGTGCAAAGAAATGCTCACTTTCTAAAAGTGGCATTTCTAGAATAGTAATATTAAATCCGACTTCACCAGTCAGCAGGATTTTATATTACCATTCTGGCCATACTAAATATGACCTTCCTGCTCCTTTCAGATCAGCAGCTGCCACTTCAACAGTGTATGAGGGCAGCCCCAATGTTAGCCTATGAAGGGAGCAGGCCTCACAGTAGTGTCAAAACGAATTTAGGAGTTTTACACTACCAGGACATATAACTACACAGGTACATGTCCTGCCTTTTACCTACACAGCACCCTGCTCTAGGGGTTACCTAGGGCACACATTAGGGATGACTTATATGTAGAAAAAGGGGAGTTCTAGGCTTGGCAAGTACTTTTAAAGGCCAAGTCGAAGTGGCAGTGAAACTGCACACACAGGCCTGGCAATGGCAGGCCTGAGACAAGGTTAAGGGGCTACTGAGGTGGGTGGCACAACCAGTGCTGCAGGCCCACTAGTAGCATTTAATCTACATGCCCTAGGCACCTGTCGTGCACTCTAATAGGGACTTATAGGTAAATTAAATAGTCAATCATGGATAAACCAATCAATAGTACAATTTACACAGAGAGCATATGCACTTTAGCACTGGTTAGCAGTGGTAAAGTGCTCAGAGGTCAAAAGCCAACAACAACAGGTCAGAAAAAATAGGAGGAAGGAGGCAAAAAGTTTGGGGATGTCCCTGTCAAAAAGCCAGGTCCAACATCCAACATGTTATACCCCACGCTATCTGGTTGTCTTCCCTAGGGGTAACTTATAGGTATTAAGAAGGGAAGTTTGGGCCTGGCAAGAAGTTTATCTTGCCGGGTTTAAATGGCAATGTAAAACTGCACATACAGGCTGTTATGGCATGCCTGAGACATTAAAGGGCTACTTAAGTGGGAGGCGCAGTAATGCTATTGGCCCACTTGTATCCTTTAATTTACAGGAGCTAGGTACATGTAGTTTCAGTTTACTGAGGCTTATAAATAAATTAAATATGCCAATTGGGTGTAAGACAATGTTACCATGTTTAAATGAGAAAGCACAAGTGCTTTAGCAATGGTTAGCAGTGGTAAGGGGTGCAGAATCTTAAAGCTAGCAAAGCCAGAAAGCCAACAAAGTCAGCAAAAACCAGAGCCTGGAAGGCAAAACATTGGGGGAAAATGACACTAAGGATGTCATGTGTAACACTTATGCACACTCCGGCCTGAAGTTTGACCACACACTCGCTTTTCTTCACAACTAGCAAATTTGGAGTTACATGCCTTAGTCTCACAATGAAACACAGTACAGCAAAGGGCAATTATCCACAATACTTATGCATTATGATGAAAAGGATTGTGATCAAGCAACACTTCCTATCAACATAATAAACGGACACACTGTCCACACAACAAATACAAACCTCATACAACACCATAACACATCAAAACCACAATAGCCCACCCTGCCATCCTGTCCTCGTCACCAGTGTCAGTTGCTCAGATGGTGCAGGCAAGACAAGTGAACAGCACACATCTTTAGCATCTTTACTTCAATCAAAAGATACAGATTGAGCTCCCACCAGGAGCTTGATCTGTCTTGTTTAGCCTCCAGATTTACACTGCCTAGACAACCAGTCAAGTAAAGAGGGAATATTCCACACCTTTAATCACACACTCCAGACACCAGTTCACTCAAGTAGGGAATAGAGACACAAAGGCTAGCAAACCACATTTTTGTGCAGGCCCATCTTACGAAAGCTTTGCACATTACAGGGTAATGCAAAATTCTTGAACTGTTGTCAGTTCTAACCCTGGAGCACAACAAGCTTTTTGTGAAGGACTATCAGTTAACAAAGAAGACATTTATTATAATCCTGTGCACCTTATTCCTAAACAATTTGATGACTCATTATTAGTAACATAGCTTGAGGACACCTGTGTTCTCCAACTCAAAAGACAATTGTTTGCGAACAGTGGACTGGTAGCTGCTGCTGAAAATATTTGCTGGTATTGGATTATGACTAACAATAATTACTGAAAGAAGGACTAACAAAGGAGGATGTAAACTGCCAACAGTGCACTAAGAATAGGTTACAGTGTTGCTTGTATGCACATTGGTTAGGTTTAAAAAAAATACTTTATGTGGCCATTGCCTTGTCCCAGTGGGAGCATATTGGGATTCAAAACTTGCAGCAAAGACAGTTCACAGGAGCGGTGTGGTGTTAGCCTGCTTCACTCCCTCGAGGCAGCTCTCCATAGAGAGGAATGGGTGACATGACATGGCAGCCTACCAGCTCAGTTCATTCAAGTGCATGCGTAACATATCCTTTGTGACACAACATGATGGATATACTGATTCACCATTGGATGATCTATAAATGTAGTGGAGTAAGACAAGTTCAGTGTAACTGTGCATCATTGTACAGGAGGGACGAAGTACCAACAGACGTTAAATAGTGATATAAAAAAACACAAATGTAGTGTTTGAAGGATTACATAATGAATTAGACACAAGCTAATGAAATATTATTGAGAGCCAAGTACTACACTACTGAATTTGGCAGTTACCTGTCAACATTTTTGGTGAGTATGAATCAAGCTGGAGTTTGGAATTGACTTTTGGTGTAGCGGAACCGAGTATCATTTCATGATGAGCATGCAGAATTTCACTTTTATTTCTCCTAAACCATTTCTTACAGCTTTCAGTAAATGCCCTCTGCAATGCGAAGAATGGAGGAAATACATTTTTAGCTATCTAGTGACTTTTGAAGTAGTACAATGTACAGCTAAAAAAAAGTTAATAATACTGTTGCGTTCACTAAGACCCAAAGGTCAAATGATTTAAAGACAGAGGGGCATGCTTATGACAGGCTTGCACCACCACTCCCTTAATCAGACCAATGTCTTTCCCAGACAGATCCCAAACTTTCAAAGTAACTGTAGCTTGTTAGTCAGTCGGCAGGTCTTGTACTGTAAATGCAGATAGAAACTAATTGGTTGAAATTCTCCATTAACTGAATCACATTCAGTTGGCATAGATGAATCGTCATCATCATCATCGCTATTCGTCTGAATAGCAATTCCATCATTTGTACAGGTAATTGAACATTTTTGTTTTGCACTACATATCTCTTCCCAGTAAGGAAACTGGACTTGAGTCAAGGCTACAAATTTGTGTAAACCCTCAAAATTGCCAATTTTAACAGGAATCGGTTTAATGATCGGGTTTGTCAGGAATTAGTTTGCAACTCATACAATCTGCACTATTTTTCCAGAAAGTGGCACATTAGGAATTTTTGCAGTTCTTACTGTAAAGCATGTAGCTCCTGTATCAACTAGGAATGAAGCAGGATGACCCATTACTTTTCCATAAGGACCATTTTGATCCACTTCTAATGAAGCTGCTAACACACATTCTTCCTTATCCGAACTCTCACTCATCAGTTTATCATTCGATTCATCCTCACTCTGAAGTGTTGTGAGAAAACAGGGCTGATTTTAGAGCCCCCCTGACTCTCTGCCCCATTTTCAACATTTTGCTGGTGTTTTCCTAACTCTGATGTTGCCGTGGGTACTGCTAACCAGTCACAGGGCCTGTGCTCTGTATAAAAAAATATGAAAATTAGATAATTATAATTGGATATGCTAACCTACCTAGTATATGGTAGGGCATGTAGGCTTAGGAACCCCAGCATAGTTTGTGCACCCACAGGTGCACTGCTGAGGTGCCCAGTGTTATTTTAAAGGCAGGCCTGCCTTGCTGGCTGCTTTTAAATTAAAGTTGCATGCAAATTCGACTTTGGAATTAGAAGTAGTTTCAAAGTCTTAAACTACCTTATTTTTGCATATATGTCACCCCTAAGGTGTGCCCTATGTGCCCTATGTGCCCCTAAGCCATGTACCTGTACGCAGGGACCTTTTAAAAATAGTTTTATAAGCCCTGGTGAGGTAAAACAGCCAAATTCGTTTTTTTCCTCATTGTAGTGAATAGCCTCCATATGCCAGAATGGGGAGACTTTATTTTAATTGATAAAGTCCCCTTAAGTGACAGATACCTCGAGTTTGGTATCAAATTAATTGTTAAAATAAATCCCACAACTTACAAATGTTGGATTTAATATGACTTGTTCAGGTAAAGAGTTTTAAACTTTACCTCAAAAGTTGCCAACTTCAGCCCTGCAGTGTTTTGCTGCTTTGCTCTGATTGTCCAGCATCTGGCAGCCTGGTCAGGCTGCCTTGGTGAGGTGTGAAGTGGCCTGGCTCAACACAAAGAGATGTGCCTGGGAGAGGAGATCTTTCCTTAGCAGATGGGGAAGCAGGAAGGGGGAGGGCTGCCAAACTGGTCCTCAAAGGCAGGGAAGGACCTTTGGAGCAACCCAGCACCTCCCTCACATCCTGCAAAACCAGATAATTAGGTGCCCACTTGATCAGATTAGGAGAGGGCAGGAGAAGGGTGTGTTTAAGATTTTTAGCCACATCAGTGGGTGGGCTCAGCCAGATATAACCTGCAAAAATCACTTTCAGCTATGATGGAGTTTTGAGGAATTTTGCTCCCTGGGATTGATTTTTGCCACACTTCCCAGGAAGTGGTCATCACAGGAAGAAGGACCCTGCACCTGACTGGAGAACCAGGACCACCTTGTTTTTCACCCAGGAACAAGGATAAAACTGGCAGACCGGCACCCACACCTCAGATCCGTACCAGATTCCAACAAAGAAGAACTACATAAAAAGAAGGACTGCCCTGCTGGACCCCTGCCTGCACCTGGACACTGCACTCTGGAGGACTGCACCAGCTGCACACTTGGGCCTCACCACAAGTCGAACTTTGCCTGGCTTCAACTAGTTCAAGGACGGACTCCCTGTTTCCTACAGGTGAAAACTTGCTAACCAGAGTCCCTTGCACCAACTCCTGAAGAAACTGACCAGCTGACCACTGACCAGTGGCCAAAAAGGAGTTTGCACCAGGTGCATTCTGGGAGTTGTAGTCCGCACCCTCAAGGGGCATTTCAGAGCTTCTGGAATCTTGGGGTGAGCTCAGGATCTCATAAGAACCTTAAAGGAACATCTGGAAGAAGTTTGGAGAACTTTTGAAAAAAGCTCCATAAAGGGACCGACGCACTGTGGCAACTCTAGCCGGCTTGCTTCAACAGAGACCCGGCCTGACTTGCAGGTTCGTGCCGGTGAAGAAAATCTCAGAAAAAGTGACTAAGTCCGAACATAGGAGGTTGACCGGGACCTTCAAGGCAATGTATCCGAAGAGGGACGTTGGATCAAGATTCAGGTTTGCCCCGGTCGAAGGATTTTCATCTCGAAAAAACGACTAAGTCCAAAGGTAAGAATCTCCACTGAGGGATACCGTCACGTGTATCCGAGGAAGAATTCCAGGAGGTGGGATTGGACTGGTAAACTTGGTCCTGCTGAAGAAAATCTTCAAGAAAACGACTAAGTCTGCAGGTAAACCTTTGTCCGAGGCCTCCCGTGGGCTGGAGCTGAGCAGTGCTCCATCACTGTCGGCCTCAAACTTTGACTTTGCCCCAGTCGAGGTGCGACCAGATGACCAGAATGGCACTATTCGTACTAAAAAGCATTAATTCTTTAAAAATTCATATCTCTGGTTCCCCTTATACGATTTTAATCGGTTTGGTGTCATTTTAAAGATAAAAATATAATCTGTTTTTATAAATTGGTGTTGGATTTTTATTGTGTTTTGTGTTTTACTCATTCACTGTTTTGTGATTTTTAATTGGTTTACACAAATGTTTCCTAAGTTAAGCCTTGGCGCTCGTTGCCAGGCTACCAAGGGTTGAGCTGGGTTTAATTTATTGAGACCTAACTGGACCTAAGTGGAGGTTAGTGGCCTGTTGCTAAGTGTAGGTACTTACCTGCCCTTACCAATATCCCAGTTTCCAACAAGTATGAATTGTTTACCATTTGATTACTTTGGCTTAATCTTTGACCTGTGTTCTGCTGAGGAAGCATCACCTGCTGCTGCGCCATTGGAGCTTGACGCATCTGCATTTGTTGCTTTGGTATCATTTGTATTGGGGGCTGCATTTGTTGTGACTTTGGCACCTGAAAATGTGGTACCTGTATTTGTTGCATCGGGTAGAGACTTTGCATTTGCTGAGGAATCTGTATTTAATTTTTCATATTCTGGACATTTAAATTAGGACCATTATTCTTGATCCTCTCAAATTTGGAAAAATATTGTTTTCATTCATCTGCATAACAACACCTTCCTGCACCATCATTGGACACTCCCATTTCCAATGTGCGAGGCTCCTGCAAGCGTAACATCCTTTTCATTGTGTGCATATCACCAGGATTAACAATAGTATTCAAATTGATGCCACTGTTTCCATTACCATTTCCACCATTACCTCTACCTCTTGCTTGTCCCTGATTTTGAAACACCTGCATATTTCTCTGTTGTGGAAAAATTCCCTGCATTCCTGATTGTGCTGTTTTAATATACATCACCATCACCTTTTCCTTCAATTTCTTCTGCTTCGTTTCAATCTCATCACTACATTATTTAGCAAACTGCAATACTTCATCAACCAGTTTTGCTTGCCAGCAAATCAAATGACTCTTAAGCACCTGGCTAATTTCAGGTCTCAGTCCTTCAACAAATCTGAACACAAAATGTATCATGTCTTTGGGCTCAATTGTTTCTGTACCGCTGTAATGTTTGAATGCTTGCAACAGCCTCTCATAATATGAATGTGTTGACTCTTTTGCTTCCTGTGCTGTCCTATCAATACTTTTAGGGGAAATTCTAGTTTTAAAAAAATCAGTCACTTTGCAGTAGTATTTCATTACATCAGGAGATGGTGCCACTGTAACTGGATCTTGTGGAGGCTCTCATGTTGGCCAGTCAATACTCTTTTTGCATTCCACCCACAAATCAGCTGTAACCATTACTTCTAACAGGGTATTCAAATCCTCCTTCAGGCATTTTGAAAGCTTCACAAATCTGTCTGCTGGTACCCTTCTACTGGTTTCTCTCTCAATCTCGGGTAGTTATTTGTAAAGGACAAAATATCACTCTTGCTCTAAGGGACATCTACGTAATTCCCTCCAAGAATTTGTATAATTGGTAATATCTTTACCGGACTATCAGTCTGCTGTGCATCAGCATTTGAATTTGCAAACTTCTTTTTTTCTGATCTCTTTTCTTTACTAATCTGCCTTTCAATTTATCTAGTGCTCCCCATGGTTGAATATTCAGAATTATTTCCTAAATATGAATTTTAATTCCCAGTCTTCTCGTGCTCTCAATATCTTTTGCATCAAATTCTAATCTAGAACTTCTTTTCAATGGTTTTGATTTCGCAATTTCTATTCCTTGTTTCTCTGCAAGTTCTGATAGTTTCTGGTGTGTCAATCCTGCTTAGTTTGTAACATATCTACACATGAAGTGTAACTCTCCTTCATTATAAGAGTCAATTTTATTTAACTCAAGTGTTCCCTTAATCATTTCATTTAACTCTACTTTAAGTATTGCCAGGTTCAATTATTTTTTTTGCTCCACTCATTTTTCCCAACCAATCTGTTAACTGCTGAGCTGTCAAGCCTTGTAATGAGACATTATTATTTACATTGGACACACTCATATTTCTTTTGATGTTTTATTTATAAGGTGACACGGATAGGGTAACCATTTTTATCCTCAGAGGTCGACCTGAACTTTTTGTCTTAGATAAGAGTGTGATAACGTCCTAACAATCAATATTAACAATATCAAATCAATAGACATTGATTTCAATTTTGGAGTCAGTAATTTATACGCACCATGACTAATGTGGCCATGAATCACCACACCAGTTTGGTAAAGTTCAAACATTTATTGCTCTTTAAATTAAAAATTCTAAGATCATATAAATCAAATGCAAGACCAAGTGATAAGATACCAGAATAACACAGGCTGTCCAAATCTTCAAAAGAATCTCATTCTAGACAGAATATTTATCATTAAACATTCAAGAACCACAATGCAGAATAACAACAATACCAGACAAATGATAGAAACAGAATACATTTAGTTATCACAGATTAATTGTTTACAATCAAATCATATAAAACAGTTGAATTTAGATTTTGGCATCCCTAACTATTACTTTAATTAGATAAACATGTTTGGGCTTCATGAAAAAGAAAAAGAAGACAAAAATTTATTTGGAAAACATCAGACTATGGCGCTAACCAAAAATAGTGGTTGGATTTTATAAAGAGAGAAAACATAAAAATCTGCAAGGAAAACAAATGCACATTTCGTTATTCCTTTCTGAAATGGATCAGCAAGCAGTGACGTCTTCATCAGTTGAGCATCTAGTCTTCATTGTACAGCATCAGTATTATGAATGGGGAAACAGTTCAGTAAAGTTTGGCGTTAATGCATCTGAACTATCAGTGGTAGAAAGCTAAGGATACAGCACATCATTTCACTAGCTGAGAAAAGGGAAATCTGTAGAAGCTGAGAACTGAAAGAAACTGCCTTTACATCATCTAAACTTTGCTATATTAAAATCCTAGAAAGTAACTAACTAGGTTTCTATTGGTCAAACTATCGGGTGTTTTAGTATTCAACCAATAAGCTCTGATCCACGTTTCAAAAGTATCTTTCTTAATTTTCTGCACCCACGATTGGCTTGTCTTCTTTCACTCCTGATCACCAGTTTCATCTCAAAAATTACATTTAAGCAGTGTAGAAAAACATTACATGTGCTTCCTGCCAAACACTAAAACTCCAGCAAGTACAAATATTGCAACATGGAACACGTCATTGAGCACTGAAGTCTATTATTTAGTTCGTACATTATTATCTCATCTCAGGAAACAAATGCTACAGGCAAGGAACATAACTTTTCCACAGTGAGCAAGTCACACAGGATGCTTGAAAAAACATCATTTTTCAGAGGTAACACTCTTAAAACATTGCCTCTAGAAAATTACTAAAATGTGAGGACTTTTAAACTAATGCTAAAACATGAAGAATAAAACATTTCATAATATTTTAACTATTATTCCTTTTAGTACACGTTAACACTAATTTTTCCAGTACATCTTATTATTATCAAGCAAAATACATTTTCCTAGACAGTATTATATTTTTATGTTAATACACGTTGTTTATAGTGTCCACAATATCAGCTACACTTTTTTCTTTACTAATACTTGATTTCAGTTAGGCCTTTTAAAACATGTTATTTCTCATTATAGTTAATAGCACAACTTTTATTAATAATGTTTGCACTACAACACATGTAAACCTGGAGCAGCAACAAAACCTTACACCTCCCCTGGGGTGGCGTAATGAGAAGAATATTTTTATTTCTCCTTGTTTCTTCCTCTTTCCATGTGTGATGCATTTTGCAGCACACATGGAAAGAGGAAAACACCTCTATGGATTGTTGTTGTGCAGGAAGATGTTCCTTCCTGCACAAAAACAATCCTACATGCAAAGCACGTAGCCTTGCACCATGGTACCGTATTTCATAAATACAGTGCATTCTTGCCCGTTCACATTGCGGTAGGGCAGCACAGCAGGAAGACCTTTGGCACTGCCCTATGCCAATTCCCCATAAATATGCCACTAAATTAGGATAGGCCTAAATAACATATCATCTAATAAAGACTGGGGGGTGAAGGGAGAGGCAAGCCTACATGACACAATTGCAATAGTCATCAGGGATAAGTTCGCAAGTCGTTTTTCTTGGACAGTAAAATAAAATAATAGTGAGAAAAGTAGTGAAGTCTTAGAGAAAATTAGTGACAGTAAAGCGTTTTGGTAAATAGGTAAATATTGTGAAGGAGCTGAAATATAAACCTATGAGAATTGACCAACCTAATCACTTTTTATGTTGGAGTAGTAGTCTCATGGCTTCATAAAATAGGTTTAGGTTAGTAGTCCTTTTATGTGTGTGTGATAAAAGCAAACCTACATTTAATGTTAAGTGTATTAAAATAAGGAGATGAATTCACTCAGTATCATTTACGGTGGAGAAAAGGGTGTGCCCTAAATATAAGAACCATGGAAGTGAACCCGTTTTTGCTTTTGCTAAGATGTGACGCATACGTTTCTTTTAGCATTTTTTTAGTTTATATTTATTTCAAATTACTTTTGACCTCAGCTGAGGTCTACAATCTTAGTACAGCAAACAGAACCAAACCATCACAAAAGTAAATGATAAAATGTGATCCATGATTGAAAAACTCTAGATTGCACATAATCACTTTTCCTTTGAAATAAAGTTTTTAGTACATTTATAACTAAATGGGTCTGGAAAGGGTTTCACAATAATATGTCTTCTTATTTTTTTGATGGTCAGTGCAACTATTATAGATATTTCAGTGCACCAATGAGTAGTGTTAGCCAAGCGTAATTTCCACATTTTCACTTTGGTGCTTAAACACTTCTAATTCTTTCCTAGCAAGGAAATGCTTTTGTAAGTAGAAATTCCTTACTGGGGGATTACAAGTTCCACTCATTTGTTCCTATATCAAGACCTTTCAGCTGCTCTCCAGGGAAACTGTCTCTAACTTTATCAAACTATGGTTCAAGTGGGAAATTCAAATTGCGGACATACCACAAGCCACATCGTTCTCTGCTGCCACTCGACCTACACGTATGTCGAACCAAGAACTTAGCACACCACAGGAACACCTACCATCCTTCAGAGGGCAACCAGCCCTACTCCAACCCCTGAAACAGCTGATGTACCCCTACCAGACCAGCAGTAATCAAATGGTCAATAAACAGAGAGCATCACAGGTAGATCAATAAAATGAGGATCCAACCACTTCCTGACTTCTCGAGAAGATAGGCTGAAAAACCCACTGTCCTTTGTGTCCCACCAGTCCATCTCTGTGACTGAAGGTCAAGGAAATTACTGAGAAAGGTGGAGAGGCTCTGTAAAGTGGGCCACAGGCCTTGGGTCATTGGTGGCAAAACTCTATTTCGGGCACTGCTACAGACCGATGAGGGTGAGAGACTTGAGCACACACGGTTACTACCACGGTGCAGATGATGAACACAGTCAGCATCAGCATCTGTCACCAGAGCTTTGCTACAGAAGCAAGGAGCTACACCATAAACATCAGAGAATGTTTCTGGGCATGAAGGTAATACACCTGATCATAGGCAGTGATACTGGTCATAAATAAAACACAGTGGCAGAGATGTGTTCTGTGGCAGGAATGGTGTGTAATGGTGGAATTCTGATATTGGGCTACAGCTGGGCAAGAGTTTGGTACACTGATATAGCTGTGATTGCAGCCTAGAATAACAGGCAATGCTGCTGGGTAGGAATGACTTACGTTAACAGAGCTGTGATCTCATTCTGGAATAGCAGGCCAGTCAGCTGGCAAGAGTGAGATGCTTCAAGATATCTCTCAGCTCATCATGGAACACTAAAAGGGGTAATAAAGTATTACAGTTGTGCTGCTGTGCATTTTCATAATTACCAGGGACAAGGGACGTCACAAGTACGGGTTTTAGTCTGCAGAATTCTGTGGAGTTACATAATAACTCTGTGAGATTCTGTGAAGTTCTTCCCTCTCCTAATTACAATGGAATACTCTCTCATGGAAGTGCTAGCAGATTGTAATAATATATGGGAAGGTAAAGTGATTGTGAAGTGAAAAGAACCCGCAAGAACGGCTGCATTTGCAGTATTGTGCCTGTACCCAAGAACCTGTTAGATGGTAAGGGTTTCAGGTTCAATTTTAGGGGGTTTATTTGTATGTTGCAAAAATAGGATTCAATAGCGTAGTAGGCTAATCAATCCTTTTCTCGCTCATCAACTCTGTAAAAGGAAGTAGAGATTATGAACTGCTTGTTAGTACGCTGAAGCCCTATTGTAACGCACCCCTCCTCCACTCTCCACACATCACAAACAAGAAATAATGCCTTCTTGAGAGGGCTTATCCGACATTTCTGGCCTGAAACCTGTTATATACAAAATAAGGCAACACTATGGGCCTGATTCTAACTTTGGAGGACGGTGTTAAACCGTCCCAAAAGTGGCGGATATACCACCTACCGTATTACGAGTCCATTATATCCTATGGAACTCGTAATACGGTAGGTGGTATATCCGCCACTTTTGGGACGGTTTAACACCGTCCTCCAAAGTTAGAATCAGGCCCTATATCTGAGTCGAACCCTTTAAAATTGCACTACTGTTATCCGCATATATCCACTTGGAAGGGATGTGAACTACTGATGACGCAGAAAAAGAAGGACTAACATATATTCATATATCATGTAACCAAAACGTATAAGGTAGTGTGATTTTAGCAAAGAAAAATAATGTACGTGGGAAATTGTGCCTACGGAGTAGTTCACCATTATTATAAACGGGCTTAATTAATCATGAAGAATTGGCAAATGTAGTAATCCGTCATAATTGCAAATGTATTCTATGATTTTCTTGCTGAAACTGTTATATGCTTAGCTTAAATTTAGCAGAGGTTTTGGCCTAGTCGCCTGGTCTCAAATTTTAACTGCGTGGTTTCACTTATAGTAACAAAGACATTTTACTCTAAAGCTGTATTTTTCCAGTAGAGATGACTAATACACTTATCTCCAAGGTTTCGTGTAAGGCCGGTTTCATCCTCTTTGATGCAAGGTCAGCTTCTGCAGGTGCAGACAATAAAGGCCCTAAGATAAAATTAATTGGCAAACTTTGTTGCAACTTGTGTTCCAAGGCTCCAAGGACAATGTATGCAAAAATGAGTACTAGGAGAAAGACACTATTCATTGGTTAAATAAATTGAAGCCACCCTATGAACCCTCCATTGGAAGACCCTGAAGAATTTGGGATGTTTCTTACTTAAACCCACCGGACAAAGAGAAGTCAGCCATTTTCCTTGATACCATTTTTTAAGCCAAATGCCAGACGCCATCTTGGACGACATCTTGATGCCTTTTCTCTATTCCAGAGAAAGAGACTTTAAGAATTCTCACCCTAGAGACTTTAACTTTAATTTGCCCCGTCTTGCCCATGCAGTAACTTTGCCCCATTCTCCTTGCTGCCGCAAGGAAACTTGCCCTTAACTCTGCCCCCTTTGAAATCTGCCACATGCTGATCGAACCGGTACCTGAAGGACGAAGACTTTCTTGAATCCGGATTGTATTTGGTAATTATGAAAGGATAATTGTATTATGCATTGTGTTTTCCTTCTTAGGTACCACCTGCTATTTTGATTGGGCCCTATCTAGAAGTTTTCCAAATTTATGTTGACTAAATTCATTTTGCATGAAGCCCCACATGCCAATGCTAATTAGAGGTTAGTCGAGGTATGCACTTGACGCACCATTTTAAATTGAAACCTTGTTATGCTGACCGATGTATGCAATTAGTCAAATTCAATTACTCATATTAGTGATTTGTATTGCTATAACCGAGTGCATTATAATTCAGATTTTGGTAGATTGTGTTTCTTCCGTCGTTATGGACAGCTAGTAATGTTCGTATACATATATCATTTGATTTTGAGACTCATATATATTGTGTTAGCTTTGTTAATATAGGGAAATAAACTCATTAACTTTTAATAAACTGGTGTGGTTATTCATGACTGAAAGGTCATGTTACGTCAAAATACCAACTGTTATTGATTCCTAATGTGTTATTTTGATCTAGTAATAGAGTATTGGGTATTGATTACAATAGTTATTGATTATTGATTTAAGTGATCCGACTATTCTAGGATGAGGAGAGCCCAACTTGGCTAAAAGGTTCACCGACCTCCAGCATGTCCAAGCACAAGTAATTTATAAGGGCTGGACGCGTTATCACTACCACCTCACATTACAACCGTGGGACCAAGTGATAGCCAACTAAACTCGCCATCATAAATATTCAGCTGCTATTATTACCCTTAAACCCAAGATTATTCACTCACTTCTAAGCCAACCCAGGGGTTCTTTCCCACAAAATGTGAAGCTGCCCCATAGCTTCTGGGCAAGGTAAGAGAACAGCTAAAGAATGCAAGGACAGAACGTGACATGGTATGTCCGTCCTGTTTTATATCAATGTATAAATGCAAATACATAAATGTTTACATTTGCAGATCCTTGTTTTACAAGCAGTGTATGCGGGTGCCTCAAGACAAACGCACAGCAGGTGAACAAGGCCCTAACCAATTCTCTCCACCAGTCAAGATGTATGAGGCATCGCTCGTTTGCAAAAAGCGAGAGAAAAAGAAAATATGAAAACAAAAATTCTCAGTCAAATAAGCCCTGTGCGTCTACCAAGATAAAATGATGAGGCTAAAGGCAAAGGACCTCCCTTCACTGGGGGCCAGCACTAGCAGCAGCAAAACCAGCTCAACACCAGCAGTTAGAGATTTTTGACGAGTGCCTAGCCTTGCTTCACAATGGGCTCTAAGGTACTCTATCAGGCCAGAATCTTGTATGTGGCATGGGCTCTCAGACTTCAACTGAGCAACTGATGTTCACCTTCTCTCCTGTTCCCGCAGGAACTCTGGGGAGGCAAGTTCTTTTCATGGAGCTCTGGCTGCCAGTTTCCTTTTTTTCTAAGGATAGACCCCTCATTTTCAAATAATGGTGGTCATTACTACCCTGGCGGTCGGCGATAATATGGCTGTAACTACTGCCAGCAGGCTGGCGGTACTTACCGCCCTATTATGACATTGGCGGGCACTCCGACTGCCACGGTGGTAACAGCTGCCGGGCTAGAGATATCTATCTCTAGCCCGGCGGCCGTCACTGTTCCGCCAGTGGGATTATGACCCTGCCTGCTGCCATGGTTTTCGTGGCTTTCTTAACGCTATGAAAACCATGGCAGTAGGCACTATCTGTGACAAAGAATTCCTTCCCGGTCACTGATAGGGTCGCCCCCCTGACCAGTTAGCACCCTCACCCTCTACCTCCCCAAGGTCCCCCCACCTCCCTACATTCACACCCCCTTCACACACACACCCATTCCTACATGCATCCACGCATGCATACATCAATTCACACACACATCCGCACACACTTTCATACATACACGCAGACACGCATTCACATAAAAAGCATACACACACTCACACCTCCATACATGCACACACACATTCAACACGCAACACACACCCACATCCACGTACACACAAACATTCACACTCGCCCCACACACACACACAACACCCCCTCCCCTGTCGGAGACCCGACTTACCTGTATTCAGGGGTTCCTCCGGCAGGAGACAGGACGGGGCACTGCTGCCGCCAGCAGCGCCCGCCAGCTGAACACCACCAGGCCGTATTATGAGTCATAATACAGCTGGAGGCGGTCAACTGGTGTGGCACTGTTGGTGGCAGCAGCACCACCTTACCACAATCTGCTGGCATGGCCACAGCCGGAATTCCACCATTCTTCTGGCGGAAATCCAGCTGTGGTCATAATACGGCAGATGGCTGTTAGGCGGCAATGGTCTTTTGGTGGCTGTTGCCCGGCCGGTAGGCGGTTTTTATCGCCAATCTCAAATTGAGGGCCAATGTCTGTTAGACCTGGCATTCGTGGCGTGGACTTCCCTGTCTTTTTTGCCTCTGCTTCCCATGTTTTGACTGTGCTCTGGACTCTGCTTTTGCTGTTTTTGGTACTCTGGGCACTTTACCACTGCTGACCAGTGCTAAAGCGCAAGTGCTCCTGTGTAAATTGCATGTGTAATTGGCTTAGTCCTTATTGGCATATTTTATTTACTAGTAAATCCCTAGTACAGGTCACTCGAGGTGGCTAGGGCCTGTAAATCAAATGCTACCAGTGGGCCTGCAGCACTGGTTGTGTCACCCACAAGTAGCCTGCAGCACTGGTTGTGCCACCCACGAGTAGTCCTGCAAACATGGCTCAGACCTGCCACAGCACTGTCTGTGTGTGCAGTTTTAATCTGCCAATTAGACCTGGCAAGTGTACCCACTTGTCAGGCCTTAACCTTCCCTTTTTATACATGTAAGGTAGGTGCTAGATAGCTCCATGGTCAGGGTGCAGTGTATGTTAAAGGTGGGACATGTATTGATGTGTTTTACATGTCCCAAAAGTGAAATACTGCCAAATTCGGTTTTCACTGTTGCAAGGCCGATCTCTCTCATAGGTTAACATGGGGGCTGCCTTTAAATAACTTTTAAGTGCAGATTCCCTTTGGGAGCAGATAGAAAATTTGAGTTTGATGTCTCTGAACACACAATTTAAAAATACATTGTTTGGTAAAGTTGATTTTTAAATTCTCAGTTTGAAAATGCCACTTAGGCATTTTCTTGTTTAAACCATTCTGTGACTCTGCCTTTTTGTGGATTCCCTGTCTGAGTCAGTTTTACCGGTTGGGCTGTTTGTTAATCCCCTCTAGACAGTGAGGCAAAGGAAGCTGGGGAGAAGCCTGCATATCCTGATAGGCCATCTATGCTAGAGAGGAGGGAGGAGTGGTCACTTACACCTGAATGGGCTGTGCCTGCCCTCTCATAATGCAGTCTCCAACCCTAGGCGTGAGTCTGGAGCCTGGCCTGGGGAAGGCAGGATCTTGTGAACCTCAGAGACTTTCCTTTGTAGTTTGTCTAATTCAAAGGCAGAAAGGGGTATAATTATTGGATTCAAAACCCCTGAAAAGTAGATTTCTTCAAGGATTCAAGAGGAACCTCTGCCAAGGAGAAGAGCTGAAGAGCTGAGGAGACGTGCTGCCCCCGCCTGTGACTATGCTTTGTTGGGCTATTCTGCAGTTGTTGCTTCTGCCTGTGAAAGGGGACAAAGACTGGACTTTGTTGTGCATTCCTGCTTGAGAAGAATCTTCAACGGCTTGAGTTGAGCTTGCCTCCTGTTGTGGAAGTCTTAGGGCCATCAAAGACTTCCTCTGCCAGCACCTGGACTCTCTGGTGAGACTCCTACCCTGCCAAGTGGTGCCCTATCCAGTCTCTGGGCCCTTGAGAGGTGAAGCTGGTGGAAAAGAACAGAAATCCATGCACAGACCACCATGCAAGGAAATTTTTAATGCACCATCCACAACTCGACTGATAAACGATGCGCCACAGGCTTCATCGCTAAAATCGATGCTCCATCTGCATCCCGGCTGGTAGATTGGCGCATTGCAGCTGGAGAAACGATGTGCAACACCTGCTTGCGGCTACTGATAACAACGCAAACCCCACGAAGTGTGTTTTTCTGATACCGTTCTACCGGATTTTGAATGCAACATTGCTGGGCGTGACAAATTGATGCAGAGCCTGTCCGAATCCGAGGTGCCTGTCTGGAAATCGATGCATCGCTCTCTTGCAAGGGAGGAAAACCGTGGATTGCCAACCCGAACAGAGAAGAAACGACGCACGGCCTCACTTACAAGTAAGGAATCGATGCATTGCTGACTTTTCTGACGCACGCTCACCAGGTACTTTGTGCAAAATCATCATTTACATTGTTTTCAATGTAGTAACACTCATATTCATTGAAAATTCATATCTTGATTTGTGTGTGTATGATTTTTGTTGTATGTGTCTTGTTTGATTTAGATACATATTACCTATTTTTCTAAACTGGTGTAATGTCCATTTTGTAGTGTTTTCACTGTATTACCATGTTTGTTGGTACAAATACTTTTCACAGTGCTTCTGAGTTAAGCCTGACTGCTTGTGCCAAGCAACCAAGAGGGTGATTGGGGGTTTACCAGGTGTGTTTCTCCTGTGCCCTGACTAAAGTGAGCGTCCTTGCTTGGATGGGGGTAACATGACTGCCAACCAAAGCCTCCATTTTTAACAATGTCCATGCCTGTGTTTGTGCATATAGAAATGAGACTGAGACAAGGGTCTGAGACCAGGCTCTAGGGTCCACTGCTCATTGCTGCAGGCCTGGCTCTCTGCCTCATCCTAGGGTGTTGGGGGCAGCCAAAAGAGGGAGGCCTGGCCCAGGATCTAGCGCTTGTTCAGCCCAAAAGCAGCAGCTCAACGTTGACCGGCAGAGAAAACCCTATGGTGGGGGTCCTCTTGCCTGCCTTAGGGTAAACATATTATTCATTTTGGGCCAAGGTATGGTCTTAGGCAGTGCAGACTGCCGTTTTAGGCCTCTCCTACAAGCCACTGGCTGTAGACTGTAACCTGCTGCTCAATCTCAACCACACATGCACACTTCCCTTCACCAACTGCCCTCCTTAACATACTTGCTACAGTTGTGCGCTGGTGCTCTGGAGGGAGGGAAGGCAGCCTCTGTCCTCCAATCAGTGTTGGTGCTACTGCTGGAGTAAAGGGAAGCGAGCAGGCCCAGCTCCGTAATGACATGCACAAAAGTACACTACAAACACAATACTGCAGACCACACTTCAACCTCGGGCACTGGTAAACTTTGCACAAAAGCTGTTGGTGTAGTTTTTGCCGAACTCCATGCTCCAAGCAGAGCATCGAGTGGCAAAAGTCAGCAAACTCAGCGCAGTGAAGTTTACTGCCTACCTATCCCCTGTGATAAGGAAATTAGGGATGGGCGGTGTAAGAAATTGTGTTAATAGTTTTGCAGGATGTGAGGCCCACACAATAGGTCCAAAATTGTCTCCTTACTGGGAACCAAGCACCTCATTGTAGCACTTGAATCTCTCAGGGTAGTTGAAGCAGAGCAGTCAAAGGGCTATCCAGAGGAGATGGTGCGGGCTAATAATCATCACCATTTGCGACACTCAATAATAATACTCAATAAATGATTGTCCAGTACGCATTTTTTCTTTTAAAAAGGAAAAGTACATTTATTACAGACATACTAATAAATACTACATTTTAATCTACACACACACATATATATATATATATATATATATATATATATATACATCAGGCAGATGGAAACAACTTTAGTGACATTATGAAATTTCATTTTGCCCCTAATGTAGATAGAACATCAGAATATAGGAGAGTTTCATGTTAAATCAGAAAGTCCTACTGGCTTGATCAAAGGATCATCACAACACTATAAAAAAACAAGTCTACTGGCTTGCTCGAGGGGCCACTGCATTATAAAACCAATAACAAATGTTAAGAAATTACCATCACACCACTAAAATCAGTAAATATGTTTGAATGCAATTATTACAAACAGAGCATTGAACTTTTTAATAAAAAATACTTTGGGCCATATATTATTCAATATTGCAATGAAAATCAACATAAAACATTCCTGAGTCCAGGTGTAAATCCAGAAGTGTCCGATTTGGTGGGGTCAGGGACCTTGTATGTATACCCAAAAGGGCTTTTTGAAGTGGGTGAAACGGCAAAGAGTGGTTCTGAAGTGCACAGGTTCCCCTTTCAGCCCAGTCCTGTCTGCCAGGATCCCTGTGAGGGGCTATAAGTCATTTGTGTAAGGGCAGGCCACTGGCCTTTGAAGTTTAAGAGAGACCCCCTCCCTGCCCAGGGAGACCCATTCAGTATGCCGATGAATGCAGATGTGACTGAGTGCCCTGTGTTTATGGCTCTCTGGGTGTAATGCACAAGGGAAGCTGTCAATCAGTACACACCAGACCTGGATTGGAGACAAGGCTGTAGGTCACAGGTGGCACTAAGTGCAGAGAAATGCCCACTTTCTAAACGTGGCCTTTAAAAAATATTAATATTAAATCCAACTTCACCAGTAAGCAGGATTTTCTATTACCATTCTGGCCATACCAAACATGACAGGGCTACTCCTTCCAGATCAGCATCTACCACTTAAAAATATATGAGGGCAGTTCTAGTGCTGGTCTATGAGAGGAGCAGGCTTCACAGTAGTGGAAAATAATTTTTACGTTTTTCACTACCAGGACATGTAAAAACACATTAATACTGGCCTATGCGTTACCTAAGGCTTCCCTTAGGGGGTGACATATATATAGAAAAAGGGAAGTTTAAGGATTGGCAAGTAGTTTTAAATGTCAAGTCAAAGTGGCAGTGAAACTGCACACACTGGCCTTCCAATGGCAGGCCCGAGGACTGGTTAAAGGGCTACCATATGGGTGGCACAATCAGTGCTGCAGGCCTATTAGTAGCATTTAATTTACAAGCCCTGTATACCTCTAGTGCACTTTACTAGGGACCTAAAGTAAATTAAATATGCCAATTGGGTAGGAACCAATGTTACCATGTTTAGAGGAGAGAGGACATGCACGTTAGCCCTGGTCAGCAGTGGTAAAGTGTGCATAGTCTTAAAACCAACAAAAACAGGGTCAGAGAAATGGAGGGAAGCAGGCAAAAAGTTGGGGTATGACCACCCTAAGGCTGTCAGACTAACACATCTTGATTTATAAAGTGTGGCAAATCACCCGTGAGGGTCTCAAGGTGCTGAATTTGCTAGCTGTTTCATGGTGCTCTGTTCATTCGAACAGTCATATCATAAGTCTTTTTCTCATTTCCCAGAGCAAAGCAGTTTTCTTGAGGTGCAGGGGAAGGTCATTCCAGGCTTTAGCTGCCAGGTGGGAAAAGGAGCTTCCTCCACTGTTGGATCAGGGGGTGTCTGAGAGGAAAAGGGAGGAGAGCCGCAAGTGCCTAATTGGTTGGTGGAAGGTCATTCATTTGTTGATATATACTGGTCCTTTGTTGTGCAGAGTTATATAGGTGTGAGTCAGCATCTTGAACTGGCATCTCTTCGGGACTTGGAGCCATTGTAGCTTCTTGAGGTGCGGGTAGTATGAGTTCATATGGGGAGGTCAAGGATGAGTTTTGCCACTGAGTTTTTTATTGTCTGTAGTCTCTTCAGAAGATGTGCAGTGATTCCTATGTAAAGAATGTTACTGAGTCCAGACTGCTAGTGATGAGGGCTTGAGTTACGGTCCTTCTGGTGTCAATTGGGAGCCACTTGAAGCGCTTGTGGAGCATGTGTAGGGTGTGAAAGCAAGCTGATAAGACTGTGTTTACCTGTTTCTGCATAGATAACTTGCTGTCCAAGATAATGCAGAGGTTGCGGGCGTGGTCTGTTGGACCGGGAAAGAGCCCAGTTCATCAGGCCATCAGGTGTCAGTCTGTGGCATTGCATTGTTCCCAATGATGAAGACTTCTGTCTTGTCCATATTGAGCTTGTGCCCTTAATTCAGACAACGACATTAATTACGTCTGTGGAAGTTAGTTCTGGTGGTGAAAGGGTCTTCTGACAGTGAGAAGGTGAGCTGGGTGTCGTCGGCATAGGAGATGATGTTTATTCCGTGTGGTCTGACGGTGATGACCAGGGGAGGTCATGTATATGTTGGAGAGGGTGGGACTGAGCGATGATCCTCGTGGGACCCCGCAGATGCAGTGCCTGCAACTCATTTTATGAGGGAGGGGGCGTGGAAGGTTATACATGCACACATACACCTCACTCACACGCACTCACACACCCATTCACAACATTCACTAATAAATACACGTACATTCATGCATGCACACACACACCAAACATTAAAAAAAGAAAACTTACCTCAAGAGCAGCAGCTCCATCAGGGAAGCCTCAGAGGACCCAGGAGGGTTGGCACTGCTGCCTTCCCTCATTTGCTGACCTAAGGCTGACCTATGGCAGCAGTCCAAATCCCATCACAGAGTGGGATGGGGTCAGTATTCCTATCCTTAAAACCGCATGTCCTGGGTACCTAAGTACCATTTACTAGGGACTTATAGTGGCAGCTAAAGGTGTTGCCAATTTTGCCAATGCATTACAACAGTTTTAGGTAAGAGATCTGGCCCAGAAAACCTGGTTAGAAGGGGTCCTGGGCACTAACAACTTTGAGACCACATCAAATACCACACAAAAAGTGGGGGCTAACCATGTCAAAAGAGGTCTTTTCTCACAATTATTCTCAACCGTCTCCCACCCTAAAAAGTCTCCCAGGGCAGCCATGGCCATGATCCTTATTCATCGTTAGTACAGCCTTACTACATGTTTGAAACTGGTATTCCACCTATACACTTTCACAGACATCTTCCCTTTCTCACTTACTCCTTAGACTCAGTCAGTCTAAGCCTGTCTTGCTTGCTTTCTTACTTAGCACTAAAGGGCATATTTATACATTTTTGTGCAAAACTGCACTAACACAGTTTTGCATCAAAAAGTTTTGCACCAGCTTGCACCATTCTTGAGCGCCAGCCGAGCACCATATTTATGGAATGGTGCAAGCCGGCGCAAAGTGTAGGGTAGCGTAAAAAAAAGTGATGTTAGCCAGTGGGGGTTGCGGTATGGGAGAAGGGGGTTTTGCACCAACAAATGACACTAGGCAGGTTAGAGTGCAAAAAAATGTCTTGACTCCTGTCTTAGAAAAAGCAGGAATCATGCTCACCACCCCAATGGCCAGCCCAGGGGACCAGGGTCCCATGGGCATGGCCATTGCACCCAGTGCTATGTAGGGGGGCCCATTTCATGGCCCCCAATGGCACTTTAAAAAAAAAAAATACTTACCTGTATTTACCTATAATTACCTAGGATGGGGTCCCCCATCCTCCGCTGTCCCGCTGGTGTGGGTGGAGGTGTCCCTGGGGCCTAGGGAGGGTGCCTGTGGGCTTATTCCATGGTGTTCCACCATGGTAATAGACTCACAGGTCCCCTAACGCCTGCCCTGATCCAGGCATTAAATAATGGTGCAAAGCAAGTTTTCCACCATTATTTGACCCCTCCACCCTCCCCTGTGCGTGATTTTAGCATGGGGGGATAAATATGGAGCTAAGGCCATAGAGTAATTTTTTGCACAGGAACGTCTACCTTGCATCTCATTGATGCAAGGTAGGTTTCCACACCCAAAAAATGACTTGAACTCTATAACTTTGGTGCTAGACGAGTCTGGCGCCAAAATATAAATATGGAGTTAATTTTGCACTGAATTTGCGTTAAAAAAAAAATGAGGCAAATTCACACAAAACAAGTATAAATATGACCCTAAAACCCTTATACTTTGACATTCATCCTTGCATTTTAGTAACTTGCTCACAGAAGCTCGGATTTCAAATTGGGTTGCTTTTCCATCTCAAGCTCAAATTTCTGTATGTGTTTAAAAAGGGATTTTATAGTGTCACTGCAAATCCCCTTTTTGAGTTTACCATATGAGCCAAGTAAAACCTGCTGCAAATCAGGGATGGGTGGGATTAAATAGTACTAATGGTCGGCTAACAGAGACCTGATTCAGTGAAAACGTGAAGTTGGCATGCATTCCTGATAGCTTACCTGCACCCCAGGCATATGGTAGTTATTGGTGCACAATATGCGCCCAAACTAACACTTGAATTGTAATTGAATCATCATTCTTATTTACTTTCTATCTTTCTGTTGTGTTCAAGTAAAATATGATCTACATTCAACCAACAGCACATGCTATTGTCAGCTACCTAGCACAGATACAGTTACTGGGAAATGGGTACCCATACCAAATGAGTAAATACGTAAGCAATTACATACAGACTTAAGTCTCATTCCCTCACCAAAACTCAATAAATATTAAAATTGACACTCACCCTATACGGGTGAAGGCATACCTACATAAAACTGAATCAGACTCTAATCAGATGGAAAGTCATAGCCAGGTCCACCAAAATAATCTGTGAACCTATGCTAACGACAGATTGCATGCAACACAATTACTCATTTACTATAACAGTCAACTAATATATCTAGGCTCTATAAAATAATTAAGTAATAAAACATGGAAAATAGAGGGTGTGGCCTATTACAGCAATCAACAAGCATTGGCAAAACCAGTAGGTCTGGCCTTTGCCACCATTCTTTTGGCTTTGTAAATCATGGTTTTATTTTGGCATGTTTTTTTTCAAAACTTTGATGACGGCCCATAAGTTTCGGCTACAACAAACTAAAAAAATTAAGGCCTAATTTAGATTTTGGCCTAATGGTTACTCTGTCACAAGGGTAACAGATATCTTGTCCACCGAAATCATATCTAATGGGATTTATATATCAGCAGACAGGATATTGGTCACCGTTGTGATGGAGTAATCCCTCTGCCAATATCTAAATCAGGCCCATAACCTAAAACAAAAACTTGCTAAAAGCAAAAATATTTTTTGTGTCAAAAATTCAGAAAGGTTCCTGTTTTATGTGTGGATATAATCCTTGAGAAAGGGCAGAGTGATGTCACTCACAGTGTGGTTATTCAATTGATTAAGTGGCCATATCCATTACCCCCAAAAATGTAGATGATGCAGCAACAGGCCAATGGGTGAAGAGGGCTGTCTGAAAGCTCTCTATAAGTATATTATTTATATACTTTTAGTCAAATTAAAAGGCCTTGACTAATGCCACAACTAAAAATGTATAATACATTCCAAAACTATACTCTATACTAGTTAAAATAGCTTTTAAATGGCAAAGTAACATAATCAGCTCAGTTGTGTAGACAATGTGTGATGAGCCCTAGTGCAAGAAAGGTAATACCCCCTCCTTCCTGCCACTGTCTCAATTGTAAAATACAGCAATAGCTGAGGCCTCTGGGCCATGGTGCCACTCCACCTACTGCACAAATGAAAGAATATGCCCCTGGACCTAGTCTTCATCCTTGAAAGATCTTTTGGTTGCAAAAAAATGAGTGGTTTTATTTTAAATAATTTGCAGTTTTGGATAGTGTGTACAAAACCTATTCAACGTCAAAATACTTTACATAGAGGCAAGAAAAATCTAAGAAAATACATAAAATACAGTTAGAAGAAGATACCGAAAACACTAATAAAGTATTCAAGAAAATATTATGTGCAGCACTGAAAAAGACATTAGGCCGAAGATGCATTTTTTATTGTAACGTATATAATGAACAGGTTTACAAAACATTGTAGGAGGGTTCATTGCTCAAGTCCCAGGTAAACAGAACACAAGTGAAAACAGATGCCAGGCACAGTAAAGGGCATTGATGTCAAAAAGCATCAGGACGATTCCTGTGAATAGTCAGTTACACATCACAGTTGGGCCTTATCTATAAAATTCCCACTTTTAATAGCCTATCTATTAGAAGAAAAAATGAAACTCTGCAGCCTTGAAAGATGTCACCTCTTTGCACACGAAGAAGTGCTTGCTTTTGTTTGTGTGCTTTTGATCCCTCTTTTGTTTCCTTTAGAGGTCTGATAGGCCCCTACTCCGGCTCACCAGGGAAAACCCATCATTGAGATACATTGTTACATTTATTAAATGCTTAAATTAGCATTGGTAGTAGTTAAAGACCCAGCAGCACAGACTGTGCCACCCTCTAAGCCCATGCATCCAGAAGCACCCAGCACTGCCATTGCAATCCTAAAAGACAAACTCAACATGGCACACAGCCTGTGTGTCCTGTCCACTACACACTGTATGTACTATAGGCACGTCACCTCTCTGGCAGGCTTTCCAGCCCTAAGGAAGGGTGCACTATACTGTATGTGTGGGCATAGATGCAAGAGCAGTATGCCTCTAATGTGTCCTTGCCAAACATGGGACATATTAAATAAACAGGGCAGCCATACATGTGCTGGACACTGGTCAATGTGAGTTTCACAGCTGCATGATGGCTACTCTGAACCCTGGGTTTTTTGTTATCAAACAACTCAGAATGATAAATTCAAACTCTAAAAGCTAACTACCCTGGCATGGTTGATGGTCAGTCACAACTACCCTGCCACCACCAGACAAGATTCTGATTCCCTGGGGTGAGAGACCTGGCTCTCTGGGACCCAGAACAAAGCCATCCCCTCCCTCAGGAATGTGTACTTCCTTGCAAGTGAGCTTCAAAGGGATTAAGACCCTTGAAACTAAACCCCCAGGCCTGCTGCTAGCAGCAAATGGCAGCCCCCATTGCAAACCCCCATTTTTGGCCAGAGGAATTGCGGGAAAGCAAACAAAGGATAGGAGGAGTGGTCATCCGCAGCTTGCACCACCCATATGGTGTTGCATGCAAGGTGACCTCTGCATTTCATTTCCTCCATCTTGCATGGAAGGAAACTAGCCAATCAGGCGTATGGAAGTGACCTCTGCCTAAAGGAAGTGGTCATTTAGTGGGTGTAGCCACCCTAAGGTAGATGAACCATTGGCACCTAGCAAGTACACCCTAAAATGACCATTAAATACAATATTTTTGGGGGACAGCATTAACAGATTATTACTCTAAGGCTCAAAATTAGACCAGATTATTTAGGACTATTTAGAACTACTCAGGGCAAGTCGGTTGCACACCATAAATGAACCTGTCCTCACCCTCTGGCAGCTTGGCACAGAGTAGGCAGGCTTAACGTAGGATACAAAAGACTACACAAAATGATACCACATCAGGTTAGAAAAATGGAGCTTAATTTAATGAACAAAACAAGACCAGAACAACAAAAATCGAATAAGAAGTGGAGAAATGAACTTTTAAATAATATCTGGATATGTAGGCCCTCATTATGACATTGGCGGTAAATCCCGCTTACTGCCACAGTGACGGCCACCAACATACAGTGGAGTGCAGTGGAGAATATCCGTTCGCCATATTTTGACACACACACACCAATCTGACAGAATACAGCCACATACACAAGTCCGCCAGCCCAAAGGTCAGTGCTAAAGTGGCGGTCCCAACACCCATACCGGTACGCCAACAAAATAACGCCCACCACATTATGACCCACAAATCACCACAGCGGACATTCAATGGCGGTAAACCATTGGTGGTACATACCACCGCGCTCAGAATGGACACCCACATACAAAACAACACTACATTGGCCAATACTAAAAACACACACCTGACACTCATACACACACCACACACACCCACCCACAGCACTATAGAACACACAACCACATGACCCACAACCCTTCCCAAACAACAATTACTGCCAGGAGATTGACAAGAACAGCACAGAGACAAGTACACACACACACCACATACACCCATACATCCCTAACGCACCCCACATCACACACCCCACCACGGTACTCAACACACTCTCACCAACACACACCACACCACACCCATGTCCCTACAAAGGCACCCTTGTTTCACTGATGAGGAGTTAAGGGTCATTTTGGAGGAAATAGTCAGGGTAGAGCCACAGCTGTTTGGCGCATAGGTACAGCAGATATCCATTGCCAGGAAGATGGAGCTATGGCAGAGAATCGTAGACAGGGTGAGTGCATTGGGACAGCATGAAAGAACAAGGGACGACATCAGGAAGAGGTGGATCGACCTACGGGAGAAGGTACGTTCCGTGGCAGCAAGGCACCAGCTCGCCATACAGAGGACTGGCGCTGGACCCTTACCTCCTCCCCCACAGCTCACAGCATGGGAGGAGCAAGTCTTAGCACTACTGCATCCTGAAGGACTCGCTGGAGTAGCTGGAGGACTGGACGCTGGTAAGTCAACATTTACCACTTATCACCCCCCATACCTGCATGCCATCACCCTCCACCCTCACTCCCAGCACTCCACTCCATCCCACAAACTGCACCTATACATATGACTAACCACAATGTCCAGCCCTGCATGCCAAACCAATATATGGACAGCCCTCCCAGCCCTGCATGGACACCAATCACTAAAGCATGCACAGCATAGGGAAACTAACAATCAAACAATACATCACCATACAGAAACAAAGGTGGCAGGGCAACAGCAATGATAGAGGGGAAGCCAAGGATATGCAATATGTCACAGACATGAAGCATGACACATCACTTAATCCCCACAGTTGCCCCAGCCAATGTCAGCGGAGAGGAGGTGCCACGACTATCCAGTCCTCCAAAAGAAGATGCCCCCAATGATGACAGTAACTCTGGACCTCAGGATCTGGACCAACAACATGGCCCATCGGGGACCACTGGACAGTCGGTCACCCAAGCCCACTCACAGTCCACCAGAGAGCCTCCCTCATCAGTATCCAACTCCACAGCACCCACCCAGCGTCCCCACACCTCTGTCCCCAGGACACACCAATCAGCAGTGTGCCCAGATGTACAGGGACCCTAGTCCACATGTCATATCCAAGACAATCAGGGATCTGGGGTCAGAGGGCATAGGCCAACAGGGACACTGGGAGGACCGCTGTGTGCTAAGGGGAGGAAAGGCCGAGGGAACCGACTCTCCAGTAGGCACACACCGAGATCCTTGGAGTCTACCAACATTCCCAGGACACGATGGGCCAGATCCTTGACAACGTGCAGGAGAACAGGTGGCTGCAGGAGGAACAGTATCAGGGGATCAGGGAGGACATGCAGGCCATCAACACCACCTTGATCTCTATAGAAAGGGTGCTGGCAGACATGGGCAACATAATGAGGGAAGCAACAGCACACCAGCAGGTGCCTACCACTAGCCAGTCCATTGACCAGCCCTCCACTTCCGCCGCAGCTAGTGGGCAAGAGGCCCCGCCACAGGACCCACAGGCCACCAGCACCCCAGCTGTGACATTCCTGCTGTCAATCCCAATGCCACTTGGAAAGAACCAGTTGCCAGGAAATGGAGCACTGATAGAACCTGCACAAGAAGGGGGATCCCATTCGGATGACGGATAGCAGATGTCAGGTCAGGCTCCAATTGGGCCCACAGCTCTGTGATAGCGGCCCTGTCTAGTCTATAGGTGAGTATAATGTGCCTGTCCTCCAGTGTAGCCAAGTCCACAAGCGGTCTGCACACAGGGTATGTCTCCTCCTCCTATTTATCTGCAGCGTTAGGTATCTAAGGGACACAAGAGTGAGTAGGCTGTCACAATCTGAACAATGGAACCCCAACCTCAGTGTACATAGTGCATTTATGTGATGGGACAGTGGGAATGGGGAGGTATGTGTTAATCTAGGTTGTGACGCAGTTAAGGTTTATATGACCGTTGTCCATCACCATGACATGGCGACCGCCTGTCCTGTATGTCGGGACAGGTGGAAGTGAGGTATCATGGTATGTAGGGTGTTGTGGTTGAAGGCGGTGTTGCACCACCGTGCAATTCCTCTTTGGATAATATAGGGCTCTATGGAGTACAGTGGCCAATGGTGATCTGCGCCTGCGGTGATGGTGTACACCGCCGCAGTCGTGAGTGCCACTTTCTATCTGAATCCTCACTTGTTTCATGACCTTCAACAGGAGAACACCTACACTGCCTGTGCTGCTGTGGCCTGTGTCTGGAATCTACCATGGCCTGTGTGACCGGGGAAAGGGCCCCTGCCTTCACTTCGGAGGAATTGGAACGGTTGGTGGATGGGGTCCTACCCCAGTACGGACTGCTGTATGGGCCTCCAGACCAACAGGTGAGTACACCTTGGGCACAATGCATGTGGGAAGGATGCATTGAGATGTGTGTGCAAGCAGTGTGTCATCATAGGTGAATGTCTTGTGGTGGTGTACATAGTGTATGCTGATGTGTGTGTCAATGGTGATGGAAACAGGATTGGTGGGCTATATGTGTGACAGGCTGGATTGTATGTGTAATGGTGTCCTCCTGTCTGTATTACCTTTGCAGGTCAGTGCCCATCAAAAGAAGGGATTATGGCATGCCATTGCCAAGGACGTGCGGACCCTAGGTGTCTATGGCAGGCGGAGCACCCGCTGTCGGAAACAGTGGGAGGACCTGAGACGGTGGGCATGGAAGATCGCGGAGGCCCAGCTGGGGATGGTCTCCCAATGAGGAAAGGGTGCCTGTCAGAAAGTGACCCTCCTGATGGCCCGCATACTGGCGGTGGCCTACCCAGAGCTGGATGGGTGCTTGAGGGCATCACAGCAGGCACAAGAGTGTTAGTACAGTGGGCATAACTACAATAATTGGCAGGTGACATGGGATCTGGGTGGTGGGTGTGACTTAGTGGGTGACCCTAAGGCTAGACCACGAGTAATGAGTGTATGACAAATGCAGGTAACCTAGCTTGTTAGCATTCCGTGTCAGTCAGGGCTTTGTGGGTACCATGAGGGGTGCAGTTGGCAATGTGTGGCCCTCATCTTGCTGTGGCATCTAGCCAAATCACTGGCAGTGCAATGCATAGTGCTCAAGCCTGATCCCTGTGTGTGGCGGTGCTGTGTATGCCAACTGTGGTGTTGGTGCAGTAATTGAACCAGTGTTTTCTATCCCTCTCTCTCCTCCATTTTTCTTCTGTCATCTTGTCCATGTTTGCATTAGCATCATCTGGCAGAGGAGCAGGGGCACCGGTGACAGAGGGAGCTGCATCCCACAGGATCTTGGAGGCAGAGTCCACTGGCCGAGGGAACCAGTGGGACGAAGGGCGAGGGGATCACCACTGCGGAGACAGGAGGCAAAAACACAGACTCAGATACCTCCTCCAATGGAAGCTCCCTGATTGTGGCAGACAACTCTGTGACCACCCCAGCTGCAGGTACAGCCACCACCCCTATACTAACACCGCCCTCCCAGTAGCCCCTCAGTGAGTTGCCCATGCCGCTCATCCTCAGGTCCTGCCCCAGTCAGTCCGACTGGGTGAGGAGGCTATTGACCTCCTAAGATCCATCTCTGTAGGGCAGTCAACCATTGTGAATGTCATCCAGGGGCTGGCATCCCAGATGCAGCAATGCAATGCATTTCTGGAGGGCATTCACTGTGGACTGGTGGCCCAACAGAGATTGATTCAGGTTCTGGCCTCCTCTCTGATGGAAGCATTGTCCCTGTTCCTACCGTCCCCATTCCAACTACCACTTCCCAGTCCCAGTCTCCTCAACCCCAGCCCATCCCATCACATACAGACGAGCATGCACCCAAGACAACTCACTAGTGGCACAGTCAAACACAGGCACCACACTTCATCCCACAAGCACTCACGCAAACACCAGACAGTTGCAGACACAACCACATCCACTGCCTCCACTGCCCCCCCACTTCCTCCTCCCCCTTCCTCACTGTCTTGTTCACACTCACACCTGTATGCACTGCATCAACATCCACCACTAGCATCACCACACCAAGCAGCACACACATCTCACTAGCAGACACCTCCATAACATCCATACACGCACCCCCTGTCTTCTCCCACCCTGTCTGCCTCCCCTCCTAAAGGACAGAAATGCAAGCACTCAAACACCCAACAGCCATCCACCTCACATCAGCACATTGCACATGCACCTGCACCCAAGTCCAGCATAGGTACACCTCCAACAACAACTCCCTCATCCTCCACTCCACTCCCATCCCTCCTCCCTCATCTCACCCCACTGTCCCTAAGAAGCTTTTCCTGGCTCAACTTGACCTCTTCCCTACCCCTCCCCCGTCCTGCCCATAAGAGCAGGGTCCTAACGACCCAGCCCAGCACCTCAGCCAAACAATCCATGCGGATAGTGGTGGCACCACCTAGTCGTGGTGGCAAGTCAGTGCAGGATCCCACTCCACCAGCCAGAAAGGTTAATGATCCCACACTTCCTGCCATGAAGGGGAAGAAGCCCTCGACTCCTGCCATGAATGGTAAGGACCCCGCACATCCTGCCATGAAGGGGAAGAAGCCCTCAACCCCTGCCAGGAAGGGTAAGGATCCAACACCTCCTGCCATGAAGGGGAAGAAGCCCTTGACTCCAGCGGAGGCTGTCAGGGTGACACCAGCACCGCCAGTAGTCACGGGGCGCCCACCGCCAGCTGAGGAAGTGCATCTCTCACCTCCAGTAGAGGCTGTCCAGGAGGTACATTCACCTGCCAACACTGTGCATCCCTCACCTCCAGCAGAGGCTGCCCAGGAGGCACCTCCACCTGCCAACACAGTTCAGCACCCACCTCCAGCAGAGGCTGTCAGGGTGACACCACCACCACCACCAGTGGTCATGGGGCCCTCACCACCAGCTGAGGAAGTGAATCCCTCACCTCCAGCAGAGGCTGCCCAGGAGGCACCTCCACCTGCTGACACAGTGCAGCCCTCACCTCCAGCAGAGGCTGCCAGGAGGCAGTTTCACCTGCTGACACTGTGCAGCCCTCACCTCCAGATGACACAGTTCAGCTGTCACCACCAGCGGAAGCCATGTAGGCCTCCCTCCAGGGACTGCTGTACAGGAGGTCCTCTCCAGGAGCAGTGAGCATGTTTCTTACCTGAGATATTGTGACCTTTCACTCCCCAGCGAAGATAAATATGCATGGAACCCCCTCCAGGACCAGTGGGAAAGTCACCCACCTGAGAGACTGTGGCCTTCCACACCCCAGCAAAGAGACATGGGCATGTAGCCCCCTCCAGTACAGGTGGGCTTGTTTCTGTATTCAGCTGTGGTACCCCCACCCCCCAAACCTTCTGAGGTGCCTGCACACTTGCAAACTGATGCACCTGCAGAGTTCTATCAGGATGATGTCAGGATTCAAGTTGGGCCTTGGACTGTGCCCTGTGGCCATGTGGGCCCTTAGTACATTGGACTGGGCATTGGCCCTTTGTGTACATTTGTACATATCTGTTTTTCATACAATTGGTTCTTTTGATAGCTGTTTATTTCAATGCATGCTCATTACTGCATTCTTGTTGTCCTTGCATTAGTCTGCTGTGTATCGTATGCCATTGTTTTTCATCTGCAGCTGGTTGTGTGTATGGTGTGGTGTTTGTTGTGCATGTGTGTGTGTCACTCTCATTTTCCTCCCTCCCTCCCTTGTGTGCTAGGCAGCAGTACTCACCGTCGTCGTCTTCGTCGGCGTTGGTGTTCTAGGTGGAGCATGACGTAGTTGAGCATCTCGAAGACTTGCAGTTCCGGTGCCATGGTGGCGTTGTTCTTCCCTGTGTCTCCTATGGTGAGTCCTTGCTCTTTTGTAGTGTTTACGCCAGGTTTTTGATGGCGTTGGTACCCCCCCAGAAATCATGGCGGATTGCAGGGTCGAAATATGGTGGGCAGTACTTTGCCTTCAGCCTGGCTGTTGTTGGCTACTGCCGTGGTCAGTGTTGTTAACGCCCTAGCGGTTGGTGTGGTACATTGGCTGTCTATGGGAGTTTTCTCCGCTATGATCATAATTTGACGGTAATTACCACCAGCCTGTTGGAGGTATTACTACCCCGTTATCACTCACCGCCAGGGTCATAAGAAGGGCCATAGTGCGTAAAAGCACAAAGCACCAATAGGAACTCTCTGGTCTGGCTAGACCAGGTGAAATCAGAAAAGTCAGGCCGACAATGATAGAGTGTTGGTCGGATACAGGGTCCAGACCTGTCTCACTGAAAAAGTACCTTAGATGGATGGTTGAGTCAGCATCGAAGACCTAATGCGAGGAGCAGAGGAGGCAATGCATCAGCATTGATCCCTTCAAATGTAGGCAATGTGTCGGTTCCAATCAGTGCAGTCAGCGATGCGTCATCGTCGAACCATGCAGTTGTTGATGGGATGTCCTTAACAGCATTACCTCAAAGGGTGATGCATCAGTTCCAACTGTTGCAACAGTGATGTTTAGATTTTACAGTTGCAACACTTTATACTCAAATCCAAGGACCTAAGACAGGATTGGCACCACTTGGCAGTGCAGGACCTGCAGCAAGCAAATTCCAGGTGCTGTCTTTGATGCCCCTGAGACTTCAGAACTAGAGGCAAACCAGCAAGCCCTTGGAGTCACTTTGGTTCTGGGGATATAGAGATGCAGGTCCAGGCCTTCTCACTCCAGCAAAAGCCAGCAGAGTAACACTCCCTTCAGCAGCACAGCATTCCTTCTTCCTTGCAGAATGTCCTCAGGTCCAGAAGTGTAATCAAGTGGTGTTGTCTGAGGCCCAGTACTTATACACAGTTGTGCCTTTGAAGTGGGGTGACTTCAAAGAGATGCTTTTGAAGTGCACAAAGTCCCTGCCCTTTCATCCCTGGCTCCAGACACATGACAGGGGGGTATGTCAGGTCCTTTCTCCCATCCTGCCCACGGTGACCCATCAGGATGTTAGCGGCCCATCAAGATGTGAATGGCCCATTAGGAACTCCTGAGTTCCCTTAGTGTGTGCTGTCTTGAGGGAATGCAAAACCCCAGCTGTCACCCCCTTCAGACATGTATTAAGAGACACCCCACTGACCTGGTCAGTGAACTGCTCTTCCCCTGTGTAGCTCTACCAGCAAGTGCAGCCCGTGTCTGACAGAACTCTGACCCCGGTCAGATGTTCGAGGCCCTACGCCACCTGTAGGCTCCTGCCTGTACCTCATCCATGGTATTTAGAGGAAGAGCTTTGCTCTTCTGCTAGACCGCCCACTGGCCCTTGGCCTCCTTTCTCTGTTTTTATTCCTTTCATGCTCTTCTGCTTACTGCTTTGTGCCCTTGCGCTTCATGTGCTTTTTATATCTGTTTCCTCTTTTGCTGTGCTTTTGACTATCATTTCACAACTTTTCTCGCATTCTCGCTCATTTCTCTCACTTTCAATTTTTTCAGTTTTTTCCATCTCTCTCGCTTCCCCTTCCCAGCCGCTGCTGCCCCTGCGGCCAGCCCCCTTTTTCGCACTGTTTTTCCTACTCCTACCTCCCAGCTGTCCTCTCCTCCCTGCCCTCCGTACTTAATGGTGGCCTCTTTGCAACCATGCCACCCGCACGGCAAAGACATGCCAAAGGCAAGCCCTTCTGCCCCCCGTCTGCGCTTGTCCGCGACCCGAACGCGACCAGCGCTAAGATCCCTGGACCTCCCACCCGCCACCGCTGCATACCAACAGCACTCCAAGCACTCAACCCAGGACGCAACAACAACTGCAAGCTCTCATCACCAGCCAACACCCACGGACCCTTCAGCTGCCTCCGCTGCCACCAATCCTACACCACCACCAATCCTACACCACCACCAAGACTTCACCTGGGCCCGGCACAACCCACCCGCAACAGCACACCAACCCCGAAGACCCTGAAATGCATCCTCCTCAACATCGGCTCCTTCCATAAACATGCTACCGAAATCTGGGATCTTCTGGACACCACCACCCCGGACGTCGCTTTCCCCACCAAGACTTGGACTAACACCACCTCAGGCCCAGACATTGCCATCTCCATTCCCAAGGATACCAGATCACCCAGAAAGACTGTGTAAGCTGCCCCGGGGGGGAATTGCCATCATCCACAAGTCTAACATCCGTCTGAGCACACACTCCGAAGACCCCACAAGCCTGATGGAACACCTTAATTTCAAACTAGACCAGCCCGACATCCACCCTCAGGGGAACCCTCATCTACCCCCCACCAGGACCCCGCGCACCCTTCTCTGACTCCATCACTGACTGCATCACCGCACAAGCCATTGCAGCCACCAACTACAACCTGCTGGGAGACCTCAACTTCCACCTCGAAAACCTACAAGACCCCAACACCGCATCCCTCCTAGACAACATCCACAGCATAGGGATCTGACAGATCATGACGGGACCAACGCACTCAGCAGGACACACCCTCAACCCAATCTTCTCAACAGGAACCTCCGTCACCTTCAGCCACACCTCTGAACTTCCATGAACAGACCATTGATGCATCCACTTCACCTTTAACTCACCCACTGTCCTCAGACCCCAGCACCAACCATCTCGTAGAAGTTGGGCAAGAATCATCGATGACCAGATCACCGTCACCCTCGCCAACTCCGCCCCTTCCATCCCACACAACGACGACCTGAACACCACAGCATGCACCTTTCACAAATAGATCGCCGACTGCACCAACACCATAGCCCCCCTCAAAAAGAACAACGGCACCTACACCTAGAAAGCCAGCTGGTTCACTGTAGAACTCCGAGAATCCAGACGCACTTGTCGACACCTCGAGAAAATCTGGAGAAACATCAAATCCACAGAAGCCCCAAACAACCTCAGAGCAGCCACCACTGCACACCATCAACTCATCAGAAGCACCAAAAAGAAAGCAATATCAGATAGAATCTCCTCACACACACAACAGTAAGGAACTCTTCAGCATCATGAAGGAGTTCGCCCAACCCAGCAGTGGAACAACGGACATCCCACCCTCATAGGACCTCTGAGACAGACTCAACACTTACTCCCACCACAAATTCAAGACCATCTATGACAGCTTCAACGAGGACAACCTATGCGCAGAACCTCCTCCAGTGGAACCTGACACCAACAAACCAATAATCACCGAATGGACCCCACTCACCACCGAAGATACTATGAAGACAATGTCCATACACTCTGGGGCTGCCACTGGCCAATGCCCCCACCGCATCTTCAACAGAGCCGCTGACACCATCGCCCCCAAGCTCTGCCTCATCAATCAACCGCTCCCTAGCTGACAGCTCCTTCCCCTACAACTAGAAACACGCCAAGATCAACCTCCTCCTCAAGAAGCCCTCGGCAGACCCCACCGACCTCAAGAACTTAGGCCCATCTTCCTGCTCCCATTTCCAGTGAAAGTAATTGAGAAAACATCAACAGCCAACTCACCACTTTTATCGAAGGCCACAACATCCTCGATGCCTCCCAATCCGGATTCAGAAAAAGCTATTGACCGAAACAGCCCTCCTGGCTGCAACAGACAACATCTGCTCCCTGATGGACAAGGGAGAGACGGCAGCACTCATCCTGCTAGACCTATCGGGGGCATTTGAGACAGTCTCCCACCACTCCCTGATACATAGACTTCTCGAAGCCAGCATCAGAGATAAGGCCCTTAACTGGAACCGATCTTTCCTTACTGGCAGAACTCAACGAGTATGACTTCCCCCCTTCCTCTTGGACTCTACACCTACCACCTGCAGAGTTCCCCAGGGATCTTCCCTCAGCCCCACGCTGTTTAACATCTACATGGCCCTGCTAGCGGCAATTGTCAGAAACTACAACTCAACACCGTCTCCTGCCCTGACAACACTTAAATCATCCTCTCCCTATCCAACAAACCCAACACAGCCAGACACAACTTTCATGAAGGCATGGGAGCAGTCCCCAACTGGATGAAAAACAACTGCCTTCCACTCAACGCGAACAAGACAGAAGTACTCATCACTGGCCCTCAACCCGATGCATGGAACAGCTCCTGGTGGCCACCCACCCTCGGAAGCCCGCCCACCCCCACAAACTAAGCCCACAACCTTGGGATCATCCTGGACCCCAAACTCAACATGAACTGGCAAATAAACTCAGTCACATCCACCTGCTTCGTACCCTCCGTCTCCAACGCAAGACCTTCAAATGTAACCCTGTGGAACACAGAAAGAACGTCACACACGCCCTCATCACCAGCAGACTGGACTACGGCAACATGCTCTATGCCGGGATCAACAAGAAACTCACCCGCAAACTACAGAACATCCAGAACACCGCTGCCAGACTGGTCCTCGGTCTGCCTCGACACTGCCACATCTATCAACACCTGCACACACTACACTGGCTTCCTATAGAGAAAAGAATCACCTTCAAGATCCTCACCCACGCACACAAAGCCCTTCACGACACTGGACCAGCCTACCTGAACAGGCTACTCAACTTCCACGTACGCCATAGGACCCTACGTTCAGCCCAGCTCTCTCTTGCCAAAGTACCCTGCATCAGGAAAACAAGAACAGGGGGATGCTCATTCTCCCACTTTGCAGCCACAGCCTGGAACTCCCTTCTGCTCTACCTCAGATGGACTACCTCCCTCCTCAACTTCACAAAGGAACTGAAGTCCTGCCTTTTTGAAGAACCACCTCACTGATAGACGCCACACGACCCCCCCTCAGCGCCTTGAGACCCCTGTGGGTGAGTAGTTGCGCTTAACAAACACTGATTGACTGTGACTATTTATTAAGAGAAATTAGGCATTGTCTTATTACTATATTGTCTTATCATTATATACGCTTTTATAAGTATTTATTATCTTATACTGTTTTTGTAAGCTTGGGCGGTAAGCTTAGACTTAATAGATTTGATTTTTATGAATGCCATAAGTACTGTATTTTATGATGACTTTAATGTATGTATGTATACTTTTATGGCTAAACGCCGAATAAAGTTATTTTGACTGACTGACTGACTGATAAGAGACAGGCAGAGGCCCAGAATGGTTTATGGTAACAAAATGCCAACTTTCTAAATGCAGCATTTTCAGAATTACAATTTACAATCTGACTTTACTGTCAGTTGTGATTTCAAACTGTGACTTCAGAGAACACAAACTTGGGGGTCAAATCTCTTCCTAATTGATAATTACACTTATAAAATGTAATAAGGCTATCCAAATCTTAACCTATAGAAGAGATATGCCTTTCAGTAGGGAAAAACAAATGTAAGAGTTGTTGGACCTGGCCCTTTTACTGGGTCATTCCCCAAACTTTTTGCCTTTTTCCTCCTTATTTTTCTGACCCTTGTTGGCTGACGTTATGACTCTGAGCACATTCTTACTGCTAATCAGTGCTAAAGTGCATGTGCTGTCCCTTGTAAAGTTGGTATGATTGCCTTATTCCTAATTGGCATATTTAATGTACCTATAAGTCCCTTGTAAAGTGGTATCCCTATAGGCAGGGCCTGTAAATTAAATGCTACTGATGGGCCTGCAGCGCAGCCTGCACCACCCACTGAAGTAGCCTTTCAAACCTGTCTCAGGCTTGCTAGCGCAGGGCCTGTGTGCACAGTTTTCTGCCACAGGGACCTGGCATCTAAATGTACTTGCCAGGCCCAGAACTCCCCTTTTACTACACGTAACTCACCCCTAAGGTACACCCTAGCTACCCTATGGGCAGGGTGCCATGTATGTAGAAGGTAGGCCATGTGCCTAGTAATGTGGCCTGTCCTGGTAGTGACAAACAGCCTATTGGGTTTCTCACTGCTGCCTTCTCATAGGATTGCATTGGAAATGCCCTGCCTTATGTGTAAGGGGTATTGTTTAATTTATGAGGGGTAGTGTTAGACTTTTCATCCTTGGTGTGGTCTCCCTTAACTTTTTGCCTCTGTTTCCCACGTTGTTGATGTGTGCTGGACTCTGATTTTTCTGTTTTTTTGTTGCTCTGGGCACTCTACCACTGCTAACCAGTGCTAAAGTGCAGGTGCTCCTTTACAAAATGTGTATGTAATTGGCTGCTTATCCATGATTGGCATATTTGATTTTTTAGTAAGTCCCTAGTACAGTGCACTAGAGGTGCCCAGGGCCTGTGAATCAAATGCTACTCGTGTGCCTGCAGCACTGGTTGTGCCACCCACCTAAGTAGCTCTGTAATCATGTCTCAGACCTGCTACTGCAGTGTCTGTGTGTGCAGTTTTAACTGTAAATTCAACTTGGCAAGTGAACCCACTTGCCAGGCTTAAATATTCCCTTTTCTTACATGTCAAACACCCCTAACGTAGGCCCTAGGTAGCCCCAAGGGCAGGGCACAGTGTATGGTTAAGGTAAGACATATAGGGCCTCATTACAACCCTGGTGGTCAAAGACCGCCAGGGTTGTTTTGGCGATTGGCTGGCTGGCGGTACAATTTGCCATATTATGACCTCGGTGGTAGTGCCGCGGTCGCACCACCAGGACCGGCGGTTTCCCGCCATCGTTGTCCCGGCGCTGCCATTAGGAGCCAGTTCCAATGCTTCCGCCCGCCAGCCCAGCAGGGATGTTGTAATGCGGCCAGCGCGGGTGGCGGAATGAGGGCCATAGTAATGTGTTTTATATGTCCTGACAGTGAAATATTGCTAAATTTGTTTTTCACTGTTGCAAGGCCTGTCCCTCTCATAGGTTAACATGGGTGCTACCTTTAAATCTGATTAAAGTGTAGATTCCCTTTGGGAGCAGATGGACATGTGGAGTTTGGGGTCTCTGAGCTCACAATTTAAAAATACATCTTTTAGTAAAGTTGATTTTAAGATTGTGTGTTTGAAATTGCCACTTTTAGAAATTGAGCATTTTCTTGCTTATACCATTTCTGTGACTCTGCCTGTTTGTGGATTCCCTGTCTGGGTCAGTTTGACAGTTGGGCTTGTTGCACCTCACACTAGACAGTGACACAAAGGGAGCTGTGGTGTAGTCTGCATTTCCTGATGAGCCATCTGTCTTAGGAGGGAGGGGAGGAGTGGTCACTCACACCTGAAAGGGCTGTGCCTGCCCTCAAACAATGCCCACTACAACCCCCTGGTGAGTGTCTGGGGCCTGGCCTGGGCAAGGCAGGATTTCACATTCCAAAGAGACTTTACTTTGAAGTAGGCCTACTTCAAAGGAGAAATTGGGTATAAGAAGGGCACCCAAAACCACAGACTTTAGAACACTTCTGGAAACCAAGAGAAACCTCTGCCTAGAGAAGAGCTGAAGAGATGAGGAAGAAGAGCTGCCCTGCCTGTGACTGTGCTTTGTGGAGCTATCCTGAAGTTGCTGCTTTTGCCAGAGTAAGAGGGCAAAGACTGGACTTTGTGTGTCTTCCATCTTGTAAAGATCTCCAGGGCTTGATTTAGAGCTTGCCTCCTGTTATTTGAAGTCTCAGGGACACCACAGACTTCTCTATGCAAGCACCTGGAGTCTCTGGAGAGACTCCTGATCTGCCCTGTGGTGCCCATCCAGTTCCTGGGACCCTGAAAGGAGAAGCTGGCAGCCTAAGAGGAGGAAATCCACGCACAGAGCGCGTGCGGGGAAAAGATTGACGCAACTCCGATCTGCGGCTGAAGAAACGACACACCACCGGCTCTGCGGCTGAAAATTGACGCTTGCCTACTACGCGACCGAAGAATCGACACACGGAGCTGGAGAAACGACACATAGCATCGCTGACGGAGGCTAGGAGATATCAACCCGCGCTGCGTGGTTTTCGGATCGTCGTGCGGCTGGATTTCCAACGCAAACACCACTGGGCGTGTAAAAACAATGCAAGGGCTGCCCGGACCCGGGAGTGCTCACCAGATCAACGCATCGCTCTCCTGTGGAGAGAGGAAACGATGTGCCCCAACCCGGAGAAACAATGCAAGGTCTCGCTGATGAGCGAAATCGATGCATCGCACACACTTTTTGATGCACACTCTCCCGTGCGGGGTTATTTTTGACGCAGCCAAGGTACATTTTCATGCTAACAGTGTTAGTGTGTGCTTTAAACTACATAAGACTCTTTTTGCTTTTTAATTAATAACTTGACTTGTGTATTGTGTATTTTTGTTGTTTTGGTCTTGTTTTGTTTAGATACATATTTTCTATTTTTCTAAACCTGTGTTGTGTCATTTTGTGGTGTTTTTATTAAGTTACTGTGTGTGTTGGTACTAATACTTTACACCTAGCACTCTGAAGTTAAGCCTACTGCTCTGCTAAGCTACCAAAGGGGTAAGTAGGGGTTAGCTGAGGGTGATTCTCTTTTACCCTGACTAGAGTGAGGGTCCTTGCTTGAACATGGGGTAACCTGACTGTCCACCAAATACCCCATTTCTAACAGGTAGCGTAGGCATGTTTGGTATGGTTGTAATGGTGGTAAGAAATGCTGCTTACTGGTGCAAGTGTATTTTTTATTACTATTACAGAAATGCCACTTCTAGAAAGTGACCATTTCGTTGTGCTTCTGACTTTGGTGTTTTGCAGCTTGACTTCAATCCACGTCTGGGCAGAGTGACAGTTGGGCTTTGTGCATACTTTACAGACAGCCTGTACACAGGGAGGGTGGAGATGTCACAGAGGTGCATCTACATACTGAATAGTCTTCCTGGGCTGAGAGGAGAGAGAGGTGGGGCATACCTGCATTTGTAAAGGCTGTGTCCTGGCCTCACACAATAGGGTTGTTTACCCCCGACTGATGTTTGGAGCCTGGGCTGCAGGAGAGAAGGTGCACTTCCAGGACCGCTGTAACTTGCTGGAACTTCTTCTCTGCTCCTGTTGAAAAACACACTGTAAACTGAGTATAAGTACAGGGGAATTTCCCCCACAATTTAGACATTCTTGGGACTCCAGAGACTTACTTCAAACTGGACACAGGATGCTGCTGAATGGACTCACCAGGACCCACCTTGGACTGCTGCTGCTGTGCTGAACTGTGACCTGCCTGGTCACAAGGAGGAACTGCCACCATCTGCATCCCTTTTACTGGCCTGTTGTTGAGGCCTGGTAGCACTGTGCTATCCGGCCTTTTGTCTCCAGAGGCAGGGTGCTGTGGCCCCTGACCCCTGTAACCTTCCACAGTGCGAGGAGTGCTGTTTCAACATCTTAGCGTATGGAGAACGCTACTGTGTGCCCCTTTGCGCTTCTAAGTGCATTATCTTTCAGGAGAATCACCACTGTAGCACTGATTCCTTAGGAATGGCCCTGCACTCGTGAGCGCTTTTCTGTACGCCGACAAGAATCACCGCCCCAGCCCAGGAGACTGCATTTTCTCAGCACGAGTGCCGCGCTGCCCTTGGAACCCCTGGGACACCTTGGATTCATGGAAAGGAGCGAGCACGCTACTACTGTGCCCTCTGGACAAAACGCACTCTGAGGAGCATCCCCCCGGGCACACACCAGCACCTGCCTGGGTGCTGCCTTCCTCACAGCCCAGGAAATGAAACAGAGCGGCTCGTGCATTGTGTCGGGTGCGGCTGCATCCTAAGCAGAGGGGAAGCCTCATCAGAGAGGCCCACCGCCTGCTTCCTCAAGCCCCTGGAAGGTGCTAAAAGCACCCATTTGGCTCGTGGACTGGGGAGGAAAACTTAATCGGAGGTCCTCCAATCGCCAAGCCTCACTCCCTTTTAGCCCTACATCTGGGCTTTGGAGAACGGGGAAGGGATGCGTCACTGGAGGCCTATTCCTTTCGCCCCTATTGCTTTTTTGGGCTCCCTTGCCCCCCCACCGTTGGAGGGCCAGTGAAGGCCCGGGTGGGGGGCCTCCAGAGATCAAGGGCCCCAGGAGGGGTTATAAACCTCAGAGAGGGTGCCGACCACCCTTCGCCCCCAGGAGCAAAGCATGGACCCCGTTTAGTGCACAGGAGCGCCAGGGGCCCCACCTTCATCCTCCAGGCACTAAGAGTGAATTTTTTCATCATACAACGGGTACTTTTGGGGACATATTCATTCTGGTATGATCATTGGGGGTAATATGTTCCCTGCCTATTTTTATGATGTCGCATATATTTATTGATGATCCTTTTACGGGTGCGACAAGCAGATATATGTTTTTATGACTTGTCATACGTTCTCTAATGTTCCTTTTATGGATATTTATGATGTGTTTATGACAAGTACATATATTTCTTTATTGTGATTCCTGACTACTGCTTATTATGCAGAATCCTGAGTACTTACGTGTTCTAATGTGACAACTGCTTATTCTTGCAGAGTATTAGTAACTTGTGTAACGTTTTGACAACTGCGAAGGTAGCAGGGTATTACTGACATGTAATGTTTGGTCTAATTATGTTTTGTGCAATACAGTTTATTTTTACATAGCTCAGTGTTGTGTTTACTTTGTGGTGTGCATAGTGCGTCACGTGTGTTGTGTGTGTTGTGCAAACACTTTATACAATGCCTCCGGGTTAGGCATGACTGCTCATGCCAAGCTACCACGGGATGAACAGGGGTTATCTTGGATGTGTAACTACCTTTCCCTAACTAGAGTGGATGGGTTCTGCCTGGCTTAGGTGCATACCCTAGTCAACCAGAAACCCCATTTCTAACCAGAGTTTTTCACTACCTGGAGATGTAAACCTTAGTTCATATCCAACTTTTCAAATACACTGCACCCTGCCCTTGGGGCTGTCAAGGGATTACCTTAGGGATGGCTTATGTGTGTTCAAAAGGAAGGGTTTTGACCTGGCAATATCGTTAGCTTGCCAGAACGACATGGCAGTTTAAAACTGCACACAGAGGCTCTGCAATGGTAAGCCTAAGTCATGCTCAAAGGGCTACTGAAGTTGGAAGCATAGTCAGTCCTGCAGGACCCCCAGTAACATTTAATTCACAGGGCCTCGGCACAGGTAATTCATTTTACTTGGGATTTATAAGTAAATTAACTATCCAATTTTGGATAAGCCAATGTCACCATGTTTTCGGGAGAGGGCACATGGTATTTAGCACTGGTTAGCAGTGGTAAAGATCTGAGTGTCCTAAAGCCAGCTAAAATAAGGTCAGCAAAATGGGAGGTCAGAAGTCAAAAAGTCAGGGGAAACGATGCCAAGTCTAACAATTGAATTAAGGAGTTTACTTGCCTACGCATGTACAAAATCCATCAAGTCTGAAGCCATTATTCAATAGGTCTGTAGGAAGCTGGCCTGGCTTATAGTGGGTACCTTATGGTACTTACACCTTGTGCCAGGTCCAGTTATCCCTTATTAGTAGATTAGTAGTGTTGTAGCAGCTTAGGCCGACAGAGGTGGCTATAGCAGAGCAGCTTAGGCTGAACTAGGAGACATGCAAAGCTCCTACTATACCACTTATATCATATAGCACTACAGCACAAGAAAACACAATACTCAGAGTTACTAAAAATAAAGGTACTTTATTTTAGTGACAATATGCCAAAAGTATCTCAGAGGATATACTACCTTAGGAGGTAAGTAAAATACACAAAATATACACACAAACCAAAATCAGGTAAGTAAACAGTTAGAAAAGTAGTGCAAACACTGTAGAACACAATAGAATGCAGTAGGAGACAATAGGCCTAGGGGCAACACAAACCATATACTCCAAAAGTGGAATGCGAACCACAGATGGTCCCCAGGCCTCTTGTAGTGTGTAGAGGGTCACTGGGAGTGTAAGAAAACACTAAGGGTGTCCAAGATACCCCACCCCAAGACCCTGAAAAGTAGGAGTAAAGTTACCCTACTACCCCAGAAAGACAGTAAAGTCGAGGTAGGGGATTCTGCAAAGACAACTACTGACTGCAAAGCACTGAAGACAGATTCCTGGACCTGAAGACCTGCAAAGGGAAGGGACCAAGTCCAAAAGTCACCAAGTGTCCAGGGGGGCAGGAACCCACTAAAACCCGGATGAAGGTGCAAAAGGGCTGCCTCCAGGTGGAAGAAGCCAAAGATTCTGCAACAACAGAAGGTGCCAGGAACTTCTCCTTTGGCCCAAAGATGTCCCACAGTGTGCTGGAGGGTGCAGAGTTGTTTTCATGCAGAAAGACAGCAAACAAGCCTTGCTAGCTGCAAGAGTCACGTTTGAGGATTTTGGGTGCTGCCAGGGCCCAGGAAGGACCAGGAGGCCGCCCCTTGGAGGAGGGGACAGAGGGGCACTCAGCAACAGTTTGAGCCCATGCAGAAGCAGGCAGCACCCGCAGAAGCACCTGAACTGGCATTCAGAAGACCTGAGCATGGTGGTAGTCTCAGCACAACAAAAGAGGGTCCCACAAAGTCTGAGTCCAACTCAGCGAGTTGGGCAATACAGGATGGAGTGTTGGGGACCTGGGCTGTGCTGTGCACAAAGGAAGTCTTGCAAAAGTGCACAGAAGCCCTAGCAGGTGCAGTTCATGCAGTACACAGGATTACTGTCTGGCGTGGGGAGGTAAGGAGTTACCTCCACCAAATTTGGACAGAAGGGCCACTGGACTGTCTGGGACACTTGGATCCAGCTCCTGTGTTCCAGGCACCAGGCTCGTCAAGATGAGAGGGGACCCAGAGGACCGGTGATGCAGAAGTTTGGTGCCTGCGTTAGCAGGGGGAAGATTCTGTCGACCCACGGGAGATTTCTTTTTGGCTTCCAGTGCAAGGTGAAGGCAGACAGCCCTCAGAGCATGCACCACCAGGAAACAGTTGAGAAAGCCGGCAGGATGAGGCGCTACAATGTTGCTGGTAGTGGTCTTGCTACTTTGTTGCGGTTTTGCAGGCATCCTGGAGCAGTCAGCGGTCTATCCTTGGCGGAAGTCGAAGAGAGACGTGCAGAGGAACTGTGGTGAGCTCTTGCATTCGTCATCTGGTGAGAACCCCACAGGAGAGACCCTAAATGGCCCTCAGAGGAGGATTGGCTACCTAACCAGGTAAGAGCTTATCAGGAGGGGTCTCTGACGTCACCTGCTGGCACTGGCCATTCAGAGGTCTCCATTGTGCCCTCACACCTCTGCATTCAAGATGGCAGAGGTCTGGGACACACTGGAGGAGCTCTGGGCACCAACCCTGGGGTGGTGATGGACAGGGGATTGGTCACTCCCCTTTCCTTTGTCCAGTTTCATGCCAGAGCAGTGGTTGGGGGCTCCCTGAGCTGGTGTAGACTGGCTTATGCAAGGAGGGCACCATCTGTGCCCTTCAAAGCATTTCCAGAGGCTGGGGGAGGCTACTCCTCCCCAGCCCTTAACACCTATTTCCAAAGGGACATGGTGTAACACCCTCTCTCAGAGGAAATCCTTTGTTCTGCCTTCCTGGGACTGGGCTGCCCAGACCCCAGGAGGGCAGAAACCTGTCTGAGGGTTGGCAGCAGCTGAAGCTGCAGAGAAAACCCCAGAGAGCTAGTTTGGCAGTACTCGGGGTCCATGCTGGAGCCCCGGGGATGCATGGAATTGTCACCCTCAATAGCAGAATGGTATTGGGGTGACAATTCCATGATCCTAGACATGTTACATGGCCATGTTCGGAGTTACCATTGTGAAGCTACACATAGGTATTGACCTATATGTAGTTCACGTGTGTAATGGTGTCCCCGCACTGACAAAGTCCGGGGATTTTGCCCTGAACTATGTGGGGGCACCTTGACTAGTGCCAGGGTGCCCTCACACTAAGTAACTTTGCACCTAACCTTCACTAAGTGAGGGTTAAACATATAGGTGACTTATAAGTTACTTAAGTGCAGTGTAAAATGGCTGTGAAATAACGTGGACGTAGTAAATGGCAGTCCTGTGTAAGAATTGTCTGAGCTCCCTATGGGTGGCAAAAGAAATGCTGGAGCCCACCGGGATCTCCTGGAACCCCAATATCCTGGGTACCTAGGTACCATATACTAAGGAATTATAAGGGTGTTCCAGTGTGCCAATCAGAATTGGTAAAGTAGTCACTAGCCTGCAGTGACAATTTTAAAACCAGAGAGAGCATAAACACTGAGGTTCTGGTTAGCAGAGCCTCAGTGATACAGTTAGGCACCACACAGGGAACACACATAGGCCATAAACTTATGAGCACTGGGGTCCTGGCTAGCAGGATCCCAGTGACACATATCAAACACATTGACAACATAGGGTTTCCATTATGAGCACTGGGGCCCTGGCTAGCAGGATCCCAGTGAGACAGTAAAAACACCCTGACATACTCAAAACAGACCAAAAGTGGGGGTAACAAGGCTAGAAAGAGGCTACCTTCCTACAAGGTCTCCTTCAGTACTTCCTGTCGAAATGAGGGCTCATTATTCTCATACTCATCCCATTAGATATCTGGGGATCCACGTCACAACTGACTTTGCAGACCTGCTTAGTTTAAATTATGCTACCACTCTAATTAAAGTTGGCAGACTATTTCGTCAATGGCATTCATTGGCCTTTACTATTATTGGCCTGATAGCACTAATTAAAATGGCCACTCTCTCTTAGTTGGTATTCATCTTTTCAAACGTTATGATTAAAGTCCATGAATATTCTTTCGATGCAGTTAATGAAATGATACACCATCTTCTGTGGCAGGGTAAAAAGTCTTATACCAAACTGGAGACATTACAACTCAACATAGAAGGCGGAGGGCTGGCACTTCCGCGAGTCAAAATGTATTATTAGGCCACTCTTCTGGATTAGCAAGTTTGATCAACAACCTCCAATGCTCATTCTAATTGTTTCTTTCTTGAAATGATGCTAAGAGAGGCAAATCTGAAGCAAAAGCTATACCTAAGTTGCCAAAACGAGCTAGATGTAAGATGACTTATAATTTGGCTTTTAGATTCACGAAGATATGGCACAAGTTTCATATTTCCCAAGTTTATCCGTCTTTTTGATTAACAGACTGTTGTGCATTAGGCTTACAGTTGGTAAGCTAACTGAGAATATTACTAAATCTTATTTTGTAACCTGCCTTAAAGATATAGGTAATTGGTATCATCTATATAAGGGATGAGGTGGTACTTCAGTTTCTAGGCAATGATGCGACTCCCATAAACTGTAGGATTGACTGTTGCTCTTGCATATGGTATAACCAAATGGCTCATAAAGCCATTTGTGGTGCTAATAATAAAAGGATGTCCTTTTCTCAGTGTGGATGTTCTATGTTGTATTATACTCCCTACAAAATCCTAAAGAAGTATCCTGCCTGTTCAACTGCATGTTTTAGATATGAAAACGTTAAGGACGATCGGTTGCATATAAGGAGATCAGAGAAGGCGATTCCTCTGACCGTCTGGTCAGGGTCTGCTCGCTCTCCTCTGTGCAGCTCCACCTGTTGCTGCTGCCTGTTGCCTCCGCTGCAGTCAAACTTAGAGCTTACCTCTCAGTTTTAGGCCCACCTCCACCCACAGGCTCCCACCTGCACCTCATCCCTGGTGGCCTAGTGGCCATCTGTGTGTAAGTATCTTGCTGTCACTTTTACTTTTGCCTATTTTTCTGTCATCTTTATTTATTTATTCTTTTCTTGTTCTTTTCTTTGTCTTTCTTGTCTCTTTCTCTCTCCTTTCAGCCTTTCACTCTCCCCACATTCTGTTCTCTGCCACTGCTGCCCCTGTGGCCTCACCCCTCCCCTCCCTGCAAAGTGCTTTCCTGCCCTCCCGGCTCACAGCTGACCGGACCCTCCTGCCTCTCTCCACTTCCTAATGACGGCAGCCTACAGCAGACACTCCTCTGGCGCACCTCTGTGCCTGGACCGCTCCCAGCGCCACCCTAGTCCTCCGACCTCCCATCACTACAGCTCGGAGACCCTCCACACAATGAACAGATGACGCTCCGCCACCTGCCATTTCGAATCACCTAGAGGCACCCATGGACCGTTCCCCTGCCTCTACTGCCACAGCGCCCTCACCCTACACCAAGCACCAGACCCTCCCACCAGGGAGCCACTGAACACCAACCCGAAGCATCTCAGCATCCTTCTCAACATTCACTCCCTCCACAAACACGCCATAGAACTCTGGGACCTACTAGACTCTATTGTCCTTTCTCACTTAAACTTGACAAACCCAGCGTCTACACTGAACATCACCATCAACTTTCCCAATGACCGCAAGCTATGTCACAAAGACCACCCTACTACCCCAGGCAGCGGCCTGGCCACCGTACACAAATCCAACCTCTGCCTGACAGCCAGCAGGGAAGAACCCTCAAGAAGCACCTTCATTTCCAGATACATACCAACCCCAAATCTACCTTCTGCGGCACCCTCATCTACAGGCCACCCGCCCCCCCCCAGCCTTCAGCAACTCCATCATCGACATTATTTCTCCCCACGCTCTAGCCTCCACGAACTACTGTCACCTTGGCGACCTCAACTACCGCATTGACAACAGCAATGAACCAACACCACTTGCCTGCTCAAGAATCTCACCACAATAGGACTAAAAAAGCTATTCACCTCACCAACACACATTGCTGGACACACATTCAATGCCATCTTTTCCACCAGCAACATCACCAACAACAACACCTCCTTGCTTCACTGAACTGTCAACCACTGCATTCATTCCACCGTCACCACACCGACCATCCACCTCCGCACACCCGAGCCCCAAGCAGAAAACGGAACCAGTTCACAGAGGAACAGCTCACCAACACCCTCAGCAAGTCTCCCCAACCCCTCACCACAGATGCTAATATCTCAGCATGGAACTTCCACCAATGGATCTCTGAATGCGCCAACACCCTAGCACCGCTCCGTAAAACTTCAGATAAGCACCACCTCAAGAAGGCCAGCTGGTTCTCCCCCACACTCCAGGACTCCAGGCACACCTGCAGACAGCTTGAGAAAAGATGGAGAAACAGCAAGTCTCCGGAAGACTTTGAGGCCTTCAAAGATGCCAGCAAATCCCACCACCACCTCATCAGAGCAACCAGGAAAGCCGCCATGCAATCCTGTATCAGTACAAACTCTCACAACACCAAAGAGCTCTTTGCCGTGGTCAAATAGTTCACCCAACCCCAATTGAAAACAGCAGACATCCCTTCATCTCAAGACCTCTGAGACAGACTAGCCAACTTCTTCCACCTAAAAATCAAAGACATATACAACATCTTTGGACCTAAAGACCCTCCAAGCCCTCCAAACCCCCCCAGTTCTGACCCTCCAAACCGTCACAGATCCTTCACTGCTTAACCACCCTTACCACAGATTGAGACCCTCTCCATCATGAGCAGCATCCACTCCAGAGCCCCTACGGACCCCTGTCACCACCTAATTTAAAAAAAAGCCAACATCTTCGTTGCACCTGAGCTCTGCCACACCCTCAACTGTTCCATAGATACAGCTACCTTCCCCAATGACTGGAAGCATTCAGAGATCCGCCTGCTCCTGAAGAAACCCACGGTCGACCCCATGGATCTCAAGAACTACCGCCCCATCTCTCTTCTACCCTTCCCAGCCAAGGTCATCGGAAATGCCATCAACACACAGCTCTGCAAGCACATCGAGGACAAAAACATCCTGGACATCTCCAATCAGGTTTCAGGAGCAACCACAGGACAGAGACCACGCTCCTCACCACCACAAATGACATCCGCTTGCTCTTAAATTGCTGCTATACAGCAGCCCTCATTCAACTGGACCTGTTAGCCACTATCAACAGTGTTTTGCACCTCACCCTCTGCTCCAGACACAGCGGGCATCCTTGGAAAGGCCCTACAATGGATACGCTCCTTCCTGTATGGCAGAACACAGAGAGACAGACTCCCGCCTTACCTGTCAGAACCTATGGAGATCAGCTGCAGAGTTCCAAAGGGCACCTCCCTGAGCGCCACGTTCTTCAACATCTACATGACTCCACTCACATCCAGTGTCAGAAATCATGGGCTGAACATTGTCTCCTGTGCAGACGACACACAGCTGACCATCTCACTGAACGAAAACCCCACAACTGCCAAGAAGAATTTCCACAATGGGATGGAAGCCGTCACTGCCTGGATGAAGAACAGCTGCGTCATGCTCAGCTCTGACAAGACTGAGATCCTCATTCTGGGACCCTCCAAATCAGCCTGGGATGACTCTTGGTGGCCAGCCTTCCTTGGCACCCCGTCACCCCAATAAACCACGCACCCAATCTTGGTTTCATCCTGGATTCATCGCTCACCATGACCCGCCAAGTCAACTCAGTCGCATCCTCCTGTTTTCACACGCTTCCACTTCACTGGGAGATCTACAAATAGATCCCAAATGAATGCCGCAGAACCCTAACCCATGCCCTAGTTACCAGCAGACTCAACTACAGCAATGCCCTCTACACTGGCACCACCCAGAAGAACCTGAAGAAGCTGCAGAACATCCAAAATGCCTCCGCCAGACTCATATTGGATGTACTCTACCGTGAACTCATTACCAATCACCTAAGAGACCTCCACTGGCATCCTATCAAGAAAAGAATTAACTTTAAACTCTGTGTCACGCATACAAGGCCCTTCACAACCTAGGACCCACATACCTCAACCACTGGATCACTTTCTACTCCCCCACCAGACCTCTCCTCTCAGCAGGCACTATCCACTTTACCCCACATACAGAACACCTCGGCTGGAGGAAGATCCTTCGCCTACCTCGCTGGCAAAGAGCTGGAACATCCTGCCCTGAATCTCAGGCAGTCACCATTGTCACCTCAATTCAGGAAGGACCTTAAAAACTAGCGCTTCAACTGAAGCACAGAGGGTGATGTAATTTCACTCTATAAATCCTGATTTGATTTGATATGTTTCATTTATCCATCCCTCTATCGCTTTTAAGGACACCTATTTGAATTTATTAGTCAAAATCTTCAGGTTGCTTTACGCCCAGAAATTTGTTCTGAATGATCCCACAATCTGGGCATATTGCCACACAGCAACAGCAATTTATGATCATCGCCTCGCTGATAACCAGGTCATTAATCCTACAAAAATGGAAATCAGCTGAGGTGTCAACCTTTAGTCAGTGGTTAAACAAGATGAAATGAGTGAAGCTGTTTGAGAGCCTCTATGCTGCAAGAATCGGGTATATGAAAAAAAATGTGAAAATGTGGCGAGCTCTACCTGAATAAGCAATGACTATGGCTTACCGCCATGCTGACTACCGCCAACATACTGCCGTCACAGCGGTTTACCGCTACCCATATTATGACACACACATAGCAATCAGTCACTATACAGACACACACACAAGTCCGCCAGCCCAAAGGTCAGTGATAAATTGGCGGTAGCAAAACCCACACCGTTACGCCAACTGAACTACGTTCACAGTATTATGACCCACGAATCACCGTGGCAGACATTCAACTGTGGTAAACCATTGGTGGTACAGACCGCCGCGCTCAAAATACACACACACAAACAAAACAACACCACATTGGTCAATTTAAACTACACACCTGACAACCATACACACCACACACTCACACCACTATAAAACACCCACCCACAACACCCACAACCCTTTACAACTCAAGAAAATTGATAACTGAGTGAGAGACACACCAAGAGCACCCACAGAACCAGAGCCACAGAACACCATCACCCATACATCGTCCACGCACCTCACAGCATACCCAAAACATCACCCCACACACCCTCACACACACCACTCACACTACACCCTTGGCACCACAAAGACACCCCAGGTTCTCAGAGGAGGAGTTAAGGGTCATGGTGGAGGAAATCATCTGGGTAGAGCCACAGCTTTTTGGATCACAGGTGCAGCAGACATCCATTGCCAGGAAGCTGGAGCTACGGTGGAGGATCGTGGACAGGGTCAACGCCATGGGACAGCACCCCAGAACAAGGGATGACATCAGGAAGAGGTGGAACGACCTACAGGGGAAGGAACGTTCCGTGGTACCAAGACACCAGATAGCAGTACTGAGGACTGGCAGTGGACCCCCACCTCCTCCCCTACAAATAACAATGTGGGAGGAGCAAGTCTTGGCAATCATGTATCCTGAGGGCCTACAGGAGTAGCAGGAGGACTGGACTCTAATAAGTCAAATCTCTATTACTAAGACCCGCCCAACCTGTATGCCATCACAAACCCCCACCCCTACCCTCACTCCCATCACTCCCCCACCACCTCACATACACTCCACCATCACAACCCTCCCATCCCACTACCAAGCCCTGCATGCAACATCAATGCATGGGCACCCATCACAGACCTGCATGGACACCCATCACCAAAGCATGCACACTTGAGACAATCACCTATCCAACCAAATCACCACTCATACAAGCCTAAGCTGCCAGGGCAATCACAACCATACAGGGCAACACACCCATGCACAAGATGGTACACGCAGAAACTATAACCCTGCATTTACATCCCCACAGGTCCCCCACACAACGTCACCGGAGAGGAGGTGCCAGCAACATCCAGTCCCCCCACAGAAGAGGCCCACAGTGATGACAGCAGCTCTGCACGCCTGTGTCAGGATGACCAAACTTGCCTATCAGGGACCTCCGGACAGTCGCTACCCAGGCACAGTCCCATACCAGCACAGAGCCCCCCCCCTCATGAAGCATCACCACAGCACCCACCCAGCAGGCCCATACCTCTGTCCCCAGGACACGTCAATCACCAGTGTGTCCACCACTTTAGCGACCCCAGGCCACCCCACAAACACAGGACAAGCAGGGACCTGGGGTCAGTGGCAGTGGGCACACGGTTTATGGGACAGAGGTACAGGACAACAGGGAAACTGGGAGGACTGCTGTGGGACAGGGTGAGGACAGGCCCAGGGAACCGACTCTCCAAGAGGCACTCATAAACATCCTGGGAGCAGACCACCATTCCCAGGAGGTGATGGGCCAGATACTGGCCAAGTTGCAGGAGACTCAGCGGCTGCAGGAGGGACAGTACCTGGGGATCAGGGACGACCTCAGGGACATCCACACCACCCTGGTCACCATTGCAGGGGTGCTGGCAGACATGGCCAACACCATGAGGGAGGCAGTGGCATACCAACGGGCCTCTGAAACTAGCCACACCGATGAACAGCCCTCCACCTCCGCTGACGATAGTGGACAGGAGGCCCGCCACAGGAACAAAAGGCCACCAGCACCCCTCCACCTGCAGAAGGAGAACCACCACGCAAACGGTCCCTGCGATCCAGGCAGAAGCCTGAGACTATTGCCAAGACCCCTGCCAGGAAATAACACTCTCCTGAATGTCACCCTTGTGTCCCACTATGTCACACTGTCCACTTTGAACTGCTATTGCTCCACTTCTTATGCCCCCTTGGATAGTGCAGCTGTAATACAAATAGACTGGAACTTTTCCCTGGACTCACCCCCACCACCACCCCAGCCTATAACAATACCCCATCCACTTATTACCATTTAAATAAACACCCTTGTAAAAAAGTATTGAGTCTGCCAATAGAGCTATGTATTCGTTTAACAATCTGTAAACATTACAATTCAACTGTACAGTAATGTATACATAGTTATGACCTGTAGCTTGCTGCAGTCAACACACCACGAGCCAGAGTGGGGCACAGATATCTGTAAATAGACATGCCAAAGGGTACAGTAAGTGGCCATACTAGTGGGAATATCAGCCTGCCAGTGACAATATCCAATACTAAAACTGTCAATGGAAGGTGAGGTTACAGTGTCTTACCTGTGTGTCACTGGAAGTACTGTTGTATGACTGATGTTCTATTGTCCACATCCTCATCCTCTGCCTCCTCTTCGTCACTGTCCCCAGGCTCCACCGCTGCCACACGGCCATCTCCAGCCTCATCCATCCCTACAGAAAAGGCACCTGGCGATGTAAGGCAAGGTTGTGCAACATACAACATGCCACGATGATCTGGCACACCTTCTTGGGTGAGTAGCACATGGAACCACCTGTTAGATGGAGGCACCGAAACCTGGCCTTTAGAAGGCCAAATGTTCGCTCTAAAACTCTTCTTGTTCGCCCATGTGCCTCATTGTAATGTTCCTCTGCCCTTGTCCTGGGATTCCTCACTGGGGTCAGTAGCTATGAGAGGTTGGGGTAACCAGAGTAGACCAGAATACCAGAATATTATCAAATATTGAGGGACAACTGTTAGCCAAACACTCACCCTTAGGGCCAACCCATAGACCAACATATAGTGGGTGGGAACCATGGGCTCACCTATTAGCCACACCCGGTGCCTCTGGAGTTGAGCCTCACATATGGGATGGTGATATTCCTCAGGATAAAGGCATCATGCACAGAGCCAGGATACTTTTCATTGACATGGGAGATGTACTGGTCCGCCAGGCACACTATCTGCTCATTCATGGAGTGAAAGCTCTTTTGATTTCTGAACACCTGTTCATTTCTTCGGGGGAGGACAAAGACAATATGTGTACCGTCAATTGCCCCAATGATGTTGGGGTTTGTTCCATTGCATAGAAGTCAGCTTTCACTGTGGCCAAATCCTCCACCTGGGGAAAAACAATGTAGCTGCGCATGTGTTTCATCAGGGCCAACAACACTCTTGCTAGCACTATTTAGAAAATTGGCTGTGACATTCCTGCTGCCAGGCTCACTGTCACTTGGAAAGAACCAGTTGCCAAGAAATGGAGCACAGGTGGCAATTGCACAAGAGAGGGGATCCCATTGGGGTGACGGATAGCAGAGATCAGGTCTGGCTCCAATTGGGCACACAGCTCTTGGAATGTGGCCCTGTCACATCTGTAGGTGAGGATGATGTGCCTGTCCTCCATTGATGCCAAGTCCACCAGGGGCCTGTACACGGGGAGATGTCTCCATTTCCTATTCATCTGCAACAGTTGCAATCTAGGGGGCAAAATGATGAGCATCTTGTCAGTATTCAACATTTCTAAAATGTACACTGCATTGCATGTTGTGACTGAAACAGTATGTTGTTGTATAGGCCCATATTGTGCCCATGTGTGCTGTGACGCAGTTAGGTACCATGGCCTGCCCCCCGAAATGGCGTCCGCCTGTCCTGTGTAGATGGACAGGTGGAAATGAGGTAATGCCGCTGACATTGTGCGCCGCTGCGGGAGGCTGTCGAGTACCGCCATGCAACTCCTTATTGGTTGTAATTGGGCCCTATGGGTTACAGTGGCCAATGGTGATGTACGCCGGTGGTGACGGTATGCACCGCTGCGGACGTGACCGCCATTTTCTATCTGTTCACTTACTTGCTACTTGACCTTCAATAGGAGAGGACCTACACTGCAAGTGCTGCTGTGACCTGTGTTGTGAACCGACCATGGCTCGTGTCACTGGGGAAAGGGCCCCTGCCTTCACCGCTGCAGAGTTGGAGAGCCTGGTGGATGGGGTCCTTCCCCAGTACTGAATGCTGTATGGGCCTCCAGACCAACAGGTGAGTACACTGTGAGCACTATGCATAGGGCATGAATGCATGGAGTGCTGTATATGAGGACCTCGTGTAAGGGGGGGTGGTTGAAGGGTCCTGGGCAGCATGCTCCATGTATGGTGGGCAATGTCTGTGCATAAGAGGATGGGAGGGATATGATGGGCCATGAGTGTAACAGACCGGATGGTATGACTGATACCTTTTTAATATGTTTATTTCCCTGCAGGTCAGCGGCCATCAGAAAAAGGGTATATGGCGTTCCATCGCCAAGGACGTGCGGACCCTGGGGGTCTATGGCAGCGGAGCACCCACTGTTGCAAACAGTGGGAGGACCTGAGACGCTGGGCAAGGAAGACAGCGGAGGCCCAGCTGGGGATGGCTTCCCAACGAGGAAGGGGTGCCCGTCGAATCCTGACCTCCCTGATGTTCCGAATACTGGCGGTGGCCTATCTGGAGCTGGATGGGCGCTTGAGTGCAACACAGCAGCCACAAGGGGGTGAGTACAATTTCACATTATACTACTTGTGCGTGGTGAAGTGGTCTTCGGTGGGAGATGTGGGCCTGTTGGTGCCCCTAAGCCAGGCTGGACATTGCAGGGTAGGTTCCATGTTGGGCAGGGGCTGATGAACACCACCTCCAACCATGCTAGTAGGCTTCCACTACTGGGCAGGGCTCTGTGGGTCTCAGGTATGCCGCAATTGGCATTAGGTATTCCCGTCCATGGCCTTGTGACTAGCTTTGTGACTGGTAGTGCATTGCCTAGTGTGTTGGGAGGTTCCCTGTGTGTGTGTGTTGTGTACGCCACAGTGGTGTTGTTGCTGCCATTGACCGAGTGTATCCTCTGTCTCTTCCCCACCCTTTTTGTTTGTCACCCTGTCCTTCTGTGCATTAGCATCATCTGGCGGAGGAGCAGAGGCACCGGCGACAGAGGGAGCTGCATCCCACAGGGCCCATGAGGCTGAATCCACTGACGGTGAAGGCACCAGTGGGAAGGAGGGTGAGGGAAGCACCACAGCGGAAACAAGAGGGGACAGTTCTGACAGTGATACCTCCTCCGATGGAAGCTCCATAGTGGTGGTGGACACCTCTCAGGTGCAGCCGCCAACACCCGTACCAGCGCTGCCCTCCCAGCAGCCCCTCAGTGATTTTCCCGTGCCCGCTCACCCAGGATGGTGGGCTTCTCCTTCGCCCCAGGCACCTCAGGCCCTGCCCCAGTGAGCCCTGCTGTCCTCATTGAGGAGGCTATTGACCTCCTGCAACCCATCTCTGTTGAGCAGTCAACCATAGTGAATGCCATCCAGGGGCTGGCAGGCCATTTGCAACAAACAAATGCATTCCTGGAGGGTATTCACTCTGGCAATGTGGCCCAAGAGAGATCAATCCAGGCTTTGGCCTCCTCCTTGATGGCAGCCATTGTTCCTGTCTCTAGCCTCCCCCCTCCAACTTCTTCTGCCCAGTCCCATTCTCCTCAACCCCAACCTATCCCAAACACACACTCAGACCAGCATGCACCCAGGACAACACACAGGAGTGGATCAGGCAAACACAAGTACCACACATCATCCCACAGGCAATCACACAAACACCATCCAGATACTGACCCACCAACATCCACTGCCTCCACTGTGTCCCCCCACCTCCTCATGCACCTCCCTTCCAGTAGTGTCTCCACTCACACCTGCATGCACTACATCCTCATCCACTGCCTCTATCACCATCACGCCTATCACTACACACCCTCACTGGCAGTCACCACCTCTACATCCATGCACAGGTCCCCTGTGTCCTCTCCCACTGTGTCTGTGCCCCTCCTCCCAAAGTACACAAATGCAAGCATTCAGAAACTCAACAGCCATCCACCTCACAACAGCATCCAGCCCATGCACCTGCACCCAAACACAGCAGACAGACACCTCCAACAACCACTCCCTCTTCCTCCACTCCCAAACCTTCACCCTCCTCCCGCCCCAGGGTCCCTAAGAAGATTTTCCTCTCCACTGTTGACCTCTTCCCTACCCCTCCCCCGCCGTCCTTCATGTCGGGCCAGGGTGGTCAGAACCCAGGCTAGCACCGCAGCCACCCAGTCCACGGCCACAGTATTGTCGGCAGCTACTGCAGGTGTGAGAGGCTCTAATGAACCCCCCATCAGCACTGGCAGTGTTCCTGCACCAGCTGCCCAGGGGAAAGGCAAGGATGCATCAGCAGCTGGCAAGGGCAAGGAGGCACCACCAGCTGGCAAGGGCAAGGAGGCACCACCAGATGGCAAGTGCAAGGAGGCACCACCAGCTGGAAAGGGCAAGGAGGCACCACCAGATTGCAAGGACAAGGAGGAAGCACCAGATGGCAAGGGCTAGGGAAAGGAGGCACTACCAGCTTACAAGGGCAAGGGGCCTGCACCTGCAGGCAGGAAGGACAGGAGGCCTGGTGCTGGGACTGATACTGAACCCCCACCACCAACCATGGTGGTTCAGCCGTCTGAGGCTACAGGGGAAGGGCTGGAGCTTCCCCCCCACCACTGGCATCACCGCCACCAGCACTGCCACCTGCACCGCCACCTGCACCACCACCTGCACTGCTTCCAGCAGCAGCAGCCCCAGTGGGCAGCCATATGAGGCTGCAGGGGATGGGCTGGAGCCTCCCCCGACCACTGGCATCACCACCACCAGCACCACTGCCAGTAGCAGCGTCAGTGGGCAGTCGTCCGAGCCTGCAGGGGATGGGCTGAAGCCTCTCCCCACCACTGGCATCACCGCCACCAGTACTGCCACCTGCACTGCTGCCAGCAGCAGCCCCAGTGGGCAGCCGTCCGAGGCAGCAGGGGATGGGCTGGAGCCTCCCCGCACCACTGGCATCACCGCCACCAGCACCGCTGCCAGCAGCAGCAGCCCCAGTGGGCAGCCGTCCGAGGCTTCAGGGGATGGGCTGGAGCCTCCCCCCACCACTGGCTCACTGCCACCAGCACCGCCACCAGCCCCAGTGGGCAGCCATCCAAGGCTGCAGGGGATGGGCTGGAGACTCCCCACACCACTGCCAGCCCTGACACCAGCACCGCCACTGCCACTGCCACCATTGAGCAGCCATCGCCGCCGGCGGGTAGTGTGCAGTCCTGCCTCCATGGACTGTAATGCATGCTGACCCCTGTAAATCGTGTGTGTCTGACACCCAGGTGAGAGACTGTGACCTTGCACTACCCAAGATCTGCATCACAGGGCACAAAGCCCCCTCCAGAACCAGTGGAAGAAGGCATCCACTCACCCCATCCTTTACCAGGATGAATCACACTGGGCACAAAGCCCCCTCCAGAACCAGTGGAAGAAAGCACCCACTCACCCCGTCCCTGTCAGGATGAATCACACTGGGCACAAAGCCCCCTCCAGAACCAGTGGAAGAAGGCATCCACTCACCCCGTCCTTGCCAGGATGAAGCACAATGGGCACAATGCCCCCTCCAGAACCAGTGGAAGAAGTCATCCACTCCCCCCCTCTTTGCCAGGATGAATCACACTGGGCACAAAGCCCCCTCCAGAACCAGCGGAGAAGCCATCCACTTGAGAGACTGTGGCTTTGCACTCCCCAGGACCAAGCAGTGGGCAAACCACCCACTTGAGAGACTGTGATTTTGCACTCCCCAGGACCAAGCAGTGGGCAAACCACCCACTTGAGAGACTGTGGCTTTGCAATCCCTAGGACATTGCACAGGGCATGTTTCCCCCTCCAGGAGGAGGGGGCAACCATCTTCCGGCTGAGGTGCCCACCCGTTCCCCATTCCCCTGAGGTGCCTGTCTATTTTCGACATGATGCCCTGCAGTATTCTTTCCGTGTTGATGGAGGACTCAAGTAGGGCCTTGGCCTATGTGGTGTGGCCCTGTGGCCCATGGACATTGTGGACTGGGAAGTGTCCCTCCATTTGTATGTATGTATATACTGTTTTGGATTTTTTTGAGGACGTATTTTTAGTATTATATCTTATTACAATCACTTTAATCACTTCCCTTTGTCCTTGCATTATTCCTGAGGGTTGCGGGGGGAATATGTAATGTTTGTGCATCTGGTTTTGTGTGTGGTGTTGGGGGTGTTGCGTGTGTGTCACTCTCTTTTTCCTACCCCCTCCCTTGTGTGCTAGGCAGCAGCACTCATTGTGGTCGTCTTCGCCGGCATTGATATTTATGGTGTAGAAGGTGGTAGACCACCATGGGGATCACCTGCAGTTCAGGCTCCATGGCGGCGTGGTTCTTCCCTGAGTGTCCAGAGGTGAGTCGTTTCCCTTATGTGTTTTGTTTCCGCCATGCTTTTGTTGTCGTTGGTACCGCCCCGGAAAAGGTGGCGGATAGGCTCGGCTCCAATGCTTCAGGTGTCTTGTGCTGCCCTGTGCCCCAATTAACGATCCCATGGATGCGTTGAATTTAAAGTACAGATCTCCATGGCGCACGTTTTCATCGATGTGTCAGAAATTCGGATGCAACTGTGGCACTAAAGTCATGCATCGCTGGACTAGTGTAAAAAAAATGACACTACTTGAGCAATGCCAGGAAGGCTCCCATGTTAAAAAGCCCTGTGTCAGTTTAACACCTGCTCTGAGCAGGTGTTAAAATTCTGATACAGTGAAGTCGCAGAATGACGCAGTGATATGTTGTAAATTTCACTGCGCCAGTTCTGCATGGCTTTTTACGTGGGAACACCTACCTTGCATACACTATACCTGGCGCAGGTATAATGTGGGGCAAGGCTTTATAAACTGCCCATTGCGCCCATTTGTAAATGTGGCGCACTTCAGGGGACTGCTTAGCACCACCACTGAGTCAAAAAAAATTATGTAACTTTGGCGCTAGGAAAAGCCTCTCTTTTCTTATAATGGTTGATATATGCAATTTTTTCATACTTTAATAAGAAAATTAAACAAGCATTTGCAATGCAATCGGTCTTGCATATACTCGAGTTAGAGCTATTAACGTTGTAAACTCCTAACCGGGCTTTTCTTGCCACATAACTTGAAAATCAAAAGTTAAACAGTTTCACATATGCGAGCCGATTTACAGCACCACAGCCACCATGAGCATCAGCCATAAGAAGAGATACAAAAGGAAAAAGAAGTTCGCTCTGAGTCAAACTTATAGGCAAAAGTGCTATTAGCCATGTAGCAGAGGAGATGGCCAATGCGGTAACAAAATCTCCCCAAGGAGGGACAAACCTAAACCATGTACCAATGTCATCAAAGGATTTTTGAAGGCCAAGCCCAAAAAACCGAGTGATAGTGATGGGCGTGAGGTGGGCGTGGTTAAAAGCCTAGACACATACCAACATGTCAAAAAAGCAGCGCATGCGCCCTGCTGTGCTCGACCTAAAAAGGATAGATGTCCCTGGTGGCAACAGCAGTTAACTAACTACAGATCATCCCTATAGGTTTCATTTGCTGGCTAATGACTGTTTGGCTACCTACTGTGGCATGATGCCAAAAATGCTAGCTTATTTGTTATTGGTAACTACTGTGGAGAGTTGGTAATTTTATTTGAACCCATGTTTATATGCTAACTTTTCATAGTCCAGTGCCCAAAACACATTTGCTCAGAAACCGGACCCACTTTAAAAAATAATTTTTGTTTTGACCAGTGCACTGCAATACTTGCCAGAGTAATGGTGTTGGATGTGAAATATGGTGTTTGAAAGTGTTGATTGCTGAAGTTAAGATAGGAGTTCAGATCGAAGTTAAAATATGACTTGGTATGGATTTAAATGTGTCAGTAAAGCTTACACTTGAATAATAATGTTTTAAATGTATATGTTTACTTTTCACTTCCCCATTTCCCTATTTCCGTGGCTCAGCTGTCTGAGAACTACATCACCCCATGCAGTGACAACTAGGCCTGACATCACCTAAAGCCACAATGGAAACAACCAGCACATCAGGGTCGATAAAAGAAAGTGATGACACAAGGAAATAATAAAACACAAAACAGGCATAATGAGCAGCGCTGGCTCAGGAGGCCCCTGGTCTGGCCTGCCTACCCTCAGCTGAAATATTCTGTTAATGAGAAAAAAACAGGCACAAATTACTGTAAACCCAGTCTGATCCCAGCTTCTCTGGCTCTCTGAATCCAGCTGCTTTCAGTGGATTTTCCTCTGCTCTGTGTCTCTCAATCTGGGGTTTAGGGTCTGTGATGCAACCTTTGTACTCTTTATTGTCTGGTGATAAATAAAATTCCACCTCGTTAAGCTGCGTTGTAAGTAGAATTGCAGTTGTCAGCTCAGGTGGGCTTAACAATGTGCAATATAAAATAGGGGAAAAACAAACACTGACACAACAGAATGGCAGGCCCACGAGAGAGAGCGAAATTGAGAAATAAAATCAAACAGTCAGGCAGAAAGAAAGCGATGTAGGTGCACTACCAACACACAGAGACACTACACTACTGTATCACACCCATTCCTCATAGCACTTATGAATAATTTAACGTACACATACAGTAACCTACAGTTCACAGACACATTCAAAACACATACAGTCACACTGCACTAACCGCACACTATATATATACACACAAACACGTGCACACACAAACATATAAATATGTATACATTCACAAATCCACAGGAAGCACACATACTCGCCTACAAACGGTAAACGAGTGCTTGCGCACACAACTACATACACAAACGGAAACATGCACATACAATCGCCACATTGCACTCACACAACACATATTACAGGCTCTCCTATATACTAGCGTTCAGAAACTACAAAACCCAAACACACAAATACACACACACGGACCCCCGCCACAAACTTCATATAAACACAAAACCCTACAGTACATAAACTCTCAAACATTTTCTTGAGCGAACACATATGTATCACTGACATACATACTTTCCCGACACTCGCCATACAATTGCAGAAAACAACACAAAAGCATGTGAGACATAATTTGTGGGCTTAAACACGCACAAGCACACGCACCTTGCAGCATGCAACGTTTGACAATTAAAAAAAAGGGGGAACTGACATTTTTTAACACAAACATTACACTGTTTTTGTTGCAAACTTAATGAAAGTTCACTTGCGGTGATTGCACGGGATTCTAAAAGGCACCGTACCATTGTCATGGATCATATAAGCAGCATAGATCACTTCTAAGGCTCTGATTAAGAGTTAAATGATATTGGGGTCCGTTCGTCCGGTATCAGGACTCCTGGAGACACAGTTACCGTGTGGTATAGCCACCCTGCGCACTCATTGATTATAGGTTTTTTTTGCTAGGTTCTGCGGTAGCAGATTTATCAGGTGTGATACCACCGGCGGAATTATGGTAAGCGGACCTACTTACTTACAGCATGCGGGCTTACCTTGCAGTAGGCCTGATCACTCACAAAGTACAGCGATCAATCAGAAAATGGCTTATGAAAAGAGACAATTGTAAAGAGCCGATCCACTCCTAAATTGTAGTATATGATGATGTCTTTATTATCTTCCATCAAAGTACTCCCTCAGCCAAGTCCACTCCATTAATGATCGTCAACCCCACTCTTCACATTCTACATTCCACCTAGAATCCGTCACCATGAAAGTTCTATCACATTAACATTCCTATACATCTCAACCTTACATCATTTTAGCATACAACAACAATACATCATATATTTGTGCTATATTCATTGTCACAGCATAAAGGAAGCTCTATCCCACTCAGGAGCCATCCACTTATACCTACTGTAGCACAAAGGGCACTTATGGAAAGAAACACCCTGTAGAATATATTCAACAAGCATTTTTGATTAAACAATCCACTTCCATCCTCCATCTTGGTCAGCATTCGAGTGTTGAAATCTTAACAAAAGAACATCATGCCTTCCAATATTTTTTTAATAGAGCCGTGTACATGCCTATTGTTAAAGGCCAATTATTGTGATGGAGTGTACCCATTTTGCAGCTGGCACCAATTAGGTCTTCAGTGACCATGCGCCACTACCTAGAAGTTGAGTAACAAGCTGACAATTTAAAAAAAACAGTAAAGGGGTGTAGTACTGACACCTCTGTTACCATTATTACCAATACCTCTGTCAGCAATATCCCCCTCACCCATAGTGTCACTAAGGGCAAAAGCTTCTAGCTCAACAACATCCACAGCATCACAAAGTGTTACTAATAACATTGCCCCTAGGGCACAGCCATCATTCTGTGTGTCATAAACCATCTCTCTTCAGCATCCGAGGCCATTATATCTGGAGAGCCCACTGAGGCAGAGCGCTAGCAGCACTAAAGGGCAGACTGAGGAAGAACAGAATGTGAGGAAACTATGGATACATCTGGCACTGACAATGAGGGCTGCACTTCAGATGGTGGTACAACAGATTTCCATCTACATCAACTCCAGCTTAGTCCACCTCCCCTACTAGCATTGAATAGTCTCTTATTGAAATAAGCAGATGACCTGCTGCAGTGTAGGGAGTACATTTAAAACTACAGGAGCTTCCAGCTCAATACAGAGCAGCAATTGTGGAAATTAACAGAAACGTTGCTGAGCTTGCTAACACAGCAGACTGAGGCACGTTTGGCAGTTAGACACCAAATCCAAGTGTGGCATGACATAAAGTCCGAACAAAGGCACAATGCCCTGCACCTGGCAGAAGAGAGTGTCAACTGAAGAGCAATGAGTCTCAAGAACCATGCCATACAGGACTTCACAAGAACTGTTGCTAATGGTCATGTCTCCATTGACGGTGCAATTGAAGATCACTCTTGCTTCGTTGAAGGGTAGAATGACATCTGTAAATATACCTATCCTGAGAACAAGCAAGAGGTAGCACCAGCTATTCACCTCCCCTTTCTAATGTCATCAACCTCATACACCTCACAAAAGGTATTTTCCATCAGACCTCCCAGGAAGACAGCACATACTGCACTTTTGCAAGAGCCTGGTTACATCCCTTCCAAGAAAAGTTGTCTTTAAGTGAATTATTTTAGAAAAATTCCAGTTTTTGCATGATCAACCCTCTTATTGGAATTAAATAAAGTATATTAATTTCGTAAAAAACCTTACATGTAGGGAGGGTTTTGTGTGACTAATGCTGTGGAAGTCAAGGGTTATACTTCCCTGGCTAGGGACCACTTTTATAGTCAGAAATTGTCATACCCAGGTCCCCGGGTTACTGGGTTTGCCCCTTTTGTTTTAGAATATAAAAACTATGGACAACTGCCCGTGCTAAACTGAGACAAAGAGCCTGATTTAGATTTTGGTGTACGGGTTACTCCGTCACAATGGTGACAGATAGCCTGTCCACCGAAATAGAAATCCCATAGTATATAATGGGACTTATATTTCGGTGGATGGGCTAGCCATCACTGCTGTGACAGAGTAACCTGTCCACCGAAATCTAAATCAGGCCTAAAGACACAAGTTCAGGCTCATTGTGATGGAGCGTGGGCCAGCCATAGGGACCCAATTAGCCTCACTGAACAAGCGTAACTTAAATCATAGTTGCAAGGGTTTGCGAAGCCCTTGATCAAGGATGCGTCATGCAGCTGAGGACATTTGAGATGTTGGTCAGAAATGCAATGCAGAGACCTTCATTTTCATCAAGGCGATGATGCAATGCGAGGCCCTGCGCAGGGAATTGGAAGTGGTGCTACTGATGGGCCAGCTGTCAAAGTCCTTGCACTGGGAAAGTCCACGCAGCAGAGGTGATGTGCCACGCTTGCTCAGAGTTGTGCCGCGCAGCAGAGAGGATGTATTGGTCCTGCTGAATCCACAGATGGGCTGGCATAGCACCTTCCGGCCCATGCCCAAGGGTCCGGGACTGGGGTGGCACTACTTGGCAGGGTAAGACTTAAATATGGCAGAGTCCAGGTGCTGGTGTCAAGATTGATGGGAGCCTGTTATGTCCTCGAGGCTTCTGATCAGCCAACTAGCCCTTGGAGTCACTACGAGGTCCTATGTTCAACAGATGCAGGGCCAGTCCTTCTCACCCAGGGAGGAAGGAAGCAGGGCATCAAGTCAGCACAGCAGAGCAACAGACCTTCAGAGCCGCAGTTCAGCAGAGTGGCAGTCCTTTCAGCAGCACAGAAGTCCGTCTTCCTGACAAAGTCCACAGTCTAGAAGTGAGCTGAAGATTTATACCTGGTGCCCACTTCTAAGTTGAGAAAAATTCTAGAGGTTTCCATCCCTCTGCCCCTCCAAAATGCAACCCCCTCTCTCCCTGTAATGTCCCCAGCTTGTCTGGGGTCACAAAAGACTAGTGACAAACTCTTTGTGAGAATGCTCAGACAGAGTATTTGCGATGTGCAATTGTGGTAGTTAATAGCCCCTCCCCCTTTTTAACTCAGAGAGGTCCATCGTGCCAACACCTATTTTCCTTTTATATCTCTGTCTGGGAGCAATACACAAATACCAACTGCCAGCTACACCTAGTCATGTGACCCAGGATCAGGTTGCAGGCACCAAACAGTGTGGGCAAGAAATTGCCAACTTTCTAAAAGTGACATTTTCACAATTGTGATTACAAATCTGACTTTACCATTAAAGAGGGTTTTTAATTACACTTCTTTAGACATGGAACTTGACCTGTCTACCTGCTCCCAACTAGAAGTTACAGCTTATTAAATGTAGTAAAGTAACTACAATGTTATCCTATGGGGGAGTTTGGCGTTGAAGAAGTGATTAACAAAGTCAGGAATTTTTCACTACCAGGATGTGTAAAACTTGAAAGTAAGTTTCCTAGTTTTTAAATACACTGCATCCTGCCCTTTGGGCTGTTTAGGGTCTACCCTAGGTGTGACCTATATGTATTCAAAGGGAAGGTTTGGGCCTGGCAGACATTTATTTTGCCAAGTCGAAATGGCAGTTTAAAATTGTAAATACATGCTGCAATGGCAGGCCTGAGACATGTTTAAAGGGCTACTTAGTTAGGAGGGACAATCAGCGCTACAGGCCCACTAGTAGCATTTAATTTACATGCCTTGGGTGGCACCTGTAATACTACTTTACTAAGGATTTACAAGTAAATTAAATAGGCCAGTTGGGTATAAGGTAATTTCAGCATGTTTTAAGGGGAGAGCACAAGTACTATAGCACTGGTTAGCAGTGGTAACGTGCACAGAGTCCTAAAGCCAGCAAAATAGAAGGGCTGAAGGCAAAAAAGGTAGAGGAGAACTATTCCAAGGATGCCTGGTCTAATGCCTATCCGTTCACAAGGAAACGTTAACTTAAACCTGGGCAGGGGCATCCTTTGTTGTCCAGATAGGCGGGCACCATTCTCAATGGGAGATGAACTACCCCCAACACTAGTTTGAAGTCATAGGGGAGCAGTTGTTTAGTTACCTGGCCACAACACTGGGGTGGGCACACAGGCTCTGCATAGAGAGAGAAAGTTCTGCTGTGTTTGATTTAGGTAAAGAGGTTACTTGTGGGACTGCTTACTGTAAGGCAAATAGGAACTGCTGAAAAAGTGTGTAAGGTTATGTTGTGGGTACACTAGTACACCCAAGAGCTCAATTACTGTAAGGTGCTGTTGCTTGCAATATTCAGGCTTATTTGGGTATATTCATTACATCCTTGAATATCAAGTTTGCAATAACCAATGCTTGTTAATTGTCTCACTTATTTTAAACAATGCTTGTTGATTATGCACACTGTATCCCACCTGCTAAACTTGTGCCAACTGTAACTGCCAAAACATGTGCTCTTCACAAAGTGATCTGTATTGAACATGTGCCACATTCAGGATGTCAATTGCTCATTTCCTTAACAAGCAACCAACTGCCAAATGGCACATATGAACATTTGATTATTTAAGGTGGCTTGTGAGTCTGAGGCCTTGCTTGGCTTTGTACCTATTGCTCTGCTCACCTGTTTCCAGTCAAGTCAAGTTCCTTGTCCTCCAGCATGTCTCCAGTCGAGTTCCAGTGCAAGTCAAGTTTCTTTTTTTTGCAGCCTGCCTCCAGTGGAGTTCCAGTGTTCCTTGTTCTCCGACCAGCTTCCAATCAAGTTTCAGCATTTCTCGTCCTCCTCACAGCCTCCAGTCGAGTTCAGGCAATTCTCGCCCTCCTATCGGCTTCCTGCAGAGTTCAGGCTCTCCTCTTCCGTCTTCTGCAGAAAGCTTTGGGAAAGTCAGTTAAATGCTGTCCACGTTGTGGGGAGTCTAATGCAAATGATATTCATCTGTTTTTGTACTGCAGCAGTCTCGGAAGCTTTTGGCCTGGCATAGGATCTATTCTTAAGTCCATTATAAATCTGGATATAGAGGTAGCTCCTACACTAGTGATTTTCAGGAGTTCCCTGAAGTGTCTAAATTGCCCAAACCCCAGAGGGACTTGATGTTTTTGTTGATCCTATTAGCTAGGAGACAAATATGTTTTAGATGGATCTCTCCTTCTCCTCCCTCTGTTTCTGATTGGTTGACATCGGTTAATTATTATTGTTGTTTGGAAGCCCTTGGCCCCTCAGGCAAAAGGGATGAATGCTGGGAAATATGGCAAACTTTTCAGCAGAGTGGTTCTTTCTCCTTTCCGGTCCAATGATTATTTGCCCTCTATTCAGTTGGTTAACCATATTTGTTTGGTTGGCCTAGACAATATAATATGTTGATTTACTGGCGTATAGGAGCGGATAAGACCGGGAGAGGTGAGAATATATGTGTCTCCCCCTTAGGGAGAGGGCACAGATTGATGACTCTCGTCTGGAAGGATGGGCTTCTATAAAAAAAAAAAAAAGTTGATTGTTTTTGAGTTTGGACATTGCTTCAGAGATCAGGTATTGTAAAAAGAGGAAGAGACTTGTTCAGCCTTATAGAAAGGTATTCACAATGTGTCAACAATGTATAATTTTGCAAGAATTTGTGCAAGTTCAATGTCTTAAGAAGTAATTATTTTCCGGCCCAGAATCCTAAAAACCAAGAACCCATTATTTTGAGAAGTCGGAAGTCCTGACGCCCAACACAACACGCAGTCCAGGGTCCAGCAGTCTGCAGTCCACAAAGCTGAAGCTGGTATTTTCTCTTTTTCTCTTTCAAAAACCCACTTCCCTTGAAGACTTGTAAGAGGTCAATGTACTCTTCATCGCTGTCACGTTAGCCCTCACCGGGATTGGGGATTTGTCATCGCTGCATTGGGATGCCTGGAATTCAGGTGAGTGGCATGCACAGAACAGAAAGCCAAGCAACAACATTAAAGTCCCTTTGGGACTAAGTCATTATGGATCACAAGTCTGTAACTGATTCAGATCATTTAACCCCTAAGGATCAGTTGGGAGTTCTAGTACACAATTTACAGGAGCAAGTCCTTAAATAACAAACCGAGAATGAAGAGCTCAGGGAGACCCTAAAGTGTTCCACACCCTTCACGCAATGGAGGGATCCCTCAGGTCCACTGCCCAATACTCATCCCCCAAAATGTGGTACTCGACTCTCCAGTTCCACTCCTGCTAATCCCTCTGACCAGAATCTACAGGTAAGAGTGACCACTCCGACATCTATGCCATTTGCCAACCCTGAAAAATTCACTGGGGATAGTTCTCACTTTTCTGCTTTCATGAGCCAATGCAATTGCTTTTTTTGTGTAAATCTTAAATATTTACATCCAATGCTGCTAAAGTAGCTTTTGTAGATTCCTATCTTGGTAGTTGTTAGAAATTAAGTCTCTGATTGCCAGTCAGTTTGCACTCTGTCCAAGCAGGGACCCTCACTCTAGACGGGTAAGATAACCCCTGCTCACCCGATTGGTAGCTTGGCACAAGCAGTCAGGCTTATCTCAAAGGCATTGTGTAAAGTATATGGACCAACACCCACAGTAATACAGTGAAAACACTACAAAATGGCCACCACACCACTTTAGAGAAATAGCCAATATTTATCTAAATCAAACAAGACCAAATCTACAAAAATTCAACATACACAAGGAAAATTATGAATTTTTAAATTAAAAAGAATCTTACTCCATAGAAAATGATGGATGCGTTGATTTTACAAAAGGTACCTGGTTTGCATCAGAAATAAAGCCGCACAGGCAAGCATGAGTCGGAAAAGTCAGCGATGCATTGATTCCTTTCTTGCAAGTGAGGCCGTGCATCTTTTCTTCTCTGGTTGGGTAGGCAATGCATTATTCTTCTGTGCCGCAAGAGAGCAATGTGTTGGTTTCCAGATGGGCACCTCGGATCTGGGCAGGTTCACGTTCATTTTGACGTACAGCGACGATGCAGGTGGTTTGTCATTTTCTCAGGTGGTGCTTTGTTTTTATAGCTGTGTTGCAGTTGGTGCATCAAATCTTTCCCCGTCCGTGGATTTCTGCCTTGGTTCCACCAGCTTCACCTTTCAAGGCCCCATGGACTGGAGTAGGCACCGCTTGGCAGGGTAGGAGTCTCAGGAGAGAGTCCAGTTGCTGCAGAGGAAGTCTTTGATGGTCCTGAGACTTCAAAACAGGGGGCAAGCTCAGTTGAAGCCCTTGAAGACACTTCACAAGTAGGAATATACCACAAAGTCCAGTTTTTGTTCTTTTTCAGGCAGAAGCATTAACTGTAGGCCAACCCAGCAAAGCACAGCCACAGGCAAAGGGGCAGTCCAGTTCTTCAGCTCTTCTCCTTGGCAGAGGTTCCTCTTGGGTCCAGAAGTAATCTAAAAATCTGGGGTTTTGGGTCCACTACTTATACTTATTTCTGCCTTTGAAGTAGGCAAACTTCAAAGAAAATTCTCCGTTGTTCACAAGATCCTGCCTTGCCCAGGCCTGACCCAAGACACACATGAGGGGGATGGAGACTGTATTTTGTGAGGGCAGATACAGCCCTTTCAGGTGTAAGTGTCAGCTTGCCCCACCCCACTCTAGGCCAGGAGACTCATCAGGATATGCAAGGTACACACCAGCTCCCTTTGTGTCACTGTCTAGTGGAGATTCACAAACAGCCTAACTGTCAGTCTGTCCGAGACAGGGAAAACACAAGCAGGCAGAGGCACCAAATGGTTAAGCACAAACATGTCCACTTTCTAAAAGTGGCATTTGCAAACTGACAATCCAACTTTACCAAAAAACAGGGGAAACCACGCCAAGGATGCCAGGTCTAACAGTGGTTTTGCTACCAATTGGTCTATTCCACTTATTGAAAACAATGATTCCATCCTTTATAATTTTGCCACCTGCAAGGCAGCCTTAATATGATTGTTTGCAAAACATGTTTATATCCAGTCTTCTGATAAAAAATTATTACTTTTACGACAAGGGTCCAAGTACCTCCTCACTCACATTACTACTTTCAACCGGTTAATTACTGAACCTAGATGGCCTGAAGAAAAATTTACCTCACTTTTTTGCAGAGCCCTGAGGGATGATTTAAAAGATAGTTTATCCCATTTGTTGAATTACCTGAAGTTTGCACTGAATGTATTAATTTAGTAGTGAGACTAGAACATTGATTAGGAGGAAGGAAATCTGAACATCCTCTAAGTGAACCCAGGGTAGTTGTGTTAAAAATAAATAAAAAAGAAATTGAAGAGAAAGCACAGGAACCAGAACCCATGCAAATTGGGGGAGTCAGAGGTCCTTTATCTATTAAAGAGAAGAACAGCGCCATAAGGCCAATCTGTGCCTATATTGTGGTAAATCCGATCACTTCGCACATGACTGCACAGTTAAACCTAAACAGAAAAAAGCTGTCGCTAGTTTGAGTTTTCCCGAACTGCAGCAGGAAAACTAATGCTCTCGGAGAGAATTGAGATCGTCTCTCCAAGAGAATCCCTTTACCATATCTCCTAATACTTGACTAATGTCCTAAAGTTGTACCTAGACACCTGACCCTTAGAGTAACTATCATCCTACCCCCTCAGAATAGACAAAGTCTGTCAGTGCTCATAGACTCAGGTGCTACAGGTAACTTCCTTGTTCTGGCCCTAGCGGCCAAGCTGGGAGTGTCACGTGTTACCAAGGCAGTACCCCAACCAATTAGGGCAGTTGATGTCTCAGCCTAGTCCTCTGGCCTAATTCAGTTTCACACTAGTCGGTTAACCATAGTATGTGACAATGGTCATAAAGAAGATACAGCCTTTGACTTAATTGATACCCACACCTTTGGCATTATTTTTGGTATTCCCCAGCTGGAATGTCAGAAACCTAAAATTGATTGGGTTTCTCGAACAGTCACCTCGGACTCCCCCTTCTGCATAACCACATGCTATCAAGAAGCCCGCTGTCATGTGACACCTCTACATTGTGCCGCAACCAATCCCCCACTATTCTACCAGAAGAATATCAGGATTTCCAAGATGTCTTTGACCTAGTCAAAGCAACTTAGTTGCCACCCCATAAGGTTTATGATTGTCGGATAGACCTGGTACCTGGAACAGTCCTTCCTTGCAATAGAATATTTGCATTAACAGACCCCAAGATTCAATATCTGCGCAAGTATTTGGATGAGTTGTTGGATTTGGGGTTTTTAAGACATTCTACTTCTCCCATTTCGTCGCCTCTTTTCTATATGAAAAAAAACTCTGGAGATTTGTGGGCTTGTATTGATTACAGAATGATTAATAAAGCAACCATCGAAAATCGTTATCCCTTGCCTCTGATACCAGTCCTCTTGGAACAAGTCCAGGGGTCCACCATTTACACCAAGCTAGACTTACACGGTGTATATCACCTGATCCGTGTCAAGGAATGCGGACGAATGGAAGACAGCCTTTCAGACAAAGTTTGGTTTGTTCAAAAACACTGTGATGCCCTTGGGCTCTGCAATGCTCCGCCGGCATTCCAATACTTTATCAATGATGTATCACATGAGTTCCTAGATGTCTGCACTGTTATCTATATTGATGACATCTTGACATTCTCTCAAAAATAAACAGGAACGCACTCAGTACATTAGGGCCATTCTGCAATTCCTACGTGAACACTCCCTGTCTGCCTAATAAGAAAAATGTACATTCAACACAGACCCGGTAGAGTTCCTTTGATAACACTTATCACCCAGCGGCGTTACCATGGAGTATAAAAAAGTAGACACTAATCTTTCATGGCCAACTCCTAAATCTGTTAAGGATGTCAAAAAGATTCTTGGTTTCACCATTTTTTATAGGAGCTTCATCCCACATTTCTCCCAAATAGTGGTCCCTATAACCACCTTATTGAAGAAGGGACAACCATTTATCTGGGCGCCAGCAGCGGAAGAGTCCTTCTCAACTCTTAAAAGAAGTTTCACCTTTGCTCCCATTTTATGCCATCCAGATCCTGAGCAGACATTTTATTTTTTTAGCTGGTGCTTCTCAATTCACAATTCAGGACTATTACTTACTATGTAGGGAAACTGTACATTCCAATGCAGGAATTGCAACTTCAAGTAAAAGTCTGGCGTCATGATTCTGCTCTTGCTGGACATCCCGGTGTACAAAAGACTTTAGAAAACTGTTCAAGAAAAGTTTGGTGGAAAACTGTGCACCAATATGTTTATGACCATGTGAATTCATGCCCAACCTGTGCCCCAAATACATCCTCAGACCTTGCTTCTGCTGTTCTTCTTCAATCCTTGCCAATTTCCCCTATACCATGGCACACAGTCAGCATGGATTTTATTACAGACTCACACTAACATACTACTGTGTTAGTTGTAATGGGCTTCTTGTCAAAAATGGCACATTTTGTGCCATTCAAGAAAATACCAAAGACTGCTGAACGTAGCACTCTGTTACTACACCATATAGTCAAGTTCTGTGGCTTGCCCACAAAAATGATCTCCGATCGTGGCAGTCAATTTACATCAAGATTCTGGAAGGCCTTTTGTTCTTTACTTGGCACAGAACTAGCCCTATCCACTGCTTACCACCCTCAAAAGGATGGTCAAATGGAGAAAGTTAACCAGACATTGGAAAAACACTCAGGTGCCTCCTGTCCTCACTAACAGTGACTCAGGACCAATCCCTACTGTTGGCAGAATTCACATATACTAACTCGATCCACTCAGGATTAGGGTTCTCGTTGTTTTATTTTCTCACCGGCACCCATCCCCGTAATCTCCCGGTAACCAATCCAGACATAACCCCTTCAGTCCCCTTCGTCACTGAACGATTAACATTTTTACAGGACATCCGATGGAAAGCGAAAAACAAGCTGGCTAAACACAAGACCCAAATGAAATTACAAACTCACAAACACAGAAGCCCTGAACCCACATACCAAATTGGAGATTTAGTATGACTCTCTACTTGTAACCTTACACTAGCAGGTCCCAGAAAACTACAACCACGTTATCTAGGACCATTCAAGATGACACAAGTCTTAGGGGCAGTTACGATAAAGCTGCAACTACCTACCGAATATATAATACACCCAGTATTTCATATATCTCTCTTAAATCCTACCACCCAAACACCAGACTAGACTCACCACCCCCTCTAGTTATTATCAATGGGCATCAGGAATACAAGGTACACCGCATTTTACACGCCAAGCGAATCCATGGTAAATTGCATTATCTGATAGACTGGAAAGGATATGACCCTGCTGAGCGTTCTTCGGAACTTGCATCTTTCGTTCATGCTCCTCGTTTGGTGTATCAATTTAATCTGTTAAATTCTATGAAACCACGCCCAGCACGTTGACCTTTTTGGGTGAGAACGGTTGTGGGTACACTAGCACATCCGAGAGCTAAATTGAAGTAAGGTGCTGTTGCTTGCAACTTTCAGGCTTATTTAGTAAATTCATTACATCCTTGAATATCAAGTTCACAATAACCAATGCTTGTTAAAAGTCTATATATATTATAACCAATGCTTGTTGATTATGCACATTGTATTCCACCTGTTAAACTTGTGAAATCTAACTGACAAAACATGTTAGAAATGGGGGATGTAGTTGGCAGAGGTATTCACCTTTGTCCAAGTATGGACGACAATCATAGTCAGGGTAAGGCACACACAATCCGAATTATCCTGTGCCCACCCTCTTGTAGCTTGGCACTGAGCCAAGCTACAAGAAGGTAATGTGTAAAGTATTTATGAAATAAATCATGTAATAACACAGTAAAAACACCACAAGAATACACCACACAGGTTTAGAAAAATCTATGATATCTATGTAGTTAAATTAAGATCAAAACAATAAAGATTAAATAAGCACAAATTGAAATATCACTTTTGCAATGTTAAGAAGAGTCCTAAATCTTACAAATAAACAGTTGTCTCTTGTGTTCACAAAGTACCTGGTTTGTGAACAAAATTACATGCAGAGAGACCGCAGAGGAGGAGATGTGTTGAAATATAAGGTATGCGCCAGATTTTCTGATGATGATTTTCTGATGTAGCACAGATGATGCGCTGAAAGGAGTTTTGCATCTAATTTTCTGTCTCACGGCAGGCGCTGCCTCGCTTCTTCACTCAGGAATTTGGGATTCGTTGTTCTGGCTCAGCTGTGCATCGATCTGGTAGGGCTGTGCGTCAAATTTCCGGCTGAAATGCAGGCGCTGCATTGATCTTCGCTTGGGAAGGCGGGCTGCGTCATTCCGTTTTGGCTGTGCAGGAATTTTCTCGGTTGTGCACCGTTTCTGGCAGGCTATACGACAATTTTCGGCACCCAAAGATTTTCCTTAAAGAGATGAAGTCTTTTCAGCCCTGAGATTTCAGAAAACAGGAGACAAGCTCAATCCAAGCCCTAGGAGAGCACTTGTAAGCAAAGTCAGAGGCCAGCAAGGCAGCAGGGCAACAGCAAGGCAGCGGTCCTTCACAGCAAAGCAGTCCAGGTGAGTCCTTTGGTCAGCCAGGCAGTTCCTTTTGACAGGTTGCAGGTTCTGGTCCAGAAGTGTCTGATCTGATTTGGTGGGTCAGGGACCCAGTTTATATACCCAAAATGCCTTTGTAGTAGGACGGACTTCAAAGAGTGGTTTTGAAGTGCACAAGGTCCCCTTTCAGTATAGTTCTGTCTGCCAGGATCCCAGTAGTGGGTTTGGCAGTTCATTGTGTGAGGGCAGGCCACTAGCCTTTGAAATGTAAGTGTCAGGCCCTCCATCCGCCCAGTCCATGAAGACCCATTCAGTATGCAGATGAGTGCAGGTGTGACTGAGTATCCTGTGTTTGTGGTTCTCTGGATGAAATGCACAAGGGAGCTGTCAACCAGCCCAGCCCAGACGTTGATTGGAGACAGGCTGTAAGGCGCAGGTGGATTTTAAGTGCAGAGAAATGCTCACTTTCTAAAAGTGGCATTTCTGAAATAGCAATATAAATAACAACCTCACCACTAAGCAGGATTTTCTATTACCATTCTGGCAATACTAAACATGACCTGTTTACCTCTTTCTGATCAGAATCTACCAGTCAAACAGTAAATGAGGGCATACTTAATGCTAGCCTATGAAATGAGCAAGCCTCACAGTAGTCGAAAACAAATTTAGGAGTTTTCCACTGCTAGGAAATATAAAGCACACATGCATATGTCCTTCCTTCCACCTACATAGCACCCTGCCCTATAGGTTACCTAGGGCCTACCTTAGGGGTGACTTAAATGTAGATAAAGGGGAGTTTAAGGTTTGGCAAGTACTTTTAAATGCCAAGTCAAAGTGGCAATGAAACTGCGCACACAGGCCTTGCAACGGCAGGCCTGCAACATGGTTTTGGGGCTACCTATGTGGGTGGAGCAATCAGTACTGCAGTCCCAGTAGTAGTATTTAATTTACAGGCCCTGGGCATATGCAGGGCACTTTACTAGAGACTTACAAGTAAATTAAATATGCCAATTGGGCATGACCTAGTGTTACCATGTTTGAAGAGAAAGAGCATATGCACTTTAGCACTGTGTGCAGAGTCCTAAAACCAGCAATACAATTGTCAGAAAAGTGGAGGGAGGCAAGCAAAAAGTTGGGTGATGACCACCCTAAGGCTGTCAGGTCTAACAATTGTGATCTGTATTGAACATGTGTCACAATCAGGACGATAATTGCTATTTTCCTTAACAAGCAATCAACTGCTAAAGGACGCTTGTGCACATTTGATTATCGAAGGAGTCTTGTGATTCTGACGCCTTGCTTGACTTCATACCTATTGCTCTGCTCACCTGTATCTAGTCAAGTCGAGTTCCTTGTCCTCCAGCCTGCTTCCAGTCGAGTTCCAGGGCAAGTCAAGTTCCTTTTTTTGCAGCCTGCCTTCAGTTGAATTCCAGTGTTCCTTGTTCTCTGACCATCTTCCAGTCGAGTTCCAGCATTTCTTGTCCTCCACACAGCCTTCAGTCGAGTTCCGGTGATCCTCACCTTCCAATTGGCTTCCTGCGAAGTTTCAGTTCTCCTCTTCCGCATTCTGCTGATGATCCTGTATTTCCTATAAAAGAGAGAAAATAAGAAAAGTGAAAAAACTCATTTTAGGTTCTTCTGAAATTTTCAAGCAATAACTACGTTTAAAGGTAAAGAAAGCTTAATCGCTTACATGAAACAAAACTGAGCTCTGTCTTTTAAATAATTTATGACCATAAGAACTAGCATGCTGTTAGACCTGATAGCCTTAGGGTGATCACCCCTAACTTTTTGCCTGCCTCCCTCCACTTTTTGAACACTGTTTTTGCTGGCTTTTAGACTCTGCGCACTTTACCACTGCTAACCAATGCTAAAGTGCATATGCTCTCTCCCTTTAAACATGGTAACTTTGGATCATACCCAATTGGACTATTTGATTTACTTATAAGTCCCTAGTAAAGTGCACTGTATGTGCCTGGGGCCTGTAGATTAAATGCAACTAGTGGGCCTGCAGCACTGGTTGTGCCACCCACTTAAGTAGCCCCTTTACCTTGTCTCAGGCCTGCCATTGTAAGGCCTGTGTGTGCAGTTTCACTGCCACTTCGACTTGGCATTTAAAAGTACTTGCCAAGCCTAAACCTCCCCTTTCTCTACATATAGGTCACCTCTAATGTGTGCCCTAGGTAACCCCTAGAGCAGGGTGCTGTGTGGGTAAAAGGAAGGACATGTACCTGTGTAGTTTACATGTCCTGGTAGCGTAAAACTCCTAAATCCGTTTTACACTACTGTGAGGCCTGCTCCCTTCAGAGGCTAATATTGGGGCTGCCCTCATACATTATTGAAGTGGTAGCTGCTGACCCGAAAGGAGTAGGAAGGTCATATTTAGTATGGCCAGAAAGGTAATACAAAATCCTGCTGAGTGGTGAAGTTGGATTTAATATTACTATTCTAGAAATACCACTTTTAGAAAGTGAGCATTTCTTTGCACTTAAATCTTTCTGTGCCTTACAATCCACGTCTGGCTGGGTTTAGTTGACAGCTCCTTGTGCATTCACTCAGACACACCCCAAACACAGGGTACTCAGCCTAACTTGCATACATCTGCATTTTGAATGGGTCTTCCTGAGCTGGGAGGGTGGAGGGCCTGCTCTGACACAAAGGACTGCCACACCCCCTACTGGGACCCTGGCAGACAGGATTGAACTGAAAGGGGACCTGGTGCACTTCTAAGCCACTCTTTGAAGTCTCCCCCACTTCAAAGGCACATTTGGGTATGAAACAGGGCCTCTGCCCTACCACCTCAGACACTTGCTGGAAAAGAAACCTGAACCAGAACCTGCATCCTGCCAAGAAGAACTGCCAGGCTGTCTAAAGGACTCACCTGACTGCTTTCTACAAAGGACTGCTGCCTTGCTGTTGCCCTGCTGCCTTGCTGAACTCTTTCTTTGCTGAAGAAGTGCTCTCCAAGGGCTTGGATAGAGCTTGCCTCCTGTTCCTTGAAGTCTCAGGACCAAAAAGACTTCTATCTTTCATCTGGACTCCTTGTGCGCCGAAAAATTCAACGCACAGCTTGCTCCGCGGTGAAAAATTCACCGCACGCTGACCCGGAAAGACGCAGCTCGACCCCACGAGGAAAAGATCGACGCGACCCCTGCGGTGCGACCGGTATTTTGACGCACGGCCCGCCTGGACAACGCCACCTGACTTACAGAGAGGAGATCGACGCGGCACCTGCCGTGAGGGAGAAAATTCCACGCATAGCCCACCGGAACGACGCGCAGCCGGACAACAAGCCCAGGATTCCATGCCCAGACCCCGGGGCGTCTGAAAACCCCGTGACCCACAGAGGAGACTGTCCGCGCACCGGAAATCGACGCAACATCTTCCCCGCGTGAAAAATAACGATGCAAGTCCATGTGTGAAGGGGCGAAACTGACGCACACACCATTTTTCCACGCATCTCCTCCTCTGCGGCCCTTTGCGGAGATTTTTCACTCCAAACCAGGTACTTTGTGCTTGAAAGAGACTTTGGGGGTTATTCTAACTTTGGAGGAGGTCTTAATCCGTCCCAAAAGTGACGGAAAAGTGACGGATTTACCACCAGCCGTATTACGAGTCCATTATATCCTATGGAACTCGTAATACGGCTGGTGGTATATCCGTCACTTTACCGTCACTTTTGGGACGGATTAACACTCCTCCAAAGTTAGAATAACCCCCTTTGTTTGCTTTTTAAAGACTTAAGACACTTCATATCACTTTTCAGTGATATCTCTATAATTTCTTATTGCATCTTTTATCGTTTTGACTTGCAAATATCCAGATAAATATAATATATTTTTCTAAACACTGTGTGGTGTATTTTTGTGGTGCTATATTGTGTTATTGTATGATTTATTGCACAAATACTTTACACATTGCCTTCTAAATTAAGCCTGACTGCTCAGTGCCAAGCTACCAGAGGGTGGGCACAGGATAATTTGGATTGTGTGTGACTTACCCTGACTAGAGTGAGGGTCCTTGCTTGGACAGGGGGTAACCTGACTGCCAACCAAATACCCCATTTCTAACACATGCGTCATCATTCAGGTGAGAATCCAAGATACAGCTAAACAGACATTAAGGAAAGATGCATCATCTGTAACAAGTGCTCCCCTGAGAATAAGGCGATTGAAAATAGAGCAAGTTTATCAAAACTATTATTGGCAAGAGATTATGCCGGAACACAAAGAACCCTTTTAGTTAAGGTTATTGTTTTTGAGTTTGGACATTGCTTCAGAGACTCCGAAAGTATTTTAAAATAGGAAGAAACTAATTCAGCCTTATAGAAATGTATGCACAATGTGTCAACGATGTATAATTTCAGAATAGTTCATGCAAGTTCAATTTATTTAGGAAGCAATTATTTTGTAGCCCAGACTCCTAAAAACTAAGAACCCAGTATTTTGAGAAATCAGAAGTACTGAAGCCCAACAAGACACACAGCCCAGGGTCCAGCAGTCTGATTCTGCAGTCCACCAAGCAGAAGCTGGTATTTTCTCTTCCCAAACCCCCTTCCCCTTTGAGGACTTGTGAAAGGGCAATGTACTGTTCATTGCGGTACATTAGAATTTAGGACTTGTCATCACCCCACTGGAATGCCTGGAATTCAGGTGAGTGGCTCACACAGAACAGGTTAGCCATGGGAACTTTTTCCCTATTGATCAGGGAGGGGCCAGGAGACTCCCGCACATCCAGGCATAAAAGTGGCATACATGGGTACCTTCTTCAGAACATTACTGGACCTTTGGCAGACAGAATAAGGATTGCACCTGCTGTTGAGACCTGTGAGTGAGATCAAGGACTGGACTTGTTCACACTTGTATCCAAGAGAAAGAAGAGCACTCCATGGGTCAAATAGCTGATGCCTACAGACCTACAAACAGCTGCAAGAAGCCATTTTCCTGAATAACTTGGTTGACCACTTCCAACTGAACCTGCCCTGGATCCTGTTGGTGACTTATACTGGAGTGAATTTTGATCCTTCAAATGCTGTTCATGAAGCCATGAGATCCTTGGCTGTCTGCCGTATATCTTGAAAAATCTGGGACTTAGAATGTTGTTGGCTCCAAAGACCTCCAGAAGACCTGGACAATCCTGCTAAGCCAATCTGATGAATATATGATGCTGATGAACCAAAGCTCCAGGTTGTTCCTCCTCTGAGCTTTTCAGCAGAAGCAAATCTGTTTCAGCAAGACCTCACAGAGAGGACATCTGGCCTCATGGAGCCCTGTTTTGACACAGCCTGCATCCATGCCCAGCTGAAGATATCTGAGCTCCAAAAAAGTTACTAAGTCTAAACATAAAAATCTTCACTGGGCGAAGGAGTCAGAAGTATATGACCAGCAAATGACCATCATTGGTTGTGAATTTTGAATTTCTCCTGCTTTCTAGCTTTCCCGTCAAAAGTTAACAGATTCACTGCAACTTCATCCAGCAGTTCTTGGCCACAGACTTCTGTCTTGCTTCCCTGAGGATTTTTTGCTTCCATTTCAGAGACTAAGGGGCATATTTATACTTTTTGATACAAAACTGCACTAATGCAGTTTTGTATCAAAACGTTTAGCACCAGCTTGCACTATTCCTTAGTGCCAGCCGGGCACCATATTTATAGCTGGTGCAAGCCGGTGCAAAGGATGGGCTAGCGTAAAAAAATAAATGTTAGTCGGTGGGGTGGTGGTATGGGAGAAGGGGGTTTTGCTCCAAAAAATGATGTTAGGCTGGTTAGAGGCAAAAATAATGCTTCTAACCAGCCTAGCATCATTTTCTGACACAAAACTTTCCATACCACATGACTCCTGTCTTAGAAAAGACAGGAATCATGCCCACCACCCCAATGGCAGGCACAGGGGACCAGTATCCCCTGGGCATGGCCATTGCACCCTGTGCCATGCAGGGGGGCCAAGTTGGGGCCCGATGGCACTTTAATAAAAAAAAAAATACTTACCTGTACAATTTTTGCACCATTATTTAGCCCTTCTTACCACACATGCGTCATTTTAGCACGGGGGATAAATATGGGGCTATGGGATTAGCACCATTTTTTAGATGGGAACACCTACCTTGCATCTCTTTGACGCAAGGTAGGTTCACACATCTAAAAAATGGTGCAAAATATAAATATGGTATTAGCCTTGCGCTGAATTTCCGGAGAAAAAAAAAATGATGCAAATTCGGCACAAATGGAGTATAAATCTGCCCCTAAGTCAGAAGTTAAAACGTCTGACAGGGGTGAACCTAGTTTATTTATTCGACCTGTTCTCCATTGTGGTTAGCCTTAAATTAGGCATAGTCCTGGTCAAGCACCACCAGATGATCAGGTTTTTGCTTACACTTTCTGGCTATATTTTTATTTAACCCTTTAATATTTCATATCTCTGGTTCCCCTCATTGGATTTTTGTTTTTTTTGGTGCCATGTTGCTCACTAAAGTATTCTCTATTGATGTATATTGAGTTGGATTTTTATTGTGTTGTGTTTTTGATTTTTGTATATGTATTGGTACTTCTAAATGCCACACACTTTTTCTTAAGTTAAGCCTATCTGCTTTGTGCCTTAGCTACCAGGGTTGGGCTTAGGTTTAAATTACTGATACCTTTAATAAATCTAGCAAGAATACTGAACTTATTACTTCAGCTGAACTATCATCCACCTCGACTAATAATCCACTTTTTCACAATTATTACTACTTGATATTATCAAAGTCACATTTTATTATACGGTCAGTTATGGAACAGGTGGGAGTTGACACTGGGAAGTATTGAGCTGACCCAAGAGCCAGTAACTCCAGCAAGCTCTCTTGTCAGTGAGTTTTGTCTCAGCTAACTTTTCATGAAGACTAAAACACAATTATACATAATATGAGTCTTCAAAATCAAGTCATCAAAATCATCAAAACTGTTGACATTGCTGCTGTTATTACAATCAGTCTGTAATGTTAATGCAGGATCCATTACATCCAAAGCTTCTTAGCTGTAACAAGAATGGTTGGCACAATCCCTTTATTTAACTTGGGGCTTTTTCTATAAATGAATACTGTTGACCTGTCAGCCTTAGGGTGGTTTTCCCCCAAACCTTTTGCAGTACTCCTCCATAAAGTTGCTGATCTTATTTCTGTTGGCCTTAGGACCCTGTGTACTTAACCACCGCTGACCAGTGCTAAAGTGCACGTGCTCACCCCTTGAAACCTGGCAACATTGGTGTCTCACCATTTGGCATATTTAATTTACCAGTAAGTCCCTAGTAAAGTGTATCACATGTACCCAGGACTTGTATATTAAATGCTACTAGTGGGCCTGCAGCACTGATTGTGCCACCCACTAAAGTAGCCCTTTAAACATGTCTCAAGCCTGCCATTGAAGCCTGTATGTGGAGTTTTAAACTGCCATTTCAATTTGGCAAAAAAGACCTTTTGAGAGGTCCAGACCTCCCTTTTTATACATATGTTACTCCTAGAGTGGGCCCTAAACAGCCCATTGGACAGGGTAAAATGTATTTAAAAAAAGTTGGACATATACATTTAAGTTTTACATGTCCGGATAGTGAAAAAATCTTAAATTAGTTTTTCACTATTGCAATGCCTACCTCTTCCATAGGAGAACATTGGGGTTACTTTATTATATTTAATACGAGTAACTTCTGTTAGGAATGGGTTCCTAGTTGGCAGTCAGTTTACACCCTGTCCAGGTAGGGGCACTCATTCTAGTCAGGGTAACGTGGTCACACTCCTAAAATAATCCTTACTCACCCCCTTGGTAGTTTGGCATGAGCAGTCAGGCTTATGTCAGAGGCAATGTGTTAAGTAGTTGTACCCACACACAGTAATACAGTGAAAACGCTACAGATGACACCACACCAGTTTAAGAAAAATAGCCAATATTTAGGTAAGTAAAACAAGACCAAAACAACAAAAGTTAAACATACCAAAGCAAAGATATGAATTTTTAAAAATGAACTCCCAATAAAGCGCTTATAAACACAATAGCCCCAACTGGTGCTGTCACGGCGTCATGACATGACACTTGTGAGGGAGTGGGGCACCGGTCACGGAGTCGCAAGTGCCCCCGGGAAAAGTACCTTAGGAACGAGGCAGAGTCTAAGATGTGGCAAAGAGCCAGGGAGGTGAGGTTTTGCTGGAGCCAGTGCAACGTTGTTTCCACACTGCTATGCAGGAGGAGAGGTGTTGGTTCCTTACTGCTATGCAGGAGAGATTAGGCATTGGTTACTTATGGAGGCAGCTTACGATCCGGCGGGCCGATGAGTCCAATGGGTAAAGACGTGATGGGGCAAATTTGCTGTGTCGCGGTCACACGGTGGGGACACAGGCACCACAATGAAGTTGGCTGTCACGAATGTCGGTGACATGGCACTCTGGATTCATGATGTAGGAAAACTTCAGAGGTGCAGAGGCGGCATCGGGCCTGCTGTGTCAATTGTGGTGGTCGCACTTCAGCAGGGACAACGGCCTCAGTTGCAGGCAGTGGCACGGAGTCAGGCAGCAACACCGGTTCTGGAGTCATCCAGAGTCGGTGTGCCTGGTTCTTCTTTTTTTTATGCCAGAGTTCACTCCCAAGGTCCCAGGACCTGCACCTCTTGGCAAGCCAGGGTCCCAGCAAGAGAACCCCAAGGCTGGCAGTTAAAGTCTTTGATGTTCTAGAGACTTCTCAACAGGAAGCAAGCTCAGTCAAAGCACTTGGAGAAACGTAACAAGCAGGATACATAGAAAAGTCGAGTCTTGGTCCTCTTCAAAGCTGAAGCAGCAACTGCTGGCCAACCCAACAAGCACACACACCAAAGCGGCAGTACTCCTCAAAGTTCTTCAGCTCTTCTCCTTGGTAGAGTCTCCTCTTGATCCAAACGTGTTCCAAAAGTCTGGGGTTTTGGCTCCAATACTTATAATCATTTCTGCCTTTGAAGTACGCAAACTTCAAAGGAAAGACTTTGTAGTCCACAAGACCCTGCCTTTCCTGCCCTGCTCCCAGACATACTCTACGGGGTTGAAGACTGTATTGTGTAAGGACAGGTACGGCCCTATTCAGGTGCAAGTGTCAGCTCCTCCCACCACTCTAGCCAGGAAGACCCATCAGGATATGCAGGGCACACCTCAGCTCCCCTTGTGTAGAGTAAATTCACAACCAGCCCAACTATCATCAGAACTCACATGTGGATTCCACAGCCAGGCAAAGGCACAGAATGGTTAAGCAAGAAAATGTCCACTTTCTAAAAGTGGCATTTTCAAGCACGTAAATTAAAAACCACCTTCACTGAAAGATGTATTTGTAAACCGTGAGTTCAGAGTCCCCAAACTCCATATCTCTGCTCCCAATGGAAAATTGCACTTAAGAGATAATTCAAGGCAAACCCCATCTTAACCTATGGGAGAGATTGGCCTTGCAATAGTGAAAACCGGATTCAGCAGTATTTCACATGTCCTACCTTTTAAATAAGCTTTACCCTGCCCATGGGGCTAACTTAAGCCTACCTTAGTGGTGGCTTACATGCACTAAAAGGGAAGGTTTAGGCCTGGTAAGTAGGTGCACTTGCCAGGTCGACATGGCAGTTTAAAACTGCACACACCGGCACAGCAATGGCAGGTCTGAGACATGTTTATAGGGCTACTCATGGGGTTGGCACAATTAGTGCTGCAGGCCCAGTAGTAGCATTTGATTTACGGGCCCTGGGCACACATGAGCCACTATACTAGGGACTTACTAGTAAATAAAATATGCAAAATATGGATAAGCACTGATCAGCAGTGGTAAAGTGCCCAGAGTACCAAAAACAGCAAATAGGAAATCCAGCACACAGTCAAAAATACAAGAAGCAGAGAAAAAAGACGGGGTAACCTTGCCAAGGACACCAGGTCCAACACCTTCCAATGGGAAGAGGCAAATAGTTCATGTTTGGTATCTTTCTAATTGTAATGGGAAATCTTCTTTTATGGTGAAGTCGGATTTCAAATTACAATTTTGAAAATGCCACAGACTATCTCTGGATCACATGACTAGATGTAGCTGGCCATTGGTCTTCCTGTATTGCTCCCAGATAGCCACACACAAAATAGAGCTCAGGTGTGATGGAAAGGCTTTCCCTGGCAGGAATGTGGGAGCGGAGCTGGGAACAGCTGTGCCCTGCCTTCCCACAAAGGATTGCAGACCCCCTGTAGTTAGTGTAGAGCCAGGGCCCCAGGTATACATTTTGGACCTCAGACACCTACTCTTCAGTACACTTTTGGACCTGTGGAATATTCTACCAGGATGAAGGACAGCTGTGCTGCTGAAAAGACTGGCACTGTACTGGAACGCTGCCCTCCTGTGCTGACGTGCTGACCGGCTGCCTAGGTGAAAAAGACCAGACCAGCAACCTGTACCTAGGACCACCAGAGTGACTCCAGGGGTTACTTTCTTGCAACCAGCCCCTAGACTCTGCAACTGTGAGTCCTACATACCAAGTGGTGTTACTCCAGTTCTAAATCCTTAGAAGTGGGACTAAAGGTACTATGCCAGCCCATCTGTTGACCCATCGGAACTAGCACATTTTCCCTGCTGCATGGGGCAACCCTGAGCAGAAATGATGAATCACCTCTCCAACATAGACTTGTCCAGTGCAAGGACTTCGTATCACTCTTGCAGCAAGTAGCCTTATTAGAACCACGGCTACAAGGAGCATCCACAATGCAGGCCCTCACATCATAAGCCCCATGTTGATTGCATTTCCAATGATGAAGTAGGACTCCTCATCCCCAGCCCTGAAGCTTCATCGTAACTAGCCAATGTGTAACACATCTTTGATGCAGGACTTTGCATCGCAAGCCCCCCTCATTGACAGACTCCTTGACAATGACACAGGACCTTGCATCGCTGCCATGCAACTCCCCAGAACCGACATTGTGTAATGCATCTCCGATCTAGACCTCAAATTGCTTTAGCTGTGTGAGGCACCCATGTTGTGAGACCTTGCATGCTCTGCAACCAGGATTTCCAGTACTCTTGTTCATCAGGCTTAACTGGGCCCCTGTAGCCAGCTAGCACTCCATTGCAGTTGGTCTGAACTTGTGGCTTTGTCCTGGTCTGGTGTGACCAGATAACCACAGTTGGCACTTTGTGCTCTTTGGCACTATACTCACTGAAATCTTTAAAACTGCATATCTCTAGTTCTACTGATTGTTTTGTGTTGTTTTTGTCTTGGTTTATAGATTAAAATTGACTTTGTGTTTCTAATTTGGTGTGGGATTTTCTTGTGTTGTGTTCTCACTTTATTGCTGTTTGAAGGGCTGCACAAATACTTTACACATTGCCTCTAAGTTAAGCCTGACTGCTTTGTGCTAAGCTACCTGAGGTTTGAGCATAGATTAATTTGGGGTTGTCTTGACACTTCACCCTGTCCGGGATTGTGTTTTCTGCTTGCGATGTCCCAGGCATGCTTAAGTTGAAACTCGAACTCAAAGATTTTGAACCTTCAGCTTGAGGAAGTCAAAGCATCTGGCTGAAAGGAGTTGAGGTAGTCTCTGCCTGTTGAATTATGTTTAGATATCTAACAAGCCAATAATATGGACATATGTCACCTAAGCTGCCAATTAACCGTAGGGCATTTTTTTAGAGTTTGGTGGGCAGAATACTCTATCACAAATGTGGCAGATGCTCCATCTGCCATATTGAAAGTGCATCAAAGCCTACGGAAATTGTAATAAAGTGGAAAGGAAATCTGCCAATTTTTGGCACAGTGTTACATCCACCAAATTCTAAATAAGCACATTAATCTCCAGATTGAAGATGTCAAACCCACAGTTTAAAATTGTCAATGGTGACAGTGCAGCATTGGCGGGAAAGTTCTGACCTGGCACAGTAGCCTTCCCAGAGCAGCAGTTCCAAAGTTTCTCCAACATGATTGTATCTAGATTGTCCCTGAATTGACATGGGTGCAATTGATGGTTCTAGTTTCAAAAGCAGAAGTTCAGTGTTTAGAGGGACTTACCTTTGTAGAGCTTCAGGAATAGATATAGTAAATTAAGTGCACTGCATGTAGGTTTTCTTTTGTCTATACTCATCCATTTTTAGAGCCTTTCCATTTTTTGCCTCTTTGCTCAGAACTTCATCATGCAGGATCTTCCACCAGGAATGCTTTCAGCTATGCCCATCCTGGAGCAAGTTAAATGTACTGAAAGTACTGAATAGCAAGCCAGCTTTAGCTATCTGTTAACAGACCTATTGTTTCCAAAACGTATCATATACTTAGAGGTCCCGGTTCATAAAGCTAAACTTGGATATTTGATCTAAGCTTACACCAAGCATCTAAGTTCACAACTTTGGGAATTCACAAAGGGCATTTATGAGTAGTATTTTTAGGTCTGCACTCGAGTTGGGGCATCTCCCCCCAGAGTGTGGACCTAAAGATACTGACCTACCGATCCACAAAGGTAAACTAAGGGGCATTTTTAAGAAAAGTGGCGCTGCACCACTTTTCTTGCACCCTTTAGTGCCCCCCTACCGCCACCATGTATGTGCATTTAAAATACAGCGCACCATGGTGCAGGGTAGGAGCCAATGGCATCATTTTTTTGAGCGCTATCGATGTACTCTGCAGGTGTAGTGCCAAAAGTTTGGCACTACTCCTGCAGAGTACATAGCTGCCCATTGTATTCAATGGAATGCCCCCTTTTAACGACTGCTCTGAACAGGCATTAAAAGTGCTGAAAAAAATGCTGAATGCAAATCTGCTAGATTTGCTTGCATCATTTTTTTGCCCCCCCCTAATGAGGGAATGCCCCCTTTGCATACATTATGCCTGGCACACCCATAAAGTAGTGCAAAGGGTTGCAAAGTGGCGCAATGCAAGTATTGTGCCAGTTTGTAAATATGGCGTGGCGTTTTTTGCCTTCTAAATCCACATTAACATAAATAAAATGACGCTAATATGGTGTTAGAATGACACTAGGGGCTCTTAAATATGCCCCTTGGCCTTATGATCTAAGTTTAGACTTTGGGGCATATTTATACTCCGTTTGCGCCGGAATTGCGTAGTTTTTAACTAACTCCATGTTTATACTTTGGCGTTAGACGCGTCTAGCGCCAAAGTCCATGGAGTTTGCGTCATTTTTTAGCGTGGACACCTACTTTGCGTTAATGAGATGCAAGGTAGACGTTCACGTCTAAAAAATTGACTCCGAGGCATGTGCGCCGTATTTACACTCCCGGGCAAAATTCATGCCCGGGAGTGGGCGAGTCAAAAAAAATGACGTACGGCCGCTTTTGCGCAGTTTTTTAGCGCCTGCAAAAGGCAGGCGTTAAGGGACCTGTGGGCTCTGAAGGAGCCGAGAGGTGCCCTCCCATGCCCCCAGGGACACCCCCTGTCACCCTTGCCCACCCCAGGAGGACACCCAAGGCTGGAGGGACCCATCCCAGGGACATTAAGGTAAGTTCAGGTAAGTTTTTTTTTTTTTTTTTTTTGTGGCATAGGGGGGCCTGATTTTTGCCCCCCTACATGCCACTATGCCCAATGACAGTCCCCTGGGCATGGCCATTGGGCAAGGGGGCATGACTCCTGTCTTTGCTAAGACAGGAGTCATTTCAATGGGGGTTGGGAGTGAAAAAAAATGACGCAAATCGGGTTGAGGCGAAAAATTTGCCTCAGCCTGACTTGCCCCATTTTTTGACGCCCAAACTCCATTTTCCCCTACGCCGGCGCTGCCTGGTGTACGTCGTTTTTTTCCACGCACACCAGGCAGCGCCGCCGGCTAACGCCGGCTAACGTCATTGATTAAATACGGCGCCCGCATGGTGCTTCAGAATGGCGTTAGCCGGCGCTAATTTTTTTGACGCAAAACTGCGTTAGCGCAGTTTTGCGTCAAAAAGTATAAATATGGGCCTAAAAGTCTAAGTTTACGAATTTTCGGTATTCACCCAGAGTGTCCTCTCCGGAGTGTACTCTCCACACCCAGAATGGAATCTTCACACTCGGGGAAGATCTCCGCCCTGAGTGCGGAGGTAAGGTTACTACTCGTAAATTTGTGAATACCAAATGTCATAAACTTAGACTTTTGGTCTAAACTTTGACCAAAAGTCTAAGTCTACCCTTGTGAATCAGGCCCACAACTCATAAGTTCCCTTTCTGAATTCCCAAAGTCGTAAATTAAGTCGTTTGGTCCAAGTTTAAATCAAACGTCTAAGTTTACCTTTGTGAATAGGGGGTCACAGCTGGCATTGTACAGCCTCTTTCTCATGTTTGGATGGCTTTGTTGTTCATCTCTACTGTTTGCACTTGATTTGATTACTTTCCTCCCAATTCTTCTGCTTGTCCCACATTAGAGCATTTTGATCTGCCAGTGTTTTCTAACGATAAATTACATACTTCTGCTGCTGCTTTGATGGCATTGTTTGATTTTCTTTCTGTATCAGCAGCACTCCATGAAACTGCATGTGATTCTTTGCTTCCTCCTTCATTTATTTTTGTGTATTTATTAATTTTACGATGGCCTGGCAGCTGCAACGTCCTACCAGACCCACTTTATTTGTTCTTAATCCTCTGCTCCCTGTGCTGCTGTTTCATTAATTTTTTCTCTTATAAGGGTTTGGCAGCAGCAAAGTGCTGCTGGGCTGCTCGCTCCCCTTTTATGCTCTCACCAGCAATTTTTTATTCTTATTTATTTACCTCTCTAAAATGTCCATCCACCAATGGCAATTGTGCTAAGATGATGTTGCATACTTATAACAGAATGCACTGGCATACATGTGAAGATAACGTTCAATGGGTTTTCATTATTATAACACATTGCAAGATGCCAGTCGTGCATTTGCATATGGCTTGACACATGCTGTAGCAAAATTCAAAGGCAAAGACAATAGCTCCTCGTCTCAGAGTCGAGACATATTGGCTTTGACAATGTTGGTTCTTGCCCTGTGTTTTACGGAAGTTCTTAAGTGCTGATGGGCTCTGTAGGGGTTTGAAAAAAGGGAGCCAACACACTATAATTACCTGACCCCAAGCCAATCATGGTGTCACAAAACCCCAAAACAAAGTAGTAATATCCTTAGATGAATACAAAAGTGAAAGTCTATAGTCTATGAGTAAGAATGGGGCTTCACTTCATATGGTCCTACTGCTCATGAATCCTGCACACTTTAGGAACAGATCTAACCAGTGATACAAAACAGTCAGTCAAAATGGAAGATCCATATGTCAGTCCAATAACACACAGGGTTCATAATGTTAATGTTCAAAACATTTATTCTTCACACATCAATTTCTAGCCAAGCCAACGAGTTTTTAGAGGACTTCATCAGGGTTGTACGTAAATATACACATTGCTTATTTAAAACCATATAAATAAACCTAAACCATCACAATTTAACATGCCTCCCAACCCTACAACTCTTATGTCCTATTTCCAAAAAATGGAAAAACAGGCATACACCATCTTGACACACAAAGCTCATGTTGTTTAAAGTACTCAACAAGTGTATTCCTTCACCATCCTTATTTACCATAATCCAAACATCTAATAATAGTGCATTAGTTCCATAATGTCATGGCATCCTCCATCCCCTTCCCCACTGGAGCCTCCTCTGTGCCTACCTCCTGTGCCCCTGCCCAGGCCCTAATGGACTTAACCAGCTCAATCTTCCTAATGTTAGTGGCTTCTGGCAATCCCTTTTCAGGGCACAACTACCTGAACTTGACAACAGTGAGTGTGGGTAGGCTAGCCAGATCAAGCTCCATGGTATACCTCATTTTTGTGTCACTTAGAAACAATCTTTGTAAAAATTGAGGCGGGAATTTAGAAAATTCACGAAAATTAATTAATTGAAAGTAGTCCAAATTAAAGATCAAAAGCAATTTTTGCTCTAGGACAATTTAGAGGATTTTTGTTTTGCTACACTTAACACTGTATTGTGATATTAAACACACGTACTGGATCCCACCACTGCGCAGCAAAAATGTTGGAAAGTGGATTATTGGTAAGGGCAGGTAGGTTAACAATAGGCCACAAACCCCCACTAGATCCAGTCAAGGTCTCAATAAATTAATCTTTGCTCAACCCTTGGTAGCTTGGCCTACTAGAAGTTAGGCTTAACTTCTGAGACAGGTATATCAAGCATTTAATATTGATAAAAATGTGAATAAGTGAAACACAACACAATAAAAATCCAACACCAATTTCTAAAAATAGGAAATAGTTTTATCTTTAAAATGAAACCAAAACAACAAAACTCCAATGTAGGGAACCAGAGATATGAAGTTTTAAAGATTACATGTAAAAAATGCTTTCTAGCGCCTAAAAATGAAAAGTGCCAACCGGGGACATCTGGTCGCTCTTGACCGGGACAAAGTCAAAAGTTGCGGCCGAATGCAATGGAGCCCTGCTCGGATACTCTGAGCAGCAGGCCTCGGTCAAATTTTTACCTTCTGACTCAGTCACTTTTCTTTAGCTTTTTCTCTCGTCGTCGGGCGAGGCTCCTCGTCAGGTCATCTGCGATTTAACGACAGCGGCTTGCTTCAGCACGGGGTCCTGGTCAACTCCTAGAAGTCTCGTCCATGGGGAAAAGCTCCGTAGCTTCAGTTTGAGTGTTAGAAATGGGGTCTCTGTTTGGCAGTCAGTTTGCACTCTGTCCAAGCAGGGACACTCACTCTAGTCAGAGTAAGGGAGATACACTGCTCAGATAACCCCTGCTCACTCCCTTGGTAGCTTGTCACAAGCCGTCAGGCTTATCTCAGAGGCAATGTATAAAGTATTTATACCAACACACAGTTAAACAGTGAAACACCATAAAAGCACTCAACACCAGTTTTTGGTGTCGCTGAGAATTCTTAACAGGAGGCAAGCTCATTCCACGCCCTAGGAGAAACTTCACAAGCAGAATTTCAGAAAGCAAAGCCCAGTCCTTCCCTCCTTAAGGCAAAAGCAGAGGCAGCAGGTAGCACAACAAAGCACCAGGCAGAGTGGCAGTCCTCTTCAATCATCAAGTGCTTTTCGTTGGCAGAGGGTCCTCTTGATCCAGAAGTAATCTGAACATCTGGGGGTTTAGATTCACTACTTATACTAATTTCTGCCTTTTAAGTAGGCAAATTCCAAAGGAAAATCTCTGTTGTTCACAAGATCCTGCCTTGCCCAGGCCTGACCCCTGACATACTCTAGGGGGTTGGAACCTGCATTGTGTGAGGGAAGGCACAGCCCTTTCAGTTGCAGGTGTCAGCTCCTCCCTGCCCACACTAGCCCAGGAAGATTCATCAGGATATGCAGGGCACATCTCATCTCTCTTTGTGTCACTATCTAAAGGGAATTCACTAACAGCCCTAATGTCAGTCTGACCCAGATGTGGACTCCACAGGCAGGCAGAGGCACAGAATGGTTAAGCAAGAAAAAGCCCACTTTCTAAAAGTGGCATTTTCAAGCAGGCAATCTAAAAACCAACTCTACCAAAATATGTATTTAAAATTGTGAGATCTGAGATCCCAAACTCCATATCTCTTTCTGCTCGCAATGGCAAACTGCACTTAAAAGACATTTAAAGGCAGTCACCTAGTTAACCTATGGGAGAGCTAGTCTTGCCATAGTGAAAACCAAATTTGGCAGTATTTCACTATCAGGACATGCTAAACACACCAGTACATGTCCTTCCTTTTAAATACACTGCACCCTGCCCTTGGGGCTACCTAAGGCCGAATTTAGGGATGATGTACATGTAGTAAAAGGGAAGGTTTGTGCCTGCAAGTGGGTACAATAGCCAGGTCGAATTGGCAGTGCAAAACTGCACACACATGCCTGGGACATGTTTTCGGGCTACTCATGTAGGTGGAGCAATCAGTACTGCAGGCCCACTTTTAGCATTTGATTTACAGGCCCTTGACATGCATAGTGCACTTTACAAGGGACTTACCAGTAAATCAAATGTACCAATCATGGAAAACCAATTACCAATATCTTTTAGACAGAGAGCACTTTCATATTTGCACTGGTTAGCAGTGATAAGTACCCAGAGTATAAAACGAACACAAAATAAATTACACCACAAGGTCCAAAAACAGGAGGTCAGAACCAAAATATACAGGGAAACGACACCAAGAGCTGCCAGGTCTAACAGGGAGGTACCTAAAATTCAGGTTGGGTCGCGGTTCGACCTCGCCGGATTGACTCTCGCTGACGAGTCGGTTACCTTAGGGTGCCTTTTTTCAAACATGCTCCAAACTTTTCCAAACTTCTGGATCTTCTTCCAGAAATACGTTTTGGGTCCTTGAAGTGTCCACAAACTTGAGCAAAGTTTTCCGAAGTTCTGAGTTGCTCCTTGTTAGTTGGGACTACAGTTCCCAGAATGGACCTGCTCAGAGTCCTCAAATGACCACTAAATATCTGGGCTCTTTTTGCAGGACTAAATGTAGGGGACTCTTGTTAGCTCCTTTATACCTGTAGCTTACAGGGAGTCCACTCCTGGATTTGCAGAAGTAAGGCAAAATCCTTTTCTTGTGAAGCCCAAAGTGTGCAGCTGGTACAGTCCTTGTGAGTGCAGCTCTCCAGGTGCAGGCCAGGGGTCCAGCAGGGCAGTCCTTCTTCTCCAGTATCTTCTTCCAGCAGGGATCTGAATCGTGGGGCAGCTCTGCCATATTTAGCCTTGCTTCTGGTGGTGGGAAGTAGGGGGAAAACTCATGACTAATGGGGTGCAGGCCACCACCATCTGGTGTGATCACTTCCTGTGAAGTGTGGCAAAAATCAATCCCAGAAAGCAACAATCTTTAAAAATCCAAGAATGAGAAAATGTCTCCTTAATGTTGGAAAGTGGATTATTGGTAAGGGCAGGTAGGTTAACAATAGGCCACAAACCCCCACTAGATCCAGTCAAGGTCTCAATAAATTAATCTTTGCTCAACCCTTGGTAGCTTGGCCTACTAGAAGTTAGGCTTAACTTCTGAGACAGGTATATCAAGCATTTAATATTGATAAAAATGTGAATAAGTGAAACACAACACACAATAAAAATCCAACACCAATTTCTAAAAATAGGAAATAGTTTTATCTTTAAAATGAAACCAAAACAACAAAACTCCAATGTAGGGAACCAGAGATATGAAGTTTTAAAGATTACATGTAAAAAATGTTTTCTAGCGCCTAAAAATGAAAAGTGCCAACCGGGGACATCTGGTCGCTCTTGACCGGGACAAAGTCAAAAGTTGCGGCCGAATGCAATGGAGCCCTGCTCGGATACTCTGAGCAGCAGGCCTCGGTCAAATTTTTACCTTCTGACTCAGTCACTTTTCTTTAGCTTTTTCTCTCGTCGTCGGGCGAGGCTCCTCGTCAGGTCATCTGCGATTTAACGACAGCGGCTTGCTTCAGCACGGGGTCCTGGTCAACTCCTAGAAGTCTCGTCCATGGGGAAAAGCTCCGTAGCTTCAGTTTGAGTGTTAGAAATGGGGTCTCTGTTTGGCAGTCAGTTTGCACTCTGTCCAAGCAGGGACACTCACTCTAGTCAGAGTAAGGGAGATACACTGCTCAGATAACCCCTGCTCACTCCCTTGGTAGCTTGTCACAAGCCGTCAGGCTTATCTCAGAGGCAATGTATAAAGTATTTATACCAACACACAGTTAAACAGTGAAACACCATAAAAGCACTCAACACCAGTTTTTGGTGTCGCTGAGAATTCTTAACAGGAGGCAAGCTCATTCCACGCCCTAGGAGAAACTTCACAAGCAGAATTTCAGAAAGCAAAGCCCAGTCCTTCCCCCCTTAAGGCAAAAGCAGAGGCAGCAGGTAGCACAACAAAGCACCAGGCAGAGTGGCAGTCCTCTTCAATCATCAAGTGCTTTTCGTTGGCAGAGGGGCCTCTTGATCCAGAAGTAATCTGAACATCTGGGGGTTTAGATTCACTACTTATACTAATTTCTGCCTTTTAAGTAGGCAAATTCCAAAGGAAAATCTCTGTTGTTCACAAGATCCTGCCTTGCCCAGGCCTGACCCCTGACATACTCTAGGGGGTTGGAACCTGCATTGTGTGAGGGAAGGCACAGCCCTTTCAGTTGCAGGTGTCAGCTCCTCCCTGCCCACACTAGCCCAGGAAGATTCATCAGGATATGCAGGGCACATCTCATCTCTCTTTGTGTCACTATCTAAAGGGAATTCACTAACAGCCCTAATGTCAGTCTGACCCAGATGTGGACTCCACAGGCAGGCAGAGGCACAGAATGGTTAAGCAAGAAAAAGCCCACTTTCTAAAAGTGGCATTTTCAAGCAGGCAATCTAAAAACCAACTCTACCAAAATATGTATTTAAAATTGTGAGATCTGAGATCCCAAACTCCAATCTCTTTCTGCTCGCAATGGCAAACTGCACTTAAAAGACATTTAAAGGCAGTCACCTAGTTAACCTATGGGAGAGCTAGTCTTGCCATAGTGAAAACCAAATTTGGCAGTATTTCACTATCAGGACATGCTAAACACACCAGTACATGTCCTTCCTTTTAAATACACTGCACCCTGCCCTTGGGGCTACCTAAGGCCGAATTTAGGGATGATGTACATGTAGTAAAAGGGAAGGTTTGTGCCTGCAAGTGGGTACAATAGCCAGGTCGAATTGGCAGCGCAAAACTGCACACACATGCCTGGGACATGTTTTCGGGCTACTCATGTAGGTGGAGCAATCAGTACTGCAGGCCCACTTTTAGCATTTGATTTACAGGCCCTTGACATGCATAGTGCACTTTACAAGGGACTTACCAGTAAATCAAATGTACCAATCATGGAAAACCAATTACCAATATCTTTTAGACAGAGAGCACTTTCATATTTGCACTGGTTAGCAGTGATAAGTACCCAGAGTATAAAACGAACACAAAATAAATTACACCACAAGGTCCAAAAACAGGAGGTCAGAACCAAAATATACAGGGAAACGACACCAAGAGCTGCCAGGTCTAACAGGGAGGTACCTAAAATTCAGGTTGGGTCGCGGTTCGACCTCGCCGGATTGACTCTCGCTGACGAGTCGGTTACCTTAGGGTGCCTTTTTTCAAACATGCTCCAAACTTTTCCAAACTTCTGGATCTTCTTCCAGAAATACGTTTTGGGTCCTTGAAGTGTCCACAAACTTGAGCAAAGTTTTCCGAAGTTCTGAGTTGCTCCTTGTTAGTTGGGACTACAGTTCCCAGAATGGACCTGCTCAGAGTCCTCAAATGACCACTAAATATCTGGGCTCTTTTTGCAGGACTAAATGTAGGGGACTCTTGTTAGCTCCTTTATACCTGTAGCTTACAGGGAGTCCACTCCTGGATTTGCAGAAGTAAGGCAAAATCCTTTTCTTGTGAAGCCCAAAGTGTGCAGCTGGTACAGTCCTTATGAGTGCAGCTCTCCAGGTGCAGGCCAGGGGTCCAGAAGGGCAGTCCTTCTTCTCCAGTATCTTCTTCCAGCAGGGATCTGAATCGTGGGGCAGCTCTGCCATATTTAGCCTTGCTTCTGGTGGTGGGAAGCAGGGGGAAAACTCATGTCTAATGGGGTGCAGGCCACCACCATCTGGTGTGATCACTTCCTGTGAAGTGTGGCAAAAATCAATCCCAGAAAGCAACAATCTTTAAAAATCCAAGAATGAGAAATTGTCTCCTTAGAGGTTAGATATGGCTGAGTCCACCCAATGGTGTGGCTACGTTTCCCTAACATACCCTTTTCCAGCCCCTCTCTTAATCAAATGATTGGGGTTCCTAGTTGTCTGGGGAGCAGGAAATGGGGGCGATCTGGTTGCTGTCCCAAGTGGCTTTCTCTCCTTTGAAGACCAGTTTGGCTACACTTCCCCCTCACAGCTCTGCCATCTTCTGAGGCAGTTCTCCTCCTACCAGATGCTTCCTTTCTTTCAGCCAGGCTACTTCACACCTCATCAAGGCAGCTTGGCTCAGGCTGCCAGAGGCTGACCAATCAGGAAAGGGCGTTAAAGGGCTGAAGTTGGTAACTTTCAGAAAGAGTTCTAAAACTCTTTCTCTGTGCTGGTTATAATACATTCAACCTTGGCAAGTTGTTGGGTTAAATATACTATTTATTTGGATACCAAATTTGATAGTTCAAGCTCCTTTCTGGGGGAAATGAGACTTTATTAATTTTAAATAAAGTCTCTCCATGTTAGCCTATGAAGCCCATTCACTACAATGAGGAAAAATAACTTTGGCAATTTTGCTTTCCCAGGGCTTACAAAATAACTTTCATAAAGTACCTACTTCTATTTACACTTCACCCAAACCTGGGGGCACTTAACATAGTCATTAGGGGTGACATATGTAAAAATATGGTATTTCAGGATTTTGCAAGTACTTTTAATTCCAAAGTTGACTTTGGCATTAACTTTACTTTAAAAGCAGTCAGGTAGGCAGGCCTGCCATTAAAATGACACAGAGGACCACAGCAGTGCACCTATGGGTGCACTAGCTATGATGGGGTCCCTAAACCTACATGCCCTACCACATACTAGGAACTTATAAGTAGGTTGTCAAAGGCAATTATAATTAGCCTTTTTGTATCTACCATTTTACGCAGAGCACTGGCTCTGGGACTGGTTAGCAGTGCCCAGGGCACAGTCGGAGTCAGTAACCACCAGTATCAGTCAAAAAGTTTGGGTGTGACCAGGGCAAAAAGGATGACTTTCCCAAGTCACCTCTAAATTGCCATAAGGGGAGAAAGAGCCCATTTGGCAGTCCATTGTGGACAAGATCAACAGCATGGGTCAATTAAAGGGCAGTCACTGATTGTAAAAAACGCTGGCATGACTATAGGCGTTAGACAAAGGAGAAACTGACCAACAACCTGGAGGCAGCCTTGCAGACAGGAGGAGGATGCCTGGTGCCCCAGGAGGAGCTGGATGCCTTGGAGGAGTGGGTGGCAGCTGTCATCCCAGGGTAGTTGGTGGCAGCAATTCTGTGACAGGACAGTGCTGGACATGAGGACCCACAAGATCTAAAGGGTATTTCCCAACATGGGACAATGTGAGAAAAAAGGTCATATTGTACAGTGCAGCTAGCTATGTCCCAGGGCTCAACTGCACTGTGTTCGGGACAAAAGGCAGGAATCTGGCTCATTTCCTGTTAAACATCACATAAATGCAAATCACACTCCCGAGTTAAATGTTGCACAGATCACTTCTGTTCCGTCACGTTTCTACCTTCCATGTGTGAAGTGCAGCAGCAGTCCAGGTTCACCGTTTGACAACGGCACATATAGTGGAATATAAAACATGAGTCACCAGAACTACAAGATCCACAATACAAACTAAAAAACATGTACTGGAACAACGCATCATGAACGGTCGCCTGAACTCTGCCCAACTTGACTGTGACAGTGTTGGCCACATTGCACCATAAGTCCAATGTGCCTTACTTGGGCCCATGCAAACAAATCTGGACTGTAAAGCAATGGACTGGAATGGGCCTGTTACAGGAGAAACAGCTCACCTGAGAAGGGGGTCAGGCGAGAGACATGTGAAGTATCAACACATAGGAACATGCCAAGAGTGTGTATATTAACTGGCATGAAACTACATAGCATACTGCTGCCCCAATAAGCGGGGTAAGAGCACACAGTTGTCAGCTGCTATGGTAGGGAACACCCGAACACCTGCCATGTCCTAATCAGACTGGGCGTGGGGGTGAATACACGTGCTGCACGTCAGAGGACCATGTTTTTTGAATCCAAAGAAGTTGTGTGGCTGTGGTGGGCTCCTTGTAGTGCAGTGCATTGTGTGTGCTGGCTGAGTATGTTGAACTGCCACTGTGTCTGAATAGGGAGTGTTGCTATGTCATCCTTTTCCCCGTTCACCCCCATTTGTTTGCTGAATGTTACTGATGGTAACTGACTCTCACTGTGCCCTGGCACTTGCTAGCCAGGTCAAGGCCAGTGCCATGTTGAAACACATACATGTAGTGGGGTACACTATGTATTAGGGTACCCTTACAATTGGCTGTACAGACCCTGTAAGTCCCTAGTAACTAAAAGAGCAAGGGGGTACAATCTAACTATAAGTCCATAATATATAATATGGCATGGAGATTAGACGCCCAGCAGAATTTGTGCACTTACATGTGTGCACTGAAGTGGGCTTTCTGTCCTTTTAAAGGCAGGCCTGCCTTGCAGCCTGTCTTTAAAAGTCAAATTCCTACCATTTGCAGAACAGCCCTTGTAAGTCCCTAGTAGATAATAGGGCAAGGGGGTGCCAACTACCTATAAGACCCTAGTAGATAATAGGGCATGGACTTTAGAGGCCCAGCAGATTTGCTGGCTTTTGCATGTGGGCACTGTTGGAGCTTTTCTGGCATTTTTAAATGCAACCTGCCTATGCAGATAGCATTTAAATGGAAATGGTGTCCCAAATCGACTTTAGTGCTATGAGCACTTTAAAAGTGATAATGTACATTATATTTACATACTAGGTACCCCCCCAGGGTCTCTCCTAGGTGTCCCAGGGGTGAGTAAATGTAACTATAAGCAGGGTAATTATAAAAGGTACTTTATAAACACCGGTGAGGGAAAACTGCTCCTTTAATGTTTCCATCATTGTAGATACCAGGCTCTATAGGCTAACATTGCAGTATCGTATTTGCTTGTAAATGGTGTTAGGAAAGGTATAGAAATACCATTCCAGGACTTAAAAGATTTGTTTTGATAAATTCAGCAATTTACTGTTGGTGAATTTATCACAACTTGTACAGAAAAAAAATTATGATTGTTTTCTTTCTGTAAGCCAAAATCCAGCCTTCTGGAGGTTCCCCAGATTGGTCAGTGCTAATAGAATTAGCAAGACTGCTTTGATTAGGTGATAAGTGGCTGTCCAGGGTAGAGGCTATCTGCTGAAGGGAGCTCTGGAGCTGTAAAGGAATGCCAAAGCAGGGGGGTAATAAAGCATCCAGTATCGAAGGAGAATGGGACAGGCAGGGTATGCCTGGCCATCTACCCCCACATCTTGTGCCCCTCAGCCAGACACCATGCTTAAGGAAGGAATTTGCAGATGTCAGGAGGAGGAGTACTATGGGAATGAGCCTCACTGGTAGTTGGTTTAGTTAGCTCTGACTGCTCTGCTGAGATTTCAGCCATTATGGATTTTGGAAGCATGGTGCTTTCTGGGTCTGGAATATGCCACACTTTAGAGGAAGTGGTAATGCACCTGGGTGTCACCTTGCATTCTATTGGTCAGCGATGACCCCCTTCCTGATGCCCAGGTGCTGGAAATAAATATGTGAGAGGTGCATAGCCTCTCAGTTCTGCTGCCAGAAACTACAAGAGAAGGAAGGACTGTCCTGGAATCTGGATCCGCACCCTTGGCACGCACTTCTGAGTGAGCTGCACCTGCTGCACAGTCTGGCACTACAGCCCTGGGGACTGTGCTTTGCTTCAAGAAGGACCAAGGAGTGGACTTCCTGCAGTTATAGGTTAACAGAACTTCACCTGCATCGTCTCCAGCAACAGTCCTCAGCCTGGAGTGCATCCAGTGGACTTTTAAGGAGATGGCCAGGTGCATTGTGGGAACTGTGGCCTGACCTTCCAAGAACCATCCAGGAGATTCCAGACCATTGGAGCTGTGTTTTGGACCCTTTGGACCTGCAAGGAGGACTTCAGGAAACATCTCCTGAAGTTTGGAGAACTTTTGTGGAAAAGCTCCAGGAGGTGACTGACTCGACCTGGAAAGTCAAGCTGCCGAACCCTCACAGCGACCTGACCTGGATTTCAAGTTCATCTAGCTGAAAAGCTTGTGAAGTCTGAGTTCTAGAATTTGACCGGGAACTCCCTGAAAGTCAAGCCGTCAAACCCTCACTGAAGTCTGCCTGGTGAAGAGCAGCAAGAGCCATCAGAAGAAAAAGCTCCAGAAAAGTTTCTAAGTGTGAAGGTAATATTTTGACAGAGGCCACCTACCTCGTTTTTCTGGCCCGTTCCTTCAGAGTTGGCAAACAGCAGCCACTGTCCACAAATATGGATCCAACTGTGTGTGGAATTAAATAACATAAGTGTACACAAATAGGAAACACATTGTAAGAACATATCCTCACAAATTCCTGAAGTGTAGCAAGGTTGGTAGCTGTGTAGAGGGGTGCTTGATATGTGTGAAAAACTTAACCTTTGGCCATATGAATGCACAATTTGCCTGATATCATGCGATCATAACACAGTATTCCCTCTGCCAAGATCTAAATCAGACCCTAAATCATGACAAAACCACATCATCTGCATTGAAACTGTGGGCTGAATACTGGTCACAGGGAATGCAGGCACCCTGGGGACTATGTGCAATTTGCACAGTAGTGGTGTCAATACGTCAAAACACAATCAATATAGGCATCGTGAAAAAGAATGCCGACCACCAAGGCAGATAAGGACCGTACCTCTTATCATGCGTGCAGAATTGATGGGCCCAGAAATCTGTGTAACTGTGCTGAAATTTGTGTCATGACATAAAAAGTCAGCCTTGTCACACAGTAGCTGTGTGAACAATGCAGATATACTGCCATCTAAAAGGCAACTACAATGCAACTTTGACTCAATACCTGTGGGTGACAGATGTCCTATGCAGCAGTGGTTAACTAAAAGTTAAATAGTAGCAAGTCTGATTGTCGAACAGGTGACTCATGTTAACAAAAAACATAGATCGCCATTAACATATCTCTTTTTAATTGTAGAGGATGAACTTGTACATCCTGACCAGCTGCCTGTCCTGGATGAGGATCTTGCTGAGGTTGACAGTCTGCCATCCCTCGACCAAGACACCCTCTAGCATATACTGGCCACCATTGATACACCATCTCCAGTTGAGGGAAGGGCCAACAGTGTTGCGGGGCCTCCAGACCACCCACCTCTCACCCAACAAACACCACCTGCAAGTCCACCCCCAGCCCTGGACTGTAGATGTGGACTAACTTCATGATACATTACAGTTACACCCCCAACCATCCCTGGAAGAATGCAAGGACCAAAGGAAATGAGTCGAATGATTGTAATATATTCAAATACATGAATCAAAAATATATACATATATAAAGATATTCACACTATAAACAAATATATAGACCAAGAATACAAGTCCAAGGGATTCCACCATCATAGTCCGTGGACCACTGGGCCCAAAATTCATGGGCGAGGCCCACACTTAATACCCGAACAAGACAGAGAGAACACTGCTGGGGCATCAGATAGAAATAAAACAGGCACCTCAGGGGGAAGGGAAGGGTGGGCACCTCAGCCGGATGGGTGCACGACGCCAGCTCCACGAGGGGGCTCCATGCCCATTGATGTATCCTGGGGAGTGCAAAGCCACAGTCTCTCAAGTCTCTACAGTGGGTGGGTTGCCCAGTGTTCCATCCTGGGGAGTGCAAAGCCACAGTTTTTCAAGTGGATAACAGTCTCCACTGGTTCGGAAGGGGGCTTTGTGCCCAGAGTGCTTCATCCTGCCAAGGACTGAGGTAGTGGATGCCTTTCTCCACTGGCTCTGGAGGGGGCTTTGTGCCCAGAGTGCTTCATCCTGCCAACGACTGAGGTAGTGGATGTGATACTCCACTGGTTCTGTAGGGGGCTGGGTGCCCAGAGTGCTTCATCCTGCCAAGGACAGAGGTAGTGGATGTATCTCTCCACTGGTTCTGAAGGGGGCTTTGTGCCCAGAGTGCTTCATCCTGCCAAGGACTGAGGAAGTGGATGGATCTCTCCACTGGTTCTGGAGGGGGCTTTGTGCCCAGAGTGCTTCATCCTGCGAAGGACTGAGGTAGTGGATGCCTTTCTCCACTGGTTCTGGAGGGGGCTTTGTGCCCAGAGTGCTTCATCCTGCCAACGACTGAGGTAGTGGATGTGATACTCCACTGGTTCTAGAGGGGGCTTGGTGCCCAGAGTGCTTCATCCTGCCAAGGACAGAGGTAGTGAATGTATCTCTCCACTGGTTCTGGAGGGGGCTTTGTGCGCAGAGTGCTTCATCCTGCCAAGGACTGAGGTAGTGGATGTGATACTCCACTGGTTCTGGAGGGGGCTTGGTGCTCAGAGTGCTTCATCCTGCCAAGGACAGAGGTAGTGGATGTATCTCTCCACTGGTTCTGGAGGGGGCTTTGTGCCCATAGTGCTTCATCCTGCCAAGGACTGAGGTAGTGGATGTCTTTCTCCACTGGTTCTGGAGGGGGCTTTGTGCCTAGAGTGCTTCATCCTGCCAAGGACTGAGGTAGTGGATGGATCTCTCCACTGGTTCTGGAGGAGTGCTTCATCCTGCGCGTGGCGGCCTCAGTAGCGTGGGAATCTTTGGCGCTCACTGGCCTGCGGTGCTTGTTGCGGCGTTGTCCTGTTCAGCGGTGCTGGTGGAGGCGGTGTCCTGTTCAGCGGTGCTGGTGGCGGCGGTGTCCTGTTCAGCGGTGCTGGTGGTGTCCTTGTCAACGGTGCTGGTGGTGGCGGTGTCCTGTTCAGCGGTGCTGGTGGCGGCGGTGTCCTGTTCAGTGGTGCTGGTGGCGGTGGTGTCCTTGGCAGCGGTGCTGGTGGCGGCGGTGTCCTTGGCAGTGGTGCTGGTGGCGGCGGTGTCCTGTTCAGCGGTGCTGGTGGCGGTGGTGTCCTTGGCAGCGGTGCTGGTGGCGGCTGTGTCCTGTTCAGCGGTGCAGGTGGCGGCGGTGTCCTTGGCAGCAGTGCTGGTGGTGGCGGTGTCCTGTTCAGCGGCGGTGTCCTTGGCAGTGGTGCTGGTGGCGGCGGTGTCCTTGGCAGCGGTGCTTGTTGTGGTCTTGTCCGCCGTGCAGGTTTTCCCAGACTTACCGGTTTTACTGTGCTCCTTCCCCACCTTGGATGGTGGCGCAGCTGTCTCCACACTCCCAACTGTACCCCTGGGAGCGGCTTTGGTGGAAGATTGTTTTCCTCTCTCCCGTCGGGCACTGGCCAACTTTTTATGCTTTTGAGGTGGGGGACTGTCCGTGCTCTGGCTCCTTGCCACACTGGCTGCCCTGCTGCCTGGCACACTCCAGAAGCCGGTTTCTACTGGCACCACTGTTCCCCCAGATGTTGTGGCTGAGGCACTGGGTTGGGACCTGGAGAGGCGGGCCCTAGGAGATTGAAGGGGTGGGGGAGGTGAGGGAAAGAGGTCAAGGTTGGACAGGAAAAGTTTTTTGGGAACACTGGGACGGGTAGATGGAGGGGGTTTGGGAGTGGAGGAAGAGGTAGTGGTTGTAGGAGGTGTACGTTTGGTGACTTTGGGTGAAGGTGCATGGGCTGGAGGCTGTCGTGAGGTGGATGGCTGTTAGGTGGGTGTGTGGCTGCGTTTGTGTACCTTGGGAGGTGGGCTCACAGACACACTGGGAGAGGACACAGGGGATGTGTGAATGGTAGTGGGGGTGGTGAGTGCACGTGAGCGGGGTGTGGTGGTGGGTGTGCTGGTGATGGAGGTAGTGGCTGACGATGTAGTGCATGCAGGTGTGAGTGGAGATGAGACAGGGAGGGAGGAGGGAGACGAGGAGGAGGGGGACACAGTGGAGGCAGTGGATGTTGGCATGTCTGCATGTGTATGATGCTTGAGTGAGTGCCTGTGGGATGTTTGGTGCTTATGTTTGCCTGAGCTTCCCTTATGTGTTGACGTGTGTGCATGCTGGTCTGATGGTGTGCTTGGGATAGGCTGAGGTACAGGGGTTTGGGTCTGGGTGGAGGAAGCTGGAGGGGGGAGGCTAGAGACAGGGACAATGGCTGCCATCAGTGCTGAGGCCAGAGTCTGAAAAGCTTGCTGTTGGGCTGCCTGACCAGAATGAATGCCCTCCAGGTATGCATTGGTTTGTTGCAACTGCCTCTCTACACCTTGGATGGCATTCAAAATGGTAGACTGCCCAACAGTGAGGGACCTGAAGAGGCCAATGGCCTCCTCACTGAGGGCAGCAGAGGTGACAGGGGCAGGGGCTGAGGTGCCTGGGGTGAAGGAGATGCCCACCCTGATGGGTGAGCGGCCACAGGGCAAACGCTGAGGGGCTGCTGGGAGGGCGGTGCTGGTAGGGGGGGTGGCGGCTGTGCCTGTAGATGCGGGGGCAGAGATGGGCCCGCCACCGCAAGGGAGCTCCCATCAGAGGGGGAGTCCGTAACGCTGGTCTCAGCTCCTGTGCCCGCCGTGGAGCTCCCCTCCACCTCTGGCCCACTGGTGAATTCGTACTCTGTTGTGTCGCTCTCCAGGGCCATGTGGGATGCAGCTCCCTCCTGCTCTGGTGCCACTGCTCATCCACCTGATTATGCTAATGCACACAAGAACGGGGAGACCACAAAAAGGGGGGGGGAAGAAAGACATGTTGAGTGCATGCAATACCGCTACCGTTGGCGGACACTACAAACACAGAAGCCCCCTGCACTACGCCGTGCACTTGGAGTTCCCTAATCAATCACAGGGACATGGGTTACAAGGCTATGCCCAATTGCTGCACACATGGATGTCACAAGAGCCTAAGTAGGTGTAGTTGGCTCTGTACACAGGTGGGGTGGGGTGCCACAGGGCCTGCCTTCAGAAGGGACCTTGCCTACTAACTCGCCCTGGCCTAGGGGAACCCACAGCCCACCTCCCCCACCCAGACACCTACAATGCGCGCTGAATCAGCTGAATGAGAGTGTACTCACCCCCTTGTGGCTGCTGTGATGCCCTCAAGCGCCCATCCAACTCCGGGTACACCACCGCCAGGATCCGGAAACATCAGGGGGGTCATGGTGCGACGGGCACACCTCCCACGTTGGGAGGCCATTCCCAGCTGGGCCTCCACCGTCTTCTTGCTCCAGTGGCGAATGTCCTCCCATCTTTTCCGGCAGTGGGTGCTCCGTCTGTGGTAGACCCCGAGGGTCCGGACTTCCTTTACCGATGGCACGCCAAATATCCTTCTTCTGGTGGGCGCTGACCTACAGGAATAGTACAGGGGAACAGAAGAAGATATAACCGTCCGCACCATCACAGTCATTGGCCCGCATCCCTACCCTTGCCATGACACACATGCACTCACCGTTGTTTCATGCACGCCTCATTCTCCCCCCCTATCTTTCATCCACACCACTCCAAACAGCCATTGCCCATACAGAATGCTCACAGTGTACTCACCTGTTTGTCTGGAGGACCATAGAGTAGCGTGTACTGGGGGAGGACCCCATCCACTACTTTCTCCAACTCCTCCGTGCTGAAGGCAGGGGCCCTTTCCCCAGACACACAAGCCATTGTCTCTTCCAGACTGAGGTCACAGCAGCACTTGCAGTGTAGGTCCTCTCCTGTCGAAGATCAGGCATCAAGTGATTGAACAGAGAGAAAATGGTGGTCACGTCCGCGGCGGTGCGTACTGTCCCCACCGGCGTACATCGTCATTGGATCCTAGGACCCATAGGGTCCAATGTTAACCAACGCAGGATTGCGGTGCGGTCTTCGACCGCCTACCGAGACGGTGTACAACGCCAGCGCAGTTACCTAATATCCCCTTGTCCCACTTTACAGGTCAGGCAGCCGCCATTTCAGGGGCCCACATGGCATTATTTTGGACTGTGTCACACATATCTAGGCCTTGCTTAAACACTAATACAGCCATATGTCGATTTGCAAACATTTTCCGATTAAGTTGTGTTTACGTACCTCAGAGTTGGTTGACTCTCTGCTCGCTGTTCTCCTCCATAGGCAACATCCTCTGGGGCAGGTGAGGAGATGGCGTACAGACCGCTGGTGGACCTGTCGACAATGGAGGAGCGACATGTGATCATCACCTACAGACTTGATCGTACCACAATCCTGGAACTGTGTGCCCAGTTGGAGCCAGGCCTGATGTCAGCTATCCGCCATCCCACAGGAATCCCCCCTCTAGTGCAGGTGCTGTCAGTACTCCATTTCCTAGCAAGTGGGTCTTTTCAAACAACAGTGACCATAGCATCAGGGATGTCCCAGCCTATGTTTTCCAACGTGTTGTCCAGAGTGTTGTCTGCCCTGCTGAAACACATGCGGAGCTACATCGTTTTCCCTCAGGTGGAGGATTTGCCTACAGTGAAAGGTGACTTCTATGCCCTGGGACATATCCCCAACATCATAGGTGCCATTGATGGGACACGTGTGGCCTTGGTCCCCCCACGCACGAGTGAACAGGTGTACAGAAACCAGAAGAGTTACCATTCGATGAATGTGCAGATGATGTGTTTGGCCGACCAGTACATCTCCCATGTGAATGCCAAATTTCCTGGCTCAGTGCATGACGCTTACATTCTGAGGAATAGCAGCATCCCTTATGTGATGGGGCAACTCCAGAGGCACCGTGTGTGGCTATTAGGTGAGGACATGGACCCTATCTGTCTGGGTCTGGGGATGTCCCTATGAGTTAGTGTGTGTCTGGGGATGTCCCTATGAGTTAGTGTGTGTCTAACAGTTGTCCCTCGCCATTTGCAGGTGACTCTGGTTACCCCAACCTGTCATGGCTACTGATCCCTGTGAGGAATCCCTTGACAAGGGCTGAGGAACTCTACAATGAAGCCCATGGGCGAACTAGGAGGATTATAGAGAGGACCTTCGGCCTCCTGAAGGCCAGGTTCCGGTGCCTCCATATGACAGGTGGTTCCCTATTCTACTCACCAAAGAAGGTATGCCAGATCATTGTGGCCTGCTGTATGCTTCACAACTTGGCTTTGCGACGACAGGTGCCTTTTCTGCAGGAGGATGGTCAAGATGGAGGTGTTGTGGCAGCTGTGGAGCCTGTGGACAGTGAAGACGAGGAAGCAGAAGAAGAGGACATAGACAACAGGAACACGGTGATCCAGCAATACTTCCAGTGAGACACAGGTAAGAAGACAACACTGCCTGCTACATCTGATTTAATTCTACTACCTCTCATCTGTCTGTCATTTTCACCCAGTGTATGGTCACTGAGTTGTCACTTTCCCTTGTGATTTCACAGATGTGGGTCCCACTGTGTGACATCTGCTTTGTTTCCTCACGGACTAGAGCTGTGTAACATAGTTATGTTAACAATACAATAGACATTGCTATTTCTCTCAGTTATTGCAAATACACAATTGTGAAAGCATAGACTGTCTCCAGATTGTTTTGTGATTTAAGCATGTTTATTTAAGTCCTAATTAGTGGAGGAGGTTGTAAAATGGTCATGGGTGATGGTGGAGGAATGTCCATGGCAGAGTTCAGTCTATTAATCTCACAGGTGCATTGTCAAAAGGGGCATAGGAAGTGGAGCTGGGGCAGTTCATGGATGGACAGGGTGACAAAGTGGGACAGAAGGGTGGTCTCATTTCTTGGCAGGGGTCTTGGCATTGTTCTCTGTCTTTGTCCTGGATCTCAGGGACCGCTTGCGGGGTGGTTCTCCATCTGCAGGGGGTGGGGTGCTGGTGTCATGGTCCTGTGGCAGTGCCTCCTGTCCACTAGCGCCGTCGAAGGTGGTGGGCAGTTCATCGTCCAGGCCAGTGTCAGGGGCCCGTTGTTGTGCCACAGTGTCCCTCCTGGTGTTGACGAGTTCCTTCAGCACCCCTACAATGGTGCCCAGGGTGGAATTGATGGATTTTAGTTCCTCCCTGAAGCCCAGATACTGTTCCTCCTGCAGCCGCTGGGTCTCCTGAAACTTGGCCAGCATTGCCATCGTCTCCTGGGAATGGTGGTAGGCTCCCATGATGTTGGAGAGGGCCTTGTGGAGAGTGGGTTCCCTGGGCCTGTCCTCCCACTGTCGCACAGCAGCCCTCCCAGTTCCCATGTGTTCCTGGGCCTCTGTCCCCTGAACCGTGTGCCCACTACCACTGCCCCCAGGTCCCTGGTGTTGTTAGGGTGGTGGGTTAGCCTGGGTTCCCTGTAGTGGTGGGCACACTGGTGATTGACGTATCCTGGGGAAAGAGGGATGGGCCCGTTGGGTGGGTGCCATGCTGGTGTTTCCAGAGGGGGTAGCTCTGTAGTGGCCTGTGCCAGTGCGAGGGGAACCGACTGTCCCGAGGTCCCAGATAGGCCGGGCTGGTCATCTTGATCCAGTTGGACAGAGCTGCTGTCATCACTGTGGGCCTCTTCTGTGGGTGGAGTGGACATGTCTGGACCCTCCAGTCCGGTGACGTTGGGTAGGGGTCCTGCAGGGGTGTAAAGGCATGATTATTGCATCTGTATGTGCCATGGTGTGAAATGGGTGGGTGACCCTGTACCCCAGTGCTTGCATTCCTGTGTAGGACCTTGTGTGATAATGGTTTAGGGGGGTGTATGGGTATGTGCAGTGGACATGCTTTGGTGATGGGTGTCCATGCTTTGGTGTTACATGCAGGGCTTGGGTTTGGGATGTGTGGTTTGTGATATTGGGACATACGTGAGGAGTTGGAGTGATGGGGGTGAGGGCGAGGGTGGGGTTATGCAATAGCATGCAGGTGGGTGGGGGATGAAGTAGTGAAAGATTTGCCTTACCAGAGTCCATTCCTCCAGCTACTCCTGTGAGGCCCTCAGGATGCAGTATAGCCAAGACCTGCTCCTCCCATGTTGTTAGTTCTGGGGGAGGAGGTGGGGGTCCGCCGCCAGTCCTCTGAACCGCAATGTGGTGTCCTGAGACCACCGAACGAACCTTCCCCCGTAGGTCGTTCCACCTCTTCCTGATGTCATGCCGTGTTCTTGGGTGCTGTCCCACTGCGTTGACCCTGTCCACGATTCTTCGTCATAGCTCCATCTTCCTAGCTATGGTGGTGTGCTGCACCTGTGATCCGAATAGCTGTGGCTCTACCCGGATGATTTCCTCCACCATGACCCTGAGCTCCTCCTCAGAGAACCTGGGGTGTCTTTGCGGGGCCATGGGGTAGTGTGGGTGATGTGTGGGGTGGTGTGCGTTGTGATGTGTGGGGTGATATTTAGAGGTGTGTTGTGTGAGGTGCTTGGATGTTGTGTGAGGGATGGTATAGGGTGCCTGTGGATGCTATTGTTCTTTCTGGTGGTGTCTCTCTCTGGCCTTCTGTCGCAATTGTTGACGTAAGGGTTTGTGGGTGATGTGGGTGGGTGTTTTATATTGTATTGGATGTGTGGGAGTGGTGTGTGTATGTGTATGAGGTGTGTGTATTTTGAATTGTCCAATGTAGATGTGTTTTGTAAATGTGTGTGTATTTTGAGCGCGGCGGTATGTACCGCCAATGGAATACCGCGGTTGAAAGACCGCTGCGTGGATTCGTGGGTCGTGATAGTGTGGGCGTATTCCTGTTGGCGTGATGGTGGAGGTTTTGTTATCGCCAGTTTATCACTGAACTTTGGTGTGGCGGACTTGTGTGGGTGTCTGGATTTTGGCGGATTCCGAGCTGTGGGTCGTAATGACCGTGGCGGAATTCCGCGGCGGTGTGTTGCCGGTCTTCTGCACGGTGGTAAGCGGCTTTTACTGCCAATTTTGTAATGACACCCATAGTGTTTTGCGGGATGTTAACCTTGTTTTACAAATGTTTTTATCTTGGCAGGATAATGACCTGTTGTCACTCAAAATGCTTTCTGCTATATGAACAATGTTATTCTGTTTAGTTTCTATTATACGTCTTTCAGATGTCCGTGCTCTTGATATATCTTCTCGCCATTTTACTCCTAGAGGTGTTCTCTTTAACGTTTCAAGACGTACTAAAACCAATATCTCTTCTGTGTTCTACCCTTTCTTCCCCAATTATCCAAAATTGTGTGTTGGTAACTGTTTAAAGGTTTATGAACAAAAAACTATCGATCTCAGAACCTCTTCTGCCACCCAACTTTAAATCTTTTTCAGGAAACCCCATAAACCAGTTTCTTCCCCCACCTTAGCTCGATGGGTTAAATGGATCATGTCCCTTGCTGGAATTGATATGTCCAAATTTGGAGCCCATTCTTCCCGGGGTGCAATGGCGTCCAAAGCCTTCTAGGCAGGTTCCCAACTAGAAGACATTCTGAGATCAGCAGATTGGTCAAATTATGTTATGTTTCATACTTTCTATTGTAAACCTATTAATTCTGCATCTGTGGTGGTGATTGATATGCTTTAAACAAGCATAATAGGAGCCTCCAGTCTTCACATAAAATGTAGATTTTCCATCATAATTTATTTGGAAAATCTACATTGTTGGGATATATTTGGTGCTGGTTTGCAAGTGTTTAGGAGAGTGATATTGGGAGTATGGTTACGGAAACTGAATATGCGTCTACAAATCAATATGTATAGAAACACTGAACTGCATTTACACTTAAAAAAAATATATATTTCTCCACAGGGAGAACATTTCCCGCAATGTAGAAACACCCTCTTAATCATTGCCAATTGCGTGAACCAAGAAGGTGTGTTTGCACTAATAAATGCAGCTATTTTGTCACCTACGAGCAACTAAGGGCCAGATGTACGAAATTCCTGAATTGCGACTCGCAAATTGCGAGTCAGAGAGACTTGCAATTTGCGAGTCACAATTCAGGATGCAGGATGGTGTCTCTGACACCACCTACGACTCACAAGGGGGTCGCAAAGGCCCACCTCATTAATATTAATGAGGTGGGTCGCAATTTGCGACCCCCTTGCGACTCGCCGCACTCACAGGGATGGTGGCCTGCTGGAGACAGCAGACCACCATGTCTGTGACTGCTTTTAAATAAAGCAGTTTTTTTTTTTTTGTAATGCAGCCCGTTTTCCTTAAAGGAAAACGAGATGCATTATAAAATGAAAAACTTAAACGTTTTAGTTTCATTTTTTCAGAGCAGGCAGTCGTCCATAGGACCCCTGCCTGCTCTGAAAAAATGTTTTCCATGCCATTCACAAAGGGGATGGGGTCCCATGGGGACCCCGTCCCTTTTGCGAATGGGTTACCACCAGTGTGACACTGGTGGTAACTGCGATTTCTTTGCGACTGCGTTCGTGGTCACAAAGCAATGCAGCATCGAGCTGCGACTCGCAATTAGGGAGGGGAACACCCCTTCCTAACTGCGACTCACAGTCCCGTTTTGCGATTCGGTAACCAGGTTACCGACTCGCAAAACGGGGATTGGGCATTGCAATGTGGTTTTTGCAAGTCGCAAACAGCGAAATTCGCTGTTTGCGACGTGCAAAAACTTTCCTACATCTGACCCTTAGATGTGCAAATATCTTTGTGAATCATGTCCAGTGAGTGTGGTGGTTGCCCATTAAGGATTGCAACACTTCTGAAATCTGGTATACATGATAGAATTTAATTATTGTTTCTTGAGGAGCTTCATTTCATTGCAGACAAGGTAAATTATCATTCTCCATCTATCAGCCTATTATTTCTGACTAACCTATAGGCCCTCTAGGTATCACATTTTGAACAGATTTATGATGTTTAATACACTGTCCATTTCAAAACTCTGGAGGTGCTTTTGCTCTCTCATAAACTGGCAGGGGCAGCTCCTCCATTTGGGTGGAGGAGCGACACCCCCCCGCCAGCAGCGGCAGCTGCAAACCTTTACAAGGAAACGATAATAAACAGTGTTCATTATTGTTTCCTTATGAAAGGGTGGGGCATACAGTTGCTGGGCTGGAGAGAGCCTGAACAGGCTCCCAGTCTGCCAAGGAGAGCCCTGGCAGGACTATCCTAGAAATCCTGACGCTGCTCAGAGCAGCCTCAGTGTTAGCCCGCAGGGCAGGCTGGGAGCCTGTGCCTGCCTGCAGCGACAGAGGAGAGGAGCGGCACGGCGAGGAGCGAGATAAGTGTTTTTTATTATTTTTTATTACTTTAATTGATTTTTCTACCAGAGCCCCCCCGCTACCCCTCCTCGCGCCGCCCCACCCCTTCCATGCAGCACGAGCCGCGACTGTAAACTGGCCTCAACTCTGCCTCCCCAGACCCTTAACCAGACTGCCTGCCAGGCAATAATGACAGTTTTCTTAACTTGTTTAGGCCAGTGCACTACCACTGAGGTTTCCTACACAACTCTGCTATGTGTCCCATGAAGGGACCAGACAGGGAAAAATAAAAAATGACCCGCGAATACAGGTAGAAGAAAGCCTGCTCTTCAAAGGCATTTATTTTTGGGGGGTTTTCTCACAGAGACTCCCACTTTAGAAGTTTGTTTGAGAATAATAACAAAGAATGCATAGCAGACCAAGAAACCATGATGCTGCATTGGCAAATGAAACATAGGCACAGAAATAGGTAGGTTGGGATCTCTAAAAGTGTCACACCGTCCTCTGCTTTGGGGGCAGAGGGGGAGGTCTCCACCAACCTGGAAGGCTGGCATACTTTAGATGGGTCCATCTCTTCTTGCTAGAGCTAGAATCCTGAGGCACTCAGGATTATTGTGTATTGCTGACAGCACCGTTTAAAATGTTTTCCAGAAAGATTGGTCCTGGTGTATACTCAATTGATTGTCATTGGGATCGAAATTGCCTTGCCATTACTATTCTCAAATCCAGTTTTCATATGAGTCACTTTTGATGTTTACAGTGCCTTGGCTTCTTATTTGGCATGAACATTTGCTTTTCATTTCTGTGAAAGTTTTGTTGATATTCTTTGGTACGCAAAGCCTCAAAATTTACATAGTTACGTTGTGGCTATTTGTCATGTCACTTATTTCCATGGCCTACAATTTGTTAGAAGACAAACTCCTAGGGTGCATTGTGAAATACGTATGGCTATTCTGTGGGTGGATCATCGTGGTACTTCCATTAAATACATTTGCACTGTAGTGTCCCGGGCATCACCATCTTCTTTTGTTTCTGACTGGAGGTGAGTAATACAATAACCTTCAAGTTCCTGCCTCTCTCTATTCAGCATACCCATTGCTGAGAAATTGCATTTTAACATGAATAAAACCATCTATTCCTTGATATGGCTTGTGGCAAGACCTTGTTTGAAGGCCCATAAACTGCATGCAGCAACTAAATCTGGAGGCCTAAGACCACCACACATGAGTGTTAACGTGCAGCCCATAGATTGTCACAGGAAGTCTACTTTTATGTCCACCCTAGATATACACCACTAAGGATTGCAGTTGAGTGGTCCATAATGGGTAGTGCAACATGCTGCAGTGTACTTTACAAAACCAAACCAACAGACCACTGGTCTGATAACCACAAAATCCAATCCACTATCTAGTTTGAAAAATGGCAAACATAAAACCTCTAGGTAAATCCAATAATACATGTGTTAGCTCCCATCTGGGACTATGATGACCTCCTAATCGGCAGGCATGCCTTAGAGTAGGAGTCCTTGAGCACGACCACCATATGCACCCTGTAACTCATGGTAACAGGAGGATGCTTAGAAACATTTCAAGGATCACTATTGTGCAGAACACAACGATGGGGGTATAAACAACTCTACCATTATCTCAAAAAGAGGTTTCGCCAAGACACAATTGAAAACCCTACTTCCTTGATATTGAAGTACATTCAGACAAGAGGTCAGATTGAGGGTGCTATATCTGGCATATATCTGTCATACACCATTCTTTTTGTACCATGTTGAGAAAAAAACATATGCCTTTGCTGGCAACAGAATGTCTCACACAAACATACAGAAGTAGAATGGTCTGATGTATTGGAACAGCATGACCAAGGCCTAAGGGGTTCTGTACTCAAATTAAGCTAGTTCACAATTTTGCAGAACTATTACTATACCATCTCAGGATCTATTAGGGTAAAACTAAGTTGAGACAAGAATTGTTAGTGATGCTTACTGTATGAAGGCACACTGACCCATGTGCTTAAGACGCCACTATCTCTGTTGATGAATCATGCTACCAACTGTTAGTAATTTATTTTTTTGCTCACACAGTACAACTAACCATATTGCATGATTTTACGGCTATGGTAGGGTTCACTCCCTAACGGAGGTGCTTGGTTTCACCCTCATTGACTGTAGCCTAAGCATGCATCCTCTCCCATTGGAAATCCCCCTTTTGTATACAGAGTGAAAGATGAAAACATTGTTTATGAAAGTAATTGGTCTTCATATTAGTAAATTACACTTAAGACCTGAGGCTATCTAAAGTAATACCTGAATGGGTGCTCACTACCCCACCTCACCCTCTCCTAAACCTCCCCCTCGACTTAAAGGCTCTAGATCATCAATTGATCGCCTTTGTTAGCTATCCCACTTTCCCATACCAGGAGTATTTGTGTTTATACCAAATTAAAATATGTTGACCAGTAAGAAGAAGAGAAAGGAGTTTATTATTTGTCAGAGGACAAAGCCAAGTCCAAGTACTACTTCATTAGATATATGGAGTAATTACTGTGAGGAGATATATCTCCCATGTCTTTCAGTTCAATAAGTATGAGCCAACTAAGACTGGCCCTTAAGCATGTGTGCTTGCTTAATGAAAAGAACATCCTGTCTATTTGCTTGTACTCCTGATTTCCTAATTATTCATCTTATAACACAGGGGATTCTGCAATTCCTGTATAAAACCCATCTCTAATTTCTTCATAATAGTCGACTTGTGACACACAATCAACTATTTTAACGAAATGACAAAGCTGCTCAAACTGTAATAATTCATCACACTTGAGTTCTGAGGTCAGAATGCCTGCTAACAGAGACAGCATCCGAGGGAAGAAGGGAGGGCAAGTCATGGCATAATGAATGCAGCAGTTTAAAGAACGAAAATGAAATGTGGCTTTTCCATTTTTTGCTCTGATTTTCTAGTTGAACAAAGATAATCAGAAAGGAGTCATTTATGGCAATACGTTTTTTGCACTCATTTGCACTTATATTGTAGAAAAGTTTGACATTTCCATATGTTTCTACACATTCTGAGTTACTGCACTTTTTTTTTTAAACTGATTTGTATTTAACTGTTTCTAAAATCTTTTTGCATGTTTAGAAGCATGCTGTCTCTTTCATAGGAAAGAGTTACGCACCAGGGATTTACGTGGATTGTGGGAAAGGTGATGGTTCGACAATGAGTATAAGGAATGAAGTACCCTCTGTTGTACATAATAAGGATATTGCAAATTAATTAGTAGTTCTATAACCTCATAAAGGAACTCAGCCTTTGGCCTTGTTCCTCAATATGGTCATGAAAGTTCTATGTGACTTGAAACATCCTTATAGTGTTTAGTAGGGGGTACTATAGCAAACCACGGTTATTGTTATATATAGCTACAGTACATTGTGCAAAATTTAGATCTGTGTTTATGTTCTTATGTCTACACACTTGACACACACCCTTTTCTTATGACAATGACTGACGTTTCATATTTTGGATTTTATATGGCTATTGTACTGGCTTCATGTATGAAAATTATTGTGTATATCTTTAATTTTTAATCATTATTTTAAAAAAAACATAATTAGTGTTGAAGACTGGTGAAAACCACAACCTCGTTGCTTTGCTAGATCATTGGTAAGTGAAGGAGGCCAATAAACTGCTGCCATAGCACTTTGAAACACTTAAGGGGCATATTTAAGCAAAATTTTCTGCACCCAGTGCAGCATCACTTTTATTGCGCCCCTTAGCGCCCCCCCCAAACGCCACCATGTGTGCTCCATATTCAAAATACAATGCACCATTGCAGTAGTTAGGGGACTAGTGTCAGAATTTTTGACGCAAGTCTAGCGCTTTGCAGGATTAGCGTAAAAAATTCTGACACTAATCCTGCAAAGCATCCGGAGGGCCATTGTAACCAATGGAAGCCTCCTTATAATGCCTGTTCTGTGCAGGTGTTAAAAGTACAAAACAAATGGCTCAAAAAAATCTCTTAGATTTCCTTGCGCCACTTTTTTGTCTCCCCAAACGGGGCAAAGCCCATTTGCATACATAATGTCTGGTGCAGGCATAATGTAGTGCAAAGGGTTACAAAGTAGGGCAATGCATGCATTGCGCCAATTTGTAAATATGACTCCATGTTTTTGGCCTTCTAACGCCACATTAGTGTAAAAAAATGATGGTAATGTGGAGTTGGAATGGTGCTAAGGGCTCCTAAATATGCCCGTAAGTGTGGTCTCCGTTACTGGAGCACGGGGCTGCGGAACCATGGATAAGCATATTTAATTCTAGCACATATGCAGAGAGGATTGTCAGATGCTTAACCAAAATTGTTGCTTTATAGGCGAAATGATATCTGACTAGACATATGTCCTAACTCCTATATTTCAGGACTGGAGTAGGAAAGTACAAGAGAAGCTATGAGGTTAACAGTAAGTAATGAAAGCATTCATGTAGATGGCCTGAACACAAATGTTTTGCTTGACAAAAAAAACGGAGAGCGTGCCTTGACTATGAGATCTGAAATTTCATCTCAGCGCATGTGGAGCGAATAAGTGAGAAGAGCAGAACTCTATTGCTTAACAAAACACAGAGAATCATTCTGTGGTCCTTTCATTGCTCTAGACACAGTATATTTTTCAGCATCAGTGCTGGCTTTGTGCAAACTCTGTTATTGTCTCTGCGGCCAAGAACATACTGTTTTATGCTGGCTAATTTTACACTTACTTTCTACCTTTTTCAGCTGCTCTGCCACTCTGACACAATATATGTCAATGAAGGAAATTTAATTTGGCCGCCTTGCCTCGGAGGGGCTGCAGAGTGAAAAAAAGAGGGTGCTGCAAAAGACAGGATCTCCCGTCGCCTAGCAACCAGCAGGCAGCAGAAACGTCAGTAGGATGAAATGTAGAAACTCAGTTCCCCAGCTGTAGCTTTAGAGTTCAGAAGTCAGGGAAAGACTGGACGTGGTCCCTTGTAAAACGAACATTTTAAGCGGGAAAGAAAATCACGGAAGGCAGACTGCCAATAGTAGACAACACACTGGGGAAAGACCACAGCATTCAGGCTGAAGTCCGCTCGAGAAGCTGGCTGAGGAGGCACTCAGCCTGAAAAAGATCTGAAGACCTCAGCTATGCATGGAAGAGTGATGCGGGAACGAGAAGACGGGGTCATGGCCCACTGCCTGTCACCTTAATTACTCTTGAAGAGGACAAAGGCAAGACGGGAAGGAGATGTCAGCAGGCCTTCAAGGGCAGCCAAAGTCAAGCATCACATTACACACTGAAAGAAAGGACTACTGCATTCTGTTGCCATCACCTGCGCAGCGTGCACGTTGGCACACCCAGAAGGAGGTGGTTGGTCTCAATAAGAAAGTGCCACATATCTGTGCCTTTTCCTATAAGAGGTGGCAAAAAAGTGTGTTCCTAGCATTTGCTCTGGGGTGTTTTTGGCTAGTTCATTGTTCAGCGACTGCCCTGTGTACTGACAATGTATAGTCTTAACCAGGTTATTGAAAACTGTATTGTGGAGACAATCTAGATTGCAAGCCTTAATCTAGATCCTGCAATGCGGGCAGCACCAAAAACATTTGTTCCATGTAAGACGTAACTGCTCATCTAGTCTGTCAAGATCATAACCTAACTCAAGGGAATTGATGAGAGCAACCCTCAAGACCAAGGGGGCAGGGTGTTACTAACCAGGAAGTAGCATTTTCTTTTTAGATCACAACCTACATATACTGTTATTTAAAGTTTTATTATTTCTAACACAAATGCATAGTATGGGAAGGGAAGGAGCTAGCTCACTTGAGGAATGACTTGGTTGCTGTTATCGCTTCCTTGCCCTCAAAGCTTCTCAAAAGATCTGCATCAGATCTTTTTGTGAGCTGATGGTGTGGTGACTGGTCTAACTGATGAGCTCAGAGGAATAGACAGAGCCAATGTGTTTTATGACAGCCCTTGGGAAGCTGTGAAGGAGATTGAACCCAAGTACTACTATGAATGCCTCTAGAGCTGTACAGGAGCAATGGTATCTACCGACTCCATACCTCCGCATGGCCACCCTGTAAAGGAACACAAAGGCAGCGTACAGGGAGAGGACAAAAGGGGGATAGAGAAGAGGGAGAAAAAGATCAGCCACCCCCCGTAGTGATGAGAGCTGTCATTCTCTCTTCTGTTGTCTTACAATTGTCAGTAGATAGTCAATCAAGAAGGCCTATTACATAAAATAGAAATAATATAATGGACAGTTACGTTTTCAGGTATTTTACGTTTTTTTCCCCTGGAATACTTGACTGTGGGAATGATGCCTGTTTTGTTTCTTGGGCAGATCCACTCTTTTGCAAGTGTAATATCAGGGTAACCCAGAGGTCATTCAAGTTTCAGACTGTAAACAGAAATACATAAGACACATTTCTAAAACATTCTTACATTCTCTGTTCATATACTTCGTAGACTCTAGTTCTTTTCTGAAGCCTGCCTGAACAAATCGTGTCCAAATACTCTGTGGCGAACACAGTTCTTTTACTACTGAGTTCTGGGTTTTGAGTTACTTTGTGATTCCAAATGACGTAGCCTCAATGATATCATGCAGGGTTCATCACCCACGTTTATCTTTACTTGAGAAGGTGGTTTAGGACTTTGCTATGTATATGTTTAATGCACATTAAACGAGGTTTACTTATTTATTTTTACATCTGTTAAACTGCTTTCTTTAAGGTAGAGAAACTCTGCTTTTCTGGCAAGTGTTCTTTCTCTGGGTGGGTTTCTTCGAAATTTTACTTGACAAGATAACACTAATCTTGTTAGGTCGAGCGTAAATGTTTAACGTATTGTATACTATTAAGTATATTTATACTGTGGGTTCCAGCAATTTCATTTGTTTATTCCAGTGTCCTTTAAAAATCCTTGCTTGCTAGTGGTCAGCTCAGCCTCTTTGTCCTGCCTCTTAGTCCTGTGAGCCCACCAGAGCAGATGACCGCCAATAAAAGCTGCTTAATGACCTCTGCTGCTGCTACCAGTGACACCACTGCAGATAGCCGCTCCCTTTCACCCGACTGGGACACACTGCTTTCACCTCTTCATTTACTTGTCATATCTCAGTAGCACAATCTGATTTTCATTTACAAATACACTAGAGTTTTTGATAACCTGCATTTACACATCATAATACAGTGCCAGCCTCAGGGTAGCGCAGCTCACCCCTCCACTTAAACATACACCTTTTCCTGCTTTGTCATCACTGTATAGCGTGTGCCACACCCAGAAAGAGACGTACATGGAGTGCAAGACACCACTGGGCTAATGTGTGAGGGAAGAGGTGTCTTCGCCAGCTTCATAGACATCACCCCCTTTGCCCCCACCTCCCAAGCACTTAGGGCGTCATTACAACATTGGCGGTAAAAGCCGCTTACTGCCGTGCCGAAGACCGCCAACATACCCCCGCGGCTGCGGAATTCCGGCACGGTCATTATGACCCACAGCTCGGAATCCGCCAAAATCCAGACACCCACACAAGTCTGCCACACCAAAGGTCAGTGATAAATTGGCAATAACAAAACCTCCACCGTCACGCCAACAGGAATACGCCCACACTATCACGACCCACTAATCCACGCGGCGGTCTTTCAACCGCGGTATTCCATTGGCGGTACACACCACCACGCTCAAAATACACACACATTTACAAAACACAGCCACATTGGACAATTCGAAATACATACACCTGATACACATAGACATACCACTCCCACACACCCAATACAATATAAAACACACACCCACATCACCCACAAACCCCTACAACCAAAATCCCGAAAGAAGGCCAGAGAGAGACACTACAATCTACAAACAAGCATCCACAGGCACACAACACCATCACCCACATAACATCCACGCACCCCACACAACACACCACTAAATATCACCCCACATATCACAACACACTTTCCTCACACATCACCCACACCACCCCATGGCACAGCAAGGTTCTCTGAGGAGGAGCTCAGGGTCATGGTGGAGGAAATCATCCGGGTAGAGCCACAGCTATTCGGATCACAGGTGCAGCACACCTCCATTGCTAGGAAGATGGAGCTATGGCGCAGAATAGTGGACAGGGTCAACGCAGAGGAATGGCGGCGGACCCCCACCTCCTTCCCCACAACTAACAACATGGGAGGAGCAGGTCTTGCTGATTCTGCATCCTGAGGGCCTCGAAGGAGTAGCTGGAAGAATGGACTCTGGTAAGTCAAATCTTTAATACTATATCCCCCACCCTACCTGCATTCTATCACATACCCCCACCCTCGCCCTCACCCCCATCACTCCAACTCCTCACAGATGTCCCACTATCACAAACCACCCATCCCAACACCAAGCCCTGCATGCATCACCAAAGCATGGACACCCATCACCAATGCATGGCCACGGCACATACCCATACACCCCCCTAAACCATCATCACACAAGGTCCCACACAGGAATGCAAGCACTGTGGTACACGGTCAGCCACCCATTGCACACCATGGTACACACAGATGCAATAATCATGCTTTTACACCCCTGCATGACCCCTACTCAACGTCACCGCATAGGAGGGTCCACACATGTCTACACCACCAACAGAAGAGGCCCACAGTGATGACAGCAGCTCTGTCCAACTGGATCTAGATGACCAGCCCAGCCCATCTGGGACCTCGGGACAGTCGGTTCCCCTCACACAGTCACAGGCCACCACAGAGCTTCCCCCCTCTGGAAACAGCAGCACAACACCCACCCAGCGGGCCCATACCTCTGTCCCCAGGACACGTCAATCAGCAGTGTGTCCACCACTACAGGGAACCCAGACTAACCCACCACCCCAACAACAACAGGGACCTGGGGACTGTGGTAGTGGGCACACCATTCAGGGGACAGAGACCTAGGAACACAGGGGAACTGGGAGGGCTGCTGTGCGACAGGGGGAGGACAGGTCCAGGGAACCCACTCTCCACGAGGCCCTCTCCAACATCATGGGAGCATACCATTATTCCCAGGAGACGATGGCAACAGTACTGGCCAAGTTTCAGGAGACCCAGTGGCTGCAGGAGGAATAGTATTTGGGCTTCAGGGAGGAACTCAGATCCATCAATTCCACCCTGGGCAACATCATAGGGGTGCTGAAGGAAGTCCTCAACACCAGGTGGGACACTGTGGCACAACAAGGGGCCCCTGACACTGGCCTGGACGATGAACTGCCCACCACCTCCACCGGCGCTAGTGGACAGGAGGCACCTCCACAGGACCACCACACCAGCACCCCACCCCCTGCAGATGGAGAACCACCCCAAGAAATGAGACCACCCTGAATGTCATCCTTTTGTCCCACCTTGTCACCCTGTCCATCCTCAAACTGCCCCAGCTCCACTTCCCATGCCCCTTTGGACAATGCACCTGTGAAACAAATAGACTGGACTCTGCCATGGACATTCCTCCACCATCACCCCTCACCATTTTACAGCATTCTCCAATATTGAGCACCAAGATAAACACCTTTAAAGGACAAAACAATCTGGAGTCTGTCTGTGATTTCGAAATAGTGTATTAGCAATTACAGTGACAAAATGCTCTTTCAATTGTAATGTCAACATACCTATGTCACACAGCTCTAGTCCATGAGGAAACAAAGCAGATGTCACACAGTGGGACCCACATCTGTGAAATCATAAGGGAAATTGAAAACTCAGTGACCATACACTGGGTGAAAAGGACATACAGTAGAGAGGTAGTAGTGTTAAATTACATGTAGTAGGCAGCTTTGTCTTCTTACCCGTGTCTCACTGGAAATAATGCAGGATAACCGAGTTCCTGTTGTCGATGTCCTCTTCTTTTGCTTCCTCATCTTCACTGTTCACAGGCTCCACAGCTGCCACAACACCTCCATCTGGACCATCCTCCTGCAGAAAAGGCACCTGTTGTCGCAAAGCTAAGTTGTGAAGCATACAGCAGGCCCCGATGATCTGGCATATCTTCTTTGGTGAGTAGAATAGGGAACCACCTGTCATATGGCGGCACCTGAACCTGGCCTTCAGGAGCCCGAAGGTCCTCTATAGAATCCTCCTAGTTCGCCCATGGGCTTCATTGTAGCGTTCCTCTGCCCTTGTCCTGGGATTCCTCACTGGGGTAAGTAGCCATGACAGGTTGGGGTACCCAGAGTCACCTGCAAATGTCGAGGGACAACTGTTAGACACACACTAACCTGTAGGGATATCCCCAGACCCAGACAACTATTCCCACTGATTTTGTTCCAGGTGCTCACCTAATAGCCACACACTGTGCCTCTGGAGTTGCCCAATCACATAAGGGATGCTGCTATTCCGCAGGATGTAAGCGTCATGCACTAAGCCAGGGAATTTGGCATTCACATGGGAGATGTACTGGTCTGTCAAACACACCATCTGCACATTCATCGAATAACTCTTCCGGTTTCTGTACACCTGTTCACTCCTGCGGGGGGGGAACCAAGGCCACATGTGTCCCATCAATGGCACCTATGATGTTGGGGATATGTCCCAGGGCAATGAAGTCACCTTTCACTGTAGGCAAATCCTCCACCTGAGGGAAAACGATGTAGCTCCGCATGTGTTTCAGCAGGGCAGACAACACTCTGGACAACACGTTGGAAAACATAGGCTGGGACATCCCTGATGCCATGGCCACTGTAGTTTGAAAAGACCCACTTGCAAGGAAATGGAGTACTGACAGCACCTGCACTTGAGGGGGGATTCCTGTGGGGTGGCGGATAGCTGACATCAGGTCTGGCTCCAACTAGGCACACAGTTCCAGGATTGTGGCACGATCAAGCCTGTAGGTGATGATTACATGTCTTTCCTCCATTGTCGACAAGTCCACCAGCGGTCTGTACACCGGAGGATGCCCCCATCTCCTCACATGTCCCAGCGGACGGTGCCTATGAAGGACAACAGCGAGCACAGAGTCAACCAACTCAGAGGTACGTACACACATCTTACACAGAACACGATACATAATCCGAAATTAGCATGTATGAGTGTTGAGGCAAGGCCTAGGTATGTGTGACGCAGTTAAAAATAGAGCCATGTGGGCCCCTGAAATGGCAGCTGCCTGACCTGTAAAGTGGGACAATGGGATATGAGGTAACTGCACTGGTGTTGTACACCGTCGCGGTGGGCGGTCGAAGACTGCTGCACAATTCTGCATTGGTTAACATTGGACCCTATGGGTCCCAGGAGCCAATGACGATGTATGCCGGTGGTGACGGTACGTACTGCCGTGGACGTGACTGCCATTTTCTATCTGTTCAATCACTTGATACCTGATCTTCGACAGGAGAGGACCTACACTGCAATTGCTGCTGTGACCTCAGTCTGGAAGAGACAATGGCTCAAGTGTCTGGGGAAAGGGCCCCTACCTTTACATCGGAGGAGTTGCAGAAACTCGTGGATGGGGTCCTTCCCAGTACACGCTACTCTACGGTCCTCCAGACAAACAGGTAAGTACACTGGGAGCATGCTGTATGGGCTATACCTGTGTGGAGTGGGGTGGATGAAAGATAGGGGGGGGAGAATGAGGCATGCATGAAACGACAGTGAGTGCATGTGCCACATGGCAAGGGTAAGGATGCTGGCCAATGACTGTGACGGTGCAGTTGGTAATAACTTCTCTTTTTCCCCTGTACAATTCCTGTAGGTCAGCGCCCACCAGAAAAAGGATATTTGGCGTGCCATCGCCAAAGACGTCCAGACCCTGGGGGTCTATCACAGACGGAGCACCCACTGCCGTAAGAGATGGGAGGACATTTGCCGCTGGAGCAAGAAGACAGCGGAGGCCCAGCTGGGGATGGCCCCCTTAACGTGGGAGGGGTGCCCGTTGCAACATGACCCCCCTGATGTTCAGGATCCTGGCGGTGGCATACCCTGAGTTGGATGGGTGCTTGAGGGCATCACAGCAGCAACAAGGGGGTGAGTACACTCTCATTCTGCTGATTCAGAGCGTAGTGGAGGTGTCTGGGTGGGGGAGGTGGGGGAGGTGGGCTGTGGGTTCCCCTAGGCCAGGGCGAGCGTGCTAGTTATGTCCCCTTTTTCAGCCAGGCCCTGGCACCCCACCCCACCTGGGTACAGTGCCAACTACACCTAGTCAGGCTCCTGTGACATCCATGTGTGCAGATGTCGGCCATAGCCTTGTAGGCCATGTCCCAGGGATTGCATAGTGGACCCCAAGTGCGCGGCGTAGTGCAGGGGGCTTCTGTGTCTGTTGTGTCTGCCAACGGTAGCGGTAATGAATGCACTCAACATGTCTTTCTTCTGTCGTCCCCCCCCTTTTTGTGGTCTCCCTGTTCTTGTGTGCATTAGCATCATCAGGCGGAGGAGCAGTGGCACCGGAGCAGGAGGGAGCTGCATCCCACATGGCCCTGGAGAGCGACACTACGGAGTCTGATTTCACCAGTGGGACGGAGGGCGAGGGGAGCTCCACGGTGGGGACAGGAGCTGACACCAGTGATACGGACTCGTCCTCTGATGAGAGCTCCCTTGTGGTGGCGGGCCCATCTGTGCCCCCCCACCCCACCTTCCAGCACCGCCCTCCCAGCAGCCCCTCAGCCTTTGCCCTGTGCCCGCCCACCCAGGAGGTTGGGCATCTCCTTCGCCCCAGGCACCTCAGGCCCTGCCCCAGTCACCCCTGCTGCCATCCAGGGTGTAGAGAGGCAGTTGCAGCAAACCAATGCATTCCTGGAGGGCATTCATTCTGGTCAGGCAGCCCTTCAGCGAGCTTTTCAGACTCTGGCCTCAGCACTGATGGCAGCCATTGTCCCTGTCTCTAGCCTCCCCCCTCCAACTTCCTCCACCCAGACCCACACCCCTGTACCTCAGCCTACCCCAAGCACACCATCAGACCAGCATGCACACACCTCAACACACAAAGGAAGCTCAGGCAAACATAAGCACCACACATCCCACAGGCACTCACACAAACATCACACACATGCAGACATAGCAACATCCACTTCCTCCACTGTGTCCCCCTCCTCCTCGTCTCCCTCCACCCTCCCAGTCTCGTCTCCAATCACACCTGCATGCACTACATCTACAGCCACTACTTCCATCACCAGCACACACACCACCACACCCCGCTCACGTGCAGTCACCACCCCCACTACCATTCACACATCCACTGTGTCCTCTCCCAGTGTGTCTGTGTCGCCACCTCCCAAGGTACACAAACGCAGGCACACACCCACCCAACAGCCATCCACCTCACGACAGCCTCCAGCGCATGCACATTCACCCAAAGTCACCAAACATACACCTCCTACAACCACAACCTTTTCCTCCACTCCCAAACCCCCACCAGCTACCCGTCCCAGTGTTCCCAAGAAACTTTTCCTGTCCACCCTTGACCTCTTTCCTTCACCTCCCCCACCCCGTCAGTCTCCTAGGGCCCGACTCTCCAGGTCCCAACCTAGCACCTCAGCCACGAAATCGGCGGGATCAGTGGTGCCAGTAGTCACCGGACTCTGGAGTGCACCAGGCAGCAGGGCAGCCAGTGTGGCAAGGAGCCACAGCATGGACAGTCCCCCACCTGTCAAGCATCAAAAGTTGGCCAGTGCCCGGCGGGAGAGGGGGAAGACACCAGCCACCAAAGTCGCTCCCAGGGGTACAGGTGGGAGTGTGGAGTCAGCTGCGACACCTTCCAAGGTGGGGAAGAGGCACAATAAACCTGGCAAGTCTGGGAAGATCGGCACGGCGGAAAAGACCACCATCAGCCCTGCAACCCAGGAGGCGACCGCCATCAGCCCCGCTGCCCAGGAGGCGACCGCCATCAGCCCCACTGCCTAGGAGGCAACCGCCATCAGCACCGCCAGCAGCAGCCCCGCTGGCCAGGAGGCGACCGCCATCAGCCCCGCTGCCCAGGAGGCGACCGCCATCAGCACTGCCAGCAGCAGCCCCGCTGGCCCAGACAGGACCACAAGCGCTAGTCCCGCTGGCCAGGAGGCGACCGCCATCAGCACCGCCAGCAGCAGCCCCGCTGGCCCAGATAGGACCGCCAGCACCAGCCCCGCTGGCCACGAGGCGACCGCCAATTACAGGCCCGCAGACCTAGACAGGACCGCCAGCACCAGCCCCGCTGGCCCAGACAGGACCGCCAGCACCAGCCCCGCTGGCCCAGACAGGACCACCAGCGCCGCTGGCCAGGAGGCGACCGCCAGCAGCAGCCCCGCAGGCCCAGACAGGACCGCCAGCAGCTGAGTCGCTGCCAAGGACACCGCCGCCACAAGCACTGCTGCAAAGGACACCGCCGCCACAAACACTGCTGCCAAGGACACCGCCGCCATAAGCACCGCTGCCAAGGACACCGCCGCCACAAGCACCGCTCCAAAGGGCACCGCCGCCACAAGCACCGCTGCAAAGGACACAAGCACCGCTGCAAAGGACACCGCCGCCACAAGCACGGCGGCCAAGGACACCGCCACCACAAGCACCGCTGCAAAAGACACCACCGCCACAAGCACCGCTGCAAAGGACACCGCCGCCACAAGCACCGCTGAACAGGCACCGCCGCCACAAGCACCGCTGGCCCATGAGCGCCAAGAGCAGTGATGCTACTGAGTCCGCCACGAGCAGGATGAAGCACTCTGGGCACCAAGCCCACTCCAGAACCAGTGGAGAAAGGCATCCACAACCTCAGCCCTTGGCAGGATGAAGCACTCTGGGCACCAAGCCCCCTCCAGAACCAGTGGAGAAAGGCATCCACAACCTTAGTCCTTGGCAGGATGAAGCACTCTGGGCACAAAGCCCCGTCCAGAACCAGTGGAGAAAGGCATCCACAACCTTAGTCCTTGGCAGGATGAAGCATTCTGGGCACCAAGCCCCCTCCAGAACCAGTGGAGACTGTTATCCACTTGAGAGACTGTGGCTTTGCACTCCCCAGGATTGAACAGTGGGCAAACCACCCACTGTAGAGACTTGAGAGACTGTGGCTCTGCACTCCCCAGGATTGAACAGTGGGCAAACCACCCACTGTAGAGACTTGAGAGACTGTGTCTTTGCACTCCTCAGGATTGAACAGTGGGCATGTGGCCCCCTCGTGGATTTGGCGTCGTGCACTCAACCGGCTGAGGTGCCCCTCTTTCCCTTCCCCCTGAGGTGCCTGTTTTATTTCTATCTGATGCCCCTGCAGTGTTCTCTCCAACATGTTCGGGTACCTTGTGTGGGCCTCGACCATGCAGTGTGGGCCCAGTGTTCCACTGACTTAAATGGAGCAATACCTGGACTTCTATTCTTGGTGTATATATTTGTTAATAGTGTATATATATTTTTGCATACTGGATTTTAATAGATTACAATGGTTACACTCATTTCCTTTTGTCTTTGTATTCTTCTGGGGGGGCTGGGGGTGTAACTGTAATGTATCATGCTGTATTAGTGTGTGTGTTGTACTGGGTGAGGGTGGGGGTGGGGGTGTTGCGTATTGCGTGTGTGTTTCCCTGTTTTTTCCCTCCCCCCTCCCCTGTGTCGTAGGTGCAGTACACACCGTGGTCTTCACCGCCGGCGTTAGTGCTCCTGGTAGAGGAGCAAGAAGATAAAGGCTGGGAAAATGTGAAGCTCTGGTTCCATGGTGTCCTAGTTCCTCGTGGGGTGTGTAGAGGTGAGCGTTTTCCCTTCGAAGTCCAGTTTCCGCTGTGTTTTTGTTCGCGGTGAATCTACCCCGGAAAAGGGGGCAGATTGGTAGGTTGTGATACTGTGGGCGGTACATTGTCCTCCGCCTGTCTGTTGGCGGTGACCGCTGCGCTGTTTGTTTGTACCGCCGTGGTGGTCGGAGTGTTAAAGTGGCTGTCTTTGTTGGCGGTTTCCACCACAGTCGTAATTCCAATTGTTTTACCGCCGGCCTGTTGGCGGTTTTAGCGCCGCTTTAACACCGACCGCCAGGGTTGTAATGACCACCTTAGTGTTCTGTTTCTTCAAGAGAATTGTTGTGTTTTGCAGATGATAAAATTTCTGTCATCTTAATTCCTCTGCATATTTCTGGCAATGTCATAACACCACTTGTTTTATAAAGTTTGTAAATATGGTATCGTTTATGAAAAAATGAATTTCTCATTGCAACTAAATAGCATTAAAATGCCATTAACAGTGTGACAAAAGGACAAAACCAATGTACGTTATGGCAGCATTGAAGTGTCTTAAAAAAGGTCACATTATCATTAAAAATAATGACCCCACCCCTTAAAACTTTTACTACTTCTGTGAATTGAGTGCATGTATTTGGGTGGGGAAAGGGTGCTTAGATCACCAATTTAAAGACATTTGCTTATGTGAGGCAGTTGTGATATCGCACCCACTTCTGATAGCCCAAACATCGTCTGTCTGCACTGTATCTGTGTCCTGTAACCTCATCATTGTGCTCAGTCGCCCTTTTGTTATTTTCAGACAGTACTAGGTAAACATTTTCTGATCACCCACAAAAAATATTTTAGGCGCCATGGTTGCCTAACTGCCATAATTTCTGAGGCATGTTTGTGGCAAAGACACTTTCCTCCACATTTCCGAGAGGTTCCAAATAGCCTGTTGCAGGTGAATTGCAGCCGTTGCCAGGACAAGGTCGTAGATCATGTATGTTGGTCCCTGAGTGGTTCATTTTGTCATCCTAGACGAATGTACCCTGACTTTTAACAAGGCGTCCACAACTCAACTTACGCAAATATTACGTAAGTAATTACTAGATTAATGGCGAACCACCCTCATAAACTAATTGATTCATACTTAAACCATACAAGCTTGGGGCATTTTTATAGAGCGAGAACATGAGCGCTCTACACCAGCACCATTTGCATTACACAAAGATACATTCATTTTTTGTAGGCGCAGCTAGGTAAAGTGAATTGCCCAGACTGACAGAATGTTGAGTTTATGGCTAGACTCGAAAGTATGAAAGATGGCTCTGTGAGGCAATTAGTTATTGCTGGGATATGTGGTGATCTGAAGACCAAAAGTTCACATTTCAGTAAAGCACACTCAGCCTTCCATGGGCTGTTACTTATATTACTTAACAGTGACATCTGTTGTTCTTAGTGCTTCGAAGCAAGAGATGAGCAGAATTAATTATTTAGCAGAATACAAATGTGGGTAATTTACTCACTCCCTCGCCCCACCCCCGTGAGTGGCAGGAATAGAATCCTATGATCATATCACTCTAACATCTTCCTCTGCTGCTGGCTCGTGCCCAGCATTATACCAGCCGCCTGAGAACCCCCTGGGGAAGAGGAAGTGGTCAGGGGCGTCTCTGACCTCCTGTGAAAAGAAGAGGGAGAGGGCCAGGGGGTGCTTTCCGAGGGCTCGGACAACTACCCCGGAAATGAAACAGCCACTGTGAGCTGAAACTTGATGCTATACTGGCAGTTTTTCATCAGTGTATACAATAACTTTATGAAATGCTGAGAACTAAGCTAAATATAAAAAAATAGTTAAAGCCGATTCAGTTCACAATACGTGTATTGTGTTATTGTGTTGTACATTCTCTATTAATGGGCATGTTTTTTTCATTTCTCCCCTTTACTTCATCTTTTTTATGTTGTGTGTGCAGTCCTTGGGGCGGTTTTGTTTGTGCCTTGCAGACTGACCCTGTTACATGGATCATTGCATAATTACAGATACCTTTGACTGTGAGCAAACTTCTTTTACCTTTTGTGTCTCTCCTTCGTGCTCATGCTTATGGTGACCATGGCGCCTTGAAGCGGCTTGCTTACGTAGCTGGCACATTGTAGAATATTTTATGAATCTAAATGTGTGTATGTTTCATGGCAAAAAGCTGTCTCGAATGCGTGCGTGTTTAGAGGGCTTTTAAACTGGGTGTAAACAGTGATTTCATGAAATAGTGAGGCATTTCCTCGCCTTCTGCATATTCATCATATTCATCGATTTGCATCCTATCTTGTCAAAGTCGCGGAAGTACCTTCCTTGCCCAAAGTTTATTTCTGATAAAGGTTTATATGATAAATGTATGTTTTAAGAATCTCTTCTTATTACAATTATGACAGTGATTCAGGCCAACTTAACATCCTTATTAAACTATGACTGTTTGAACATTGATATGTTTGGGTGATCCTTCTAGTTTATTTCTCCTCTGTGGCTGTCTTGTGTCTTTTTTGGAGGAATTGTGTTAGCCAACCAGCAACTCTGATGGTGGGGTGGTGAAAGTGGTATTCTATTGACATTAGTATGGCAGATTTAAATTAGGATGCTAAAAGGCAACATTTACATTTTTTTGCTGCAGATAGATAAAATAGGTAAATGGAAGTGCTTTAGTTAAATGCAGGGTAACTGGAATTATACGGCAGGAAAATACCAAATTATAAGGCAGAGTTGACCAATTTATGTGGCAAGAAAAGTCCAGTTATGAATTTACAATGCCAAGAGCTCTAACTCGAGCAAATGCGAGGCCTATTGCATTGCAAATGTTTGTTTTTCACTATGTCATCTCTTGTTCTTCATGTTTCCAGTATGTATCCTAAAATCTACAATATGATGATTGTGCGAAGGAAACAGGATCGAAAATAGAGAACCGACGATAAGCTGGACAGGTTCTTACTTCTTCAACAATTGCGAGGACTGGCAATGTGTCCTGATTTCTGGTCTTGGGGACTATTTATCAACTTTTCACACAGTGTAGCAAACCACCTTGCTGCACTGTGCTGCACTGCGTGAGTGTGCCTTACTTAATATATTATGGCACATTCCTATCCTTTTGGCTGCCTAACGCCAATGCAGGCCCCCTTGCCTCATGGTGCAAGCGTGCCTTCATTGCAGACAGGATTTTTTTGTGCGGGAAGGGGCACCTTCCTTCACAAAACTTTACAGCAAGTTTTCAGGCAGTCAAACTTTATAAACAGTTCAATACACACCCAGGTGCAAGCCAACAGACTTCAACAGCAGTTGCTGATGTGCGATGGCCCTCTGCATGCCAGGAAATGTTCTTCAAGCTGCTCTAATTTGAGGTTACAGATCTGATATCACCCCAGTAGGAGAGCTAACAGACCCCCATGCAGGACTGACATATGAACTTTGACATAGGGACAAAACATTAACTTGATGCATTCCTTCACAACCACAATAGAGATTCAGAGCCCCAAAAAGCAAGTCTCCCAGGCTCCTCTGACTCAGGAAGCTATGCAAGGATGACAGTTAGAGCTTCCCAGTGTAATATGCAGCAATGGAGCATTGACTTGTGATCCAGCCACTGATCCAAAACAGAATTTCTGTAACCACACAGGGACTATTCGGATCCTCTTGGACAAAAACGTAATATAAGGCCAGGTTAGATTTCCCAGAGGCCCACAGGCAGATCCAGGGCACAGCCTGCAGACTAATGCACCAACCACTAACTTAACACAGTTAGCAGTTAATGGTTTACTGGTCTATTTTCACATTTAAACTATTTTGGATTTTAGTCATTTTTTGTCATCTTCTTTATTAAAATATACTCTGTTGTATAAATTGGTTTGAGACTTTTCTTCTCTTGTGTTTTGACTTTATTGCTGTTTTTGTATTGCAAAAATGCATTAAACATAGTCTCTAAGTTAAGCATGTCTCCTCTGAGCCGTAGCTCCTAGAGGGTTGAGCTCAGGTTAATTTAGTGATTTTGAGGTTCCCCCTTGTCAAGGGTTGTTGTTATTACTTGAACTGGGTACTCATTCCCTAAAATAAATCCCCAATTTCTTACATGAAGGTATGAAAGTAATATTTCACATTTGGAATGTTTATCAGAAAAAAACAAAACTATTGAAAGTCTAGCTTTCATCTTACTTTACCAACCTACCACAATGTTGGACCTGGCCCTTTTTGCAGGGTCTCCCCCAAACTTTTTGCCTCCTTCAGCATATCTTTTCTGACTAGTTTTTGTTGACTTTAGGACTCTTGGCACTTTATCACTGCTAACCAGTGCTGAAGAGCACATGCTCTCTGCCTAACTTGTATTGGTGATTGGTTTATCCATGATTGGCATATCTGATTTCCAAGTAAGTCCTTAGTTAAGGGCACAAAGTGTGTCCAGGGCCTGTAAATCAAATGCTACTAGTGGGCCTGTAGCACTCATTGTGCCACCCACATTAGTAGCCCTGTAAACAATGTTTCAGACCTGCCGTTCTGTGTCTGTGTGTGCAGTTTTGCACTGCCAATTCGAGCTGGCACGTGTACCCACTTGCCAGGTCCAAACATTCCCTTTTACTACGTGTAAGTCAGCCCTAAGGTAGGCCCTAGGTAGCCCCATGGGAAGGGTGCGGTGTATTTAAAAGGTAGGACATGTTCTGGTGTGTTTTACATGTCCTGAGTGTGAAATACTGCCAAATTCGGTTTTCACTATTGCAAGGCCTATCTCTCCCATAGGTTAACATAGGGACTACCTTTAAATATCTTTAAAGTGCAGTTTCCAATTGGAAGGACATAGAGAAGTGGAGTTTGGGGTCTCTGAACACACAATTAAAAAATACATCTGTTGGTAAAGTTGGTTTTTAGATAGTCAGTTTGAAAACGCCACTTTTAGAAAGTGGACAGTTTCTTGCTCAACCACTAGACAGTAACACAAAGGGAGCTGCGGTGTGCCCTCCATATCCTGATGAGTCTCCTGTGCTAGAGAGGGAAGGAGGAGCTGACACCCGCACCTGAAAGGGCTGTGCATGTCCCCACATAATGCAGTCTCCAACCCCCTGGTGTGTGTCTGGGGCCAGGCCTGGGCAAGGCAGGAACTTGTGAGCAACTTCCAAATTTGCCTACTTCAAGGGCAGTGTTAGACCTGACAGCCTTAGGGTAGTCACCCCTAACTTTTTGCCTGCCTCCCTCCACTTTTTGGACACTGTTTTTGCTGGCTTTTAGACTCTGCGCACTTTACCACTGCTAACCAGTGCTAAAGTGCATATGCTCCCTCCTCTAAAACATGGTAACCTTGAATCATACCTGATTGGACTATTAATTTACTTATAAGTCCCTAGTAATGTGCACTTTATGTGCATAGGGCCGGTAGATTAAATGCTACTAGTGGCCCTGAAGCACTGGTTGTGCCACCCACTTAAGTAGCCCCTTTTCCTTGTCTCAGGCCTGCCATTGCAGGGCCTATGTGTGCCGTTTCACTGCCACCTCGCCATGGCATTTAAAAGTACTTGCCAAGCCTAAACCTCCCCTTTCTCCACATATAAGTCACCTCTAACGTGTGCCCTAGGTAACCCCTAGAGCAGGGTGCTGTGTGGGTGAAAGGCAGGACATGTACCTGTGTAGTTTACATGTCCTGGTAGTGTAAAACTCCTAAATTCGTTTTGCACTACTGTGAGGCCTGCTCCCTTCATAGGCTAACATTGGGGCTGCCCTCATACAGTATTGAAGTGGTAGCTGCTGATCTGAAAGGAGTAGGAAGGTCATATTTCGTATGGCCAGAATGGTAATATAAAATCCTGCTGACTGGTGAAGTTGGATTTAATATTACTATTCTAGAAATGCCACTTTTAGAAAGTGAGCCTTTCTTTGCACTTAAATCTTTCTGTGCCTTACAATCCACGTCTGGCTGGGCTTAGTTGACAGCTCCTTGTGCATTCACTCAGACACACCCCAAACACAGGGTACTCAGCCTCACTTGCATACATCTGCATTTTGAATGGGTCTTCATGGGCTGGGAGGGTGGAGGGCCTGCTCTCACACAAAGGACTGCCACACCCCCTACTGAGACCCTGGCAGACAGGATTGAACTGAAAGGGGACCTGGTGCACTTCTTAGCCACTCTTTGAAGTCTCCCCCACTTCAAAGGCACATTTGGGTATAAAACAGGGTCTCTGCCCTACCTCATGAGACACTTGCTGTAGAAGAAACCTGAACCAGAAACTACTGCCTGCCAAGAAGAACTGCCTGGCTGCTCAAAGGACTCACCTGTCTGCTTTTCTACAAAGGACTGCTGCCTTGCTGTTGGCCTGCTGCCTTGCTGAACTCTTGTCTGGCTGTGAAAGTGATCTCCAAGGGCTTGGATAGAGCTTGCCTCCTGTTCCCTGAAGTCTCAGGACCAAAAAGACTTCTCTTTTTCACTTGGACGCTCCGAGCACCGAAATTTTCGGCGCACAGCTTGTTCCGTGGCAAGAAAAAAACCGCACACCGACGCTGATCGACGCGACGCCTTCGGGGCGACCGAAACTTTGACGCACGGCCTCGCAAGGACAACACCGCCCAACTTCCAAGGAGAAATCGACGCAACGCCTGCCGTGAGATCGAAACTTCGCCGCGCAGCCCCACAGAACGACGCGCAGCCGGAAAACAAGCAGGAAAATCCACGCACAGACCCGGGACATCTGGTAATCCCCGCGACCCACAGAAAGAGACTGTCCGCGCGCCGGAAAACGACGCACGACTTCCCGCGTGAAAAATAACGACGCAAGTCCGTGTGTGCTGGGGAGAAATCGACGCACACACCCTTTTTCCACGCATCTCTTCTTCTGTGGCCCTCTGAGGAGATTTTCCGCTCCAAACCAGGTACTTTGTGCTGAAAGAGACTTTGGCCCTGATTCTCACCCTGGCGGTAATTACCGCCAGGGCGGAGGTCGGCGGTAGCACCGCCAACAGGCTGGCGGTGCTCCGCCGGGCATTCTGACCGCGGCGGTACAGCCGCGGCCAGAAGCGGAAAGCCGGCGGGGTACCGCCGACTTTCCGCTGCCCGTCTGAATCCTCCATGGCGGCGGAGCGCGCTCCGCCGCCATGGGGATTCAGACACCGCCTACCGCCATCCTGTTCATGGCGGCTCTCCCAATGACATGGGCACTGCAGGGGCCCCCGTAAGAGGGCCCCGCAAAGTATTTCAGTGTCTGCTTTGCAGACACTGAAATACGCGACGGGTGCAACTGCACCCGTCGCACCTTCCCACTCCGCCGGCTCAATTCTGAGCCGGCATCCTAGTGGGAAGGTTGATTTGCCCTGGGCTGGCGAGCGGCCTTTTGGCGGCTGCCCGCCAGCCCAGGGCAAATGTCAGAATCACCGCCGCGGTCTTTCGACCGCGGTGCGGTGTTCTGACGGCGGTACCTTGGCGGACGGCCTCCGCCGTCCGCCAAGGTCAGAATGACCGCCTTTGTTTGCTTTTTAAAGACTTAAGACATTCTTATATCACTTTCCAGTGATATCTCTACAAATTCACATTGCAACTTTATTCTTTTTGACCTACAATTATCCTGATAAATATTATATATTTTTCTAAACACTGTGTGGTGTATTTTTGTGGTGCTATATGGTGGTATTTTATGATCTATTGCACAAATACTTTACACATTGCCTTCTAAGTTAAGCCTGACTGCTCGTGCCAAGCTACCAGAGGGTGGGCACAGGATAATCTTGGGTTGTGTGTGACTTACCCTGACTAGAGTGAGGGCTTTTGCTTGGAAAGGGGGTAACCTGACTGCCAACCAAAAACCCAATTTCTAACATTAGTGATCAGCGGTGAGGATAGGACTTGTATTTGTGCAGTGACATACAGTAGCTAAGTATTTCACTATCTACCCACAGTTGAAGGTCAACTTGATTTTTATCTCTTTTTGCAAATTCGTTTTTTCCTGACAATTTTCAAAAACTAAATCCTCACTCAACATGTCTCTGACTGGGTCTCAGATAGGAGACTTTGACCTAGTCCGGTTGGATACATATACGGTCAAACAACTAAGAGGATTCTGCAGGGCAATGAGGGTACCCACCCAAGAGGCCTCCAAAAAGGAGGACTTTCAAGTGGCGCTGAGGGCCTGGGCAGAAGCCCATTTAGAGGATGATGAGGAAGAGGAGCCAGAAAATGGCCCCTCAGAGGATTTTTCACTATCTGTGGATGGTGTTACCACTGCAATTGTGCCCCCTTCCAGACCAGGGAGCAGTGTCTCTGTGCAAAGCCTGACCGCAGAGGAAAGGAGAGAGGAAAGGGAGTTCCAATTGCAAATGGCAAAACTGAAAATTGAGGCTCAACAGGAGGAGAGAAGGGCAGAAAGAGAAGCCAAGCAAGCTGAGGCTGAAAGAGCAGCCCAACAGATTGCAGCTGAGAGAGCCTTGGCTGAAAAGAAACTGTTATTGGCTCATGAACTGAGTCTCAAGGAGATGGACCTCAAGGAAAAACAGTCTGAATCCAGCAATAATGGTGGCAGCATACTGACAGGACCTGCTGGAGAAAAGAAGGTTTGTATACCCCAAAAATGTGGTGCCCAGTTTTGTGGTTGGAGATGACATAAATAAATGGTTAGCTGCTTATGAAGTTGCACTAAGGGCTCATGAGGTTCCTGAAGGGCAATGGGGGGTAACTATGTGGGGTTATGTACCGCCATTGGGGAGGGATACACTCCTCACATTGGATCAACCTGATCAAAACACATACCCACTTCAGAAAGCCACTTTACTTGCCAAGTTTGGGCTGACCCCTGAGGGATACCATCAGAGGTTCAGGGACAGCACCAAACAAACCACACAAACATGGGTAGATTTCTTTGACTTCTCCAGTAAGGCACTGAATGGATGGGCGCGGGGCAACAAAGTAGCTGATTATAAAGGTTTATATGACTTGATTCTGAGAGAGCATATGCTTAATACTACTTATACAGAGTTGCTCCAGCACTTAGTGGCTAGTAAGCTGACTGATCCCAGGAAGCTTGCTGAGGAGGCGGACCTCTGGGTTAGCACCAGAGTGTCCAAGAAGGTACCTGGGGGGGACACCCACAAAGGTGGTCAGGGTTCCCAACAGAAGAAAGAGGGGGGAGATAAACTTACAGATAAGGAACTCTCCAAAGGCCCCCAAAAGAATTCCCAGGGAGGGGGTGGCAAACCTTCCTTTTCCAGATTTGGGAAAAAGCCAGGGACATATGACAGGTCAGGAAAATCCAACCCCAAATGCATGGAGTGTTACCAGTATGGTCACTATAAAGGCGACCCCCAGTGCTCCAAGAGAGCACCGTCCACTACCGGACAGACACCTGGGTTGACTAGTGTAGCGCTCGGGGGGAGATGGACCCAGATAGCTTTGGGGAACAGGTAGAGATTTCCCTAGTGTCCCTGGGAGAAGGAGAAATGGTGCCCAAAGCCCACATGCCCCAAAATACTTCCAAGTACAGGCAGTGGGTCACCATTGATGGGCAGAAGGTGGAGGCTCTGCGTGACACAGGAGCCAGTATGACTACTATCAAGAGTCAGCTGGTGTCAACAGAGCAGATAGTCCCTAATACATTCCACCAGGTCATAGTCGCTGACAATCGTAAGAGTCACCTACCGGTGGCTCTGGTTCCCTTTGAGTGGGAGGGGGTCTCTGGTACTCTGAAAGTAGCTGTGAGTCCTGCCATGCCTGTAGATTGTCTGTTAGGCAATGATCTTCAGCACACTGCTTGGAAAGAAGTGGAGCTCAGGCCTCACCTGGAGATGTTAGGGTTACCTGAGTGGGTCTGCATGACCACACGGTCCATGGCTGACCGAGAGGGAAGTCAAGGGTGTCTGGAGCCTGAAACAATGGCCCAAAGAGCTGCCAAGAGGAGGGGCACGGTAAACCGGCCCCAGAAGTTTCCGCAGTGGCTGACGGGGCTCCTGAGGAGGAGGCTCCCGAGCCAACTGGGGAAGACATTGCCACCCTAGGTGACTTACCTGAGCTTGCTGGCTGGCAAGTTGAGGGTGGACCCACCAGGGAGGAATTCTGCAAGGCGCAGAAAGAATGTCCCACTCTGGAAGGTCTGAGGAAACAAGCCTCAAACCAGGCGGCAGGTGAAGCCTCTGGCGATCACCACATATATTGGGAGAACGATCTCCTCTACAGTGAGCCTAAGGTTCCGGCCTTTGGGGCAGCGCATATGCTGGTGGTCCCCCAGTGTTACCGAACCTTCCTACTGGGTCTGGCTCACGACATTCCCCTGGAAGGACATTTGGGGCAAGGCAAGACCTTTAACAGGCTTGTCACCCACTTTTATTGGCCCAGAATGAGGACAAACTCAGATATATTTTGCAGATCTTGTCCTACCTGCCAGGCCAGTGGTAAAGCAGGAAAAAGGGTTAAAACCCCCCTGATTCCACTTCCTGTCGTTGGCACCCCTTTTGAAAGGGTGGGCATCGACATTGTTGGTCCATTGGACCCCAAAACTGCCTTAGGCAACAGGTTCATCCTGGTTTTGGTGGACCATGCCACCCGTTACCCAGAGGCAATCCCTCTGAGGACCGTAACTGCACCAGTGGTGACCAGAACTCTGATGGGGATATTTACCCATGTGGGTTTCCCCAAGGAGATAGTGTCTGACAGAGGCACTAACTTCATGTCTCGTACATGAAGTCTCTGTGGGATGCATGTGGTGTAACCTACAAGTTCACCACACCCTATCACCCCCAGACTAATGGTCTTGTGGAGAGATTCAACAAGACCTTGAAAGGCATGATTGGTGGCCTCCCTGAGGCCATGAGGCGTAAGTGGGACGTCCTCTTACCATGCCTTCTCTTTGCTTACAGAGAGGTCCCCCAGAGGGGGGTAGGGTTCAGTCCCTTTGAGCTTCTCTATGGGTACCCTGTCAGGGGACCCTTAAGCATTGTTAAGGAGGGATTGGAGAAAGCTCCAAAGGCACCCCCTCAGGATGTTGTCAGCTACATGTTGGCCCTCCGCAACCAGATGACCCGCTTCTGGAAAGAGGCCCAAAGTAACCTTGAGGCCAGTCAAGAGGTAATGAAACACTGGTATGACCAGAAGGCCACCCTGGTAGAGTTTCAACCTGGAGACAAAGTGTGGGTAATGGAGCCAGTAGAGCCCAGAGCTCTCCAGGACCGCTGGTCTGGCCCATTTGAAGTAAAGGAGCGGAAAGGGGAGGCCACTTACCTAGTGGACCTCCAAACCCCTAGGAACCCCCTAAGGGTGCTCCATGTTAACCGCCTAAAGGCTCATTTTGAGAGGTCAGAGATCAACATGCTTCTGGTCACAGATGAAGGAATGGAAGAGGAGAGTGAACCTCTCCCTGACCTCCTCTCTGCCCAAGAAGGTGATGGGTCAGTGAACGGGGTCATTCTTTCTGACTCCCTGACTCTAAACCAGAAAGGAGACTGCTATGAGCTGTTGGAGCAGTTCTCCCCCCTGTTCTCCCTTACTCCTGGACTGACCCACCTCTGTGTTCATGACATTGACACCGGTGACAGTCTCCCTGTGAAGGGCAAAATTTACAGGTTATCGGATAAGGTGAAGGCCAGCATCAAGGAGGAGGTCTCCAAGATGTTAGCCCTAGGGGTTATCGAGAAATCCAGTAGTCTCTGGGCCAGCCCAGTGGTGTTGGTCCCTAAGGCTACTGCCCCAGGTGCGAAGCCAGAACTCCGGTTCTGTATGGACTACAGGGGTCTCAACTCAGTCACACGGACTGCTGCTCATCCCATCCCCCGAGCTGATGAGCTCGTTGACAGGCTGGGCGCTGCCAAGTTCCTGAGTACGTTTGATCTTACTTCAGGGTACTGGCAGGTCGCCCTGACTGAGGGGGCTAAAGAAAGATCCGCATTTTCAACTCCTAATGGCCATTACCATTTCCGGGTGATGCCGTTTGGATTTAAAAATGCCCCCGCTACCTTCCAACGGTTGGTTAACGGGGTCCTAGCTGGCAAGGATGCCTTCTGTGCAGCCTACCTGGATGACATAGCTGTCTACAGCTCCAGCTGGGAGGAACACCTGCTTCACCTCAAGGAGGTGCTTCAGGCCCTGCAACAGGCAGGCCTGACCATCAAGGCTAGTAAGTGCCAGATTGGGCAGGGTTCCGTGGTGTACTTGGGACACCTAGTGGGTGGTGGCAAGGTGCAGCCACTCCAGGCCAAGATTGAAACTATCAAGGCCTGGCAACCACCTAGAACTCAGACTGAGGTGAGAGCCTTTTTAGGCCTCACAGGATACTACTGCAGATTTGTCAAGGGCTATGGTACCATTGCAACACCCTTGACAGAACTCACTTCCAAGAAACAAACGAGGTTGGTGAATTGGACAGAAGCTTGTCAAAAAGCCTTTGACGCCCTGAAGGAAGCCATGTGCACGGCTCCGTGCTCAAGGCCCCTGACTACTCCCAGGAATTTATCGTGCAGACAGACGCTTCAGAGCATGGCATAGGGGCAGTCCTAGCACAGCTAAATGAGGAGGGCCTAGATCAACCAGTAGTCTTTATTAGCAGAAGGCTATTACCACGGGAACAGAGGTGGAGTGCTATTGAGAGAGAAGCTTTTGCTGTGGTCTGGGCACTGAAGAAGCTAAGACCCTACCTGTTTGGGACTCACTTCCGGGTTCAGACAGACCACAGGCACCTCAGATGGCTCATGCAGATGAGGGGTGAGAATCCAAAACTCTTGAGGTGGTCCATTTCCCTACAGGGGATGGACTTTACGGTGGAACATCGCCCAGGGGTTGACCACGCCAATGCTGATGGTCTCTCCAGATACTTCCGCCTTAGCGATGAGAGCTCCCAGGAGGTCGGGTAGCTCTCCCCACTTTCAGCTGGGGGGGACACATGTTAGACCTGACAGCCTTAGGGTAGTCACCCCTAACTTTTTGCCTGCCTCCCTCCACTTTTTGGACACTGTTTTTGCTGGCTTTTAGACTCTGAGCACTTTACCACTGCTAACCAGTGCTAAAGTGCATATGCTCTCTCCCCTAAAACATGGTAACCTTGAATCATACCTGATTGGACTATTAATTTACTTATAAGTCCCTAGTAATGTGCACTTTATGTGCATAGGCCCGGTAGATTAAATGCTACTAGTGGGCCTGCAGCACTGGTTGTGAAACCCACTTAAGTAGACCCTTTTCCTTGTCTCAGGCCTGCCATGGCATTTAAAAGTACTTGCCAAGTCTAAACCTCCCCTTTATCCACATATAAGTCACCTCTAACGTGTGCCCTAGGTAACCCCTAGAGCAGGGTGCTGTGTGGGTGCAAGGCAGGACATGTACCTGTGTAGTTTACATGTCCTGGTAGTGTAAAACTCCTAAATTTGTTTTGCACTACTGTGAGGCCTGCTCCCTTCATAGGCTAACATTGGGGCTGCCCTTATACAGTATTGAAGTGGTAGCTGCTGATCTGAAAGGAGTAGGAAGGTCATATTTAGTATGGCCAGAATGGTAATATAAAATCCTGCTGACTGGTGAAGTTGGATTTAATATTACTATTCTAGAAATGCCACTTTTAGAAAGTGAGCCTTTCTTTGCACTTAAATCTTTCTGTGTCTTACAATCCACGTCTGGCTGGGCTTAGTTGACAGCTCCTTGTGCATTCACTCAGACACACCCCAAACACAGGGTACTCAGCCTCACTTGCATACATCTGCATTTTGAATGGGTCTTCCTGGGCTGGGAGGGTGGAGGGCCTGCTCTCACACAAAGGACTGCCACACCCCCTACTGGGACTCTAGCAGACATGATTGAACTGAAAGGGGACCTGGTGCACTTCTTAGCCAGTCTTTGAAGTCTCCCCCACTTGAAAGGCACAATTGGGTATAAAACAGGGCCTCTGCCCTACCTCATGAGACACTTGCTAGAGAAGAAACCTGAACCAGAAACTACATCCTGCCAAGAAGAACTGCCTGGCTGCTCAAAGGACTCACCTGTCTGCTTTTCTACAGAGGACCGCTGCCTTGCTGTTGGCCTGCTGCCTTGCTGAACTCTTGTCTGGCTGTGAAAGTGCTCTCCAAGGGCTTGGATAGAGTTTGCCTCCTGTTCCCTGAAGTCTCAGGACCAAAAAGACTTCTCTTTTTCACTTGGACGCTCCGTGCGCCGAAATTTTCAATGACCAGCTTGTTGCGTGGCAAGAAAAACACCGCACACCGACGCTGATCGACGCGACGCCTTCGGGACGACCAAAACTTTGACGCACGGCCTCGCAAGGACAACGCCGCCCGACTTCCAAGGAGAAATCAACGCGCCGCCTGCCGTGAGATTGAAACTTTGACGCACGGCCAGCAAGGACAACGGCGCCCGACTTCCAAGGAGAAATCGACGCGACGCCTGCCGTGAGATCGAAACTTCGACGCGCAGCCCCGCAGAACGACGCGCAGCCGGAAAACAAGCAGGAAAATCCACGCACAGACCCGGGACATCTGGTAATCCCCGCGACCCACAGAAAGAGACTGTCCGCGCGCCAGAAAACGACGCACGACTTCCCGCGTGAAAAATAACGACGCAAGTCCGTGTGTGCTGGGGAGAAATCGACGCACACACCCTTTTTCCACGCATCTCTTCTTCTGTGGCCCTCTGAGGAGATTTTCCGCTCCAAACCAGGTACTTTGTGCTGAAAGAGACTTTGTTTGCTTTTTAAAGACTTAAGACATTCTTATATCACTTTCCAGTGATATCTCTACAAATTCACATTGCAACTTTATTCTTTTTGACCTACAATTATCCTGATAAATATTATATATTTTTCTAAACACTGTGTGGTGTATTTTTGTGGTGCTATATGGTGGTATTGTATGATCTATTGCACAAATACTTTACACATTTCCTTCTAAGTTAAGCCTGACTGCTCGTGCCAAGCTACCAGAGGGTGGGCACAGGATAATCTTGGATTGTGTGTGACTTACCCTGACTAGAGTGAGGGCTTTTGCTTGGACAGGGGGTAACCTGACTACCAACCAAAAACCCCATTTCTAACAGGCAGAAATGGGTATAAGTAGTGGACCCAAAACTCCAGATTTTTAGATTACTTCTGGATCAAGAAGAACCTCTGTCGAGGAGAAGAGCTTGATGCTTGAGAAGGACATCGCACTCTGCCTGTTGCTTTAATGTGCTGGCCTGCTGCTTCTGTCTAAGAAGTAAAGGACTGGACTTTGCTTTCTGCATTCCTACTTGTGAAGTGTCTCCAAGGGCTTGGACTGAGCTTGCCTTCTGTTGAGTAGTCTCAGGGACAACAAAGACTTCACCTACCAGCCTCTGGGTTCACTTGCTGTGGATCCTAACTCGCCAGTTGGTGCCTAATCCCGTCTCTGGGCCCCTGGGAGTGAAAAGCTGATTGAAAAACAAAAGAAAAACAGTTGAACCAACTCCAGACGACAACTGGAATGACACCGCTGCTTGACCCGACGCCACCTGCAACCGAAGCCGTGGTCCCCGCTGGAGTGCAACGACCCTGCCAGACATCACAGGTCTGATGCAGCCACAGCCCTGCTGAGTCCTATGACTTTGTGAGTCCCAAGTGCTGTGTCACTGACATCTGTGACACCTGACTCTGCTGAGGCGCCCGCATCCCTGTAACGTGACCGCGACCCGGAGCGTAAGGAACTAACACTTTGCACCAGTGCCACATTACCTCCCCTGCTCTGCAGTAAGGAACCAATGCCACACCAGATCCAGCAACGCCTCACCTCCTCGATTCCGTGCACTGGCTTATTTCTTCGTTATCAAAGGTACTGTGCCTGGGGGTCTGTGTGACTCGGTGATGGTGCCATTGGCATCAGATTGTTGGGAACAACTCCGTCACGACGCAGTGATAGCATCAGTGAAGCATTCATATTTCTAAGCACTATATTGAAATTTAATACATTTTTGTTGATCTGGTCTTGTGTGATTTAGATAAATATTGACTATTTCTTTAAACTGCTATTGAGTCCTTTTGTGGTGTTTTCACTGTGTTACTGTTTGTGTTTGTACAAATACTTTACACGTTGCCTCTGAGATAAGTCTGACTGCATGTGCCAAGCTACCAAGGGGATGAGCAGGTGTTATCTGAGCTGTGTATCTCCCTTACGCTGACTAGAGTGAGGATCCCTGCTTGGACAGAGTACAAACTGACCGCCAACCAGAGACCCCATTTCTAACACTCACATTCAAAATTCCACTACCCAGCCACTGATATGTTATGTCTAAAAATCTCCCACATTATATCAAGGGCTAGACACACAGTCATAAGCCAGAATTTCAGCTTATATCCTTAACAAAGGTGTAGGCATTAACAGCCTATGGCATGGTCTGTATGTGAACAACAATATCTCAAGCTATTCGTACATCTACTTGAAAAACATATCATTAAATGTAGTCACACACACTATCACTCCACACTGCCACTTCCTTAAACACATATGGGAGAGGGAATAAGGTACCTCTCACACAATGCAACACATGGTAATTATTAAGACCTTGCAATTGAAGAAAATGGTTAACCAATGCAATATATTGAATATGCCATCATATACAGGAAATCCTTTTACATTTTTAAAATACAATACATCTTGAAGCAAACAACAGACACAAAAGGTTCCAAATGTGTTTTTAAATGAAGAAAATAAAAAGGTACCAACAAATCTTCCTTCTTTGGGTACTGCAGTGTCTTAAAATAAAACATGATAAACAATAAAAGTCTGGGCCAGATCAGAAAAAAAAATGTCCTATCACAATCAATTTCTTAAAGTATGCCTCTGAGCATTGATCTTGCTTTCTCACCATTTGTAGCAATGTCTTCATCAAGAGTCTTTTCATCACCCTACTGCTGATGTTTTCTGATATCCTACTTTTGGGATGTGGAGAGGGGTTACAAGATAGTTTAGTAGAGCAGGGCACGGTGGTCCTGAAAGGAATGGTGAGGTTTTGAAGAATGGGAGGGGTTGTGGCTATGGAAGGGTTTAAGTGTTTTGGGCGTGGAAGGGACAGGTGGAATGGTGGAGGGACTTCAGGTGGGGTGTGGATCAAGGTCAGGGCTTTGAAATGGGCTGGTGAAAGAATGCTTTCAGGGGGCTTTGGATGGGGCCATCAAGTTTTTTAGAGGAGACGGGGCAAGAAGGAGCAGGAGTGACAGAACACTGATGTCAACTGAGGCACTAGGAGACTAGTAACATCTCAGTAAAGCAAATAGGGCAGAGCATGTGCCTTGCAAGATGCCTATGACTTAAGTAAGTTACTGACTGACACCCTGGACCACTTTCAACAATACCATCTAACCAACACAGAGGTTCGTAAGAGCCTCCTGGACCACTGCTGGCAGGATGGGGTGAGGGATAGTAGCCTGGGGTGGCAAAGACCTGAGCCCACTTCTGCACTTTGTGCTGATTTATATGCAAGGGTCCAGAAGTGAGGGTGTTAAAGATTTTCGTGGTGGTGGCTGACACAGGAACATATGGTACATCCTGCATAGGTTTGTCTGCTACCACAAGGGGCGGGCCAAAGTGGGAGGCCTCTGATTCAAATGTTGTATTAGCTTCCTGGCTAGTTTCATCACCCTTAGTGCAACTGGGTCCCTCAGTGGTAGTAGTTCCATCTTCCAACTCTCAGTGACACTCCTGCTTGTCCACCGAAGTCTGGCCAGAGCATTTCTTGCTAGCTTTGAAGGAAGCTGAAAGCACACATATGCACACATCAGTTATGTACAACAGTGGTCAATTACAAAAGATACATACATCAAAGAGGCCCAAATACAATACCTTTTACCATAATAATATCAATAAAGAACACATGGAGGGGCATTATAAAGGGCCTGATTGTAAATTTTACATAGAGGCTGCTTCTTCTCAAATGTCAAGTATATGTTTTTTGCTTATTACTAGTACATTACATCATCTACCACTTGTAATAAGGTGGTCGGGATATCTGTGATGGAATAATTACAAAAGATACATACATCAAAGAGGCCCACATACAATACCTTTTACCATAATAATATCAATAAAGAACACATGGAGGGGCATTATAAAGGGCCTGATTGTAAATTTTACATAGAGGCTGCTTCTTCTCAAATGTCAAGTATATGTTTTTTGCTTATTACTAGTACATTACATCATCTACCACTTGTAATAAGGTGGTCGGGATATCTGTGATGGAATAATGTGTCCGTCAAACTCTAAAACAGGACCAAATTGTCACATCTGACATAGGGCTCAATATTGAGTTTGGCAGACCATCTGCCAAAGGGGACACAAATCCTGTCCATGTTACAATTGGCATATGATATAATGCACTGGTAATTATCTAGCTTGCTAACTTTGCTAGATAAACAGACATTTGAGGTGAGAAAATCTAGTGTTGCTGGTGTTGCAGGGTGCTCCTTACTGCAACACCAGCTGCTCTCCACCTAAACTTGGGAACTACGCAGAGTTCTCCCTTCTTTTTTTGCATAATGTATGCGTCACTCTAACCCTGAAAGGGCTTTGTTTTGACTTATACCGGGTGCTCCCTTGTGACTGGACAAAGCTAAACACTTCTGAAGAGCTCAAATGAGAGCAAAGCATGTGTCAGGGGTTGCTTTTACTCATTCCAGGTTAGCTTGGATGGTATTTTACCAGTCCAAAGCTGTGATACTGTGCTTGGAGTGGTAAGTAGCTTTTGTTGTTTTATAGCTCGGGGAGGATGATACTGTGTCAATCCTATGCCTAAAGATTTTGCTGTACAAATGGCAAAAGACTAACCCTGTTTAGCTTGGCGTGGATAGCACTGTTCTAATCCTATGCTTAAAAACTTTGCTAGATAATCAGACATATGAGATGAGCAAATCTAGAGTATTGCAGGGTGCTCCTTACTGGAGCTGCTCTCTACCTAAACTTGGGAACTACCCAGAGTTCTCAATCTTTTTTGCAGAATTTATGCATCATTCTAACTCTGAAAGGGCTTTGTTTTGACTTATACTGGGTGCTCCCTTGAGTCTGGACAAAGCTAAACCTCTCTGAAGAGTTCTAAGGTGTGCAAAACAAGTGTTAGGTGTTGCTTTTATTCATTCCAGGTTGGCTTGGATGGTATTTTACCAGTCCAAAACTGTAATATTGTACATGAAGTGGTAAATGGCTCTTGTCATTTTACAGCTTGGCAAGGATGACACTGTGTCAATCCTATGCTTAAAGATTTTGCTGTACAAATGGCAAAATACTTTGTCCCTATCTAGCTCAGCATGGATAGCACTGTGCAAATGCTATGCTTAAAAACATTGCGAAATAAACAGACATTTGAAGTGAGCAAGTCTAGAGTGTCGCTGTTGTTGACTCCCGATCCAATTCAAGATATCTGATGATTTTCATTGTTGTTTTTCTTTTTGGGCATCATAATGCTGAATTCAATAAAGTCCAAAAACACATTTAAAGAAAAATAAACCAAAGAATCCTGCTACTTCAATTTCCCTTCCTCACGGCAGGAATTAGGCCGCACCAGAGACATTGATTAAATATATTTTATTTAGAATTTCTCACCAACAGTGCATACAAACAATGGTCATTCGACATGTTTCAGCGTTTCCCTTCCACAGAACCACAGAGTCCCGCCATCTAGATTGTCCTTTTTAAAGTGCCCTTAACCAAATAGTCCATCATCACTTCTTATTCTTAAAAAACAAGACAGCATACTTTTTTACATGAAATTGTCAAGTATCATCCACCATTTTAAAGCAGATCTTTTTTGCATTTTTTATGCCCCTAAAGTACATAATTAATTTTTCTTCAATACAAAGTCATGCAGATGACTACTAACCATAAGTTTGGAGATGGCTGAGCTTAGTCTTGCTTTTTTACATTTTTTACTCCTTCACTGTTAGCCAGTGGATTGAAACAATATATTTCAACATAAATCATAGTAAAGTATATTTTAAATTACACATGATTGATACAAACCAACATAAATATATATTTTCACAAGTGATCCTTCAGTTTCAAAACAACAAAGCACAGAATCAATTGAGAGCAGGGACGTTCATTCCACCGTTCCACCTGACGCGTTTTGGCCAGTGGCCTTTCTCATGGGCCAAAAGTGTTATGATTCAGCCAACAGGCTATATTGTGCACATCTCATGTACATAAATAAAGGACATTGGCCCAAATGTATACTTTTTTAGCGCCACATTTGCGTAATTTTTTGATGCAAAAGTGGCGCAAACTTACAAAATACAATTATATTTTGCACGTTTACTCCGTTTTTGCATTATAAAATGATGCAAATGCTGCGCTAAAAAAGTATAAATATGGGCCATTGTTTTTTAACCCAACGTAAACCAGAGAAAAAGGCCAGCCATTTTCATGTAGTACAAAAGAATGGAATCTTGCAGAGCATAGCCATAACACTGTGATAACAATTTACAATTCCATACTTTTCAATCACAGTGCGTAATTTAAAATAATCACCTGCATGTTCTGTAGTCATATTTTAGCAGAATTGATGGAAATTGGGAAACATAATCTTATAATCTAATTGAAAGATAAGACTGCTATGATTTTTCACATGGTAAGAGTCTGATATACTATTACTCACATGAAATGAGATTATCCAATATACAATGAACAATATAATTACAACTTAACAATATTTTTGAAAACAGTGATGATTAAGCCCCAGTGGGCATATATCAAAAGATCAAAAGATCACAAAATCCAGAAACACAAAAGCCATCAAGAACATCAGACTTGTAACACAAAAAGGTATAGCCATATTTGTTAAAAATAACAGCAGTATACAAATATTAAGTCACAAGTCAGACAGCTCGGGTACATGGTTTCGGGCTGTGCTGGGAATGGGAGAATTTGACTGGTTATGTGCAGGGTAGTATGGGCCCAACTGCAACGACCCTCACCATCTTGGTGCCTCATAACAGCATTTGGTAGTACCTAGGTCCCCACTCATGAGAGGTGGAGATTTCAACGTGGCTCTCAATGAAGATCTGGATAAATCATTCAAGGCTAAATATACCACAATGTCAAAGGTAAGGGTTAGGATTGGAGACATGATCCGAGATCTTGAGCTGATGGATGTTGTGTGAACAGGTAGGGAAACAGAAAGGCTATACATTTTACAGTAAGAAGTGTGGTCACCACTTCTGCATAGACTACTTCCTCCTTGATAGATCCTATATGTCAAATCAGTCACTCACTCTCCACCTACTATCTCAGACTAAGCTGCAGTTCATTTGAAGATGGAGTTACCATCAACAAAGCTAAAGAGGGGGGTGGACAATAGACAGAACACTATTACAAGACCAGCATATGATGGAGGCCTTAAATCAAGAAACAAAAGTCTTTTTTCAACATAATATTGGTATAACCAGTGAACAGATGGTCAGGGATGCTTATAAGGCATTTTTAAGAGGAGGTATATTAAAGGCAGTACATGTAGAGTGCCTACAATCTAAGAAGAAGGTGGCATAGTTGATTGGAAAATCACCCAAAAAGAATGGGAAACCCACCTTGCAGCACTGCAGAGGACAGGGTATAATTCAAACCTAAGGGGTGAGCTAGAAAGCCTGCAGGGTGAGTACAGGGACATCCTTGAGCAAAGGCTACATGATAAATGGGACACCAGTAGGTTACAACACTTCGAATATGATAAAAAAGTAGTGTGCTTCTGGCAGGGAAAACAAAATCCGAGCAGGTAAGAAATTGAATTGGCACATTGGTGGAAACTGGAACAGGTAGGATACTGAAGGTGGAAAAGGACTTAAGAACAGAATTGCCATGCTCTCTGAGCACAGTATACATGAGGATGTAGATCCAGATTCCCAGAATATTAAAACAATGGTTGTTAAGTAAAGCCTTACATAGATTATCACAGAAGAACTGGGAATATCTCCAAGACGAGATCAGAGAGGAGGAAATCAGGAATCAGGTGGCTAATATGAAGAATGAGAAAACAGCTGCCCTTAATAGGATCTCAACAGAGCTCTACAAACCAATGACAGAGAATCTGTTCCCAGTTTGGAAGCTTCTGTTCAATTAGATCTACCTAGGGAACAAAGAGGTCCCCCCTCCATCCTGGTATGAAGCCTGATAATGAAATCAGGCAAGGATCCCAAAAATGCAGAGTAATTTAGACCAATTTTGCTACTAAACTGTGATTATAAAATCTTTGCAGGTATTAAATCTGGGAGACTTTCAAAGGTTATTAACACAGTCATCAATAACAATCATAAAAGGCTTTATCCTGGGCACACAGCGTAATGAGTTATTCCACCTACTCATAGGCACAATTGATTTAGCGGAATTCTTCAATGTTGGATTTACAATAATCATGGTAGATGCAGCAAAAGCTTTTGACAAAGAGTCAACTGGACATTTTTATGGGAGGTCTTGGAGGGGGCCGGCATCACTAACAATCTAGTAAAACCGTAATGGACGGTTTACACATTCTTTACCACTTATGAGGTGCACTAAACAAGGGTGTCCACTGTCCCCACTTCATTTTCATCTCTATATAGAGCCATTTGCACAGGCACTCAGACAAGATAAAGCTGTGCTTCCCTTTATGTACCAAGGCATCTCCATTGAGGTCACTCTATACATGGATGATTTAATCTTATATATTTGCAAACCAGAGTATTCAATTCCGAAACTTGAACATCACACTGAAAACTTTGGGGAAATATCTGGGTATTTATTCAATAGAGAGAAAACAGAAGTTATGGCTTGGCCAAGTGTAAATTCGGAATTTCATCTTAAAGATCAGATAAGGTATCTATGGGTTCAAATTACATGCAGTTTGGAGGACGTTTCTGGGAAAAATCAGGCGAAAGTCAGAAAGGAAATAGCCTGCTGAGAAAATGGGTATCCTTGCTGTTAGGTATTTATGGAAGGGTGAACATTATAAAGATGATGATTGTACAGAAAGTGATCTTTTTAACACTATACATACCCTTGTCATTTTGAACCAAACTGATCAGTAGACTACAAGGCAAGATATTCAGTTTTATATGGGCATCCAAAGGTGCTAGGATAGGCCATAAAAAGCTGAGAAGACATCCAAAACATGGGGGCTTGTCCCTGCCCGACTTTCAAAAGTACTGTTCTGCCTTCCAAACTAAAACCTTTTGCCTTTCAGCAAAGACTCCAGAGGCCACCCACCTCTGTAATATGTTTACTGTCATGTTAACAGAACTAGGTACAGAGAAGCTACTCTATGTTTTAAAAGAGTTTGTCCAGACAGCCCTGGGAACTTGGGTTTCAATTAGGACATAAATGGGGGTCCACTATTACTCCGATCTGGCATCCATCTGGGATTTCTCTGGAAATCTGCAGCAAATTGGCTATAGCCCGAACCTCCATCAGGACAAGACTGGCTTTCCTCAGCCAGCTATGTCAGCAAAAGTAATCGAGCATGGGGCAGGGGAGATGAGGGGAAAGTATGCCACCCCTTCATAATCTGGTGAAACAGAGTCATAACAGTCCAATGATTAATATTTAAAAAAACATCAAAAACAATCCTGCCCAAGAGGCTAACATCAATTTTGTTTTGGACATTCAGAAAATACTCTAAAGTCATTTTTAAGAATCTCAACACTACAAAAGCTAGGAGAAAGGTACAGTGCTCTAAAATGCCATCATATAAATAGCTTAAATGTACTGCAGTTTCTTCTTCAGAGTTTAGGCCTTTAGGAATCAAAGCTTCAAAATCTAAAATATATTTAGATTCTAATCTGCTGAGATTGCCAATTCTGTCATCCCGTTTTATATTGGTACCAATTCTATCAATTGAAAAAAACTGTAACAAATTACTATTCTAAATTTGCGGATCACAAAAGTATTGGGCAACTGGATATTGTTTGTTATTATCTTAAATGGCCTGCATGTGTTCGAAAATGTGTTTTTTGGCCCTATGAATTGTGCTTCTAATATACAGTTTGTCACAGGGGCAGCTAATACAATAAATTAAAAAATCTGAGTTGCACGTCAGATGTTTCCTTATCTCAAAGTCCCGGTTGGTCTTGGGAACTTTAAAACTGGCAATATTTCTTCTGTTCTTGCATGACTCACAACTAATACAATAACAGAAACCATTTATGATTGGTGTGGAATGATGATATTGTTATTATCTTGTATATGATTGTGGCTCAGAATGTCTTTCAAAGATTTACTTTTTCAGTATGTAATCTTTGGAGGTTCTCCCACATATTTAGCCAGTATATTCATGACAGTGTTTTTTAGGATTACCCTGACTTGTGTCATTTGTTATGAAAAGTTGTAATAAACCTTACATTGTCTTCTTCTTTATTTCTCTTAGGTTTTTGAGTAATCAACAGGTCACACCTTTCAATCATCTTTACTTTTTCAAAGCTCGTTTAATAGTTTTATGGCTGTAATGCGGCCCTCCTCCCTCAGCCTTTACGGCCTTGGGGACCACATCCTCCATGGCCTTTTTTTATTAGGAAGAGGGGGAGCACAGCCCCCTCCGTAAGCCCCTTTGGGCATCAAGGACCTCATTCCACAGAACCTTTTTTTTAAGCTGATGTGGGGTGCACAGACCTTTTCTCCAAGTCACTATGGGCCCCAGGAACCCACATCCCCAGACCCTTTCTTTTTTATTGAGGGGGGGAGCAAGCGGCTCCCCTCTATAAGCAACTATAAGCCCCTGGGAATCCATACATTGGGACCTTTTATTTTTTGAAGGGAAGGAGAGCATGGTCTGCCTCCCTGAGCAAATAGTGGCCCTTGGGACCTCATTCCCTATTGTCTTTCTTTTTTTAAGAGGAAGGGATGTGCACCGCCCTGCTCCTGAGCCACTTAGGGCCCCTGGTACCACATTCCCCGGAATCTTTTCTTAAGGGTTGGGGTTAGCAGCCCTCCTCCTCCTTGAGACAATAGTGGCATCTTCCCCTGAGGTCTTAGGAGGATGCCCCAGTGACCAGCAGGGATACCCAAAAAAGACTATATTGAGGGCTGCAGGAGGAGTCCCAGGGTCCCCACAGCCCTGCCACCTCCCTCCATGCATCCATCCTGGAAGCTTGGGCATGGTTCCTGCCCAGCAGGAGCAGGTATTTTTTACCTTAGGGGAACCCCATACCCCACCACAAGGGCTAGGGAGCAGGGTATCTCTACCCTGCCCCCTTATATAATTTTTATAAAAGAATCTCAAAACATAAGCCAATGTCTCTGAGTCCTGTAATAGGTGGCACAACATTTTACATGTTGCGGTCATCCAATCAGAGAACTTGCTTTGACTGGAATGCACTCTGGTGGGAGCAAGATGGCCAAGGGAAAAAAAGGCCTCTTAGGCCAATTAGAACACTCTATTTTTTTAAAGTTGAGCTTGTGTAAATATCGTGAGAGTCCCTCGAATCTAATTGTCCAGATATAAAAATATTTTTTAACCTCATTTTCTCAAAAATTACAATAAATCACTCAAAGCACACTTTCTGGAGCTTCCTGCCAAATTTGGTGTAATTCTGCTCAGCAGTTTTTGCAATGTTGCGTCCTAAAAAAGTTTATGGAAAATTCATTGAGATTTTTCCTTGTTGGTACGAACACCCCCCCCACACCTTTTTTTTCTCACTCCCGCTGGATGGACCACCCTGAAACTTTCCATGAAGAAACTACTTAAAGGAGAGCACCCTTTTCGAAAGGTTAATGAAGATTTGTCAAACTGAGCCAAATTTATTAGCAATCCTAAAAAGGCATTTCCTGTGGAAATGCAGACCTGACTATAACTAACCAGTGAAATCTGCCACTGGGTATGATATATACCTATGTTTTCTCTCGAATTATGTTATTTGAGATGTCATAAGTTCTGCTATGAATGCTATGATCTAACACGGTATAAATGATGCAATATGAAAGGATATAAGCTGTGCATGGGAAAGGCTCTAGTTATAGCTCATGTAGCCTGCTTGTACAACACTGTGTAAAAAGGTGCATGAGTCACAGTCAATTTAGGGTGGGCCAGAAAATATGACCTACAGTTATCACCATAACTTTCAAATTTCTATTGTTTGTGCAAAAAGAAAGCAAATTCACCTCAGCTCGTTCCTGGAAAGTTTTTTGGAGATCCATCAAGTGGAGTTCGAGAAAATAGGGGGGGGATCATAAAATCAAATTTGCCCATACATTTTCCATAGACTTCTTTGAGCAGTTTTACCATAAAAAACTGCAAAATGGAATTGCACGAAATTTGGCAGGAAGCTAGATTTTGGTTTGCACATTGTGCTTTTTGTGATTTGGTGTAAATCCTTCAGTCATTTCTGAAAAATAAAGGTACAAAAATATTTCTATATCTAGGCCGTTTGGTCCAAGGGACTCTTGTAAGAGTCTTGTGGGAGTGCCAATTTAAACATAGAGCACTGTGATTGGCCCAGGGAGTTTTTTTTCCCCCCTGGGCAAATTCCCTCCTGCAGAAGTCAAACTCCAGTGAGAGCTCTGATTTCATGCCTGCAGCATGAGAAAAATGTTGTTCTTAGCCATTACAGTAGTCTGGGACTTAGGCCCATATTTATACTTTTTGACGCAAACCAGCGCTGGCGCCGGTTTGCGTAATTTTTTTTACTGCCGGCTAACGCCATTCCTACGTGCCATGCGGGTGCCATATTTAAGGATTGATGTTAGCCGGCGCTGCGGGCTGGTCAGAGTAAAAAAAAAAATGACTCAAACCAGGCAGCACCGGCGTAGGGGAAAATGGGGGTTGTGCGTCAAAAAAGGGTGCAAGTCAGGTTTGAGTCAAAAATCATGGCTCAAACCTGATTTGTGCCATGTTTTGGCACACAACCCCCATTGAAATGACTCCTGTCTTAGCAAAGACAGGAGTTATGCCCCCTTGCCCAAAGGCCATGCCCAGGGGGACTTTTGTCCCCTGGGCATGGCCATTGGGCACAGTGGCATGTAGGGGGGCCCACATTAGGCCCCCCTATGCCACTTTAAAAAAAAATATATATATACATACCTGAACTTACCTGTATTTACCTGGGATGGGTCCCCCCATCCATGGGTGTCATCCAGGGGTGGGCGAGGGTGGCAGGGGTTGTCCCTAGAGGCAGGGAATGGCACCTGTGGGCTGTTTCCATTGTCAGAGACCAGGGAAGTGAGCCCACAGGTCCCTTAACGCCTGCCCTCACCCAGGCGTTAAAAAAACAGTGCACATCAGGCTGGGTGCTGTTTTTTAAGGCCCGCCTCCTCCTGTGCGTCAAAATGACGCAGGAGTATAAATAAGGCGCACAGGCCTTAAAGTCATTTTTTGGGCGGGAACGCCTACCTTGCATGTCATTAACGCAAGGCAGTTTCCTGCATCCAAAAAAATGACGCACACAGAGGAATTTTGTCGTCCGCGGGGTCGGGAGTCATAGCATAAATGTGCTGCATGTTTTGCGCTGAATGTGCGTCAAACGTTTTGACGCACATTCGGCGCAAACAGAGTATAAATATGCACCTTAGTCCCTTGTCCTGAAGTAAAAAAAGAAAACAGAATAAAAAGGGTCAGGGGACCCTGCCCCCCTAGGCCCTGTGCGAGGGACCCAAACTGACCCTGTTTGGGCCAAAATATAACAATAATCAGTTTTTTTGCAGCAATCATGCAGAACTCCAATGGTATTGTGGCAACATTTTTTAAAGAGACCAATTCCCGGAGGGTCTGGTAATTTTATTTAAGGGGAGAGGGACATGCTCTAAGGTAACTATAACTTGCACCCTTGCCATGCACTGTGATTTACCCCATATATTACATCACTTGTGACATCTTCTGTGCTTCTATGACATTATTGATAATATCACTCCAACATTTGCAATTAAATTACTAATGAGAAAAATGTGCATGGCGGTAGCGCAAGTTACAATTACATTTGGGCACAATTTATAGAAACTTGAGATAACTATAACTATAACTGGTGAATTTCTGTGGCTTTTTGAGTTCAAAGCGTTATGCTGTTAGTGAATATTTCACCTATTATGTTACTTTAAACTTTGTTTTTGAGTGAATATGTATATGAGAAAAAAGTAAAATTCAATTTTGTTTATGCATTGGCTGTACTGTTATGTTTCTGACAATTTCGTTTTATCTAGCCTGCATATTTAGAGTTTAGAATCACATGGTCAGCCTGAAATGTGTTTTTACATTATCTTCTTTTGAAATGAAAAAAATCATATAAAAATAAACTAAATACATCTTTTAGGTGATGATAATATTGTGAAGTCACTCACTTGTATTGTTGAAAAATATCACTAAGTGAATTGTAATTATGGAGCTTTCGTGACTCTCTGCTGGCCCATGTAACTGGCTGTTATTGGTCAGGCCTCCCCCAGCCATGAGGGATAGCAGCAACAGAAAATGAGCAGCAACAGGAAGTCTGCTACACTCGATAGTTAGGACGCTATTTACAAAATTACAAAAATTACTTCAACAGAAGCTTACATACCGGGCAACAAATTCTGTCAATCAGGAGTCATTTTAACCAATGAAGGAAGGTATCTGCCATGTTTCATCTGCCATGATAAAGATACATTCTTAGCCTAGGACAGGGGGTCTTCAAACTGGGAGGGGGGGAGATTTGGGGCACGAGGGCACCTCAAGTGATTCCGGTGGGGGTGGGGGGTGCCAGGCTCTGTCCAAAAGATTATTATGCAAATGTGCTTTGTTTTAAGCAGAAAACAATTTCTTGCATTTTTAAAAAGGTAACATAACTTAACTGCAATGTTTCAATAAGTCTAGACGTGTTTAAACATTGTCATCTCAAAAGAATAATTGTGAAAAATTCTGAATGCGGGCCCCATGATTTTTTTTTTCACTGGTCCGGCACGGCAATAGAAAGCTTGAAAATCACTAGCCTAAAGTATTATTAGGCTATTCAGTGGACCTGTAGTTCATTATCAAAGGAAGCTTCCATCATTCATGATGCTGCTTCCATAAATAAGAGCTAGAACGCCTGCAATACAAATATAGATAGTAACATTTTTTGCTTTGCCTTAACATTCTTGTAAAAGTTTGATTATATGATATCGATATCTTGAAATAATATGTCCAATTTAATTGATAAAAAATAAAAATGATATTTTTCTAGGTATGATGTGAACATTACAATCTGCATTTCAGTTTACATTGGCCAAACTCATAATATTTTTAAATATGTAATATTGTCACATTGCATTCATATGCTGCAGATATGTCCATTGGAAGTATGTGAAAATTCGTGCATAATTATACAAAATTATGGCAAATCATGCATATTTATTCAAAATGCAAATTAGTCATTTTGTGCTATATTTTAACATGCAATGTATCCTTGTATCACTTTTGAAAGTGAATATCCCAAATGAAAATTATGCCAGCTTAATTTTAATTTCTCTTAGGCTTAATGCTCATCCAGCAGCCCAGAGAAAAAGTGAATGACTCGTTAATGGTGTGAAGGGTCCACACACCATGTCCTGATCTGGAAACCTTATAGAAAAGGCACATCATTAAGAAGAACAGGCTGAACTGTGACATCATTGACTCCTTAACACTACAAGTACAATCAGACCTGTTATTGGACATGCAAATTTAAACAACCATCTGCTCTACTGTAAATGTTATTGCAGTGTTACATTTCTGTTGTACTGGTTCTTTCCAGTATAGAGTTAGTTACTCCAAGAGTATGCAATATGCAGGTTTGTTTTGATTCAACAACACCTGTGTTAGACGGTTTCCTGTCACCTTTGCAACCCCTTTTTGTAGAGTAGATGCTATTAGATAGCTATACACATTTAATATATACTATTATTGTAATTTTACACAAGAAAGTGAAACTTGAGTGAGACAGGTGAAACTTATATCAGGCTCCTTGGTAAGCTCAGCAAAAGAGTGAAAAATGTCCCTCAGGTTCTGTTGCTGCATGACAGGTTGGACAAAAGTCTGAGCTCATATCATCCTTGCCCCACTTCTGCATAAAGCCATTCAGAGGTAGAGTCCGCAACCTGAATTTTATATACAAACTTCTTACAGATGAAGGGTATATGTTATCTAAAATGCCCTGCTATTGGGTACATGCTTGAAGTCTGGGAACTGGCTTATCAGCACCCACTTTCTGAAGTTTAATGCTAGCCATCAAGAACACTTTGGCAATGCACAGACCTCAATCAAACTGCAGAATATCTAGTAGATATACCTAGGTTCATCCCACAACAGTTTTAGACCCTGGGCCTGATTCACAAAGGTAAACTTAGACTTTTGGTTTAAGTGTAGACCAAAAGTATAAGTTTATGACTTTTCGGTATTGACAAAGGTAAGTTACAAGTGGTATCTTAATGTCTGCATTCGGGGCCGATCATCCGCACTTGGGGCAGATTATCCACATTTGGGCTGACTCATCCACACTTGGGGTGGATCATCTCCACTTGGAGTGGATCACCTGCACTCAGCTCGGAGGAGGTAATCTTTCATACTGATACACTTGTGTCAATGCCTACCATCCTCCCACCCAGCCAATCCCAGCATTGCTGCACTCATGAAAGCAGAGCTGCCACAAACAAACCCATTCAGACATGTCACTGAATGTATTTGTTGGTTTGCCCCTTGCCATGTGACTGGACGATTTGAGGAGAAGAAGGAGGAGGAGGAGAGTAGAGAGGATTTTCAAAGGGTAAACCTATTTGCGATGTCTAGGCAAAATGTCATGGCCAGATACCATTTTCTCCCTTATGTGATCTTGGAGACGGTTTGTGAGTGGGAGAAGGATCTTGACTCTGAGACCTGCTGCTCCCACGCCATCCTAGCCTATGTCAAGATCCTTGCAGCCCTCCGTTTATTTGCTATGGGGTTGTTCCAGAGGTTCTCTGGTGACCTTGTGGGCATCTCCTAGGCAACCCACTCGCAATGCCTGCATCAGGTACTGAGCTCCATCAATAGGATAGTCCATCTCCACATACAAATGCCCCATACACTGGCCAGAAGGCAAAGGGTAGCTAGGGATTTCTAGCTTTTGTCCCGCTTCCCATGTGTGCTGGGTGCAATTGCTTGCACTCATGTGGCTCTTCAGCCACCTTGCCGCAATGCACACATCTTCTGTAACAGACACTGCTGGCACTCCATCAATGTGCAGGTGCCAGTGGTGGCTTTATTGATGTGCATTCAGTGTTCACTGGTAATACCCATGACAGCTTTGTATTACGTAGGTCACCTCTTTCCCTGCAGATGGCAGTGAGAGAATTAGGCACCATGTAGCTACTGGGTAAGTACCATGCACCACACAACTATGATATGTATAATTGTTTTACAATATACACAACCACCATACAACACTAATTCTCATGCCACTACATGCCCCCAACAGACACAGTATGGACCATTCCATACAAGTACAAATGCAAGAGAGACATACAAATATTACTCAATTTCCCTCCTTAGGTGACGCTGCATGTGCACTCTCCCCTCATCTCCTCATGCCATACCGATGTGCAACCACTGTACCTCAGCGGAGGTGCCATAGGGCATACAGATGTACACGAGCCATCATCGAGTGCTGTTTTGGTCTCCTGAAGTCCAGATTCAGATGTCTTGACTGTACAGGGTGGGGGGTGCTGCTGTATTCGCCTCAAGTTGTGTGCAAGATTATAGTAGCCTGATGTATTTTGCACAACATAGCATTAAATTATTGCTTACACATACCTCTGGACCCTCCTCTAGGTCTGAATCTGGGCAAAAGGGCCATTGCACAAAACAGAGAGAAATGTTTGCAGGTGTGTGACCAGTTGTTTGATACTTTTTTTTACCTGAGCAACCTGTTGTGTCACAGCATTCATGTGGTGTGAAGTCTGTCAATGATGATAGTTGCACTTTTAGCACTCTATCCACAAATTCCATCCTGAGACTACTTGGTAAACCATGCATGATGTCTGTAAACAACAGCCGTTGACAAGAGTCAAAAGATTAGCCATGCAATACGTTATGTGCACATGTCAGGGATTAGTGTGGACAAGATCTCTAGGGGCTCCATTGACTCTGGTGATTAAATGTCTGCATGTGTGAGACCTCCCTGGACAGTTTCACAAGAGAGGTCTGATTCACAAATGACCTCTGCCCTCGGGGGAGAGGAGCCACATCAGAGGGTGAGTTTTTCTACACAAGGCGGAATTGCTGCAATGAGAGTTTGCAGTGTAGAGATCCCACCCCAAGTGCAGAGACTCCCCAACAACTGGGGGGCCTATGCAGAGGCCCTTTGTGAACCAGGCCACTTGTCCCCTGTGTGCTGCAAAGCGTGTGGCAGTGTGGCCTTTTGTCTCTCATATGTACACCTAGGTTCAAGTGGAGCACTGTAAAGACATGGTTAGTCCATGCTCATAGCTGTCATGTTCGGCCGCTGCTCACGTGATGTGCCACTCCAGGCCTGTGGCTACATATAGCGGAACTGGGACTTGTGTTCTTGTTTCACTATGGAATGACAAAGACTAAAAGTCCCAGAACTCATCCTGATCATCTGGCCTGTATCAGCACATCGTGACTAGACCTGGGAAACTTGGCAGGGCTATGTGATTAGAAAGGTCTTCCTCGTGAATCAGACTAACACCCACCGTTCACATTCAAAATGGCTAGCCATTTAGTATTGTGTGTAATGGAACTCACTGCACCTGCCTGCAAGCGCATCTCTAATTCCCCTCATGCAGGTTGATGTCTGCACAGTGCTACATGGAGCAGCTGCTTTAAGACTGCTCCATTTTTCACTTGACTGCCCTACCCTAGGGCAGCGCAAGTTTACGGCTGCTCTGGGGGCCGTGCATTCAATGTAATGGTGTGCACTTTTTCTGCTTGTTCATGGTACACCTTTTCTAAGCTCTGTCGTGGTGCAAACAGAGAAAGTGTGTCATATGTGTAATAAGGCCCCAGATACCATTGTGTGGAGTAGCACACATCTGTTTCTCTAGGCCTACATAATACTGAGACTATCTATAAAGCACCCTCTTAGTGAGTATGTTCGTATCAGTTTCACAGAATGGGTGTATGCCTTGTCCTTAGGTCCCTCAGCTAGTCCACACTCGGGGAGGAGATTCTGAAAATGGGCCAGAACCCAATGTTTTTATTGAGGAAATGACAGAGAGGAATTACATGGCAGGAAGTTCATGACAAGAAGTTGCAGGCAGGCATTATATTGTCATTCTGAGTCATTCCCAACTCCTCATAAGATCATCTACCATCCTGCAGCTCTGTTTCTCCAAACTGTCCCTAACATGGCTGAGGAACCTGATGAGAGGGCACCCTCCTTCAGTAAAGCTGAATTGGACATGTTAGCTGAGGGGTGTTTAGAAAATTAGCCCCAGCTTTTAGGGCGTCCAGAGGACCAGCTGAGCAATGCAGCGCACAACCGACTCAGGGCCAACATTGCACAGCGTTGCCCAGCGTTGCACACTGGATGCACTAACCAGAGTGCATCCTGGGACTTGTAGTGTTCTGAATACAATTTGAATTAATAAATGCAATTACAACACCATGCCTGGTGAACCAAGGACCTTATAACTGCTGTGTGCAGTGGCAAAGGAATGGGCCAGGCAATGTCTAGTGTGGGGACAAGAAGGTTTTGGGTGTTGGATGCTGCATTATGCATGCCTTTTGTGTGTGTTTGATCAGAGCAAAGTAATATTTCATGTGCTTTGGAGTAAAGGCTGACTTTGGGATACTTGTCTCACACAAAATGGTACCAACATTTCCAAGGGGAACCAAATGCACATATCTTCCCAACAGTGGCTCATATGACATATGTAGTGTCTAGCTAGCTGTACTAACTATGCACATGTGCCGACTAGTGTGCAGCACCAACAAGCAGTCTTGACATGCCAAATGTGGCACTTGTCATGTAGATTGTCTGATGTTGTCAGGGATATTCCAATACATAGATTCACACCTTAGCAAAGGTCATATCCAAGGCCTGGTTTGTAAATGTATACCCAATCCAGCATTTGTGTGGTATCAGATCATGCTACACATCAGTTGACATTTGATAGTAAGAATAAGACTATCAAAACTGCACATTACGGGATGATCATAGAGGCATGCTTAGGTGTGGACATCTCCAGCCAGACTGTGTCATATCTCCACTTGTAGACTGACATTGGAAGATGATTATGTAGCAAGGACAGGAAACACTGGGCCCAATTCAGAAAGGTAAACTTAGACGTATAGTCTACGCTTAGAACAAATGTCTATGTATATCTTTATGAATCAGGCCCAATGATTTCAGTAATGCCCAAGGTGAGGGTGCTCACTACCGAAGTGTATACTTCCCACAATTGTGACAAATGTCAATGTGTGAGTTATGTCAAAACATCACAGTGATAGTGCACATACATTTTGGCTCCAAGTCACATCTAATTGGTTAGTGAGATCAAAGGAGAACAAAGTCAGCTCTTGCTTTATGTACTTATGTGCTTTGTCCTGAATTGTACACCAACTACATAATGTTCTTATTTCTATTTCAGTGGACCCGGCTGGCCAGGAACACCAAGGACAGGTTCAGGGGCAGAGCAGGGTATCTTCGGGTGGTCGGCGAGCACGACCTCTTTCATTCACTTAAAAGGAGGAGGAGGGAACTGGTACATCATTAGGGAGAGGTAGTGCCCCCACCTGGACAGACAAAACAACATCTGCAACAGACCAGGTGGAAGCTGAAGACACTGTAGTGCGGGCACCGAACTGAACACCTCTGGTTAGGGGGAGTAGGAATTTGACTCTCCCTCTGACACCCATAAACAAGACACAGCTGAGGTGTCCCCCGAGCAGCCCAACCAACACCTGGACCTGCCACCGACCCCTCCCTACCTCTTGAAGCTCCCAATCTATCAGGGCCCACAACTGCACCCCCTGCCACTAGTCCCCCTCCAAGAGCCTGCCCAGTTGACCCGAGGAGCATCCCTGCCCGACACCCCACACCTCTCATGTGTGACCCAAACCCCTCCCTGTATTGTCATCCCTGTGGATGCATCTCAGGAAGCGATGGTGGTATCTAAGGGGGAGGTCGGTATGTCCTCCCGGATCCTACTGTGGATCCATGATAAACTGCATAGGTTGCGAGAGGAACATGTTTGAGACATGGCTACCCTCAATGCCAACCTCACGTTCTTGGGTGCAGCCATTTTATCTGCCCTGTCCCAGCGTGCATCCCATACCACCCTCCATGTGCCTCCTTGTACATCCACCCACACTGTTTCTCCTCATACCCCTTGTACTCCTAATGCGCCACATTCCTGTGGGGTGTCTGGCCCTTCACCGGCCAGTCAGGAAGAGGCCACAGAAGCAGAGGATCTAATTGTTTTGCAAAAGGAGGCTGACCAGGATGAAGACTAACAGGACTATTTTTGGACATTGGATATTTGTTTTACCCCTTGCATATGGACCCCTAACATTTCCTGACGTGTTCAATATATTTTGTCCAACCCCCTCCAAGTACCATTGCCCATTCTGCATGAAGACCATTATTTGATTTCCTTTGTCCCTTCCCAATGGATGGTTATTGTATGGCATTATTTTTCTCAATTTTATATAAAAAAAATATCTTTATCAAAACTCACTGTCTTGTGTAGTTCATTGTCTTTGCTGGAATCAAAGTATGGAAGAATACATCCGGAGTGGTTTAGCTATGCTTTCAACATGATAGGTTTGTACACACATGGTTCTACTAATAAACATGAATTGCTCACGTTTATCAATGAATACATGGCCTCCAAACACATGAAGCAATTGAACATCATCAACTATTACTCAAATCAATTTACATGTGGAATATGCCTTTTATTTACAAAGTTTTGTGAAAACATATCTTACAGTGTTCATGGGGGATCTCTCTTGTGACTTCTCACTTTTGGTGGTGAGGATCTCTGTGAGTATATTCATTTCCTGGGATTCCGAGGTGAAGGTGGGTGTGGTGCCTGTACATGTGAGGTTGGTGCCTGGAAAGGGAGTGGTGGTGCCTGTTTAGGGAAGAATGGTGCCTGGACAGGGGATGAGGGTGCCTGTACAGGAGAGGGAGATGCCTGGACAGGGGGTGATAGTGCCTTTATGGGGGGAGGTGCCTGGACAGTGGGTGGTGGTGCCTGTACAGATGGAGGAGGTGCCTGGACAGGGGGTGCTGGTACCTATACAGGTGGGGAGGCACCTGGGCAGGGGGTAGTGGTGCTGTACAGGTGGGGGAGGTGCCTGCAGAGAGCTGTGGTGGTGTCTGTAGAGGAGGGTGCCTGGACAGGGGTTTGTGGTGCTTGTAGAGGTGGGGGAGTTGCCTGGACAGGGGGTGGTAGTACCAACACTTCTGACCTGGATGTGAGGGCTGTTATTAGAAGTTATGCCACATGGGCCAACAATAGTGGGCAGGAGATTGGCCTCTTTAATCATTACAAACAGTGCCTGATCTTCATCCTCCTCTACTTCCCCTCCTCCTCTTGTGCATTTCTGGCAGCTGACAAGGCAGATTAGAAGAGTAATGGTTTCTCCCTTTGGAATGCCCATTGCCCACCACTGGTGGATGGTCCTTCTTCCTGAAGCAACTCATGCTCAGCACCTGTAAGATGAAGGTTGCAACAGGCTAAGTTTTTGCCTTAGAATATTATGCAGTGCAACACAAGGATTGAGTCAAATTATCTTTGCATCAACGGGTGTTACAATTGTTACCTGGTTTGTGCACACCTACATGTGACAGCTCACAATGTAGCATTTAGGTGTTCAATGCAGATGTACAATGCAAAAACAAACTCACCAGTTTGACCACAGTTCTGTGTAGTATTGAGCTCCCCCTTGACACACACATCACTAATTATGTTGGGGACATTTTACACCAACTTCAGATGCAATGCAAAAGTGGCTATATCTGCTTTTATTTTGTGATGTTGCCTTGTACGCCCTATGCGGCTAGGGTATGCCCAGACGTGGGTCCCTTGCTTGCTGCGCCACTGGATTCAAGCTAGCCTGGCTGATGAAGGGTGATACCCTGAAACCAGTCCCAGTATGCTTGAATCCTGTCCAGGGAGGACATGGCTTGGCAGTTCGGGCTGGACTGCTCTCATAGGGAGCAGGGTCAAGATTGATTTGCATATGGCTGGGTTTGAACTGGGATGATGTGGCAAGCAAAATAACAATGGATTAAACCCAGATCTGTGAAAAGTTTCAACACTCTGTCCATCATTTTATTTTGTGATATATCTGCTAATGCCCTTCCACAAGGATTTGATTATTGTGCATAGGTAGGGTATTAATAGGCTACAAAACTATATGGCACATTTACCTGATGGACAGATGACAGTAGGTTTGACTGCTGCAGCCAGGATGTCTCCCAAACCCCTGGATAGTGTCACTTGTACCACTGAGGTAGTCCTGCCAGCAACTGTAATGTAACACGTGTGTCCATATCTAAGTGCAAAGGATGATGGTGATGATTCTACATTTACGTGTCATAGTTATAGACCAGTGATCTACAAGTTACAGGCAGGGGCCACATGTGTTACTCCTGACCGTTACATGTGGCCACCTGGTCAACAGCAACACTGGTCAGCTGTTAATTCAACACATCTCTCATATTGACCAGGTATCACACTTACAGGCAAACATGTATTTGAAGGTTACTGAGAACTACAGAACAGAAATAACTAGGGTGTCCTGCACTGCCTACCTTTGGACACACCTTAATTTTTGGGGCATCATAAGTATGATATGGTCTCTTCAAATTTCAAAAGGAGTTTTCCAAATCATGCAGAGCTGGTTCACCTTCGCACATCAGATCATATCAGTGCATTGCAGAGTACATGTCCTGAAGTCCTGTATTCCAAGGGTTGCTCATATGTGATTATGGGGGAAGAGGAGGCAAAGTGAAAAAAACATCTGTCTAAGATCACACAATTTGGTCAATTGGAGAAGCTAGGCTGATCCCACTGGTATCACGTTGTGCAGTCCAACCACTAAATGTATATGCTTTGCCTCTTCTACATCTACCTCACCAGCCACAACCCCCCTCCGCAACCACAAGTCTGTTTGCATCAGTACACCCCTCATCCACATCAGTATGCCCCTCATCAACATCATTACTATACCTTTTGTGCCCTGGGATTTTGTCAGTGAGTATCCACATCATGGATTTACAACCCATTTGTGACTACTCCTCTTCATAAGAGGCTTGGGGGCATATTTATGAGCCCCTTGAGCCACCAGAGCACCAATTTTTGTGCATCTCCGGCTGCGCACACGACTAAATCATATTTATGAGGCCATGCCAAGCCACTTTGCATGACTTTGAATGGCCTCCTAGCTATGGAGTGAGAAAAAACTGCGCAAATAACTGAGTTGCCTTACTCTGCACTTGGGTGGCGTTCCATGAGCGTTGCGGGGGGTGTTCCAACACGATTCCCATGGATTTTGACACTTCCCCAGAGTTGCAGAACCATGTAACCCTGGGGATGAGCAAAAACCTTACACCTCCTGAGGTGAGGCATAATGGCTTGTAATGTTTAGACTTGTTGCACTGGCCTACGCCAAATCCACCTATACATGGGCCAATATGAACACTTAGGGACGTACTGTACACAAACATTTTGAATCAACCTCTCATTAGCCAACACGTTATGATGTGGTCCACTGTTATGAGCCTAATGTGAGCATATGGAAATGAGTGACAACAGTGATATTAGACACAGACCACAAACAGCTGACATTTAACATTCTCTAGTTCACTTCACAGGTTTGGCACTGTTTATGGATTCCATGTAATGTATTTATGAGTTGACTGATCACAATGTAGGAGTTTAGGACCCTCTCCTGGCCGTATTTATGTACTGGTTTGTGTTGATGGTATGGGTTGATGTGCTCCTTGATTTTGCCTCCCTCATGGTGCAGAAACCTAAGCTCCAGTGTGTGACTGTACTCTGGCTGTATGTAGCAACAAAAGAGAAAGGTCATCTGACTCAACCAAGTTATTTGAATATGTGCAACCTGCCACAAATGTACACAGTTGCATCTACATGCCTACAGTAATGGTAAGTGAATGAAGGACATTATCTATTGCGATTTCCCAGTGTTAAGTGAATGAGGCAGCAGTGATGGGCCACTGTTTGGGACTGAGGAATAGGAAGTTGGCATTCCCATCACAAAGGATTTTTGGACTTGTACTGCAATGGACTAAATAAGACACACGAGGTTCTAAACCACCATGCAAATTGCACCTACTTGGGACAACATTCATGGTCACATTTGTAGTATATCACAGACCTTGATAATTTAGTGTCATTGTTAGGCCCATCACCTATTACCTCGCATCAAATTGAGGTCATTACTCACAGCACATGGAGCAGGTAAAGGTCTATGGTGAAGAGGACATCCCTCTCAAGTGGGGTGAGCTAGAGGCAGGGTCTATTTTTTACACCTGGAAGAGCACTGGCCACCTCTATCCTTCTGCATTTCTCCTTCACACTCCTCTCCTCATCCTGCCACTTCTTCTTAATATCTGTGACTGTACATATATCCTCCTCCTATGCAGTGACAGCTGTGGCCACCTGCTGACATAGGGCTGCCTTCTGTGAGGTACTGCTGCTGTAGGGGGAGACCATGCAGTTTTTTGTAGTGCCTCACTATGAATTTCAGGATCATGGTGGTCTTCGTCTCTGTGTAAATTTTCTTCCTCCTGAGGGGTAGCATGTCTTCAGAGCAGGCAGATGGAGTGTTGGTGTGGAAACACCAGAGCCTCGGATGTGTGCTGCTTTTATCTGGTTTTTGGTGCAGGGTTGCAGGTGGTATTGATAGTATTGACATGTGTGTAATTGCAATGATTCCAGCCTGAGGTCCGATTATCTGCTGCAAGTGCGGATTATTTACTCCCCCTAGTGCAGATAATCCACACCAAGTTTGGATGATCTGCCCTGAGTGCGGGTGATATGCCTTGAGTGTGAATGATCTACCCCGAGTGAGGACGTAAGGGTACTATTCATAACCAAAGGTCTAAGTTTTCCTTTGTGAATCGGGTCCCCTGTTTATAAAACCATGTATGCACCTGCTTGAGCTATCAAGTCTTGAGCCTTGCAAGATCTATCCATGGCTAACAATTCTCTAAAACCATTCCTGTAGTGTTCCAGTTCAGAGATCGATTATAACATAAGCAAGTACAATAATGGATTCACAGTACAGAGATGGGACAGTCATTTTAGGTCCATATCGAGGAAGAAAGGAAAAAGTGGACAGCTATCTGTAAAATTACATAGATCCTAAAAATCTATATTCTGCTAGACCTAAGGTGCTTCCATCATTCAGACTCCATAGTTCATCATCAAATAATGCAGCAAGGACATTGTGCCTTTCCCTGTAAAAAACTAAGGTGGCTGAAACAGATCTCAACCTTAGGGCTCTAAACATGCTCAAAATTGCCACAGAGTTATGCTGGATTATTAAACTGCTCTTTTGGGTTTAAAGACTCCCCAAAAAAGTTATTAGCTCACTTAATACCAAATAGTCAAAACTACAGACATGCTTGAGGACATCACCATCCACAATAAGCCTCCTCCTACGGTCTTTGTGTGCTTTCAAAAACATATATTTTAGTTTTTGAAGTATTTGACTCAAGACATCTATGCATACAAGATGCTCAAAATGTGTTCAAAGAGTTTGCAAGCCCATGGGTGCTTCACAGAAGAGTACAGAATCATCTGTAAATAAGAGAGCCATGATTTAACACCATCTAATGCTATAGAATCTTTATTACAATCCAATAAGAAAGTAATCATATTGTAAACAAATAATGAAAATAACATTTAGGCTAGAATGCAAACTTGCCTCCTTGATTGGGATTCTCTGGGTTAGTTCCCCACTGTTGTACATACTATCCAAGATAGCTACCCACTGCTCTGAGACTCGCTCATTCCTCAATGCCTTTCATAATGAATCCCATGGGACCATATCGAAAGTGGCCCTACCATCTAAAAAGACCACATGTCCATTCTCTTCGAATGGACATGTACTTCCAGATCAGTAAGTTTGAAAGCAATAACTGCAATGTTCCAGAAGAATACTTTCAAATAAGAATGAGATGGAATATTTGTATTATCCCTGTATTATCCCTTGCACTGCCACATATCTCCTCACAAAACCCCAAAGGAGCCACAAGGGCACCATCACAAGATACATTAAAGGGTGCACTAATATCTGTCTCCTTTTTAACAGCAGAGACTTGTATTATCCCTGGAGGAGAAGGCTTGTCAGTCAGGTTGGTACTGGGCAGTCATTATCTCTCAGTTACAACCTTACCCTATGAAGAACTAGAGGTAGGTAAGTGTGAGGAACCGAGCTTGAAGAGGAATTGAGCTTGAAGCTTCAAGAGTTACTCATATTAGCAATAGTCAACAAGATAAATTGGTCTAAAAAAATAATCCCATCAACTAGAACCCTGTTCATAAGTGTTAACTCAATCTAATTATGGGGCTTGAGAGGATAAGAGTGCGGTTGGGTGTTGACAGTGTTAGAGCATAAGAAACAGTAACATTAGTGTTTAGATCTAATCAAGTGTTTTTCCTGAGGTTGGGTCTTAATTGAGGGACCTTGGTCATATATACCTTACAATGATTGACAATGCCCCTCTCCCACTCAGGTTTACACTGTGTGCTTGGAAAACTTGTGCATGTTTCGGATGTATGTTACAGCATGATTGACCTTCACCTAAAGACGTAACTACAGGGCCTGATAGCGAATTGTTGTTGCCCACTAAACCTGTGGAGGTACCAGGATCAGATGTAGCAATACATTCACCCATGAAATTACAAAGGTTCAACACATGTTCCCTTGCCACAAATTATCCCCAATTAGAATGATCTGTATTTGTGTTTTTTATTTTAATTAAAAATAATTCTCCCTCAAATCCTGAAGGAACAGGTGAATCATTATTATGTATGATGATAATGTGTGTAAAAGCAGCGGTACTTTTTATATAAAGTGCAAAAACACTATATTGACTCCATTTTGCCATTCCTTGCCTTTTAGTTATTATTAAAAAATATATTTGTTTCAACTATGTGCTAAAATGAATACAATCAATAAAAATGCAATGCAGTGATATGTAATTTCCAAAACCACACCTAGAACATTGTATTCCTAGTAACAAGGATGCATAGTTATAAATTCTACTATGGAGGATATCATACTTGGTAGTGCTACATTGTTTCAGGTAAATTGTTAGCTGTTGCCATTACATAGATGAAGGTGTGATTCATGTTGAAAATATGATGTTACGCCTATTTACATAGGGGTTCTATAATGAGTTGTATTAAGAAAATGGTGCAGCAGACTGAGGAAATGGCAGAGTGTGAATAGGTAGGGCATTTAGTGAATTGCGACAGACATCATTTAGCATACTTGTGTGTATAGGTTTTCCTTAGTGGGTGAAATAAGGGTGCAGAAATGTGCAGAAGGTGAACTTGTTAGTGAAGGAGAGCTAGTGTTTGTACTTTCCAGTCTCCTCTCCACCTGGATTTCCTGTAATACCTTCAGTGTGGAGTATGGGCAACACTGTCTCCTTCCAGGGGTTTTCCTCGGAGAGCCACCATAGGCCGCCAGGGTGTTTGGGTGTGCCCTGGAAGTGAGAAAACGCTCTCCTCTCCAGGACATTCTCTACTTGTGGATATTCTACTGCAAGCATCTGGTATTAAAGACAGTATTAATCTTATCCATTATAATACCCCTATTTATCTCATCCACCATAGCACATAACAGTTGACCCATTTTCAGAGAATCTGGGTTGTCTTCTTCCAGACATTGTGAAAACCAAAGTGGACACAGGTCTGCTGCTGGTGCTTTGTGTTGTGAGTGGCAATTTGTTTGTCTGGTTTGAGGAGTGTCCTTTGTAGTGTGAATTGAAGGTGTTGTTGGTGAGTTGATTTTGAGCAGGTGTGGGTTTACGGAAACATCGGTCAACATTGGCAGACATGTCAGTTGTTGGAAACCTCACAGCTGTTGCTGTCCTCTGTTGTGTCCCAATCTGATGGCAGACAACACTTAATAGCATAGAATGATGTCCATCATACCAAAGTTGACAGAGTTTTAATCAATGTTGGACGGTGGACAGATGATGAAGGACTCAGGAAGAGTCATCAGACCTACCTCCATTCTGATGGATAGCTATCTATCAGGCCAAACCCTAAATACAGCAGAGAGAAATCCATCAGCCTTATGGATGGATCAGTCACTCTGTGACGGTAGAACAGTTGTCTGTCCATCAAGCACTAAATCAATCACTATGTGTGTGAGCTATGATATATTTTAGTGTTTTTTTCAGACAAATAATTAAGGGCCTCATAACGAGGCCACACTCGTGGTGGTGGTCAGAACCACTGCTGTTGCAGTGATCCAACCGCCACATTAAAACCCTGGCAGTCAGACCGACGTGGAACTGCCAGCACCGCCAGGATCCATGATCCCGGCGGAGATCGCAATCCACCAGGGCAGTGCTACATGCAGAGCTGCCCTGAGGGTTCCGACCTTGTTCTCCGCCAGTCTTTTCATGGCAGTAGCACTGTCATGAAAGGGCTGGCGGAGAACAAGTGCAGACAGTGAACATTGTGAGGGTGCTGGTGCACCCTGGGGGCTACAGCATTGCCGCCAGCTTGATTACGAGCTTGAGACAAAGCTGTAGCCTGTTCCCCACTAGGTCGGCGGGCAGGAACTGAGGTTTCCGCCCACTGACCTAGATGGAAGCTCTTAATAACTCCAGTGGGGTGGTCGCCATGAATGCAGCAGCCACCCTTTTGGGAGTTTGGCGTATGGGGTTTCCCATTCGCCAAACTCTTAATTAGGCCCTAAATGTTTGATATATATGAAATGTCAGGAGCTATTTTCGGGTGAATAATATATTGTGATCTATACTCAAAACAAAGGTGAATGCTTGCCTTATAGAAATAGAAAGCTCTCCACACTATGGTAGTCTCTATCTTTGAGTTTTAAATTGAGCTATATTCATGGGTCATTGGGACTGCCAGCCTTAAAGGTGGAAGATTATATTGTGCAGGCCCATTAGTGAGTTACTGAAAGTAACTTTCCTCTCCCTTCCATTGAATTAATCTTATTACAATCCTTTAAATATAAGTGAAACAATTTGAAAGAGGAGCTGCCCTAATATTTCCATCATCGCCTGCAGACACATTCCAGACTAATAATATTCACATGCAAAAACTGAAAAAATTAATATATAAATATTGCTACAGTAAAATACATGAAGACGAGAAGGCTGGAAGCCAATGAGCAGATACACATGGATTTTAGATAGTATTTGACGGGGCATTAGTGTGAATCACGAGGCAGATGCTTCAAAGGCAATGTTGGAGAGGATACAAAGCAAGAGGACCCCCATGCCTTAATAATCTGGATTTAAAAGCAGCAGAGCTGTTCATACAGGCAAGACATTTACTACACCTACATGATCGCACAGATTTTATGTGTATATTTATATTAAATTATACCTCTCACAATCGCTCTTGCTTGGTTAGAAATGGAAAGGAAAAGTTACAGTGATATATAAAATGCAAGTGAATTTACAATGGGCTGGTCCCTGATTAAGGACGGCGGAAACATTTGTCATCCTGTATTTTTTATGAACATTTTATTAGAGAGAAATCAAATTACATAATGATCTACAAATACATTATTCAGAATAGTACAGCTATCAACTGCAGTTTATGTGTTTTTCTATTGCGGACACAAACATAGGCAGGGCAGCAACCCTCATCACACCCCTCCACAATAAACAAGAGATCATTGTAAAGCCCAGAAGCACGCCTAGTAACAATTCTGAAGCTAAGAGATTTAAACACAATAATACATCTTCCAAAAAGGTCACTGTGTATTATATTAAATGCAACCCAGTGCATTGTACTTCTTATTGTCTACTCTTTCCAATCCATTTGCCCCATTTTCTCCTGCTTTAGGAGACCTGTAACCTGAACAAAAAAAAACACAATAATCATTTTGAAGAATTCTTGAGCACATACGTTTTTGATCAGCTCTCGTAGGAAATGATGCTGTACTCAAAGTAATGGATTTGAATAGATATGTAGAAGTATGTTGGCAATAGAAGAGTTCTTTAATTAGGTGAATGCAGTACTATGCTGGTAGTAGTACTGCACAGTAGTTGTGAGGGGTTTCATCGGCCTATAACGTACCCCTGTGTGTAGGTCTGGCTACAGACTGATAGCTGCATGTCAAGGCTCATGTCAGAACAGCACAGCACATCGTATATATCATGCAACATAGATTCAGGGGCTTTGCATAAGCCCACATCCGCCATGCACATGTTTGGGCGAACCCCCCCACCCCCGTCAGACACTGGTTTGAACATCAGACTGTCACATTTTAATGTAAAACTAGTTCATCTTGCAGTTGTGCACCTATTCTCATTGAAATTTTACTTTGGTGAATGGGATAAAAGAAGCCAATCGTGAACATGTATTAGATGAGCTGGTGCTAAACGACCTGCAGGGCCACTTCTCCCAAGTGTAGAAGGGCACTGTAGGGAAGCATTTGGAGGGCAACTTTGGCCTTCAGTGATGTCTGCCTATCCGCACCATCCTGGTGATTCAGGATATCTGTTTCAGTGATATTTAATTCTCGCTTGATTTTTCCTTCCTTCTGCGTCGTCATGCTAGATCCTCATTTATTTCTGTGCCCTTCTTCATCGGTCCAGTCAGATCCCACTTGAGAGTACCTGATAGCCTACAAATGTAAATATCCCTTCAGAAGCATATGCACCAGTGCATGAACATGTGCAAGTGAATCCACAGAAAATCAAATGTGAATTCTAGATTCTTTCCCAGAACTCCCATCCGACAGATGTTGTGAGTTAATATTGCTCCTGTTGTTGTCCTTCGTTTATGTATATGTCTGAGAAGCAGGAGTGTGTGCCTGAGAGCTCAGTACCACAGAAGATCCACTCGCTCTGTGTGATGCAAATATCACATAATCAAAACCTTTAGTATTGGAATTTTCTCTGAAGCCAGTGAGCCAGCAAGTTTTTGTTGTGATTGTCCAAAGTCATTCCTATCTGTTCTTGGAAATCTCTGAGGACACCACAGACCTGGATCTGTGTTTGGTAGAGATTATTTAGAATAGTTAAAACTATAAAATAATATTACAAGTTATAGAAGTATTTTATATTTATAGTTTAATTATAAAATAGTTGATAACCTATTTCACATTAAATTGAAAATAGGTTAGTACATATTATGTAGTTAAATTAAATAATATCATTAAATATTCACCATGTATGTTTTGATAAAAAAAAATCAGCATTCATATATATTTCTATTTACTGCACTTTAAAAAAAATTGTGATGTGAATTCAACTGATTCTAATATCTTTCTCTAACAAATATAAACTGCTTTTTGATGTGTTTAATTTTGCACTAGAAATCTTATTTTTATTCTTCATGTTGGAGTATAGCTTTCTCTTTCATATGAAGGAACTACACGCCAAGGATTTGGGTTGTGGGAAAGGTGATATTGTGACCTGACCATTAATTATAAGGAACAGAAAATGTTCTGCTGTACATGATATTTCAGGTCACTTCGTAGTTCCATAACCTTATCAAGCAACTTGGACTGTGACTATGTACCTATATATGGTCATAAAACTCCTTAATTACTTGCAATATTCTTTTAATCTACAGCAGGGATACTTTATCCAATTAATGATCAAGATCACACTAGTACTATAATATTACCCTATCAACTGAGCTCTCTTTTAATATGAGGAAAATGGTAGGATTTTATCCTCAATCCCTAGAGATCCCTCTTCCCTGCATCAGTTTCTGTTGTGAGCTCATTGACATATCATGCCCCACTCTGTCCTCTTTCTCCACTGTAAATCAGGATTTGATAATTTCTTAAATCAAACCAAATCAGAAATTATAGATCGCAACTACTCACCCATAAGAGTCTCAAGTCACTGAGGAGGTTTGTTCTCTGTGCTTCAGTTGAAGTGCCAGGTTTTAAGGTCCTTCTTGAATTGCGGAAATGATGGTGACTGCCTGAGATGCAGGGGCAGGGTGTTCCAGCTGTTTGCTGCGAGGTAGGGGAAGGATCTTCCTCTAGCCGAGGTCTTCCGTTTGTGGGGTACGGTGGCTAGTGCCTGTTGAGCGGAGAGGTCTGGTGGGGGAGTAGAAGGTAATGCGATAGTTGAGGTATGTGGGTCCTAGGCTGTGGAGGGCCTTGTATGCGAGGACGAGGAGTTTGAAGTTAATTTTTTTCACAATGGGAAGCCAATTGAGGTCACTTAGGTGATTGGTGATGTGTTTGTTGCGGGGAACGTCCAGGATGAGTCTGGTTGAGGTGTTTTGGATGTGCTGCTGATTCTTCAGGTTCTTCTGGGTGGTGCTGATGTAGAGGGCATTTCCATATATTCGAGTCTGTTGATAACTAGGACATGGGCTGTGGTTCTGCGGCAATCCTTTCAGATCTATTTCTAGATCTTCCGGGGAAATTAGAGTGTGTGAAAAGAGGAGGATGGGACTGAGTTGACTTGGTAGGACATGGTGAGTGATGAGTCCAGGATGAAACCGAGGTTGTGTGTGTGGTTTGTTGGGGTGCAGAGGGTGGCTGGCCAACAGGAGTTGTCTCAGGCTGAAGTGAAGGGTCCCAGGATGAGGATCTCAGTCTTGTCAGAGTGGAGCTTGAGGCAGCTGTCCTTCATCCAGGCGGCGACAGCTTCCATCCTGTTGTAGAAATTCCTCATATTAGTTGTGGGGTCTCTGGTCAGTGAGATGATCAGCTGGGTGTCGTTGGCATTGAAGACGATGTTCAGTCGGTGGTTCCGGACGATGGATGCGAGCAGGGCCATGTAGATGTTAGAGAGTGTGGGGCTCAGGAAGGAGCCCTATGGAACTCTGCAGTTGATCTCTGTAGGTTCTGACAGGTAAGGCTGGAGTCTGAATCTCTGAGTTCTGCCAGACAGAAATAAGCACATCCATTTTAGGGCCTTTCCATGAATTCCAGCTGCATGGAGTGTGTTGCAGAGGGTGACGTGCAAAAACAATGTTGAAGGTGGCCGATAGGTCCAGTAGGATGAGGACTGCTGAATGGCCATGGTTGAGGAGTGAGCAGATGTCAGCTGTGCCTGCCAGGACGGCGGTCTCCGTGCTGTGGTTGCTCCTAAAACCAGATTGGGAGATATCCAGGATGTTGTTGTCCTCAATGTTCTTACGGAGCTGTTTGTTGATGGCCTTTTCCGTGACCTTCGCCGGAAAAGGCAGCAGAGAGATGGGGCGGTAGTTCTTGAGTTGCACATCAGTGGCACAACTCAAGTTGTCCTTCGTACCCCTGCACTGCCAAAGTTGCTAAGACCATTGATCCTTCCCTGGCCCGAGTCTCACAGCGGTATGTAATTCCTTTTTTCTTTGAGGCTGGACCCTGCTTTCGGGAAATAAGCACTTGTTGCTTCCTCGTAAAACTGCCCAGGGCCACTGATATGGTACTGGTCAACTATGAAGCCATTTATGTCTAACATATGGTTTCCAAAATTAAGGAAGGTCCTGTCTGTTTTTAATTTTCTAGCTTTGTAGAGAAACTTAACTTCTTGAACACATTATGGACCCGATTCAGATCCACTTTAAGCACTGAAACTGTAGTTGTGTTTGCCTGTAACAGCGTGTGAATGATCATGGGGTCTGATGGAGCAGCTGCTTTGAATTTACCTAATCTCTCAGCTAGCTGCCTTTCACATGTTATCAAGTTCCATGCTATTACAACATCTGTTGGATATCAAGATCAGAGACTTTGTTCATGTTTCAATGCTTGTGAAAGGAAAAGGTTACATACATTATCGTAATTATTTTCTAGTCTACGTGTAAATAAAATAGATTTGTGTTACAAATTAACCTTTACAAGTATTTCCAAATATTTCACCACCCTGCTAAGCACTGACCTTTGTTGCTAAAGTGTGATGGCAACATGTTTTTTAGTAATGTCACATTTAGATGGATATTTAGGCCAAAAAACAATAGGCATTTCCTACAAATATAGGGGCAAATGTATGAAAACTGACGCATCGCTGCGGCAAGGCAAACATTTATCAGAAAAAGTTGCACTGTGGTACAACATTTCAAAATGCCATTGATGTGCCCAATTTACGATATGGCACACCATGTAATATGGATCCAAGGTGTGTCAGAAACTCCGACACGTCTGTGGGAAGGATGGCACAACCCATCTGCCCCAAAAGTGATGCACAGTTGATGTTGGGCCTATGACAAGTGCAACTTCAGCAATGTGTCACACAACAGAGGCGATGCATTGGTTCTGACTGCCACAACTGGCCTCATGCGTGGGGACTAATGTAATGGAGTGTGAAATGGAGGAATTCACACCTTTGACACAATTCCATTGGTCCTGGATGAACAGCAGACAAGTATGAAATATGGCTATGTGTTACATTACAGCGGGCATAGTCTACTTATGTGCACCAATATCCCTAAGTAGGTGTGACATCTTGAGTGAAACATTAATGTGAGTGGATACAAGTAATTGATGTAATGTAAAGTGACATTTCCCGTGTTATCTACCTCATGTGTACACTTACCTTTTGTTGCCTGTAGGAGGCTTGGCTGGACTCAGGCACTTGCTAATGATAAGTTGCATATTCAGAAAACCATAAATAACATTGCATCAGTTTTAAGCTAGAATTTACGAGGGAATGGCGCCTAGAATATATTAAGATCTGCCTGGCTCAGTCGGTTCTGGCGCAGGTATTTTTCGTCACAGGCCTACTAAAATGGACACATTGTGACACATGCGTCGACTCGTAAATACAGAGTAGTGCCTACTTTACATCAAACATAATGATGCAACAGAGGCGCAAGGCTCTTTGAAATATGCCCCATAGTGCTATTTAACTTACACCATATAGTGGGACGTATTGATAGAGCTGCATACTATGTATTGATACTTGATAGCTGCACATATTATCGTCTGCATACTTTATGAGCATAATGGCCATACCACTTTTTTCATATCAATGGCAAGTTAGAACTGCATCATGGCAAGCAAAACATATGACTATTAATACCTGCATAAGGTGTTGGTAAATGTGGACTTAAGAATAATTGAGGATATGCTATAGTAGAGGAAAAGAAAGCAAGCAAGAACAAGCAAGAGAGGTAACTGCCTAGTCAGTGCCAGCATGCCCTAGGCTCTCTTCTGAGTTATATTCAACTAGTTTTCTGATTGTTCCAATCTGGTGAGGTGGTTTGCGTGGTGTGGCACCCTAATTACAAAACACACCAAACAGAAGTCAGGCTGAAAAACTGGACTCAGTCATATGTTTGCAGTAATTAGTTAGTGGTACATTTTATGATGGAACCTGGTCATTTGAAGGGGAGACTCGTTGCACAGTGCCATTCATGTTCACATACAATAGTTTCCTAAGATTGTCTTTAAAAGATAACAAAATTCTAAATTATAAAGGAGGCTAAGTGGCATATTTACAAGAAAGTGGCACATCAGTCCTGATGTGGCCCCTTTCTTGCATCGCTCTGCGCCCCCCAATGACACCATGTGTGTTGCATATTTACAGTACGGTGCACCATGGCACACGTTAGGACAATAGCGTAAAACATTTCGACACTTGTGGCGCTTTGCAGGATTAGCACCAAAAATGATCAGGCTAATCGTGCAAAGTCATGGTAGGCCCATTGAAAACAATGGCAGTGCCATATTATCGCCTGCCTCAGGCAGGCATTAAATATGGTGTCAAATATGGTAAAGTGAAAGCTTCTAGATTTCACTGTGCCCTTTTTACGGGCCTTCCAGTGTGGGAACGCTCCCCTTGCATACATTATGCGTGGCGCAGGCATAATGTGGCACATGGGGTTACAAAGTGGCACAATGCATGCATTGCACCACTTTGTAAATATGGTGAGGGGAAATGGCCTCCTTAATTAGCGTAAAAAAAAGACTCTAGTGTGGTGCAAGGGACTTATAAATATGCCCCTAAGACCTCGTCAAAACTGAGCAGACTTTCCAGTGATCGTGTCCTGTGTTATATAGTGGGAAAAAGAGCCCATTTTGATAGAGCATGTGCTGTCCATAAATGACATTGCAATACCACATCGTTTTAAGCTATATATTTTCCAAATGTAGTCCAGTACACCACTGGACACTTTACTGCTCCACACTATGCTGTTTAATGTGTAGCCTCTTGGATACACTCGTTCTTTAAGTAGCAGCTCAATGTTCACAAGCATTTTGCCTTTAGTCAGGTGATCTTGTTGGCCAGCAACCCCACTATGAAAGTGTGCCAACACAACTGTAGGACACCCTCTTCTTAGTTATTTCTCTACTCTATACACTTAAAAAAGATACAATACAATACAATACTAGCGGCAAGTTAGGTGACATGTAAGCTCTTTATCCAACTCTCCTTAAATAAATACACCATCAACTTTCATCACAAAGACCTTTTTTAGAGTATGCCTTTGTTAGATGATGTATATTAGGGTGTTTGAGAGCTTATTGTGACATAATTCATTGAATGGTTCCTCTAAAGGAACGTATTATAATTACTACCACCATGCATGGAATCTATTTATTTGACTGTAGACAGCTTCTCATTTGATATTTGGCTAGCTAAGACAACAATTAATTATCATTTGGTTTGCAAGGCCGGTGCTTCCATAAGACAAGCTGATGCTGTTGGCTCAGGGCAAAATTGCTTTTATATTAGGTGACAGGGAGGCCCTCCTGTGGCAAAATGCTAAATGGCCTTTGAGTCCAAAAGGTCTTACATCACTCCAGGTAGTCTACCTTAAAGCGAATTACATCACAGCTTGCTTCAGAGAGGACTGCTTGGTTCTACTCAGAATTATGAACCCATTGTACCATTTGTGGAAAGGGAACTTTACACAATCCTTTCACGGTACGTGGATAATTATGTAGTTCAATCAAACAGCTTCTGCGCGGAGATACAAGGTCAGCTAAGGTAACTTTTAGATTGGAAATGCATCACCTGAGTGCATCTGGAAGTCTCAACGTGAAAGTGAACTCTGCCTTCCTAACGTTAGAAGAGTCTGCTTTGATTCCATTACTGCTTTCTTAAGATTTTCTTGCCTGTTTGGCTGTTTTGTACTGTTTTGTATGATTTCCAGCAGGTAATGATAAGTTGATTATAAACATTTATGCAAATCTGGGTCCTGGTCCAGGAACACCTTCTTAGGTTCACATTTTGAAGCAGCTTGCGTCCCTATGTTGCACCTGGGGGTGTGAGGGGACGAACAAGCGTGCCTCTAAAGATCAGATCCATATTTACTGGTTCAGTAAATGCAGATTTTTATGGGCTCGGATAGCATTTGTGGCTGTGAGAAGCAGCAGCAGGTTGTACCCTTTGAAAGTGGAGGGGCGCGTGAAGTGCCCCAAAACTTCGTAAAAAATAAAATAAAAAAAAACACGCTCCAAAAGCCCAAAGTAAACCACCCCTCCTTCCAAGAGCCCAAATAGCACCATAACACTATAAAATAAATACAACCACTACACTTACATGCATTACACACACACGCATTGCACATTTAAAAAAAAAAGAATGTCACTTACCCACATGCTGCGCAAGCCTCCATGTTCTTCTGCTCTCCGATGGTGGAATAGCTGCCCTAACCAATCCAGATGCAGCTCTCATGCTGTTACACAAATGCTTGCATTGAATGGAGAGGCCTGGCTGAACGCTCTTTCAGGCCCTAGAGATTTAAGACAGCTGAATGAAGAGCTTCAAAGTGCACATGTCACTTTGGCCGACGCAAAACAGACACGCAAAGTGACAGCGCACTTTGGAGCGTCCAGTCAAGGCACTGCTCCAGTCCACGCCCAGCATGTCTCTGGGGTGGTACGTGCTGCACTGGTAAAAAAAAAATGCCAATTTAATTGCCATTTTCTTTTTGCATGCACACCTAGCAGCGGCGATGCTGCCCCACCCTCGAGAAGAACCCAGTTGGTGGGAAATTAATCAGGAGGGAATAATTTTAGGCTCTCGTGTGTCTGGATTAAGGACGCAAACTCTGATGCGAGCAGGAGACAGTCCTTTAGTGCTCAGGCCAAGCACCCACAGACTCGAAGCTTCACGAGCAATTTGCAATGCATTTCAAATTGTAACTATAGATGTAAACAATTATGCAAAAAGGTAGGCTAACATGGTGCCCTTAGAGGGGAAAAGAAAGAGCAGGGAAGCTGCAAAGTTAGAGGTGGTGTGGGAAATGAGATGTTTGCCTTGTGAAAAAAAATCGTAGGCATAAATCTACATTTTTGAGGCATTCCTCTGTTTTTCAGAATATGCCTTTGGAAATACTGAAAGATATACGCACGCTCATGATAATATCAATGTAAGACATATCCTCCTATTTATGGGTAATACCTTGTGGTAATAAATGTTGTTTCACTTCGTTTGCTGATTTTGCAGGTGTGGGGAAACACAGGTTATTTACTGGTAGAACTGAGAAACCTAATTCATTGAAATGGCCTCACGGATATGGTTTTACTTGCACAGCCAAGAAAATTGTGAGGTCATCAGCATATCGAACATTTTACCAGCCAGTCCAAAGATCTAAATTACCATTTTACGCCCTGATTACATACTGGACAATAAATTCTGAAACATGAGTTTACACAGGGATCGTAATTCCAACCTGTGTATCAATTATTGCAGTCCATAGACTTCCCAGACTTCTGCAAGGCAAACCATGTAGAATTTGATGTGTTAAATATGGATTCTGCATGCCATGCTTCAGGTACAAATGCAAAACTGGCAGACGGTGGCAAAGGCACTAAGGGGAATATATATGCTTTTTGACGCAAAACTGCTCAAACCCAGTTTTGTGTCAAAATGTTTACCGCCGGCTTGCATCATTCCTGAGCGCCAGCTGGGCACCATATTTAGGGAATGGCGCAAGCAGGCACCAAGGATCGGCTAGCGTCAAAAGAAAATACGCTAGCCGGGGGAGGGGTGGCGATAGGGGAATATGGCATTAGGGCATCAGAAATTACGTTAGGCTGGGTAACGCCAATATAATTGGCGTTAACCATCCTACCGTCATATCTTGACCCAATAGCATCCAAAAATGACTCTTCTCCTAATAAAGACAGGCCATTGGACCCAGTGCCATGCAGGGAGGCCCAACTAAAGGGCCCTCAATGGCACAGAATTTTTTTCTAATACTTACCTATACTTACCCAGGATGGGGTCCCCCGTTCTCCGGTGTCCCTCTGGTGTTGGTGGGGGTGTTCCTGGTGCTTGGGATGGCCACCTGTGGGCCCATTCTAAGGTGTTTGGCCATGGAAATGGGTCCACAGGTACCTTAAAGCCTGGTCTGACCCAGGCCTTAAATAACAGCGCTAAGCAGGCTTAGCGCCATTATTTAGGTCTGCCTCCCACCCGTATGCAGTTTTTGAATGGGAGGATAAATATGGCGCTACAGGCTTAGAGTAATTTTTGGGACGGGAACGCCTACCTTGCATCTCATTGATGCAAGGTGGGTTCCTGCATCTAAAAAATTGTGCTAACTCCAATATTCTGATGCTAGATGTGTCTAGCATCAAAATATAAATATGAAGTTATGTTTGCGCTGTTTTAACCCCTAAATACTTCACCAGGGAGATGACAAGTGCAGAAAATACATCACCCCCTACCTGGCCCAACTGAGGCCTTAGTCTTGGTTCACTAACACAATATTGTGATATTGTGGAAAAAATATCATAGGCAAAAATATTGTGTCAAAAATATAGTTTACCACAATATCGTGCTCATATACTTCTAATGGTAAATACAAAAATATCAGGAAAAAAAATGTAGTTGACACTAATAACGTCCAAAAAGAGACAAAAAGATCACTGTTTTTATATCAACAGAGTTTAAAGTAGTACATTTTAAGTTTATTATAATTTGGAATATATTTAATTTATATTACATTCAATGCAATTTTATGTATATAAATATATACTTATTTAAACACACAAGCACATATATATATTTGCATATACATATATATATACATATTTATATAGTGTCATATAAATAATTTAATTTATTTACATTATATCTTTTTTTAAATATTTCACATTTATTAAGTCCTTCGCTGCTAGGCTTTTCCCCCTCAACCTTTTTTTGGCTATTTGGGATAGTTTGCACTTAGGCCCCTATAACTTTTTGTTCACAAAAGTTATCCACGCCTATTTTGTGGCCTTTTTTTCCAACATCCTGTGAGTTCTAAAGGTACCCAGGATTTGTGGATTCTCCCAAGAAAGTAGCCAAAAATACAGCAAAATTTTAGGGCTTTTGGGAAAAATGGGAAAAAAGTGTTGCAGAAGAAAGCGTCAGTTTTTCCCCCGCAAATGACATCAACAAATGTTTGTTTTCCTAAAATCACAATTTTCCTAGCTTCCAGGAACAGTCAGATTTGAATCAGAAAACCAACATTTTCAACACAGTTTTGGAATTTTTTCCTATTTTTTGTGCTTTCAACCTCCTTCTAGTTAGTGGTAGAAATGGATGTGAAACAAATGGTGTATCCCTGAAAGCTATACTTTCTGAAAAGAAGATAAAAGTCTTTATTCAACAAGGTGTCATTTGTGTAGCACCTTCAAAGTTTTCCAATACAAAGTAATAGTTGAATTAAAAGATATTGAAACTGAGTTGAGAAAAAGCCATTTGTATCTACTTTTTCATCTTTAACTTCTAACTATGGCAAATTTTCAAAAGCATTATACAGTTATGTCCGCTGGACCCTTTGGCTGTGGGGGCATATAGGGTTTGTAATAGGGCTTGTAAGTTCACCAAGAACCTGAAGTACCCAGAGCCAATAACTGAGCTGCACATTTGCAATGATATTTCATTGTTTACCCGAAATGCAAAAATTCATTGGTAAAATGTAAAGAGTGAAAATTGGTATCAAGGAAACCTATATATTTCCAAAATGGGCACACAATATGGATTTTAGAAGCAGTGGTTATTTGGACATCTCTGAATTTGTGGGTACCCACACTAGCATGTAAATTAGAGGACATTTCTCACAATAACTTCTTTCTCACACACTTTCTTACATTTGGAAGGTGGAAAAGCAGAGGAAGACAATTAGTAATAATATTTGTCCTACTATTCTGTGTTCCCCTGAGTATTCCGATAAAAACAGTAGACACATCACACTTTTCCACAAAAAAATTACCATTTTTTGCAATGTGCCTAGCTGTGGATTTTGGTCTCTAGCTCAGTCTGCACCAAGGGAAACCTAGTGAACCTGTACATGTTTGAAAACTAGACACCAATGGAAATCCAGGATAAGGTGACGTATGTGGCTCTCCCCAGGTTCTGTTACCCAGAACCCCTTTCAAACCTTAAAATTTGTCTAACAAATACATTTTTCTCACATTTCTGTGATGGAAAGTTCTGGAATCTGAGGGAAGCCACAATCTTCCTTCCACCCAGCATTCCCCAAAGTCTCCTGATAAAAATGGTATCTCACTTGTATGGGTAGGTCTAGTGCCTGCAACAGGACGCTACATGGACACATCACATTATTTCACTGAAAACCTACAATTTTTTTGCAATGTATGTAGCTGTGGATTTTGTGCCCTTGCTCAGCCGGCACCTTGGAAAACCTTGCAAACCTGAACATTTTTTAAAACTAGACACCAGGATGGAGTAACTTGTGCAGCTCTCACCAGGTTCTGGTACCTAGAATCCGGTGCAAACCTCAACACTTGTCGAAGAAAACACGTTTTCTTCACATTTTTGTGATGAAAACATCTGAAATCTGAAGGAAGCCACAAATTACTTACCACTGAGGGTTCCCCTGGTCTCCTGCTGCGATTGCTACCTCACTTGTGTGGGTGGGCCAAGTTCCCACGAAAAGGAAGGCCCCAAAATGTATTGTGGACACATCAAAAGTATCTATCACATAACTTTTTGCAAGGGGGGCATCTGCGTTTTTGGTTGCGGCATCCATCTAGGGAAAACTACCAAATCAGACATATCTGAAAACTAGACACGCTGGGGAGTCATGGGGAAGTGTGCCTTGCTTGGATTCCATAATGTTTTCTTACCCAGAATCCCCTGCACTGCTCAAAGTTAAGTAAAAATCACATTCTCCTCATATTTCAGTGTGGAATGACCATGCCAACACAAATGTCTTACCACCCAGCATTCCCCTGGGTCTCCCGATAAAAATAATAACTCACTTGTGTGGGTGAACCATGTGCCTGCAACAGGGAAGGACCAAAAACGTGTAGAGATTTAGAGGGAACCAAAGCAGGTTCAAAAGGACAGTTTTTTATACATTTTTAGTCTGACTCTACTTTGGGCATCAACACAAGTGAGGTATCTTTTTTAACAGGAGAACTGCAAACACAACAGCGCTAAATAAATACATCACACTAATGCCAACCATGAAATCTGAACAAAAATTATAAAACAATACAGACAAGTCAGTTTACTTTTACGCTCAAGGTGGCTCCCAATAACGTGGTTGTGTGTGGTACAATTTAAAACATGTGGACCTTCACACCCCAGGTTTAGTACATATGACTCTCCTTCCACACACCTCTTTTGATACAGACTTTACATCTCATACTGGGAAATACTTTTTTGGGCATGGAAGGAATGTGATCAGGTAAATGGCAATCTTTCATCTAGCCACATCGTCCACCACTCTAACTCCAGGAACTCTTGTGTGTTCCACTACAACAAGGCTCCCTATCACAAACTGCTGAAACTAAACAAATGTCATCTTTGACTCTGGAGAACCTTCCTTGAATACAACAAAAGCATTAAAGGTTGGTAAATGGAATAAATGGATAACCAACTTCTTATACCAAATGTAAGCATTACCAACAGCAGTGCAAGGTTCTAACCTTTGATCTACTCTATCTACCCCACTCATATGCTTATTGTAGTCTAAATGGACTCAGGATTGCACACTTTAGCATCTTGACCCCAAACAGTCACAGGTGAAGTTCTTTCGTCACGGATGGTAGTCAGCATATAGACATCTCTCTTGTCTGCATATTTCACAGCTAGAAATTCATGACTACGCAAGCCACTACACTGTCCCCTCTCAAGCTTTTCACAACCAAGGTCTTTTGGGTAGCCTTTACAGTTAGAACAGATTGTGCCACAAGCAACAGTGTCCACTTTGAACAATTCCTTGAAAAATTGCACACCAGTGTAGAAGTTATCTACATATAGATGGTGACCAGGAGTGTTCCGCAGTGCTAGACAGCTGTTAGAAGCCATGAGACAGGATTATTGTAGCCCAAAGAAGGGAAACATACAAGCTCACCATGGCAGCCCGTAAATAGGAAATCAAAGAAAGTGCTTGGTCTGAACTATTGGACGTGGATCTATTAAAAAGCAGTGCCCATTTTTTAGATGTGGGGAGTCAACCTTTTTTTTCAGGGATATCCATTTTTCCACCTGACTACACTTTTTCTGCTGAGATCTGAGTAGCTCGTTTTAAGGGTATGTATGACTCTCCAATGGCGGACAAAATTTCCTATCCTGAGACAATGCTGAAGGGTTACGCAGATCTAATTTTCTTGGAGAGGGAATTTCTGCTTGCTATTTTATCATTGTCTAAAGACAAGGCACCTGGCCCTGATGGGTTTCTGGCAGACCTCTATAGATCTAATCCCCTCCTTTGGGCAGAAACTTTAACTCATGTTTTTAATGCAGTTTGCAAAACCGGACTCCCTTCATCCTGGGAGCAATCCATTATATTGCCGGTATTTAAGAAAGGGTCTAAGGATGATCGGAGGTGCAACAGGCCTAATTCCCTCATCAACTCTACCGTGAAGGTGTTAGGGAGAGTAGTGTTAGCTAGATTAAATGATTGGGCATAGCAGCATAATATTTTGCTGAATCTACAGTATGGCTTTAGGGCAGGGAAAGGCACCATTGATCAATGGCTTAACCTCCACCTTTTGATTAAAAAATATAACGTAGTGAAGAGCAGGACCCTGCACCTAGCCTTTATGGATCTAACAACTGCTTTTGATAGAGTTACTAGATCAAAACTCTCGTCCCTTTTGATTGCTACGGGGGTGAAGCACTGCTTAGCTAATTTCCTGCATGATTTACATCTGCGCCTGAGTGCGATGGTAAGATATAATACAAATGGGAGTCTTTCTTCATCATTCAGTGTTCGATGGGGAGTGAGGCAAGACTATCTTAGCCTCCTTTTTATTTACCCTATACATTAATAATCTGGGCCCCATAACGAATACCACTTGTAACGATGTCGCGCGGGTGGGCGACGAGTATATACCAGTGCTCCTGTATGCAGAGAACACTGTCCTGCTGGCCAGGATGGTTGTTGGGCTGCAACGCTTCATTAAGGGGTACATAGAGTTTGTGGAATCACTGGGCCTGAGGACTAACTCCGCTACGTCTCGTACAATGCTTTTGGGCTCTGGTTGAAGATATAGGAAAAGGTGTATTGGGGGAAGCAATGAAATAGGGAGAGTGCCATGTTTTTCATATCTGGGCATTATGTTCAATCACAACGGATCCTGGGCTCCCTTTCGGAAAGCAAAAAGACTTGCTCTGACTGGAGGCAAGACTAGACTAGAGAAGGGGCAGTTTTTGCTTTTGCTAAAAGGTTGGGGGCAACACCGATGAAAGTCTTGTTAGAAGTAAATAAAGCTAAATGTATTCCCTTTGCATGTTATGACAGTGAGGTATGGGTATATAATGACTGCAGGGCCCTACAAGTTGTTGAGAACAAATTCCTTTGCCAGCTGTTATCAGTACCTCATTCTATAGCTGCTTCTATAGTGCACAAGGAGTTGGAAATTGGACATCTTTATGATCAGGTGGCTTTAGCTCCTTTGGCACTTTGGATCGGGATCAGGATCTAGACAAATCCTGCTCTTGAATTAAAGCAGAAGATTGTGAAGGATTGTTTGGCCCTGGATAAGGTGAACAGTATTGGCTGGAAGAAACATATAAAATGACTCTCAGAAATTGGGATGCCCGGAGGTGTTTGAGTCCCAATTGGAGCACACTAAAAAGGACCAGAAATTGGCACAAAGGCAATTCATGCTAGTGGCGAATTTGTAGCGTGAAGCTAGAAAGTTAGCCACGCCTTCTGTGCTGAGACTAGCAAACCCTATCATTTATTGTTTACCTACAGTTGTTAGGCAATATATAGACAATTTGGCACATTCCTAGTTTTTTTAGTGGCCATGATGAGATGTAGGAGAGGGTCAGTTTTTAAGAATACTTTTAAGAGAGTTGTTGTGGGTATTATTATTTTATCCAGGTCATTTTTTTTGCAGGGTATAGGAGGCTGCTGTATTTATTGGAAGGATGTTTTTATGGTGCAATTGTTTTTAATCTTTGTATATAATTTTAACTTACATTTATTGTATACAGTTTTTTTGTTTGTATAGTTTTAAGTAACCGAATGAAGCTTTACACCCTAATATTATAGACATATCCAGTCCTACTCTCAGACAGCATATACATATTAGTTTCATAACATGCCCTCATGCTAGGAATGTTCTGCCTAAAAAAAACAGCCCTTGAGCAAGACTAGATACTCATCCACAGCTATCTCTTTCCCTGGAACACAGACCTCTGAAAATCAATCTCAAAAGTGATCATCGAAGGCTGAATGTTAAAAAGACAGTCACAATCAGGGTGATTTTGTGGCAACACTGAAACATTATCAACAAAATGCAGCATCGGAAGCAGAAGCAAATGCCAATCCTGACTCATAGTTGCAGGAAATATAGCTGTTGCCATCATAGGACTAATAGACCAATATGAAGACAGTGATGGATTCCTTATCAAACTCATCTAAAAAAGCTAATCACAAGACTTCTTCAACTCATCCAGATTTTTGGGAGTCCAATGGCTAGCTGCAGTGTAGGGCTTAAGTCTGGCACAATTGTCCTTTAAATACTGTTCAGCATACAAATTAGTCTAGTCAACAATCTGGGAATGTATCATATCCCTTCGTTTTCCATGGGTGTCGCATGGGAACACCCCTAGCAACACCAAGCAGTGTTGTGCATGAAAGGGGTCTGTATTTACAAGGCCATCAAAAGTCACACAAGATGGCTTTGTTTTGGCCTTGTAAATATAGGTAGGCACACTGTGACACATTTCGGTGGCGCAAGATGCCACTACGGCCTCGTAAATGAGGGTTTGACAGTGGCTTTACCATCACATGATTCCTCTCAGACAGAAAATTCACTGCCAGAATCTTGCACTTCCTCCTGCGCCTTAGATGCAGAGTCAGTCTCATAATCATGGACAGAGAAAGATTCAAAAAGCATACCAACAATCTGCTGAGCGGTAATCCTGTGGCTAGCCATAATCCTTACTAAGAAAGGTAACTTGAAATAAGTCAACAATACCCAACACTGGGTAAAATAAGTAATAAACACATTGTGGCATTTTTCAGACAAACTACTGGCAAATACCAATTGCAAGGTACTGTCTAAGAATACAATCAATTCAAAGCACACAAAGACATATACATTGTCAAACGATACCATTCACTTGCCAGAGACACCTAGACTCACCAGCACCTACTCTGCACAGACACAGCAAGCCCCAACAATATTCCACTAGAAAGGAAAAACAAACAAGACAACACAATGCACATTGTGCACAAATCCGAGGAGGATTGAACACACAATCAAAAGCTAAATATCCTGGTATTATTACAGCATTTACAAAAAAATACATTTATGCAGGGCAATGTTACTCAGTTGGAGTAGACAGTACAAAAAAACTTTTTTTTACCAAACACATGCAATTACACAAACTGAAGATCAACTAGTGCTGAAACCGCAAGAAAAGAAAAGGAAAACAAAAGCTTTGCACTAGAATAAAATGGAGAAATAAAACATTACGATCACAAATGATGACAAGAAAAAACACTTAACATTATAAAACACTATAAACACTGCTTATCACCATTCAAGTGCCAGCCACACACATTGTCAGCCAAGCACCAGTCTAAACACTCTGCTAGCCAAGCACCAGTCCATGCAAACAGCCAGCCAAGCACCACTTCATGCACACTGCCAGCCAAGCACCAGTCCATGCACACCACATGCCAGGCACCACTTTATGCCCTCTGCCTGCAAAGAGCCAATCCATGCACACTGCCGACCAAGTGCCACTTCATGCCAAGCACCAGCCAATGCACACCACCACCCCACACACATTGCCAGTCAAGTGGCAGTCCATGCACACTGACAGCCAAGCGGCAGTACACGCACACCACCAGCCAAGTGCTAGTCCACACACGCCACCATCCAAGTGCCAGTCCACATACAATGCCAGCCAAGTGCCAGTCTACACACACTGCCAGACAAGATATAGTCCACAAACACCAAGTACACGCAGGCCGTCAGCCAAGCTCCAGTTCAAACACACACAGAAACTTTCCCTGGTGTTTAATGATTTTCTGTCCTTCTTGAGGGCAGATGGGCCTAATAATATGGATGATCTGCTCACAAGGGGGGCAGACATGGCCAAAACATGCCCCAAAAATTGGAGCAACCCTTGCCCAAGGGGATGTTCCCCAACATATAACTGCAAAAATCCCTGGTGTCTAGTTTCTTTCTGACCTCTGGGCGGAAGATGGGCCTAAAAATATGGATGATCTGCCCCAGGAGGGAAGAAAACAGCCAACACCTTTCCCCAATAAAGGGGAGCAACCCTTGCTCAAGGGGTCACTCCCCAACATACAAAAATACAATCCCTGGTGTTAAGTGGACTTCCGCCACCCCAGATAGAAGATCGGCCTAAAAATAGCTGATCTGTCCTCTGGGGGGTGTGGAATTCTTTTACACAATACCCCCAAGGGAAGCAACCCCTGCCCAAGAGGTTGCTTCCTGTAATCATTACAAATAACAATCCCCTGGCTTCTAGTTGGTTTCAAACTCTCCCTCCTGGGGGTGCTGATCTTCATTAAAAAATACAGCCAATTAAGCCCCATCGGGGGTCTGAAACATGGAAACAAACATGACCCCAGGGAGCAATCTTTTCCAAAGGGGTCACTCCCCCAACAATACAGAAAGTCCTTTCCACTTGAGCCTGTAAACCTGAACCCCCCTCTTCCCAAGAATAATTCACCTGATGCACGTCCTTTCTCCAGATGCGCTAAAAGCCATTTGCTTCCAGCACATCCCCGGCTGCTTTTGATGACATCATTGTGCCATGAGTGCGCCAATGTCAATAGATCTCTGACCGTGGGGGTTTGAGATGGCAGCTGAAGCACTTCTACTGCCATCCCCAATAGGGGGGTAAAATGGGCGGCCCTTGGGGAGTGCTCCAGTACTTCCCCCGTGGGCAGGAGCGAGGACGTACCGGTTCCATTATCAGACCACGCCAACATACACAATAAAGCTATAAAAAATAAAATATTGAAAAAGAAAAAATGTAATAATTAATGCAGACCATAAGTAAAATATTAGAAATTGAAAATCCACAAAACACATTTATTAAAAATGCTACAAACATTAAAATAAATATAAAAGTGAAAATAAAAACAAATACTATAAAATATTTAAAAAAAGCAATTCATGCTATAAAATCTATCTAACCAACATTATGAAAACAATTGGAGTCTATGAATATTAAATTTACTATTCCCACTCCAGTCTAAGCAACAGTAGGGAAAGCGTTGGACTTTGGAGAGGTGAAATTTACTATTCCCATTCCATTCTCAACAACAGTAAGGAAAGAGTTGGAATTCCCTCTCCAAACAGTGCAGCAGTAGCAAAAGTGTTGAATTTTGGAAAGTAAAGTTTACTATTCCCACTCCAAACAGTGGAACAATAGGGAAAGTGCTGCATTTCGGTGGGGTAACATTTACAATTCCCACTCTAATTAATGCAACAGTAGGGAAAACGCTGGGCTTCAGAGGGGTGAAATTTACTATTCCCACTCCAGTCTGTGTAACCGTAGGGAAAGCATTGGATTTTGGAGGGGTGAAATTTACCATTCTCACTCCAAATTGCACAACCATAGGGTTGTTAATTTTACTATTCCTATTGCAGTCTAAGCACGAATAGGGAAATTACTTTACTTCAAACACATTATTACATATATGAGCAATCCCATGAAAGTAGAACAAATATTAAATTATTTTAATATACAAAATATTAATTAACAGAAATATAGATACACATTCAAAAATGTAACAAAATAATCAATTTACATAATTACTATTCAAAAACATATTTAATAATCAATTAATAAATATTTGTTATTTAATTGTTATTTAATTAACTTCCCACCCTGTACGCCTACACACTTAACAGCTTCAGACAAAAATAACTAAAAATATAACTATTCAATAACTTACACATTTACAATCAATTAAATAAAGTATTAACAAATAGTTGTAAATTAATTATTACTTAATTAACTTCCCACCCTAGACCCCTACAAACCTAGCATCGCACAACTAAAATAAAATGAAAATAAATACATATTACACAATTTACATATTTAAAATTCAATTAAATAATAATTTACAAATAATGATTAAAAGTTAATTATTCATAATTAACTTCCACCCTATTTCTCTACAAACTTAACAGCCCATAAATCACATATAGCAACAATTAAGCAGGGTTATATAACTTGCATAAAAGTATCAATCATATAAGGAAATACCATCTATTAAATAAAACCAAAATAATTATTACTGAATTTACTTCCCATCCCATCCCCTTACAAACCCAATAACCCGCTACAACACTATAAATGAAAATTTAAAATGTCAATAAAAAATTATAAATCATTTAAATATACAAGATTTATTTAAAAAATTAACATAATTCAAAACGATATGTTTAACAACTAATTATATAAATGGAAACAATATTAAAAATATGTATTATTATTTTAAAAGTTAATACTTAACTGACAAACGCAGTATTCTTTTCACAAATATTTGTGCATCACAATATTTGTTTGTCAGGCTGTTTAACTTCCGATAGCTCCATCTCCGATACCTTAACTCGAAATTGAACATCCCGTGGGCATTGCAGACCTCTTTCTCCATCCGCTTCGGCCCTCATTACAAGTTGTGTTATTTCATACGGAGTGTGTGAAATAACGCATGTTGAAGTGTTTTAGGGCCTGTCCCAGCACACGAGCTGCAAAGAATGGCCCACTCGTAATGAGAGCCTTAGAGGTGGAAATGTAAATCGAACAATTGGCATGGACGCATGCTTTTAAGGCGTTCACATGGCAAAACTGCTCCTGTGACAGAAGTGTTAACAGCAGCAGGCTTGCATCTCGATCTGGCACAGGCCTGCTGCTTTGTAACCTATGAAGGGGTGGGCTGGAAATGAAAGCATCTTGACTTGCTGCCCACTCCTAAATACTACAAAACCAAGGGCTATGTTACTACGTTTTAGGCCTGAGTCTGCATCACAAAAGTGACGCAAATAAACATTAAAATCTTTTTTTACTAATTTACTTTCAAGCGCTAAACTTGATTAGCACTGGAAAATCACTCAAAAGTAGCGGAAAGCAGTGTATAGTGTTGCTTTGCATTACTTTAGTGCCAAGGTGACGTACCATGGGTGGTGCATGGGTGTTCCCATGCAACCACTCAAGGGCCTGATTTAAAAGGTCCTAGTGCCACCTTAGTGCCGTCTTAGCATCATTTTTTTCTGCTAAGGCGGTGCTAAAGTGGCTTTTTACATGCTCCACATTTAAAATGTGTCGCAATGCATGCATTGCACCACTTTCTAAAGCCTTGTGCCACAGGATCCCTGCACCAGGCATAATGTATGAAGGGGGGGGGCGTTCTCCCATTAGGGGGGCTGAAAAAATGGAGCAAGGAAATCTTAGAGATTTCCTTGCACCACTTTTTCACCACTTGTAATGTCTGCTCAGAGCAGGAGTTAAAAGGGGGTATGCCATTGAATACAATGGGCCCCAATGAACTCTGCAGGAGTAGCGCCATAGCATCAGGAAGTCTGCAGCTATTGTCCCCTATCACGCACCATGGTTAAATTAGGCACACACATGATGATGGTAGAGGGCGCTAAGGGCCACAAGGAAAGTGGTGTGGCACCGGGAGCAGCACCACTTTTCTTAATTCAGCCCCAAGGCTTCTGATGCTAAACTCTATTTACATAAAAAGTAGACAAGGTTTAGCATCAGCAAATAACGCCCACTTCAACCAGGCGCAAACACAGAGAAATGCATTCATTTCTCCTTTCTTTTCCGACTTTGCATGAGTGCTGCATTGTACAGCACACATGCAAGGTGGGAAAAGTTTCCAGGTTACTCTGAGTATAGTATCTTGTACTGGCAGGGTACCCTTCCAGCACAAAACCTATGCTAGACCCTCGCACGTCCCCTTGCACTATGGCGCAAAGCTTTGTGCATGGCACAAATTTCTGCACTGGCGCTAGGGAGAAGGGAGTTGAATGTCATATTTCTGTAAATAAGGTTCACTTCTGCTCTCTCTTTCTCACGCAGTGCACAGATTTTTGGCTGCTGCACTGCGTGGGAATCTGTGCACAAGTATGGACTTTCATCTAGTGTGTTGTGAGTACCCTGTTCAATACCTGATTATAAAGGTACACAGGGAAGCAGAATTAGTATTTAGACCAAACTACAGACCTGTGGTCTTGCATATACAAGATCAGGCCGCCAGGGGGGCAGACATTTCCGCTATATACGATGGAAGGATTTGTTGCAAAGGTGTTTATTTGCCTAGACTCATATTGTTTGGCAACATACCTATACCACTAAGAAAGACATTTTCCTACGTACAGTGCTCTTGAAGTTTGTTTGGATTCAAGAGAGTAGCTTGGTCAGCAAGATTGGGGTGTGAGCTTCAAATTTCCCAACAATCACGCTGGCATATCATGGTAGAATAGATTATTTGAGAAACAAAGCACAAGGATGCTTAAGGGACAGTGGAGAGGGAGTGCAGTGGGGATTGTTAAGGTTACTTAATAGACAATATGTACTAAAATAGCCAACAATTTTAAGAACTTCAAAACAGAAAGGTAAGCGGAACACTGTGTGTGTATGTTTTTGTCTGTCTGTGCATGTAAAAATCCTAGGTGAAATCCGACAGCCACCTCACCATACCCAACTGAAAGCACCTGGACCCACCTATGTACTAGAGAATACGTTTACACCCCAAATACACCCCCCCCAACGAAGATATGCCCCTGTTTGGGCTAGGAAACAGAGCTGGGACGATCTCATACTCCCGAGGTGGTGTTTCTGGTCCTTATTTGGAATTGTATTATTGGGCCAGTCAAGTTAAGTATGCTTTTAACTGATATCACGCAGAACTCCAGTTTCTACCCTTTGAAAGAGAACAAGGTGTAGCTGCCCCAAGTCCGCTGTCCACCGTTCTAGTGTGACCTATGCCTAGACCGTAGGCACAGTTTCAAACAGTGACCTGGACTGTGTACACCTGCATAGAGATGGCCACCATTTCAGGCCCGGATATAATTTACTCACCTGCTTTACTAGTTCTCAGTAACCCAAAAAGCCAAACGCTTAGCAATAGTCAAGTCGACTAGTGATCACTATATAGGGGCATAGCTATATGGAAGAGGAGTTCATAGCACTGGATGTCTTCAAGGAAGAGTGCTTCACCCCTGGATATTATTTTATATCTTATACTTAACATTCTATGAGAGAGTGTTTCCTTACATGCCTTGCCCAACCACTGCCCCTGTTGGCTTTAACACAGTTTCTGACCTAGTCTTCCCACCAAAGGCCTTCCTTATAACTTTATAGGGCGGTGGCCAGGCATGAAAGATCAGGAGAAGGCATGGAGAGGATTTAGGACTGGAGTTGCCAGATAAGACTAGGTACACCTGTTGCACAGAAACTGGGAAAATCTTATTTAACAGCATGCATAGATTAGTGCATTTTACATTTTGCATAGGGTTTATTATACTAAAGCAGGCTCATATGCAGTGGGAGTCGGTCCTCAGGAAGTTTGGGTTTCAATGTTGTTAGCACTGTGAGCGAATCTTAACAGTGCACATGACAATCAGTGAATATTCTCCCTATGGTTTTGATGGCACCATCAGGCTGTCCATCGCATGCGACTGGCCATTGGGCCAGGCTGTCTCCAGGCGGCCTGTCTGTGCCTTTTACTTCCGTTGACAGTGTTAAATGGAAGCCCGCACAAGCAACCATCATTGATCCACTCTCCACATGCACACTATCCTTTGCTTATGTTGCCACTTTGTGTTTTTGACAGTAGTGCCCACCACCTCCCTCTTGAAAGGCATGGATCTGGAAGGTGTTGTTAGCTTACACATCATGGGGCTCACTGGAAACTGAGAGCTTCAGAGTGCATGTTACACGTTACCTAAATCCTGCTTGTCACTGAATCATTGCCATCTTCTGGCCTGACCACTTGCAATAACCTGGGCAAATTCTATATCATGTGTGCTTTGAGATAGATAAGTGCTTCACTTGTATGAAACAGTGCAGAAGCACCTAGTGCAGACATGCGTGCTTGTAGCCATACACACTAAACAAATTCCTCCTCCAGAGAACCAATTTGAGGAAAATTTCTAGTTAGTGGGCATTGCTTATGGTTGGTCCTACTCATTTAGATCAATCCTGTGACTTCCTCGGCAGTGATGTCATCTAAATGGAAGCATGGAATACTTAACAAAACGAGAAGATAAAAAGAATATTTTGATGAAAAAATGGTTGAGTGAATGACTTTGAGATGTTTCTATAGTTCAAAACAATTTTGAATGGAAGGATATAGACTAAATGCAATCTAAGTAGCGGAAAAGCCTTCTACAGTGGCACCGCTTTACCAAAATCTCGGGAATAGCGAATGTGTTATGACAAAACCTTTATTATAAACATCACAGGAAGTAATTGCATGACCTTTGAAGGAAGAGTGACTATTGTACTTTGGTTCATGCCTCTTGCAATACAAACATTTGCAAAACCAATATGTCCAAGTTTAACCTTATAATTAATCTGCACAAACAATTTTTTTGCATGCTCATGTTTGCAAGCAATAGCTCTGAAAAGCCTGAAGTTTTGGACTATACAATTATTTGCTATGCTAAGATGCCTTGGGGGCCCTTCAGTGTTAAAAAGCCCACATTAAACAGTGTTCTTGTTCAGCCATTTAAACTATGATTAAAAAGATTCTCCAAAAAGGAATCTGAGCTGAAAAGGGAACTTTTTGGATGTGGGCCTTGTGCACGTTCAAACCTGAGCTTATTATTGTTTTCTTGTTAGAACAATTTCTCTTAGCATTGTTGCTGTTAGCCAGGGAGCTCTGCTGGTTGGTGAAGCCCTGGCTGCTAACTGGTGCCGATAGCAAGGAATAATGCATAGGCCAACTTAAGTTATCCCAACACACATTCTACAGTTCATTTAGATTAATGCACCCACGTGGATTGGTGGAAACAGTGAATAGATGTAACAGACATATATACCAGTCATTAAGCCCTCAATCTCTCCACAGCCTTCCACTAAGTTGCCAAAATTCCAATATCTTACATCCCCCCTTCGCGTTTTATTTGAAGCTGAACAACAGGTATTAGTGGGGTTGACAAAAATGAAAAATCTTGTTTGAGCATATTCTATTACTCTTCTACTAAAATGAACAAATGCTTCTGGAACAAACGTGCATTTTTGCATCCGTGAGCTGCCTAAGCTCATCACAAGCTTACTTGCAATGGCACTTGCACGGTGCTGTATCAAACTACTTGAAGTGTTTAGCCTGGTGATATGCAGTGCAATCATATCCAGCAGTCCTTCTAAGAGAGATATTTCTCTCTCTTCCTCTATTGTTTGGGGCTGTCAAGCTGAAACAATCTCTTGGCAAGTGTCTGGGGTGCTGGGCTGCTGCTGATAAGAGCTTGCTTTGTCCTACCTATCAGGTTTTCTCGGTGGTGGGCAGAACAACTCCATCACAGGCAGAAGACCGAGGATTCTTCACACCTCGCTGGAGATTGGCTTGGTTCTGCACTGTATACAGCACTATGGAGTGCGAAAGGAAAAGACCAGCTTTAAAGTAAATGAGTTTCTAAACCTGACTCGGTTACCCACGTAGTGCACTGTTGGAAGAGAGCTCTGGCATGAATAAAGAAGAAATGTGTAACAAAATGGGTTATTAGGTGTGATCGATGTGAGTCCTTCACAAACCTGCAATAGTCTTTTTACTAGGACCCAAGTACTCTATTGTAGCACTTGACTCTCTCAAGGGTGTGAAACAGAGCAGTCCAAGGCTTACTCAGAGGAGGTGGTGTGGGCTAGTAACCCCAGTCCAGTGACACGCAACAGCACTCAACAAATAACTGACCAGTCAGTGTTTTTTTCTTTTGAAAAAAAAATACTTTAATTAAACACACCATTCTAAATTATTTGCATTAAATTAAAAATATGCACACCAGGTGGATGGAGGTACATTTGGTACACCCATTATTTCACGTTACACCCTTAGTGGATCCTGAATCTTATAACCACAATAGCCCTTCCTCTAACAGATGCAGCATCACTAAATATGGGTTGTCATTTAAGACAATGCAGCCCTCCTGACTTCGTCAGGGTGTCACCACATTAGTAGAAGCAGCCACCTTATAAATAATGAGACACAGTGCCACTTTTCAAAAGCATTCATGACAATTGTATAAACACTGTATTTTTAACATCAAGGTTTGGAATAAAGCATTTCAAATCAAAACATATGTTTCAGAGTTTTTTACTGCTATTATTAAACTGCCACTGCAGTCATAGGACCAACCACAAAAGGTTACCCCCCTCCCCCCCCCTCCCAAGGCAAGAGGTGCAAGAGCTCAAGCTCCAACTCCAGAATGATATACCTCTTGTAGGGTCATGATTTTACAGTCCCTGGCATCTCAGAATGCAAATTCTGGAAATCTTCTAAGAGGCCGCTCCACTGCATTCGGGATCCCAAAGGCATATTTATTAACATTGGTGGTGCCCCTTTATATTTTGGGGCACCACAGACAAAGGCAATTATGCAAATTAACCACCTTGTGTGCATTGTGGGTTGCTCTGTGTTTGGAGTGGAGAATATCAAATTAGTGCCCCGGCCAAGTTAAGGCAGCTTCACACCGATTGACTTTTCTTTTTTTTCCCATTTGAATCAAAGTGCCCACTGCCACCCGGGTGCAGGAAAGAGTGGGGTCACAAGATGTTGTGATCACAGTCAGAGAGTCCTTCTCGAGCAAATATTTTACTGGAACAGCAGCAAAATCAACTTAAGTGGCTGTGCGCTCTTGAGCATCGAATTGTGAAGCTTCTGCTGACTTTTCAGAGCAGAATGTGCCACTGGTGCTAAATTATAGTGCAGTATGAATATTTGTGCCCATTGGCGAAAATCCTCAGAATCTTGCAAAGTTTTTATGTAACAACTTGGAAAATTGTGGAGCAAAATTCCACAAGTTCCGCCCAGACCTAACAGAGAGAATCTGTCACAGTAAAAGTCCAAAAAATAGACGGTCAAATACCAAAGGTCCCCAATTAGCTACAACCTGTATTGGAAGGATTATCATACCTTTGTTTCTTGTTTACATTATTTGTGAACTGGTTATTAAACTTTGGCATCTCCTGCCTTGAGAAACACCATTCTCCCCTGACTAGCTCTAAAAAAAAAAAAAAAAGTAATCTATTAAGAAAAAAAATCCACACAAGCATGGGAAGAAGTGCTCCTCTTTTATAAATTCCTGGATCTTAAATCTTCAGGCTACCTTTGCCTACCCAATGTCTCCATTTTTGGTGAAATTAAAAACAGGAATTTCTATATTAATATCAAACCTCCAACCACATGCCCGACAAACCTTTAATACTCAACTGCTGGCTCCCTTATACAGATTTTGTATTATAGTCAGAATATCTTAAATTTATACATAAATATTTTTTACAAAAATATTACCGCATTGAGGTAAATAATAAAAAATCTACACCCCACAAAATGATACATTTGCAAATGATATTTAGAACAAATACGTCAGAAGACAATTCATCATTTTATAAAACTTAACGGAGTTTGATCTCACCAGCCATCAGGTCCTCTGATCACCTTTCTCTGCTGTGTTAAGTGCATGAAATACGCCCTTAAAATTGTGTCCACTTTCAACTATCAAAACGTCAAATCAGTGAAGCCTTGATTGAACAACTGGTACTGTACGCAATAAAACCTTCTAAGATTGTTGAGACACATTCAAGGTGGTAAAATTAAACACAACATGCCGGGAGGCCTAAAAAGTCTAGCATATGTTTAATTAAAAAATAGCAAGGCCCATATTTACACTTTTTTTGCCCCGCATTTGCTTCATTTTTTGACTGTAAATCTGCGCTGCTTTTGCGTCAAAAAATGACGCAAAAGCGGTGCAAAAAAAAAAGTATAAATGTGGGCCCAAGTGTCAAAGCAAAATAACAAGTAACAATTGTCATTGCAACTGACCGGAGCCTTCTCTCAAAATTCAGTTGGATAGCTGTTCCTAAAATGCATGCTATTTTGGAGGGATCTACATTTTTCGCTCAGTACAAGTAAATGGTAAATGAATAGAAAATAGTACCAGACCAGTGCTTAATTTGTGTGTGTTGTTTCTAGTGCGGAGCACCGTACAAAGTTTTGAGGGCTGGTAGCTATTTTTCTGCTCAAGCATTTACTGCGAGCAAAAGGCACATACGGGAAAGGCGGAGGAAGACAAAAACGAAAAAGCGTCATAATGGGAGAAAGCAGAAAGCTGCCGGAGTGAGCTGAAGGGGCAGGGAGTGGCTTCAAATGCATTGAAGAGGCCTTAGATGGCTTCAGGATTATGCTGCCTCAGTATTCCGTGTTCGCACCGGCACCTTTTTATTTACAAATTAAGCAAAGTACCAGTCACAGAAAATGTGCACATTTATTACCTCAAATAAAATGGTCGCTGAGTCTGACAGAATTATGAAACTTAGAAATCGAGTTAAAGCAAAGGAACCCTTATTAATACAGAAACAACATTCAAACTTGGTATTGTAATATATCAGTGCATGTTGAGATGTACAAGTCCAATGAAAGCATTCATACAAAGGAAACAGAAGTATATAATTATAGTTTCTCTAAAGAAAGTCGCAGGAGATAAACGGGCCTCATTTTCTATATCTACTCGTAAGAGGAGATACATGTGACCGTCTTAAAGGGAAATGACTTATTTTCCATAATAAAAGTGCATACACTCATTTGACATATTTTTTCAGAACTATGCGGAAGCTACACAGTAACTTCCCAGACCTATGACGTATTGGTGTCTAGTGAAACCTCTCACTGCCTTTTAAAATTTGATTATGGTCGACCGGCAACCAACTAAAATTAACCAGAGGAAGACTAAAATCTTGATATAGGGTTAAATAATTCCAAAATACTTTGGAAGTACAGCATCTAAATTTGACTTGAACCAATTTCCTGGCCCTATGATGAAAAAAACTGAGCATCATCAATGATTCCTTTCTGTGTACAGAGACCCCCTTTCATGCATTATGAAAATGGGCTTATTTGTTCTGAAAGTGATGTGGGGCATTTTCCTTTCATCATCCTTTTTTGATGAAGTGCAGTCTTGCCAGTTTCATTTTGTATCAGCATATATAACTTCAATGGTGTTTACCTTAGCTTTCCACTATTCAGTTGAGTCAAGCCTGATAATTATACCCTTAGTTTCCTTTCCTGCTATTTTACCTTACGCCCCTTTACAATGGGTACACATGTCTAGTTAGACAATGTCCTTCATCTCTGCTAAATAAGAGAAATGCAAAGAAAAGGACAGCGAGGTACAAAGAGAGTTGAAGTAGGGACAGAAGAGAGGCAGAGATAAACAAGCATTTGCAATGCACTGGGTCCCGGGATAGAGCTATTAGCGCTGTCAATTCCTAACTGGACTTTTTTGCCGAGTAGAGGGATGGAGAAGGGGCAGGAAAGAAAAGGTGACGGGGTGAGAGGATGGAAAGGAAAGAAGAACGAGTTTTGTACAGTGGGCAGTCCCGCTGTATAAAACCTGAAAGCGCATGAGCGCAACTGAAAAACAATACAAACAATGACAAGTAACTAGAGGTTACTTGTCATTGCTTTCTTTGTTTTTCAGTCACGCTCAAGACGCTTTCAAGTTTTTTACAGCGACAACTCGATCGGCAGTCCCACTGTGTAAAACTTGAAAGCGCCATGAGTGTGACTGAAAAGCAAAACAAGCAATGACAAGTAACTACCAGTTACTTGATCTTCAGTCCCGCTGTATAAAACGTGAAAGCGCCATAGAGGCAGAAAACAAAGAAATAGTCTGTCCAAACATCAGAAAAACAATCCAGGCATAATTAAACTGTACTTAGTCAGTGCTCCTCAGCGAAGAACAGGAAGTGATGTATTGGCTGCCAAACCAGTTAGGAGGCAAGAAAACAAGAGCAACACTGCCTTCAACCTATGGTAAGTGGTAGGAAGAGGCAGGTGGGAGAGAAGATCTTTACTCATTCCAACAGGTCATCTGATCTGTCTGGGATCGACCTAAAAAGAGGTAGAGAGACAGATGGGGAAAGGACACATCCAAAATAAAGAAAAAAGATGAGGGGAAGAAAGATAAAGGGAGGTATAAAGAGAAAAGGTTGTTAGAGCAAAAGAGGTAAGTAAAGTTTTAGAGTGAGAGAAAAATTTACCAAAATATAGAGTGACTGAATTGTGTAGGATACGCAAAGTGGTGAAATAGAGAAAGTGGTAACATAGAAAAACATGAGTTACAGGGACTAGACGCATACAGAGGCAGGGATGAACAGGTAGAGGGAAGTATACAGGCATGCAAAGTAGAACGACAGGCCTGGTAAAGATCAGTAGGTAGACATAATAGTACAATGACATGGATAAAAGGTACAAAGAGAAATGGACTATGAAGAGAAAAGAGGTAAAATAGGATGACTGAGAAAATAAGTTTTGATACAATGGTGGAGGGGGACTTGATACTGGGGGATGAAGCAGAGATAAAAAGGTGATGTAGAGAAGTGTATAAACAGAGATAGAGGGAACGAGATAAATGCAGGCAGCACAAGAGAATTAGAGAGAGGAGATAATGATTAATAGAAAAGAGATAAGTGCACGAAAAAGAGGGGCGTCAAGAAAGGAGTAAGGTAGTGGGAGGTTCCATAAAAGGAACAGAGGAAGACAGAAAACATAAGAGTATCTTATAGAGGGTAGGTAGGGACTGTGAGGTGAAGTAGAAAGCAAATGCTGAGGTAACTGGAGAGGTTAGGTAGAGAGAGCAAGCGAGAGGGAGAGAGAGAGAGAGAGTTGGGGTACGGAGAGATGAGGTATTACATTTATTGTGTGAGAAGTAGAGAGAAGTGAGGAAGTGAGGTAAGCAGGTGAGAGGTGTGAAAGAAACATGTAGAGTAATGAGGCTGGGAGATGGAGTGAAATAGACGTGAGGTACAGAGATGAGATTGAGAGAGGTGAAATGGAAACAGAGCTGTGCAGAGAGGAGTGATATAGCAAGAAGATAGGGAGATAGAGGTGTAGAGGTAGGCACAGAGAAAATTGAAGAGGGAGCTGAATTCATGAGAGACAGAAAGGGGCACAAAGGTGGGGTAGAGGGGTGAATTTGAGAGAGAGAGGGGGAGGTTGGCAAAGACCGTGTTTAGATAGCTGAGATATCAACTTCATAAAGCTGTAGAAACAGAGAGAGGGAAAGAGCAAAGGGTGAAGTAGAAGAGGTGGGGTGAACTAAGGTGAGTGGCATGAGGCAGAAAGATAGGAAACTTAGAGAAACCTATAAAGTAGTTGAGAGGTGACAGAAAGGGAGAAGTGAGTTAGGGAGAGGGGCAAGAATTTAGGGATTAATAAAGTAGAAAGAGATATGGGTCAGATAGAGACATTAGGTACCCCCTCAGAGCCCCTGGTTTGTGTGGATATGTATTGAGGTCCCCTGTCGGGCACAATGCTTTGGTGGAGACCATGGAGGCGAAAAATGTGTTGAATAAAGATCTGACTCAATTCTTGTGAGGTGGGTAATTTCTTCAAAGCGGTGGAATGATCCATCTTAGTAAAGAAATCTACCGTTACCATTATAACTCAGTTTCCTGCTGATGGAGGTAATGAGCACATAAAGTGATATCGTGTGCCAAGGACTGGAACTGGTAATGGTTGAAGTAATCCTGCGGGCCTACTATGGGGTACTTTCACTTGGGCACAAATAAGACAATATTTCATGTACCTTTCGGCGTCTTGTTTCAACGTAGGCACCAAAAGGAGCGAAGAAGTAATTCCTGCCTGGCTTTAATACCCAGTTGACCAGATACTGGGGGATCATGACACATCTGAAGTGCCTTTTCTTGCACTTTTTTAGAAGGGAAAAATAAGATGTCCTTGTAATAGTAGTATCCTTTAGGTTCGTATATCTTGGGACTCAGATCCTTTAGCTCTTGTTCTGAAAGGGTTGAATGTTCAGATTGTACTTCAACTAGGAATGACTGGACTACAACAATTATCTTGTCTGGTTCAAGTAGATACTGTGACCGGGAATGAGCACTAGCGGGATAGCGGCGAGATAGGGCATCGGCCAGAATGTTTTTAGATCCTGGAATATAGGTAACATAGAAATCGTACTGTCTAAAGAAAAAGGCCCAACGAACCTGATGAATGTTTTGGCACTGAAAATCGCGCAAGCATTGCAGATTACGATGGTCCATTCTTACTTCAAAAGGTTCCTTAGAACCCATGAGGAATTGTCTCCACTCTTGGCAGGCAGTCTTTAAAGCCAACAGTTCCCTTTCCAGTACTGAATAATTTTGTTCAGAATCAGAGAGCACATGGGATAGATAAAAGACTGGATGTTCTAAGCCATATTTGTCTTGTTGTTGTAGTAATACTGCCCTGATGGCTCTTTCGTAAGCATCTGTAACAACAATAAATTTTTATTGGTGTCCGGATGTCTCAGTATGGGTGCTTGGGTGAAGGCCTGTTTTACGTTTTGAAAAGCAGTCTCAGCCGTGTCTGTCCAGATGAACCCGTATCCCAGAATCTCTTTTTTTGAGAATTTGTGTAATTTGACTGGTTTGTTTCGCAAAGTCCAGGATAAATTGACGGTAGAAGTTGGCCAGCCCTAAGAAACATTGAGTTTCCTTGATTGATGAAGGGAATATCCAATCTAGAATGTCTTGAACCTTTTCTGGATCCATAGAGATACCATGTGGACTGATATGATAGCCTAAATACTTCACCTCAGTCTTATCAAATTCTAATTTCTCCGGTGAACAGTAAACTAGATGATGCCTGAGTCTATTCAAGACTTGCTTAACGTGTGTGGAATTAAGTTCAGGGCGTCTGGAATATATGAGGATATCATCCAAATAAATCACTACAGTGTAGTTTAACAAATCGGAGAATATGGAATCCATAAATCTTTGAAACACTGAGGGGGCGTTAGTTAAGCCAAAAGGAATTACCTTATATTCATAATGTCCAAAAGGAGTCCAAAAGGCAGTCTTCCAATCATCTCCCTCCTTAATGCACAAGAGATGATAGGCTCCACGAAGATCTAATTTTATGAACCTTTGTGCCCCTCTGACAGCCTCCAGAATACCTTTGATTAGAGGTAGTGGATAACGATCCTTTATGGTGAGTTTATTTAATCCACGGAAGTCTATGCAGGGATGAAGATCTTTTGTCTTTTTAGGTACGAAGAAGAGGTGAGCCCTGTAGGAAAGTACCATCTTGTCTGGCATGTTACCCCCATTTTTACTTGTATGTATGTTTGTTTTTGCCTGTGTCACTGGGATCCTGCTAGCCAGGACCCCAGTGCTCATATAGTGTGCCCTGTATGTGTTCCCTGTGTGCTGCTAAACTGTATCACTGAGGCTCTGCTAACCAGAACCTCAGTGTTTATGCTCCCTCTACTTTTAAAATTGTCACTGCAGGCTAGTGACTAATTTTACCAATTCTGATTGGCACACTGGAATACCCTTATAATTCCCTAGTATATGGTACCTAGGTACCCAGGGTATTGGGGTTCCAGGAGATCCCTATGGGCTGCAGCATAGGGAGCTCAGACAATTCTTACACAGGACTGCCACTGCAGCCTGAGTGAAATAACGCCCATGTTATTTCACAGCCATTTTACACTGCACTTAAGTAACTTATGAGTCACCTATATGTCTAACCCTCACTTAGTGAAGGTTAGGTGCAAAGTTACTAAGTGTGAGGGCACCCTGGAACTAGCCAAGCTGCCCCCACATTGTTCAGGGCAATTTCCCCGGACTTTGTGAGTGCGGGGACACCATTACATGCGTGAACTACATATAGGTCAATACCTATGTGTAGCTTCACAATGGTAACTCCGAACATGGCCATGTAACATGTCTAGGATCATGGAATTGTCACCCCAATACCATTCTGGTATTGGGGTGAAAATTCCATGCATCCCCGTGGCTCCAGCATGGACCCCGGGTACTGCCAAAACAGCTCTCTGGGGTTTTCTCTGCAGCTGCAGCTGCTGCCAACCCTCAGACGGGTTTCTGCCCTCCTGGGGTCTGGGTAGCCCAGTCCCAGGAAGGCAGAACAAAAGATTTCCTCTGAGAGAGGGTGTTACACCCTCTCCCTTTGGAAATAGGTTTTAAGGGCTGGGGAGGAGTAGCCTCCCTCAGCCTCTGGAAATGCTTTGAAGGGCAAAAATGGTGCCCTCCTTGCAGAAGCCAGTCCACACCGGTTCAGGGAGCCCCTGCTCTGGCGCGTGAACTGGACAAAGGAAAGAGGAGTGACCACTCCCCTGTCCATCAACACCCCAGGGGTGGTGCCCAGAGCTCCTCCAGTGTGTCCCAGACCTCTGCCATCTTGAATGCAGAGGTGTGAGGGCACAATGGAGTCCTCCGAGTGGCCAGTGCCAGCAGGCTCTTACCTGGTTAGGTAGCCAATCCTCCTCTGAGGGCTATTTAGGGTCTCTCCTGTGCTTTCTCACAAGATAACGAATGCAAGAGCTCACCAGAGTTCCTCTGCACTTCCCTGTTTGACTTCTGCCAAGGATCGACCGCTGACTGCTCCAGGACGCCTGCAAAACCGCAACAAAGTAGCAAGAAGACTACCAGCAACATTGTAGCGCCTAATCCTGCCGGCTTTCTAGATTGTTTCCTGGTGGTGCATGCTCTGAGGGCTGTCTGCCTTCACCCTGCACTAGAAGCCAAGAAGAAATCTCCCATGGGTTGACTGAATCTTCCCCCTGCTAACGCAGGCACCAAACTTCTGCATCACCGGTCCTCTGGTTCCCCTCTCATCTTGACGAGCGTGGTCCCTGGAACACAGGCGCTGGATCCAAGTGACCCCGACAGTCCAGTGGTCCTTCTGTCCAAATTTGGTGGAAATAAGTCCTTGCCTCCCCACACCAGACAGTAATCCTGTGTACTGCAGCTGCTAGGGCTTCTGTGCACTTTTGCAAGACTTGCTTTGTGCGCATCACAGCCCAGGTCCCCAGCACTCCGTCCTGCATTGCTCAGCTCGCTCAGTTGACCTCCGACTTTGTGGGACCCTCTTTTGTTGTGCTGAGTCGACCGCCATGCTCAGATGTTCTGAACGCCTGTTCAGGTGCTTCTGCAGGTGTTGCCTGCTTCTGCGTGGGCTCTCTGTGTTGCTGAGCACCCCACTCTGTCTCCTCCTCCAAGGGGCGACCTCCTGGTCCTTTCTGGGCCCTGGCAGCACCCAAAATCCTCAACCGTAACTCTTGCAGCTAGCAAGGCTTGTTTGCGGTCTTTCTGCGTCCTCCATCGCACCGTGGGACATCTTCTTACCAAAGGAGAAGTTCCTGGCACCTTCCGTTGTTGCAGAATCTTTGGCTTCTTCCACCCGGAGGCAGCCCTTTTGCACCTTCATCCAGGGTTTAGTGGGCTCCTGCCCCCCCTGGACACTTGCGTGACTCTTGGACTTGGTCCCCTTCCTTTGCAGGTCCTCAGGTCCAGGAATCCATCGTCAGTGCTTTGCAGTCAGTTGTTGTCTTTGCAGAATCCCCTATCTCGACTTTACTGTCTTTCTGGGGTAGTAGGGTAACTTTACTCCTACTATTCAGGGTCTTGGGCGGGGTATCTTGGACACCCTTAGTTTTTTCTTACACTCCCAGCGACCCTCTACACACTACACTAGGCCTGGGGTCCATACGTGGTTCACATTCCACTTTTGGAGTATATGGTTTGTGTTGCCCCTAGGCCTATTGTCTCCTATTGCATTCTATTGTGTTCTACAGTGTTTGCACTACTTTTCTAACTGTTTACTTACCTGATTTTGGTTTGTGTGTATATTTTATGTATATTACTTACCTCCTAAGGGAGTATATCCTCTGAGATACTTTTGGCATATTGTCACTAAAATAAAGTACCTTTATTTTTAGTAACTCTGAGTATTGTGTTTCTTATGATGTAGTGCTATGTGATATAAGTGGTATAGTAGGAGCTTTGCATGTCTCCTAGTTCAGCCTACGCTACTCTGCTATAGATACCTCTATCAGCCTAAGCTGCTAGAACACTACTAATCTACTAATAAGGGATAACTGGACCTGGCACAAGGTGTAATTACCACAAGGTACCCACTATAAGCCAGGCCAGCCTCCTACACGCCCCCGCCGGAGAAGAAGATGGTGTAACAAGACCACTGTGTAGATTTTCTTGAAGATAATCCTTGAGAATATTTCTTTCTTTCTGGTTCAGTGAGCGAATACATTCTCCCAAAAGGAACAATTGCTCCAGGTTCCAGGGGAATAGTGCAATCATAGTCTCTGTGTGGAGGTATTACGGGCTTTGATGTTTTTTTAAATATGTCTAGAAATTCCAAATATTGGCTTGGTACCTCCTGGACTGCATTTATGGAAAGTCCTACATTTGGTCCTGAGGTTATTATCTTTCTGGGAGACCAATAGGTGTCCGAGGCATAGCAATGATCGTGACAGAACTGAGAAGATAAAGAAATGGTTCTGGTTTCCCAGTTAATATACAGATTGTGTCTTATGAACCATGGAATCCCTAGGATTATAGAATGATTGGGGGAGGAAATTAAATCAAAGGAGACATGTTCCTGATGTTTCCCAAAGTGTAGACCTAAAATCTAAGTGGTATAAATAACAGGACCGGAGGATAATAGGAATCCATGTACAGTATGCACTTGTTCTGGAACATCTTTAGGCAGTATTGGAATTTGTAGTGTTTTAGCCCAGGTCATATCCATATAAATGCTCAGGAATCATAAGAGTTTTCACTCTATGAATGTGCAGATGGTGTGCTTGGCGGACCAGTACATCTCCCACGTCAATGCTAAGTATCCTGAGTCGGTGCATGATGCATTTAATAATCCCAGGGTCCTTTCTTCACGACCATCAGGTAATTGCAGGATAACAGGTATCATAAATAGATTAATAGCATTTTCCTTGGAAGAAATTATGGAAGGTATTGCAGAAGATCCCGTCCCCTCCCTTCTCACAGAGGATGGAAGTAGCGTTTCCCGAGGTCTTCATAGGATGAACTGGACTAGTACGGAGCAGATGACCAGCGGCACCACAATAAAGGCACAATCCTCTTCTCCATCTGTCTTCACATTCGCTGGTTGAGAGTGGACCACAAGCAGTATCTACCTGCATAGGTGCTCCTTCTGTCTCTCTAGATATAGGTCGAGGTTCTTCAGGACGAAGTACAAAGACACGTGAGGTGCTTGGCTGGGAAGGTCCTCAATTCTTTCTTTTCTCCAGACGACATTCTTGGAGATGTTATTCTATAGAGAGAGCCAAATCCATCAGACCTCGAAGATCGTCTACTCTGGTAGAGTGTACTAATCTGTCTTTAATTTCTTCTCGCAACCCTCTGCGAAAAAGAGTTACCAGAGTACGCTCTACCCATGTTGTCTCAGCAGCCAATTGTCTGAAGCGTGTGATGTATTGGAGAACATCTTGAGTGCCTTGTTGAATATCACAGAGCGCTTCTTCAGCTGATGCTTCCAATCCTGAACGTTCAAACATTTGTTTGAATCTGTTCACAAAGGCTGAGTAATCAGACAACACTGGATCGTTGGAGGCTACTATCGGAGTCACTGAGGCCAAGGCAGGGCCTGACAATGCACTGATGAGATAACCCACCTTCGTTTTATCTTGTGAAAATTGTGTGGGTCTGAAAGCAAAGTAGGCAGTCAGAACATTCAGAAATTCCTGCAGCTTATTTGGGTATCCTGAAAACCGAGGAGTCGTAGTAGAGACAGTAGGAACATCAGTACTTCGGGATGCCAAGGCTTGTCGTAAAGCCACATTTACATTTCTTAATTGTTGCAGTTCCTGAGCCTGTTGCTGAATAGTTACGAGCAGGGACTGGTTAGGGTCTGCAGCCGCCGTTGCAGTATCTTCCATTCTGCTTGACGAGGTCTGGTTTGTTTGGCGCTGCAATCTGTCACGACCTATTCCTTGTCTGTGTCAGTAGCCCACTGGAAGTATGGCGAGGGTCCTGTTCTTGTAGGTTCTGCCTTGGCCCAAATAGGGGCGACCCTTTCTGGTAGCTACGGTGCTGCTGACGGAGGGAACGCCAAAGGCAGTCCGTGCCCTCCAGAAGGAGTCCCTGAGGGAAAAAAAACCAAATGGGGAAAAACCCTAAAAAGGAACTCCTGAAACAAAAAAACTAAAGGTAAAAATAAATCAGAACAAAAAGGCAAAAATGACCACGAAAAAGCTGGAACAGGATCAGCAAATCAATATCTGACACAGAAGAACAGGAGCGAAGATCACCACCCAAAGGAAGTTTTGCAGCGCAAAAAGAAGAGGAGTCACACACCTTATATACCCAAAGAACAGAAAGTGACTGGCAGGAAGTAAAAGTTGCCATATTGGATTGGGATCATATCATAGAATTCTATAGGAAAGGCACCATATTAAACAAGGCTCCAAGACATGCAGGTAAAAGGAAGACATGCTGGGAAAGAGAAGGGAATCATGGGTTGGAAAGAAAGGCATAAGTTAGGAAGAAAACGAGGACGACAGAAAAGAAGGAAAAAGAAACAGAAGGTAAGTGGGGAAGAAAAGGGAGAGTGGGGAGAGGCAGGAACTAATGGGGGTGTGCCGCGCCAATGCAGAAGTGAGGCCCCATGGCCAATTTGGGGCCTCGACAAAGATAAGAAAGGGTAGGGGCACGGCACGTCTTACCGAACTTTCCGAACCAAACATTGGGCTCGCACTGCGTGCCGCTGCGCGACAAGTTGTCTGTTTCTTCCATATCATTCTTCTACTTTATGTAATAATAAAGGGAAACAGAAACTAGAAACCTTTTTGTCACCCAGAGCCACATCAAGACATAGAGAAAATTCACCCGCACAGTGTCCGGTATTTTGGTGGGCTCCTGAGCTTTTCCCAGATATCCCCGCCTTCATGATTTCAAATAAGGTAATCTGTTTAGCTTGCTGCCAAAACAAGACCCTTTTGCATGCCCTGTAAAGTAGTTTGCATTAAGGAAAGCACGTTAAGCAGTGAGTGTTCGCTTGCCACCACCCCCCTTCTGTTCCCTACTCACCCCCTCAACGGAGTTCAAAAGTGAATTTCCATTCTGTGAGAGATTAGAAAATTGATGAACTTCTCTACTTGGAAAGAATGTCGCAGAAGGTGGTGCCTGATTGAAATCAGGATGAAGATCAGGAGACAAATGAGCTTCAGAAAAAGGGGAACTTGCCTCCCTCAGTTACCCCTGCCCTTCTCCTAAAGTGAAGAATGGTAAAGAAGATAGACGGACCCATTTTTATTCACAAGCTTCAGGAAGAGGTTAAAAAGACAGTTACTGACAAAATCGGTTCCTCCTTTTTTCAATCCAGTAGGGATATCCAGTCTGCTATCAGGAAAGTGGACAGAAATTTAGGCTGGTGCAGCTAATGACTGTTCTCCCCTCTTGGACTCTCTGTTGGATAAGAATGACTCAATGGTCAAATCACCAGGGCCTTGTGCAGTTTGAGGCCCTCGGGCTGGGAGCCCCAACTCTTTCCGAAGCTTGTAGTTCATTTGTGGCTTTCTTCAGAGTATTAATTGATTTAAATGTTTGTTGACAAAATTGTGTAGAGATGCTGAAAGAGATGACAAGAAGGAACTAGGCTGAGCTTCTTTAGCCACTGGCCTTGAAATGCCAACATACCACCCATCATCACCCTTTGTGTCATTGCATTAAGACCTGAAATAAACCAGATTGTCAACCACGCTCGGGATCTGGATTTACACTGGTCCGGCTTTCTGCAATACATGGCCCAACTTTGCTTTTTGCTCCACTGTTTTGCTCCACTGCTTGGCTTCAAGAGCCCTAAACAGCTGCTAACCAAATCAAACTGATCCACAGATGCCATTGGTTGTTACAGGTCACCGCGATCTCAATGGTTGCTGATGTGCAACAAGCACCTTGAGGCCCCCAAGCTGTTCTCAGTTGCATTGAAGAGTGGTCATGTAAATTGACAGGTATAGGTTTACGTCACTTAGCCGGGGTCTCACAAATGCTGCCCGGACCACACATCTTTCCCATCCCATCTTCACCCCTCTAAAGGTACCCGGCCTTTCTGCTGGACTCCTCTGGTTTCAGGGGGAACCCCCCAAGTGGAGGGTTCATCACAGGGCTAGGTTCATCGCAACTGCCACCTGTAGGGTATGCCTGAGAAGGAACTGCAGACCCAGACACGAGCACACCAGCACACAGCACCAAAAAGCTCCTAGTTCCAAAATACCAGGACCAAGGAGTGCAGGTGTCCAAGTAAGTACGCACCAATCTTGAACCAAGTGTCGAGCCTCCGACTTATGAAGTACAACTTCGGGGCATGGCGGGTATGTGTTCTATTTTGGATTTGGGTGTAACTCAGGGGTGTCTATATCATTTTATTCGTTTTTTCTCTTATATGTTGTACACTGTTTGTTTACAGAGTGGTTTTTGCTAATTGATTGAGTATTTTGGGATACTGATCGTTTCCGTATCTTACCTTATTGAGGTATGATATAATTTGTTTTGGGTCACTGCATATACACCTTGGAACTTTGGTACACAAATGGTGTTTATTTTGGGTGCGCACCATTTCGGTTTTGGATTTTGGCTCTTTAGTATTTTACGGTTATCATTTTGTTTATAATTGCAGTTGTTTGGACTCTACTTTTAAATGATATTACTATTATGTCTTTTCGCGGGTTGTGCCTTGGTTTCTTTTATCTTACTTTCACACTGGGGGGGGCAATATATGGGTATATGTGATTATTAGTTTGTTGCTAACAGACTTACTAATGGGTTCTGGACTTTGAATTTTGAAATTGATAATATAACTATTTATTTTTGTTACTTGTTATTAGTGCGATGTCAATTGTAATTAGTCCTGTTATTTATGTATATTTTGTCGTGATTTTTGTTATATATGTATATGTCTTATGTTTGGTGTGTTTTTCAGCCTTGAAAAAGTCACAGGGAGCACTCACTCCCATGACAAAACACGTGTTGGCTGTTTCATGTTACATTAAAGGATGGACTCTTCACTCAAAAACGAATTCCACTGGATTTCTGTTCATTTGCATGTACAATGTGATCTCTAATTTCTGAAATATAAGTTTACAAATTTTTGTAATATTGAATCTTGTGGTCTTGAACTCCTTTCGAGTGCCTAGGTCTCTGCTATATAATTTTGTACATCTGTGGTTTCACAGTGTTAGAGGTGGGGGAGATTCCTCGGAGGCCGGGAGCACTGTTTTCTAAATGATATTTTTCTACTTTAGTCTCATAAGGGGAATGTTGGGAGCGCTTTCTTTCCCTGAATGTTTTCTTCCCGTTTGGAATATTATAACTTCGGGGCACCTCAGCACCCACCTCCCACTGCTGCTTATCATGACTCGTAGTTACTGCAGGGAGCGAAATCCTTTGCCGGCTGCACTGTGGCAGTGGAAAGTAAGTGCTGCTGTGCAGGTAACTGGATAGCACCAGCCACTCCAGCAAGTGCACACTCCAACAGAGGTGAGGAGAAGGAAATCAGACAGCACACTATAAAGTGTGCGTATGGTTATTGCTTATTTACAATTTCAGGCAGTTGAAGGACACGTCCTTTGAGCATGATCACGTGTTCTGGTGTGGTATAGAATCCAAAATTATATCCCGAGTTATTGAATTTCATGATTCCATATTCAGTTGCAATCCACATCTCTTCCCAGGCAAATTTGACTTTAGGGATTAACTCTTTGTCAGAAATCAGTCTTTGCACAGATGTGTGATCAAGGATTGGGCTTGTGGAGAACAGGGCAGTGGAAACTAAAAACAATAGGACCACTAGGCTGCTAACTGACTGGCTCACTGATACTTTCACTTCTTGGTTGTTACTTATTAGTACATTTACGGGGTACAATGGGGGAGTCTGCATTTATAGCCATTTAAAATATGAAGCCTTCACCTGGCAATGTGTCATGAGATGTTGTAACTCTCTGATTCATACCAGCCTGCATCCATTATTTGTCCCTCATGTTTGTTGTTTTCTTCCCTCATTGGTCCCTCATTTTAGGCTCCCCTCTAGGCTTCTTCGCCTATTTTATTCTTTGTTATTCTTGCTAAATTTGAGAATCTATCTCTCACTTAATTCTACAATTCTGGACTGGTATGGTTAGCAGTGGAATCCTGGGTTCCTCATTTGGTACGCTGATCTTTTCGAGAGCTCAGCATAGCAACACCTACTGCCATACACCACTGGTTCAGTGACTTTCTATTCTTTAAACTCGAAGGTTTTCTCTAAAGTCTTTCACAGTCGATTAAACAGTTTCGAAAGTGGGACCCAGACCAGTGTTTCTCTCACTCCCCTTCATTCGTACAGCAGGTGAGTATTCATCATTCACATCTGGTTAGGTGTTGAGACTAGTGGCTTCCAGTAGGTCTGTTCACCAGCACCCTAACCTTCCCATAATTGGATATTTTGAAGTGAAATACCGTATTATCTAGAGTCTTGTTATTCAGGGATAGTGATGTGCTTCAGGCTTTATACGTTGTCTAACTGCTTGGCTATACTTTATAGACTCTTGCGAGGTTCGTTTTCCATTAAAAAAATACCTTCATTTTCAGCTAATTGGAGGGAAAAGGTCTGGAGGCCTTGTGAAGCTTAACCCCTGATAGAGCGTTCCGACCTAATAAATTACCTGTATTTGGACGCTCTTAGGTCGATGAATCTTTTGACCAAGTGGGGCTCTCTTCACCCGAGAGTAATCAATTTAATCAAATCAATAATCAATAACGAACATAAGCAATACCTTGATCAACATAACACTTCACAATTAATCCAGAAAACATTTCGGCGAACCATGACCTTTCGGTCATGAATAACCACACCAGTTTATTCAAAGTTAATGCATTTATTTCCCTATATTAACAAAGCTAACACAATATAAATGTGTCTCAACACCAAATGATATATGTAAATGAACATTAATAGCTGTCCATAACGGCGGAAAAGATGCAATCTATGCAGCATTTGAATAACAATGCCTTCGATAATAGCAACGCAAACCACTAAAACTATAATCTGTAATGGGCTAATTGCATACATTAGTCAGCATAACAAGGTCTCAAATTGCATTGTGCGAAAATGAATCCTCATCTAACCTCAAATTAGCATCTGCATGTGGGATTTCATGCAAAAACAATTTAGCAACATTAATTTGGAAAACTCCTAACTAGGGACCAGATGTAGAAAGATTCCAAATTGCGATTTGCAATTTGCGAGTCCCTGCGACTCGCAAATTGCAAGTCGCAATTTGGAATGCAGAAAGGTGTCTCAGACACCTTCTGCAACTCGCTATGGGGTCGCAAAGACCCACCTCATAAATATTTATGAGGTGGGTCGCAGTTTGCGACCCCATAGCGAGTCTAGGCACTCACGGGGATGGTGGCCTGCTGGAGACAGCAGACCACCATCTCCGTGACTGCTTTTAAATAAAGCAGTTTTTTTTTTCTCTTTGCAGCCCGTTTTCCTTAAAGGAAAACGAGCTGCAAATAGAAAAAAATACCGAAACCTTTTGTTTCGGTTTTTTTCAGAGTAGGCAGTGGTCCATAGGACCACTGCCTGCTCTGAAAAAATAATTTTGTGAGCATTCACAAAGGGGAAGGGGTCCCGTGGGGACCCCTTCCCCTTTGCGAATGAGTTACCATCCACTTCAAGTGGATGGTAACTGCGAGTTGATTTGCGACCGCTTTCGCGGTCACAAATCAACTTAAATCGCGGTGCGAGTCGCAAATAGGAAGGGAACACCCCTTCCTATTTGCGAGTCGGAAACACATTTTGCGAGTCGGTTCCGACTCGCAAAATGTGTTTCTGCATCGCTTGAGGGCTTTTGCACCTCGCAAACGGCGTTTTTCGCCGTTTGCGAGGTGCAAAAGCCTACCTACATCTGGCCCTAGGGCCCTTATCAAAAATCAGCAGTTGGTTACCTAAAAGAAAACACAATGCAATTGTACATTTTTCCTTTCATATTTACCAAATTCAATCAGCATTCAAGGAAGTCTTCGTCTCACAGGTACCGGTTTCGATCAGCATGGACGGGGCAAAGGGGCAGGGTGGACGGGGCAATTGCCTCACAGCGGCAAGATAAAAGGACAACTACTACTTCATGCAAAGGGGCAAATCGAAGTTAAAGTCTCCAGGGCGAGAATTTCTTAAAGTCTCTTTCTCTCGATTAGAGAAAGCATCAAAGTTTCTTTCAAAATGGCGTCGCAGCAAGATGGACCATAATAGCTGCAATGTCCTGTAAATGGCCGTAATGTCCGCAAATGGCTGTAATGGCAGGTAACGGCAATAATGGCTATAATTTCCGCTGGCAAATGGCTAAAAATGGCTGCTTTCTTCTTATGCACCGGGTTTAAATAAACAACAGTTCAAATCCAGTAGGGTCTTCCATTGGAGGGTTCATAGGTTGGCTTCAAATTGTCCAATCAAAAACTACAGTTCACAAGCTTCCACCTAGGCATACATTATCCTTGGAGTCGGGAACGTAAGTTGCAACATATTTTACCAATTAACTCACTTTCAGAGCTTCCATTGTCCGCACCTGCAGATTGACCTTGGAGCAAAGAAGAAGATGCCAGGCTGGCACGAAACCTTAAAGATAAGCATGTGAACGATCTCACTGGAAAAGTACAGCTTCAAGCAAGAATACACGTTTTATTCGCACATTGGAAAAACACGAGCATCTAAACCGTGAGACAAGGCAACTAGGCCAAAGCCTCCACTAAAGTTATGCTAAGCTAAACACTTCAAACAAGCAAATCGTAGAACACGTTTACGGTTATGTCAGATTGGTACAATTCTAATACATCACGTTATATAAAGCACGCTTATAAATGTTGGCAAACTACTCTGAGGGCACATTTTGTCCCCGTACAATCTTTATTACTTCGGTTAAAGTCACACTTGATTATTGCAGCACTACGTTTATGCGCTAATAAATGTAAAACCTTCATTTCTGCATCATCAATCCCTCCTCTGATGACTACTTGTCATCACACAAAACTATGCCCACAAATTTTATTTCATTAAAATTCTGTCAGTTCTCTTTGCCTTTTAGTTCCCCTTGTTCTTGCTTTGTATTCTTCTGCCATTCTTTTCATCATTTTCTCTTCCTTCCTTCTTTTAATTCTTGCCATGATCATTAATATTCCCCTTTTTATTCCCCAAATTCCAAAGATGCAAATCAGTACTATTAATATTCCCTGTATTATTTTTAATAATATTCCATTCCAAATGCCACCAAGCCAATTTCCCACTGAAGCAATTCCCTTTCCAACCTTCTCCCAAACTCCTGGTTCTTTCAATTCTTTCAAGTCTGCACTCTCTTTCGTTAAATTTGCAAGCATTGTTTTAATCTTCACACTGTTGTCGGGTATATATGTGCAACAGTGTCGCGCACCAAGCATTTTGCAAACGCCGCCATCCTTTGCTAAAAGAATGTCTAGGGCAAGCCTGTTTTGAAGAGTCATAGCTCTTTCCGCTGCAAGTTCAGCATCCATCAGGATTATAGCACCTGAAAACTTTGTCAACATGTTATCCACTATAGTAGACAACTTTCTTATTTTGATGGAATTCAACACAACTCCCAATGAAGGAATCATGGCTCCAAATATATCTCCTACCACAGCAGCTGCGGTCTCTCTTTTCTGGATACGATGAGATCCAGACGTCTTTGGAATCACCGATAGGTCATCCAGTTGATAAACCTTTGGGAACACTATACCCAAATAACATCTCCCCCACCATCCTTTTGGAAGACGATAATAGGCATTATGCCCACAAATGTAATATACACCTGGTATGACAGGGTCAAGTCCGTTCAGCATGAATGTCCATTTGGCCTTAAAAATAAACGTATGTTTACACTCACTCGCTCCTACAAAAATGTTATCATAATAAGATTCACCACAATATATACAAAATTTCCCTACATGCCAAGCATCTAAAGCTATTCTCCCTTGTGTTTTTATTGCGGCAAAAGCATAATTATCTACTGAAGTCCTCTTGCTTAGCTCTTTTTCTAATTTCGCATTCATTTGTGCCCTTCTATCATCTGTGCGATCTAAAAAGCTTATTTCTACTGCAGTGAGCGAGCAGGTAAGGTTCTCCCTATGAGCGTGAGCTGTTTCAAAAGGTTGCATTGGCTCGAAAAATTCCCTCATTATTTTTGCATCCCAATCTTTAGCAATCTGACTTAGCTGCGTGATTATAGGAACATATGCAAAGGTAACATCATAATTTGAGTAAAAATACTGTATGTTGGTTTGACCATAAAATCTAGAAGTTACTATACTACATGTAATCCCATATGTAAGAGGCATGTGGTGATAAGTCACCCCTTCCTTTACCGATGTCGGTATCTGTGTACACACATAACAATCTTTTGCATCCATAGTCTCAACATATTCTGTTAGTAAGCGATAGAAAACATTATACGAAAGTTCCTTTTTATCATGCAAGTGTCTCTCATCTAATTCTAGTCTTTTCAATGCGGTTAGTTCAGTGACAGTAACAGGAGCAGAAGTAGAAGCATCAATTTTCTCATTCTCACCCTTACCACGCGTTGCAAGCACTATTGCCATTATTATTAGTACACATGCAGCTATCAAGCCTATACACGCATATTTACAATATTTCATTCTACTGTTTTGTGTCATGATATGTATAGAATCAGAGAGCTAGAAGCACCTATAAAGAAACGATTTAGCAATCAGTTACAAAGCTGAACGAGCGCAATGTTCACACAGTCTTCTTCAGGAGCTCAGTCACTTATCGGTTAGCAGCATTTGTCTCAATTCGGCAATAACTCAGTCCTTTTTTTTTTCTTCTTTTTTTTCAAAGATCAATCAATAACTCAGTCTTTTATCAGTTCAACGTTGTCTCAAATCGGGTTTAAGAGTCAATCAGGTTATCAAAGTCTTATCAAGTTAGCAAATGTCTCATCCGGTTTAGCAATGTCTCAGCTGGTTGTATCACGTTAGATTAAGGCAAGCAATGTCGTTCATCAATTCCTTTTTTTTTTTTTTTTTTTCAGTCAATAGAGTCCATAAAACTTTTCTTTTCTATTGGTATCCCTTCTTCTTCGTTCTCGAGGCTAAGAGATACAAATTCGTCAGTCCAATCGTCATTGACTGCATATGCCCATTCTGGACCGGAATATCTCCTGTTTGGTATCCTTTTCCTTTTCAATTTTGCCTCTCTCTTTGATTCTGCCTCACTGGTACTTTCCTCTTTAGCCAAGTCTTTTCCTTCACTTGACGTTGGTACCACGACAGACACCTCCTTTCTTTTCTCTTTCACTCTTGGCCCTTCACTGTCGTTCAACTTTTCTCTAGTTCTTAGTTTTACTGGTGATATACTTGGCTTTCTCTTTGCACTGTGTCCACTCGATGGACCTGCGATCTCTTCTGAAGAAGTTTGAACAGTTTCGTTCTGTTCTGCCTTGTCCCCTTCTCCTGGGGAGTCAATCAGGTTTTCTTTTTCTTTTTCTGTACCGTCTGCTTCTGGGAAAGCCCTCCTCTGATCAGGCTCTCCTGCTTTTTCACCTCTTTCGAGCCCTTTGTCACCGTTACTTTCGTCAGGCTCTTTGTCACTTTCAGCTGCTTCAGGCTCTTTGTCACCTTCAGCTGCTTCAGGCTCTTCGTTACCCTCAGCTGCTTCAGGCTCTTTGTTGCCTTCAGCTGCTTCGTCGCTGTCTGAGGTTTCTCCTTGGTCTTCCCCAAGTGAATCGGTTGTTTCGTCCTCAGAGAATATTTCTCTCTCCTCTATTTCTACCTGTTCGCTTCTGGTTCTGTTTTGCTCTGTCTCAGCGCTCGGCACTTTGTTATCAGGAACTGGCAGTTTCAGTGCTTCAACTTCCTCATCTGTGGGACACAATACTTTCTTTGTGTGACTGGCGTGGATCCAGTTGGGAACTCCCGCACACTTCACAGCGGTAGTGGTCATCAGGATCACTTGGAAAGGGCCTTTCCAACGGGGTTCCAGACACGACTTCCTCACGTGCTTCTTTACCACGACCCAGTCACCTGCTTTCAGTGTGTGTCCTGGACCTTGGATCGGTGGCAAGGTGGTTGCTTCCACCTGGTGAGAGAAAGAGCGAACCACGTCAGCCAGACCTTTGCAGTAGTCTAACACCATATCATCTGTAATATTCAAAAGCGCGTTTGCGGGAACTGCAGGAAGTCTCATGGCCCTGCCCATGAGAATTTCGTGCGGGGACAATCCAGTCTTTCTGTCAGGGGTGTTTCTCATTGACATTAACACCAAAGGCAATGCGTCAGGCCATTTCAAATTTGTCGATGCACATATTTTCGCCATTCTTGATTTCAGTGTACCATTCATTTGCTCCACCAGTCCTGAGGCTTCTGGGCGATAGCTACAATGCAGTTTTTGCTCAATGTTCAGCGCTGCGCAAAGTAACTTTATCACCTCGTTATTGAAGTGACTTCCTCTATCTGATTCTAAAGAGATCGGGAATCCGAAACGTGGTATCAACTCCCTCAACAATAGTTTGGCAACTGTAAGGCTGTCATTTCTACGTGTGGGGTATGCTTCAATCCAGTGACTAAAAATGCACACAATCACCAACACATACTTCAGACCTCCATGCACAGGCATCTCAATAAAGTCCATCTGCATTCTGCTGAACGGGCCGCTCGCCCTGCCAATGTGGCTCGCGTTCACAACCGTTCCCTTACCTGGGTTCATCTGCTGACAAATGACACAACGGTGGCAAACTGCTTCTGCAGCTTGACGAAAGCTGGGGTTAAACCAATCAGTTTTGAACAATCTTATCATGGCATCTCTCCCTAGGTGAGCCTGCCCATGATAGAACCGCGCTAGCTGCGATAAGAGACAATTTGGTAAAAAAAAATTCCTTCATTTGAAACCCATAACTCATCTTCTCTTTTTGTACATTGTGACTTAATCCAGGAAACTCTCTCATCCTCCCTGACGCTATTCTGTAATGCTTTTAGTTCATCTATTGTATCCATGACCTTCAAGGCAAATGCTTCAGCTGGTTCGAGCTCTGGCTCACTTATCAAATTCCATTCATCCCTGAGCAATATACAGTTCAAGGCACAAAATCTTGCGACTTGATCCGCATATGCATTTCCCAGGGAAACATAGTCCTGTCCTTTTGTATGAGCACTGCACTTTACCACTGCAATTTCGGCTGGCATCTGAATGGCGTGTAACAATTCCCTTATTCTCTCCCCGTTTTTCACTGGGGACCCTGAAGAGGTCAGGAAACCTCTCTGTGACCATAGTTGCCCAAAGTCATGTACAATTCCAAACCCGTACTGACTGTCAGTGTAAATGGTAACCTTCATCAATGTAGACAGTTGACATGCTCTTGTAAGGGCTACAAGCTCTGCTACTTGTGCGGAATAGACTCCTTGAAGCCAGGACGCTTCCAAGACACCTGTTACAGTACATACAGCATATCCTGCTTTCAATATTCCCAATGCATCTCTTAAACATGACCCATCAACAAAAACAATTTGGTCATTTTCATCAAGCTTAGTATCCTTAATGTCAGGTCAGGGTTTTGTGCAAAATTCAGTCACCTGAAGGCAGTCATGCTCGACGTCTTCAGCGTTCTCAATTTCAGCATTTTCACCGGGAAGCAAGGTTGCTGGATTCAGCGTAGTGCACCTTTTCAGCTGCACATTCGGTGAGCCCAGAATTATTGTTTCATACCTTGTGAGTCTTGCTCCAGTCATGTGTTGCGTTCGGGAGCGGGTCAAAAGTATCTCAACTGAGTGAGGGACCATGACTGTTAATGGATGTCCCATCACTATTCCTTCACTCTGAGTGAGGCTGATACCAACTGCTGCTACGGCGCGCAAACACCCTGGCAGTGCTGCTGCGACCGGATCCAAAGTAGCTGAAAAATACGCTACTGGTCTGTTTATGCCACCATGGGCTTGGGTCAAGACAGACAAAGAACATGCATCACGTTCATGACAAAACAATGTGAAAGGCTTTGTGTAATCAGGCATACCTAAAGCTGGAGCCCTGCACATGCATTCTTTCAATTCAATAAAAGCATCCATCTCATCTCCTTTCAGCTCAATTTCATCCAATGCATCCTTCTGGGTCAGTTTCAGTAAAGGCTTTGCTAGAGTTGAGAAGTTGGGAATCCATTGGCGACAGTAGCTCACCATCCCCAAAAACTTCCTCACCTCCCTCCTCGTCTTTGGTGGACTCATTTGAAGTACACTTCTTATTCTTTCCTTCATTATTCTCCGTGACCCTTTCTCTATTTGATGACCCAAGTATTTCACTTTCTTCTGACAGAACTGCAACTTCGAAGGAGACACCTTGTGTCCATTCCTTCCCAAATGGTTCAGTAGAGCAATAGTGTCGGCTGTGCAGCCACTTTCTGTTTTAGCTGCAATCAGTAAGTCATCAATGTACTGTACTAGGGTTGACTCGAATGGCAATTCTAACGCTTCCAAGTCTTTCTTTAGAATCTGATTGAAAATTGACGGTGACTCCGAAAACCCTTGAGGAATTCGACACCAACTGTAAACTCTGTCTAAGAATTTGAAACAAAAGAGAAATTGGCTGTCCTCATGAAGAGGCACCGAAAAGAATGCTTGTGACAAGTCGATGACTGAGAACCATTCGGCATCGCAAGGGATTTGAAACATTATCACAGCTGGATTCGGTACTACAGGGCAACATTTAACTATGATGTCATTTATTTTCCTCAAGTCCTGCACTATTCTGACCTTTCCACTCGGCTTTATTAGTCCCATAATTGGTGAATTACATGGACTGCTTAACACTTCTTTCAGTACTCCCTGTTTTACAAACTCATCAATGAGTTGGGCGACTTTCATGAGGGTGTCTTGTGCCATGTGGTATTGTGGGGTCTGGGGAAAAATTACATTGGGTTTTACGGTCACTTTCACTGGTTCCACTCCTTTCACCAATCCCACCTCTTTTCCTGTCATATCCCACACTTCCTTTCCGACTGTTTCCCGTAATTCAGCTGGAATATCTTCTTCAGTTATCATCGAGAAAAGGTTAATCAGAGGATATTCTTCATCGACAGTTTCCATCTCATCCCCTTCTACACTTTCCTCTTCTTCCCCATCACTGCTCGTCTGAATTCTAATTCCATCGTCCGAACACATAATCGAACATCCCAATTTGCACAATAGGTCTCTCCCTAACAGTGCTATCGGGCTTGAGTCACATACCACAAAACTGTGTGACCCTTGATAGTTACCAATTCTGACTGGTACTGGGTCTGTTATTGGGTTCGTCAGATGCCTGTTTGCTACTCCCACTACTTGAACTGTTCTCCCTGAGAGCGGCAAATTTGGTACTTCAATGCTCCTAACAGTGGAACGTGTGGCTCCTGTGTCAACCGAGAATGAAACACTATGACCCATAACTTTTCCCTCCACATACGGACCCTTTTGGTCAACTTCCAAGGATGCTGCAAGCACACAATTTCCCTCCTCATCTGAACTTTCACTCTCCCATACATTGTTTATTCCATTCTCACTGTGTAATGGGAACTGTTGTACTGTGCCATTTGTATTCATCACCTGACCCGAGACCTGTGGAGGAACCATCGCTTGCTGCTGACTCATTGGTGCCAAAGGTATTTGCATTTGCTGATTAGGTACCATGGGAAACTGCTGTTGCATTGGCTGCATTTGCGTCATCTGCATACGGGGCATCTGCATCTGCTGCAGCTGCATGGGCTGTAATCCCTGCAGCTGATTTATGGTCTGAAAATTTGGGTTTGGACCTCTCATTTTCGGTCCCCTCATTGTCTGGAATGCATTGACATCATTGTTTTGCTGACCAACACCTGCACTTTCCTGCACCACCATCGGGCACTCGCGTTTCCAATGTCCGACGATTCCGCACACGTGACACGGCATCACCTTTTTCATTGCCTGCACACCATTCGGCATCGCGACAGTGTTCAAATCCGGACCATTACTCCCAAAACCTCCTCTGCCTCTGCCTCTCGCCTGTGGCTGAAACACCATATTTCCCTGCGGCTGCGGCTGCGGTATCTGCTGTTGGAACCCTTGCAACCCTTGCAAACCTGTCTGAGCTGCTTTAAGTTGCATCATCATCACTTTCTCTTTCAACCTTTTCTGTTTCACTTCAATTTCGTCGCTACAGTATTTCGCATAATTCAACACCTCATCAATCGGTTTCGACTGCCAACAAATCAAATGCGTCTTTATCATCTGACTTATCTCTGGTCTCAGCCCTTCCACAAATCTGAACACAAAATGAAGCATGTCCTTCGCCTCTATCGTTTCTGTGCCACTGTAGTTCTTGAACGCCTTCAACAACCTCTCATAGTAACCATGAATCGACTCTTTAGCCTCTTGGGCAGTTCGATCAATCTTCTGCCAATCCACATTTTTTGCGGCAACCTTCGTCTTCAAATGCTCAATCACCTTATAGTACAAGCTCATCACCATAGGTGATGGTGCACCCGTATCCCTGTCTCTCTCTGGTTCACTTGTCGGCCAACCTACAGCCCTTTTGCAATCTTCCCACAAATCTGCCGGAACCACAATCTCGAAGAGGGTGTTCAGGTCTTCCCAAAGACATTTCGCAAGCTTCACAAACCTATCAGTCTGTTGATACCATTCAATCGGTTTCTCTCTCAGTTTGGGAAAATCATCCGTAAAAGACTGAATGTCGCTTCTGTGCCACGGTACATGTATTAATTTTCCCCCTGCTGTCTCCCTCATTGGTAACATGGTTATTGCATCACTACTCTGTGGTCTTTTCTCCTTCTGCTCTGGGACACTGTCTTTCTTCTTTTCCTTTTTCTTTGCCCATCTACTTTCCCATTTGTCTAAGCACCTCCACACTTGTGCACTCTGCAGCAATTCTCTAAGGTGCGTTTCATGCCTGCTGACCTCATGTGTTCAAAGTCTGTGATCCCGAAATCCAATCTATAGCTCCTGCTCAAGTGTTTTGTCTTGCCTATCTCAACCCCGTTTTTGTCAGCTATTTCTTGCAACCTTCTATGTACCTTGTTCACTTCTCTCGTAATCCTGGGACATAGATACCTCAGCTCTTCTTCCGAATAGGACTCTAACCTGTTCAATCCCATAGTCCCTTCCACCAATTCTTCTACTTCCATGTTCAACCTTACCCTATTCAGATAGTCTTCTCCCTTCCCACTGGCTGAGCTTTGTGTGGAATTCAGACTGTTGAACCACTGTGTCAGCTGTTGCGCATTCAACCCCATCAGTGTAGCATTCACATCGACTGCCATCGATGGTTGCGGCAACTTTTCAGTATTCGATGATAGCGGTATCATCAGTGGGGGACTCGACCTCACCACTGTTGACTGAGCACATATGGGACTAAACTCCATCAAGGACCCAGATCCAGTTGGCTGAGCCGCTATCGGAGTTGTCTCTGGAGTGTTTTCTATGCACCTCCTTTCCGTCCCATTCTGCACCACTAATCCTTGACCGCTCATACCTAAGTTAGGCTGGGTGTACAAAGGTACCGGTGGACCTACAGTAATGGGTAGGGATATCGCATCTGGGTTCTGTCCATTCCCCAGGTTCTGAGGCATGTTCATTCCCACACTATGGGTCATCATTGCCGGCATACCCGCCTGACTCCCCGTCATCTGAGCATGTGCTGTTCCTCCCTGCATCTGCTTTTGAGGCATCAAAAGCTGGGTTGACTCAGCTTGTGCCAATGTTGGGTTGCGACCATTCTGTACTCCCATTACGGTTGGATCTAGAATCATTCCTGTACTGTTGTCACTGCTGTAGTACCTTGGGCCCTGCGGCTGATAATTTTCTGCTGGTTTCAATATAGGCACATCTGGATATATTCTCCTAACCTGTGGTATCTGCGGGGTGAACAGTAAACTCGGGTCCTTAGATCCCGATGGCGTTTCTGAATTCGGAGTTTCATTATTCTGTACCGGTGCCGGAGGGGCAGAACTGGTACTTGGACCTCGTTCACTCTCTACATAAGGTGGTGGACGGTCGTTCAGCAATTGCATGATGAACTCCTCATCATCTGACTCGTCTTCTCTATCTTTGGAACATCTCCTGTTTGTCTTACAGGTAGCTTTCTTGCCTGTCGCCTCTTCTTCCTTAGCAATTGCGGGAAACAATTTTATCCCCTGCAATATATCTGACCTCCACACCTTCTGTGCATTATCCCACCTAGCGTCCGCTAATGTTTTTTCTACCTTTCTAATCCTGGTCTCGAACTTCTTTTGCTGTTGCTGTCTAGCCATTAGTTCCCAAATCGCTAGAGCCTCAAACTGTGCTGGCCTTGGAGGTACCTTCATGTCGTACATCGCGAATCTCAGATTCTCTAGGATCCTTATATTGAATGTCCCATGGATCGGGAACGCTACGCTCCCATGTTTCTCTGTCAGCTTGTGCCATTGCTTTAGCCAAAGGCACGGAGCTACCCCCTTTTCCTCCATTACAATGTAAGCTGGTGTACCTTCGGGTGGCGTCTCCTCTCCTACGCTCGCTTTGATGTAAGACTCCCCCTTCATCGCACTCTTTAATGCTTTAAAAAATTTAATTTTCTCGTCTTTTATTTCACAAAATTTGTAATCAATAGGTGACTTTAATTCCCGGAATACTCTTCGCTTGCCTTTCCCCTTCCAATCGGGCCCCACGGACTGCGTCCAATCCGTGCGCGACCCGTCTCTGCAACCAACCTATCCCAGCGCGGCTCCTAGTGACGTCACACTCACACACTGCGGCTGACAAAGCCTCGCGGCTTGTCCTCCTTCACTCAGCTCCTCTCGTAACAACTTCTAGCATGTATCGCGAGCAACCAAATAATAATAAAACAGATCTGTCGGTTTACTACAGGAAGGGTAACACAATTGCTTCAGGACCTTAGGGATTTTTCACTAGCCTCAGCAGTTATTCCATCTTTCTCGGTCCCCACTTTCGCAAGCAAATCTGACCCGCAGACTCTGCTCTCAACTTGTCAATGATCTATTCTAGTGCACTTAGAATTTGTCAAAGCCCGAAGTCGAAGTTTTCTTTCACTCCCTTAACACACGTACCGACTCGTTGACCACGCCCGGTCAACCTATTAAACCGACCAGACCACAACATAAAACAAGTGTCTCATACACTTTTCAACATACTCCGGAGTCTCTTGACCTCGCAGGGCCCGTCTCAACAACAACAACCACGTGGACCTTTTTCTGCACAAAGCGCCACATGCACATGAAGTTCGACGACTTCCCTACTCTCACACTCGGAGTCGCACCTCCGCTATTCTCTAAAATCCTCGCAACCTTTTCAAACAATCTGCGGCAATAAGCAGTGCAAGCGCAAAATCCTAACTTCACTCATACCATCACTAGTACCGCCAACGCTGATTCCACACCTCCATTCCCTCCATTCGCAAGCTCCGAGATCCCGGGAAAGTCGCGGGGGACTTAGCCCATCATCATTCTCTCAATCTGTTTTACCCAAGAAAAATCGAATTCAACTTCTCGAGTGGGGTCTCAAAGAGCGTAACCGTTAATTCAACACCATATACCTCTCGAATGGGGTCCCAAAGGGCGAAACCGTCCTCTGCTACCATCTACTGATAGAGCGTTCCGACCTAATAAATTACCTGTATTTGGACGCTCTTAGGTCGATGAATCTTTTGACCAAGTGGGGCTCTCTTCACCCGAGAGTAATCAATTTAATCAAATCAATAATCAATAACGAACATAAGCAATACCTTGATCAACATAACACTTCACAATTAATCCAGAAAACATTTCGGCGAACCATGACCTTTCGGTCATGAATAACCACACCAGTTTATTCAAAGTTAATGCATTTATTTCCCTATATTAACAAAGCTAACACAATATAAATGTGTCTCAACACCAAATGATATATGTAAATGAACATTAATAGCTGTCCATAACGGCGGAAAAGATGCAATCTATGCAGCATTTGAATAACAATGCCTTCGATAATAGCAACGCAAACCACTAAAACTATAATCTGTAATGGGCTAATTGCATACATTAGTCAGCATAACAAGGTCTCAAATTGCATCGTGCGAAAATGAATCCTCATCTAACCTCAAATTAGCATCTGCATGTGGGATTTCATGCAAAAACAATTTAGCAACATTAATTTGGAAAACTCCTAACTAGGGCCCTTATCAAAAATCAGCAGTTGGTTACCTAAAAGAAAACACAATGCAATTGTACATTTTTCCTTTCATATTTACCAAATTCAATCAGCATTCAAGGAAGTCTTCGTCTCACAGGTACCGGTTTCGATCAGCATGGACGGGGCAAAGGGGCAGGGTGGACGGGGCAATTGCCTCACAGCGGCAAGATAAAAGGACAACTACTACTTCATGCAAAGGGGCAAATCGAAGTTAAAGTCTCTAGGGCGAGAATTTCTTAAAGTCTCTTTCTCTCGATTAGAGAAAGCATCAAAGTTTCTTTCAAAATGGCGTCGCAGCAAGATGGACCATAATAGCTGCAATGTCCTGTAAATGGCCGTAATGTCCGCAAATGGCTGTAATGGCAGGTAACGGCAATAATGGCTATAATGTCCGCTGGCAAATGGCTAAAAATGGCTGCTTTCTTCTTGTGCACCGGGTTTAAATAAACAACAGTTCAAATCCAGTAGGGTCTTCCATTGGAGGGTTCATAGGTTGGCTTCAAATTGTCCAATCAAAAACTACAGTTCACAAGCTTCCACCTAGGCATACATTATCCTTGGAGTCGGGAACGTAAGTTGCAACATATTTTACCAATTAACTCACTTTCAGAGCTTCCATTGTCCGCACCTGCAGATTGACCTTGGAGCAAAGAAGAAGATGCCAGGCTGGCACGAAACCTTAAAGATAAGCATGTGAACGATCTCACTGGAAAATTACAGCTTCAAGCAAGAATACACGTTTTATTCGCACATTGGAAAAACACGAGCATCTAAACCGTGAGACAAGGCAACTAGGCCAAAGCCTCCACTAAAGTTATGCTAAGCTAAACACTTCAAACAAGCAAATCGTAGCACACGTTTACGGTTATGTCAGATTGGTACAATTCTAATACATCACGTTATATAAAGCACGCTTATAAATGTTGGCAAACTACTCTGAGGGCACATTTTGTCCCCGTACAATCTTTATTACTTCGGTTAAAGTCACACTTGATTATTGCAGCACTACGTTTATGCGCTAATAAATGTAAAACCTTCATTTCTGCGTCATCAACCCTTCGCTGCCAGGCATTTCCCCCTCCTGTGCTAGGCCTTTTTTTGGCTATTTGGGGCAGTTTCCGCTTAGGCCCTCATAACTTTTTGTCCACATAAGCTATCCACGCCAAATTTAAGTCCTTTTTTTCCAACATCCTTGGAATTCTAATGGTACCCCGAGTTTGTGGTTTCCCCTGGAGGGGACCAAGAAATGATCTAAAATACAGTGAAAATTTCGTTTTTTTCAAAAAAATGGGAAAAAGTGGCTGCAGAAGAAGGCTTGTGGTTTTTCCCTGAAAATGGCATCAACAAAGGGTTTGCGAAGCTAAAATCACCAGCTTCCCTGCTTTCAGGAACAGGCAGACTTGAATCAGAAAACCCAATTTGTCAACACAAATTTGGCGTTTTTCTGGGACATACACCATTTTAACGATTTTTTGTGCTTTCAGCTTCCTTCCAGTCATTGACAGAAATGGGCATGAAACCAATGGTGGATCCCAGAAACCTAAACATTTCTGAAAAGTAGACAAAATTCTGAATTCAGCAAGGGTTAATTTGTGTAGCTCCTACAAGGGTTTCCTACAGAAAATAACAACTGAAAAAAAGAAATATTGAAATTGAGGTGAAAAAAACAGCAATATTTCTTTACCTTTTACTCTGTAACTTTTTCCTGCAATGTCAGTTTTTTTAAAGCAATATACCGTTACGTCTGCTGGACTCTTCTGGTTGCGGGAATATATAGGGCTTCTAGGTTCCCAGAGCCAATAAATGAGCTGCACCCTGCAGTGGGTTTTCATTCTATATCGGGTATACAGCAATTCATTTGCTGAAATATAAAGAGTGAAAAATAGCTATCAAGAAAACCTTTGAATTTCCAAAATGGGCACAAGATAAGGTGTTGAGGAGCAGTGGTTATTTGCACATCTCTGAATTCCGGGGTGCCCATACTATCATGTGAATTACAGGGCATTTCTCAAAGAGATGTCTTTTTTACACACTCTCTTATATTTGGAAGGAAAAAATGTAGAGAAAGACAAGGGGCAATAACACTTGTTTTGCTATTCTATGTTCCCCCAAGTCTACTGATAAATATGATACCTCACTTGTGTGGGTAGGCCTAGCACCCGCGACAAGAAATGCCCCAAAACACAACGTGGACACATCACATTTTCTGACAGAAAACAGAGGTGTTTTTTGCAAAGTGCCTACCTGTAGATTTTGGGCTGTAGCTCAGCCGGCACCCAGGGAAACCTACCAAACCTGTGCATTTTTGAAAACTAGAGACCTAGGGGAATCCAAGATGGGGTGACTTGTGGGGCTCTCACCAGGTTCTGTTACCCAGAATTCTTTGCAAAGCTCAAAATTTGGCTAAAAAACACGTTTTCCTCATATTTCGGTGACAGAAAGTTCTGGAATCTGAGAGGAGCCACAAATTTCCTTCCACCCAGCGTTCCCCAAGTCTCCTGATAAAAATGATACCTCACTTTTGTGGGTAGGCCCAGCGCCCGCGACAGGAAATGCCCCAAAACACAACGTGAGCACATCAAATTTTTTCACAAAAAACAGTGCTTAACTGTGGATTTTGGCCTCTAGCTCAGCCGGTACCTGGGGAAACCTAGCAAACCAGCGCATTTTTGAAAACTAGAAACCTAGGGGAATCCAAGATGGGGTGATTTGTGGGGCTCTGACCAGGTTCTGTTACCCAGAATCCTTTGCAAACCTCAAAATTTGGCCAAAAAAACACTTTTTCCTCTCATTTCGATGACAGAAAGTTCTGGAATCTGAGAGGAGCCAAAAATTTCATTCCACCTAGCGTTCCCCCAAGTCTCCCGATACAAAATGGTACCTCACTTGTGTGGGTAGGCCTAGCGTCCATGAAAGGAAATGGCCCAAAACACAACGTGGACACATCACATTTTTTCACAGAAAACAGAGATGTTTTTTGCAAAGTGCCTAACTGTGGATTTTGGCCTCTAGCTCAGCCGGCCCCAGGGAGGGCAGAAATGGCCTAAAATAAATGTGCCCCCTCCACCCCCCCCCCAAACCTCCCTGGGAGCGACCCTTGCCTACGGGGTTGCTCCCCTTGCGTGACATTGGTGCAAAAAAAAAATCCCCAGTGCCTAGTGGTTTCTGCCCCCTTGGGGGCAGATTTACCTGAAATCGGCCGATCTGCCCGCAAGGGGGGCAGAAATGGTCTAAATACAATTTGCCCCCCAGGGGAGCGACCCTTGCCTAATGGGTCGCTCCCCATCTCTAAAAACAAAAACAAAAAAAACATTTTTTTTTGCCCTGGTGCCTAGAGGATTCTGTCCCCCTGTGGGCAGATCGGCCTAATAACAATAGGCCGATCTGCCCCCAGGGGGGGCAGAAAAGGCCTAAAATAAATTTGCCCTCTAGGGGAGCGACCCTTGCCTAAGGGGTCGCTCCCCACCTAAAAAACAAAACAAAAACAAAAAAAACTAAAAATTATAAGTGGTGCCTAGAGGTTTCTGCCCCCCCTGGGGGCAGATCGGCCTAATAATAATTAATTTAAGGCAAAGTATTTGCTATCTTGGCACTGTCACAGAAGAATACATTATGACAATGCGATTCCAAGAAGGCCGCTCATTAAGCATTGAGTTGAGCAGCAAACGTGGAATTGTGTTGTACAAAGTGTATCATTGTTGTATCAATCCATGATTGCTGAAATAATGCTTCTAAACATGGTGGACATTGTGGAACAGTAAAACAGTAACCCACTAAGGACAATACTGTTCCAAGATGGTCATTGTTAAACATGGGGTCTCTGGTTGGCAGTCAGTTTGCACTCTGTCCAAGCAGGGACCCTCACTCTAGTCAGGGCAATGGAGAAACACACTTGGATAACCCCTGCTTACCCCTTGGTAGCTTGGCAGAAGCAGGCAGGCTTACCTCAGAAGCAATATGTAAAGTATTTCTACCAAACACACAGTAATACAGTGAAAACACTACGAAATGGACACCATACCAGTTTTGTAAAATAGGCAACATTTTTCTAAATCAAACAAGACAAAAACAACAAAAATCCAACATACACAAGTCAAGATATGAATTTTTAAAAGAAAAAGGCCCTCATTATGACATTGAAGGTAAATCCTGCTTACCGCTACGCGGACGGCCGCCAACTCACCGCGGCGGATATCCGTTCACCATATTATGACACTCACACACCAATCCGACAGAATTCAGCCACAGACACAAATCCACCAGACCAAAGGTCAGTGATAAATTGGCTGTATCAAAACCCACACCGTTACGCCAACAGAACAACGCCCACCACATTATGGCCCACGAATCACCATTGTAAACCATTGGCTTACATACCGCCGTACTTACAATGGACACCCGCATACAAAACAACACCACATTGGACAATTCAAACAACACATACCTGACACCCATACACACACCACACCCACACACCCAGACCACTATAAAACCCACACCCACATTACCCACAACCCTTTACGATTACAATTCATTGGCACGAGACTGACACCAAGACCACTGACACAACTACATACACACACCACATACACCCATACGTCCCTCATGCACCCCACTTCACACACCCCAACATATTACCCAAAACACCCTCACCAACACACATCACATAACACCCATGGCACCACAAAGGCACCCCCATTTCACAGAGGAGGAGGTAAGGGTCATGGTGGAGGAAATTGTCAGGGTAGAGCCACAGCTATTTGGAGCACAGGTGCAGCAGATATCAATAGCCAGGAAGATGGAGCTATGGCGGGAGACAGGACCCCATAGCAAGGGAGGACATCAGGAAGAGGTGAAACAACCTACGGGGGAAGGTATGTTCCATAGCAGCAAGACACCAGCTCGCTACACAGAGGACTGGTGGTGGACCCTCACCTCCTCCCCCACAACTCACAGCATGGGAGGAGCAAGTCTTGGCAATACTGCATCCTGAGGGCCTGGCCGGAGTTTGAGGAGGACTGGACACTGGTAAGTCAACTGTCAACAATTATCACCCCCCATACCTGCATGCCATCACATACCCTCACCCTCACTCCCATCACTCCACGACATCCCTTATACCCCACCATCACATCTCACTAATCCCAAAGCCAAGCCCTGCATGCTGTACCAATGCATGGACACCCCTCACAGCCCTGCATTGACATTCATCACTAAAGCATGCATAGCATAGAGAACTAACAATCCCACCATACACCAACATACACAAGTAAAAGCTGGCAGTGCAACACTAACCATAGAGGGGAAGCCAGGGATGTACAATATGTCATACACATTAACCATAACACATCATTTACATCACCACAGGTACCCCAGCCAATGTCACTGGAGAGGAGGTGACAGCACTATCCTGTCTACCAACAGAAGAGGCCCACAGTGATGACAGTATCTCTGGACTTCAGGGTCTGGACAATCTAACTGGCCCATAAGGGACCACTGGACAGCCGGTTACCCAAGCCCAGTCACAGACCACCACAGAGCCTCCCCCATCAGTATCCAACACCACAGCACCCACCCAGTGTCCCCAAACCTCTGACCCCAGGACACGTCAATCAGCAGTGTGCCCACCTGTACAGGGACCCCAGGCTACGCCTTGCACCCAAGACAATCTGGGACCTGGGGTCAGTGTCAGTGGGCACACTGTTCAGGTGACAGAGGCACAGGCCTACAGGTACATTGGGAGGACTGCTGTGCGCCAGGGGGAGGACAGGCAAAGGGAACCAACTCTCCAGGAGGCACTCTCTGAGATTCTGGGAGCCTATCAACATGCCCAGGACACGATGGGCCAGATCCTAGACAACGTGCAGGAGAACAGGTGGCCGCAGGAGGGACAGTACCAGGTGATAAGGGAGGACTTGTAGGCCATCAACAACACCCTGATCTCCATAGCAGGGGTGCTGGCAGACATGTCCAACATTATGAGGGAGGCAGTCTCACACCAGCGGGCCACTGCCACTAGCCAGTCATCTGAACAGCCTTCCACTTCCACTGCCGCTAGTGGCCAGGAGGCCCCAGCACAGGACTCACAGGCCACCAGCACCCTTCACCCTGAAGAAGGTGAACAACCCCGCAAACGTTCCCTGTGATCCAGACACAAGCCAGAGACACTTGCCAGGATCCCCGCCAGGAAATGAGACTCTCCTGATTGCCCCTCTTGTGTCCCACACAGTCACCCTGTCCACCTTGAACTGCCATTGCTCCCCTTCCTATGTCCCCTTGGATAATGCACCTGTGGTACAAACAGACTGGAACAATACCCTGGACTTTCCTCCATCATCACCCTAACCCATTGCACTTTCCCCTCTATATGTTAGCACTTCAATAAACAAATAAACACCCTTTGCTAAAAATCGATTTCGAGTATGTCATGTATTTCAAAAATGTATTGATTGAAACAGGTACAACCAGTGCAAAAGAACTGTACATAGAATGAGCATAGAATTAATGACCTGTAGCTGGCTGTTGTGATCACATCAGGAGTAATTTTCAAATCACCAACATCTGAAAAATGAAAGTCAGAGGGAACAGTAAGTGGGTATAGAAGTTAGAAATACCAGCATGCCAATGCCACACAGAATACAACCAAAGTCATTGAAATGTAAAGTTACACTGTCTCACCTGTGTGTCCTTGGAAGTACTGACGGATCACAGTTGTTCTGTTGTCCTCATTCTAATCCTCTGCCTCCTCATCCTCACTGTCCACAGGGTCAGCTGGTGCCACAGAGGCATCTCCAGTTTCCTCCTCCTGCAGAAAAGGTACATGGCGTCTGAGAGCCAGGTTGTGCAACATGCAGCATGTCACTACTATCTGGCAGACTTTCTTGGGTGAGTAGCACAGGGATCCACCTGTTAGATGGAGGCACTGGAACCTGGCCTTCAGGAGGCCAAAGGGTCTCTCAATTATCCTTCTGGTTCGCCCTTGTGCCTTATTATTATAACTCTATTTTGCCCTTGTCCTGGCATTCCTCACAGGGGTCAGCAGCCATGAAAGGTTTGGGTAACCAGAGTCACCTGCAAATATTAAGGGACAATATTTAGCCACACACTATCCTTTATGGCCAACCTCATACCCATACACCAACATATACTGGGTGGGAACCAGGGCTCACCTATTAACCACACCTTCTGCCTCTGTAGTTGGGCCATCACATTTGAGATACTGCCATCCCTCCGGACAAAGGCATCATGCACCGACCCAGGATACTTAGCATTGACGTGGGAGATGTACCGGTCCGCCAAGCACACCATCTGCACATTCATAGAGTGAAAACTCTTATGATTCCTGAACACCTGTTCATTCTGGTGGTGGGGTGGACAAATGCAATGTGTGTTCCGTCACTCACCCCAATTGTATTGGGGATATGTCCCATTGCATAAAACTCGGCCTTCACAGTGGCGAAATCCTCAACCTAGTGGAATGCAATTTAGCTGCACATGTTTTTTATCAGGGCAGACAACACTCTTGTCAGCACTATTGAGAACATTGGCTGTGACATTCCTGCTGCCAAGCCCACTGTCACATGGAAAGAACCAGATGCCAGGAAATGGAGCACTGATAGAACTTGCACAAGAGGGGGGATACCAGTGGGATGACAGATAGGAGATATCAGGTCAGACTCCAATTGGGCACACAGCTCTGTGATTGTGGCCCTGTCCAGTCTATAGGTGAGTATTATGTGCCTGTCCTCCATCGCAGCCTAGTCCAGCAGGGGTCTGTACACGGAGGTATGTCTCCATCTCCTTTTCGTCCACAGCAGTAGGAATCTAAGGGACAAAAGAGCGAGGAGGCTGTCACAAACTGAACAATGGAGCCACGACAGTAGTCTGCAATCTGTAAACATGTAATGGGTCAGTGTGATTTGTCCAGTATGTGCCTATTTCTCCTGTGACGCAGCATTATTCCATAGGCCTACCCCCCCCGAAATGGTGTCCACCTGTCCTGTGTGGAGGGACAGGTGGAAGTGAAGTAATGCCGCTGACATTGTGCGTAGTGGTGGGAGGCGGTCCGGAACCGCTGTGCAATTCATCATTGGTTAATATTGGGCCCTATGGGGTACAGTGGCCAATGGTGATCTACGTTGGCGGTGACGATATGCACCGCCGCAGACGTGACCGTCATTTTCTATATGATTCCTCACTTGTTTCCTGACCTTCCATAAAAGAGGACCTACACTGCATGTGCTGCTATGACTTGTGTCCGGAACCTACCATGGCCCGTGTAACCGGGGGAAGGGCCCCAGCCTTCACTTCTGAGAAATTGGAGTGACTGCTGGATGTGGTCCTACCTCAGTACGGACTGCTGTATGGGCCTCCAGACCAACAGGTGAGTACACTGAGGTCAGCTCCCCTCAAAAGAAGGGTATATGGCGAGCCATCACCAAGGAGTTGAGTACCCTGGGGGTCTATGGCAGGCAGAGCACCTACTGTCGGAAACGGTGGGAGGACCTGAGGCGCTGGGCACGGAAGACCATGGAGGCCCTGCTGGGGATGGCCTCCCAACGAGGAAGGGGTGCCCGTTGAACCCTGACCCTTCCTGATGGCCCCCATACTGGCGGTGGCCTATCCAGAGTTGGATGGGTGCTTGAGGGCAACACAGCAGCCACAAGGGGGTGAGTATAGTGGCCATCATTGAAGAAAACGGCTGGAGGGGTGGTATATGGGTGGTGAGTGTGTCAGTGGGTGCCCCTAGGCCAGGCCAGACATAGCAGCGTAAGTCCTCTGGTGGCTAAGGGTCTGAAGGGGAAATTCTGTCTACCTAGCTTGTTACCATCCACCACTGGTCAAGGCTGCGTGGGTCCCAGGTGTCCTGCAGTTGGCGGTGTGTGCTCCTCCTCATGCCTTGGTGGCTAGCAATATCACTGGTAGTGCAATGCATAGTTCATAGGCCTGTTCCCTGTTTGTGAGGGTGCTTTGTATGCCAACAGTGGTGTTGGTGCAGTCGTTGACCCAGTGTATCCTTTGTCTCTCTAACCCCCTTTCTTGTTTTGTCATCCCGTCCTTATGTGCATTAGCATCATCTGGCGGAGGCGCAGAGGCACCGGCGAAAGAGGAAGCTCCATCCCACAGGACCTAGGAGGCAGAGTGCACCGACGCTGAAGGCACTAGTGGGACGGAGGGTGAGGGGAGCACCACGGCGGAAACTGGAGGGGACAATACAGACTCAGATACCTCCTACGATTAGAGCTCCCTGGTGGTGGCAGACACGTCTGTGACCACCCCAGCTACAGGTACAGCTGCCACCCCCATACCAGCACCGCCCTCCCAGCAGCCCCTCAGCGAGTTGACTGTGCCCGCTCATACAGGAGGGTGGGCATCTCCTTCGCCCCAGGCACCTCAGGCCCTGCCCCAGTGAACCCTGCTGCCCTGAGCGAAGATGATATTAACCTCCTGAGATCCATATCTGTGGGGCAATCAACCACTGTGAATGCCATCCAGGGGCTGGCAGCCCAGATGCAGCAATCTAATGCATTCCTGGAGGGCATTCAAAGTGGATTGGCGGCAAAACAGAGATTGATCCAGGCTCTGGCATCCTCTCTGATGGCAGCCATTGTCCCTGTTTCAACTGCCCCCCCTCCAAGTACCACTTCCCAGTCCCATTCTCCTCAACCGCATCCCATCCCAAGCACACAGCCAGACGAGCACACAGGACAACACCCAAAAATGTCACGTGCAAACAACAGCACCACACTTCATCCTACAGGCACTAACACAAACACCATTGAGTTGCATACACAACAACATCCACTATTTCCACAGTCTTCCCCTCCTCCACCTCCCACCCAGTTACGTCCACACTCACACCTGCATGCACTACATCATCATCCACTACCTGCATCATCACGACACCAAGCAGAACACATACCTCACTGGCAGACACCTCTACAACATCCATGCACACGTCCCCTGTGTCCTCACCCATGTGTCTGTCCCCCCTCCTAAAGTACACAAATGCAAACACTCAGACACCCAACAGCCATCCACCTCATAACAGCATACAACCCATTCACCTGCACCCAAATCCAGCAGACAAACTCCTCCAACAACCACTCCCTCATCCCCCACTCCCATTTCTTCTCCCTTTTCCGACCCCAATGTCCCTAAAAAGCTTTTCCTTTTCACCATTGACCTATTCCCTACCCCTCCCCCAGTCCTGCACGTATGGCCAGGGTATCAAGAACCCAGCCAAGCACCTCAGCCAAACAGTCCATGGAACCAGTTCCATCAGCACCTACTTGTGGTGGAAAGGATTCCAGGCCACAAATACTGAAGGGGAAGGAGCACGCACAAGCCATAATAAAGGGGAAGGAGCCTGCACCAGCCAGCAGAAAGGGGAAGGAGTCTGCACCAGCCAGCAGAAAAGGGAAGGATCCTGCACCAGCCAGCAGTAAAGGGAAGGAGCCTGCACCAGCCATCAAAAAGGGGAAGGAGCCTGCACCAGCCAGCAGAAAGGGTAAAGGAGCCTGTACTAGTCAGCAGAAAGGGGAAGGGGCCTGCACAGGCCAGCAGAAAGTGGAAGGATCCTGCACCAGCCAGGATAAAGGGGAAGGAGCATGCACCAGCAGCTGTCACAGAGCCCCCACCACCAGCTGTGATTGTGCAGCCATCAGTGAGTGCAGGGGCTGAGCAGGAGCATCTCCATTACCTCCACCACCACAGTGCAGCCATCGGAGGGTGCAGGGGCTGAGCAAGAGCCTCCCACTACCACCACTACCACAGTGCAGCCATCGGAGGGTGCAGGGGCTGAGCAGGAGCCTCCCACTACTACCACCACCACAGCAGTGCAGCCATTGGAGGGTGCAGGGGATGAGCAGGAGCCTCCCACTGCCACCACCACCACAGTGCAGCACTTGGAGGGCGCAGTGGCTGAGTAGGAGCCTCCCACTACCCCACCCACCACAGTGCAGCCATCGGAGGGTGCAGGGGTGGATGAGGAGCCTCCCACTACCACCACCACCACCACACTGCAGCTATTGTAGGGTGCAGGGGCTGAGCAGGGGCCTCCCACCAGCACCCTCACCGCAATGCAGTACTCGGAGGGTGCAGGGGCTGAGCAGGTGCCTCCCACTACCACCACCATCACAGTGCAGCCATCACCGCCGGCGGACACCATATGATCCAGCCTCCATGGCCTGCTGTGCATTCTGTCCCAACCAGAACCAGTGGGCAAGTCACCCACTTGAGAAACTGTGGCCTTGCACTCCCCAGTACCATGCACAGGGCATGTTGCCCCCACCAGAACCAGTGGGGTATTAACCCACTTGAGAGACTGAAGCCTTGCACTCCCCAGGACCAAGCACAGGGCATGGTGTCCCCTCCAGAACCAGTGGGCAAGTCATTTACTTGGGAGACTGTGGCCTTCCACTCCCCAGGATCAAGCACAGGGCATGTTGCCCCCTCCAGAACCAGTGGTCTTGTTTCGGCATCCGGATGAGGTGCCTCCGCCCTGAGGAGCCTGCCTATTTGCCAACTGATGCCCCTGCAGTGTCCTCTCCATATTGGTGCAGGGAACGAGTGGGGCCTTGGACTTTGCCCTGTGGCCATGTGGATCCTGTGAACTGAGGACTGGGCAGTGTCCCTTTTTTGTACATTTGTACATATCTGTTGCATTGCTAAATCGAATTATTAATTTTGTGTTTTTACAATCACTTTAGTCAATTCCTGTTGTCCTTGCATTATTCAGCCGATTTACAGGGATAAATTGTTTTTCTTGTGCAGCTGGTTGTGTGTATGGTGTGTGTGTATGGGGTGTGTGTGTCACTCTTGTTTTCCTCCCCCCCCTTGTGTAATAGGCTGCTGTACTCACCGTCGTCATCTTCGCCGGCGTTGGTGTTCGTGGTGGAGCATAACGTAGAAGATCATTGGGAATTTTTGCAGTTCTGGTTCCATGGCGGCGTGGTTCTTCCCTGTGTCTCCAATGGTGAGTCCTTTCACTTCTGTGATCTGTTTCCACCAGGCTTTTGATGGCGTTGGTACCACCCTGGAAAAGGTGGCAGCTTGCCATGTCATAATATGGTGGGCGGAACTTTCTCTTCCGCTTGTCTGTAGGTGGCTACCGCGGTGGTGACTGTTGTTTCCGCACCTGGCGATCAGTGTGGTACATTGGCTGTCTTTCTGACATATCACCGTCATGGTCATAATTTGGCGGTACTTACCGCAAGCCTGTTGGCGGTATTACCGTCACTTTATCACCGCCCGCCAGGGTCGTAATGAGGGCCTAAGAGTCTTACTCAATAGAAAACAATGGAAACGTTGATTTTACACAAAGTACCTGGATTGCGTCAAAAATAAAGCCACATCAGCGAGTGTGCGTTGCAAAAGTCAGCAATGTGTTGATTCCTTACTCGCAAGTGAGGCGGTGCGTTGTTGCTTCTCCAGTCAGGTAGGAGATGCATTGTCTTTTCCTTCACAAGAGAACGATACGTCGATTTCCAGACAGGGCACCTCAGATCCACGTCTATTCACAATGAGTTTCACGCCCAGGGATAATACATGTGAAATCCGGTCGCACAGTGTTAGAAAACTGCGCTGAGTGGGGTTTGCATCTCTATCAGCAGCCGCAAGTGGGTGTTGCGTCGTTTCTCCAGCCCCAATGCGTAGGTCTCCCAGCCACAACGCAGCTAGAGCATCAATTTTGGCCGCAAGGCGGTGACATGTCGTTTATCAGCCGCATTGCAGATTTTGCCTCAAAAACTTCCCCCGCACGTTGTTCTGTGCGTGGATTTCAGCTCTTGTTCTGCCAACTTTACCTTTCAAGGGGCCAAGGACTGGATAGGGCACCACTTGGCAGGGCAGGAGTCTCAGCAGAGAGTCCAGGTGCTGGCAGAGGAAGTCTTTGATGGATGTATGACTTATGACAAGCTCAGTCCAAGCCCTTGGAGATTATTCTCAAGCAGGAATGCACAACAAAGTCCAGTCTTTGTCCCCTTTCACAGGCAGAAGCAGCAACTGAGGGATAGCCCAGCAAAGTAGAGTCACAGGCAGGGGCATCACTTTTCCTCAGCTCTTCAGCTCTTCTTCTTGGAAGAGGTCCCTCTTGGTTCCAGAAGTGATCTTGAAGAAATATAAAGTCTGGGGTTTTGGGTGCACTACTTATACCCATTTCTGGCTTTGAAGTAGGCAAATTATAATGGGGCATCTCTGTTGTTTACAGGATCCTGCCTTGCCCAGGCCGAGCCAGAGATACACACCAGGGGGTTGGAGACTGCAATGTGTGAGGGCAGGCACAGCCCATTCAGGTGTAAGTGGCCATTCTTCCCTCCTCTCTAGCCCTGATGGCTCACCTGGATATGCAATGTACACCCCAGCTCCCTTTGTGTCACTGTCTAGAGGAGATTCACAAACAGCCCAACTGTCAGTCTGACCCAGACAGGGAATCCACAAACAGGCAGAGGCACAGAAAGGTTAAAGCAAGATAATGCCTACTTTCTGAAAGTGTCATTTTCAAACACACAATCTAAAAAAACGACTTCACTAATAGATGTATTTTTAAATTGTGAGTTCAGAGACTCCAAACTCTAAATTTCAATCTGCTCTCAAAGGGAAAATGCACTTTAAGAATACTTAAAGGCAGCCCCCATATTAACCTATGAGAGAGCTAGGCCTTGCAACAGTTAAACCCAAATTTGGCAGTATTTCACTGTTAGGACATGTAAAACACATCAGTACATGGACATTTAAAACACATCAGTACATGTCCCACCTTTAACATACACTGCACCCTTCCCATGGGCCTACTTAGGGCCTACCTAAGGGGTACCTTGCATGTATAAAAAGGGAAGGTTTGGGCATGGTATGTTGGTACACTTGCCAGATTGAATTGGCAGGTTTAAACTGCACACACAGACAATGCAGTGGCAGGTATGAGCCATGTTTACAGTGCAGCTCATGTGGGTGGCACAATCAGTGCTGCAGGCCCACTAGTAGCATTTGATTTATAGGCCCTGGGCACCTCTAGCACCTCTAGTGCACTTTACATTCTAGTAAATCAAATGTGCCAGTCATGGAAAGCCAATTGCTCATATATTTTCCACAGGTGCCCAGAGTAACAAAAACAGTAAACACAGAGGCAAGCACACATTCAAAACATGGGAAGCAGAGGCAAAAAATACAGGGAAGACCATGCCAAGGATGCCAGGTCTAACACATGTCCCCTCCAGCTGAAAGTGGGGAGAACTACCCAACCTCATGGGAGCTCTCTACACTAAGGTGGAAGAATCTGAACAGAAAAACAGCACTGGTGTGTTCTGTTCTAGGGCGGTGTCCACTGTAAAGTTCATCCTCTGTAGGGAAATGGACTACCCCAACAGTTTTGGATTCTCACTCATCTGCATTAATTATCTGAGGGGCCTGTGGTCGATCTCAACCCAAAAGTGAGTCCCAAACAAGTAAGGTCATAGCTTCTTCCATGCCCAGACCACATCAAAAGCTTCATGCTCAATTCCACTCCACCTACGTTCTCAGGGAAGTAACCTCTGACTAATAAAGGCTACAGGCTGATTGAGACCCTCTTCATTTAGCTGTGATAACACTGCTCCTGCACCATGCTCTGAAGCATCAGTCTGCACAACAAATTCTTTAGAGAAGTCAGATGCCTTCAGCACGGGTCTGTCTGGCAAGACTCAGTCCAGATTACCTTCTTTGGCTGTTTCTTAGAAGTTAACTCAGTCAAGGGAGCAACAATAGTGCCATACCACTTGAGACCTAAAAAGACTCTCACCTCAGTCTGGGTCTTGGGGGGCTCCCAAGCCAGAATTGTGTCAATCTTTGGTTGTAGGGGTGCCACCAGGCCACACCCCACCTGGTGTCCCAAGTACACCACAGAGCCCTGCCCTATTTGGCACTTGCTTTCCTTAATAATGAGGCCTGCTTTCTGCATGGCTACCAACACTTTGCAGAGGTGCCGCAAGTGTTCCTCCTAAGTGGAGCTGAAATCATCCAGTCCAGCCAACACCTGGTTAACCAGCTGTGGAAGGCTTGGCGGCACAAAGGACTAGGGCCCGTATATAGGGGAAAATTAAAAAAAAACTTTTATTGGTTGTGGTAACTGTTTGTATAGTGCAATAACACAAATGTCTTTTTAGGAATAGCTTCCCGTAGAGTCTTCTTTGTCCTTAATGTCTCTGTTCTATTTTTATTCCTCCTCTCCTAGGTCTTTTGCGGATTACTGGATCGTGTCTCTTCCTCTCGAGGTCCCGGAAAAACAAGAAGACAGGAACAGACAAATGGTAAGTGGCGTTGTGGGGGTTTTTGAGTTTAGTTTAGTAAGGGAACGTGCAAAGGGGGAGGAAGAAAATAAGAGGGGTGTGTTAGGGTGTACAGGTATAGGGATATACCTTTGTGAGGACGTGGTGGGGAGTTCTCAGGGGTAGTGGTTTCACACGGCTTTAAGTGCTCAGCCCAGTCTGCCACCCTTTATGACTCTGTTCCCGGTGACCGTCTTTTGTTCTACCACCCCCTTTATCCTTATTGTTATGTACAGAATACCGCCGCCCCACAACAAGGACCGTACCTTGTGAAGCCACGACCCTCTTGGGTCGTGGCGGGGCTTGCTTCCTTCGACATCCTGGTTTCTTGCTTCGTTGTTGTTCTGGCGTGTCGTCTTCTCCACGGATTCGGATTCGGCGTCTTCTTCCCGCAGATCTCCCTCTACGTCCGTCCGAGGCTTCTCTCCTCCAGCGAGCTCCTCCTCTCTCTCTTCTAAGTCCGTCTTTTGTTTTCGTCCCGGAATGCGGAAATCCGGTTCTGACTTCTCGGGTCGCGTCCATGCGTCCCCATGGCAACGTGTAAGGGTTTCAGACGAGGTGCGCGAAAGGCGCCAGTCCGTAGAGTCTGGAGACGAGGTCGATGAGACCCGTCTACACTCCCCATCCCATGATCGGGACTGGTAGAGGACCGCAGAGTCGGGACATCGGGACAGAAAATCGGCAGGGCATTGACGGGAGCCGGAGATGTGGCGGACCTGAAAGGTAAAAGGCTGGAGCTCAAGAAACCAACGCAAGACTCTCGAATTAGTGTCCTTATGGGAGGCCAACCACGTCAACGGGGAATGATCGGTGTAGAGGACAAAAGGCCTGCCCAAGAGATAATACTGCAAACACTCTACGGCCCACTTTATCGCTAGGCACTCCTTCTCGATAGCAGGATAGTGACACTCCCTGGGAAGCAACTTACGGCTAATGTACACAATAGGGTGGTCATGACCCATCTCGTCGGGCTGGGATAAGACGGCTCTGAGACCGACGTTGGAAGCGTCGGTGTAGAGATGGAAGGGCTTGGAAAAATCCGGACACTGTAAGACCGGTTCCGTCGTAAGGGAGTTTTTGAGCACATGAAACCCCTGAATTTGAGAGGTAGTAAAAGGGGGAAGCTTGGTGGGGAAATGTTTCTTCAGAAGGTCGGTGAGGGGGGCTGCAATTGTGGAATATTGAGGAATGAATCTGCGGTAGTATCCTACCAATCCTAAAAAAGAACGAAGTTCTTTCTTGGTTGTGGGGACAGGTACCTGTAAAATGGCCTCAACTTTATCTTTTTGAGGGCGGAGGACCCCGTTACCAATAAGGTAACCGAGATAAGCAATTTGAGTTTGATCCATTTCTTTGGATTGGCCTTAAGGCCGGCCCCCGCTAACGTGTGGAATACTTTTTCTAGGTGATGTAGGTGTTCTGGCCATGAGTCGCTAAAAATGACGATATCGTCGAGGTATGCTGCAGAGAACGCCTGGAACGGTCGTAAGAGCCGGTCCATCAAGTGCTGAAATGTAGCAGGTGCTCCATGTAGGCCAAAGGGAAGGACAGTGAAATGGTAAAGACCAGATTGGGTTGCAAAGGCTGTCTTCTCTTTGTCGGAAGGGGCCAGGGGGATCTGCCAATAGCCTTTCGTTAGGTCTATAGTAGACATATAGCAGGCTTTTCCTATTCTTTCCAGTACCTTGTCCACCCGAGGGATAGGATATGTGTCAAACAGAGATATGTCGTTCAACCTCCGGAAGTCAATGCAAAACCGGATAGATCCATCCAGTTTCGGAACAAGAACAACCAGGGAGCACCAAGGACTGGTGGAGGGTTCAAAAACCTTTAGGGATAACATTTTCGTTATTTCTTCTTCAATGATATGCTTTCTTGCTTCGGGACTCCGGTAGGGCCGTAGGCGAATGGTTTGGCCCTCCGGTGTTCTAATATGGTGTTGAATCAGAGAAGTCCGGCCGGGAGTCTCTGAAAAAAAATCGGAGTATTGTTGTATCAATGTGGATAACTGGCTTTTTTCTATTTTGGACAGAGAGTCGTTTACACAGGGACTTATCCATTGTTCTACGGTTGAGGTGGGATAAAGGTCCAGACCTAACCCAGTGGTTGGAGTGATTAAGAACCCAGTAGCCGGGAGGTTAGGAGTGTTTCAGGGGTTTCCCATTTCTTTAGAAGATAGATTTGGGTCCGTTTTGGATGGTTATTAATTTCAATAAGATAAGTGACGGGAGAAAATGCTTTTACTACGCGGTAGGGTCCCTGCCATTTGGCCAGTAGGTTATGTTCGGATGTGGGTCGCATTATTAGAACCTGGTCGTTAGGTTGGAAAACCCGGAGTTTGGTGCCCTGATCGTAATACATTTTTTGGTTTTCTTGTGCTTTTTCTAAATGCTTTCGTACATCCTCCCAAACAGTTTGCAAGTGTGATTTTAATTTGTGGATATATTCGAGTAGGGGTTTTTCTTCGTTATCCTCTTCCTCCCACATTTCGGCTGCCATGTCAAGTAAGTTACGGGGTTGTCTCCCAAATACCAGTTCGAAAGGACTATGTCCAGTGGATGATTGTTCATGAGTCCGGATCACAGAAAGAACCAGAGGAAGTTTCTGGTCCCAGTCCTTTCCTGAGTCATCTACTGTTTTCCGTAGTAATGTTTTAATGGTGCGATTATATCGTTCCACTAAACCATCCGTTTGAGGATGGTATACTGCGGTTTTTATCTGAGAGATCCCTAATGTTTTACATATCTGTTTCATAAGAGCTGATACAAAAGGAGTCCCCTTATCAGTTAGGATCTCTTGAGGAAAACCTACGCGGGAATTTTTTTTTTAGCATGGCTTGGGCGACTGATTTTGTGGTTGTGCTGGTAAGAGGGACCGCCTCGGGATATCTGGTAGCATAGTCCACCAAGACAAGTATATAGGTGTGCCCTTTGGATGACGGTAAAAGAGGGCCGACCAGATCGATACCCACGCGTCTAAATGGAGTGTCTATAATGGGTAGAGGTTGTAAAGGGGATTTCCTCAAGGCTCCTGGTTCTACTAACTGACACCTAGGACATTGTGTGCAGTATTTTCAGATGTGGGCATAATCTTCGGGCCAATAGAAGCGTCTTAATAAGTACTCTTCAGTTTTTTCTCGGCCGTAATGTCCACCCCCTGGTTGTTTATGGGCTAGGAACAGGACCTGAGTCCGGTAGACCTCCGGTACCACTAGTTGTTTCTTTTCTCCGTTTGGGGTCATAGTGACTCTATATAGCAGGTTTTTATGTACTAGGAAGTAGGGACCTACCTCCCCGGTAGAATCTGTTTTGGCATTCTTCCATGCATGGACGAGGGTGGGGTCTTCTTGCTGGCTAGTTCTAAAAGAGGCTGAAATATTATCAACACTGGCTACCAGTCTCTCTGGGGTATTCTCTGGTCTGCCTGTGGAATATTTTCGTTTCTCTTCTCGTTTTTCCTTTCGCGTTAGTTTCTTCTGATCTGAGGAGCTCTCAATGTGAAAGTTAGCAAACGGGGCATCAACCCACCAATCAGGGGATGGTTCCGGTTTTCTGGTTTTGTCTAAGAGGTCAGTGAATCGTGAATAATCTGTGCCAATGATGCAGTCTTCTATTAAGTGGTCCATAATCCCTATGGGAAGGAAATCGGGATATGTTCCCCATTCTATTTTGACCAATTCTAGGGGGTAGTTGGCCTTGTCCCCATGAATTCAACATATAGTAACCCACTGACTCGGGCCGGGCTTACGGTCTTTACTAAGTCTCTGCGGATCACGGACTGGCTACAACCCGAATCAATCAAGGCCTCTATTGGGGTTCCATTTATCCTTTTGATTTGCTTGAAAGTATTATTCCCTTTTCCGATACACAAGACCCTACCCCGGGTGACTCCTATTTCCATGGGTTCAACCCCTTCATTTTTTTGGGGACATCCCCTTGCAATGTGGCCCCATTCGCCACAACTGAAGCATTGCGGTTGTTGCATGGGGCTGGTTTCTCCGCTTCTAGAATGCCCAGGTTCCTCGGAAGTTCGTCGAGGAGGATATTTGAGGGGTCCTACGGGTGGTTTGCTTAGGTTCCTGGGGCCTAGAGTTCTAACATCCACAGACCGGTAGTAAGCGCAGGCCAGATCGACTGCCAGTTCGGTATCTATTTTAGGGTGGTGTTGTATCGAATTTCTGGTACTACCAGGAAGAGAGTCTAGGTATTGTTCCAGGATAATTGCTTTAATACCGTCTTCGTGATCTGTCCCTAAAGGCCCCAGCCATTTCAGACCCAAATCCTTAACCCTAAAATAGAAAGTACGGGGATCCTCGTTCTGTCCCCATTTCACTTTTCGAAACTTCATTCTATAATATTCGGTATCGTGACCCACTCCTTCTAGAATGCTTTTCTTAATGTCCTTATATGAGGTAGTGCCACCGGGTTTGCAGCCTGGTATGCTTTTTGAAGAATACCTGTCAGGAGGGGGGCAATATACTGGCCCCACCGCTCTTCAGGCCATTGAGCTGAAGAGGCCACACGTTCAAAGTTTGTGAAGAAGGAGTCAGGGTCTTCTCCTTCTTGGAACTTTTGTAATACCGAACTGGGAACGTTAGGGTGGACTTTACTGGCCGCAATGGTGTCCGTCAGTTTCTGAAGCGCAGTTTCGTGTACCAGCTGGTTACTAGCCATAATGGTGGCTTGACTTTTCAGAGCTGTCTGAAGGGCCTCACGATCTTCCTTTGCCAATCTTTGCTGTGCCTCCCATACTAATTGGAGGTGGCGCTGGCCCTCAGCCTATTGTTTGATCATGTCTTCTAATGTGGGTTTCTCCCCCATTGTATCGGTCCCTATGTACCGCCAGGGAACCAGATCCCACTTCTGACACCACTGTGGAAGGCTTGGCGGCACAAAGGACTCGGGCCCGTATATAGGGGAAAATTAAAAAAAAAACTTTTATTGGTTGTGGTAACTGTTCGTATAGTGCAATAACACAAATGTATTTTTAGGAATAGCTTCCCGTAGGGTCTTCTTTGTCCTTAATGTCTCTGTTCTATTTTTATTCCTCCTCTCCTAGGTCTTTTGCGGATTACTGGATCGCGTCTCTTCCTCTCGAGGTCCCGGAAAAACAAGAAGACAGGAACAGACAAATGGTAAGTGGTGTTGTGGGGGTTTTTGGGTTTAGTTTAGTAAGGGAACGTGCAAAGGGGAGGAAGAAAATAAGAGGGGTGTGTTAGGGTGTACAGGTATAGGGATATACCTTTGTGAGGACGTGGAGGGGAGTTCTCAGGGGTATTGGTTTCACACGGCTTTAAGTGCTCAGCCCAGTCTGCCACCCTTTATGACTCCGTTCCCGGTGACCGTCTTTTGTTCTACCCCTCCCTTTATCCTATTGTTATGTACAGAATACTGCCGTCCCCGCAACAAGGACCGTACCTTGTGAAGCCACGACCCTCCTGGGTCGTGGCGGGGCTTGCTTCCTTCGATATCCTGGTTTCTTGCTTCCTCGTTGTTCTGGCGTGTCATCTTCTCCACGGATTCGGATTCGGCGTCTTCCTCCCGCAGATCTCTCTCTACGTCCGTCCGAGGCTTCTCTCCTCCAGCGAGCTCCTCCTCTCTCTCTTCTAAGTCCGTCTTTTGTTTTCGTGCCGGAATGCGGAAATCTGGTTCCGACTTCTCGGGTGGCGTCCATGCGTCCCCATGGCAACGTGTAAGGGTTTCGGACAAGGCGCGCAAAAGGCGCCAGTCCGTAGAGTCTGGAGATGAGGTCGATGAGACCCGTCTACACCAGCCTTTGAAAGGTGGCAGGGGCATTCTTCATCCCAAAGGGCATCACCCTAAACTAGTAGTGCCCATCTGCAGTGGAAAATGAAGACTTCTCCTTGGCTCCCTCAGTCAGAGCAATCTGCCAATATGCAAAGGTCAGGTCAAAAGTACTGAGATATTGGGCAGCCCCTAACCGGTCCATGAGCTAATCAGCTCAGGGGATGGGGTGCATGTCAGTCTTAGTGACCACATTGAGTCCCCGGTAATCCACACCAAACTTGAGTTCTGGAGTGGCACCAGAAGCAGCAGCTTTTAAGGACCAAGACCACAGGGCTGGCCCATGGGCTACCGGTAAACTCAATAACCCCCAATGCTAACATCTTGGTCACCTCATCCTTGATGCTAGCCCTAACCTTGTCAGTCACTCTGTAAACCTTATGTTTTACATGAGGACTGTCCCCAGATGAGTGACCACTAGGATCAAGGAAAATAACGAGGCAAACTGTCCCATTACCTGGCAACAATCCCTCTGTTGCTCTGGGGTCAGGGAGTGCGAGAGGTTAACACCTCCTCAGAGCCATGTTTCACCTTAGCAGACAGGAGGTCAGGGAGTGTCTCACTCTCTGCCTCCACTTCACCATTTGTTGTGAGGAGCATTGTTACCTCTGTCCTCTCAAAATGAGGCTTGAGGCGGTTGACATGTAGGACCTTCAAAGGGTTCCCGGTAGTCCGCAAGTTCGCCATGTAGGTGACATTACTCTTGCGCTCAACTACCTCATGGCCCAGTCCACTTATCTTGGAGAGCCCTAGGCTCCACTGGGGCAATCACCAAAACTTTTTGGCCAGACTGGAACTCAACGAGAGTGGCATTCTGGTTGTACCAGCACATTATGGCCCATATTTATACTTTTTGACGCTAAACTGCGCTAACGCAGTTTAGCGTCAAATAATTTTGCGCCGTCTAACGCCATTCTGAAGCGCCATGCGGGCGCCGTATTTATGGAATGGCGTTAGCCGGCGCAAGCAGACCGGCGCTGCCTGGTTTGCGTGGAAAAAAACCACGTAGACCAGGCAGCTCCGGCGTTGGGAAAAAATGACGTTAGGGCGTCTTAAAATGGCGCAAGTCAGGTTGACGCTAAAAAATCGTCGTAACCCGACTTGCGCCATTTTTTTCCAACGCCCATCCCCCATCAACATGACTCCTATCATTGTAAAGACAGGAGTCATGCCCCCTTGCCCAATGGCCATGCCCAGGGGACTTCTGTCCCCTGGGCATGGTCATTGGGCATAGTGGCATGTAGGGGGGCACAAATCAGGCCCCCCTATGCCAAAAAAAATTATAAAAAAAAAAAAAAAAAATACTTACCTGAACTTACCTGAATGTCCCTGGGGTGGGTCCCTCCGTCCTTGGGTGTCCTCCTGGGGTGGGCAAGGGTGGCAGGGGGGGTCCCTGGGGGCAGGGGAGGGCACCTCTGGGCTCATTTTGAGCCCACTTGTCCCTTAACGCCATGCCTGACCCAGGCGTTAAAAAGCGGCGCAAAAGCGCCGTTTTTGGCCACGCCCACTCCCGGGCGTCATTTTTGCCCGGGAGTATAAATACCACGTAAAGGCCTGGGAGTCATTTTTTAAGACGGGAACGCCTCCCTTGCATATCATTAACGCAAGGAAGGGGTTGACGCCCACTCCGGGCACTTTGGCGCCCGAAGCGTCTAACGCCATAGTATAAATATGGCGTTAGTTGGCGTTAGTTTAGCGTCGAATTTGCGTCGAAAAAAACGACGCAAATTCGGCGCAACCAGAGTATAAATACGGCCCTATATCTTCCTGGCTTGCTTCTAGTTTCTCCTGAGCGAGCTTCCTGAAGCGGGCTGTCTAGTTTCTGAAAGCCAGCATGTAACTGAATAGATCCTGGGGGTGGCGCTTACTGGAGGCCTTCTCCAAGCTTTCCCTAACCAGACTCAAAGCTCCTCTGACAGGGTGGCCATACGGTAACTCAAAAGGAATAATTCCAAGACCCTTTTGAGGCACCTCCCTGTAGGCGAACAGAAGACATGTCAAGAGGACGTTCCACTTATGCCTCAAGGGCTCTGAAGGCCCATGATCATGCCTTTTAAGGTGCGGTTGAATATCTCAACCAGACTGTTACTTTGGAGGTGGTAAGGAGTGGTGAACGTATAGGTCACTCCACACTCCTTCCACAGAGACTTCATATAAGTTGATATGAAGTTGGTACCCCTATCAGATATCACCTCCTTGGGGAACCCCATGAGGGTACAAAACCCCATCAAGGCAAATCCCTCCACAGGAGAGGTGATTGACCTCAAATGAATGGCTTCTGGTTACCTGGTGGTATGGTCCACCAAGACCAAAACCTGTTTCTCATGGCTGTCTTGGGATCCAGAGGCTACACAATGTCAATACAGACCCTTTCAAAGGGGGTGCTGACCACAGGAAAAGTTTGGAGGGGAGCTTTACATTTCCCCCCACTTTTGTCCCTTGCCTGATAAGTTTGGCAAGACCTATGGTGTGCATCTGAGTGTCTGCGCATTTGGGGTGAGTAAAAGTGGGTGACAAGCCGATCAAAGGTCTTGTCCTGCCCCAAAAGACCAGCTAAAGGCACATAATGACTCAGACGCAGTAGGAAGGATCTGAAGCACTGGGATTCCACCAGCATATGGGCTGACCCAGGCACAGCAACCTTAGGCTCACTATATAGGAGGCCGTCCTCCCAGTAGATCAAGTGTGATCCAAACTCATTGCCAGATGCCTGGTCTTCAGCCTGCCGCTGCAAACCCTCCAGAGTAGGGCATGTCTTCTGTGCCTCACAGAATGCTTCCCTGGTGTGTCCACCTTCCTGCTGCCACTGAGTCAGCTCGGGAGCCTTCCTCAGTTCAGCCACCTCAGTTCAGCCTCCTCCAAGAACGTGGGAACTTCTGGGGTGGATTTCCCTTGCCCCTTGTGTACCATCTTGCCTGACATGTTAACCCCATTTTTACTTGTCTGTCAGTTTGTTTTTGCCATTCTCACTGGGATCCTGGTTGCCAGGGCCCCAGTACTCCTAGTTTGTGGCCTGAATGTGTGTACCTGTGTAGTGACTAACTGTGCCACTGAGGCTCTGCTAATCAGGACCTCAGTGCTTATGCTCTCTCTGCCTTTAAAATTGTCACTACAGGCTAGTGACCATTTTCACCAATTCCAATTGGCACACTGGAACACTCTTATAATTCCCTAGTGTATGGTACCTAGGTACCCAGGGTATTGGGGTTCCAGGAGATCCCTATGTGTTGCAGCATTTCGTTTGCCACCCATAGGGAGCTCAGACAAATCTTAAAGAGGACTGCCACTGCATCCTCAGTAAAATAACGCACACGTTATTTCACAGCCATTTTACACTGCACTTAAGTAACTTATAAGTCACCTATTTGTCTAACCTTCACTTAGTGAAGGTTAGGTGCAAAGTCACTAAGTGTGAGGGCATCCTGGCACTAGCCAAGGTGCCCCCACATAGATCAGGGCAAATTCCCTGGACTTTATGAGTGCGGGTACACCATTACACGCGTGCACTACATATAGGTCAATACCTATATATAGCTTCACAATGGTAACTCCCAATATGGCCATGTAACATGCCTAAGATCATGGAATTGTCCCCCCATGCCAAATCTGGTATTGGGGTGCCAATCTCATGCATCCCCGGGGCTCCACTATGGACCCAGGGTAATGCCAAACCAGCTCTCTGGGGTTTTCTCTTCAGCTACCGCTGCTGCCAACCCACAGACAGGGTTCTGCCCTCCTGGGGTCTGGGCAGCCCAGTCCCTGGAAGGCAGAACAAAGGATGTCCTCTGAGAGAGGGTGTTACACCCTCTCCCTTTAGAAATAGGTGTTAAGGGCTGGGGAGGAGTGGCCTCTCCCAGCCTCTGGAAATGCTTTGAAGGCACAGATGGTGCCCTCCTTGAATAAGCCAGTCTACACCGGTTCAGGGAACCCCCAGTCCCTGCTCTGGCACGAAACTTGACAAAGGAAAGGGGAGTGACCAGTCCCCTGTCCATCACCACCCCAGTGGTGGTGCCCAGAGCTCCTCCAGTGTGTCCCAGACCTCTGCCATCTTGAATCCAGAGGTGTGGAGGCACAGTGGAGGCTTCTGAGTGGCCAGTGCCAGCAGGTGACGTCAGAGACCCCTCCTGATAGGTGCTTACCTGGCTAGGTGGCCAACCCTCCTCTGAGGGCTATTTAGGGTCTCTCCTGTGGGCTTTTCCTCAGACAACGATTTGCAAGAATTAATCACAGTTCCTCTGCATCTCCCTCTTCGACTTCTACCAAGGATCGACTGCTGACTGCTCCAGGACAACTGCAAAATTGCAGCAAAGTAGCAAGACGACTAACAGCGACATTGTAGCACCTAATCCTGGCGGCTTTCTCGACTGTTTCCTGGTGGTGCATGCTCTGGGGGCTGTCTGCCTTCACCCTGCACTGGAAGCCACAAAAAATCTCCTGTAGGTCGACAGAATCTTCCCCCTGCTCCAGCAGGCACCAAACTTCAGCGTCACCAGTACTCTGGGACCCCTCTCACCCTGATGAGCGTGGGCCCTGGAACACAGGAGGTAGACCCAAGTGACCAAGACTGTCCAGTGGTCCAACTGTCCAAATTTGGAGGATGTAAGTCCTTGCCTCCCCTCTCTAGACAGTAATCTGGTGTACTGCGTGAACTGCAGCTGCTAGGGCTTCAGTGCACTTTTGCAAGGAATCCTTCGTGCACAGCCTAGCCCAGGTCCCCAGCACTCCTTCCTGCATTGCTCAACTTGCTGAGTTGACCACTGGCTTCGTGGGACCCTCTTTTGTAGTGTTGAGATGATCACCATGCTCAGTTTTCTTGAACCTGTGTTCAAGTACTTCTGCGGGTGCTGCATTCTTGTGCATGGGCTCTCTGTGTTGCTGAGGGCCCCCTCTGTCTCCTCTTCCAAGTGGCGACTTCCTGGTCCTTCCTGGGCCCGGGCAGCACCCTTTTTCTTTACCCATGACCTTTGCAGCTAGCAAAGCTTGTTGGCAGTCTTTCCCCAAAGAAATAGCTCTGTATCCTCCAGCACTCTGTGGGACATCTTCTGCACAAAGGAGAAGCTCCTGGCACCTTTCGTTTTTGCAGAATCTTCAGCTTCTTCCATCCAGAGGCAGCCATTTTGCACCTTTATCCAGGGTTTAGTGACTCTTGGACTTGGTCCCCTTCCTTTACAGTTCATCAGGTCCAGGAATCCGTCTTCAGTGCTTTGCAGTCTGTTGTGGTCTTTGCAGAATCTCCAATTACGACTTTAGTGTGTTTCGGGGAAAGTAGTGTCACTTTACTCCTACTTTTCAGGGTCTTGGGGTGGGGTATCTTGGACACCCTTAGTGTTTTCTTACACTCCCAGCGACCCTCTACACACTACACTAGGCCAGGGTCCCTAAGTGGTTTGCATCCCACTTTCTTAGTATATGGTTTGTGTTGACCCTAGGCCTATCGCATCCTATTGGATTCTACAGTGTTTGCACTACTTTTCTAACTGTTTACTTACCTGATTTTGGTTTGTGTGTATATTTTGTTTATTTTACATACCTCCTAAGAGAGTATATCCTCTGAGATATTTGCGGCACATTGTCACTAAAATAAAGTACCTTTATTTTTAGTAACTGCGTATTGTGATTCTTATGATATAGTGCAATATGATATAAGTGGTATAGTAGGAGCTTTGCATGTCTCCTAGTTCAGCCTAAGCTGCTCTGCTATAGCTACCTCTATCAGCCTAAGCTGCTATAACACTACTAATCCACTAATAAGTTAAACTAGACCTGGCACAAGGTGTAATTACCATCAGGTACCCACTGTAAGCCAGGCCAGCCTCCTACACCTTGCCCTTCCTCCTTTTGGCAGACACCTGAGCCACTCATTCAGGCTCCAGGGTCTCCTGATCACCCTGATGGGCTGTCATCGACAGGTGGACACACATACCCATCAAGGAAGACCCATGATCTCTAAGTGAGACCTGTGTTCCAACTCCTTTCAAGGGGAATCCTCCAAGTCATTGCAAAGCAGACAGTCTACAGGCATGGTTGGATTCACAGCTACTCTCAAGGCACCTGAGACCCCCCCCATTCAAAGGGAACTTGCACCACTCTGCACAGGCGCTCTGGGTTGTCTACCACAACTACTTTGTGAAGTACATTGGGATCTATCTGCTCTTCAGACACCACGTGTCTTCTCACAGTAGTCACACTGGCTTCTGTGTCTCTCGGAGCCTCAACCATCTGTCCATTGATGGTCACCCACTGCCTGTACTTCCTAGTGTTCTCAGGCACAAGGGTTCTCTGGACCCTCTCACCGTACCCTAGTAAGACAAGGGTTCTCTCAGCTGGCTCCCACCCACCTGGTACCAACTCCTCCCTAAGCACTACACTGGCCAAACACTGTGACTGAGCAGCTGTGGGTGCGGCTGTGTTCACTTGGGACATTTGGGGTCCCCCCTCAGATGACCCACCTGGTCACATGCATAACATTTGCAGGAAATCCCCTCTGAAGGTTTCCCTTTAGAAAACCAAGGCTTCTTTTCAACTGGGGAATGGGAATCCTTACCCTGGGAACTAGGTTGGTTGGGGCCCTTTAGAAAACTCCCACTGTTTACCATTATCCACCTTATTCTTCTGAGAGGGACCCTGCCCACCCGTGGTATGGTCTCCCCCATACCTCCTCTGGACCCTGGTGCTCTCCCAACAGTCCGCTTCCTGTGCAAGCTGCTTGGGGGTCAGTCAGCTTGCTGTCAATCAGGTTCTGGCGCAGCTCTCGAAAACTAAGACTATACAACGCTCCCAAGCAATCAAATTCTATAGCCCCTCAAAAGTTGTTACCATACTGCCCATCACCCAACCATCCAGTGACCTGCAAAAACAGTCAACACGTTCCAACCATGTTTGGGATTCCTTCTTTTTGTAGGACCTAAACTTGTCCTTATACTGCCCATGGGCGAGACCATATCTTGTCAGCAGGGTGTCCTTCATGATAGAGTAAGTGAGCCCCTGAGGATCCTCTGAGGATGTCAGAGTATCCCTCCCCTCTACCTCAAAGTGCTTCATCAAACCTTTCCCTAGTGTGCTTCTGGGACCATATTTATGTATAGAGCAGAATCATACCCCTTAAACCACAAGTATATGTCATCCTCCCTCTTATAATCCTTCACTAGGTCTTTAGGAATGCGCACCCTTCTCTCAGGCTGCACTGTGGTACTGCCGCCACCGTCTCTGCTAGACAGGCTCCTCTGGTCCAGCTCCTTTAAGCTGAGCGCATGAGACAAGAACATCTTTCTATCTTCAATGGTCAGCCTCCTCTTTGCATCTTATGCTTCTCTAATTCAAGTAGATGCGCCCTCTCTGCCTGTCAGTCCTGCAACTCTTCAGGAGTCAGACCGTTGGATGACACACTGTAACCTGCCCTGAAGACCCTCCCCCCAGGCATAACAAGTACATCCACTACACCATTGTGAACACTCTGCACCTCCTCCTCCTCATCCTCCTCCTCGGTGTGCCCCCTGGCCTTCTTGGCTGTCACCAATGCCCTCAGTGCCTTTTGCAGCTCCTCCTTCCTGGTGGAACTCCTAATGGGACAGGCAAGATCCTTACAGAACTTTTTCAGTTCAGCAACTGTGTAACTTCCCTGTTTCCTTAACTCAGTAACAGCTCCAGCTGGTGCATCTCCAGACTGAGACATGATGGCAAGTCAAAAGGGCAAAGCTCCAAAACAGAAAAAAAGTTCCCAATGAGAGGTTCAAGAATCAATGAAAAGATCACCAAAAAAATGCAAGCAGGAATAAGTCATAAAAGACAAAAAGCAAAAACAAGTAGTATGTGGTCACTTAATGGTCTGCACTGAAAACAGTAGTGTACACTTAATCACTGCATGTCAAGTACAAATACAAGTTTAATCCTCTCCTCTGATCACCAATATTAGAAATGGGGTCTCTGATTTGCAGTCAGTTTGCACTCTGTTCAAATAGGGACCCTAACTCTAGTCAGGGCAATGGAGAAACACACTAAGATACCCCTGCTTACCCCCTTGGTAGCTTGGCACAAGCAGTCAGGTTTACCTCAGAATCAATGTGTAAAGTATTTGTACCAACACACACAGTAATACAGTGTAAACACCACAAAATGGACACCACACCAGTTTAGAAAAATAGGCAATACTTATCTAAATCAAATAAGACCCAAAATGACAAAAATCCGACATACACAAGTCAGTATAAGAATTTTTAAAAGAATAAGTACCTTACTCCATAGAAAACAATGAAAATGTTGATTTCACACAAAGTACCACATTTGTGTAAAAAAGAAAGCCGCACTGTCGTGAGTCGGAAAAGTCAGCAATGCATCAATTCCTTACTCGCAAGTGAGGCCGTGTGTCGTCTCTTCTCCAGTCAGGTAGGCGATGCATCGTTTTTCTCCCTTTCAAAAGAGCGATGCATCAATTTCTGGACAGGGCACCTCAAGATCCGGGTCGATTCATGTTGACTTTGATGCCCAGGGATGATGCGTGAGAAATCCAGTCGCACAAGGTTAGAAAACTGCGCTGTATTGGGTTTGTGTCATTATCAGCAGCTGCAAGCGGGTGTTGCATCGTTTCTCCAGCCACGATGAGTCGATCTCCCAGCCGCGATGCAGGTGGAGCATCGATTTTAGCCACGAAGCGGGTGGCGCGTCGTTTATTGGCCGCGTTGCAGATGGTGCATCGAAAATTTCCCTGCATGGCATTCTGTGCATGGATTTCAATTCTTGGTCTGACAACTTCACCTTTCAAGGGCACAGGTACTGGATAGGGTACCACTTGGCAGGGCAGGAGTCTCAGTAGAGATGGCCTTGAGACTTAAAAACAGGAGGCAAGCTCAGTCCCAAAGTCCAGTCTTTGTTCCCTTTCACAGGCAGATGCAGCAACTGCAGGATAGCCCAACAAAGCATTGGCAGAGGCAGCACTTCTCCTCAGCCCTTCTCCTTGGCAGAGGTTACTCTTGGTTCCAGAAGTGATATTGAAGAAGGGGTCACGCTACTTATACCCCTTTCTGCCTTTGAAGGAGGCAAACTTCAAAGGGGAGTCTCTGATGATTACAGAATCCTACCTTGCCCAGGCTAGGCTCCAGACACACTTCGAGGGGTTGGAGACTCCATTGTGTGAGGGCAGGCACAGCCCATCCAGGTGCTTCTTCCACTCTAACCCTGATGGCTCATCAGGATATGCAGGCTACAGCCCAGCTCCCTTTGTGTCACTGTCTAGTTGAGATTCACAAACAGCCCAACTGTCAGTCTGACCCAGACAAGGAATACACAAATAGGCAGAGTCACAGACTAGTTAAAGCAGGATAATGCCTACTTTCTAAAAGTGTCATTTTCAAACGTACAATCTAAAAAAACAACTTCACTAACAAATGTATTTTTAAATTGCGAGTTCAGAGACCCCAAACTCCATATTTCATTCTTTTCTCAAAGGGGAACTGCACTTTAAGAATATATAAAGGCAGCCCCCATGTTAACCTATGATAAGGATAGGCCTTGCAACAGTGAAAACCAAATTTGGCAGTATTTCACTGTTAGGACATGTAAAACACATCAGTACATGTCCCACTTTTACCATACTCTGCACCCTGCCCATGGGGCTACCTAGGGCCGACCTTAGGATTGTCTTACATGTATAATAAGGGAAGGTTTAGGCCTGGCAAGTGGGTACACTTGCCAAGTTGAATTGGCAGTTTAAAACTGCACACACACAGACACTGCAGTGGCAGGTCTGATCCATGTTTACAGGGCTACTAATGTGGATCGCACAACCAGTGACACAGGTCCACTAGTAGCATTTGAGTTACATGCCCTGGGCACCTCTAGTACACTTTGGAAGGGACTTACTAGTAAATCAAATGTGGCAATCATTGAAAACCAATTACACATACATTTTACACAGGAGCCCTTGCACTTTAGAACTGGTCAGCAGTGTTAAAGTGCCCAGAGTAACAGAAACAGCAAAAACAGCACGCAGTCAAAACTGGGAAGCGGAGGCAAAAAAGACAGGGCGAGAACAACAAGGATGCCAGGTCTAACAGTCATGCCATTAAGAAGCAGTTGCTGCACATGATACAATGAATTGCAGAAAAAAGAGGAACATATGGGCAGCCCGGTAGCATTGGTGGTTTAAGATGCCAGATTTTTTATAAAATAAATAAATAACAAAATAAAAGCAACAAGAATGAAAAAAAAGACTCAGAAGGGCTTCTGCTGCAAGATGGACTGCTACTCTGAGGCCTTGCAGCCATACTGTCTTAGGTAAAAGGACTGGACCTGCATCTTGAACCCAGGGCCACTGGAGTGGCCTCAAGGTCTAGTTCGCTGATTTCTTTTTGAGAGCCACAGGGACAGAAAAGGCTTCCGCCACCTTGAGCCCAGCACCCGGACTCTGTTTGCTGTGAGCCTTAAACCCCAAATGGTGCCACCCCCGATCCTGGACCCTTGGAATTGGGCCTGAAGATGCTCTGCCAGCCCAGTTGTGGTCCAAGCAGAACCTACACAGTGCAATGTATTGCCTTGGAGCTCCGCATCTGAACCACCACTGCACAACGTCTCCTTGGTGTAGAAACTTGCATCCTGCATCGCAGCTCCCTGGAATAACCATTCTGAATCACTTCCTTGACTCAGGACCTCTCATTGCAGTCCACCCCTCATTGGAACTGCTGATGCACAATGCTTCCTTCATGCAGGATTGCAGTGCTCCGCAACCCATATTTAAGGTACTTTGATCAGCGGGCCTAAGTTGGTCCCTGTATCCGGCCCATTCTTCATCGTGGTCAGCCTGAATTTGTTACTTTCTCCTGATCTGGCATGGCCCCATAACCACTCTTAGTACTTTGTGGTTCTAAGCACTATTGTTACCTAAAATGGATTTTCGCCTCTTCTTCTAATTTGATTTGGTCCCAAAAAGTTATTAAAATTAAATCTAAGTTTCTAAATTTGTGAGAGATTTTTCTTGTGTTGTGTTTTCACTTTAATACTGCTTGACGATCTGCATAAATAAATAAAACATTGCCTCCTAGTTAAGCCTGACTGCTTAGTGCCAAGCATCCAGAAGGTTAAGCACAAGTTAATTTGGGATTTGCTTTTGACTTCACAAAAAATGTGGTTCCTGCTAGAGTTCACTTCCACTTAGTCAATAACCAAATTTCCTACAATATATATGCATGTATGCATTTTTTATGAGCCTCTTTGTATTGAGGGTCACCCTCTTCACCCTGCCTCCCATTATTACCCCTCCCAACCCCCTTGCCTATCTCCTGGTCTCATTCTCTAATACCATCTCATCTACGATTCTTCCACACTAATCCTACCCTGATCTTTTATATCCTTATGATGTTTGCTGAAAATTACTACTACAAATTATCAGTTCTGTGTAAGATCTTGTGTCGCATTTATTGTTGAGCTGTAAAATGCATTTATACCTTGTATGACCATGTACAATAGAAAGCAGCTAAAAAATAAAATAAATACATAAATTACAAGACCCTGGAAGACAAATAAACTTGTTAGATTTTCTTAAAAGGATCTAGCGAGGATTATCACAGTGCAAATCTTCTACCACCAGTGTTTATCTAACAGGGCAACCTGCACCAAAACCCTTGTGTGTAAAAGAACAGGTGAGATTACATGTAACCAAATGCATTTAAGGGCTTTAGGAGGGTGTAATACCAATCCACTCTAAAAGGCCTTTTAGTTTTAGTGTTAACTTATGCTTTTTATATGATATTAGTCAGACCTATTCCAGTTATGGTAACATTTCATAATAAACAGATTAGCTCCATGGCCTCTGACATACCTTTTCCCAATGAACGAATCAGACCTATAGCTTCTAAAATTGGCATGCCATCACACTATTGTAATGAGAATACGTTTTCCCACAAGGCAACAACCAGGCTTACAGGCGTAAAAGTATGAACGTACTAAATTTGAGATGGTGAAATATTAAACAACCCTCCAAAAGGGCCTAATGCAGAATCTGACATTGAATGATAATCTTCTACCTCAAGACTTTGTCAGAGTGGGGGGAGTGGCCAAGATAGCGACCGGAGCGGCAGCATAAACTGCAGCTCTTATCCCTGGCCCGAATAAATATCCTGCAAGCGGCGCCTGTGCCTATCTTTTAAGGGGTACGGATGTCACCCATCGTGCTGCCCGGAGGCCACACTGGCGGCGGACGGTGGGCATTCGGCCGGGCTGCTGGGACTGAGCCCGCGCTGGCGGCCTGCACGCTCTCTGCGTGCACCGTGTAACTCCTTCCGCGACCCGGAGTTGGAGCCCGGGTTCGCGGCGTGCTCGAGGCACTGGATTCGTGCGCCACCCCGCGGAGGTCGGGGCTGTCCTGCCGCGGCGCTGCCTCTTCTGGATTAGGGCCTGCCGGAGCAGGCTTGAGCAACCATCGACATCCGAGTGAGGTTACCGCTACTGGTGGTGGCGCCCCAGCCCCCCCCCCGTTCACCGGGGGCCGGTGCTATGATCCGCGGCTGGCCTGGAGGCCGTGGCGCGTGTGCAGAGCTAGAACGAAGCCAAACAAATTGTAGCAGTCATTTATACTATTACTTTCTGGCCAGCAGCAGTGACTGCCTCCTCTCCACCGGCTCCACCAGCACGGTGGAGCGTGACAGAATAAAAATCACTGCGTTAGGGCGCTGGCCCTAAGAGGACATTTTGAAGTGGTGTCGCGGTGCGTGGCTGATCCGTTGCGCTCCCGCGCCACACACATCGTGGCCTGAAGGAGCAGGCTTACAATTTCACGTGCCCCAGGATTGGGAGTTGCTGCGGCCTGCCTGGAGTGGACATCCTAGCGTGTTGCCCTGGCGGAGTTCGTTTTGTGGGCATGCAGCGCGTCATCCATATTCTCACTTCTACAGCAGTCTCTACAAATCCGGGACCTCGCCCAGAGCCTGTTCGAGCTTGACACAGGTGTTGTGAGGCAGTAAGAGCACAGCCGGTGGTCAAGTGCACAGCGGGAAACGAGCCTGGTCGGTTGAATGAGGTGAGCCTTTCGGCGACATTTATCGAGTTGCAGTGCGCAATTGTGTTAACTACCCCCCTGCGCCCCAAGGTACCCGGGGCAGATATAGCCCCCAACAAATTACGCGGAGCTCCGCCCTCACCCCTCTAGACTCTACTTATAATCTCCCACCAGCGTCACAACCTTTAAACTACGCAAGCAATATCCAATGCATTAGGCCATTATTCTCCATATATCATTGGCCTACTCCTGCTTTGCTCGTCCTCAACGTCTATGTCGGACTGGTGTGATTCCTGACTCGGCCGCACACATCGCTTTGTGTTCATTTGTTGCTGCGTCGCCCTGGTGTTGTTGCTGGGCTCGTCTATTGCATTGGGATGTAGTAGCATTACATGCCTGTCCCCTCTGCTGTTTGGAAGTTGTGACGGTCACAGGTCAGAGTGTTAAATCACCTTGCCAGCCACCAGGAACTTGCTAGTTAAGCTCTTCACCACAAAAATCTATACACTGGCCCCGCAGTCGGAGGAGGTGGATCTCTAATATCGCGCACCATTCCATTGCCATCAGTATTTCTCTTCAGGCCTTCAATAGTTATTGGCGTTCCTCTGGGTCTGCACTTCTACAGTTTGCTCCTTTGCTCTCCGCCCGCATCGCCTCCAACCGGCCCTATTCGTTAACGGCCACTCATACCCGTACTTACCAAATGGTCAAACGAAAGACCCCACAAGCACCTCCGTGAATGAACCCCGACACCCCACCCCCCTCAGAGGCCCACGTCACCACACAATTGGCTTTGTAGAAGCTAGAACTTGCCTTACAATCACACACGTCACAATTTGCAAAGATATTGCAAGCCATTCTAGACACTAAGACCACCCTAGAAGCCAAAATAGGCTTGGTAACAGAAGATCTCAACATACTTCGCACTGACCAACACGCACTGGCCGACAGGGTGTCCGAACTTGAAAAAGACTCTGCAATCCTCCTACGGACTGTGAAAGATCTCCAATCGCAACTGGCTCATTTATTGACAGAGGTGGACTCCTTAAAACGCAGAGCTGAGGATGCAGAAGGCAGGTCCCGGCGCAACAACATTTGTCTGGTGGAGCCGAGGGCCCCAGCACTGAATTATTCATAGAACAATGGCTTACGGACACAATTCGTACAGACAACATCCCGAAGTTCTTTTCCGTCGAGCGGGCCCACAGGATCCCCGGCAGGCCCCCTCCACCTGGCTCACAACCACATCCGCTGATAGTAAGACTCCTTAACTATTGAGATAGAGACCTCATCCTACAGCTATTCTGCAAATCTGGTCCGGTATGCTTCGAAAATGCTGTGATTACAGCTTATCCAGATTTTACAGCAGAAGTACAGAATAAGTGGAGCTCTTTCTATCATGTTAAGGTATGCCTCCGCAAACATAACATCAAGTATGCGTTGATGTTCCCAGCCAGACTCCGGGTGCAGGATGATACTCGGACACTTTTCTTCACCACTCCGGAAGATGCCTGGACCTGGCTGCATGCCTGGACCTGGCTGCATGCCAAGGGTCTAGCCGACCCGTTAGACACAAGCACCCTGGGTGATAATAGGTCTTCCCCCACGCCGGGACGCAGGCAGTGCAAAAAACAAGGCACTAAACCTTCACTTGAACAGGTACAAACCGAACGCTCCCTGCTCCTGCGGGCCACATCTAGATTTGTTAACACGTAGCCAATAGCCCTATCCACACAAACTGACGTGGATCCGGAACATGACGTAAACTCTGACTCAGCGGAATCCACGCGTGGTCCTTTCCTCACGCTGCGTACAGCGGATGACATCTGCTAGGCAATCAAGGTGCACCTACTCACGCTCTTCAGATGCAGCGGCACGGCTTTCCCCCCTCTGGCTGCTCAGCGGCGGCTGGGCGGCACTATTGATCCCCTACTGCGGCGCGTGACCTGCTTGTGGTCCGGGGCGGCGCACTTTGCACCATGAGTAACCCGGGCAGGGTACATCCATGACTCTGAACCAATGTCCTTCGGCACCCCCCTGCTCCATATGGACCGTTCTTCCATGCCGGCAATTGCTGAAATTGTTTTCTATCCTTTAATATTTCAGCTGTTGCTATATATTGTTTTAGAGTGCACCTTTTTATTTGGTTGTTAGTTCTGTCACATGTTAGTTAATCGCAAACACAGCAGCAAACGTACATGTCATATTTATTATAGCAATAGGTTTACAGCTTACAACATTATGGATATCCACTGGTTAGTCTTAGCGGGTAAGCGTCACAATATTTTCATAATGGGGACGGAGGACACTCATTTCTCCGGTTACACGAAAGCTATAAAAGCATCATGGCCACCCAAACTCACCAAGGTATCTTGAAGTATAAGATACTCACATGGAATATTAGAGGTATGGCAACGCCACGTAAACGGCAAAGGGTTTACGCCTTTCTTAAGAGGCATCAGGTACACAAAGCTCTACTACAAGAGTCACATCTCTCTAAATCCACGCTGGAAAACACACGCTCAAAATGGAAAAGGTCAATTGCATGGCACCACTTCCTCGTCCTTCGCTCGTGGGGTGGCAATTTGGATTGCTCCTGGGGTTCAATTTATCATATCTCGCACACAATGCAACCCAAACGGTTGACACGTGACACTGGAAGGCACCCTTGACGGGTCCCCTTTAGCTTTGGTTGCACTATACTCCCCAAATGCAAATCAACGCGATTTCCTGTCCACGCTCTCCACTGGCAATCTCAGTGACCCCACACTAGAGTGCATATGGGGGGGTGACTTTAACAGCTTCCTAGATACTCAAATAGATCGCTCATTTCCCCCACTTACCACAGCCCCATCCAATCGCGCCTCACAAGCACTAGCAAGCTGGGCCTTAAATAACGGCCTGAGGGATGTATGGAGGGTGTGCCACCCCACCCACTGCGAATATTCTTACTACTCACCTGTACACAAGCTACATACCAGAATAGACATGATCTTCGTATCCGCAGCCGCAATTCAGAAAGTGTGCATGTCTGAATACCTAGCACGCACCATATCAGACCACAACCCTCTATGCGTAATAATGGCCTGGGGCCACATGCACACTCGTATACCAACATGGCGATTACAGCCAGAAGCTCTTCTACACCCCCCCTTTCAAGCAGATATGTCCAAGAGACTGGCTGATTACTTCCTGCTGAATAAAAACACAACTCCATCCCGCGCTATAGAGTGGGATGCCCATAAAGTGGTAATACGCGAACATTGCCTTGCGGCCACAGTGGGGGTAAGAAGGGCACTCACCAAAGAACTACAAGATTTGGAGGTAAAACTATGCAAAGCAGAGATTGAGGTCGCCAGAGACGAGTCCACACTAGCAATACTGAATTTGCTTAGAGCTGCCCATAATGAAGCAGACACCAGATTAGGTAAGCAAGACTACAGACATTATATTACAAGACAACACGCGGAGGGAGATAGATCGGGCAGGCTATTAGCATGGCTGACCCGTCAACCTTCGCAGCCATCACCCATTGGTGCGATACGTCCAAACCCCGACGTCATTGTTAACACTCAAGCAGGTATCAACAAAGCCTTTTCCACATACTATCGTACCCTTTACACGCCTCCTCCCCCCCGTCGGAGCAGCAACTAACTGACATACTACTACTTGTCTCCCAAAACCAACACATTCTTGACAATACCGCCACTTTAGATGGTCCTATTACTATTGAAGAGCTGCGCTCAGCTCTGGCACAAATGGCACTCAGCAAAACCCCCGGTTCGGATGGTCTACCTGTAGAATATTTTAACTCCCATGCTACCCATCTCCTAAATCCACTCACAGAGGAATTTAACGAAGCACACCATAACTTAAAACTGCCAGATTCCATGCACAAAGCTCTAATAGTTGTCCTCCCAAAGGCGGGCCGGGATCCTCTCGATGTTAAATCATACAGGCCGCTCTCTCTCCTCAACACAGATTGCAAATTGCTAGGGAAAATATTAGCAAACAGGCTACTCCCCTACCTTTCAAGCCTGATACACTATGATCAGTCCGGCTTCATTCCTGGGAGAAGCACCTTCTTAAATATCAGAAGGCTGCTCCACATAATGCACAGTAATACAGAAACAGAAGCGGTAGCCCTCTCGCTAGATATTGAAAAAGCGTTTGATACGATAAGCTGGAATTATCTCCTATGCACACTCGAAGCGTTCGGTTTCGGCCCCGGCTTCATTAGCTGGATCAAAACGCTCTACTCTATGCCCACAGCCCGTGTCAAAAATGGACGCACTATCTCCGAAGCATTCCCTATAGGCAGAGGCACCAGACAAGGTTGTCCATTGTCCCCTTTGTTATTTGCTATTGCCATGGAACCACTAGCAATTAAACTACATAGCTACGCACATATATGGGGCATCCCGGAATCTAACACTCATCATATTATATCCTTATACGCAGATGATGCCCTGATATACCTGCGTAATCACTCTACTTCTATGGTAGAGGTGTTGCAGTTGCTAGACTCCTTCACTCTCGCCTCTGGTTTACATGTCAACTGGTCTAAGTCAAGTATCTTCCCCCTTACCTCCATACCGATCGACCTTCACATGGCATTACCGCAATATAAGCTACCATGGTCACATGCAACCTTTAAATATCTCGGGGTGCAGATTTAGCACTCTATTGTAGATCTAAAAGAGGGTAACATTGAAAGGGCACTCAGCTCCACCCGCAGCTCAATGCCATTTTGGAGCTCACTTCCCCTATCTCCTATAAGTCGGGTAGCAATAGCCAAGATGCTTATCCTCCCAAGGTTCTTATATTATTTTACTGCCCTCCCGCTATGCTTACCATGCTCGTTCTTTGGTAAATTGCACTCAATATTAACTGACCTGCTCTGGGGCAAATATAGACGCAGAGTAGTGTTAGCTATAACACAATACCCGCAAGAGGCGGGTGGGCTGGGCATGCCTAATTTCAAAAGATACTACGCAGCTGCTCAGCTGTCGTGGTTATCCGCATGGCTTCAGGACACTCCTCCTACCGAAAGCATAATGTTGCAGGCATATATAGCCACGCAAACATTACTGTCTACACTGTTATCTGGCCCTCGCCCCCTACCCTCAAAACTCATATTGTTGGAAGCAGCTCGCTTCTGTTGGCGTAGATACATCCAAAGCAAGGCCCCCTCTCCCCCTTACTCACCCTTGCTACCGCTGTTTCAATTGCCGGGCACCCAAATCTTTTCATCACATCATGATACACGGGACATAAACACACTGAATGTGGGTGATTTATACTCCAGCTCTGCGATGTACACCTTTGCGGAACTGGTGTCCACCGGGGTTATGCATAACGGTGCCTTTCTGACATACAGTGCCATCAAGCAGCTACTCAATAACCTCTGGGGTGCTGGCAACGCTGAGCCTCCTGAGTCCCCATTACTTACTACCATCCTCACTATAGGTAGCACAAAAGGCATTATAACTAAACTATATGAAGCATTACTAGCAGCAGTTTGCATCACCCTGCCGCATGCTAAGGCACGCTGGGACTCTGTCCTCCCTTCACCACTACCGCAAAAAACCTGGGTCGCAATGATCAAGTCAATATCCCGTAATCCTCGTCTGCGTTATACCTAATTCAATTATATTCACCACTCATATTTATCCCCGGCTCGCATCCAAAGAATATACCCGAGTACAACCCTATCATGTCCAAGAATGCTGCTCCGGCAGCTGACTTTTACCATATGGTCTGGAGTTGCCACTCAATAAACTCGGCCTGGCACCGCATTACGGACGTCACAGCAGACATTTCGTCCCACACCATGTTGCCCACACCAGATTCCTGTTTACTTGGCATACGCCACCGTACTAGAGTGGATAAACAGTTACACAGATTTATAGAACTAGCATTTGTTGTCTTCAAGCGCCTAATAGCAACACACTGGAAAGCCCCACACGTTCCATCTCATTCGTCTTGGCTCTGTGACTTACACATTCGTTCACAAGCTGAAGCCCAGACACTTCGCTTATTACAACACAAAGGCCTTATTCAGGATGGCCCCGAAGTTTGGGACACTTTTCTGGTGGCAATAGAAGCGAGGGATGACATATACCACCCGTAAATGGGGCACCATATATAGTTATTACAGTCTTGGTTGACACCGTCAGCACGCTACTCTTGGCTGCCCCACTATCATTCACTTTCATTATTAATATCCTCATCCCCTCCTTTAATGTAGCAACGTAACATATCAAGATGCTTCTTCTGCGTTTAAGCCTATACGCAATTCATACCCAGCTTGCTTATTATCAAACTAGCTCTGCGCCCCATCACGCCCCGCAAGACATAATTCATACCTCAGTTATGACCTCTGTTTTACTCATACACATTAGCTGTATTCCTCCCTCTTCCTTCCCCCACCTTCTGTCAGGGATAGCCAACACTAGAAATGACGTTAGTGGTGTTTAGTTGCGTCTTTAATTAGTAATTAGTTATTGCACAGTTTTAAGTTGAATGTTTCTTTTTTCTTTTCCTTTTTTATTTTGTTTTATGTTTGCTTTTCTCCTTTTTTGGCAATTCATTGTGTAATAGCGCTGTGCAAGACTATGTATGTAAGTAAACAGATCGCAAAATTATTAACAGCCAATGTACTGTTGATTGAATGTTATGATTAATAAACAGATTAAAAAAAAAAAAAAAAGACTTTGTCAGAGTGCAAGTGCTGGCGGCCCGAAGACCACCATATTTTGAGTAAGAATGGATTTCTTCCTGTTTATGGGTGGATATCCGACCCCGTCGGCCGGGACGATAGAGGAAGAGAGGCGGTTCCAGCACCGCAAAACCAACAAGACTCCACCCACCGCATTACATTACGTAATACGGGGTGGCGGAGTGCGGGCAGTGGTGCAGTGCTGCCCCTGGAAAACTCCAGGACCTATCCCCTCCCGGACGACAACCTTGCCGGAAGAGGTAAGTTGATCATCCAAAAGGGAGTTGGTGGGGGGTGTTGAGTGCATGTGTGTGGTCTGAGTGCATGTATTTGTGCGAATGGGCGCACCTGGATGCTTGTATGTATGCGAATGGGGGTGTCTTGGTGTGTGTATGTGTGCCAATAGGGGTGTCTGGGTGTGTGAATGGATGTGGTGTCTGGGTGTGTGCATGAATGTGGAGGAACAGTGTGTGTACATGAATACGGAGGGAGGAGTGTGCGTGAATGGATGCGGTGGGGATATGCATGATTGCTGAAGGGGGTGCGTATGTGTGAGTGCGAGTGGGGGTGTGTGTGTGGTTGTGAGCGGTTGGGTGGTGAGGGTGCGTGCATGTGTGTGGAAGTGGGGGGAGGGTGTTTGCATGTGCATGGAAGTGGGGGGGACAGTGCATGCATGTGTGTGGATGTGGGGGGGAGGGTGCTGTCGACAGGAATGGAGATTGGTGCCGGCTGCATTGCAACCAGGGTTTTCATGGCAGTGCTATCGCCACGGAAAGCCTGGTGGTCTGCAGGGTCACAATACTGCCACCGGTCTCACGGCTGCCATCAGGCCGGAGGTCCTCACCCCAGTCCGACCACTCTGGCGGTACGGTGGCATTTTGGCAGTTTGGCTGCAGCCAAACCGCCTATCTCAGAATACAGCAGTCTTCACCAACGGGTCTGCGGCAGGGAGCCTCGAAATTACCACCTTAGTCATAAAATTATAAACATGAACAAAATTACGCATAAAAAACAATCTACAACCGTACATATGGGAGCTTAAACAACGTTTCTAACAGTTCTACCTCTAGCATTTGCCAGAGTGGGTAACCAACACCAAAATCCTTGCATACTGCATTAAACTGTGAGATTCCACGTAAAACAATATTGGTCTGCAGGCTTTAACACAATGGAATACCAATCCATCATTAAAAGCTTATTGGCTTAAAAAATATGCTTTTCCCAATAAATAAGTCAGGCCTTCTGCCTTTGTTGTAACTTTTCATAACAAACAGATCAGACCTTATGGCCTCTGTTATAACTCTTCCCAATAAACCAATGTCGCTTTTATTGTTGGTTTGTCCCTATAAGCAACCTGGATCTACCATATTGCATTTAATCTTTCCCACAAGGAATACAGTCATAGCACTACAAATAGCTACAAAACTAAATTTGGCTAAACCATATACATCTCTTTTCAAGAGGTCATAAAAGGGTTTTCCCAGTACAAATCTTATACCCCAAGGGTTTGTCAGAGGGGTTACCCAATACAAACCTCTTTCCCACTATGGTAATTTAGAAGCTTTCATGTAACAATACCTGTCTACAGATTTTTAAATAATGTAATAACAACCAAACCTTAAGGGGCAATTGATTGTAACACATGCTTTTCACAACAAACAGCCAGTCCTACAGCCTTTTTCCTAAGACTTACTGAGATGAACATATTTTTTAAAGAACTTACCAGTCCTATAGCTTTACTATTGGTTTGTCACCATAACTAACTCAGGCCTATTATTTTGCGAATAAGATACCCCACGATGGAATAACCAAGTATGCAGTCATAAAATTACAAATATGTAGAAAATTATGATTCGGAAAACAATCTACAACTTCCTTCCAGTTTCTCCCTCAAGAGGATCCAACAAGGAATCTCACGTATGAAGTCTTCTACCCCCACAGTTATTCAGAGGAATAAACAACACACAACCCTTGCATGCAGTGAAATTTTAAGAGATTCAATGTAACCAAAATCCTGCCTATAGGGTTCAACACAAAATATTGCAAATTCACCCTGTAAGGAATATTGGCCATAAAATATGCATTGCAGAATACATAAGCAAGACATACTGCATTTGTCATAACCTTTCACCATAACCCAATCTGTCCTATAGCATTTATCATTTGCTTGCTACATTAACCAATCAAGACTAACTGTAATACACCTACGTTCTTGCACAAAGCCACCATCCAGCACATAACCCAAAAAAGTAAAATGTGTACGAAATCACAAATGGCAAAACAATATGCAACCCCATGTATGAGCACCCAATTAACCCCATTTATGAGTAACTAAGCTCATCATAGTATAAATCAAATACTCTCAGTTTTGTCATAGGGAACGGGCAACACAATAAACCTTACTTGATATGGTAATCTGGTAAAGCAAAATACTTCTCTATAGACATTAACATGGTGCAAACTGGATCCCCCTGTATATACCTGTTGGCCTTAACATATATTATTCACAATAAACATATATCAGGCCTAATAGTTTTGCTGTAATGTTTTATAATAAACTGGTCCATCTATGGTTTGGACCACTGGCACATCACTATAACGAACTCAGCTTTGATGTAATGAGAAGAAGCTGTCCCATAAGGCAAGAAGTGAATACAACACTCTTTTTCAATGGAAGCACAACATTTCTCCCCAATAAAATGCTGTTGTAGAACATCCATGTATTCTGCATGGACTCCAGATTTTTCACCGCTGTAAAGAACCTATTTCTGCTGTCAGAACTCTGTTCTATTTAACTCTGCTAAACAAGATTAACGTACCTATGCTTCTCATTTAAACATGGTTAAATTGGCTCATCCCTGGTTGACATTTTACATGCCTACAAGCCCCTAGTATATGGTGCTGAAAATGCCTGCAGGGCCTGGAAGTTAATTGTTAAATGCCACCTTGGGTCTGCAGCACCTATTCTACCATCCACAAGATTGGCATGCAAAACTTGCAGGTGCCAAACCTGTCAAAATAACCCTCTTTGACAGGAAGGAAAGCTTACTTTTAAATATTAGTAATTCACCCCTAAGTACACCTTGTCACCCGCAAGGTTGGGTGCCTGATATTTATAGTTGAAATATGAGTGAAATTAAAGTTGACATGCCCATCTAGTAACCTGATCCCAAAAGCTATTTTAATTGGCAAAGCTGCAGCTGGAGCCTAGAAGAGGTCAAAATATAGATTATAAACTTTAATCTGTAACTTTTGAAATGAAATAGAAAAAATAGAAATTGAAAGTCTCATTTTCATATTTATGTTATGTTATACTGATTTCTATAGCACACTAATCATCCAAGTGTGTACACAGGTGCTTGGGCAGGTGTGTACGTTTGTGGTCTCCAAGGTGTTTATACGAAGAGCCAGGTCTTCAGTTTCTTGAATAACTCAAGAAGTGAAAGAGATGCTCTGATGTGCTGAGGGAGGTCATTTCATGTCTTGGGTGCAATGTAAGAGAATGAGCAACCTCCAGTTTTGCTTTTGCAGATGTTGGCAATTAGTGCATGTCAGGTAGATCGTAGGTGCTTGGTGAGATCGTGAATGTGTTTGAGGCTGTTCAGGTATTCAGGTCCTTTGCTGCAGAAGGCTTTGTATGTGTGCGTGAGAATTTTTGATTGGCTGCTCTTGTGATTAGGGAGCCAGAGAAGCTTCTTGAGGTGTGATGTGATGTGGGTGCAGCATGGTAAGTCAAGTATGAGTCTTGCAGCAGTGTTCTGGGTGGTCTGGAGCATGTGTAGGAGATGTTTGGAGTTTCCAGTGTAGAGAGTGTTTCTGTAGTTCAGGCTGCTGGTAATGAGTGCTTGTATGATGTTCCTTCTGTTGTTCTGAGGCAACCATTTGAAGATGTTGGTCTGTCAGGGAGAGGATGAGTTGGGAATCATCAGCTCAGCAGCTGATGGTGATGTCCTCTAATCCGAAGACATCTGCAAGGTGCATCATGTTTATGCTGAAAAGGTTGGGACTGAAGGACAATCCCTGTGGGACTCTGCATATCAGTTTCCTGGTCTCTGATGTGAAATGTGGCAGCCTGGCCCTTTGGGTTCTTTCCATGAGGAAGGAACAGATCCATTTGAGAGCAGATCCTTTGAGGAGTCTTCTGATATGGGCGTTATGGGAGACAGTGTTGAGGCCCACAGAGAGTTCGAGCTGCATGAGGGCCACTTTTTCTTCTCAGTCCAGGATCATTTGAATGTTTTTGGTGGCCGCGATAAGTGCTGCTTTGGTGCTGTGTTTTTTTCTGAATCCTGATTGAATGCTGTTTAGAAGATGGTGAAGTTTAAAGTGGGTTGTGAATTGCTTATTGACGGCTTTCTCAGTCACTTTGGCTGGATATGGAAGCAGGGAGATTGATCAGACTTGTTCAGTTGATTCAGGACGGCAGGGAGCTTCATGAGGAGGGCATTGAGTTCTGCAAGTTTCCATTCACCGGGAAGTGGCAGACGTAATGGAGGTGTTGATGATGTGGGTCAGAGTGGTCCTAATTGGTGATTGTTCCCAGTTGTAGACATGGGTCTCTTGGGGCATTTGCATGAGTGGTGTGCATGATTGCATCTGAGTTGTTTCTTGTGAGGGTTGTCCATTCGGTCACGTGTCCATTTTGGTTAGTGGTGAGTAGGTTAGCAATGAGTTCTCTGGCGTTTGGTTGGTCTGCGAAGTTGCTGTCAATGTTAAAAAAAAATCTGTGGAAGAAGTTGGATAGGTTGTTGCAGAGCTGTTGAGAGACAGAAATGTTGGTGACAGTGGCTGAGGGTGAGGTAAAATTCCTAGCAATTGAGGTATCTTTGCATTAGTTAGAGCTTTCTTCGATGCAGTCCTCTGGTGCTTTTTCCTTGGAGTCTCCTATTTGTTGGTGATAGTGTCTGAGTGCAGCCTTGTAAGTAATTTATTAAAAGTCCAATTCATTGGTGAATATGAATTTTTAATAAATATTTCTGAAACACAACTGTTAGAAAGTTACCTTTTCCCTGAAATTGAAGCTCCTGGAGGCTCATTTTCACTGGCCCAAAAGCAGCTGCCCAATCAGTGCACTGCTATAATGAGGTGTAAAAACAGTTTTCAGAGAAGTACAATGGCTTAGTCCTGATGAGAGGATGGACTGGATGTAGGGCATATGATCCCTATTTGTTAATGTAGGATACCTAGAGTGGATCCAGGCACTTCATCAACTTGAAAAGGAAAGAGATGAAGCCTGCCCATTCATAATTTAGTGTAAAGAGAGACCTGAAGAAAGGAAAGCCTGTGTCCCAAAGGTCCCCACCAAGCAGCCTGGTTCAGAACCCAATGAGTGGGAAGCTTCTTTGAGAACCTTGAGTGTACACAGTGGAGGACAATGTTCATTTCCCTTAATACACCACTGACTTGCAGAAAAACTCCCTTTAAGGGCAGAACCCTTGTGGAATCTTGGATTTCCATTGTAATGCCACAATGTGGAGTATTTTGCAGCAAGGCAAATTGGATGTGCTGCGAAAATGGGAAGGGTTTCCTCTAGGAACTTTTCCCTCACTATTTAGGGAGTGTCCAGGAGTAACCCAAATCCATTGGATAATATAAACTATTAATGTGGCACTTCAAGGAACCCTCCTCCGAACACTTTCTGGACCTGCTGAAGATCAGAAGAGGACTGAAGTTGCTGTCTGTGACACGAGAGGAGTCCTAAAGGACTGGACCTGCCCCCTCTTGTATCCAGTACAAAGAAGTGGACTCAGCAGGTCAGCTGACGTGTGTGGCTACTGAGACAGAACAAGCTCAGGTCTTTCTCCTGAAGTGACCAGTTGATCAGTACTAACTGGACCTGACTGGACCTTGCTAGTGGTCTATGCTGGAGTAAACCCTGGAACCCTAAGGGGCATATTTATACTCCGTTTGCGCCGAATTTGCGTCGTTTTTTTCAACGCAAATTAGACGCAAAACTAACTCCATATTTATACTTTGGCGTTAGACGCGTCTAGCGCCAAAGTTCATGGAGTTAGCGTCATTTTTTGGCGTGAACACCTTCCTTGCGTTAATGATATGCAAGGTAGGCGTTCCCGTCTTAAAAAATGACTGCGATGCATATGCGTCGTATTTATACTCCCGGGCAAAAATGACGCCCGGGAGTGGGCGGGACTAAAAAACCCGCATTTGCGCCGGATTTTAGCGCCTGGGTCAAGGCAGGCGTTAAGGGACCTGTGGGCTCAGAATGAGCCCAGAGGTGCCCTCCCAAGCCCCCAGGGACACCCCCTGCCACCCTTGCCCACCCCAGGAGGACACCCAAGGATGGAGGGACCCATCCCAGGGAAGAAAAGGTAAGTTGTGTAAGTATTTTTTTTTAAAACAAATTGTGGCATAGGGGGGCCTGATTTGTGCCCCCCTACATGCCACTATGCCCAATGACCATGCCCAGGGGACAGAAGTCCCCTGGGCATGGCCATTGGGCAAGGGGGCATGACTCCTGTCTTTGCTAAGACAGGAGTCATGTTAATGGCGTCTGGGCGACAAAAAAAAATGGCGCAAATCGGGTTAAGACGATTTTTTTGCCTCAGCCTGACTTGCCCCATTTTTGGACGCCCAAACGCCATTTTTCCCTACGCCGGCGCTGCCTGGTGTACGTGTTTTTTTTTCACGCACACCAGGCAGCGCCGGTCGGCTAACGCCATTCAATAAATACGGCGCCCGCATGGCGCTTCAGAATGGCGTTAGCCGGCGCTAATTTTTTTGGCGCAAAACTGCGTTAGCGCAGTTTTGCGTCAAAAAGTATAAATATGGCCCTAAGTGTTCTTTTTTTCTACTTTAGTTTGGGATTTTTATTAATTGGTGTTTTGACGTTACTACTCTTGAGTATTGCATACATATTTTACAGATTGCCATAATTAAGACTGTCTGTTTTGTGCAATAGCTGCCAGGAAGTTGAGCTCAGATTTATTTAGTTACTTTGGGGGTTCAACCTGACAGGTTAGTGTTATTATTCCTCAAGGTGGATGTTAGATACACCCTTGTCCAAATAGGGAAAACAATCTAACACAATCCAAATTATCCTGTAGCTTGGCACTGAGCAGTCAGGTTTAACTTAGAAAGCAATGTGCAGAGTATTTGTGCAATAAATCTTACAGTAACACAGTGAAAACACCACAAAAATACACTACACAGTTTTAGAAAATTCGATAATATTTATCTGAATAAAATAAGGTAGAAACGACAAAGATCCAATAAGCACAAGTTGAAATATCACTTTTAAAAGGTTTAAAAGAGTCTCAGTCCTTGAAAATATACAGTTGTCTCTTTGTTACACACACTACCTTTGATGTGTAAAAAATATTGATGCACAGAGAGAGCAGAGGAGGCGATGCGTGGAAAAATAAGGTGTGGAATCGGTTTTTCCGACACCGCACAGACAATGCGCCGTTTCTTTCCACGTTGTGTGAGGTTTGCGTAATTTTGTGGGTGCACAGTCTTTTTTCCTCACTGCGATGCAGGACTTTTTTGACGCCCAGGGACGATGCAATGAAAATCCTTGACGCGCTGGAAGAAGGAGCAGGCGCTGCGTCAATCCGGTAGGCCATGCATCAAATTTTCTGTCACAACGTAAACACTGCATCGAATTTCCAGTTGGGACTGTATTGTTCCGATCGGCTGTGCGATGATTTCTTGGCCGCAATGCAGACTTTGCGTAGATTTCTGCAGGCGTTGCATTGAGTTTCATTGCACAAGGAATTTCTTGAAGAGGTGAAGTCGTTGATGACTCTGAGACCTCAAAAACAGGAGGCAAGCTCAATCCAATCACTAGGAGAGAACATTTGGGGAAGGTAGAGTCCTTCCAGGAAAGTCAGAGGCCAGCAGGGCAGGAGGGCAACAGCAGGGCAGCAGTCCTTCTCAGCAAAGCAGTCCAGATGAGTCCTTTGGGCAGCCAGGCAGTTCTTCTTACAGGGTGCAGGTGTAGGTCCAGAAGTGTCTGAGTTGGTAGGGTCAGAGATCCAGCTTGTATACCCAAAGGGGAGCCTTCAAAGAGTGGTTTTGAAGTGCACAAGTTCCCCTGTTTGCCAGGGTCCCAGTGGGGCGTTATCATTCCATTGTGTGAGGGCAGGCCACTGGCCTTTGAAATGTAAGTATCAGGCCCTCCACCCTTCCAGCCCAGGAAGTCTCATTCAGTTTGCTGATGAACACAGATGGGCCTGATTGTGCTGTGTTTGTGGTTGTCTGGGTGAAATTCACAAGGGAGTTGTCAACCAGCACAGATAAGACTTTGATTGGAGACAGGCTGTAATGCACAGATGGTTTTACATGCATAGAAATGCTCACTTTCTAAAGGTGGCATTTCTAAAATAGTAACATTAAATTCACCAATAAGCAGGATTTTCTATTACCATTTTGGCCATACTAAATATGACCTGGTTACCTCTTTCAGATCAGAATTTACCACTCAAAAAGTATCCAAGGGCAGTCCTAATGCTAGTCTATGAAAGGAGCAGGCCTCATAGTAGTGGAAAACAAATGTAGGAGTTTTTCACTACTAGGATATATAAAACACATATGTACATGTCCTGCCTTTTCCCTACATAGCACTCTGCCCTATGGGTTACATAGGGCCTAGCATAGGGGTGACTTATATGTAGAAAAATGGGAGTTTAAGGCTTGGCAAGTACTTTCAAATGCCAAGTCGAAGTGGCAGTAAAACTGCTCACACAGGCCTTGCAATGGCAGGTCTGAGACATGGTTAAGGGGGTTCTTATGTGGGTGGCACAATCAGTGCTACAGGCCCATTAGGAGCATTTAATTTATAGGCCCTGGCCACATGTAGTGCACTTTAATAGGGACTTATAAGTAAATCAAATAAGCCAATTGAAGATGAACCAATTTTACCATGTTTAAGGGAGAGAGCATATGCACTTAAGCACTGGTTAGCAGTGGTAAAGTGTGCAGAGTCCTAAAACCAGCAAAACACTGTCAGAAAAGTGGAGAAAGGTAGGCGAACAATTGGAAGATGACCACGTTAAGGCTGCCAGGTCTAACAGTGGAGGACTGTCTATCACTAAAAATAACCCAGTGTCTTACAGTTCTACATATGGTTATCAACATGTGGGTTTAGCCAAAGCTTTTTCTTCTGTTGTTCACCTGAGGTTAGTGATAGCTGTGCTGTTACACCAGATGAAAAATCTGTTCCCCATGGCAAATACATATAGACAAACCGATTTTCCAAAGGCAAGCATTATGGGTTTGTAAATGAAACGTTTAAGAATGCTTTTTGTAGTCCCATTAATTTAAAATTCAAGTGAAAGCATTTTCATTGCGATGTTTTGTTTTTGCTTATTTTTAATATGTTATACTGCGGGTGTGTAAAATTGGAGTCATTCTTTTAGGCATAAATAGCAAATATTTCGAAAAATTACATGAAATTGCAAGAAATAATGCAAAATGTAAGTATGGCATCTAATGCTATATTTTGATGCAAGATGCACCCAATCATATTTCACACTAAATAAAGTGTTCTTGTACAACAGCCACGCTGGTGCCCTAAGATCATGTTGTTACCATGCTCCCGTGATAGCGTCTTACCTCAATGGACTTGGCGTAATGGCAAAACTTTGTAAACTACACCTTACAAGCATAACCTGATATACTGGAAATTACACAAGATTTTTCGGGTGTTACAGACATTTTTCCTAGGCATATTGTTAATAGTGCCAATGTTTAAAGCTTTAGGAAACTAGCTCCCATATGTGCAAGGGTGTATCCTAGATGTATTCCAGCAGCTAGCCTGAGCTTGACAACAGGAGACATCTTAATACAGGGAGCATAATTTATCATAGTTTTGTGTCACCCTTGCACCATGCAAGTTAATGCAGGGTGGCGCAAAACCTGGATTCAGATTTACCAAAAGCACCCTGTATCGCTTGGTAAATCTGGTGTAACAAGGCAGCGCAGATCACTGCCTTGTATTACTCTGCATAGTAGGGTCAATAGATGGGTGGGGAGTGGGTGTTCCCAAGCAACTAACCATGGATTCTGCTGCATTCCTAGATTTACCAACTCTGGTACACCTGGAAATGTATCAGAATTGTACTCCTTTCTACCAAAGTTGCAACAAGGAGAAATATGTGTATTTCTCCTTGTTACCTCTTTGTAAGTGTGCTGCATTTTCAGAACACTTGGAAATAGGAAAATGCCCCCGAAGATGTTTTTGCGCAGGAAGGTTCTCCTTCCTGCACACAAACAATCCTGCCTACAACAAACGCACTCTTACACCTTGCTGCAATGGTGCCTGCACTGGCACAAGGCAGCGCATTGTGTGCCTGTGCAGGCAGAGAGCAGGCATGCACCATATTTTGGCAAATATGGCTAATTCCTGCATTTTCTCTTTTATGCGGTGCAATAAGTTGTCTTGCTGAGTTGCATGAAGGTATGATCAATCTGCCCTTTTGTTAATATCTTTCAGAGGGTTGCGCAAAGCTGCAGCACAATGTCACTGTGAATCCCAAGAATCAACAGCCTGCTGCACAACACATCACAGACTTGATTACACAGAGCACATGCACCAAGAACTGCATGCACAGAACCAGTAAAACCATAAGAAAATCTATCCTCGAATACAGACAACCAACCCTGTCTCCAGGTGGTTTGCTTGTGAAATATATATTCTAATGGCAATGATAGCATTTGAGTTACAGCCAAAGAATGACACCTATGAAGTTATCAATGAAGGTATATGACACACCACTGACTCGCTGCAGCAGTTCACTTGAAACTTCCTTGCAATATTACTGCCATCGATTAGATGCAAATCTAATTATTTCAAAATTGTGCTACGTATGAATATGATTATGGCCCTTATTATGAACCTGGTGGTCGAAACCGCCATGCCGGTGGTGGCGGAAATTAACGCCACCGGCATGGCGTTCTTGCCTGCCAAATAATGAAGGCAGTGGGAAACGCCACAGGCGGCCTTCCACCACTGCCAGGCTACCATCAACAGGCAGCCTGGCGATGGCGGAATTCCTCATCCGACAGGGCAGCACTGCAAGCAGCGCTACCCTGCAGATAAAGAACCCTTGTTCCGCTAGCCATCCCTGATGGGTTGACCCGCCAGTGAAAGGCTGGCGGAAGGGGTGTTCCGGGGCCCCTGTGCAGTGCCCCGTCGCGCAGATCACTGCCCGATTTACGGGCAGTGATCCGCATGACGGGTGCTGCTGCACACGCCGCACATCGGCATTGACGACAGCTCCATGTGGAGCCATCAGCAATGTCCCGGCCCAGCATTTTGCTGGGCGGGCTGGTGGAAACACTGTTTCCACCCACCGGCCCAGCAGAATGTTATTTAATCGGCCGGCAGGGTCTCAAGGTGGCTGGCAGTCTGTGATAAGACCGCCAGCATGAACACAGCGGGGATTCCTGCCGTGTTCATAATGGCCCCCTATGTGTGTGACTTTTGCATTCCTCATCGCATCTGTCTTCTTACAGTAAAAAACGTTTGTAATGAGTGTTATTTTATAGATTAAAATCTGTTAAAATCGAATAGATATTAGTCGCCTTCAAGCACTTCACAAAGGGCCAAAGTGGAAGAGGCAAAGAGAGTTCTAAAACAACGAATGCAAACAGTCCAACAGCCCTTTCATAGGGCAGATGCAGTGAACTTTTTATTGTCCTTAAGATCCAAGATGAATTACCACGTGTTTTGCTCTGCAATTAGTGCCAAAGAGCCTTCTAAAGGCAACAGCAGCAAACTGTAAATAGAGAAGGACAAAGGCTTGTCTTGGGTTACTGCATTGTTTCATGCAGAGCCCGGTGCCAGCCCCAAACCTCCAAGCCAGGACATTGTGAAAAGCAGAGTGTGATAGTGAGACAAAAACAACGAAGGACCTATCATCTCATGTATGGCCATGTCACGGTGTAGTGGGACTGAAAGGGTGCCAAGCAATCATTATGCAATGTGCAAGTGTTGCAAAAATTGATGTAGTTAATTGTTATAGTAAGACAACATCTCTAATACCAAAGTAACATGCTGGAAGGAAAGCAAGGCAAATGTAGCAGTGCTATTCCCACTGATGTGTGAATAGCACAATGTTGTTGCTTTCCCCATCGATGTAGCATTTCTGAGTTAATATTTCCCTTGATGAAGCATTGCTGTGTTACTCTTCCCTTTGATCAAGCATTGCTGTGTTATTATTCCCCCTTGATGTAGCATTGCTGTGTTACTCTTTCCTTTGATCGAGCATTGCTGTGTTACTCTTCCCTTTGATCAAGCATTGCTGTGTTATTATTCCCCTTGCTACTATTCCCCATGATGTAGCATTGGTATGTTACTATTCCCCTTGAGGTAGCATTGCTGTGTTACTGTTCCCTTTGATGAAGCATTGCTGTGTTACTATTTCCCTTGATGTAGCATTGCTGTATTAGTATTCCATTTGATGAAGCATTGCTGTGTTACTATTTCCCTTGATGTAACATTGTTCTGTTACTGTTCCCTTTTGTGAAGAATTGCTGTGTTACTTTTTCCCGTGATGGAGCACTGCTGTGTCACTATTTCCTTCCATGTAGCATTGATGTGTTAATATGCCCATTGTAGCGTTGCTGCATTACTATCCCCTTGATTTAGCACTGCTGTGTTACTATTCCCCTTGTTGTAGCATTGCTGTGTTACTGTTCCCTTTGATGTAGCATTGCTGTGTTACTATTCCCCTTGATGTAGCATTGCTGTATTAGTAATCCCTTTGATGAAGCGATGCTGTGTTACTGTTCCCTTTGATGTAGCATTGCTCTGTTACTGTTCCCTTTGATGAAGAATTGCTGTGATACTGTTTCCCTTGATGTAGCATTGCTGTGTTACTATTGCCTTCCATATAGCATACATGTGTTAATATGCCCCTTGTAGCATTGCTGCATTACTATTCCCCTCGTTGTCGCATTGCTGTGTTACTATTCCCTTTGATGAAGCAGTGCTATGTTGCTATTTCCCTTGATGTATCATTGCTGTGTTACTATCCCCTTTGATTTAGCACTGCTGTGTTACTATTCCCCTAGTTGTGCCCCTGTTGTGTTACCATTCCCTTTTTATGTAGCATCGGTGTCTTACTATTCCTTTTGATGAAACATTGCTGAATCACTTTTCCCCTTGTTACTATTCCCCTTGATGTAGCATTGCTGTGTTACTATTCCCCTTGATGCAACATTACTGTGTTACTATTCCCTTTGAAGTAGCACTGCTGTGTTACTATTCCCTTTGTTGTAGCATTGCTGTGTTACTATTCCCTTTGATGAAGCATTGCTGTATTACTTTTCCCATTGTTATTATTCCCCTTGATTTATCATTGCTGTGTTACTATTCCCTTTGAAGAAACATTGCTGAATCACTTTTCCCCATGTTACTATTCCCCTTGATGTAGCATTGCTGTGGTACTATTCCCTTTGATGAAGCATTACTGTTTAATTATTCCCCTTGATGCAGCATTGCTGTGTTACTATTTCCTTTGATGAAGCATTGATGTGTCACTATTCCCCTTGATGGAGCATTGCTATTTTACTATTCCCTTTGATGTAGAACTGCTGTGTTGCTATTCCCCTTGATGTAGCATTGCTATGTTACTATTCCCTTTGACGAAGCATTGCTGTGTTGCTCTTCCCCTTGATGTAGCATTGATGTGTTACTATACCCCCTGATGCAACATTGCTGTGTCACTATTCCCTTTGATGTAGCACTGCTGTGTTGTTATTCCCTTTGATATAGCATTGCTGTGTTGCTATTCCCTTTGATGAAGCATTGCTGTATTACTTTTACCCTTTGTTTCTATTCCCCTTGATCTAGCATCGCTGTGTTACTATTCCCCTTGATGTAGCATTATGTGTTACCATTCCCCTTGATGAAGCATTGTTATGTTGCTATTCCCCTTGATGTAGCATTACTGTGTTACTATGCACTTTGATGTAGCTTTGCTGTGTTACTATGCACTTTGATGTAGCATTGCTGTGTTACCATCGCCTTCGATGTAGCATTGATGTGCTATTATGCCCCTTGATGTAGCATTGCTGCGCTACTGTTCCCCTTGATGTAGCATTGCTCTGTTACTATTCCCCTTGGTGTTGCATTGCTGTGTTACTATTTCTTTTAATGCAGCATTGCTGTGTTACTATTGCCTTCTGTGTAGAATCGCTGTGTTACTATACCCTTTGATGAAGCATTGATGTGTTAACATCCCCTTTAATGTAGCATTGCTGCGGTACTATTCCCTTTGACACGATGTGGTTGTACAGTGATTAGTTTGTCACAGTGCATTGGAGGCAGTAGCCTGTGAATTGAACGCTATTTGACTAGCATAAAAAGTGACTCGTTTTAATCTGTCCTTGCGTCCAGTCAGGTATAAACAAGGACATTGTTAAAGGTGGTTTTTCAAAGTTGTAACCCAGCACATCTGCTCTCCACGTAACAGGCAATGGGCACTTTCCATGCAACCAAAGCAGCATGTTGTTGACAAGTTCATCAATTGGAGAGGCGCCTGCGAAATGCCTTTTGATCTTTCTTAGGGCCCTTTCAGCTTCACTGCATCATGCTTTGCCTATATATGAGATGAGGCGCTTTCAATGGCATCCCCTCAACTCCAGCAGGGCTGTTGTCACTGGGTTCTGTGTGACTTTACAGAGTATCCTAAAATGTGTCGTTCTTTTGTTTCTCGTCATGCGTCATTATTGTAGCTTTAAGAAACCTCATTCATCCTAACTGCTGGAGCGAAACATGTGTCAGCTGAACAGGCTGTTATGCACCCGTTGCAAATCTTAAATTGTGCACTCTCTTTACCTTTCACTATTTGTAGCCCTGGCAGCCTGGCCTGGAAGCACTTTCTGATATCTCAACAGCCGATAACACATTTTATAGCAGTAAATTACCAGATTTAGAATCTAATGTAAACCATAGAGAATTCCTGTGCATGCAATGCACTTGTTATATGACAAAGGGAACATCCACAACATTTGTGGCTGTGCATCCCGTCTGTCAACTTCTAAATAAGGGCCTTAATCTGCTGTTAACCTGTTTTTTTGTTGGAAACTCAGTCTCACTTCTAGAATTATGGATTGTTGCCCTTTTTCTGGTACCATCAATTTAAGAATTTTAAAGCACTGTAATAGTTTAGTCATTTTCGAGATTTCAACAAATGTTTTGATGAATGGCGGCACATGTGTAGTGTTTTTGGTGAATCCAATTTTTTCAAATGTGTGGAAGTTTAGAGTCCACTTCACTCTGTTGCTCAGACCTACTTGCCAGGGGAAATCTCAGATATGACTTATTAAGCCTTCGGGATATTGAAACACCGCACCATAATCTTCCTGCTGAAATCCCAGATGGTCTGTGCCTAGTCTGCAGAGTGCCGTTCAGTTTTAACAACTGATAATGTTCAAATGCAAATCCTATTAAATGTTATTTAATAGAGAGAGTGATTATTTTCAAACTATGAATTAAATATATCCTGGTTTAATAACTGACTTCTTTATTCAGGTTTATCCCCCTTCTCGTTTTGGCTCTCCTTACCCAGTGGGTACCACAGGGTTCCCAGTGGACTCTCTCCACTTGTAGGACTTCTATATCCATCATGCCGGGTGTATTAAATGTTGTCATCGATGATCCAGTGCTATGAGGTGACTTCACAGTGACTCTACAAATAATCCTAAATTAAATGACCCCACCAGCCATCCCATGTTGACCCTTCTCATGGAGTCCCGTCTCCCTTTTCCACTCTAGCCTAATATTTCAATCTCCCTTTTAAAGACATTTATGGCCACATCCCCAAACTGTAAGCTTAACACAGACAATGTTTTTATTCTTTTCTCAGGAAAAGGTGTGCAGCTGTGTTTGTGTCTCTGGCTTTGTGCCAGGAGGGGATGGTGTAACACTGTGTCTCACGGCCTTGTAAACACTGACAGGACCAAAATTGTGATCTTTGTGAAGAACACCTCACTATGGGAGTCCACCTGATGGCCAACAGAGCTATGACCTACAAACACCCCCACCACCCACACCAACAACCTCGGGATCATTGTTGAAAAATTGCCATCTCTGAAGGGTCACCACAAACGTTTTGCCTTCCTCCTCTTTTTCTGACCTCATTTTTGTTTGCTTTAGGGCTCTCTGCACTTTACCACTGCTAACCAGTAATAAAGTACATGTACTTCTCCCCTAAACATGGTAACAATGATGTATCTACAATTAGCATATTTCATGTACTTGTAAGTCCCTTGTAAAGTCATATACCGCATACACAGGGCCTGGAAATTAAATGATACCCACACAAGTCACCCTTTAAACATCTCTCAGGCCTGCCAATGCAGAGCCTGTGTAGACAGTTTTACTGCCTCTTTGGCTTGCCACTTGTCATGTTTCATATGTTTGGGTTGGTAATGATAAAACTTTTATACTGGTAAAGTCAGAGTTAACATTACTATTTTAGAATTGCTACTTTTAGAAAGTAGGCAATTCTCTGTTCTTCCAGCTCTGTGTGTCTGCAGCCTGTCTCCAATACACATCTGGGGTGGACAGCTACAGTTTGTTCATTCCCACTAGACAGCCACGAACACCAGAAGGTTAGATGTGTCTGAGTGTTTGTCTGCATTCATCTGCATTCTGATGGCTCTTCCTGGGCAGAAAGGGTGGGAGGGGCTGACACTTACACCTGAAAAGGCAGTGCCCATCTCTACATAAAGAGGTCATTACCCACTACTGATAGTTATGAAATGAAGAAAGGACCTCTGTGCACTTCAAAGACCCTTCTTTGAGGTCACCCCCACTTCAAAGGCACACTTGGGTATAAGTACTGGGAGGCTGATCAGACACTTCCGGATCTACACCTGGACTTTGTCAGAAGAACTGCTGTGCTGAATCAAGGACTGCTGACCTGGTAGGACTGCTTTTCTGTTGTGCTGTCCTTTCTGCCTGATACCCTCTGACCTTGCTGAGGGAGACCTGGACTCTGGCTTCTACCCCAAATGTTCTCAAAGGGCTTGTTGGCTTGCCTCCTGTTACTAGAGACTCAGGAATATCAAAGTCTCTACCCCATCCCCCTGTGCCTGGTTCACTGGAAGTGGGCCCAGATATTTGTACCAGCAAAACTGATGCATCTCCTGCCTGCTGGAAGCGTCAACTGACGCATCAACCCTGCTGCGGGCGCTGAACCTGCACATCTCAGTCATAACCAATGCTTTGCCATCGCATCATGGCCCCATCGAAACCACTGCATCATTGCCACTCCTGAAGGAAGATTGACACATCCCTTCAAAGCGTGGAGAAATTCAATGCATTACCTTCAGAACGGATGCATCACCCAGCACAATGTGAGGAAAACTAAGGCATCTCGTGCTTGAGAACAGGATCAAGGTGCTCTGTTCCCCGGCCCTGCATTGCTCCAGTACCTGGCCAGCACTCCATTGCAGTTGGCTTGAACTGTTGACTTTGCAACGGCCCATCGTGACCTCAAGCAACCCCAAAAGTGTTATTTGCTTTTAAAATAACTTTTTTCTTCTAAAATTCATAACTCAACGTTTACCTATTGGATTTTAGTTGTTTTGGTTTTGATTTATTTATAAAAATTATTGTCTATTTTTCTAAACCTTTGTGTAGTCTTTTTGTGATGTTTTCATTGTTTTACTGTTGGTGTGTGTTGAACACATACTTTACACATTGCTTCTTTAGATAAGCCTGACTGCTCCGTGCAAAGATACCAGAGGGTGAGCAGAGGTTATCTCTAAGTGTGCATCTAGATTACCCTGGCTAGAGTGGTGGGTCCTGCCTCTACAGGTGCATACTCTGACAACCAGAAACCCCACTTCTAACAATCATCATCAACAGAAAATTCAACATGACCATCTATGTCAATGCCATCACCACCTCATGCTTCCATACCCTGGAGATGCTGAGGAAGATTTTCAAATGGCTCCCAACAAGTATGCAGAAAACCATCTCACATACCCGGTCACAAGCAAGCTGGACTATGGGACTACCCTCTATGCCGGGTGTTAGACCTGATCATCAATAACTTTTTGCCTGCCTCCCTCCACTTTTTGACACTGTTTTTGCTAGGTTTAGGACTCTGCACACTTTACCACTGCTAACCAATGCTAAAGTGCATATGCTCGCTTCCTCTTCCATTGGCTCATCTCCAATTGGCTTATTTAATTTACTTATAAGTCCCCAGTAAAGTGCACTACATGTGCCCAGGGCCGGTAGATTAAATGCTACTAGTGGGCCTGCAGCACTGATTGTGCCACCCACATAAGTAGCCCCTTAACTATGCCTCAGGCTTGCCACTGCAAGGCCTGTGTGTGTGCAGTTTCACTGCCACGTCGATGTGGCATTTAAAAGTACTTGCCAAGCCTTAAACTTCCCTTTTTCTACACATAAGTCACCCCTAAGACAGGCCCTGGGTAATCCCATAGGGCAGGGTGCTATGTAGGTAAAAGGCAGGACATGTACCTGTGTAGTTTATATGTCCTGGTAGTGTAAAACTCCTCAAATTCATCTTACACTTCTGTGAGGCCTGCTCCTTTCTATGGTTAGCATTAGGGCTACCCTCATATACTGCATGAGGGGTAGATTCTAATCTGAAAGGAGTAACAAGGTCATATTTAGTATGGCCAGAATGTAATACAAAATCATGCTGACTGGTGAAGTTGGATTTAATATTACTGTTTTATAAATGCCACTTTTAGAAAGTGAGCATTTCTCTGCACTTAAACCCTTCTGTGTCTTACAATCCACGTCTGGCTGGGTTAAGTTGACAGCTCCCTTGTGCATTTCACTCAGACAACCCCAAATATAGGATGCTCAGTCACAGATGCGCACATCTGCATACTGATAGGTCTCCCTGGGCTGGGAGGGTGGAGGGCCTAACAATTACATGTCAAAGGACAGTGGCCTGCCCTCACACAATGGACTGCCAAACCCCCTACTGGGACACTGGAAGACACAATGGAACTGAAAGGGGACCTTGTGCACTTCTAAGCCACTCTTTGAAGTCTCCCCCACTTCAAAGGCAAATTTGGGTATATAAACTGGGTCCCTGACCTTTCCAACTCAGACACTTCTTGACAAGATGCCTTCTGGGAAAGAAACTCTGAACCAGAACCTGCAACCTGCCAAGAGAAGCTGCCTGGCTGCCCAAAGGACTCACCTGGACTGCTTTGCTGTAAAGGACTGCTGTCTTGCTGTTGCCCTGCTGCCTTGATGGTTTCTGGCTCTGCTGAGAAGTGCTCTCCAAGGGCATGGATTGAGCTTGCCTCCTGTTGCTGAAGTCTCAGGGCCAAAACAACTTCCCTTTCTGCAAAGAAATCCTTGGGCACCAAAAATTCGATTCACAGTCTGCTGGAAACGATGCACAGCTTGCACCGGGATGAGAAAATTGCCTCACAGCCAAACCGGAATGACGCAGCCTGACTTCCCGTGTAAAAATTGATGCAGTGCGTGCATTGCGACCGGAAATTCGCCGCAGAGCCCCCTGGATCGTAGCACAGCTGAGCCAGAAAGACGCAGCACGACTTCTCGGATGGAGAATCAACGCAGGGCCTCTCGGATGGAGAATCGACGCAGTGCTTGCCGTGCAACAGAATATCTAACGCAATGCACTGCTGGAACGACTTCATCCCGCATGCCAAGGATTTCCACGCATCGTCCCTGGGTGAAGCGAAAATTCCCACACCGCAGTGAGGAACCAGGAGCAAACGATGCAAGTCCAGTGTTGTGGGGAAAGAAATGACGCATTGTATGTGGGCACCGGAAAATCCGACGCCCACCCTCTCTTTTTCCACGCAACCTCCTGCTCTGCGATCCTCATGTGTGTAATTTTTGATGCACACCAGGTACTTTGAAAATCAAGTATTAATTGTGTGTTTCTTATTCAAAGACTATTTTACAACTCTTGTAATTCATATTTCAACTTGCACTTATTGCAAATCTTGATTGTTTTTTACCTTAATCTACTCAGATAAATATTCTATATTTTTCTAAGCCTGTGTGGTGTATTTTTTGTGGTGTTATACTGTGTTATTGCATTATTTATAGCACAAATACTTTATACATTGCCTTCTAAGTTAAGCCTTATTGCTTAGTGCCAAGCTACCTGAGGGTGGGCACAGGATAATATGGATTGTGTGTGACTTACCCTGACTAGAGTGAGGGTCCTTGCTTGGACAGGGGGAAACCTGATTGCCAACCAAAGACCCCATTTCTAACACTGTGATAAGCACAAAACTCAGCAGAAGGCTGCACACTATTTAGAACTCAGCGGCTAGAATTACTATCACCCTCCCAGGCCTCACATTTCTACACACCTAGTTTCCCCATTAACAATCAATCACAATTGAAAGTGATGGCCCACACTTTCAAGGCACGACATAACACTGGCCCAGCCTACCTCAACAATCACATCTGCTTTCATAAATCTTCCAGACACTTCCGCTCATCTGGACTACTATTTGCACAAATTCTATGCATATGGGAAACCAGATTTGACGGTTGAGCCTTCTCCTCCATTGCTCCTAAAGCATGGAATGACCTGTCTGTACACATAAGAGCCTCTTCCTCACATCCTAAAATCCACATGAAGCTGAAGACCTGGGTTTTTGAGTAATCCCATCAGGACTAAGGAGTGCCTAAACTCACACCAGCTTAGTGTGAGGATACCTTCCCGGATGATAGTGCACTCTACATAACAAGAAGCCATAGTATCTGGTTCCCACAATGACTACACAGCATGACAATGCAAAGGAGTGGTGCACAGCTCACCATAATGAGAGAAATAAAGGAGGATATGGTGGGGCTTTAAAATACAATGGGATGGAGAGGGTATGTTCCCTTTCCTACTACTGAAGGTTCATAATGAAAAGTTGATGTCAGCCTTCTGATATTCATAGTGAGGAGTTGGTTAGGAATGCCAGACTCTGTTTTCTGCCTGCCTGAGGGGGCAACCCGGGCATTTCATCCTTTTCATTTCAAATGAGTCTTTGCCGGAGCCCCTCACAGCGATGATAGGAATGAAATGCTGGCCCTGCACAACTCTTCTACTGCTGCCCAGAGACATTCTAAGATATTGGCAAATTGAGCAACTGCCCTGAGCCCCCAGCTTCTAAGGTGTCCTCTGGTGAAGATATTAGACCATTCCAAAGTCTTGCTTTAACAGTAAAAGAAAACAGAAATATGATGTTTTTTAATTTTAGTACTGTCTATAGGCCCCTCGCAGAACAGCCTACCAACATTAACCCTCAGACTCTTAAGCAGTAGGAGGTATTTCATTTATACAAAGACTCTTACCATTCTCTTGAACTCCCTCTATATCGCTGCCTTTCTATACCCTCTCTCTACCTCAATACTTTGTCTACCGCAATCCTCTCTCTGCACCTGGCTTTCCATCTCACCTCCCTGTATCTCTCCCCCATCTACTTCACATACTTCAACCTCCATCTTTGTATACCTCACCTCTCTCTGCCTTTATTTCTTACCTACCCTTACCTCATGTCACTCTACCTCACCTCTTTCTCTACCTCACATCTCTCTCACTTCCTCATCTCTCCCTATCCCACATCTCTCTCTTACACCACTTTGTTAATTTATCCCCCAATTCATTAACAGTTCCCCACCTCACCCCCTACCCTTCCTCCCTTTCTACCTTTGGTTCCAGTACTACACCTCTCATTATTTTACTCCTTTGTAACCATACCACATTATTTCATTCACTCTTCAGGTTTGGCTTGACAATTAATTTGTCAGCAGAATGTTTGTGATAGCAACAAAAAGCAGTTTAAGAAGTACTGAGAGAGGGGTTAAGCTCTACCCACGTTTTAATCTTCTCCATGAGTGTTAGACTTTTCATCCTTGGCATGGTCGCCCTTAACTTTTTGCCTCTGTTCCCCAGGTTGTTGATGTGTGCTGGACTCTGATTTTACTGTTTTTGTTACTCTGGGCACTTTACCACTGCTAACCAGTGCTAAAGTGCAAGTGCTCCTTTACAAAATGTGTATGTGATTGGTTTATCCATGATTGGCATATCTGATTTATTAGTAAGTCCCTAGTACAGTGCACTAGAGGTGCCCAGGGCCTGTAAATCAAATGCTACTAGTGGGCCTGCAGCACTGTTTGTGTCACCCATATAAGTAGCTCTGTAATCATGTCTCAGACCTGCCACTGCAGTGTCTGTGTGTGCAGTTGTAACTGTAAATTCTACTTGGCAAGTGTACCCACTGGCCAGGCCTAAACCTTCCCTTTTCTTACATGTCAGACACCCCTAAGGTAGGCCCTAGGTAGCCCCAAGGGCAGTGTGCAGTGTAGGGTTAAGGTAGGACATATAATAATGTGTTTTATATGTCCTGACAGTGAAATATTGCTAAATTCGTTTTTCACTGTTGCAAGGCCTGTTCCTCTCATAGGTTAACATGGGGGCTACCTTTAAATCTGATTAAAGTGTAGATTCCCTTTGGGAGCGGATGGACATGTGGAGTTTGGGGTCTCTGAGCTCACAATTTAAAAATACATCTTTTAGTAACGTTAATTTTAGGATTGTGTGTTTGAAAATGCCACTTTTAGAAAGTGAGCATTTTCTTGCTTATACCATTTCTGTGACTCTGTCTGTATGTGGATTCCCTGGCTGGGTCAGTTTGACAGTTGGGCTGGTTGCACCTCACACTAGACAGTGGCACAAAGGGAGATGGGGTGTAGCCTGCATATCCTGATGAGCCATCTGTGCTAAGAGGGAGTGGAGGAGTGGTCATTCACACCTGAAAGGGCTGTGCCTGCCCTCACACAATGCAGTCTCCAACCCCCTGGTGAGTGTCTGGGGCCTGGCCTGGGCAAGGCAGGATTTCACATTCCAAAGAGACTTTACTTTGAAGTAGGCCTACTTCAAAGGAGAAATTGGGTATAAGAAGGGCACCCAAAACCACAGACTTTAGAAACACTTCTGGAACCAAGAGGAGCCTCTGTCTGGAGAAGAGCTGAATAGCTGAGGAAGAAGAGCTGCCCTGCCTGTGACTGTGCTTTGTGGAGCTATCCTGCAATTGCTGCTTCTGCCAGAGTAAGAGGGCAAAGACTGGACTTTGTGTGCTTTCCATCGTGAGAAGAAATCTCCAAGGGCTTGATCTAGAGCTTGCCTCCTGTTGTTTGAAGTCTCAGGGACGGCAAAGACTTCTCTCTGCCAGCACCTGGAGTCTCTGGAGAGACTCCTACTCTGCCCTGTGGTGCCCATCCAGTTCCTGGGACCCTGAAAGGAGAAGCTGACAGCCTAGAGACAAGAAAATCCACGCAAAGAGCGCCGTTTTTTTTTTATTATTTAAAAATGACTGGTATCGCCAAAAACAAGGTGTCGCTATGGGATCTAAATTCTCACCAGCTTATGCTAATCTCTTTATGGGGTTGTTCGAGCAAAATAAGATCTGGAGTAAAGAGGGTAGTATTTGGATTTCGGATATACTCTATTGGGGCAGATATATCGATGATTGTTTGATGATCTGGACGGGTGATTTACAAAAACTTGACGATTTTATAAACTATTTAAACGTGAATGAGTTTAATATTCATTTCACTTCGGAACACAGTGTGACTAACATTGCCTTCCTAGATGTGGAACTTCTTATCCGCGACAATAAAATAGAGAGTCGGTTATACAGAAAAAGTACTTCTTGTAACTCTATTTTACATGCAAAGAGCGCACATCCAGTCCATCAAATCAACTCGATACCATATGGTGAGATGGTGAGGGCAAGACGTAACTGTAGCCTTGAAGAAGATTTTGGACTATGTATTGAGGACATGAGCAATAGATTTAAAGCACGGGGATATTCCTCTAATGTGATTGACAGAGCTCGTACGAGGGCGATGCGTTTAAAAAGGCCAGACACACTGTGTCAAAAATCTAGACCAAGAGACAATGCTATTCGTTGTATAGTCAATTATACGAAAACAGCTACTTTACTACGTAAATGTATGAACAGATATTGGTATATTTTAACAGCTGATCCTATTCTTAGGAAGGTGATCCCAGATACTCCGGTTTTTACCTTTAGAAGAGGTAGAACTCTTAAGAATATTCTATGCCCCAATTTTCGCAGTAAACAAAACCAAGATAACTGGCTTACTAGCCGTGGCAAAGGTTTTTTCAAGTGTGGACATTGTGGAATGTGTAGATGGGCCAAGTCAGGTATCTCCACATTCATGAGCTCTACTGGGGTGCAATTTAACATTAATCATAATATTACATGCGATAGTAACTTTGTCATCTATATGATTATATGCAAATGTGGCCTGTATTATATAGGTAGCACTATTAGACCACTCAAAATTAGGGCGAGTGAACATTTCAGAGCCCTGAGACAGGAGGATAAGAGATAGCCTATAGTAAGCCATATGCGGCATTGCCCAAAACGAAACAACACGTGTGGTTTCGAATTTTTTGGATTTGATCTTATAAATAGAGACCCTAGGGGAGGTAACAGAGAGTTAGCCCTCAGGAGAAAAGAATGCTACTGGATCCTAAAACTCAGAGCGGTGGAAGATGGTCTTAACACCAATTTCGAAATGGCATACTACTTGGGAGATTGATGAAATTTTGGAAATAAATATTGAAATATTTGTTGTATCTTGTTCTCTACTTATGTAGACTTATAAAGTACATCAATACTGCATTGAGCATTAGCTCATTCCAAGTAGCCTCTGTATTATATTGTGACTTAGTTACCTTATGATGTTTTTTACACTGATAATTGTTCTGATTATATTGAGTGATGCTTTACCTATGTTTTTACATATTCTATAGACTTATTATTCACACACATTTCGCTGTATGCATTGTTTTATATTCATGGTAATATATAATTACCATCAGCACTTCAGTGGTATATCAATAATGTATATTTTCGTATATCTGGTTTTGTGTCTATACTTGCCATTTAAGGTTTACATATGATATGAATGTGGCACGTCCCATTTACTTTTTGTGTATCTTCCCTTTCTTTATTACATTAGAGAGCTACTTAGTAACCCTATTGCTAAGTTTATATCTATTTATCTTGTTGGGACGTTGGATTGACATTGCAATTAGGATCCGTATACTTTTGTACTGGATGTCAGATTTCTGACATTTGCAGTTAATGTTAGAAATATGGAGCCCCTGTGTTTCCGTTATCTCCTGGTGTCATTACCCTGCCTTTAAATATGGGGACGCTCTATTAGAGCTTTCCCCGGGAGGTTATGGTCGATTTCCTTATACAATGATATGAACTTTGGGACATGTTTTCCGCTCAGTGATCGTACCGGTTTGGTATTTTACTTCGTGGCTAAGTATTTACACCTTTCCAAGATGGCGCCCGTGGTTTGTGGGTTAGTCCCTTTTCCATTTTCTTGTCACTAACGTGAGGACGCTTTAAATAGAATCTTCCCCGGTCGGTCGGCTTCGACTTTGTTTTCCGATACTGGGAACGCCGCGGGATTACTTGATCGCGGTGTGTTTCCCCACAATACAGATATTATCCTCTAAGGATAGGCAGTGGTTGCTACATGAATATTGGCTGTGGTTGCTACATGAATATTGATTTCAAGGACGGCCTTTTATTGCTATGATGAATTTTATGCTTCAAGAATAAATTGGGCTCAAACTCTACATGGTGTTATTGTTACTATATACTGAAGATTGGATACATCACTAACTTCTAATCATAGATTCATGAGTGCCCTGACAGCTGTTTTCTCTCTGGAGAGACTCCTACTCTGCCCTGTGGTGCCCATCCAGTTCCTGGGACCCTGAAAGGAGAAGCTGGCAGCCTAGAGACAAGAAAATCCACGCACAGAGCGCTGTGCGGGGAAAAGATTGACGCGAATCCGATCTGCGGCTGAGAAAAGCGACGCTCTGCCGGCTCTGCAGATGAGAAACGATGCACGCAGGAAACACGACCGAAGAATCGACCCACGGAGTAGGAGAAACGATGCACAGCATCTCTGACGGAGGCTGGGAGATCACAACCTGCGCTGTGGGATTTTCGGATCATCGTGCGGCTAGATTTTCGACTCGCGTACCGTTGTGCAGAGTTATTTTTGACGCACACCCGCCCGAGCGGGGATATGTGTGACGCGCACGAGGTACATTTTCACTCTAGCAGCGCTAGTGTGTGTTTAAAACTACTTATAGCCTCTTTTTGATTTTTAATTGATAACTTGACTTGTGTATGGTGGATTTTTGTTGTTTTGGTCTTGTTTTGTTTAGATAAATATTTCCTTTTTTTCTAAACATGTGTTGTGTCATTTTGTAGTGTTTTCATTAAGTTACTGTGTGTGTTGGATACAAATACTTTACACCTAGCACTCTGAAGTTAAGCCTACTGCTCTGCCAAGCTACCAAGGGGGTAAGCAGGGGTTAGCTGAGGGTGATTGTCTTTTACCCTGACTAGAGTGAGGGTCCTTGCTTGAACAGGGGGCAACCTGACTGTCAACCAAAGACCCCATTTCTAACAATGAGCTTTTGATTTAATCGATGGTATGTTCTTCTGCTTAAAAAATGCTTGCATCAGAATGTTTGCCTTTTTGACAGCTCATGCTCAGTACAGTAAGCTTGAACTGGTTATGGTGATAATTAGGCCTGGTTGAAATATAAATTATGCCATCGCATTTCAGATAATTTCAGGGGTATCGTGTTACGCTTGTTACACAAAATTCGTAAAATTACGCCATTAAGCACCTTCGTGTGTTTCACACATAAGCTTTATTCGGCCGACAGCCCATCAAAGCATACAATACAGTACGATACAAATATAAATAAACATCATAATATCATAGGACAATTTAAAAGAAGAAAATAAAATCCATGTTTGCCCGACTAGTAACAATTTCAAATCATTGTAAATAAAAAATACGTATGCGCCATGCCATTACTAAGAACTTACTTACTGCATAAATTGTCACATTTGAATTGTGGCTTTTTAAAATCCTCAAAGCTAAAAAACATTTCCTTAAGTTCAGTTCCCGACAGATTTTGTGAATCCATTTAAACCTTGGGGTTGAGTAAGCGGGACAGAAAAACATAAAATGTTCTATTGTTTCAGAAGAAGTGCACATGCAGGACAAATATCAGAGCTTAACTTAGGTCCCTATCTGCTCGTCAAGGCCTTCAAAGGTAATGTTCCAAATCGAAATCTGGCATACAAGCTTTTGCCTAGTAAGTCAGGTATTATATCTAGATATACTTCGAACTCTGGGTACCATTTAAAGTCAATAAACAAATTAGTTAAATGACCATTCGATTTTTGAGAAATGTAATTATTACGTATGTGGGACCAGTAAGGTCCCTTCAATACTTTAACATGGGACTTCACAAGTTGCTGGGGATTCTCCCAAAAGTTCCTCAATCCCAGCGTGCAAAGCCAGCTGGATACGTGTTTGATCCATGGGATTGACGTAGAGTTAGGGCTTTTTAACAATTCCAATAGAGAAAACTTATATATGGCCAGTTCGGGAACTACCCAAAGCCTCACCCAATATACTAGAGGCCGTAAGATAATTAAATCAGCTATTCGTTTAAACCCTAGGTCTAAAAATAGGGGGGTTAATGGGGTACTAGTAGGGCAAGCACATAAAGCCTGTGCAAAGCTATTCTCAGTTTTGGTTATCCTACTATTATCTGCCATGCCCCAAATCTCTGCGCCGTAGACAGCAGCACCCTGTGCCTTAGCCACATAAATCTTTACTGCTGGAGACACAACTTTAGCGATCGTATTCCTATAGAGGCGCAATATGGATGCTGCCCGATTTTGCAAAAGCCCAGCACTCTTGCCAACTTGTTCCTCCCAAAGGAGTGTATCTGTAAGTCTCACACCCAAGTAATCAATGCAGCTAACCTGGTCCAAAATGGCTCCATCTAACCTAATAGTGCATTTCTTACGAGGGCCAGAGCAAAGCACCATCAATTTAGTTTTCTTCAAGTTCAGCTCTAAACCAAAATTCCAGCAGAATGATTTAAATCTGTCCACAAGAATTTGCAACCCCATAGGGGTTTTTGAAATCAATAGAGAGTCATCCGCAAAAAGGAGAATTGGAATTTTCTGATTGACTAGTGTGGGAGCATCGTTCTGGCATGTCATTAGTTCTTGGACCACCTCGTTGATGAATAAAGAAAACAGAAGTGGTGCAAGCACACATCCCTGACAGACACCTCTTTTAATGGGAAATTTATTAGTCAATTCACCTTGTTTACCCCATCTTACTTGCGCGTAAGTGCCTTCGTGCATGCGTATTAATAGATGGATAATATCTGGTGGTGCCCCTATTTTGTATAACACTCCCCAAAGCTTATCTCTTGGGACCAAATCAAAGGCAAAACGTAGGTCAACAAAAATGACGTATAGAGTTTGCTTTGCCAAGACTACATATTTCCAGTGTAGCACGGTCAACCTGAAAGCCTGGTCAACCGTGCTAACTCTAGAGCGGAACCCTGCCTGGAGCGGTGAAAGGATCTGCTGCTCCGACACCCAGTTCGACAGTCTAACTAGCAACTGTTTAGCAAAGATTTTTTGTAAATTGTCGATTAAACTGACCGGTCTGTAATTGATTGGAAGATTTACATTACCCTTTTTGTAAATTGGGATAATTTCTTCGTGTAATTACGTGACATTTGTACTAAAAATGGACCATGTGCATGTCATTTGAGCTAAAATGTTACTATGAATGCACAGTAACAACAAAACATGAGTGGCCTTTTGTGGTTCTTTTGGTTTTACAAGTTTTAGCATAAAATGTGACCTTGTGTCGAACTGACATGAGGACGCGTTTTGTTCTAAAATATATCTCAAAATGACAGATTTGCATTTTGTGTAATTGCGTCTCATTTTTGCCGAAATGTTGTAAAATTAAACTATGCAAATTTCGTGCACCCTGATTGAAAATTCAATGATCAAGGCAATACGGTTGATTCGTTCACTGAGAAAAGTTATGTAGGTTGCCATTGGTCTGAACTATTTATTATGAAAAGTTACAACAAAGGCAGCAGGTCTGATGTATTTATTCTGAAAGGTATAGTTAATGTGTCTCTCATTGCACTTCACCTTTTCTCTTTCTATCTCTCTATCAACTTCGTCTCTCGCTGGTTAATTCATCTTTTTTTTTCTATTTCACTTCTCTTTTCTCTTCTTCTCATTTGTCTTACTATCCCTTTCTCTACTCATTTGTCTGCCTTACTACTCTCTTAACAAGACCCATCTTTTTCTACCTCTTCTCATTTCGCCCCTTCCACTACATCACTGTGTTAACTATAGTTCTCTCATTACCTGTCAACTTTCTCTGCCTCACCCTTAGGTGTGTAAAACCCTCCTTCCTCACTTTACATTTCTTTCTTTTCATTCTGTCTAACTCTCCCTAAAATCTCACCTATTTCTCTACTTCTCTTTCTCCACCTACCTCCTCCCCTTTCCAGCTGGCTGTACTTTTCTGGCTACCTCAACTTCCCCTGTTTACCTTATGTCCTGTTCACCTACCTCTCTACATCATCTTAAACAACCTTCTTCCTCTATTTCACCTCTCTTGTTATAGCATTCTCTTTACCTTTCTGTTCTCCTGTCTCATGCTCTTCACCATTGCTCTTACCCTGCAGAGCCAGTCGTTGCTATCCAGCCACTGACGAGTACACATCAAAGGAGGAGGGGAGCAATGCAGGATTTGAGAAAAAAAGTAGAAAAATGTCATGTTTCACCTGAAGATGAAGGAATCCTGGAAATTCTGTGAGCAGTGCTCTGATTCTATCTGCTCTTCAAGGATATAGCTAGAATACCAGGTATGAAGGGGGGAATATATGTTATTATGAATATCAATACATCTGTCATATTTTACAATTGTGCATTACTACTGAAAACCTCCACCCTTACTAGTTGAAAGGCAAATAATCATCCAGGTCCAAGCAAAAAAATAAATGGAGCAATTAGTGCGTGTTTAAGCTTTGAATCAAAATCAGAGCCTCGTGTGCCAACATGAGGTGACACTGTGGCGCTGTGTAGTGGAATTCATCTAAGGCAACAGCCTTTTATATCCTTAACCCTCACCATGGGCATAGATCACTCGAGACATTCAGCATGTCTCTATTTACCAAGCAATAGGTGTCTTCTTTCACTAGCTCAGGACTATATAGAGCAGTGGTTCCCAACCTGTGGTCCGGGGACCACTGGGGGTCCACGAAGCCTTCTCAGGGGGTCCGCGACTGCTTAGAACATGAAAAAATATTAACAAATATTGACAAATTAGGTCCCCAGCTTCCAGTAATGACTTGGGAGGGGTCCCCGGATTCCAATGATGATTCAGTGGGGGTCCCTGGGTTCCATTAATGTTAAAATGGGGGTCCACAGAAATCAAAAGGTTGGGAACCACTGAGAGCACACTCCAGAAGATTGCATTTTGCACTGGGATATCCAGCATAAGCCAACGAGGACTGAATACTTGCCAAATTTTCTGGACAAATACTGACTATGTAAGTGAGTTCCATGTAGATCCATGAAATGTACATTTATGTAACATAGCTATTCTGAAAATCTGGCATGAATCTGCTCATCGTGGACATTAACTGGACACCCTTGAAATAGAATGGTATGTAGAGTGTAGCTGATGCCACAGGGATAATGTACTGGCATATGTAAGAAGATAGAACCATGTAGGAGGCAATGGTTTGACCAATCAAAAAGGCTGTCTTTAGTACTACATGTTGCATGGGTGAATAAGGATGCCTATACCATGCGGATTTCCCCTGTAAGTTTAGGAGGGCTGGACCAATGCCAGCTTCTCAGGATGTTCAAATTAACTTAATTTATTAATTTAAATAGGCAGTAGTTAGCATGAATATTTCTGATATATCTGACCATTTTGAAGCTACGTTGGACACCCCTACAGAGACCAGGAGATTGCATCCTAGACACTCAAATTAGGCGTTCCAGTATTATCTCCTAATTGTGGAAGATACAGGACAGACACATCTATGTCTGCCTGAAAGACTTCATTGGAAGTGATTATTTTTAAATCATACCTGATGAACATGATTACAGGTTGATTTTAGTGGAGGCACATCGGCGAGTAATACATTGGACTGGATTTTACAAAGGAGAATGCCTCCTTTTCCTTTTGAAATGGGCCTCATCCAACTCTTAGCTGGCCCTGCTGCCTTCAGTGCACCTAATACCAAGTACAGAATGAGGAGGGTGCTATTCTTGTTAAATGAAGTATAGAGGAATAACAATCATAAGAACTTCAAAGGAAATTCAGCATCAGCAGAGTGAAGCATGATGGTTTGGAACAGAGATGGAACATTTTTATAACCCTGCTTTATGGAGCAAATTTAATACAGGAGAGAAATGACTATGCACAGAGATTCCTAACCTTCAATTGGATTGATACTATGACCTGTCCCCATTAAACAATCCCATGCTCCATTGGTTGAACCTTCACTGCTGGTACATTTGTCCCATCAAGCCACCTATTATTGGCTGTGTTGTTGTATGGTATGTATTGCATTGTAGCACGTGTATAACACTTCCTAGCCCATTGTGAGGTGCTGGAGCACCTTCTGGGTGAATCACAACACAAGCTGCGTAGGGGAATGTGTGATTGTCAGAGTATATTATTGTTATGCCCTGAATCTCGTCCTGGCACAGTGTCTAACAATGTAATGGAGGGGATGGTGTGAGAGACAGGCACGCCAACTTGTAATTCAATTCATTGCACTTCATATTCTTTATTCGGACGTATCATGCGTCCATAAAAGTTTCGAAACAGAAAAACGCATTATAATTTTAAAATGACACAACTGTCAAAACGCACATAAATAAATGTAAACTCAATGCATATTCCGACCAATATATAACAACCCAGCCAAAACACACTATAAAAACATTATAACTGAAATCAATATGGGCCATACACTTAGTGATGAAGGAGTCATCAGTTCAGAAGAACAGGGGAGCACAAGTGAGAAACATGAATTCAAGTCAGCATAGTGTTATGTGCCTCGACGGCAACTTTAAAGAATGAGTCCACATGCAAGACAGTTTCAAGATCGGATAGTTGCAGCAGGACCAGGAAGGCTAATCTCACTTGTCTAAGGTCCCTTCACATCTTCCTTAAAAATTGGCATTAAAAGTGTTTTTGTGAATTGTTCGTAGAACTTGCAGAAAATTGCAAAGTGCAACAGGTTTTGAACTGACCTACCATCACAGCGACATAGAACATCATCTAGATGACGCCAGAAACCTAATGGAAAACATAACACACATTTTACGATATCTGCCCTAAAACGCACCAAAAGCGAGCGCTCCCTGCGCCCACACACCTGCAAAAAAAAAGTTAAAAGTGCAGTTTGAGAAAATCCTCCTCAGATAGCCTGTTACACTTGACTTCATTGCTTCCCTGTTGATTCGTTGAGAGGACACATAATTAGGTAAAGCAAAGCGAACGTGCTTCTTAATGAGGGTATTACAAAGTTCAGACTGGAAAAAGCACAGGACTGCCCAATCCAGCAAAAAGCAGATTTTAAATAGTCGAGCCAAGGAATACACATAAACAGTCCCGGATAATGTCCCTTGTCACACTAGCCTGTCAGGGCCTAATTTATACTTTTTAGCTCGCATTTGCGACCGTTTTTTTGACACAAAAGTGGCGCAAATTTACAAAATTCAATTATATTTTGTGTTTGCTCCGCTTTTGGGTCAAAAAATGACGCAAATGCAGCGCTAATAAAGTATAAATCAGGCCCCTAGGGCCAGATGTATCAAAAAAGCATTTTGTGACTCAGAAATCGCGATTTCTTAAAAATCGCGATTCCTGGGTCGCAAAATGCTATGTATCATATTTGCGATTCGGTAATAGCGATTTCTTAAAAATCGCAAATGCTATTACCGAATTGCAAATTGCGATACAGCCCCCATTCGCATCTATGGGCCTGTCGGCCCATATTTGCGAATTTTTTGCATTTCCCAAATTGCGAATTCCTAACTGGAATTTGCAATTTGGGAAATACAAACTCCAGGGTGCTGGGGGCGTAAGGCCCCCTCTGCTGCACCCCAAAACTATTTTGGAAGACATGTAAGGTGCACACATGCCAAAAGGGCATGTGTGCGTTACATGTCAATTTGAAAAATATATTTTTTATGCATTTTTAAAAATTGCACATGGAACTTGGTCGTAATAGCGATTCCTTAATGCCCAGTTCGCATTAAGGAATTGCTTCATACATGTGCTTAAGAAATCGCAAATAAGGATTCCTTATTTGCGATTTCTTATTTAGAGAGTCGCAATTTGCGATTCTCTAAATGGGGGTGCAATTTTAAGGAATCGCTAGTTTAGCGATTCCTTAAAATTGCACTGCGAATGCCTTTCTTACATTCAGAAAAGTGATTTTGCATTCGCAAACGGCCGAATTTTGCAATTCGCACCTTTTGCGAATGCAAAATTCTTTGATACATCTGGCCCTTAGTTTTCAAAATAGCCAGCCACAATAATACCAGTCGTACACTGATGAAATCTTCCAGACAAGTCAGGCCCAGCTATTCATGACATATAACACTAGATGATGAAATAGGGACTGCAAGGAGCCATCTGCAAAAATGATTTCCTTCGTGCTGAATAACTGCGCAGTCAGAAATGCCCCACATTTCTGCCCCGTACAACGCAACAGAGGTAAATTGAGATCTGTAGATCTGCAACAGTGGACCGAGCAGACCACCTCCCAAAGGTTGAGAGAGGCTACATAAGGAGCTAATTGCCCTCGACAGCTTTGCACTGCATGGAGCGATGTTAGGCACCCAAGATCCAGAGGTAGAAAACGTAACGCCAGGTAGGAAAAAGTGCTAGTGAAGCCTATCCGACTAGTCCCGATAGAGAGACTAGCAAGTAGGCTACATTTAGGGCTACACGCAATAATATCCGACTTAGAGAAATTGGTGCGCAGTCGAAAATAACCATAAAAACCACAAAGGCAAAGACCAGGAGATGCAGTGCCTTTGGCATACGTGGCATAAGCATGGCGTCATCCGCATGCAAGAGAGAAGGTAACAATGCTCCTTAGATTTTAAGTACATGCTCAATTCAAATTTATGTCCTCAGAAACCCCTCCTTGTCTGCTAACCCTAATTCTTGCCTTCATGTCTATGTGTAGCTAAGACAAGAAATGCACTAGGACATCATCCAACCCATGCAAAATGAGCATGTGCTAGAGCTTGGAACGGTTAACACAATCAAAGGCTGAAGATAGATCCCTGAATGCCAAATAGAGTGGAACTTGTTTGGCAACAGTGTATAACACTGCTCAATTGTGCCCAATTCACTTCTAAACCCATACTGACATAGGTAAAGAACCGCCTCTGTCTGAGTCCACTCTCTGATTCTTTTATATATAACTCTCCCCAGGATTTTTACAGTATAATCAATCAAAGAGATTGGTCTATAGGAAAATAGAAGGGAATAATCACCTTTTTAAAGATGGGTACAATGATTGATGTATACCATAAGGGGGCAATGAAGAGTAAGCAAGATTTTTAAAGACATTGGCTAACAAGGAAGCCCAAAAATCTGTGCTATATTTTAAGACGGCAACTGAGACACTGCCTGGACTTGACAGCTTCCTGCTGACACTTTGAGTAATTGCGTCCACTACTTCATCCAGACTGACTTGGAGTCCACGTGCAAGAACAAGACTTATTGCAAATTCAATGCCATCTGAGGGAGCTTCATAAATATTGGAAAAGTGAGCCTTTCAGGTTGCACTGGTAATGTGACAAGAAGCTGGGGTAACAGGATTATATTTATATCTCAGTTCGGCCACTGTGGACCAAAACTACTCACCATCTTTCACAGTAGCCGCATGTGCCAACAGATTCCAGTGCTGGGTACATAATTAACTTCAGCGGTTCGCAGTGACCTCCTTATAATGCTTCCTTGCAAAGCCACATTAACACAGTCTCTAGGTTTAGCAGCCAGGGCCTATTGCAGCTGACGATTCGCTAAAAAATAATCATGGTTTAAACATCTTGAGGAGTTAACAATAGGCCGGTAAGGATTCAATGCCACCTTCCCAGTGTTGGAACAAAGTCCAGTAAATGCCTTGGTTATCTGTGAGGCGCCAGGAAAAACCTCTTTCTCCACCAGCCTTTTCATGGCGGTACCACTGACGTGAAAAGAGTGGCAGAGAAGAAGGGAAGGGAGCCACGGGGGCCCTGCAGTGTCCATTCACTTGAACATTACAACTTTGAGTTTAGGGGGCTGTGTGTATAGTTTGTGTAGGCTCTATTTCACTTTGTGTTCATATACATAAACACTCCAGTTGTCATGAAAGAAAGTATTTGACTGGAAAATCATGTATTGCTGCTATTGAACATATGTTAAATTGTGAGCCTGTGTTCAGCCTGTGGCTACCCCACCCACGGACTGCTCAACCCATGCTATCACTGAGAGTAAAGTGCAGAAGGGTTATGTAGCCCATTTACTCAGGACGCATGGAAGGTTGGGTCCCAGGACATCAGAAATGAAAGGCCTTGACCCTCAAGGTTGGGCTCAGTAGCTCCTGCTTTGCCTGTCACCTTGTATGAGGGGTTCTGACACAGAAGCTTACCCTGATTTCCTTGTTTTGGCTAGGACAACAACAATCACAGATTTAGTAGTGTTAACCCCACGTCTTCAAGGCTGGTCTCAATGCTTAGGTCTAGACTTTCTGACTCCTGGGCACTTGGACCCACCTGCAGTCACCCACAACTTGCTCTTATGACCACTGGCAGATGAAGTAAGTGGAGCGGTGTTGGACCTAGCCCTTTTTTGCAGAGTCATTCCCAATCTTTTTATCTCCTTCCTCCTATTTTTTATGACCTATATATGTTGGCTTTAGGACTCTGGGCACTTTACCACTGCTAACCAGTGCTAGAGTATATATGCTCTCTGTGTAAATTGTATTGGTTTATCCTTGATTGGCATATCTGATTTACTAGTAAGTCCCTAGTAAAGTGCACTGGGGGTGCCCAGGGCCTGTAAATCAAATGCTACTAGTGGGCCTGCAGCAATAGTTGTGCCACACACATTAGTAGTCCTGTAACCATGGCTCAGACCTGCCACTGCATTGTCCGTGTGCACAGTTCTAACCTGCCAATTCAACTTGGAAAATGTACTCACTTGCCAGGCCTAAACCTTCCCTTTTTTATACATGTAAGACACCTATAAGGTATGCCCTCAGTAGCCCCATGGGCAGGTGCAGTGTATGTTAAAGGTGGGACATGTATTGGTGTGTTTCACATGTCCTGACAGTGAAATACTGCTACATTCAGTTTTCACTGTAGCAAGGCTGATTTCTCTCATAGATTGACTTGGGAGCTGCCTTTAGAAAACTTTAAAGTTCAGATTCCCTTTGAGAGCAGATAGAAATATGGAGTTTTGTGTCGCTGAACTCACAATTTAAAATACATATTTTAGTAAAGTTGTTTTTTAGATTGTTAGTTTGAAAATGCCACTTTTAGAAAGTAGGCTTTTTCTTACTTAAACCATTCTGTGACTCTGCCTGTTTGTGGATTCCCTGTCTGGGTCAGTTTGACAGTTGGGCTGTTTGTGAATCCCCTCTAGACAGTGAGACAAAAGGAGCTGGGGTGTAGCCTGCATATCTTGATGAGCCATCTGTGCTAGAGTGGAGGGAGGAGTGGTCACTTACTCCTGAATGGGCTGTGTCTGCCCTCTCACAATGCAGTCTCTAATCCCCTGGTGTATGTCTGGGGCCTGGCCTGGAAAAAGCAGGATCTTGCAAACAAAAGAGACTTCCCTTTGACGTTTACCAACTTCAAAGGCAGAAAGGGGTGTAAGTAGTGGACTCAAACCCCCAAACTTTAGATTTCTTCAAAATCACTGCTGGACTCAAGAGGAACCTCTGCTGAGGAGAAAAGCTGATGAGCTGAGGAGAAGTGGTGCCCCTGCCCATGACTGTGCTTTGTTGGGCTATCCTGCAGTTGCTGCTTCTGTCTGTGAAAGGGGACAAAGACTGGACTTTGTGGTATAGTCCTGCTTGTGAAGAATTTCCAAGGGCTTGAACTGAGCTTGCCTCCTGTTTTGAAGATTCAGGGCCATCAAAGACTTCCTCTGCCAGCATCTGAATTCTCTGCTGGGACTCCTGCCCTGTCAAATGGTGCCCTATCCAGTCCCTGGGCCCTTCAAAGGTGAAGTTGGCAGACCAAGAGCTGAAAATCCACACACAGAACGCCATGCAGGGAAATTTTTGACGCACCATCTGCAACACAGCTGATAAACGACCCGCCGTTGGCTATGCAGCAGAAATAGACGCAATACCTGTATCGCGGCTGGGAGAGCAACGCATCGCAGCCAGAGAAACGGTGCACAACACCCGCTTGCGACTGCTGATAATGACGCAAACCCCATGCAATGCGGTTTTCTAACACATGTCGACTGGATTTTCCACATATTGTCCCTGGGTGTGAAAGTCAACCTGACTGTATGGATTTGAGGTGCCCTGTCTGGAAATCAACGCATCGCTCTCTTGCGAGGGAGAAAAACAGTGCATCACCAACTCGACTATAGCGGATATGACGCACGGCTCCACTTGCGAGGAACGAATCGACACACCGGTACCTTTTCTGATGCACGCTCACCCATGCTGCTTTATGTTTGATGCAAACAAGGTACTTTGTGCAAAATCAACATTTCCATTGTTTTCTATGGAGTAAGTTTTTTGAAAAATTCATATTTTAACTTGTGCATGTGGGTTTTTTGTGATTTTAGTCTTGTTTGATTTAGATAAAAAATGCCTATTTTTCTAAACTAGTGTGATGTCCGTTTTTTAGTGTTTTCACTGTATTACTGTGTGTGTTGGTACAAATACTTAACACATTGCTTCTGAGATAAGCCTGACTGCTTGTGCCAAGCTACCAAGGGGGTGGGCAGTAGTTATCTAAGTATGTTTCTCCATTGCACTGACTAGAGTGAGGGTCCTTGCTCGGACGGGGGTAACCTGAACACCAAGCAAAAACCCCATTTCTAACATGCGGCCAAATACTAAATTAACACACACAACTTTGAATAAGAGTGTGTGGTGGATGTGGTGTTAGTGCACTGTAGTTGGCACTGCAGCTCAAATGTGCCCTTAAAGTGTGCCACTTTGTTCATCCAATAATTCTAGGACATAGGAAGGTCTAAGAAATAATAAGGGATACAGCAAAGAACGCCTTCTGGTTCAAGGCTGCGTGTGGGCACTCTCAAAGAAACACTGGCAGTACCAGGCATCCGCCCTCAGAAGCATGACCACCTGATCAAGTACCCTCCCCTGGACATGAAGATTTGAGCAAATAACTGCAAATAACCAGTTACGAAGTGCTTTATTGCTCAGTTTTGTTTTAAGTGTAAAAAGACGGCAAAAGTAACAAAATCTGGCCGCAGTAACCGGAATCAATAAAAAAGTGAAAATTAATCGACCACAGAATAAACAAAATGTAGTTATAACAGATGGGCAGTATACGCAATATGAAAAAAATAAGAGCGCTTTGGGTAGACATGAAAATAAACAGAAATATGCCTAGAACTGTGCAGAAATTTACATGGTAGAATTTGAGTAGCAAACAGTTGTGATCGGGCGCATAATGTTACACTCCAAATAGACACAGAAAGAGTTGATTATGATGAAGTCAGTGCCAAGGGACAATACAAACAAAACCACAGCGATAAGGAAAAGCAACAGCACTGCCAGCGTGGATGCAAGCAGAAAGATAAGAGAGGGCAAGTGTGTCAAAGTGCGAAAACAGGGGCAGAGGAGGGCGCCGTAGCATACAACATTGTAAAGAAAAAATAATGCCAGGGAACAGAGAAATGGCAAAACCAGCATGCATTTAGAAGCTTGAGATGTGAAAGGTAATTTACGCAAATGAATTTTATATTGTAAATTAACTTCAATCATTTTAGAGGGTGTCGTTTATTCAACCTCTGGAGAGTGAAGGGTGAGTAAACCAAGCTATTATTATTTTCAACTCGTGGTCTGCAGTTTACACACATATGTCAAGGACTGAATCATCTGATCTACTAGACATGCCATAAAAGCAGTTACAGGTTTGTTTCATGAGAGCAATATTGACGAACATGCAACTCTCAGATATGTCTCACTGACTGTGGGAGGTATGGGAACTGATGTTCAGCTACACATACCCATCTAGCTGTGATCCACACCAGGGCCGGGTTTAGCGCTGGGGGCACCTAGTGCCACAATCTTTGTTGATGGCCCCCCCCCAAAAACATAAATGTCCTTCTCCACAAATTCCCTCACTATCACGCTCCACCTGTCCCCCTCATTTAGGGATATCCCATCTCAGATGCATTTCATTTGTTTTATAGCGCTACTCATAGCAGTGTAGGGTGTCAGAGCACTTTACATCACACACGTTATGCAGAGCCCAGGAATCGTACGTGTGTTAATCAGTTTATAGGAAATGTAACACAAGACAATGAGGAAAACAAAGTGTAGGAATCATCTGTTATTCACACTAGTAGGCAGGATATTTTAAGAGTGTTTGATCTGGAAAAGCACAAACTCCAGATTTAAAATGTAAATGCATGTCAGCAGTTAGCTTGACTAACAAGAATCTGTTTCTACCCAAATTATCCCTTTTTTTGCAACATTAGTATGGTGAAAGACTACGAAAAACATAAAATTCCAAATTATATCATGCGCTTTGCATGCAGCTCTTTGACAACAGTTCATGGCTCACTGTGCTACATTAGGGTTGTAACTCAGAAACTGAAAAAAACTAAATGTTCTGTGACAAAAGCAGCAACCCACTGAGCGAGCCACATAAAACACAGTCTGGCGATTTGCGTGGTATACATTCTTGGCAGCAGGCATATTAACCCTCTGTGCTAGTTTATCATGAGTGCAAATTGACACTGGAAAAAAGATCTCTCTCTAGCAAGAACATTAATCACCAGAGTTATCTTGACATTTTTATCGTTGCCTGAAAAATGTTGGATACACCAGAAACACTGCAGCAGGTGCTTTTAAAACCTGTGTTATTTCTCAATACATTGCTGTCCGAAGTCAGTGCACTTGTGACTGCACTGGTCGCACCACCAGCGGCCGGATACAGACTTAACATTCAACAAAGGTCTGAAATCCAGGCAGAATCACTACTCCACCCTGTTGCAGAGAGTCTACCTTGGCTTGGACAAACACTACCAGATATGACGGGCGTGATGTACAGTCTGGCAGTACGAGCGCACCGCTGTAAGTTAGAGGAGCTTTTGCCCTGCCAAAATTACAGTTCCCCACTTTTATTTAGTGGCGACAAAACTGTTGGGCTTCCAACTGTAGCGCCTCAGCTTCACCCATCAGCAGAAACGCTTGATTCTGCAACATATCTAGCATAGGACCACTGGGTCACAGTGCCTATGGCTCTCCCGCTTTAGGGTGGGCTGCTGCAACTGCCACTGATTTTCCTTGCCTATGTCCAACATGAAATTCATTCAAAGAATTAAACTGCACACAAGAGCATCAACAAATTACTGCACATCATAGGCATTGAATTTGCTGTTTTTTTTCTTGTATAAACGTCTGCTTTGGGACTTGGCTTGAAAATAAAACAGAATGTTGTGCAGATGCAAAACCAAGTCATTCACCTGTTTTGACAGTTCATGCATGTTAGACCTGACAGCCGTAGGGTGGTCTTTCTCCAAACATTTTGCCTTACTCCTGCTTTTTCTGAATTCATTTTTGTTGGCTTTGGGATTCTGCACAGTACCACTACTAACCAGTGCTAACATGTGTGTGCTCTCACATTTACATGTTGAAATTGGTTTATACTTGTAAGTTCCTAGTAAAGTGGTATTGCATGTGCCCAGGGCTTGTAAATTAAATACTACTAGTGGCCTGCAGCACTAATTGTGGCACCCACTTTAGTCTTTGTAGCATTTCAGGCCTGCCGTTGTATACTGCTGAAATGCAATTCTCAGGTCCTCATGTGGTAATTTATTTATGTTTTTAAAGAAACGCAACAGTACTGCTGTGGGTAAAGCTGTGCAGCAAAACATTTTAAGTTTAAACGTTTTAAGTTTATATTTCTACAGTAAATGTAGCAACGGTTGTGTAAATAAAATTATGTCCATGAAAAGGGTAGTTAGATGTGTGGTCCAGGACTTTCCCAGTAGTCATTTAGGAGGGTGTAAAATGGAGAGGCCTAGCTGCCCTTAATGGCAGACTTCGGCTTCTGAGCAGGGATCAGGACACAAGTATGGCCAGACTAGGGAACCATAACCTGGCAGAAACACTCACATTAGTGCTGCTCCCTGTGTCTCCTCATGCAATCTCTCTCTTCCCATTCCCAGGCCATTGCTCTACCCCACTGTTTAGGCCCAGCTAAACTAAACTTTGTATAGCACACTACTCACCCGCTAGGGTCTCAAGGCACTGTGTACATACCACTGTGGAACCCCTCCTGGCTTTTCCCTGTGAGGGGCCCACTCCTGGGCAACCTCCAAGGTAAAGCCAGGCATCCCAGCGCTGTTGTGGAGATCAAGCAAGCTATTTCCCAGAGTTACAGAGTGGGACCCATGAATTAGATTAGGCACTGATGCAAGAATTATCAGGTCCGAGGAAATTGAGCCCAAGACCTGCTGAAGCAGGAATTGAACCCTGGTCCCGGGCCAGATTTCTGCATCAGGGGCTGCTGCTCTAACCATTGAGCTGTGCCTTCTCTCAGACAATGCACTATTCAACCCCCTGGTGTGTTTCTGGGGCCTGGCTTGGGCAAGGGAGGATTTCACAAACAAGAGAGACTTTCCTTTGAAGTAGGCCTACATCAAAGGCAGAAAGGGGTATAAGAAGAGCACACAAATCCCCTGAAGATTAGATCACTTCTGGAATCAAGAGGAACCTCTGCCAAGGAGAAGAGCTGAGGAGAAGTGCTTGCTGCCTGTGACTGTGTTTCGTGGAGCTATCCTGCAGTTGCTGCTTCTGCCTGGGAAAGGGTACAAAGACTGGACTTTGTGTTATATTCCTGCTTGAGAAAATTCTCCAAGGGCTTGGACTGAGCTTGCCCCCTGTTGTGAAGTCTCAGGGCCACCAAAGACTTCCCCTATCAGCACCTGGACTCTCTGCTGAGACAAGTGGGCCCTTGAAAGGAGAAGCTGGTGAAAATCCAAGAAAAACTACTCCGGACCAATGCAGTTGCCGCATCCTGTGACACCGCCTGCCACCGACTCTAGTCCTTGCTGGAGTGTGACAACCCTCGCAGGCCTGACACCACTGCAGCCCGCCAAAGTCCGCGACTCCATGGAAGTCGCCGCACCACGTTGTGACCGCAGTCACTCGAAGTGCTCAGATTCCATGCTTTGCACCGATGCCATCTCACCTCCACCGCTCCGCAGCAAGGACCCAACGACTCTTTGTCGTCATGCAGCACCGGAACCAATGCCGCCTCAGACCCAGTGACGCCACGATCCTCGACTTCACGCACCGACTTGTTCTCACAGTTTTCTGAGGAACTGTACCTGGGGGTCTGGGTGACTTATACCCAGCGCCATTGCCGTCGGATTGTAGGGAGCAACTCCGTCACAACACCGTGTTATCACCTCATCGAAGCATTTTGTGTTTCTAAGCGCTATTTTTGAGTTTACTCTTAAAAAATTCATAACTTGACCTGTGTATGTCAGAGTTTTGTCATTTTTGGTCTTGTTTTGTTTAGATTAATATTGACTATTTTTCTAAACCTGTGTTGAGTCATTTTGTGGTGTTTTTACTATATTATTGTGTGTGCTGGTACAAATAATTTACACCTGGTCTCTGAAGTTAAGCCAAAGGGGTGTGCGGAGGTTAACTGAGTGTGATTCTCTTCCCTTCTGGACAGGGGGTAACCTGACTGCCAACCAAGTACCCCATTTCTAACAATCCTACTTGCGGCATGGTGGTCCCCTGGCATCCCAGCTTATTCTCACCCCCCGGATTGGCGGCAACACACCGACACAGAGGCAGGGACAACGTGAGAGCTACAAGACCCCATGGTGACAGGGACCTGGCATTGCAGACAGTGGTGCATCTAACACAACCCCAGGGACAAAACACAGTCTCTGCTGAAGCCCATCTCCAACCAAGACTGAAATGACTACGATCCACTGTACTCTATTCAAGCTCCTACCTTAGTGAAGAGCTACGAGAGCTGCATCCTGTATCTACTGGACTGTTGAGTTTCCTATTGCATGACTACATATGATATGGCCATGCTAGGCCGCACCTTGCCTTGGTCGCGCCCTGCTTGGGAGTGTCGCTGCACTTTGTTAACTACTATGCCGCTTTGCTCCTAACCTGATATGTTCCTGTGGCTACTCCCCTTCCCTTCCTTTCCCCTTCCCTTCCTACCTCAATGCAGGCGAGTCTGGTATTTGTTAATGTTTAATGCCCTCCACTGTACTGTAGCCTCCCGTGCCCACATGTGCCACACAACTCTTTCAAATGTTTTGAATATTTTAATGTTAAATTGTTTGCATCGTAACACACATTTATTGTACCTGGGAGAATGACCCTCTGCTCCACTGGCCCAACCCTTTATTCTTCCCAATCTGACAATACCACTGAGGTCAAGAATTACCCCACGTTGGAGCCTGTACGACCTTGCCTGCCCCAGTACTTGACCTTGACCAGCCTGCATCTGCTTCATCTACTTCAATCCCCTGCTTCCCCTCTCCATGCAGGGTGGAGAACATACCCTATTGTCCCACCCTGGTGAGACCTTGGGGATCCCAAAGGCTTCCTTGGCTAGCTCTTCGAACCCAGCTGGGCCTCTCCCCCACCGATTGTGCCCTCCATCATACTCCATCCTCTTCACATGCCCCGATGGGATCCAGCCCAGCGCTCTGGCTCCACCAGTTCAAACCCCTGGTCTACAGACACAGACCCCTGGTGCCTTGTCCCAGCTCCAAACCGGGTATTCAATCACCCTACTGCCTACCTTTTTCCTTCTTCCCTCAATCACCTTTCCCACACACCTCCCCTCATTTTTCTCTACCTTCCCCCTCCCTCCTCCTGATTTATTCTTTTCTAGCATATGTCATACTGATTTACTCTTTGCTCCACCCCCTCACCGGACCGGGGCCATGGGATGCCCTGCCGCTTCCCCTGATAACCACTCTTCCTCCCCACCTTTCAATGCCTATTAACTCCTTCACTGACTAGATACCTCCCCCTCCAACCTCCTTCTTCGCAGAAGTTGCTCTCCTACCTCCATTCAAATTAGGCAAATGTGACCCTATTGCAGGAGACACACCTCAACGAATCTGCGAAACTAGGCCGGAATTGGGTGGGGAAAGTGATCCATAATAACTGCCCGATACGATCGACGTCGGTTGGTGGGACAGCCAGAAAATGTGGGTGGCAGTATTGATCCATAAAACCCTGCCAGTCACTATTATCAAATCATGGTATGACCCAAACGGCTGATATGGATTTGTGAAACTGGAGGTTGGGGACAGCTACTTTTGCATTGGTTCTGTATATGCGCTCACTGGCACCAAATGCTAATTTCTTCTCCAACTCAATCGGCTACTCATTGAGATCGGAACTTCCCGGTACTTAATTGTGAGTGATTGGAATCTTGCTCGGGACACAATGCTCAACAGGACAGGCCCCCTAGATGCGGGAAACAATTTGGACAGAGCCCTAATCTGGGATCTGATCTTGGATCACAATCTGGTGGACCATTTGAGACTCACTCACCATGCCGACAGGGAGCATATCTTTCTTTTATCTGTACATGGTACCAAATCATGGTTAGATTATTTCCTCGTCTCGCAGAGACTGGGGGCCCACATCCGGGACTCTCGGATCCTAGAAACTGCCCTTTCTGACCATGCTCCTGTCTTACTGTCTGTAGACTTGGGTCTTATTAACCCAGGTCGTAAACCTTGGGGTCTACCTGTGCAATGATACCATATCACCCAGGGAAAATCCCAACTGAGGAAGCATATCTCCAAATACCTCGAAGATAATAAGGGCTTGGTTATGTCCCACAGGGTGCTGTGAGCAGCTGCAAAGGCAACCCTCTGGAGTCAAATGTGGTGGGATGCAGCTTTGGCTAGCAAACAAAAGGTGGCTTGCCAGAAGGAATTATACAATGGCATTGCATCTCTCACCCACCATACACAACACACCCCACACTGCCCGTCAGCTGTCATTTAGAACAGGCCTGAGTGGCTATCAATGAACTATTCACATCTAAAGCGGAATATGCGCTACTGCGCCTGAAAGGATGTCATTCTGAGCAAGGGAAAAAAGTTGGCGCCTGCTGGCAGCCCAACTGCATCAATTAGAAGTACAGAAGGTTATTGCCACCATCCACTCCTCGAGTGGCGCGACCCTCACCCTCCCACAGAACATCATCAATGAGTTTGCAGCCTGTTACCAAACACTATACACCCTAGAGATGGTAGCCGATCTCGACCAGGTGGAGCCTGTCTTTCAGATTAGGGCCGGGCCTTGCTGGAGGGTGAGATCAGTAAAAGAGAGATAGCGCAAGCAATATCCAGGCTCCCATACCAAAAGGCACCTGGAGAGGTTTCCTTTCCTGCAGAATTCCATAAGTGGACTGGTGAGGAGACTGTCAACTCCCTCAATGATGCCTCCCTGGAGGCTGTTTAGGCGGGCTCCCTGGGCTCTATCTCCAACAGGGCAGTCATAGCGGTCCTTCCCAAAGTGGGGAAAGACCTCTTCTAGTGTTGCAGCTACCGGACCATCTCGCTCCTGAATGGGGATATCAAAATCCTCACCAGCATCCTTGCAGCTCGCCTTCGCAAGGTCATCCTGTCTAGGATACCTCACACCTAAGTGGGATCCATACCGGGAAGAACGTCTTGAAATCATCTCTGCACCCTGACACTACCGGATGAAGCTTTGGCACTAACCCTTGATGCTGAAAAGGCGTTTGACCGTACAGACTGGGGATACCTATTCACTACCTTGCGAAGATTCCGGTTGGGAGAGCAATTCATAGCCAAAATTAGTCAACTGTGGCAGCATCTTATCTGACCCTTTCGGTATGGAGGGGTACAAGGCAAGGCTGGCCACTTTTGCCACTTTTATTTCTGTTAGTCATGGAACCCATTGCCGCTACCATTCGTCAATCACCTCTTCTCATGGAACACTCCTTCAGGGAGGTCCTCCAAACTCTATCTGTATGCGGATGATATCCTACTAACCCAGAGAGACTTATACTGCTCCCTGCTGGCCCTCCTGAGGATCATAGATGACTTTGCAACCCTGTCCAGTTAATGGATGAACAGGGACAAAAGTGAAGCCTTGCCCCTCTCTCCCGCTACCACAAGGGTGTCTATCCATAGTTATCCCTTCTGCAGGACACCGTCAGGCCTTAAGTGTTTGGGTATCCTCATCAACAGAGGTCTAGATCGCATGTTGGTGGATAATATAGTCTCCTCTATTCCCTGCATGAAACTAGATTTTGAGAAGTGGTCACACTTGGGGCTATTTAAATGAGGCAGGGAGCAGTTGGTGAGGATGGTCACACTACCGTGATTTACTTGTAAGCTGGGCATCCTCTTCCTATCAGTGTCTCTGGTGACCCTCTGACTATTAGATGTGGAAATCTGTGCTTTTGAATGGGGATCCTTCCGCCCCCGCTTAGTGTCCAACAAGCTCATGGTGCGGCACTCATAAGGGGGCATACGACTCCCCTTGATAGAACAATATGCTTTGGCCCTCCACCTTTCACAACTCGCATACATGCTTCCTGAGAGGCCGGACCCACCACAATGGGTTTCCACTGAGCGAACACTACTCTTTAGCCACAGTGGCCTTGACTCCCCTATGGAAGGATAACCCCCCCAACCACGCCATACTAACTTGATGCTCCAGGCCATGCACATAGCATGGCTTAGGGCACACCGTCTTCTCGGTACACACCCTCACCTACATATACAAGCCCCATCTGGGGCAACAACCACCTGTGAATTGCTGGAAAGACCCTTAATTGGGCACAACAGTGTGTGGTGGGTGTCCACGGCTTAGACTAGATCCCAGCTGATGGAGACCTGAAGTCTTTTGGATGCCTGAAAGAGGAATTTAGCCTCACTCCCCAGCAGGCATGGCAATATCTCCAATTATCGCACTGCCTACGATGCAGCATGGATCCTCCCGGTTTCACCGTGGTCTCATACCTGAGGTCTTGGGGCTGGTTCAGGGGGATGGTGTTGAGCCTAAAGAAGGTCCTCACATGCCACCTCTCCTCGCAATCCCTTCTCAACACTCTCCGCACCAAATGGCAATCCTGCATGTGGATAGAAATTGAGGAGGATGACTGGTCAGACATTGTGGAAGCTCTGGGCAGGGGAACCCGGAAAGCTCAATTGAAGTTTTGCCTCTTTAAAACACTTCATGAATGGGACTGAACACCAGTGAAACTCCACAGGGCGGGCATGCTGAATCATGCAAATTGCCGGCGATGCCCGGCTAACCGTTGCGACCTTTGCCACATCCTTCGTGAAAGCCCAATCAATGCCACTGGACAGTGATCAGCACCACCCTGGATACTTCTATGACGCTCAAAGAGCCCTAGTCCCCCTGACTAATCCTCCTGCACGACACACAGGACACCCCAGCGCTAGCGCACCCACAACGCTGCTTTCTGCATACGGCCCTCGCGGCCGCCAAGAATTGCATCCTCCACTACTGGCACTCCCCCACCCTTGCCAGAAGAATGGGCAGTAGCAGTGGTCCAGACAACAGCCCATGAATGTGTAATTTACCAACTACAGGACCAATTGGCATTATTCAGTTGTGGACGCCTTTTCTTCCGGACGACCCCCAGAACACCTGACAATCTCTACCAATACATAGGCAAGCACCAATGTTAGCATTTGAGGGCCCTATTTACACCCCTAACCGTCCCAAGCCGCCTTCTCCCCCCCTTGCTCCCCACCCCTCCCCACTGCAATCACTCTCCCCTTCCTGTTTCCCCATCCACATCTCTTTTTCTCCCTCCCCCTTATCTCTTTCCTCCCCCCTTTCCTTTACCTTCCTCCACTCCCTCTTTCCTTCCTTCCCTTCCACCGCACTGGACCCGCCCGGAGGCCCTGCCTTCACCCGGCCCACCTTAGCTCTGTCTCCACCGCAGCCGCAGGACCCACATTCCCTTTTGCTCCTTCATGCTCCTATTCAGTCTTGCGACCCGCAACCAATGACCCAGAGCACCTCTACCTATCTCCCATTCCTTATCCCTGTAACCCCAACACCCCACCCCCATCCCCACCAGTCTCCTCTGGTCCCAAAGCCTCTCAACAAGGCACATAGAGCAATTGCTCTCCGCCGTCTTGTTTTTGCACATCTGTGGCACTCCCCAGACTAATATATGATAAATGTCTCTCCTCTCCCTTCTCTTCCCCTTCTACTTTCCCTCTCCAACCCCTCCCCCCCCCCCCACCCAACACACGTTCCATCCACTCCCTCACTTCCCTCTCTAGCCAAGGAACTCGTTCAGTTTCGTGCCTTGCACTGACATTTATGCTGGGTTCATTGTACTTTCTACTCTCCAATTAAAAAAATAAATACAACACAAAGAAATGGTATGCCTCAGGCGTTTCAGAGCAGTGGAGTGGGAGACCTTTTGGAATTTGTGCCCTCATAAAAAATGTCTGTTGCAATATCCCATCTTAAATCTGCCCCTCTGTGAATCCAGTCTCACTGAGATGATATCCAGTCAACCAGTGAGCCATCTATTGCTCTGGGCTACTAAGGAGTAGCCTTGAAAGCCAATACCTGCAATTATTAAAACTGAGACAATTTGTTTTAACTTTCAATATTCCAATGTTCTAATTGAGGATAATGGCCTGCTACCAAGGGCAATTGCAAGTTTCAAAGGCCCCAAACCCTCCTCCTAGGGTTGAGCCGCAGGCCTTTAACGAGGGTGATTAGCATTAATAACCAGTATAGCCTGAAAGGCTAATCTCTTGGGTAAATGTCTTCCATTTAAAAGTGAAGAAACAGACAAATAGTGTATTGTTTAGCAGAATGTCCTTATCAGCTATTATTAGCTCTGACCCAATACATTGTCTTCGGTGGAGCGTCTAACATTCCAATCAGTGCTTAATTTGTAAATAAAAACGTGCCGGTGCTCAAAGCCCTCCTCTTAAACACGCGGCTGCTGCAATAAAATGGGCGAACACGGAATACTGAGGCAGCGTAATTCTGAAGTCATCTCGGGCCTTTTCAATCCATTTAAAGCCCCTCCCTGCCCCTTCAGCTCACTCCTGCAGCTTTCTGCTTTCTCTCATTGTGACGCTTTTTCGTGTTTCTCTTCCTCCTTCTTTCCCATATATGTCTTTTGCTCGCAGTAAATGCTTGAGGCAGAAAAATAAGCCCCGTCCCTCAAAAATAAGGGTGCTTAGCACCGGTTACAACAAGCACAAATTAAGCACTGATTCCAATGTTCTAATTGTTTTTATCACACTAAAATGTTGACTTTAGTACAGTAGAAGGAATTCGACATGGATTTTAAAGCACCTGAATGTACGCCAGTAGAAAACAAGGGCGTTCTCCGTGTACCTAACACCTGGGCAAAAGCAATCTGTGGGTTTTACTGCGGTAAAGTCCCTTCAGACTCCATGAAGCGCCAGGCAAGATGCCACAGCCTGCGTGGGCGGGAGCAATGCAAACACCATTCTTCAAAAAAACAGTTTGTTCTTTGCTCCAGAAGTGCGAGACAATAAAGAAGAGACCTTGTAGGTTTGTTTTCTCCTGTGCACTTCCTGACCTTTGCTGTTCATCTAGCAGGCAGCCTGCCCAGGATGTATCACAGTTTGAATAACATGCCCCGGTTGCAAACTGCTGACCCATAAGCAGCAATATAATATGCTGCAAAGAGGCTCGTATAACTTTTTATTTGAATTGTTTTATGATTTCATATATCTGCTTGCAAGAAGAGTCCTTGATGAATGAACTTCAGAAATGCCACTGGTTCCCAATTAAACCATTAAAAAATAAAATACGGAAGTGTACTAAAGAAATGGATAACATTACATGGCTATTGAGAAATTAAGCAACAGGAAAAATGGTATTGTTATACAGCTGTCATCAGCTCCAATTCGTAAAGGTGATGTTAAAACAGTTCTGTTTACTCTGCCAACAGTACCTTTAGTACTTTTAGTAAACATCCTTTGTGCAGGGGCTAGAGAGAGGAAGACCACCCGTATCCCTCTTCGTCCTTTTCTCTGTCTGCCATCTTTTTGTCTTGATCCCATTCCCTGTCCATTTTTTCTTTACTCCTGTCCTCCACCCTACTAATTCTCCCAGTACCTTTAGTCTTGCTTAAAAACCTGATCACCCCATCTCTAGCCACAATATAGTCCTTACACCTTTATACTAGGACCTCTAGGGCTACCTGTAACCTCATACATCTACCCCAGCCTAACTCTAGAGCCATTACACATGTATGTTATAGTGTGTTACCATACCTATATTTTAATACCACTAGATAATATGCAAGTCTTTTATTTACAATCTTGGGCCATTTTCTAGTCCCTGTGTCCATGTTTACTGATATTTTCATTGAATCTCCCGAAATCTTTTGAGACATCATCAGTAGGAGTCAATCACTTCACCTGTTTGGTGTCTCTTGCACTCGTCTCAAACTGGCATGGACAATATTTCTGGCTTTAATGTGCTAATGGAATCAAACATAGGCATGCACAAATATGCAGTGACAATTTGGGCCATGTCTATGTCTTTCAGTGCCCCTTTGGTGCCTCCTTTAGTATAGACACCAGGCGTATCCTGGTGCCTGCACTTGCAGCTTAGATCAGATAAGGAGCACAGGTTACAAGAAAATACTCCAACACCTGCTACATCCAAAGGAAAAGATTTAGGCTGGAATTTTGCTTGGTGCAACAATCTGTAGCCTGCAAGTCAAATATATTGAAATACTATATTCGGGTCCTGAAAGCGCCTGTCAACTTATCAAAATCCCATCTGAAAGGCATCTTCGAGGCCACGGGAAATCCCTGGCAACAGGAATGGCAAGAAGCCATCACATCCTTCCAAATCGAAGAGACAGCATTGAAGTGAAGTATGTTTCTCATACGGCATAGAAAAAGGCGATCAACAGGCAATTGAACTTACATTTTGAGTTTCCAGGATATAGCCCCCCTAAAAGCCTCTGCCATCTTGCCCCCCACCCAACCCCCGAATAGCTCCTACCTGGTTGGGAAGCCACACCGTATCTATCAGAAGCTATAAACAGACAGGCTCATAGAGAGATCTTGTATATGCATCTATTAGGCTTACCAGTGGCTGACTTTAATCCAGGATGGGCCCACCAGGGTAGAGTAGGGGCACCTTCTGCGTTGCTGTCCCAACCTAGATGCACCGAGGATGACACTGTTAAATCCAATCTTCCAGACCCAAGCCGTGAGTACTTGGAAGGAGGCATGATCGCTATGTTTTGTTCAATCGGGTTCAAGTGCCTTATTGAGGTGCGGGAAATTTGTCAAAGAACTACGGCCCTCATTACAACCCTGGTGGTCGGGGATAAAGTGGCGGTAATACCGCCAACAGGCCGGCGGTAACAAAAATGGAATTATGACCACGGCGAAAACCGCTCAGACAGACAGCCACTTTAACACACCGACCGCCGGAGCGGAATCAACAAGCACCATGGCGGTAAGCACCAACAGCCAGGCGGAAGACAATGTGCTGCCCATTCTATTATGACCGGCCTATCCGCCACATTTTCCGGGGTGGTACCAACAACATTCAAAGCCTGGTGGAAACAGATCTCAGAAGTCAAAGGACTCACCTGCGGAGACTCAGGGAACAACCATGGAGCCATGGAGCCTGATTTGCAAGACGACAACAGTGAGTACTTCCGCCTAGCACACAAGGGAATGGGGAGGAAAAAGAGAGTGACACACACACGAAACACACACACACCCAGCCCCAACACCATACACACAACCAGAAGCAGTAACATAACATATCTACCCTGTACCCCTCAGGAATAATGCAAGGACAAAATGATTTGAAGAAAGTGAGTGTAATACAATAAAATACTATGAATAAGTGCATCAAAATCCAAATGTATATAGATATTTACAAATGTAGGGACACTGCCCAGTCCTCAATGTTCATGGGCCACAGGGGCCACAACACATGGGCCAAGGCCCCACCTCACTCCTGCAACAACACGGAGAGAACACTGCAGGGGCATCAGGTCGAAAACAGAGAGGCACCTCAGGGGGACAGGGAATAGGGGGGCACCTCAGTCGGAAGATGGAACACTGGTCCTGGAGGGGGCAACATGCCCTGTGCACTGTCCTGGGGAGTGCAAGGCCACAGTCTCTCAAGTGGGTGGTTTGCCCACGGCTTGGTCCTGGGGAGTGCAAGGTCACAGTCTCTCAAGTGGGTGGTGTGTCCACTGCTTGGTCCTGGGGAGTGCAAGGTCACAATCTCTCAAGTGGGAGGTTTGCCCACAGCTTGGTCCTGGGGAGTGCAAGGCCACAGTCTCTCTAGTGGATGGCTTCTCCACTGGTTCTGGAGGGGGCATTGTGCCCAGTGAGCTTCATCCTGTGGAGGATGGGGTGAGTGGATGGCTTCTTCCACTGGTTCTGGAGGGGGCATTGTGCCTTGTGATGTAGGTCTTGGGGAGTGCAAGGTCACAGCCTCTCACCTGGGTGTCGGACCCACAGGATTTGCAGGGGCCAGGCCGCACAACAGCCCATGGATGCAGGACTACACACTGTCCGCCGGCGGTGATGGCTGGTCAGTGGTGGCAGTGGTGCTGGTGGCGGTGCTGGCAGTGATAGGGGGAGGCTCCAGCCCTTACCCTGCAGCCTCAGACGGCAGCCCACTGGGGCTCCTGCTGTTCTGCTGCTGGCAGTGGTGCTGGTGGCGGTGCTGGCAGTGGTGGGGGAGGCTCCAGCCCTTCCCCTGCAGCCTCAGACGGCTGCCCACTCGGGCTGCTGCTGCTGGCAGTGGTGCTGGTGGCAGTGCTGGTGGTGGTGTTTGTGACGGTGCTGGCAGCGGTGGGGGGCTTCAGCCTCGGACGGCTTCCGACTGGGGCTGCTGCTTCTGGCAGTGGTGCTGGTGGCGGTGCTGGCAGTGGTGGGGAGAGGCTCCAGCCCTTCCCCTTCAGCCTTGGACGGCTGCCCACTGGGGCTGCTGCTGCTGGCCGTGTTGCCAGTGGCGGTGCTAGCAGTGGTGGGGGGGCTTCTGCCTTCCCCTGCTGACTCGGATGGCTGAACCACCATGGTTGGTGGTGGGGGCTCTGAATGAGTCCCAGCACCAGGCCTCTTGTCCTTCCTGTCAGCAGCCGGGGATTGCTCCTTGCCCTTCCCTGTAGCAGATGGGGGTGTCTCCTTGCCCTTCCCTGTAGCAGCTAGGGGTTCCTCCTTGCCCTTCCCTGTAGCAGCTGGGGGTACCTCCTTGCCCTTCCTTGAAGCAGCTGGGGGTGCCTCCTTGCCCATCCTTGATGCAGCTGGTGGTGCCTCCTTAGCCTTCCTTGCAGCACCTGGTGCAGGCACTGTAGGAAAGTACCATCTTGCCTGGCATGTTACCCACATTTTTACTTGTGTGTCAGTTTGTTTTTGCCTGTGTCACTGGGATCCTGCTAGCCGGGACCCCAGTGCTCATAATTTGCGGCCTATATGTGTTCCCTGTGTGGTGCCTAACTGTATCACTGAGGCTCTGCTAACCAGAACCTCAGTGTTCATGCTCTCTCTGCTTTTAAAATTGTCACTGCAGGCTTGTCACCATTTTCACCAATTCTGATTGGCACACTTGAACACCCTTATAATTCCCTAGTATATGGTACTTAGGTACCCAGGGTATTGTGGTTCTAGGAGATCACTATGGGCTGCAGCATTTCTTTTGCCACCCATAGGGAGCTCAGACAATTCTTACACAGGACTGACACTGCAGCCTGAGTGAAATAACATCCATGTTATTTCACAGCCATTTTACACTGCACTTAAGTAACTTATAAGTCACCTATATGTCTAACCCTCACTTAGTGAAGATCAGGTGCAAAGTTACTAAGTGTGAGGGCACCCTGACACTAGCCAAGGTGCCCCCCACATTGTTCAGGGCAATTTCCCCAGACTTTGTGAGTGCGGGCACACCATTACACGCGTGCACTACATATAGGTCAATACCTATATGTAGCTTCACAATGGTAACTCCGAATATGGTCATGTAACATGTCTAAGATCATGGAATTATCCCCCCATGCCAAATCTGGTATTGGGGTGCCAATCCCATGCATCCCTGCGGCTCCAGCATGGACCCCGGGTACTGCGAAATTAGCTCTCTGGGGTTTTCTCTGCAGCTACCGTTGCTGCCAACCCTCAGACAGGTTTCTGCCCTCCTGAAGTCTGGGCAGCCCAGTCCTAGGAAGTCAGAACAAAGGATTTCCTCTGAGAGAGGGTGTTACACCCTCTTCCTTTAGAAATAGGTGTAAAGGTCTGGAGAGGGGTAGCCTCCCACCAGCCTCTGGAAATGCTTTGAAGGGCACAGATGGTGCCCTCCTTGCATAAGCCAGATGGTGCCCTCCTTGCATAAGCCCTCCTTGCATAACATCGGTTCAGGGATCCCCCAGACCCTGCTCTGGCCTGAAACTGGACAAAGGAAAGGGGAGTGAGCACTCCCCTGTCCATCACCACCCCAGGGGTGGTGCCCAGAGCTTCTCCAGTGTGTCCCAGACCTCTGCCATCTTGAATGCAGAGGTGTGAGGGCACAGTGGAGGCCTCTGAGTGGCCAGTGCCAGCAGATGACGTCAGAGACCCCTCCTGATAGGTGCTTACCTGGTTGGGTGGCCAATCCTCCTCTGAGGGCTATTTAGGGTCTCTCCTGTGGGTCTCTCTTCAGATAATGAATGCAAGAGCTCACCAGAGTTCCTCTTCATCTCTCTCCTCGACTTCTGCCAAGGATCGATCGCTGACTGCTCCAGGACGCCTGCAAAACCACAACAAAGTAGCAAGACGACTACCAGCAACATTGAAGCGCCTAATCCTGCTGGCTTTCTTGACTGTTTCCTGGTGGTGCATGCTCTGAGGGCTGTCTGCCTTCACCCTGCACTGGAAGCCACGAAGAAATCTCCTGTGGGTCGACAGAGTCTTCCCCCTGCTAACGCAGGCACCAAACTTCTGCATCACCGGTCCTCTGGGTCCCCTCTCATCTTGACCAGCGTGGTCCCTGGAACACAGGAGATAGATCCAAGTGACCCCGATAGTCCAGTGGTCTTTCTGTCCAAATGTGGTAGAGGTAAGTCCTTGGCTCCCCACGCCAGACAGTAATCCTGTGTACTGCATGATCTGCAGCTGCTAGGGCTTTTGTGCACTTTTGCAAGGATTCCTTCATGCACAGCACAGGTCAGGTCCCCAGCACTCCGTCCTGCATTGCTCAACTCGCTGAGTTGACCACCGGCTTCGTGGGACCCTCTTTTGTCATGTTGAAATGACCGCCATGCACAGATTTCTTGAATGCCTGTTCAAGTGCTTCTGCGGGTGCTGCCTGCTTCTGCACCAGCTCTCCCTGTTGCTGAGTGCCTCTTCTGTCTCCTCCTCCAAGGGGCGACTTCCTGATCCTTCCTGGGCCCAGGCAGCACCCATTATCTTCAACTGCGACTCTTGCAGCTAGCAAGCCTTGTTTGTGGTCTTTCTGCCTGAAAACAACATTGCATCCTCCAGCACGCCGTGGGACATCCTCTGACCAAAGGAGAAGTTCCTGGCACCTTCAGTTGTTGCAGAATCTTTGGCTTCTTCCACCCAGAGGCAGCCCTTTTGCACCTTCATCCGGGGTTTAGTGGGCTCCTGCCCCCCCTGGAGACTTGCGTGACTCTTGGACTTAGTCCCCTTCCTTTGCAGATCCTCAGGTCCAGGAATCTGTCTTCAGTGCTTTGCAGTCAGTTGTTGCCTTTGCAGAATCCCCTATCTTGACTTTACTGTCTTTCTGGGGTAGTAGGCTAACTTTACTCCTACTTTTCAGGGTCTTAAGGTGGGGTATCTTGGACACCCCTAGTGTTTTCTTACACTCCTAGTGACCCTCTACAGACTACACTAGGCCTGGGGTCCATTCGTGGTTCACATTCCACTTTTGGAGTATATGGTTTGTGTTGCCCCTAGGCCTATTGTGTCCTATTGCATCCTATTGTATTCTACAGTGTTTGCATGCACTACTTTTCTAACTTTTTACTTACCTGGTTTTAGTGTGTGTGTATATTGTGTGTATTTTACTTACCTCCTAAAGGAGTATATCCTCTGAGATACTTTTAGCATATTGTCACTAAAATAAAGTACCTTTATTTTTAGTAACTCTGAGTATTGTGTTTCTTATGATATAGTGCTATATGATATAAGTGGTATAGTAGGAGCTTTGCATGTCTTCTAGTTCAGCCTAGCTACCTCTATCAGCCTAAGCTGCTAGAACAATACTAATCTACTAATAAGGGATAACTGGATGTGGCACAAGGTGTAAGTACCATTAGGTGCCCACTATAAGCCAGGCCAGCCTCCTACAGGCACCCTTTCAGGGTGGCTGCCTGGTGCCCGGTATCCTCTCCCACCTGGAGTAGCTGTTGACACTACTGTGACCTTGGACTGGGTGGCTGAGGAGCTCACCTGGGTTCCGACCACCCTGGCCTGACATGAAGGATGGTGGGAGAGTGGTAGGGAAGAGGTCAATGGTGGAGAGGAAAAGCTTCTCAGGGACATTGGGGCGGGAAGAGGGTGAAGGTTTGAGAGTGGAGGAAGAGGAAGTGGTTGTAGGAGCTGTCTGTCTGCTGGTTTTTGGTGCAGGTGCATGGGCTAGATGCTGTTGTGAGGTGGATGGCTGTTGGGTGTCTGAGTGTTTGCGTTTGTCTACTTTGGGAGGAGGGGGCACAGACACAGTGGGAGAGGACACAGGGGACATGTGCATGGATGTGGGGGTGGTGACTGCCAGTGAGGGGCGTGTAGTGATAGGCGTGATGGTGATGGCGGGAGTGGATGAGGATGTAGTACATGCAGGTGTGAGTGTAGACGCAACTGAGAGGGAGGTGGACGAGGGGGAAGAAGGGGACACAGTGGAGGCAGTGGATGTTGGTATGTCTGCATCTGGATGGTGTTTGTGTGAGTGCCTGTGGGATGATGTGTGGTGCTTGTGTTTGCCTGAACCACTCCTGTGTGTTGTCCTATGTGCATGCTGGTCTGCCTGTGTGCTTGGGATAGGCTGGGGTTGAAGGGAATGGGATTGGGTAGAGGAAGGTGGAGGGGGGAGGCTAGAAACAGGGACAATGGCTGCCATCAGAGAGGAGGCCAGAGCCTAGATTGATCTCTGTTGGGCCGCCATGCCAGTGTAAATTCCCTCCAGGAATGCATTGGTCTGTTGCATTTGGGTTGCCAGCCCCTGGATGGCATACACAATGGTCGACTGGCCAACAGAGATGGATCGCAGAAGGTCAATAGCCTCCTAACTCAGGGCAGCAGGGCTAACTGGGGCAGGGCCTAAGGTGCCTGGGGTGAAGAAGATGGCCACCGTCCAGGGTGAGCGGACACATGAAACTCACTGAGGGGCTGCAGGGAGGGTGGTGCTAGTACGTGAAGTGGCGGCTGTACCTGTAGTTGGGGTGGGCACAGAGATGTCCGCCACCACCAGGGAGCTTCCATCGGAGGAGGTATCACTGTCTGAACTCTCCACTCCAGTCTCCGCCGTGGTGCTCCCCTCGCCCTCCATCGCACTGGTGCCCTCACTGTTGGTGGATTCCACCTCCTGGGCCCTGTGGGATGAAGCTTCCTCCGTCGTTGGTGTCTCTACTCCTCCGCCAGATGATGCTAATGCACATAAGGACAGGGTGACAAAACAAAAAGGGGGGGAAGAGACAAAGGATACACTTGGTCAATGGCACCAACAACACCACCGTTGGCGTACACGACACACACACACAGGGAACAGTCCTACGCACTAGGCAATGCACTACCAGTCACAATGCTAGTCACAAGCCCATGGACATGGACACCCAATGCCAATTGCAGCATACCTGAGACCCACAGACCCCTGCCCAGTAGTGGATTCCTACTAGCTTGGTTGAAGGAAGTTCACATCAAACCCTGCCCAACATGGGACCTACCCTGCAATGTCCTGTCTGGCCTAGGGGGACCCACAGGCCCACATCCCCCACCCGGAGACCACCCCACCACGCGCAAGTAGTATATTGGGGTACTGTACTCACCCCCTTGTGGCTGCTGTGATGCCCCCAAGTGCCCATCCAGCTATGGATAGGCCAGCGCCAGTAGGCGGGCCATCAGGGGGGGTCAGGGTTCGACGGGCACCCCTTCCTCGTTGGGAGGCCATCCCCAGCTTGGCCTCCGCCGTCTTCAGTGCCCAGCATCTCAGGTCCTCCCACCGTTTCTGACAGTGGGTGCTCTGCCTGCCGTAGACCCAGAGGGTCCACACGTCCTTGGCGATGGCACACCATATACCCTTTTTCTGATGGGCCCTGACCTGCAGGGAAATGGACACAGGGAAAGATATTAGTCTGACCGTTCTGCCTGTTACACTCATGGCCCACCATAGCCCTTCACATCCCCTTACGCACAGAAATGGCCAAACATACATACAGCACGCTGCCCAAGGACCTTCCACCAACCCGCGACTGAACGAGGCCTTCACACAAAGCACTCCATGCATTCATGCCCCATGCATCATGATTACATTGTACTCACCTGTTGGTCTGGAGGCCCATACAGCATTCAGTACTGGGGTAGGACCCCATCCACCAGTCTCTCCAACTCCGCCCTGGTGAAGGCAGGGGCCCTTTCCCCAGTGATATGAGCCAAGGTCGATTCCAGACACAGGTCACATCAGCACATGCAGTGTAGGTCCTTTCCTGTTGAAGGTCAGGTAGCAAGTGTGTGAACAGGTAGAAAATGTCAGTCACGTCCGCAGCGGTGCGTACCGTCACCGCCGGCATACATCACCGTTGGCCACTGTAACCCATAGGGCCCAAAGATAACCAATGAGGAGTTGCACAGCGGTTCTCGACGGCCTCCCGCAACGGCGCACAACGTTAGTGGAATTACCTCATTTCCACATGTCCCACCATACAGGACAGGCAGACGCCATTTCAGGGGGGACAGCCAAGGCACCTAACTTCATCACAGTACACATACGCACCATTTGGACCTATCCAACAATATACTGTTACAATCACAACATGCAATGAAGTGTACTGTTTGGATATATGAGATACTGACCGGCTGCTCACCTTTTTGCCCCATAGATTGCAACCGCTGTGGATGAATAGGAGATGGAGACATCCCCCTGTGTACAGACCCCTGGTGGACTTGGCAACAATGGAGGACAGGCACATTATCCTCACCTATAGAATGGACAGGGCCACAATCACAGAGCTGTGTGCCCAATTGGAGCCTGACCTGATATCTGCTATCTGTAACCCCACCAGGATCACCCCTCTTGTGCAAGTCCTATCTGTGCTCCATTTCCTGGCAACTGGCTCCTTCCAAGTGACAGTCCGCTTGGCAGCAGGAATGTCACAGCCAATGTTCTCAATAGTGCTGACCAGAGTGTTGTCTGCCCTGATTAAACACATGCACAGGTATATCGCTTTCCCCCAGGTGGAGGATTTGACCACAGTGAAAGCTGATTTCTATGCAATGGGACATATCCCCTACATTATTGGGGCAATTGATTGAACACATATTGCATTTGTCCCCCATCGTCCCCCTGTCCGGAGAAATGAACAGGTGTTCAGAAATCGAAAGAGCTTTAGCTCAATGAATGTGCAGATAGTGTGCCTGGCGGACCAGGACATCTCCCATGTCAATGCAAAGTATCTTGGGTCTGTGCATGATGCATTTATGCTGAGGAATAGCAGAATCCTATATGTGATGGCTCAACTCCAGAGGCACCGGGTGTGGCTAATAGATGAGCCCTGGTTCCCAGCCAGTGGCTGTTGGTGTATGGGTATGGCGTAGGCCCTAAGGGTTAGTGTGTGTCTAACCGGTGTCCCTCAATATTTGCAGGTGACTCTGGTTATCCCAACCTCTCATGGCTACTGACCCCTGTGAGGACTCCCAGGACAAGGGCAGAGGAACATTACAATGAGGCACATGGGAGAACAAGAAGAATTATAGAGAGGACATTCGGCCTCCTGAAGGCTAGGTTTCATTGCCTCCATCTCACAGGTGGTTCACTGTGCTACTCACCCAAGAAGGCCTGCCAGATCACCGTGGCATACTGTATGTTGCACAACCTTGCCTTACGTCTCCAGGTGCCTTTTCTGCAGGAGGATGAGGCTGGAGATGGGAGTGTGGCAGCAGTGGACCCTGTAGACAGTGAAGATGAGGAGGCAGAGGAGAGGATGAGGATGAGGACAACAGAGGTGCAATAATTCTTCAATACTTCCAATGACACTCAGGTAAGACAGTGTAACTTCACTTTTAATTGACAGTTTTGTGTTTGACGTTGTCACTGGCAGGCTGATTTTCCCACTTCTATGGCCACTCACTGTACCTTTTGGCACCTCTATTTGCAGATAATTGTGCCCCACCATCGCTCCTAGTGTGTTGACTGCAGCCAACTACAGGTCATTCCTATGTATACATTACTGTACAGTTGTACTGCAGTGTTTATACCTTGTTAAACAAATACATAGTTAAAGCATTTGACATACTCCATTATTGTATTTTTTTCAAAGGGTGTTCATTTATGTGCTAATAAGTAGAGGGGGATGTGCAATGGGTTGGGCTGATGGTGGAGCAAAGTCCAGGATAGAGTCCAGTCTATGTGGATCACAGGTGCGTTGTCCAAGGAGGCATAAGAAAGGGAGCAATGGCAGTTCAAAGTGGACAGGGTGACAGGGTGGGACACAAGGGTGACATTCAGGAGAGTCTTATTTCCTGGCGGGAGCCTTGGCAATAGTCTCTTGCTTCTGCCTGGATCGCAGGAAACATTTGCGGGGTACTTCTACTTCTGCAGGGGGAGGGGTGCTGGTTGCCTGTTGGTCCTGTGGCGGGGCCTCCTGTCCACTGGCGGCAGCGGAGGTGGAGGGCTGTTCATCGGTTTGGCTAGTGGTAGGGTCCCAGTGGTGTACCTCTGCCTTCCTCATAGTGTTGGCCATGTCTACCAGCACCCCTGCAATGGTGACCAGGGTGGTGTTTATGTCCTTCAAGTCCTCCCTGATCCCCAGGTACTGTCCCTCCTGCAGCTGCTGGTTCTCCTGCATTTTGTCAGGTATCTGGCCCCTGAGCCTGTCCTCCCACTGTCGCACAGCAGTCCTCCCAGCTTCCCTGTTGTCCTGTGCCTCTGTCCCCTGAACCATGTGCCCACTGCCACTGACCCCAAGTCCCGGATCATCCTGTGTTTGTGGGGTGGCCTGGGCCCCTGTAGTGGTGGACACACTGCTGATTGACGTGTCCTGGGGACAGAGGTATGAGCCCGCTGGGTGGGTAATGTGCTGGTGTTTCCTGAGGTGGGAGGCTCTGTGATGGTATAGGACTGTGCCTGGGTAACCGACTATCCAGAGATCCCTGATGGGCTAGGTTGGTCACCCAGATCCAGGCTGCTGTCATCACTGTGGGCCTCTTCGGGGGGGGACTGGATGTTGCTGGCACCTCCTCTCCGGTGACGTTGGCTGGGGGACCTGTGGGGATGTAAATGCAGTGTTATTGTTTCTGCGTGTGACATCTTGTGCATGGGTGTGTTGCCCTATAAGGTTGTTTTTGCCCTGGCAGCTTTGCCTTGTGTGAGTTGTTATTTGGTGGGTAGCTGTTTCCCTCTAGTGTGCATGCTTTAGTGATTTGTGATGGGTGTCCATGTATTGGTGTTGCAAGCAGGGCTTGGTATTGGGATGGGTGGGTTGTGATGGTGGGGTGTGTGGGAGGTGTTGGAGTGATAGGAGTGAGGATAAGGGTAGGAGGGTGATAGTAATAGTGATTTGACTTACCAGAGTCCAGTCCTCCTCCTACTCCTGCCAGTCCCTCAGGATGCATGATTGCCAAAACATGCTCCTCCCATGTTGTTAGTTGTGGGGGAGGAGGTGGGGGTCCATCGCCAGTCCTCTGTACAACTAGTTGGTATCTTGCTGCCATGGAACGCACCTTCCCCCTTAGGTCATTCCACCTCTTTCTGATGTCATCCCTTGTTTTTGGTTGCTGTCCCACAGCGTTGACCCTGTCCACGATTCTCTGCCATAGCTCCATCTTCCTAGCAATGGATATCTGCTGCACCTGTGATCAGAATAGCTGTGGCTTTACCCAGATGATTTCCTCCACCATGACCCTTAGCTTCTCCTCTGAGAACCTGCTGTGTCGTTGTGGTGCCATGGGTGTAGTGTAAGTGGTGTGGGTGAGGGTGTGTAGGGTGATGTGTTGGGGTGTGTGATGTAAGGTGCGTGGATGGTGTATAGGTGATGGTGGTGTGTGGCTGTATACTAGCTATCTCTCTTGTGGCACTTGTTTGTATAAATAAAGGGTTGTGGGTAATGTGGGTGTGTGTTTTATAGGAGTGTGGGTGTGTGGGAGTGGTTTGTGAATCGGTGTCCAGTGTGTGTAGTTTGAATTGTCCAATGTGGTGTTGTTTTGTATGTGTGTGTGTATTTTGAGAGTGGCGGTATGTACCGCCAATGGTTTACCGCCATTGACTGTCCGCTGTGGTGATTCATGGGTCATAATGTTGTGGGTGTAGTTCTGTTGGCATAATGGTGTGGGTTTTGCTACTGCCAGTTTATCACCGACCTTTGGGCTGGCGGACTTGTGTGTGTGGCTGTATAGTGACGGATTGCTATGTGTGTGTCATAATATGGGTAGTGGTGATCCGGCGCAGTGGCGGTATGTTGGCGGCAGTCAGCATGGCGGTAAGCGGTACTCACCACCAATGTCATAATGAGGGCCTAAGAGCTCAGATTCGACTGCAAACAGTTGGCACTCATAATTTTAAGATAACCCAAAGGTTGATGATAGAATACTGTACACAGAGGCCTGAACTGCGTCATCATTGCGGCTAAAGAACATTCTGACTAAAAGGGGCACCGTAGTTGGGTCAGTGGCACTCACCATAACTACGATCACTTGAGGGGATAGTTCTGTAAGACAAAATGTTCGTTAGTTTATCATGCCAAATGTGCCCTTTAAGCTTCTTTGCATTCTTCACCACACTTGATTTTGTACTGTACTCCGTCTTTCACCATTTAACCATCTCACCCCCCCTCATCTCCCTTGCATTCCAATTGCCAGTCAGAAAGTCTTCTTTATATACTCCAATATGTCAGCTTCCTCATGTAACATCTTCCTACTCAATACGAATCACTATGGGCCAGATTTATAAAAAGTCTGCACAGCCTTTGTGTCATTTTAGGACGCAAAAGCGGCACAAACATAAAATACAATTATATTTTACAAGTTTGCAGCGCTTTTGCGTCAAACAATGATGCAAAGGCGGCACAAACTTTTAATTAATCAGGCCCTATGTCTTTGTACTCTTGCCGCTCACACTTTTCAGCCTCAGAGGTTGCCTTTGCACATGTGGGGTACAGGGACCAGAAGGCACATTACTAAGGTGCTTGAGCTTGTATAAAATTAATATTTTCTCCTTTGTTAGCAAATTAACTTGTTTTCTTATCAATAATTTTAACATGATCTTTAACACAATTGCTTACTTTATCGTATGGATACACATTTTTATTGCATGGATATATATTGTTATGGTTTTTATTATCTAAAACAATAAAATTGACATTGGCTCTTTAGTGATCTCTATAAATCCCACAAGCCTGACCTGCTGATAGAATTAACACATCAAGCTTAGAAAATAACAGCAACGCTGCAAACTGTCAGGCAGTGCAGACCTCCCGTGGTGGTGAGACAGGCCAATGAGGCTGTTGGATCTTTAACACAATTGCTTACTTTATTGTATGGATACACATTTTTATTGCATGGATATATATTGTTATGCTTTTTATTATCTAAAACAATAAAATTGACATTGTCTCTTTAGTGATCTCTATAAATCTCACAAGCCTGACCTGCTGATAGAATTAAAACATCAAGCTTAGAGAATAACAGCAATGCTGCAAACTGTCAGGCAGTGCAGACCTCCCGTGGTGGTGAGACAGGCCAATGAGGCTGTTGGAGGACGGACCACTAGTGTTTTCGCCAGGCATATTATGATGTTGCTTTTCGCAGATGTGAACTGGGTTGTCTAACTACCACGTCTCAGATGGCAGAAACAGAGGAATATACAGCAGAAGCTTCCGTGTAAGCAGCTTCCCAGAACCTGTGCTGCCATGGAGCCAATCATACACGTCCTTCTGCTGCTGCTGATAGATGGAGCCGAAAATCAATGCCCGTGGAGGCAACTGACTGTAAGACCACACACATACCCATGTCCCCAAACTCATCAGCAAATCAACCTGCCACCATCGACCTGGTATGGGGCTCTGCTCTGTGGATCAAGTATAATTTTATGTGTCCCGGGTCGGAGTTGTACACAACGTATGACCCAATCACAGGCCCATGATGCCCCCTTTGGGCATGTCACTGACTTTGCACCTCCACATTACACAAAACAAGACATGTCTGCAGATCCCAGTGACATGTACAAAACATTATGTCACACAACAGCAACATCACATCAATACCATACCGACTAATTGAACTGACACCCTCACATTGCTCACATGCCATGGCCTGTCATGATATTAAAGACACATATGTATGAATGTGTCATTAACCCAAAGATCCCTTCCATGAAACATCCCTGTTATGGACCCACCCATATCACCCATATTGCAACAGAATGTAAAGTAAATGAGATGCACAATATTTTGTGATAAAAATGTCCAAAGCTCACAATGCAAAGAATACCTGCAGAAGAGGGTTGGCGGCATCAGGAGGACTCCAGGATGGATGCTGTCCTGGGATACATTTCACTTTGCACATGCCCCTAAAACACTATTTGCACATGAGCTGGGACTTCATGTATCTCAGATAAAACCAATAGTATTACCAAGTGCCATGCCTTTGTGAAAAAAGTGTAAGTGCAAGTCAAAAAAGCAAATGCAACAGCAGCACCAGGGGTCACGCATGTAGATGAAGTAGCTGGAAGGTACACACATAAAATTGGACACATAGTCAGTCAAATGTATAGGAAGGTAGCACAACTGAACACCCTCCATGTGTGGACAAACAAAACTGTAGTATGCACATGTGATATGAATGTCCAATCTACATCAGGGGGACAAATATGACATAATAGTGTTGTGTTGGCTCTCATTGTACCAATGAGGCTGCTGGATTTGGGTGGCAGCATCACCAGAATTGTGGGGAACTGAGTTCGCTCCCACACCATGTACAACTGCCAGCCTAATCCGTTTCCGGCGAGCCAGTAGTGGTTTAACTGTCCCCAAGATCATGAGTGATTTGCAGCAGCCAGGCGCACGACATTGCTACCTCTCAGGGAAATAGTGGTGGATCAGATCTAATCCCTTTCTCCCAGTTACATTTGCCTCACACATAGAAAGACAAACAGAAGCAGAAAATGGTTCAATAAGTTTTATTGAATCAGCTGTGCTCGAAGAAAAAAAGACATTGGGCTTGATTACGACCCTGATGGTCTTCAGACCACCAAGGTCGCGGTGGCGGTCTGACCGCCGCCAATGCAGTGGTCTGACTGCCACATTATGACTGTGGCGGTCATGTCATGGTGCAAGCAGCGCCGCCCTAGAGATTACGACCGCTCCCCTCACCTTTTACATGGTGGTAGCACCGCCATGCAAACGCTGGTGGAGATGGGGTGCAAGGTGCCCCAAGGAGGCCCCTGCACTGCTCATACACTTGGCATTGGCAGTGCAGGGGCCCCTCTGGCCACTACCGTCATGATGTTCAATATTGTGATGGATGCTGCTGCACCCTACACACTACAGCATTGCCGCAGGCGGGAAACATCCTGAACAACTAGGTCTAAACCACTACTTGCCTGAACCACTACTGCTAAACAACTAAAAAGTCTCTACAACTAAGTACTGAACAACTACTGTCTGAACAACTACTGTGTCTGAATAACAATTGCCTGAACAACTAATTTTAAGGTAAGGTTTTCCTTTTGGTTTTTATGGTTTATTAGTTGTTTAGAATATATATATATATTAGTTGTTCAGGAAAAAAGCGAAAGAATGTTGTGCTAAGAAATGTAAATGCATTCCTAAGCAAAAGAACGGCAAGATAGAGGAAAATAAAACATCACCACAAATGTGATCATTTCTAAAATAATGAAGTTTAACTAGGCTAAAGGGCACAAGCAGTAGGCCTACTTGCTGCAACAATGTGCCCAAAAACACAACTAAAATGGCTTCACTTCACCCTCCCCTTATCAGTTCAAAGTAGGTAAAACAGCCTAGTTTCTAAATTAAGAGCAACTAAAATACATCACTTAAAACATATATACATAAATGCCAACTGTGGCAAGTCAAAACATACCAAGCAAATTAGAAAAAAATCCAAATGTACAATGTAACATTTTAGTGAGGGCATCAGTAAAGCCGAATATTAAAAGTCAGTGTCATTTTGAAAATCACCAATCACAGCTGTGACAATTAAATCAAGGAAATGTTTCACTTCGGCAGGTGGTAATGTGATCAAATCAGTGCCAAGGGAAACCAAAGAGCGCTCATGTTCCAAAGCCGGAGCTCCAGCAGAGGGAGCAGCATTCCATGGTGTGCCAGATGTTAAAGCCAGAGCCTCAAGATCCCCGAAAGGCAACTCATAAATGGCTTCCCACAGCAAACGGACCCTCAATGCGCATGTCTGGTAATGAGCCCTCAGCAAGAACATCAACAGATCAGCAAACAACAAAAGTAAGCACCGCATAGAAAGACAAACTTCCAGTGCACATTCGAAAAAGCACCAGAGGCACCGATACATGAGCTACACACAATCTAAAACTAGTCTAAATGACAGAGACCAGTTACACTCCAGCCTTTTCAGGAGTGGTGCTCCGAAATACTGCATCATGCGTTCACAACACAGTTGCCCTGATAGAAGTGCCATCTGTCTTCCTTGTTGCGATGGGACCGCCATTGCAAATAAAACACAGCAACAACAAGAAGCCACCTATTATAGCCAAAGTAATTGGAAATCCACTGAAAATACTCAAAAAATTATTGAGTATGGCTGAAGGTATTATACCAAATATAGAGGAGAAGGTACTGACGAAACCAGAACCAACAGCCTTAAAGATTGTTCAATCTCTGTAGTACTGGTTGCATTCAAAATCCTTCCCACGAGTTCACTGAAGTGTTTCAAAGGTCTGTATTTAAAAGGGACTGTATCTCCACAGATGATCATTGGTACGTGGGACTAATGACTAGCTGATGGGTCGCTGGGAAATGCTGCTGAGATTTGGGGTCATGTGAGCTTTGAAGGGGGTCTTTGACCATTCTGGAGGGGCCCGGGCAGGGGCTTCGCTGAATCGCTGGACCAATGGTGACGAATCCGGACGGATCTAATGGCCCAACGAGACTTTACCTCTTTAGACTTGTGTACTAGAGGACTTATTTGTTCTAAGCACCTGTTGTGCATTAAGGTTGAGTATGGGAGTGCTTCTACGGGAATTTTGATAGCGCCCGTCCTTGCCTGCGCTCACTGTATGGAAGTCTGCTCCAATAGAGAACCTGGTATGGGTCTGAAGTTAGGTGTGCTTGCAGAAGAATGTAACTGGTCTGACATCATATGTCCTTTAAGTGTTTAAGTCTGAATGTCCAGGGACTTAATAGCCCAGCAAAGAGATTGGCGATTTTGTCTGGTCTTGAGCAGTCAGGGAGTCATGTCTGTCTCTTACAGGAAACACACCTGGTGGCCAAGGATACATATAGAATGCGGTAAAGTGGTTGCCTAGGCAATTCTGATCATCAGCCCCTATGAAACATGCGGGGGTGGCGATACTTTTGTCGAAGTCCTTTCCTGGTGAGGTAATTGGTAAGCTTCATGAGGTACAGGGGAGGTTCCTGGTGCTCAGGGTGCGGGTGGGGACCTTCCACTTCACTATTGCAACACTATATGCACCTAACAGGCAACAAGAAACATTTATGAGGCAGGCCATTTCACCGGCACTCACCACCCCTGACAGTGCTATTCTTGTGGGGGGAGACTTCAACTTGGTAATAGATAATGAGATGGATAGAACTGGGCATCGTTATGGGCAGACTGGTGCGCTGACAGCAGGCGGGAAGCAGTGGCTGGCTGAGTGTGGTCTGGAGGATGTGTGGAGAAGGAAGCATCCTAAGCTTAGGGACTATTCCTTTTATTCTGCGGCCACCAAAACGTATACACGTATAAAATTTTTCCTGGCCTCCGCGGCGTTCATCTCTCGAATCCGGGAGACCACCATCGAGGCCCGGGCCTTGACAGATCACGCACCTATCACCCTGGAGGCGAGTCTGGATATGAGGTATGTGGGAAGCCCCAGCTGGCGCTTTAGAGACACCATTTTGCAGAGTAGAGTAGCGGAGGAGACACAGAGACACATGATAGTGGATTACCTTAGCATTAATGATGATGGAGGAGTTAGCATAGAGACCGTGTGGGAGGCCCTGAAAGCGGTGGTGCGGGGGGGAGGTGATATCCCTGGCAGCTAAAGACAATAGAGCACGGAAGGAACAGAGAGCAGCGTTTGAGCAAAAAGTGATGGCTCTGGAGCGTTCACATAAATGTACTGGTGCACCTAGAGTATGGCAGGAGCTGGAGAGAGAGCGACAGTGGCTGAAACGGCTAGACTGGGATAGGGCCGAATACGCGATAGCAAGGCTCAAACATAAGTACTACATCGGAAGTAACAGGTGTGGGAAGCTTCTAGCACACCGGCTTAGGGCGCAGCACTCCGCAGCGGCCATAAAAATGATACGCTCCCCCTCTAGGGGGGAAGTGCACACTGACGACCAAATGGCAGAGGTGTTTGCTGAGTATTATAAAGGGTTATATTCAGCGGATGAGAGGTGTGTTGACCCGACTACATTTTTGGCGGATAGTACAATCACTACGCTTGGGGAACACGAAGCGTCCTCGTTGGATCAGCCTATTAGAATAGATGAGGTTATCTCTGCGATAGCACGTCTAAAGAACGGGAAGTCGCCTGGCCCGATGGATTTACGGCACTCTTTTATAAAACGTTCTGTCCAGAGTTGGCTCCGGTCTTGGCAAGGCTCTTCAACTCCTTTTGGGAATCTGGGGCTCTCACGCCTAGCATGCAGGAGGCTACCATTACTGTTATTCATAAATCCGGGAAAGATCTGGAAGATTGTGCCTCATATAGGCCTATTTCGCTTCTGAATATTGATGCCAAGTTGTTTACGGGTATCCTAGCTCACCGCCTCAATCCCTATATGCCAGGCCTTATTGACCCGGACCAGGCGGGCTTTATACCCCACCGACAGTGTGGAGATAACACAAAGCGCCTTCTGCATTTAATAGACAAAACTGGCAGATCGCGCAGAGAGTCGCTCCTCCTTTCTATCGATGCGGAGAAGGCGTTTGATAGAATACATTGGCCCTATCACTTCCAAGTGTTAGAGCGCTTTGGGTTGGGCCGGGGGTTCAGGACCTGGATCCAGTGCACCTATTGTGCACCCAAGGCTGCGGTACGAGTCAATGGAACCCTGTCCTTGCCATTTTCAGTTGGACGTGGAACACGGCAGGGATGTCCGCTCTCCCCGCTGCTATTTGCGCTGTATATGTAACCCTTTGCGCAGCGCCTCCGTGATAATCTCTTAGGCGATGGCATCAAATTTGGGGGAGAACATCATCTTATTAGTCTCTATGTGGATGATGTGATCCTCACCCTCGCGGAGCCCATGGCATCGCTTCCGGCATTGATGGTAGCTCTGGAGGAGTTTGGGCAGGTTTCTGGATTCCCTGTGAATATGCAGAAGTCACAGGTCCTTGGCCTGTCCATCTCTCCTGATCATGTAGAAGCCCTGAGGGCCCACTATCCCTTTGTATGGTCGACATCGCAGGTACCCTACTTGGGTATCGAACTGGAGACCTCGGCGGTAAAGACGGCGAGCGTGAACTATGCGACTTTAACTCGAGAGGTCCTGCGAGACCTTGGGAGCTGGGGGAAGCATAACCTCTCTTGGCTGGGCAGGGTTGCGGCGATGAAAATGACGGTGCTTCCGCGCATACTCTATGTCTTTCAAGCACTCCCTCTGACTCCTCCGCCTCGCACCATAGCGACCCTACAGGCCGCGATTTTGAAGTTTATTTGGGATGGCTGACCGGGGCGGAACGTTCTATACTGCGCTAAGGGGAGGGCAGTTTGGCTGTCCCCTGTCTGTTGAGGTATTTTCAGGCAGTCCAGCTGCGCTTTCTTTTAGAGTGGAGCAGGCCGCTTTCTGAGAAACACTGGTGCTTTATGGACCAGGCGGTGGCGGGGTCTCATATTTGGAAGGAGCCCTGGATCCGACGATGGTACAGGGTGGGCGGATTGTATTCCTCCCCGATCTCGGGAGTGACGATGCGTGTGTGGGACGCTGTGGCGAGTCGGCAAGGGCTCACAACGTTTCCATCCCCTATGTCACCAATCGGTTAGAACCCTGACTTCCCACCAGGCCTACAGGTAGAGAGCTCCCGCCGATGGTATGATGGGGGCTGTAAGAGGGTGGGGAGTCTATTTGACGAGAATGGAGTGATCCCTTTTGAGCAGATGCAGGAGACGTATCAGCTGTCTGAGGCGGACAGACTATTGTATTATCAAGTACGACATTGGGCCCTTTTGCCCGCGAATAGGGCTTCGATAGATAGACCACTAACCCCGTTTGAGAGGGGGATTTTCACAAAGAAGGATGACAAACGAGTGATATCGGAGCTTTACCGGTTCCTGCAGGGTGGGGGGCGACCGCCTAGGATGAGGGGTCAACAGAGGTGGGAGAAAGAGTTGGAGAGAGAGTTCACGGAGGAGGAATGGGATAATATCTATTACAGAACTCATCATACAGCCCATAGTGCTGCCGGGACAGAGACGGCCTACAAGGTAACTTCCTACTGGTACTTCACTCCAGCAAGGAGAAATGCATGATACCCGGCTAAGTCTGGCCTTTGCTGGAGGGGGTGCGGTAACACGGGCACGCTAGTACATCTTCTTTGGCATTGCCCCAAACTACAGCGATATTGGACGAGTATATTAGATGACATCGATAAGGTGTTTCAATCAGAGATCCCTAGATTCCCCTCATATGTCTTGCTGGGCCTACCCAACCCTATTACGTTTCCTCTTCGCTCGTTAAGGGGACGGCAGATGTCACTGGCTCTTATTGCTGCCCTCCAGACAATCCTTGCTCTATGGGGCACGGATAGGTTGCCAACGTATGGGTCCTGGCTCCAGAAATTATGGTTTATTTTGGCGATGGAAAAGCTGACTTTGGCATCCAAGCAGAGGGTAAGCGACATCAGTGTGTTATGGAGACCTTTCCTTGAGATCCTGTCTACAGAATTTACCGAGCTGACGTGACCAGCATATCTAAGAGTACTGGGGTTGACCCGAGAGGTTTAGTGGGATGATGGGGATTCGGGTTGTGAGAGGGGCGGAGATGACCATACAACTGGAGTGGTGAGGCGTTCAGGCGAGAGGGAGGCGGAGCATATAGGCGCAGAAGCACAAATGTTCTTGTTCCCTTTTTCTCTTTTTTTTCATGTTCGTGAGTGTGAGCACTGTGAGATCCGGCGCTTAATGTCCTCCGGCCCTGAGGCTGATATGAGCCATACGAGACTGGGAAGATGTTCTCCTAATTTGAAGACTGGGATGGCTGTGGGACGAGACGCGCATGCGCAGGGCTATGGGGTGTGCCATTATTGAAATGCAGGAGGATCATTGCAGTGCTCTGTATTGTTCTTCATGTTTAAATGCCAATAAACAGATTTGATTCATAAAGTGCACCTGGAACGTTAGTCTTATCAAGGGGACTGGAACTCCCTTCAGATAGCAAGCTAAATTCGCTGCCAAAGCGTTGCACGTCCCGTGCAAGGACAGCTGCTTACAAACCACCAAATGGCTAACATAAGTCTTGCATTCGCTGCCACTAAGAAAGACATCCTTTATGCCATTGAGACATTTGTGTGAAAAAGGTAGGTCCCACACCTAATTAATGTAACTATCTCCTAGCCTTTCATATCTGCCCACTGGGATACGATTCAAGCAAGATGCGAATTGTAGTGTTGAAATAGGCAGATTGATAACCCCATGTATTAACCATTCAGCAGATAGTATTTCAGCCACAGTAAAAGGCAACTTTTAGATTTTTTAGCATAACATAAGTCGCTTCTTTCTTAGCCATTATTTGTTGATGTCGCATCAGATTAAATGCTGAAAAAATGTCCCTTGCGCTAACGTATTGCCAGGGAATGCGATCAGATTTCAATGTTTGTAGTGGTCAACTTGGCTGCATAATGGACCTAAGCTGACTCTGTCCATGTTGTAAAAATGACGTGTCACTTTTTAAAATATCTACTGCATATGAAACAATATTATGGTGTTAATCCCATTATCTACAACGGCTAATGCTCTCAGTAGCGTCTCCTGATCTATTTGGGCACCCAGGCTGCTGCTTATTGTTGAGAAAACTTCAAAATGTAATGCTAAATTGCATCTAACAAGCGCTTTTTATGCAGTCTTCTGATGCCTAACAGGAAATCCTGCAAGTCTGTGTTGTCTGACAGAAGACTGAAGTGTTCTTTGACAGCATCTAGTGAGGAACTTTCTAACCATTGCTGGCATAATTTCCCTGCACTGTATGTTGTCACTATACTCGAGTGCTCTGATGACACATAGCCAGGGTCTGGTCACTAGTTCTAAAACCCCCTGTGGAGTTTACAAAACATGCATGAGAACCATTTGTGTCCATGGGCCACAATAACCACCCACTAGGACGTGAAAGCGATGTGTTATATGTTCTGTTCTAGACCTACCCATTGAGCTGTTCTTCAGTTGCATTCATGTATTTTTGTCAATTGTTAAATTTAGCAGAAGCAGGCATACTGGGCACATTCAATTCCTTAATTTCTTCCAAGCCTAAAGAACTTGTCTGTTGTACAGTTTCATTTAAAAATATCATTTGAACATGTATCAGGCATGCTCTAAATAAAGCTTCCTTCCTCCTTATTTGCCAATTTTTAGTTCCCCAAACACTATTTAAGTTGATTGACTTCAGCCAATATTCATAACCTTCTATAGCAAACTGAGAAACAAAGGAATCAGAATTAATTCATTTTGTGTACGCACACGAAACCACGTGTGCTACCATTTTAGGCAATTTAAAATAATATGACTCCCCAACTGGCGGAGTTGGACAATGTTCCCATTGTATGTAATTAAAAATAGCCCTTAGGGTGCTTGCTCTGTGTACAAAATGGTGTCCATAATAATTGTAAGAGAACATGTCTCCATAATTTTCTTGTGATTGATAAACCTCTTCACTTTAAAATACAGTAAAGAGAGAGAGCATAGAATCAACTGCTTTTACATCCCAATCATCAGAAACAACCCAAGGTGTTATTACATCTTTCATGGAAAGTTTATATACAATTGAATATGAATAACCTCCATCTGGTCGTACATATATCAAAAGAAACTTTATCCCAAACAATCTCATCAGGAATTAGTATGGCTATAAGGTTAAAAAAGGACAAGTCACAAGGGACCTTATGGGAGGAAACATTTGGTTTTAAGACCTCATCCACCAGTTGAACTGCAGAGCGTTCAGGAAGCTAATGACCATGTATCAATAAGAAAAAAGACAATGACAAACCCAATCCATAGAAGGAATGCAAGTACTGTTAGTGAAACCCACAGATAGTTCCATGGATGAATGAAATAGTTAATTTTGAGTCAATTTTTCAGCTTATGTTCTCTTGACAGTGTTGTTGCAGAAGAGGCAGATGCGTTAGTGAAAGAGTCGCAGACGTTGGCAAAATATCCAGAAGCAGTTTGTGCGAAACCTGGAGCCATGTTTGGAAAAGGAGAGCTGGCAGATGTCTCCCTTAATGGCTCATAGTAAACTATTCTGTCTGTTGAGTTGAATTTGAGAATAATTGCTCATTGTTGTGGACATTTTTTTGTCACAGAAGAAGATAGTGGTACTAATGAAAGATCATCTTCCACCCTCCCCAACCTCAGGGAAGTGTCCGCATTGCTGTTCAAAACCTGTGGAGAAACATCCTGGTCTGTAGTGAAAAGAAGTCGGGAACTACCCAGGAGTCCTCTATGTCTGCTGTGTAGGACTGGCCATGTGGTGAGGTTGACATTGTTGATGGAGACAAAGCGGTTTTATTTACAACCAGTCAGCGGTGGTAGAATAACATTTCTGGTACCCTGTATTCCCAGGACTGTAACCGGTGCACAATAAGAAGGATGAAACTCCTTTTTCACAGCAATCTTTTCACCCAATAGATCCCTCACTTTTGGAATCCAGATCGTAGGTGTTATTGGTGCATCCCTTATTCTCAAGGAGGCACCACTGGTAGATGCATTTTCATCACAGAACTCTTGTAAGTCCTGAAACACAGTGGAATATTCATTTACATTAAAAGGTGTATCTGCTGCCTCCACGCCAGAATCATCAAGATCTGAAACATATATTTGTGTTCCAAACAGGATTTCACATGGGGTGTGCCCTCCCGGGGACCTTCTGGACAGATTATTAGGTGCTCTCTGGACTCCATGCAGGTGATTAAGCCAACTGAGAGCCGTGCCTAACACTCTCACTGTTTAGGATTGCTTTAAGTCTTGGTTTCGTAGCTCCACAGCACTATTTTTCTTGGAATACTTTGGAGATGAATAGTACAGTTGGACACCTAACAAAGCCATGGTGTCCCTGAATGCCCTTGAGGTTAAAGCAGGGCCCTAGTCCGAGTGAAAAGCCGCAACTGCACATGTGCCGAAAAAGACATGTAAATTCGAGCATCAACTGAGCGTTGTGGCCATACCCATAGAAGTCCAGAGCATGAGTTGACAATGACTAAGATGTACTTTTATGCACCAGCAGGTGCCACAGGACCACAGTGGTCCAGGTACACACATTGTAGTGGTTTGTTGGAAATTAAGAAGAGTGTCTATGATGGGCAATTGACAGGGGACCCTTTTGTTTTCTGACAGATGCCACAGCAAAGGACATACTGTTTGGTCTGTTTGTATGGACCTGGCCACCAATAGCGTGCTTATAGTAGAGAAGAAGCATGGGCAGAAGCAACTCCCTCATGTGCTGCTTTAATCAACTCAGGTCTGTGGTCTTTGTTGGGATCATATGACCACCAATCCTTAGTATTGATACTAGGGCAGTATTTAGGCTAAAAATGCAGTAGGAATATTTGACAGGATATGCCTGTGGCATGGGCTTGCTTTCAACTGAAGCTTTCACAGCAGCCTTTGCTTCATCATCTAACCTCGTCCGTGAATGAGTTATTGCAGCAGCAGAAGCCGTAGCTACTGCTGACTTCGATGCTTCATCAGCCAAGGTATTGCCTGTAACGTGTATTCCAACACCTTGATGTCCCAATGAATGAACTACATGGATGTTGGGTACGTTTCTTTCAGAACCCCTACTTTCCCCCACAATAATCTGTGTTTGATGGTGTTTCCCTTAGAATCTCTGATCTCATTCTGGAGTCAGTATTGCAGATATGCATTGAAGGACTGGACGCAATAGTACAAATCAATGGCAATTAATGCAAATTGTCCTGGCTCCGAGTGCTCCAGTGCCATCAACAGAGCCTTAAGCTTTGCTAGTTGTGCAGTGCAGTCCCCTAAGGTCTGTGTGTCAATATGTTGAGGATGGTATTCACCATCCTTCATGTAGCCACTAACAACCACACAGGCGGTGGAGTACTGATGTTTAGCGCCTACTGCTGGTTGGGCTGAACCGTCAGTGTAAATAATTGTCTGATATTGGTTAATGGGCAACATGTTTGCTGGAACTGGGTATTCTAGTTCATATTCAAGAAATTCTTGAGTTTGTAATTTAGGATCGAAAACATGGTCAACATCAGTGGCTGTCAGAGACGTTGCCCATTGAATCCAAAGTGGATGTAGTGCCTTTGCATTAAGAACACTGGCTTTTGTGTCAGCCTAAAGAGCTGGAATCAGAGATCAGGCAATAATGCTTTTATGAACAGCAGTCAGAATTCTTTCTGTGGGATCAAATTGTTGTTCGGGTGTGGAATACAGATGTGATTTGTATGCTATAGGGATGGTATCACCCTCATTGAATGTTACACAGGTGAAACCAATGGCGTCAGCAATTACTCTGATGACCAAATGTGGTTTGTTGTACCTTGTGTGTAAGTATTTTGCTGCAGGCATGTCTTGTTGTAATGCTCTAAGAATTTGTGTGTTCAACTGTCGAAATATTTACTTGAAAAGTCAGGAGGTATTACATCATATAATGGTTTAATGTGTTGTGCATTAACTGGAATATAAGTTCTGCAAAAGTTTTAAAAGTCCAACAGTGATTGGAGCTTTTTCATAGTGTTTGGTGGTTGCAATTGAGAGCTCTTTTCAAGAAAGTGGGGAGCATGGCTCTTTCCTTCGTCTGATGGTATGTATCCCAAAAAATAAGACAGGCTATTTTAGTTTTTTTTAAATTACATTTGTAGCCTAATTCGGCAAACCCCACAACAATGTGGTTCACTCGTCTTATATGTTGAACGAGATCATCATCCATAAGATAGATATCATTTACATAGGACAATGCCTGACCATCAAGTAAACATGAAGTAACACGAAATGAAAACAATCCTGGACAGTTTTCATACCCTTGTGGGAGTCTGCAAAAATTTTTTTGCGAGCCTTAAGCGCTAAAACTTGTTAAATCCCTTCTTTCAGGTCCTCTGTTTTGGTAGAAAAAAATGTTGGAAATATCCAAGGTTGTCTTGTATTTTTGGCGTCTATATTGTTAATAAGTGCTGTACTGTTTGCATTTTGAATGGCAAATGTGCGTGTATGACTATTTAAATTGCTACAATCTAAGAATGGTCTGGTTTAGCTACAGGGAACAGCGGGGTATTCATTGGTGAGACACAGGTTTCAATTACGTCAGGTACTCTAGCTGTGTGAGGATTTCCCTCACGGGTGCCTTTGCTTCATCTTTAATAGGAAATTGGGGCTGAGGTTGTGGTTGGGACATAATTGGTATTAAATGGTAAGGAGAATCTTTATCCCACTCTACATGGTTGTGATGCCTGCGCTTATGCCCCATAAATAACACAAGCCTACCTGAGCTTTACTAGAACGAGGGGCGAGAAAGACGGTTCAATGACCTCTTCCCCATATGGGAGATTACAGGCAAATTCTGTTGGCCAATCTTTTTGACTTTACAAAAAGGCCCAGCCCAAAGGAACTTCCACAGGGTGGAAAAAAGGGATTTTTTTGTGTGAAAACCCCTCACCCACTGGGTTACCCCTTGGTGGCATGCTTCATCATTGGATTTCCTCCTGTTCTACTGCAGAATGAGGCGTGCTACGACCAATGGAATTTGTGGGAGCACTGTTGTAGTTTTATCAGTGTGAATACTAAGAGGGATAGGAGTGGTGGGTTCTTAGGTGAGTTAAACCTACCTAACTCTGGATGGTATTACTAATTTAATATGTCTCACAGGGGTGGTATGGTTAAAAGAGGGGTGTTAGAGGTGGGGTATATTATGTACCTTACCTCCTAAACGGTTTACATGTTTGGGAATCTACCCCTAGACTCCTTTTCAGGACCAAGGTGGACTCCCTAGTGTCATTCCTTGATTAACTACGACTAGTGAAAGCACTAATATTAAATGCTCTGTGGTATGATGTGGTACATAGGACTAAAGTAAAGTAAGACCCATTGGTAATGATGCCCTTCTGGAAAACCTATGGAAAATGAAAGAAGAAAGGTCGCTACTTGTGCTACTTATGGGTGTGGGGCTATTACAACCACCACCGTGCTTGTGGAAAACGGCACATGTGAGTCACATAAAAATACACAAAAAAGAGGGAGAAGGAGGTTGTGGGGCTAGGTCTGTCCTCCTTAAAGCCTAACATTATAAAAGAGGTCCAGCAAAAAGAACTACCACAGGATGGATAGGAAAAAGGATTTTCCTGTTAGAAAAAACCTCACCCACCAGGGTTACCTCTTGGTGGTATGCTTCATCATTGGGTTTCTCCCCATTCCGCTACAGAGCGGGCGTGCTACGACCTACGGGATACATGGGAGCACTGATGTAGTCTTGTCAATGTGAATTACAGGAGGGAAAGAAGTGGTGGGGTCTTGGGTGAGTTAAAAATACCTGTCCCCTAGTAATTCCAGTGAGTTACTAGATCTCTTGGAGGCAGTATGTTTTAAAAGGGGCTGCAGAAGTGGGGGATGTACTGTACCTGACTTCCTAGTCTACATGTTTCAGAGCCTTACCCCTAGGCTCCTATTCAGGACCAAGGTGGACTTCCTGGTGCCACTCCTTTTTTTTTTTTTTTTGTCCTCATTTCGTCACCCACGCTTTGGTTAAAAGGGAAAAGCACAGGGCACGGGAAACAACAACATGCCTCCAGGTATATGATCCATACCACAGTTGAGCCGTCCCACCTGTTCTACTTGTTGTTCTTTTCCCAATCGTATGCCATCGACCAAGTATTATTACTTTCTTAGACCTGATCATAACCAAAGCAGCACCCAAAAGGGGAAGGGGAGTTCTAATCATTGGACTTAAGATTTCAAGATTTCAGGAGGATGAGACCAAACAAAAAAAAGACCTATACAACACAAAATGATACACTATTGATAAACATTTTCCCAGTACATCCAAAAATTGTCTTTTCTAGAAAGGGGACCTCGTTGTTCCATTATACACATTCGATTTACAGATGTTTGCCAGTCCAGAGCACGGGAAGAGGTTCAATCCATTTACGACATATTTCTCGTCTAGCTAAAAGGATTAATATAAACAACAAATGTTCCTGGTGTACTGACAATCTCTGGTACTTTATACCCTGTTCACAAACCCCAAACACCACCATAGAGAGATTTAATTCTAAGTTAACGTTAAAGATTACCTTTAAGATGTTTCCTATATCCCCCCAATAATTCAACAACCTAGAACACTGCCAAAACATATGAATATCATCTGCCTTGTCTTCCCCACATCTTGGATAGTTTTTCTGAATTTTCCCAATAGCTGTTAACCTAGCCGGTGTCCAATAAACCCTATGGAGTGTGAACAGGTGATTTTTCTTCAACCCTGCTGGATTAGTAGTAAACCACAGTTCTGAACAGGACTTTTGCCACAATGCTATAACATCTAGGGTTGGAAAAATCGCCCCCCACTTCGACAAGGGAAGGGATGCACTATCCTCTGCTGTTTCCAACAAAGCATGGTACCACAATGCAACCTCTTTATTAATGATTTTCCTTTTTAATTTCCCTTCCCATACGCACCTCCCTATTTCTCCTGTTCGTTGAGATTTTACCCAACTAGATATCTGAAAATACTTAAATCTGGAAACTGTCCCTCCAGTACCTTCCTGGAATGCAGACCAACTTAACAATTCAGATCCTTCTATTATCTGACCCCATCTTACCATCCCGCTCACTCTCAAGGGAATTGATAATTTGTCAATAAAGCATTCAGGGGTACCAGGTGAATCCCAGATGGGAGCAGAACTACAAAAATAAGGTATCTCTAACGCCCTCCGAAAATACATCCAAACATTACATGCATGTCTGGGGAGCTTCAAACGTACCTTCTTAAAGTACTTAGGGTGTCCAAATTTATATAGGAAATGATGTGCTCCTTCCTCAAGATGTGCCGTTAAAGCTCTCCAGACTAAATCATACTCTGACTTCTTATTCAATAAAATTCTAATGTTTTTTAGTTGAAAGGCCAAATAATACCTAAACAAGTCCAGAGACGTAATACCCCCCCACTCTTTTTTTCTACTCATCTTTTTCCACGAAATCCTTACTCCCTTGGAAGCCCATACAAATGAGGATAAATCCCCCTGTAGTTTTTTAAACCAGCTCTTCGTAAACTCTAGTGGAATAGTGTTAAACATAAAGGTAAATTTTGGGAGAATACACATCTTCAAAATGTTAGATCTTCCGATTATCGTAAGAGGAAGAGCGGCCCACGCCTTTAGCAGTTTTTTGGTTTCCCTATATGTTATGTCAAAATTCAATTTAGCTACCTCATTAAGATCAGTTGTTAATCGAATACCCAAGTATCTAATCTCCTGTTTAACTAAAGGAGAAGCATAAGTCAAGTTCCAACACATTATTTCCGTCTTTTCCGTGTTTATACTGTAACCGGAAAATCTACCAAATTGTTCCATCAAGGTGTTGACCCTAGGTAAAGTAGACCTGACATCACTCGTATATATCATCAGATCGTCTGCATATAACGCTACTTTTTTTTCCCAACTCCCAATTCGAAATGGAGTAATGTCCTTACAAGACCGAAGTAAAGTAGCCAAGGGTTCAATGTATAAATTGAAAAGCAAGGGAGATAGGGGACACCCCTGTCGCGTACCCCGCCAGATCCTAAATTCCTGTGATAATTGCCCATTGACCAGGACTCTCGCTGAGGGGCATCTATACAATTCCCCTACCGCCCTAACAAAAGGGATTCCCAAGCCCGCTTTTTCCAGCACGGCCCTTAAGAAAAACCAGTTAACACGATCAAAGCCTTTGCCGCATCAAAAGTCAAGATCGCCAATGGAGCCTTTTCTTGTTCCACCAGGTCTATTGCAGCAAATAACTCGTGAGTTACCTCATGGAGTTGCGTCCCCTTCATAAAACCCTTTTGATCCAAGTGAATCAGATTGCCAATGGCTCTCCCCAATCTCCTAGCTAAAATCCCTGTATAAAGTTTGTAATCCGCATTCAACAAGGAGATGGGCCTATAGGATGAACACGACGTTGAGTCCTTACCTGGCTTTAACAATAAACAAATTATCGCCTCTCTCCAGGAATTAGGTATGTGGGCCCCTTCTACCAACATAGAATTAAATAACTCTAATAAGAATGGAATAAGTTCATCCCCCAAAACCTTATATAATTCATTAGGTAGATTATCTGGACCAACTGCCTTTCCTTTTTTCAACGCCTTTATGCCTTCAACAAGCTCAGCCTCATTTATCTTACAATTCAATAAGAGCATTTCAGATTCCTCTAAAGCTGGGAGATACGCTTTATCTAAGAATTCTCTGACCGACTATTCCGAATTAACCAAGCTTTCTGAATATATTTCCTGAAAAAAGGATAAAAATGCCCCCTCGATCTCTTCTTGCTCCATACAGATCTGGTTCGTAAGATCAGATTTAACTGATAAGATATGCCTTTGAGAAAGGTCAGACTTAACCTTCCACGCTAACAGTTTACTACAACCTTCTCCATATTCATAGTGTGCATATCGACTACTTTCCCACTTTAACCTACTGCGATTCTCCAAAAAAGCATCTAAGCTAATCCGAACCTTTTCCTCTTGGCATATCTTCTCCTCTAATAGATCGTTTTTCCCTTCTAATCGTGCATTATGCATTGAGGCTTGAAGAGTTTTTAGTAACGATTCCATATTTCCCAGCTTTTCCCTTTCTTCCCGATACTTATATGTTGCCAGGCTCACTAACCTCCCTCTTATATAGGCCTTAAACGCATCCCAAACACACCATAAACTTGCTGTTCCTTGATTCAAGTAAAAAAAATCTCTTGTATCTTTTTTTAACACTTCTACTATTGAGTCGTCTAGGAATAAAGCGCGATTAATTGTACTCCTAATACCCTTACTTATGACCCTGATGTCCAAGTGTAGTATTACTGCTGAATGATCTGAAAGGTGTGCTATGTTGTGTGCTACCCTTCTCACCTATGGGCATAAACTTTTATGTATTAGAAAAAAATCTATTCTAGATCTATGCCCATATTTTTTATTGTAAAATGTGTATCTATCTCCTTCGCCCCCTCTCCAATGCCATACATCTACCAGACCTAAATCCTGCATGGCTTGTCTCACCAATGCCCTCGTTTTAGGTGAATTAACCATGCCCCGGGGGGTTGACTTATCATGAGCAGGATCTAACAGTATATTAAAATCCCCACCTAATACCACTGGGTACCTAGCTAACAGTAAAATATTAAATAGATCTTGAAATGGCGTTGAATCATCAATATTTGGCCCGTAGTAACCCGCCACTGTGACCCAGTAACCGCATACACACAGTTCTACCACTACCCATCTTCCCCTAGAGTCGACTTGCACCGCTCCTACCTTAAACCTTGTAGATTTTTTAATCAGGACTGCCACACCTTTTATTGTACTAGTTTGGGAAGAACCTACACTGAAAGAAACCCAGTTCAACCGTTTAAGCCAGCGCTCCCACTCACTTTGTTGAAGATGGGTTTCTTGCAATATAATGATCTCCTCCTCCGCCAATCGTAAATATTCAAAGATCTTCCTCCTCCTACCTAGCACCCTTAAACCATTCACATTCCAAGAGAGGAATTTCAACCTTAAATTGCCATACTTAGACATTCCTAAAGGGAAGGAAAATAAAAATCATGAACACAGAACCCCCCATCCTATTCAGGCAAGTTATGAGGACTTTCTTATATTTATCGTTTTCAACCCACCTAACCCAAACCAAACCCCTACACCCAGTGCGTCCCACACCCACACCCAACACCAACACACCACCAAACCCGCCCCCCCCCCAGGGGAACCCTCCCTATTTCTACTAGGATAACCATCCTGTTATCCTCACTTCGAACTCCCCGTCGGACGGGACTTTCCACTAGATCTTATTGAGACGCCTTAATCTGGTCTATAAATGTGCTGACCTCCCCGGGGTCTCTCATATTATACATTTTATTCTTCCACATGATACGGAGAGCGGCCGGGAACCTTAATTGGACTGTAGCCCCAAGAGCACGAAGCTCCCGCATAAAGTTTCTCAGTTCCCACTGCCTATCTAACGTTGCTTTAGACACATCTGATCTTATCCTAAAAGACCAATCCCCCTTGGGGAAAACCCCAACTTTAAGTGCTTCAGACAAGATTCTTTCCTTAATAGAGTATGTATTGAAGTTTATCAAAATCCTCCTGGGGTTTTTCCTTCCGGGATTTTTCTTGAACGGATCACGATGGACTCTCTGAATATCCTCTTCCAGATGAATCCCTACTATATTAGGGAAGACCTCCTTAATCAAAGCGATCACATAGCCCTTAATGTCTACCCCTTCCACTCCCTCCGGGACTCCCAAAAGCCTAATATTATTTCTCCTCATGTTGTTTTCCAATGTCTCTAATCTATCCTGCAACATCTTTTCTCCACGTTTTAATTGTAAAATATCCTTAGATTGAGCTAACACGCGCTCCTCATGGGCCTCCACCACAGCCTCCAGCTTACCCAACCCGTCTGTTAGCAAATTGATTTTACTTTTCAAAGCTTCACAGGCTTCCCGAATCCTAGTTTGATTAGTTTCTGAAATCTCAAATTTTTCCCTAATCTCTTTAGTAAGAGAGATTAACAAAGCCTGTACATCCATGTCGTGAGATGTTGATCCACTAGAGGGATTACCCTCTGCTTCTAACAAGGCTAATGTCTTAGAAGAGCCCTCTCTCTGCCTATCTAGTTCCTTGTCTGATGGATTTTGGGCTGAACCTACAGCTAAACAGCCTTCAGCTAGATGTAATGCCCCTAACTCGCCTAGGACCGGTTGCGCGTCTGCCATGACTTGTGGTGGAAGAATTGTAGTCTGAAAATACCTTGTGATCAAATATTCGCTCTTTCCCTGAGGCTCAATTTGACCTTCCTCCAGGAGGGGTAGGGGGTGCTCCACGAATGATATTGTACGATCAATCCCTCTTACAAAGCCCTCACCGTGAGTCTTAGGTTCGAAGTCTGCTGCACCTGTTGCTACAGTCTCGGATAGCTGAGTCCGGGGGTTAACATTCACACCAAGAGGGCCGGGCTTACTTTTCGTGGCACCAACCAAGTCTTTAACTTCTTCCCGAACACCCCTGGGGCGACGTTTATTTGGAGACATACACCTTGAGGCTCCACCACTCTCACAATCCCCTCTTACCCAACTCCCATTTAAGTTTCTTCTGGTGAAAAACCCTGGCGTCTCCGGTAAACTCCCACGAAGAGAACAGCGAGAGGTATAGGATCTCCCACGTCGCACACCCCTCACTGCTTCTGTCCAGATACTGGAGTTTGATGCCTGCTTCCAGGACACCACCTCACCACCTCTCGCCGAAGCCAACAACCCCCCCTTCTTGTTCGCTGTTTCTCTTTTTTTATTTTTCCAGACCTAGGCCGGAAAAAACAACACAGAGAGGTAAATGACGGTAATAACGTAGCCTAGTAGAAAAAACCCCCCCCCCCAAAAAAATATAATAATATATATATTTTTTTTTTAGATCACCAGCCCACCATGCAGATTTCCAGTCCCACCAAGCTGCAACCAGGGAGAAGCCAAGTTGAAAAGACTATTATCCAATATCCTTATGCCCGTGACGTACTCAAAGAGAAGGGCACTGGTAATGCTAGGAAACAAAGTACAAGGTTTAAGGAACCGACCTCTAACAAGCCCCTCCCAAAGAAAACCAAGCTAGATAATAATGCCACACTTCCTGTCGCAAGAGCTTATAAATCTGAAATAATCCAAATAAAGCAGTAATTTATGGTCTTCAGCACTTCGTACGTAACCATGCTCTACCTCACGAATACTAAATGTTAGGTAAGCGGCCTCTATTTGTCCCGCAATACAATTCAGTGTATTAGATCACTTTGATCAGTCTAGCAACAAATTTTGTAAGTATTTGTAAAGTGTCGAAGTATGCCGAAACTTAACAATTCCTGACAGAATGCAGCTTGTAAAAATGCAGTACCAAGAGGACGGTGCTCAGCTTTTCCACGAAAATTCTTGTACCTACATGTACCTACTTGTATAGCTGCGTGACAGGCGACATGTATTTGATAAAACACGATGATGAATTCTGCCTCTGACCTGCTTAAGACGGGCACCAACAAAAAAGTAAATACCCTGTTTCTCCTGGGGAGGCAGACACGTTGATAAATTCTGCCTCTGCCTGCTTAAAACGAGCACCAACCAAAAAGTAAATACCCCGTTTCTCCTGGGGAGGCAGACCGTTGTTACTGCTCCTCGCTATGCTCAGAGGATTTCCCTATTGAACGACTCTAAGGGCCCCCCAGCGCCGGTCGGGAGCTCTGGGTCTCAGACCCGGCGCGCAACGCTGATACTTTGAATGGCGTGCAGGGGAAATTCTTCCGGGTTCCCCCCTGGTGTCTCTCCAGTCTCTCCAGCCTCAACCCCCCGCCGGGGGCTCCTCCGCCGAAACGCGGAACCGCAGCAACTCTCCCGAGCGCTGGCCGGAGAGATCCGCCTTGCGTCTCGAATCACGTGATGTTTGGCGTCTCTCGTCCGACGAGAGTTCACGGGCAGCGCGTTAGCTGGCCGTCATGTTCCCCCTCTCCATTCTAAACTCTGGTGCCACTCCTTGATTGAATACCACTAATGAAAACATAAATAATACATGCTCTGTGATTTGATGCAATTCACCTTACTATTGTGGTATCATAAGATGATACCTATCATTTATGGTGTCCGTCATTGATACCTGTGGAAATACAAGAGAGGCATAGTTATAATAGCGCCCATTTGTAATGGGCCGCTATAAATTTTGTTTGTGGGTGTGGTGCCACCTATTTGCAAACTGCACCCCGCTCGTGGGAAACAACATTTGTGAATATCAGGACTTGGAGACTTAAGTACTCTCACAATCAACAGTACAGGACATACTACATTTAAAACTTTTAAATATGTAAACATGTGAAACACACCAAACAGCACACACATAAAATAGACAAATACAAGACATACTACACTTAGAAAAACATATCAGCACACTTCAACATGTGAGGCTCCTCTAAGAAACACACGTGGTGCATGCATGACTTACTTTTTAGTGTCTACGCTTTCGCATCATAAATCCACTGGGAGAGGGATGTGTATGTAATCACACACTGAAAATATATGCAGCATATTTAGACTCACCGAATGGCCGCTACCACTGCGCGTCGTCAAAAGCTTTAAGAGCACTTACCTTGTCAAAGCGACACTCCTGCTTTTTGCCTAATGCTCACCTCCCTGGGGTCTGAAACCCATCAGACTTGAGATTGTTTCTTTGTTTTGCCCCTCAGGTGTTCTTGACCTGTTCCTAAAAAAGGACGGTAAAGTGAATAATGATCTCCATAGGAATCTTTTTGGCCAATAAGATATCATAAATGGTAGTTATGCAATCCCAAAAGATATCATCAATTGTGTGATCAATGTTTCCTTCTAATTGTATTTTCAGTTTATACACCCTGTCGGGTGGGGAGACGCGCATGTCTACTGTTTTGACTTATAAAGTCATTCGTTGCTTTCACCAGCCTGGTGAACTGTTGTAAGTAGGTCTCGGTGAAACTCTTTGGCAGCTCACATTCTTGATCCTGTTGAGGAACCTTCCGGAGCTGCTGGGGACCAGCCAAAACTACTGCTTCCCCTTTAAGATGACTTAATATTATTGAAGACACAGTGGCAAAATTGCACATTAATTGCATCCCCAAATCCAGTGCCAGGCAGCCCCATAGTCATCTTGCATTTGAAATAACACTTCCAGAAGATGGGCAAGTGTTGGAGTTCTATGTGCGGTGGTTTGTAGTGTGGCAAATACAGCGCCCCAAGTGTTGCACTTATCCACTAAGGGAACCATCCCAGTGGCAAGCACATAGTGAGAATTCTATGTTTATCTTGAGATCACATATGGGGAAACACTGCCTCCAGCGCATTTGTTTTTTGAGCTAACCAAAACGAAATTTCTTCCTGTTTGGCGGGTACTTTACCCATAATTGAATGGACAGTTACAGGGTTAATGCCTGGTGTGACTGCTTGTGGTTGCACCGGTGCAGTGCGTGTTGGATTTAATGTTTGCATTACAAATTGTACTAATAGTCTACATATTGTGACTAGCTAATTATATATGTGGCGAACCTCAGCTAGTGCAAAGGTGCCTGTATCAGAATGTGGTGTGTATGTGGCTAACTGGCCAGGTAGTGTCTTCATTACTTAAAGGAACAAGCCTAAAGTGCAGTGGTGTATGGGGTAGGGTGCCATCAAATCAGTGATGGTGGTCTTGAAAAGATAGAGGTATCTGTAAACAAGCATATGTTCTGCATTGTGCAGGTACATTAGCTGTAGTGTAATTATGTAATGTGTTGTTGTTCCCATCTGTAGGAAAGTACCATCTTGCCTGGCATGTTACCCCCATTTTTCACTGTATATATGTTGTTTTAGTTGTATGTGTCACTGGGACCCTGCCAGCCAGGGCCCCAGTGCTCATAAGTGTGCCTGAATGTGTTACCTGTGTTATGACTAACTGTCTCACTGAGGCTCTGCTAATCAGAACCTCAGTGGTTATGCTCTCTCATTTCTTTCAAATTGTCACTAACAGGCTAGTGACCAATTTATATTGGCTTACTGGAACACCCTTATAATTCCCTAGTATATGGTACTGAGGTACCCAGGGTATTGGGGTTCCAGGAGATCCCTATGGGCTGCAGCATTTCTTTTGCCGCCCATAGGGAGCTCTGACAATTCTTACACAGGCCTGCTACTGCAGCCTGAGTGAAATAACGTCCACGTTATTTCACAGCCATTTTACACTGCACTTAAGTAACTTATAAGTCACCTATATGTCTAACCTTTACCTGATAAAGGTTGGGTGCTAAGTTACTTAGTGTGAGGGCACCCTGGCACTAGCCAAGGTGCCCCCACACTGTTCAGGGCCAATTCCCCGGACTTTGTGAGTGCGGGGACACCATTACACGCGTACACTACATATAGGTCACTACCTATAGCTTCACAATGGTAACTCCGAATATGGCCATGTAACATGTCTATGATCATGGAATTGCCCCCTCTATACCATCCTGGCATAGTTGCCACAATCCCATGATCCCAGTGGTCTGTAGCACAGACCCTGGTACTGCCAAACTTCCTTTCCCGGGGTTCCACTGCAGCTGCTGCTGCTGCCAGCCCCTCAGACAGGCTTCTGCCCTCCTGGGGTCCAGCCAGGCCTGGCCCAGGATGGCAGAACAAAGGACTTCCTCTGAGACAGGGTGTTACACCCTCTCCCTTTGGAAAATGATGTGAAGGCAGGGGAGGAGTAGCCTCCCCCAGCCTCTGGAAATGCTTTCATGGGCACACATGGTGCCCATTTCTGCATAAGCCAGTCTACACCGGTTCAGGGACCCCTTAGTCCTGCTCTGGCCCGAAACTGGACAAAGGAAAGGGGAGTGACCACTCCCCTGACCTGTACCTCCCCTGGGAGGTGCCCAGAGCTCCTCCAGTGTGCTCCAGACCTCTGCCATCTTGGAAACAGAGGTGCTGCTGGCACACTGGACTGCTCTGAGTGGCCAGTGCCATCAGGTGACGTCAGAGACTCCTTCTCATAGGCTCCTTCAGGTGTTGCTAGCCTTTCCTCTCTCCTAGGTAGCCAAACCCTCTTTTCTGGCTATTTAGGGTCTCTGTCTCTTGGGATTCCTTAGATAACGAATGCAAGAGCTCATCCGAGTTCCTCTGCATCTCTCTCTTCACCTTCTGCCAAGGAATCGACTGCTGACCACGCTGGAAGCCTGCAAAACTGCAACATAGTAGCGAAGACGACTACTGCAACTCTGTAACGCTGATCCTGCCGCCTTCTCGACTGTTTTCCTGGTGGTGCATGCTGTGGGGGTAGTCTGCCTCCTCTCTGCACTAGAAGCTCAGAAGAAATCTCCCATGGGTCGACAGAATCGTCCCCCTGCAACTGCAGGCACCAAAGAACTGCATCACCGGTACCTTGGGTCTCCTCTCAGCACGACGAGCGAGGTCCCTTGAATCCAGCAACTCTGTCCAAGTGACTCCCACAGTCCAGTGACTCTTCAGTCCAAGTTTGGTGGAGGTAAGTCCTTGCCTCCCCACGCCAGACTGCATTGCTGGGAACCGCGACTTTTGCAGCTACTCCGGCCTTCGTGCACTTCCGGCGGAAATCCTTTGTGCACAGTCCAGCCTGGGTCCATGGCACTCTAACCTGCATTGCACGAACTCCTAAGTTGTCCTCCGGCGACGTGGGACTCCTTTGTGTGACTTCGGGTGAGCACCGTTTCACACATCCTCGTAGTGCCTGTTTCTGGCACTTCTGCGGGTGCTGCCTGCTGCTGAGAGAGCTCCTTGTCTTGCTCGACGCCCCCTCTGTCCCCTGACGCAATTGGCGACATCCTGGTCTCTCCTGGGCCACAGCAGCATCCAAAAACACTAACTGCACAATTTGCAGCTAGCAAGGCTTGTTGGCAGTCTTTCGGTGGGAAAACACTTCTGCACGACTCTCCACGGCATGAGGGATCCGTCCTCCAAAGGGGAAGTCTCTAGCCCTTGTCATTCCTGCAGAAACCTAAGCTTCTACTGTCCAGTAGCAGCTTCTTTGCACCCACAGCTGGCATTTCCTGGGTATCTAACCATCTCCGACTTGCTTGTGACTTTTGGACTTGGTCCCCTTGTTCCTCAGGTACCCACAACTGGAAATCCATTGTTGTTGCATTGTTGGTTTGTGTCTTTCCTGCAGAATTCCCCTATCACGACTTCTATGTCCTTTGGGGAACTTTAGTGCACTTTGCACTCACTTTTCAGGGTCTTGGGGTGGGCTATTTTTCTAACCCTTACTATTTTCTAATAGTCCCAGCGACCCTCTACAAGGTCACATAGGTTTGGGGTCCATTCGTGGTTCGCATTCCACTTTTGGAGTATATGGTTTGTGTTGCCCCTATCTCTATGTGTCTCCATTGCATCCTATTGTAACTATACATTGTTTGCACTGTTTTCTAATACTATTACTGCATATTTTGGTATTGTGTACATATATCTTGTGTATATTTGCTATCCTCATACTGAGGGTACTCACTGAGATACTTTTGGCATATTGTCATAAAAATAAAGTACCTTTATTTTTAGTATATCTTTGTATTGTGTTTTCTTATGATATTGTGCATATGACACTAGTGGTACTGTAGGAGCTTCACTCGTCTCCTAGTTCAGCCTAAGCTGCTCTGCTAAGCTACCATTATCTATCAGCCTATGCTGCTAGACACCCTATACACTAGTAAGGGATAACTGGGCCTGGTGCAAGGTGCAAGTACCCCTAGGTACTCACTACAAGCCAGTCCAGCCTCCTACATTGGTTGTGCAGCGGTGGGATAAGTGCTTTGAGACTACTTACCACTCTTGTCATTGTACTTTTCATAAGAGAAAAATATACAAAACAAGTTCAGTGTATGTACACCTAACCAAAAAGTTTTGCATTTCTTTTCTCACTTCTTTTCTAAAGTGCTGAAAAGTACTTCTAAACTTTCTAAAAGTTCTTAAAAGTTTAAAAAGTTTTTTTTTTCTGTCTTTCTAAAAGCTCTAAAAACTTTTTCTCACTTTTTCTGTCACTTAAACTCTTTCTAAAATGTCTGGCACAGGCCAAAATGTTGATCTGTCCAAACTTGCATATGACCACCTTAGCTGGAAAGGAGCAAGGAGTCTCTGTGTAGAAAGAGGTTTGAGTGTAGGGAAGAATCCTTCCTTGGAATTATTGCTTAACATGCTTAGAGAACAAGATAAGGCCAAAAGGGCCCCATCTGTTGAAAAAGTAGCTAATGGTTCCCAATCTGATCCAGGGACTCCCCTAGGAAAAGATTCAGGAAAGAAACTTCATAGCCTGCCCATTACTAGACAGTCTAGCATAGTTGGTACTGAGGTTGAGTCACACCATACAGATAGTGTTGTCTCACATCATAGCAAGAGCATTCATTCTCACCACAGTAGAAGTGATGTTTCTGTTAACCAAGCTGTTAGGGTGCCTTCTGTAAGGGACAGGTCTCATTCTGTCCATTCTCATCATACTTCTGTTTCTAGGCATGTCCCACCCACCCACCCTGATGACAGATTGTTAGAAAGGGAGCTCAATAAGTTGAGAGTGGAACAAACCAGACTGAAGCTTAAGAAGCAACAGCTGGATTTGGATAGACAGTCCTTAGAACTAGAGAAATCTACTGCTGGAAAATTGACCCAAGAATAAAAAAATGTCTGTTCTATAGGAAGGATGAGCCTCAACTACAAAAGTAACATTGCCTCCCTGAGGTCATGTTCTAGTAAATGATTAATAAGAGGGGGTCTTCATGTTTACTACAATTACCACCTGGTTTGGGTTAGCCGTATTGAGTGTATTTTGTTCAGAGATAAGGACACCAAATAGGGATTGATCCTTTTAACTTTCAAGCTTGAACAACCTGCACCCTCAAATAGGTACTACCTATCTAGCTGTGGAGGAAATCCTCAACCCCATGGACGTCTCTGTATATAGTGTTGAGGTGTCTTTCGAACGTAGTGAAACAGAGATACTCAGGAAGATCTGAAAATCAGTGCATGACCAAAAGTTGGCAGCGCCATGTCGCGTTGGCTCTCATTGTACCAATGAGGCTGCTAGATTTGGGTGGCAGCATCACCTGAATTGTGAGGAACTGTGTTCGATTCCACACCATCTGACAACAGTTGGCCTAATCCTTCCCATACCTGAGTATGGCACTAATGAAGAAGCCTGTTGTCCATTGAGACACCTTCCCCATATAGGACAGGGGACTGACAGTTTCATCAAGCAGCTGTAGCAAAGTCAAACAGCATGCAGTGGCAGTCAACTGGCTGGAACATCCCTCTAACATATAAGGGGCAGAGAGATGTTTTATAATAAAACAGCTAGGGCCATATGTATGAAAAAATGGCCTTGCGAATCGCAAATAGCGATTTTTAAGAAATCGCTATTTCCGAGTCGCAATTGGCCATGTAACAAAATTGCGATTCGGAATTAGCGATTTCTTAAAAATCGCTAATTGTGGTTTGCGAGGCCCATTTACTAAATCACAATTTAAATTTTCACAATTGCTAATTTTTACCGATTCGGTACAAAATTGCAAATTGCGAGAAATTTCGAGAAAGCACACCTTCAGGTGCCTGATGACATCACAAGCAGGAAGTGAGTCATCCCAGGCAGTTTCAGGTGCCACACCCAAACCAGCTTCCTGAGAGAGAGCAGCCCAGCCACACAGAGCACCACTCTGAAGGAGGCAGCACACCTGAGCAAGGATGGACACCTCAGCCCAAGGAAAGGAGAAGGGAGAGAGAAAGAGAAAGCTCAAATTCAGCGAGCAAGAGCTTGAGGTGCTGACAGAGGAGGTGGTCAGGAGCCATGACCGCCATTTTGGCAAAAGCTCACTCCAGGTGCCTGAGAGTGAGAAAAGGAGACTCTGGGCAGACATACAAAGATCTGTGCAGTTGGAGTGGCACAGCGCTCCGAAGAAGAAATTAAGAAGAGGTGGTATGACCTGCGGTCCCATGTGAAGGAGAGGCGAGACTGACACCCATCCAGCCTCTGATTCCAACACCAGTGGGTCTCTCACCATTGCGCCTGTCCGACGCAGGCCCAGGGCACTGCCACTGACAGAGCTCAGCCAAGACTCAGATGAGCAGCAGGAAGGTCCAATTTCCCCATCACCAACAGGCAGGCGCAGCCAGATGCAGGAGGTCAGTTGTCAGCAGACCACAGCACCCCGCAGGATGGTGACAGATTCTGGTGCACAGCAGCATGAGGCAGGTGAGGGTCCCTCCTTCTTTGGTGGGCTGGAAGCTGCTATGTTGCAGCAGCAGCGCCTACAAAATAAAAGTATCCTGGGATTACAAAAGAATTTGCACCAACATGGGGGGCCTGCATCGCCAGCTTGAGTCCCTCAATTCTAACATAGAACTGCTGCATGAGGGACAGGTGCAGGCATCACAGGACACCAGAGAGCTCACAAGTGCTATGCGTGAACTATGCCAGGAGCTTCGCCATGAGAGGGTGAGCCACCACAGAAAGGAGCGCAGATTTATGAACATGTTTGGCGGCTTCTGTCGTTCTGTGAACAGGGTGGCAAATGCAACGTCACTGATTGCACGTCGTACAGTGGCTGCACAAGTGGAGGCAGCACACAGCAGCAGGGATGTTGCAAACAGACTGGTACAGATCACCAAAGTGATCGATAACATAATGGGACAGAGGTCAGCTACACCTAGTGAGCTTGCACTGGTGGACACAGAGGACAGTTCCAGCCTCAGCAGTGCAGCTGTACCAGCATTGGACACCAGACGGTGCAGTGCCAGGCACAGCACTGCCACTGAGGCAGACAATAGAGGTGTCAGTGAGGTAACTGGGCACCCAAGTGGTGTGCGTGGCCGCAAAAAATGACTGTAGCTGCCAGTGGAGTTATGTTTACACTATGACGTAATAGTGCATTACTCAGGCCCTTCATTGTTTCTAGTTTTTCACTTAATATTTTGTTGCAATTCGGCAAACAAACATTACCTGACTTAAGGTAATACATTTATTTTACTACAGGTACAGTTGTCAGTGGATTTGTGTCATTCATACTTACGTCTGAAATGGTTATGTGTGATGTCAGCACGCATTTGCCTTCCCTCTGCTGCACTGGTCCTGTCTGCTGGCTGTAGGGGTGGTATGGGATCATCATCCTCATCAGATTCAGTATCACAGATTTCTACAGGTATGCCCCTGGTGGTAGCTATATTGTGCAAGATTGCACAAGTAGCCACTATTCTACAAGTGGTCTCTGGACTGTACTGTAGTGCCCCTCCACTTTTGTGGAGGCACCAGAAGCGACTCTTCAGCAGTCCAAATGTGCGCTCCACCACGTTGCGGGTAGCCCTGTGTGCTGCATTGTATCTCCGTTCAGCAGGTGTTGCAGGATTGAGGTAGGGCGTCATCATGTAGGTGCGCACTGCGTAGGCACTGTCTCCTGGAAGGGACAGAGGGTACGATGAGTAAGTGAGCCATCTGACATCAGCATGCCATCAATGTGCCATTGTATAGAGGGACAATACCTAGTAAATATCCTTCTTCAAACTCCCCAGCTAGCAGTCTTGTGTGTAAGCCGCTGTGGCAAAAGATGTACCAATCATGTGTGCTCCCTGGGTACCTGGCCATAAGATCAGTTATGATGTAGGAAGCATTGTATATCACCTGTATATTCATTGAATGTTGGTATTTCCGGTTGTGGTACACATACTCTGTGGCTGATGGTGGACAGATTGCTACATGTGTCCCATCTACGGCACCTAGGACGTAGGGGAACTGTGCTATCTGGTAAAATGTAATTTTTGTCTGCTGTATTTCCTGTGGGGTGTGGGGGAATCTGATAAACTGGTGTAGTTTGCTCAGCATGGCGTTGATAAATGCATTGAAAAATCTGGAGAGGGTACTCTGTGAGACCCCTCCAGCTGCTGTATGACCCCTTGATAGCTCCCAGAGGCGAGTAGGTGGAGGGCGCATAATACCTGCACATGGGTGGGTATGCTGTGAGTCCTTAGTGTTCTGCGCTGCAGTATGGGTTGTAGCTCAGCTATCAGATCAAGTATCATGGCTGAGTTCAACCTATACCTCTCATATATTTCCTCCTCTGTCAGGTTAAAAAGTGTAATGCGCACTCTGAAAATGTGCTCCTGTCTCCTCCTCCCTCTCTTCAAACCTGCCAAGATCTTCTTCCTCCTCACCATGACATAGAGTGCAGCCATGGTGGAAAAGAGTCTGAGGCATTCTGGGCCTCTTTATATAGGTTGCACCTGGTTACCACCTGGTTTCACTTAGTGGTATTTTGCATGTGCAAAATGCCATTCTGCGAAAAATCGCAATTTGCGATTTTTTGATGCATCTCTTTCCGACTTGGCTACTGGAAATACCGAATCGCAAAATGCGTCTCGCAAAACCAGGTCGCAATGCAAAAAATCGCTATTTTTGCGATTTCTTATTTTTGGTCTGTGAATGCCTTTCATGCATCGCAGACCATGTTTTTGCACTCGCAAACAGTCGAATTTTGCGATTCGCACCGTTTGCAAGTGCAAAAAAGTTTCATACATCTGTCCCCTAGTGTTTTACGTATGTTTCTGTGAAACGTTAGAGACGCAATGTACCATTTTATGCAGGCAACCTTATTTTGTCACAGTCATGAACAAAGCACAGAGTGAAAGAATGCTGTGCAGAGAAACACAAATGAATTCCTGGGCAAAAGAACAGCAAGAAAGAGGAAAATAAAGTATCACCACAAATGTGATCGCATCTAAAAGAATAAAATGGAATAAAATGAAATGTAACTAGGCTAAAGGTCATAAGCAGCAATCATATTTGTTAAAATGACGTGCCCAAAACACAACTAAAATGGCTTCATTGCAGTAGATATTGAGAGGGGCCAAGTCAAGATAGAATACTTACCATATCAAACAACACACAAAGCAATGGCACCCCAATTAGATTATCACCCACATATCCATCCATTGAACATCTCTCCTTGTCCTGGTTCACACAAACACTGCTCCCAAAGTCAGATCTTGCCAACCACAGCAAATGGATCAACAATATGGGTGAATCAAACACAACTGTAGGCATGCATTACAAATTACTCAGGAACAACAAAAAGGTAAAAACCTAATGGCAGGAAAAATCTGTACCCAAAAAACAACTTGGGTTTATTAAAGAACTCCAAATATGAGGAAAAAGACCAATGGCCAGTCCACAAATAACAATTCATGCATACTGCTGTGTACCACAACTTGACTCTCTGATCACTGCCATGAGAACTTCCACAGGAAGGGGAATCAGGTAGGCATGCCAGGCACTTCAATGATCATCTTTGGGTGGATTGTGGTCAGATTTAGGATGGGTGGGTTTGGTTTTGGGAGGGGTGGACTTAGGTTTGGGAGGGGTGGGCTTCTTCTTGGGGGTGGGAGGCGTATGGCTAGTTTTAGGGGCGAGGCAGGTGTGACAGGGAGTGGGTTCAAAGGGGTAAGAGCAAGGTCAAACAGCAAACTTTATTTGGGAAAACGGGTAGGGTCTGCAGAAGTTTAGGGATTGGGAGGTTGAGGAAGTGCTTGTGCCAACTGTGGGTGTTGCTGGTGTGTGTGTCTGAGGTAAGCTTGGGTTTGGGTGGTGTCTGTTGCATGTGTGAGTCTGGGCATTTGTGTCTTTTGGGGGGCTGTGAGGTAGAGGTGGTGGCTGTGTCTTTGGGTGTTGGGGTGGTATCTGGGGGTATGATGTGTGGGTCATTGGGGTGGTGCTGGGGTATGGAGTGTGTGGTGTTTGGGTCAGTGGGTATTAGAGTGGTGCCTGGGGATATGGTGTGTGTGTTGTGTAGATCTGTGGGTGTTGAGGTGGTGTCTGGGGGTATGGTGTGTGGTGTGTGGGTCTGTGGGGGTGGGCTGGTGTCTGGGGGTATGTTGTGTGTGTTGACTGTGTCTGTGGCTGTTTGGGTGGTGTCCGGGGGTATGGTGTGTATGATGTGTGGGTCTGTGGGCATTAGGGTGGAGTATGGGGGTATGGTGTGTATGGTGTGTGGGTCTGTGGGGGTGGTGTCTGGTGGAATGGTAGGTGTGGTGATGTGTGTGAGTGACTGTTGAGTGATTGTGTGCAAGTGTGTCTTGTGGTGCTTGTGCTTAGGTGTGCTGCTTGTGTGTGTTGAGGCGGGTTGCGGGTGATGTTTGTGTGTTTGGGACAGAGGGAAGAGGGAAATTGGATGGGAACACTTAGGTGGTAGGGGGTAGGATTTTATGGGGTAGAAGGCTGCCATTATTGAGGAGGCCATAGCCTGAAGAGATCTCTGTAGGCCAGACATGGCACTATGAATGCCTTCCAGGTATGCAACCACCTGCTGAAGCTGGCTGTCCTGCACTTGGATGGCATTCAGAATAGCAATCTGACCAACAGAGATATTCATCAGGAGGTCAATAGCCTCCTCACTCAGGGCAGCAGGGGTAACAAGGGCAGGGCGTGAGGTGCCTGGCGTGAAAGAAATGCCCACCCTCTTGGGTGAGTGAACACGGCCAACTGGGTGAGTAACAGGGAGGTTGGAGGTGAAACTAGGAGTGACAGGAAAGGATGTAACAAGTACAGGTCCTGATGGGTCTGTCACCACTAGGGAATGGCCACTGGAGAAAGAATCTGAAGATGATGATGTTGATCCCGTGTCTGTGACACTTCCCTCACCCTCAGCGCCACTGGGTCTCTTTGTGTCAGATGTACTGTTGCCAGCAGCTTTCCCACTGTTTTCAGCCCTGTCCCCTCTGCTTGTCTGTGCTGATTCTGAAATTACAAAGACAACTAGAGTCACTACATGTGCCTGATCACACTTGAACAACAGCTTTGATTACCAAACATTACCATAATGTACAGTTGCCCCCAGCCACAAGCTTCAACAAAGTGGCTCCAATATTTGCTACACCATATGCATGCATTCTACATGAACTGTGAACAGTTGACCACAGGAAAATCAGGATCACTGATAACTCCATTTGCATGGGTGAAGTTTTGCAATCACAAAACCCATGGAGCAAATACAAGACCTTCTCACCTTGATTGAGTTGGCTTATATAGCATCCCTTAGTAACCTGTTGTTACCAAATAGTATACCAATGCCAAGTTCAGTCTCTCATATATCTCACACAAGGCCATACATCCAGCTAATCGTCATATATCCAATACCATAGCATGTTGAAATTATGGCCAAATAATCCAGCCATGTTACAGCAACAAGTACAATAGTCGGAAGAAGGTGACATGGAAACACTCATGTCACACTGTAACAATTCCCCAATGGTCACTTCACAATAATCCATTGTCAAAATAGACTCATGGAAGTTGTACTAATGTTGCTCTGATAGACAACACATCTTGCACAGAAAAGTACACTTGTGACAACTTGGGCAAAATGTCTGGGAAATATGTCTATAAATATCCATGCAGCAATGAATCAGCTAACCCCAGGGAAATCACCTGTCTTGATTGGTACTGCTGTGAATACCCTACTCAGTTTGCATAAGTAAAAGTCAACAGTCCATTGAATGTTGTAGAGGCTCAGGGAATCTCCAGTACCTGTAGAAGACCCTTAACATGTTGCTCAATGGGAAGGCACATCACTGTCCTTTTTTGTCATGCAAATACAGATTCCCTTAGATGAATCGGTGTACACAGCCACATATGATTCCCACATTCCTGCAAGACACTCCCTGATGCATGTCAACAGTTACGTAGTGAACCTTCACCATTCAACATGTGCTAAGCACTTTACCAAATGATTCTACATCAATGGCATGGAAATGCACATAGTGAGTAAAAACTGTAGTCCGACCTGCCATGTCTTTCATTGCTTCTGCAATTGTACATGCGAAATACAAGGAGTGACGGGTGAGGATATGTGTGGGCCACCAATCAATGTTGACACACTCCTGTCTGTGGCACCACATAAACTGTAGTCCCACCACATATGTTCAATTCCAAACACATGTTAGTATGTACACATATGTGAGGGAATCAGACATCATCCCATGAAGACAGGTAGACCATGCATGAAACAACAGTGAAAATGATATGGCAAAATGAAAGGTACACATGCTAACATGTAGACAGAAGGAATGATGACAACAGTGATGCTGCCAAAATCATGTCACTGAACAGGGAAAGTATTGCTTTGTGACTACATCCAAACGGCAATGTATGCTCTGTCACATGTATGATGGCCGCCTTCATGTGAGAGACAGTAGTGAGGCACCAGCACTCGTGACACACTGAAGACAAGTGGCTTGTGGGGGACAGATGCCAATATACTCACTTGAGCAGACACATGGCTGAGTACAGAGATCTATTACCTCATGTTGGTTGTTGTTGGGGCTGACTCTGAAGACAAGTGGACTGTTGGGTACAAATGACACACACAGTAGCAAACAAAATGACCTGATTGATCACGGTACTCAGCCATGTGTTGGCCCTGAAGAGCACATTGGTAGTGGACTATAATAGGCAAGGCACATCAGCATGCACCAACTTCCATATGTACACAAACAATAACTCATCTTGTGTGTCACACATGGCCCATCTTCAATCTTTAGGGGGAGATAGCAGACTCTAACACATTAACTTGGCAATGTAACAGGCAGGAATATGCCCAGGACTCACCCCCTTGTAGCTGCAGTGCTCCCCTCAAATGCCCATCAAGATCAGGATAGGCCACTGCCAGAACGCAGGCCATCAGGGGGTCAGGCTCTGGCAAGCGTCCCATCCACATTGGGAGGACAGCTCCAGCTGGACCTCTGCGATATTCCAGGCCCTGCATTTCAGATCCTCCAACCTCATGCTACAGTGGGCAATCTGTTGCCCCCCACGGTCCGCACCTTCCGAGCGATGGCTCTCCAAATCCCTTTCTTCTGATGGGCGGAGACCGGTATGGATGCAATAGAAAACTGAAGAGATTACAATCCCATTTTTGTGGCCAACTGGTTATGTCACGCATATTTCAGAAACACCAAGCACAAAAATGTATTTGTCAACACACTACAAGTGTAAAGCACACATGCTCATAAATACAGGGACATAAATACCCACTTTTGGAGCCATCTGCAGACCTAAACCACTACCCTGCCCATGGCCTACACTGACTAAGCAAACCCACTGACATCAGGTAGCCCAGGCTCAAGCAACATATACTGTGATGTGAGCCACAATGACACACAACACACCATTGTGACTTTCTGAAGGATAAACTCCTTGGGCCTGACCGGACAGACAGATAGATTCAACCACATTGACTCAATGATTACCGTCCCTACAGGCAACTACCATAGTACAGACTGCACCCTAAGGCTTAAGTGACAATGAAAGGGAAGCCATGAGTGGCACAGGAAGTCTCTTTCCTGTGCAGGAGTGGACATATGGCCTACCCAATGTAATATCATACCACTTCAGAGTGGGTTTGTGTGGTATGTACTTAGAGCACAGGACACACCTTTTACAATATGTGGCAACCCTACAGCGATGGCATCCAAAATACTAACGTATGTTTGGTCTGGTTAGTTGCATGCAGCCAAGCTAATGAGTCAAATATCATGACCCACCCCCGAATTAACCAATTGCACTGTAGGTTTGTCACTTGTGCAATACACCCATACTGAACAAATATATTACTTATGTAAAGGTGACAACAGAGCTGTGGGAGTAAGGGACCTGTCATGAGTCAATGACACACATTGCCAATGAGGGTCAATTGAAATATGTACTAGGTCAGGGGGTTACCTCAGTACCCATTCCTAATGTAGGCAATGTACAAAGGGCTTCAGGTCAAGTCTTACCACTGAAGACTCATTTTGGCCACATCTACAGATCTACAGGGAGTGGGCCCAGGGCCACAGTTACCTAGCCACAGTACCTCTGTGAGAAACATTTGACAGGCCTTGGTCTCTGCAGGCTGAGCATTTAGAACCTACTTGACCCTCCATTTCCATCACTTCCATGCATGACAGTACATCCTGTGCCCATTCTCTATGTGGGTTCAGGGTTGTGTGGCACTCTGAAGGGCACAGTGAGTTTCACAAAGTTCTCATACAACAGTTTTTCAAGGCCAGATGTGGGCTGAGTGATCTGTGGGACTAAACACATTGCTAATGAGATCCTCACATGACTCAAACAGTGTACCTATACACCTCATGCTGCAATGTACATATGTGTTGTTTTACATTTACAGACATCATATCCAAAGATATGCCATTGCATGGCTGTAAAGTCTCCTTGTCTAGATTTATGAATGCAACAGAAGGAGGATCTAGGGCTTATCATACATCACTTAACACAATGGTGATGTGAAATATATAGAGTACCCGTCTCCACTACTAGCACCATGTACATCCTATGTATGGAACACAAAATGTGACAAAAGACACTCGAAAAAGTCTCACTGGCACTCAGAGGCACGTTGGAGCCTATGAGGAAGAAAAGGATGGTGTAAAACAGAGTCAATTATGCCTGCATGGTTCTTACCTGCTCCTCTGGTGAGCCATAGAGCTGATCATACAGGGGAAGGGCCACCTCAACAAGCTTCTCTAGCTCCTCAGGAGAGAAGGCAGGGGCCCTTTCATCTGCTTGGGCTAGCATGATTACTCCCAAAGGTGGCACACAGCAGCTGAAGTGGTGGAGGTGTTGATGGCATCGGTGTAAGGAGTCAAGTGATTGATTCAGCAAAATGTATATGTATGCCACATATGCAGTCATGGCAGCTGACAGGCACAGTCATTGGGCCGCAACCATCACCAACATTAGCCAATGGCTGTGTCCACCACGGTTGAAACCGCCCACCGAGCAGTCAACCTGCACTGCTGGTCGCGGGCAGTACCTAATGTGCAGTGAATTAGGTCAGGCATCTGCCATTTTGACTGTTGCAACTACTGTATTGTGCCCTGTCAGGTGCATCACAACATCAATATATGTGTCTGATCATCTCGTACAATGTAAAGCAGCCTTGTTGTGTAGGTTCTCCTACACAATCACCAGTGAAGTGTGTTGCTGATCACAGGTGGCATAATATGACAGTGCACTGTGCACCGTCTGTGACGGTATTTTTGACAGTCGGAGCAGATTGTTAAATTTTGAGGAGCAGATGAGGAGCAGGTAGTTGGGTAAAGCCCAAATCCGTGTTGTAGACACATGTGTAGACAACCATGGGGGGTCATATTTGGTCCTTGAGTAGTAGACTGCTATGATGTGTAATGTTTTTCCAGTCAGTAATGCTTTGTCACATGATTGTGGTCCTATTCATCATGTATGTAAGTGTTGACAGACTGAATAATGCTCCATCTCATTTAATTTCACAAATAGGTACCCTAGAAGAGAGAGGAGGCAGCAAGCGCCAGTGTACAGTCCATTGCCACACATTCAAACCATGGAAGAACGTCACAACATCAAACAGTTCCACCTGAATAGGCAAACTATTGTGGATTTATATTGTTAGTTGGAGCCAGATATGATGGCTGAAAACACAAATCTAACATGCATACCACCCATTGTCAAACTCAGGGCAGTATTATACTTCCTGGCCACAGAGTCCTTCCAAAATAAAGTGGAACCTTTCTGGTGGTATGTCTCACCCTATGTTCAGTGGTGTGTTAACAGACGTGCTATCAGCAATGATGATACACATTGACAGTGTTAGAAATGGGGTCTTTGGTTGACAGTCAGGTTACCCCCTGTTCAAGCAAGGACCCTCACTCTAGTCAGGGTAAAAGAGAATCACCCTCAGCTATTCCCTGCTTACCCCCTTGGTAGCTTGGCAGAGCAGTAGGCTTAACTTCAGAGTGCTAGGTGTAAAGTATTTGTACCAACACACACAGTAACTTAATGAAAACACTACAAAATGACACAACACAGGTTTAGAAAAAAAGGAAATATTTATCTAAACAAAACAAGACCAAAATGACAAAAATCCAACATACACAAGTCAAGTTATCAATTAAAAATCAAAAAGAGTCTTTAAGTAGTTTTAAAAATGCACTAGCGTTGCTAGAATGAAAATGTACCTGATGTGCGTCAAAAATAACCACGCAGGGGTGGGTGTGCGTCAAAAAGAACTCTGCACGGCGGTACTTGAGTCAAAAATCCAGCCGCACGATGATCCGAAAATCCCGCAGCGCAGGTTGTGATCTCCCAGCCTCCGTCAGCGATGCTGCGTGTCGTTTCTTCTGCTCCGTGCGCTGATTTTTCGGTTGCGTGTCCTGCGAGCGTTGTTTCTCAGCTGCGGAGCCGGCCGCGCGTCGTTTTTTCAGCCGCAGATCGGATTTGCGTCAATCTTTTCCCCGCACGGCACTCTGTGCATCGATTTTCTTGTCTTTAGGCTGCCAGCTTCTCCTTTCAGGGTCCCAGGAACTGGATGGGCACCACAGGGAAGAGTAGGAGTCTCTCCAGAGACTCCAGGTGCTGGCAGAGAGAAGTCTTTGCTGTCCCTGAGACTTCAAACAACAGGAGGCAAGCTCTAGATCAAGCCCTTGGAGATTTCTTCTCAAGATGGAAGGCACACAAAGTCCAGTCTTTGCCCTCTTACTCTGGCAGAAGCAGCAACTGCAGGATAGCTCCACAAAGCACAGTCACAGGCAGGGCAGCTCTTCTTCCTCAGCTATTCAGCTCTTCTCCAGGCAGAGGTTCCTCTTGGTTCCAGAAGTGTTTTCAAAAGTCTGTAGATTTCGGTGCCCTTCTTATACCCATTTTAGTGTTTGAAGTCACCTTTCTTCAAAGGGGACTCACACCTACTTGTGAAATTCTGCCTTCCCCAGGCAAGGCCTCAGACACACACCAGGGGGTTGGAGACTGCATTGTCAGAGGCAGGCACAGTCCTTTCAGATGAGAGTGACCACTCCACCCCTCCCTCCTAGCAGAGATGGCTAATTAGGAAATGCAGACTACACCCCAGCTCCCTTTGTGTCACTGTCTAGTGTGAGGTGAAAAACAACCCAACTGTCAAACTGACCCAGACAGGGAATCCACAAACAAGGCAGAGTCACAGAATGGTTTAAGCAAGAAAATGCTCACTTTCTAAAAGTGTCATTTTCAAACACACAATCTCAAAACCAACTTTACTAAAAGATGTATTTTTAAATGTGAGTTCAGGGACCCCAAACTACACATGTCCATCTACTCTCTAGGGGAATCTACACTTTAATCATATTTAAAGGTAGCCCTCATATTATCCTATGAGAGAGACAGGCCTTGCAACAGTTAAAAACGAAATTGGCAGTATTTCACTGTCAGGATATATAAACCACATTACTATATGTCCTACCTTATCCATACACTGCACCCTGTCCTTGGGGCTACCTAGGGCCTACCTTAGGGGTGCCTTACATGTAAGAAAAGGGAAGGTTTAGGCCTGGCAAGTGGGTACACTTGCCAAGTCGAATTTATAGTGTAAAAATACACACACAGACACTGCAGTGGCAGGTCTGAGACATGATTACAGGGTTACTTGTGTGGGTGGCACAACCAGTGCTGCAGGCCCACTAGTAACATTTGATTTACAGGCCCTGGGCACCTCTAGTGCACTTTACTAGGGACTTAACAGTTAAATAAATATGCCAATCATGGAGAACCAATTACATACACATTTTAAACAGGAGCACTTGAACTTTAGCACTGGTTAGCAGTGGTAAAGTGCCCAGAGTAATAAAAACAGCAAAATCAGAGTCCAGCACACATCAATAACCTGGGGAACAGAGGCAAAAAGTTAAGGGAGACCACAACAAGGATGAAAGTCTAACAGACAGTTATATCATGTTCCCCAGATGTGAGGATTTAGCCAATGTGAAGGCTGACTTCCATGGTTTTGGTCACCTCCCATATGTGGTGGGAGCCACTGATGGCACACATATGGCCTTAGTACCACCGCAGGCCACTAAACAAGTCTATCGCAACAGGAAGCACTTCCATTCTATCCATGTGCAAGTTGTCTGCTTGTCAAGTCTCTACATCTAAAACATCTGTGCTCGGTTCCCAGGTTCAGCCCATGATTCCTTTCTAATGTGGAACAGCGCCATACCCCACTTGATGTCAAAACTGCAACCAGAGAGAGCTCGGCTGATTGGTAAGTCACATCTTTTCTGATTTTGTGCATGCAATCTCAGGTGCAACAACCATGAATTGAGTAACTCATTGTTACACTTATGTTTCATTCCAAAATAGGTGACTCAGCATATCCAAACCATCCTTAGTTGTTGTGCACCGCTGAAGAATCCAACTATGCCACGGGAAGTCCACTTCAATGAGACCCATGGTAGAACACAACGGGCAGTAGAGCGAGTTTTTGGGCTCCTGAAGGCCAGATTTCACTGTATGGACAAGACTGGGGGATCCCTTCTCCACTCACCTGGGAAGGTGTGCCAAATCACTGTGGCATGCTGCATGCTCCATATTATCGCCCTCCAGAGGAATTTCCCTTACATCCCAGAGGATGGGTAGCCTAAGGTGCCACCTGGTGAGAATCCTAAAATACCAAATGAAGATGATAGTGATGAAGAGGAAGAAGCTGACTTGTGACAAGATCTCATCAACAGCTTCTTCTCATGAGTGTAAGTATGTCATGAGATGTCATGACTTTGTACAATGAACTGTAGGTGTGATAATGTGTGGAGTATATTTTTGCAAATAGCTAGGGAGCTGATACTCAGGCAAAATCTGCCAAAGGGTGTTTGATGAGGCAGCTTTTGACAGATTCACATGTTGATGATGCTTTGTTTGTGTCAGATTTTAATGGACTTTGTTCTATAGACTTTTGCTATGTGACAGGCCATATGTATGGTTTCATAACTATACTCCTTGTTTTGTTCTTTGTTCAGATACCATCACAATGAGATCTTCATTTGGGAATTTCAAAGATGTGACATTGGCAAGTATATTGTGCTGTTGGGACATACAAAGTGGACATGGATGGTTCCTGGGAATGTATTTGACAGACTTTAGGTGTAGAACACCTGTGTCATGACAGCTTGCACAGTGATAGGATGGCAGTGCAGAACACTCTGTTGGACTTGTACGTTATGGTGTGACGGCCATGATGTATCATGTGTGTCATCATGTGGCCAGTAAAAATGTTGCTGTAGGCCAAATTCATGGCAGTTCCCCTTCACATTGGCGAAACATTCTTTTTTGTCTGAACTGATTGTAGCTGTTAATGTCTTTCATCATAATAAACCAAAGTGCCTGTGGCACATCACTGACATTTGTTTGTGTCATACCACCAGATGCAGTAGCACTGGATTGTAATGACCCTGTGATCAGGAACTGTTGTACTGCCATCTGTCTGCGTGTTGCAATCTATGAGGTGGGTGCCTTATGAGAGCTAGGGGATTTATCTCCAGCTGATGACATCAACCATATGCGTGTTTGCCTCTTTAACAGGACTATGGCCCTCTTTCTGACCTTGGCGGTCTTTTCGCAAGACCGCCGAGTTACCGCCGCAGTGAAGACCGCCGACCGCGGCGGTATGCCGCTGTGCGCATTCTGACCGCTGGGAGCGTTCCGCCGGAAAACCGCCAGCAGCCACACTGGCGGTCGGCGGGAAAGTGGAGACTGGTCAACCTCCACCGCCACGCCAGCAGAACACCGCCCACAGAATTACGACCCACATTTCTGTGTGGCGGTCTTCTGTTGGCGGTCTTCTGTTGGCGGTCACCTCCCCATGGCTCCTGTCACCTCCCGGAGGACCAACGCACAAGGTAAGTTGACCGTCCGTGAGGGGAGGGGGTGGGGGGGTGTTGTGTGATGTGGGCGTGCATGGGGGTGTGCGTGTGAGTGTGTAGAGGGGGTGTGTGAGTGCGTGTATGCGGGCGGGGGGTGCTGCTGTGTCTATGGGTAATGTGTGCTGTTCGGCAGGTGCGCATGTCTGCATGTATGTGTGCGGGTATGTGTCCCCGTTGTGTATGTGTGTGTAGGGGGTGTGTATATGTGCATGTTGGGGGTGTGTGCATGTCGGGGTGCATGTATGTGCATGTCGGGGTGGGGGTGGGGAGGGGGTTCGTACCACCTCTGGGGGGTGGCAGGGGGGTGGAGGGTGTGGGGGGAGGACTCGGGTGGGTAGTGGGGGGTGGGGGAGACCCCTATCAGTGCCAGGGAAGGAATTCCCTGGCCCCGATAGTGCTTACCGCCATGGTTCGCACGGCGGTTCCCGCCCGCAAGAAACCGCGGCGGTAGGCAGGGTCATAATACCGTTGGCGGTCTTGGGACGACCGCCGGGCCGGAGTGCGCAAACTCCAGCCCGGCGGTCATGACCGCCGTGGCGGTCGGAGTGGAGAAGTGGCGGTCGGTCGCGGCGGGGACCGCCGCGGTCAGAATGCCATTTTTAATACCGCCGGTCTGTTCGCGGTCCGACCGCCGTCTCTCCGCCGACCGCCAGGGTCAGAATGAGGGCCTATGTCTGATATGTCTATTCCTACAATGTACTGGGGGTCATTACCAGTATATTTGGTGGCTTACACAGTATGACATGGTCATGTCTGAATTTCCTTGTTTCTGACATCTTGAAACCTATGTGCTGAACAATGTAATAAAACATTTTCTTGAATAAAACACTTGTATGTATGTGTTGGTGTGTAATGGTTGTAATCCCGTGCTGCACACTGTGTACATGCAACATATCCCTGCTTGCACAAGAAGGTTGTATCTTCATTGTATGGTTCACACGGCCTTACATATCTATATAGCTAAATGTGAATTTTAAGGCAGCAGACAATGAGTTTGTGACAGGTGAATTTATTACAATTCTAATACAGAAAATAAATTTGGGACCGAAAGAAAAAAAAATGTAAAGTTAAGGTGTCAGTCATGGTGAATTAAATCATTGGAGTAGATGCCATACCACTGGAAGTCCAAAGACCAGAGTACACCTCCCCTTGGAACTGGAATGTGGTTCAGGATGAGTCCACAGAGAGTTTGCATGACACACAAAGAAGCACATTAAGGAAGAGGTCACTTCCTGGCAGTGGTGGATGTTTTGCTATATGCGCCTCCTGGATTCTTGCATTGATGCCCCTTCTTGCAAGGCGGGGAGATCCACTGCTGCTGAGACAGGGGTGCCTGAAGGTAGTTGTGCCTCTGGCAGGACCTGCCTTCCTGTGGCTCCCATTGATGTACTTGGGCTTGAGGTAGTTGGCCCACAGGAAGAGGGAGATGGTGGTGTAAATGCCATGCTCAGGGTTGTGTGGCTGTCCCTCTGCCCATGTTGGAATTGTGGTCACCAAATTTTTGGATCATGACCCTCTGCAGCTGCTTCATTTCCCAGGGTTCAGTTAACCCCTGGCCCATCACGCCTTAGGACTCCTAATAGACCCCAAAAACATGCCTGATGGTATCCTGGTTGACTTCAGCCCCAGTGGCCTCACTCCGATGGCCCACAGCATCCCTCACATGCACCCTACTCCCACAAGCCTGTACCTTTGGCACAGGGGGCCCTCTCCAACAAATTCAGAGACCCTCAGTGTCAGGAGTGTTGGCTTGCACCTCAGGAGCCAGGACTGGGGGCACAAGATGGTTGAAACTGTGCTAGGTACACAGGTTGAGGGGCACGTTGTTGCCTGTGATATTGATGCAGCAAGGCTGGGAGGTTTCATTGTGGGCACAGTGAGAATCACTGTTGCTGCCTGACCATCTTGCCGAGATGTGCCAGGACCGTTCTCCATCTCCATAAGTCCAAGTGTGTCACCATCACTGAGGGCTTCATCCGAGGTGGAGTGTGAGTCTGGTTGGTGGACGAGATCTGGCCAGGGGCTGTGCCAGCTTGACATGTTGAGGTTTTGTGTTACAGTCAGTAGAGACAATAACAATTCTTAAGTGGTAGGTTCCCCTATTGAGCCATGTTACCATGGTATTTAAATGTTTGACATGATGTGTGAAGCTTGCTTAAACTATTAGGCTCAAGCAGCTCCATAGAGGTGCTGATTAGTTGCAGTTTGGATGAGGGAATAAAAATGACATCTTACTAACAGTGAAGCCAACACAGTGGAGAGGCAGCATGTGCATTTGACCATTCGGAGGCCTACTTAAGTGTAATACAGGCAAACACACAACTTTGTTTTATCTGTATCTGCAGTCATCATGTGTGCAGTGCTGTGTCAATGTGTTTGCTGCCGCTACCAATCTGCAGTTTCAGCTCAAGCCCTTAGGAATACTGGGTGTACAGACTTGGTAAGGTGTCTTTACTGTCCTCAACAGTTTAATCTTGGGATACCAGATCAAGATGGAGCTAAGTAGACAGATATGTCTCTGACTTGAGCGTGATCTGTATACTACTCACTCCCAGGTGAGTAAACTTCATTTGAGAGCTAACAAAGTGGTGTATTTGGGAAAGTGAACACTGGGGAGGTGATTGGAGTTACAGAAGCAGGATCCATTGGTCTTTGCAGTCAGGTCACTCCCTCTACTTCACACACTAAACAAATGGTATTCTCCCAGGTGAGTAAGCTTCATTTGAGAGTTAACAAGCAGGTGTATTTAGGCAAGTGAACATTGGGCTGGTGGTTGGAGTCACAGAAACAGGGCCTCCTGGGAGGTGCAGTCAGGTCACTCCCTCTATTTCAGACACTAGACAAATGTTGGTTATTACATCTGTTGCCAGACGGCATTTAGTTTGGAGCATACATTTACATGTTGAGACACACCATGAGTCCTTGGATAATTTTTTGATATTGAAACACTTACAGGCACCATTCCAATGTATGGCATGTTATGTGCCTTGGTACTTGTGATTTTAGGTCCAACAATACACATTGACAATCTTACGTCTAAAAATATTCTGGGTATTGAATGTTAGTGAAGTCAATGAGGGGCAAGGTAGCAAAGGTTGAGGTGTGAGCATGCAGGACATTGCAGTTTTGCAACAGTTTTTGTGTTGTAACTTACCAGACTCCGCTCCCCCAGATATTCCTGTGAAATCCTCAGGATGCGGAATGGCTAAGACCTTCTCCTCCCAGGGAAAGAGTTGTCATGGGGCACTGGGAGGGCCACCTCCAGTCTTGTCAACCACTGTCTATTGCTTGGAGGCCAGGGAATGCGCCGTGCCCCTCAGGTCGTTCCACCTCTTCCTAATGTCCTCCTTTGTGCTCAGGGTGGTATCTACAGCATTCACTCTGTCAACAGTCCTATGCCACAGTTCAATTTTCTTACTGAGAGGAGTGTGCTCAATTTAAGCTCCAAAATGTTTTAGCTCTGCTCATGATTTCATCCACCATGACTCTCTACTCATCCTCTGAGAAATTGAGATTTTTGGAATGTGACGATGGGGAATTAAAGTGGGTGACAGGGAATTACGTACAAAAGAAAAGTGATGTGGGGAATCAATCAATCAAAAACATTTATAGAGCGCGCTACTCACCCGTGAGGGTCTCAAGGTGCTTGGGGGGAAGGCTCAAGGGGGGGTAAGTGGAGTCACTGTTCGAAAAACCATGTCTTTAGGTTCTTTCTGAAGAGCAGGAGGTCTTTGGTTTTGCTGAGGTTGGTGGGGATGTGGGAAGTAAATGAAGATAATTGTGTGAAAAGGGTTTAAGGGATAGTGAAAAAAGGGACACGTTATCTCTCTGAGCAAAATCAAATCTTGGTTGCACTGGAGGTGCAAAGGATCATGGTCTGTGAAGGGGTGTGATTTATAGTGTGCTTTGCAGGTGTGCGCAGAGGGCTCATGATTCTGAGCTGTGCTGTTTTTTTTTGTTTTTTTTGTTGACTAACTGCTGCAAAGGGACTGCCACGTTAACTGTGTGTTTGTAATTGGCTTGGCAGTTGGCTGCGGCGCTGATGGCACTGGAGTATGGATCACCAAGACAGCAGACCACCGAGTTGCTTGCAGTCAGCCCTTTGGCTTGGCAGGCGGCGATTCTGCTTGTATAAATCATAATAAGGCGGTCTGGGGACCGTCCCCTTGACGGTCCAATCACCAAACTCACAATTGGGCCCTTAATCTCCACATTCCCTTAAAAAAACATGATTGTATCCTTGTAATGTAATGTAAATGGCGGTCATGTAAAGCACACCAATACCTTTGGGTCGACTTTGTGCTATATAAAACTGAAAAAAATGTTTAAATAGCACATGTGCATTTAGCGCATGGGCAGAATCCGCTTGACTTGGCTTGACTTGGCTTGGCTTGACTTGAAATCCTGTTTTGTACACAAACAAGAGTCAGTAGTTGTCATCAAACAGAGTTAGGTTTGTAAAAATGACCACCAATCTGTCAGTGTGGTAGCCTTGCTTTCGGCTTCTATAAGGCAGATGACCTAATGTCCATGTCTTGGGCAGGGTTAAACAGACTTAAGAACCAGAACATGAAAACAGGATTCCTTTGAACTGAGGGATTGGAACATGAAATAGGTCAGACCAGCACCTGAATTCTTTCGAGGCTGAATGAAAAATGAAGCACGGAGCACACCTCAGAAGACCTCTCTTCTGCATTCCACAAAGCTTAGCTTAACAGACCTTTATTTCTCTCCTGCAAAGCTTGCTTCAACATGCCTTTATTTCTCATGCATGTACAATGTCAAGTCACTTCGGGTACTGTGAAAAATGTCAATCACTGGGAAGAAAGAATGGTCAGACATTTCTCTACCACACAAAACATGATAATAGCACACCATGTTCACTTTTACCTGACTGCCCGAGTGCATACAATGCAGCAACAACAGTGAGGTGCTCCGTTGCTCTCTGCAGAGCTCAGGGTTTTTTAAGTAAATGTTTTTGCAAGGATCTGCCCCCTGCAACAGGGGAAAGGTTATCTGTGGACAGAATGCAGGCACACATTCTACAAGGCAAAACATAACAATCAATGGCAGTGCCAAATGGTCTGGATTATGAATGAAAGTGCCTCTTGTGCCACTGATGATGGGTTTAGGCACACATCATACATTCACTCATCTTTGCACTCGTGCACCCATTCATCCATTCACTAACTCCTTCTTTGCATTCACTCTCTGATACAATGGCAATAAAACCTCACATGAAAAAGCTGGGCTCCCCCTCCCTTAGTGATTTGGGATCTGAGATCAGGGGTAACCTGAGAGTAATAACAAAACACAATATCCCACTTGTCCTGCATTTCTTCTATTACAAATTAGAAACATTTCTGACGATTGAAACAATATTACGTAAGTTATATTTACTACTTATTCATCATTGATTTATTTATGTTTTCATCGCTTTTTCATGTATCAAAAAAATGTTCAATGTTCAAAACAAACGTTTTCATATATAATAATACAATAAACATATTACATGAAAACAATCAATATAGTGTATCACAGCAATACCACATACATTATTGATATCTTTACCATTTGTCAATCTAATCTCTCATTTCCAAAACACATCCTCATACATTCACACTAACACCACTCTCACCATCCCCCGCCACAACCTACATACACAAAAAATATAATTGAAATGTGTTAGAAATGGGGTCTCTAGTTGGCAGACGTATTCACATTTGTCCAAATAGGAACTGCAATCGTAGTCTGGGTAAATCACACACAAACCAAATTACACTGAACAGTTAGGCTTAACTTAGAAGGCAATGTGTAATGTATTTGTGCAACAAACCATACAGTAACACCACAAAAATACACCACAGTTTTAGAAAAATATAAGATATCTATCTGGTTAAATTAAGGTCAAAACTATTAGGATTCAATAAGCATAAGTTGAGCTTTCACTTTTGCAAAATTAAAAAGAGTCTTAAAACTTAGAAATTAACAGTTGTCTCTTCTTTGCACAAAGTACCTGGTTTGCGTAAAAGTAACATGAACGGAGACCGCAGGGGAGGAGATGCATGGAAAAATAGGGTGTGCGTCGGAATATCTGGCACGGCACAGACGATGCATCGTTTCTTTCCAAGCTGCAAGGGGCTTTGCGGCGATTTCTGGCGCGCAGTCTTGGTTCCTGCACAGATCTTTTTGACGCCCAGGGACAATGCCGGGAAGATCCTGGGCGTGCCAGAAGAAGTCACAGACATTGTGTCGATCCAGTAAGTGATGTGTCTATTTTTTTTTTGTGCCAAGACAGGCAATGCATCGATTCTTCACTCTGGAAGTCAGGTTGCATCTTTACGGTTCGAGTGCGTGTTGAATTTCCAGCCGCAAGGCAGGCGCTGCGTTGAATCTTCACTTGGGAAGTCGGGCTATGTCTTTCGGTTCAGCTGTGCGGTGATTTTCTCATTGCAAGGCAGGCTGTGTGTTGTTTCCAGCAGGCTGGTGTCGATTTTTAGTGCACAAGGAGTTTCCTCATGAGATGAAGTCTTTTTGGCCCTCAGACTTCCAAAAACACGAGGCAAGCTCAATCCAAGCCCTTGGAGAGAACTTCTCAGCAAAGTCAGAGGGTAGCAAGGTAGCAGGGCAACAGCAGGGCAGCAGTCCTTCTCAACAAAGAAGTCCAGATGAGTCCTTTGTGCAGCCAGGAAGATCCTCTTGACAGGTTTGCAGGTTCAGGTCCAAAAGTGTCTGAATTGGTGGGGTCAGGGACCCAGTTTATATACCCAAAAATGCCTTTGAATAGGGGGAGACTTCAAACAGTGGTTTTGAAGTGCACTCGGTCCCCTTTCAGTACAGGTCTGTCTGCCAGGGTCCCAGTAGGGGGTTTGGCAGTCCATTGTGTGAGTGCAGGCCACTAGCCTTTGAAAAGTAAGTGTCAGGCCCTCCACCCTTCCAGCCCAGGAAGACCCATTCAGTATGCAGATGAGTGCAGGTATGACTAAGGCCCTCATTACAACCCTGGCGATAAATCCCGCTTTCCGCCGTGCTGAAGACAGCCAACATACTGATGCAGCGGCGGAATTCCGCTACAGGTATTATGACCCACAGCTCGGAATCTGCCACAATACAGACACCCACACAAGTCCGCCACACCAAAGGTCAGTGATAAACTGGCGATACCAAAACCTACACCATCACGCCAACAGAAACACACCCATACTATCACGACCCACAAATCAACGCAGCGGTCTTTCCACCGCGGTAATCCATTGGCGGTACACACTGCCGCGCTCAAAATACACACACATTTACAAAACACAACCACATTGGACAATTCGAAATACACACACCTGATACACATACACACACCACACCCACACACCCACACCACTATAAAACACACACCCACATTACCCACAAACCCTTACAACCCAAAATTTCGAAGAAGGCCAGAGTGAGAGATTGGCTAACACAACACCAGCAGCCACAGACACACAACACCATCACCCATACAACATCCACGCACCTCAAACAACACACACCAACACATCCCCCCACACATCACAACAGACAGTACCTCACACATCACCCACACCACATCATGGCACCTCAAAGACACCCAAAGTTTTTCAAAGGAGGAGCTCAGGGTCATGGTGGAGGAAATCATCCGGGTAGAGTCACAGCTTTTCGGATCACAGGTGCAGCAGACATCCATTGCGAGGAAGATGGAGCTATGGCGGATAATAGTGGACAGGGTCAACGCAGTGGGACAGCATCCAAAAATACAGGATGACATCAGGAAGAGGTGGGACGACCTACGGGGGAAGGTACGTTCCGTGGTATCAAGACACCAGATTGCTGTACAGAGGACTGGCGGTGGACCCCCACCTCCTCCCCCATAACTAACAACATGGGAGGAGAAAGTCTTGGCAATACTGCATCCTGAGGGCCTGGCAGGAGTAGCAGGAGGACTGGACTCTGGAAAGTCATATCTTAACTACTTCATGCCCCCACTCCACCCCACCTGCATGCCGCCACATACGCCCACTCTTACCCTCACCCCATCACACCATCATCTCCATATGTCCCACTAACACCTATGCATGGACCACCTTCACCAAAGCATGTCCAGTACTGATTCCCACACAGACCCCAAAACAACTATAACAAAAGGGCTAACACAATGACGCAAGCACAGGAGTAGAGGGTACCTCACCCAATGCACAAGATGGCACACACAGATACTAAAACTATGCATTTACACCCAAACAGGACCCATACCCAACATCACTGGATAGGAGGTGCCAGACATATACAGTCCCCCACAGAAGAGGCCCACAGTGATGACAGCAGCTCTGCACACCTGGATCAAGATGACCAGCCCGGCCCATCAAGGACCTCGGGACAGTCGGTTCCCCTGACACAGTCCCAAACCACCCCAGACCCTCCCCCCTCAGGAAATTCCACCACAGCACCCACCCAGCAGGCCCATTCCTCTGTCCCCAGGACACGTCAATCGGCAGTGTGTCCACCACTACAGGGACCCCAGACAAACCCACCAACCCAAGACAATTAGGGACCTGGGGTCAGTGGCTGTGGGCACACGGTTCAGGGGACAGAGGCACAGGATAACAGGGAAGCTGGGAGGACTGCTGTGCGACAGGGGGAGGACAGGCCCAGGGAACCGACACTCCACGAGGCACTGTCCAACATCATTCGAGCTTACCACCATTCCCAGGAGACCATGGGCACGGTACTGGCCAAGTTTCAGGAGACCCAGTGGCTGCAGAAGGAACAGTACCTGGGGATCAGGGAGGACTTGAAGTCCATTAACACCACCCTGGTCACCATTGCAGGGGTGCTGGCAGACCTTGTCAACACCATGAGGGACACAGCGGGACACAAACGGGCCCCTGACACTAGCCTGGACGATGAACAGCCCTCCACCTCTGCCGGCACTAGTGGACAGGAGGCACCGCCACAGGACCAACAGGCCACCAGCACCCCACCCCCTGCAGAAGGAGAACCGGCCCACAAACAGTCCCTGAGATCCAGGAACAAGACAGAGAACATTGCCAAGACCCCCGCCAGGAAATAAGACCCTCCTGAATGTCACCCTTCTGTCCCACATTGTCACCCTGTCCACCTTAAACTGCAATAGTTCCACTTCTTATGACCCATTGGACAATGCACCTGTGAGACCAAGAGACTGGACTCTGCCATGGACATTCCTCCACCATCACCCCAGCCCATTTCACACCCCCTCCACTTATTTGCACAGAAATAAACACCCTTGAATCACAATTCAATCTGGCGTCAGTCTGTGCTTTCACAAATGTATAATTGCACAATCTCTGGAAAATAGCAATGTGAATGTACTTGGTCACAAACCAATGTTATACAACTGTAGGCCAGGAGTAAACATAGCGGAGGGCACAAATTGGGACCCAGATCTGTGAAATGAAAAGCCAAAGTGACAAGTCAGGGTCCATACACAGGGGGAAAAAGGCAGACTTATGCTAGGTCCTACAATAGTATGAGATGTGGGAAGCAGTTCCATCTTCTTACCTGTGTCTCGCTGAAAGTATTGCATGATGATTTTGTTTCGGTTGTCTACATCTTCTTCTTCTGCTTCCTCTTCTTCACTGTCACTGTATGTTGGCGGTCTTCAGCACGGCTCCACAGCTGCCACAAGACCAACATCAGGCCCATCCTCCTGCAGAAAAGGCACTTGGCGTCGCAAAGCCAGGTTGTGCAACATACAGCAGGCCACGATGATCTGGCACACCTTCTTCAGTGAGTAGTATAGGGATCCACCTGTCAGATGGAGGCCCCTGAATCTGGCCTTCAGGGGGCCGAAGGTGCACTCTATTATCCTCCTAGTTCACCCATGTGCCTCATTGTAGTATTCCTCTGCCCTTGTCCTGGGATTCTGCACTGGGGTCAGTAGCCATGACAGGTTGGGGTAACCAGAGTCACCTGCAAATATCGAGGGACAACTGTTAGACATCCTCCAAACATTAGGGAATCTCCCATACCCAGACAGCAAATGAAACTGTGTGGGGACTTTAGGCTCACCTGTTAGCCACACATGGTGCCTCTGGAGTTGCCCCATCACATAAGGGATCCTGCTATTCCTCAAAATGTAAGCGTCATGCACAGAGCCAGGATACTTGGCATTCACATGGGAGATGTACTGGTCTGCCAAATACACCATCTGCACATTCATTGAATGGTAGCTTTTCCGTTTTCTGTACACCTGTTCATTCCTGCAGGGGGGGCAAATGCCACATGTATACCATCAATGCCATCAATGATGTTGGGGATATGTCCCAGGGCATAGAAGTCACTGTTAACTGTGAGCAAATCCTCCATTTGAGGGAAAACAATGTAGCTGTGCATGTGTTTCAGCAGGGCAGACAACACTCTGGACAACACGTTAGAGAACATTGGCTGTTTCATCCCTGATGCCATGGCCACTGTTGTTTGAAAAGACCCACTGGCCAGGAAATAGAGTACAGACAGGACCTGCACTAGAGGGGGGATTCCTGTGGGATGGCAGGTAGCTGAAATCAGGTCCGGTTCCAGCTGGGCACACAGTTCCTGGATTGTTGCACGATCAAGTCTGTAAGTGATAATTATGTGTCTCTCTTCCATTGTCGACAGGTCCACCCAGGGTATGTACACCAGAGGATGCCACCATCTCATCACCTGCCCCAGCGGACGTGCCCTTTGGAGGAGAACGGTGAGCAAAGGTTAATTCAACACTTATGTATCACAATGCTGTTTTTCAAAAACGTAACAAGTGCTCTATGTGCCTTTGTCTGTTCGTATTCCTGGCCTAAATAGGTGTGATGCAGTTATTTGGCCTGCCATGTGGCCCACTGAAATGGCGGCTGTCTGACCTGTAAGGTGAGACAAGGGGAAATGAGGTAACTGCGCTGGCGTTGTACACCGTCGCAGTAGGCGGTCGAAGACCGCGGAGCAATTCAGCATTGGTTAACATTGGGCCCTATGGGTTCCATGAGCCAATGACGGTACACACCGCCGCGGAGGTGACCGCAATTTTCTATCTGTTCACTCACTTGATACCTGACCTTCAACAGGAGAGGACCTATACTGCAAGTGCTGCTGTGACCTGTGGCTGGAAGCGACAATGGCTACAGTGTCTGGGGAAAGGGCCCCTGCCTTCACTTCGGAGGAGTTGGAGAAACTAGTGGATGGTGTCCTCCCCCAGTACACGCAACTTTACGGTCCTCCAGACAAACAGGTGAGTACACTGTGAGCATGGTGGATGGCACATGATTGTATGGAGTGTCGTGGATGGAAGAGGGAGGGGAGGGTGACAGGCCAGCATGTGAGGATAGTGTGTGTGTCTGTATGTCTGGGCCAGGTTGGGAGGTTTTTAGGTAATGCGTGAGAAGAACAGTACGGGATAGTAACATCCATTATTACTTCACTTTTCCTCTAGGGCAGCTCCCACCAGAAGAAGGGTATTTGGTGTGCCATCGCCAAGGAAGTGCAGACCCTGGGGTCTACCATAGACAGAGCACCCACTGCCGGAAAAGTTGGGAGGACCTGTGCCGCGGGAGCAAGAAGACGGGGGAGGCCCAGCTGGGGATGGCCTCCCAACGTGGAAGGGGTGCCCGTCGCACCATGAACCCCCTGATGTACCGGATCCTGGCGGTGGCATATCCGGAGTTGGATGGGCGCTTGAGGGCATCACAGCAGCCACAAGGCGGTGAGTACACTGTCATTCAGCTGACTCTGCTCGCTTGACAAGGTGGGCTGTGGGTTCCCCTACGCCAGGGCAGACGCACAAAGGTAGATCCATTGTTTTGTAGCCTCATTCCTTGTCCAACCCCAAAGGTGGTATTTGTCCTCTACACCTAGTCAGGCTTCCATGGGTGCCAGCTGTGCATGAAATGGGTCTAGACAGAGTCCCCCATGGGCATGTGCTTTTCCCCTGCACTGTTAGTGCATGGCTTTGTGCATAGGGCTGCTCCCTGTGTATTGTGTCCCTCAACGGTAGTGGTGTTGCATGCACTGACCATGTGTCTCTTCTGTCTCCCCCCCTTTTTGTTTTGTCACCCTGTTCTTGCGTGCATTAGTATCACCTGGTGGCGGAGCAGTGGCACTGGAGCAGGAGGGAGCTGCATCCCACATGGCCCTGGAGGGTGAAGTAACAGAGTCTGAAGGCACCATTGGGATGGAGGGTGAGGGGAGCTCCACGACGGCAACAGGAGCAGATACCAGCGACAGCGACTCCTCCTCTAATGGGAGCTCCCTTGCGGTGGCAGGCACCTCTGTGCCCACCGCATCAACAGGTACAGCCGCCACCCCCCCCACCAGCACTGCCCTCCCAGCATCCCCTCAGCATGCTTCCCGTGCCCGCTCACCCAGGAGGTTGAGCATCTCCGTCGCCCCAGGCACCTCAGGCCCTGCCACAGTCAGTTCTGCCACCCTCAGTGAGGAGGCTATTGACGTCCTGAGATCCCTCACTGTTGGTCAATCTACAATTTTGAATTCCATCCACGGTGTTGAGAGGCATTTGCAGCAAACAAATGCATAGCTGGAGGGCACTCATTCTGGGCAGGTGGCCCAACAGAGAGCATTTCAGGCTCTGGCCTCAGCACTGATGGCAGCCATTGTCCCTGTGTCCAGCCTCCCCCCTCCAACTTCCACTACCCAGACCCAATCCCCTGTACCTCAGCCTATCCCAAGCACACCAGCAGACCAGCATTCACCCAAATCACACACAAAAGTAGCTCAGGCAAACATAAACACCACACATCCCACAGGCACTCACACAAGCACCATCCCCAAACAGACACACCAACATCCACTGCCTCCACTGTGTCCCCCTCCTCCATGTCCTCCTCCTCCCTCCCTGTCTGATCTACACTCACACCACCATGCACTACATCCTCAGCCACTACCTCCATCACCAGCACGCCCATCACCACACACCTCTCATGTGCACTCACCACCCCCACTACCATTCATACGTCCCCTGTGTCCTCTCCCAGTGTGTCTGTGAGCCCTCCTCCCAAAGTACACAAACTCAGGCACACACCCACCCAACAGCCATCCACCTCACAACAGCCTCCGGACCATGCACCCTCACCCAAATTCAGCAAACATACATCTCCTACAACCACTACCTCTTCCTCCACTCCAAAACCCCCTCCATCTTCCCGTTCCAGTATGTCTAAGAAACATTTCCTGGCTAACTTTGACCTCTTCCCTACACTTCCCCCCGTCCTTCCCCTAGGGCCAGTCTGTCCAGGTCCCAGCCCAGCACCTCAGCCACCAAAGCCACAAGCACAGTGGTCCCAGCAACTCCGGTCTCATCGCGGGTGCCACCCATCAGGGCTGCCAGTGTGCCACCTACTGAGGCCAAGGAGCAGGTCATTCCGCCACCTGCCAAGGTGAAGAAGGTGCCCACATGCTGGAAGGAGAAGCCGCACCTACCAGCAAGCAAGGGCTCCTGCAAGCCAAAAGGGGACAGTGGCAAGACACCAGCAGCAATATCAAGGGTGGGGAAGGGACACAAGCTGAAGAGCAGGTCAGGACAGGGCACGGTGGCTCCGGCTGAGGGACCAGAGTCACCCCTTCTGTCAACCAGTACACCAACCTGTACGGTGGTGGACACTGCCATCTACACCGCCACCTGCCCCGCCAACAGCACCGCCAGCAGCACCGCCATCAGCGCCACCACCTGCACGTTTGCTGCCTCAGCAACAGTCCCCAGCATCATCCCCAGTGGGCAGCCATCCAAGGCTGCAGGAGACATCTTGCTGTGTCCCTCAACAGGCGCAGACACATGCACCACCGCCAGCACCTCCGCCACAGACACCGCTGCAACCACCGCCACCAGCCCTGCGACGTGCTCAGACAGTGCCACCATAGCTGACATGGCTATCATCCCCAGTGGGCAGCCGTCCGAGGCTGCAGGAGACATCCTGGACCCTGCCCAGCGTCCATGAGGCATGACTCTCAGCACTGTTTGTACCTGCAGGCAAAGTCGCAGCAGGGTGGAGTGTGTCTCTGCCTCCATGGCGTATCATGCTACCTGTTCCCAGTCAATCTCATGGCACACACACCCAGCTGAGGGAATGGGACCTGCCACACTGTATGTGAAGCACTCTGGGCACAAAGTCCCCTCCAGAACCAGTGGAGATTCACATCCACTACCTCAGTCCTTGGCAGGGTGAAGCACTCAGGGCACAGAGCTCCCTCCAGAACCAGTGGAGATTCACATCCACCACCTCAGTCGTTGGCAGGATGAAGCACTCTGGGCACAAAGCCCCCTCCAGAACCAGTGGAGACTGTTATCCACTTGAGAGACTGTGGCATTGCACTCCCCAAGAAAAAGCAGTGGGCAAACCAACCACTGGAAAGACATGTGAGACTGTGGCTTTGCACTCCCCAGGATAGAGCAGTGGGCAAACCACCCACTGGAATGACTTGTGAGACTGTGGCTTTGTACTCCCCAGGATACAGCAGTGGGCAAACCACCCACTGGAAAGACTTGTGAGACTGTGGCTTTGCACTCCCCGGGATACAGCAGTGGGCATGGAGCCCCCTCGTGGAGCAGTGGCGTCGTCCGTTCATCCGGCTGAGGTGCCCCCTTCCCCCTGAGGTGCCTGTTTCATTTCGATCTGATGCCCCTGCAGTATTCTCTCCGTTTCGAGTCAGGTATCTTGTGTGGGCTTCGCCCATGCATTTTGGGACACTGATCCACGGACAATGATTTCATTGAGATCCGGACTTGTGTAGTTGGTGTACTTATTTGTATATAATGATATTTGAATTTGGCCTATATGATTTTTCTTGATTACAATCGTTACAGTCATTTCCTTTGGTCCTTGCATTCTTCCAGGTGGTGAGGGGGCGTATATGTGATGTTGCTGAATGTACTTGTGTGTATGGTGTTGTGGGTGAGGGTGAGGGTGGGGGTGGGAGTATTGCGTGTTGCATGTGTGTCACTCACTTTTCCCTCCGACCCTACCTGTGTTGTAGGTGCAGTACTCACCGTGGTCGTCGACGGCGTCTTTGCTGCTCCTGATACAAGAGGAGGAAGACCAGCATGGGCAGGACCTGTCGTTTGGGCTCCATGGCCTCCTGGTTCCTCGTTGGGTGTCGAGAGGTGAGTGGTTTCCGTTCCAAGTCCTGTTTCCGCCGTGCTTTTGATAGAGTTGGTACCGCCCCGGAAAAGGTGGCGGATAGGCCTGTTGTAATACAGTGGGCGGAACCGTGTCTTCTGCCTGTCTGTTGGCGGTTACTGCTGCAATGTTTGTTTCTACCGCTGTGGCGGTCGGAGTGTTAAAGTGGCTGTCTATGTTGGCGGTTTCCGCCATGGTCGTGATTCCATTTTTTTTTTCGCCAGCTAGTTGGCGGTGTTACCGCTGCTTTAACACCGACCGCCAGGGTTGTAATAAGGGCCTAAGTGTCCTGTGTTTGTGGTTGTCTGGGTGAAATGCACAAGGAGGCTGTCAACCAGCCCAGCCCAGACATTGATTGGAAACAGGCTGTAAGGTACATATGGATTTTAAGTGCAGAGAAATGCTCACTTTCTAAAAGTGGCATTTCTAAAATAGTAATATAAAATCCAACCTCATCAATAAGCAGGATTTTCTATTACCATTCTGGCCATACTAAATATGACCTGGTTACCCCTTTCTTATCAGAATCTACCACTCAAACAATATATGAGGGTAGTCATACTGTTATCCTAAGAAAGGAGCAGGCCTCACAGTAGTGGGAAATGAACGTAGGGGTTTTACAATACCAGGACATATAAAACACACATGTATGTGTGCTGCCTCTTACCTATTTACACCCTGCCCAATGGGTTACCTAGGGCCTACCTTAGGGGTGACTTATATGTAGAAAAGGGGGTGTTTAAGGCTTGGGAAGTACTTTTAAATGCCAAGTCGAAGTGGCAGTGAAACTGAACACACAGGTCTTGCAATGGCAGGCCTGAGACATGGTTAAGGGGCTATTTATGTGGGTGGCATAACCAGTGCTGCAGGCCCACTAGTAACATTCAATTTACAGGCCCTTGGCACATGTAGTGTACTTTGCTAGGTACTTACAAGTAAATAAAATATGCCAATTGGGAATGAATCAATGTTACCATGTTTGAGGGAGAGAGCATATTTTCCTGCAGACTGGCCGGCGGGAACGCATATTGCAATGTTCCCACCAGTCACCCCGGAAGGAACATTGTAATATGCTCGGGGGCATCACGGCCATGGAGGTAGCGTCCTCCCTGTGAGTTTGTCGGTCCCACAGTGGGACTGTCAAACTCATAATGAGGCCCATTGTAGATATATTATAGAGCTGTTTTAAAGTTCAAGTAAAACTGACATGTTTACAATCAACATGTCAGCCATCTTGGAATGGTAAAGTAATGATTCACTTTGTAAAACAGCATTCAATAACGGTCTCCACAGTTTAGAGGAAATGGCCACGTGGGAAGCAGCACATGAAATAAATGGAAGCAAGCGACCTATCAAGGTGGCCTGGGAGGCTGTAGTACTCTTTTAAGACAAATTAAAACAAAAAAAGAAGAAGTAAAGAAGTGAAAAGGGAACTATAAAAGGAGAGCAATAAAAACTAAAGGACCAGCCAACCAGCCCTGACACTAAACTATACTCATTTTCAGGTGGTTGTACACATGATTAGAAAATGCCCCCATTCACAGGGAAAGGGGGGCGAAACCCTACTGAAGCAGCAACCTCAATCCATGTCAGGGTGAAAAACAATTAAATACCAAATTAACCCTTGCTTAACTGTCTGTTAGCTTGGCACAAAAGAAGTTAGGCTTCTCTTAAAGACAAAGTGTGAATTATTTATTTAGCACTTCAAACAGTAATAAAGTCAAAACATAAGATAAATCCCACACCAATTTAGAAAGATAAAGAAAAATTTTATTTGAGACATAAAACAACAAAAATCCTATAAGTAGAACCAGAGATAGCAATTCTCTAAAAGAAAAAAGTGCTGCTCCTGGCTTTCTGGTCTTGCAAGACTGGGTGAAAGTCACAGGTTCAGGCTGACTTCGATGGAGTGTGGGCTGGATACAAGGATCAGGTTAGTCCAGATGAAAGAGTTACCTTAAAAGTTCAGCGCAAGGAGTTCCATTTGTTGTGGAAAGGGCCAGAGAAGAGGGGAAAGTGTCACGGACAGTTGTTGATCTTGCATGAAGATCCTGTGGGTCATTGCACATGGTCATTGCTGGAGGTTCACAGAGGATCGCAGGCTGTTGATGCTGTACCACAAAGTGCAATCTTGCTTGCTGAGTTGTCGCCTGAGTTTGCAGTGGCATGAAGAGTTGGGTCCACAAGAGCATTTTGTTGGTGAGTGGTGCGGACAGCAAGCTCTTGGCGTGAACAGACAGGTCACAAAGAGCCCAAAATTTCAGGATTTCTTCTTACTTTGAAGAGGGAGCTCAAATGAGACCATACCAAGGGTCAGAGACCTGAGTGGTACCTCTTGGGAGTCAGGAACTCACTCTAGCAGAGGCCAGTAGTCAGCAGGGCAGATGCAGGGAGGCCTCTGGAACTTGTTATGTCCCTGTAGCCCAGAACAGGAGGTCAGTAGGCTGATCCTTGTAGTCACTCCAGCCTAGGATAAAGGGTGCTGGCGTAGCCTTCTTTTTCCCACAAGCAGGGCAGCGGGGTAGCAGAGTAACAGGGCAGCAAGGCTAGAGTCCTTCTGACAGCAGAGCAGCACAACAGTCCATCGTCTGTACTATCTACAGGTCCAGGAGTATAATGAGGAGATAGTTCTGAAGGCCCAATATTTATATCTGATTCCCACTTTGAAGTAGGAGAAGCTTCTAGAGAATTTCCTTTGAAGTCATCAAGGTTTCCCTGTCCTGGATCCAAGCTGTCTGCACGAACAATGCAGTGGTGACAAGTGGTGACAAGTCTTTTGTGAGAAGACAGGGCACATTCTATTCAATTGCAAGTGAGGGTGTGCTCAGCTCCACTCCCTATCCTGCCAGTTGATGGCCCATCCTTGCACACCTAGTCCCTTTAATTTGTGACTGTATGGGAGGAACAAAAAACTCCAACTGCCAACTGCCCCAATCATGTGTCTCAGAAACAGGCTGCAGGAGGCACCAAATTGTTCGGACAAGAAACTGCCAACTTTCTAAAAGTGGAATTTCAGAATTGTGACTTAAAAGCTGACTTTCCCATTAAAAATAACTTTTAATTACAATTTCTCACACCTAAAACATGATCTGTCCACCTGTTCTGAATCAAAACTTAGCACTTATCAAATGTAATAAGATAAAACAATATTATCCTATGTGAAAGGTAGGCCTTACGGTAATGAATAACAAATTTAGGAGTTTTTCACTACCAAGACATGTAAAACGTAAAGGTGCATGGCCAACATTTTAACATTTTAAATATTTTGTACCCTGCCCCCTGAGCTGTGTAGGGCCTACCCTAGAGGTGATTATTAATAAAAAGGGAGGTTTGGGCTTGGCAAGAGGTTTGTCTTGCCAGGTTGAAATGGCTGTTAAAAACTGCACACACAGTCTCAGTGGCAGGTCTGAGGCATGTTTAAAGGGCTACTTAATTGGGTGGTACAATCAGTGCTTCAGGCCCACTAGCAGCATTTTGTGCACTGCCCCTGGGTACATACAGTACCACATTTTCAGGGACTTAAAAGTGAATTAGTGTGCCATTTGGGTGTAAACCAATGTCACCTTGTTTAAAGGAGAGAACAAAAGCACTTTAGCACTGGTTAGTAGCAGTACAGTGTGCACAGATGGGTTAAAAACCAGAATGGGAAGGCAATACTTTGTGGTTAACCCTGAAGGAAGGGCCAAGTCCAATAATGACTGGTGTAGACTAAACCATTTACCCCATGCAGTTCACTGTCATGGATAGAAGCACAGTGTAAATTATACTCAGACAAACTAATGGGAGAACAGATCTGGCCTACAGTCTCTCTATGTAACTATATAAATATAAATATGCATTGGATGTATGCATTATGTAATTATATTTCATTAAAATATCCTAGTAGACAGCTAAGAATACATTTTTAACAAGACATTTTATGTTGCAAATTATCTCCTCTAAGGTTTGTCAGAGGAGTTACAGCTTATTACTTATCACTATAACCAACTGAGTCCTCTTGTACTGAGCATAAGCCACCAATTAAATATATTAAAAACATATTAAAATAGTTTAATAAAGTACAATATTTAGAAATATTTTTATGTTTACATTTAACATTTTTTATTATTTTAAACGAAAATGGTTTTGTTTTAATATTGAAATGTTAAGTTAATTTAAAATTGGTTGGAAATGTATGTATTAATTTTTTTTAAATTTATGATTGTACATTTCATATTATGAACTTATTTTTATTGTATTGATTAACGTTTATAAAGGGTAGTACATATTTACAACAATATGTTAATTTGTATTAGTAATTAAAATATATGTATTTTTTTTATTTAGATATGTATATAAAGGTTTGCAGTTTAGATTAGTGTGTTTATAGATAACATTTAATTTAAATTTATAAAAAAAATATGTATGTATATAGGGTATTGATTGTGTATGTAATATTTTTATTTCATATTATGTTAGGTAAACTTGTTTACTCACCTAGGAGTGGGAGTTACATTTGTAGAGTGTGTGTAGTGGAGAGTGTGACATTACTGCAACTCCCAGGAGGCACTGTTTCCACATCTCCAACCACCAGCATAGTGGTCACTTGTCCAAATATCATTGTTTGTCAACTCTCAACTGAAGTATACTCACCTGTGAGTGATCACGCACAGATCATGCCCATATCAGAGACGTAGCTGTCAACATAGCCTGATCTTGATTTGGTAACCCAAGATGAAATATTTGAGGACAGGAATGGCACCTTACCCAATGTGAATAACAAGTCTTCATAAGGCCTCAAGATGCCTCACCAGATTGGTATGGGCAGTAGACACATTCACACTGCACTGTACACATGACTCCAGTCAGATATACAACAAAGTCCTGGGTTTGCCTACATCACACTCAACTAGGCCTCAAAATGGGCAAAGCCATATCTATCCTAGCCACCGTTTTGCCTGCACTGGTAGCAAGATGTCCTTTTTGGACCAGCCTTCAAAGTGCAAATTATCTGCACATTTCAGCAGCAGCTTTAATCAAAATGAATTGGCAAGCTTCATACATGTCATGTCAATACACCTGATGCTGTAACTGTAAACTGTTGGAGGTGGATGTCACAATACAACCAGTAACTATGTATGATTTACATCAACAGGTGTAGCTGCCACTAGGCATACAGAGGCCAAAGAACAAACTGCTATTAGCTCCCTGGATGAAATTGTCAGTCAAGAAGGTACTCCTGGACGTCTGGACATTCTGGTCCATCTGGGCAACCTGGTCAGATGGAAACTGTGAGTCTCACCATGCCCACAGCTTCACCTCCCAGCCTGGTTGCCTCAACTTCACAGTCAACCATTCGCCCCACCAACCTGCGTACCTAGCACAGTGTCTACTATCTCGTGCTCTGCAGTCCTGGATCCTGAGTTGCAGTGCAACACTTCTGACAATGAGGGTCCAGGACCAATTTGGAGATTGCACCCTGTGGCAAGGCCACAGGCCTGTGGGGATAGGGTGCTTGGGAGGGATGGTGTGGGCCAGCTGGGTGAGGCCACTGGGGCTGCTCTTGACTAGGACACCACCTGCCATGTCTTGAGGTCTGTAAGGAGTCCCAAAGCATGATGAGCCAGGTGTTGACAGAACTCAAGCAGCTACAGAGGGACATGCACAGAGACATGCAGGAACAGATGGAGGCCCACAATACCAACATGGCATCCCTAACAGAGTTGCTGAGGGACATATATACCACTGTTTGCAGGGCTTTACAACAACAGTCTACCCTTTCCTTTGGCTCATCAACACCAGGCACATCAACATCGGTACCAGCCATTGGTAGGGAGGCACTACCAGAGGAAAAACCAGCCCCAGACACTGTGCCTCTGTAGCAGCAGATCCCTCACTCCCCCACAGCAGCACCTACGTCCAGCAAATAATCCAGGAGGTGCGGGTTGCAAGACACCCACCACTGCCAGCAAGTGACTGCCGATAGGACCTCCTTTGTGTGCCGCACATTTGCTCTGTAGACTGATCCTGAGCCACCTACCTGTTTTAATGGAGAAGTACCCTGGACTTTGGACTCCCAGTGATGTGGCATCTATTTCAATAATTTCATTCACCATGAATGACCCCTTCCCTTTACTATTTTGTTTCTTTCTTTCCAAAATGTATTTTCTGTATTAGCACTTTAATAAATTTACCCGTCACAAACTCATTGTCTGCTGCCTTAAAATCTACATTTTGCTATATAGATATGTACGGCCGTGTGAACCATACAATGAAGATACAAGCTTCTTGTGCAAGCAGGGATATGTTGCATGTACACAGTGTGCAGCTCGGGATTGCAACCATTACACACCAACACGTACATACAAGTGTTTTATTCAAGAAAAAATGTTATTACATTGTTCAGCACATAAGTTTCAAGATGTCAGAAACATAGAAATTCAGACTCATTGTCTGCTGTCCTAAATTTTTCATTTAGTAATGTAGAGATGTAAGACCATGTGTAGCATATGATGAAGACACAAGGTAGCTGTGCAAGCAGGGATATGTTACAAGTACACAGAGTCCTGCTCAGGATTACAACCATTATACACCAACACATTAGTACATGTGTCTGGCAAAAACAAATATTTTATTAAGGTGTTCAGCACAAAGGCTATCAATATGTCTGGACAGTTGGAATCAAGAATGAGTAGCTCATACTGAGTAAATTAACATATTTACAGGTACAGACCCCAAGACCACAGAAGGAAGGGATTTGCCTGGCATTGGCCTGTTGAATAGGCAAACAATACAATGGTCAATGTCAACAGCTTGAGCCTTATCACATACCACACCAAAGACATTTAACATCACATAATCCAAGATACAGACAGATGGCAGTACAACAGTCCCTGATCACAGGGCCATCATAATCCAGTCACCATGTATCTGGTGGTGGGGCACAAACATATGTCAATGTTGAGACACAGGCACTGTGGCCTGCAAAGATGAAACACATCTACAACTATATACCTGTCATACAAAAAGAGTGTTTAGCCAATGTGAAGAAAATAATACTTGTTCAAAAGCTAAGACTAAATGTTGTATGACCAGATGACGACACAGATTATGCATCAGGCCCACCAGAACACACCAAACAAGTGCAATGGCCACTTCTGTACCTCCACCAAAGCACTGTGCAAACTGCCTTGGTACAGGCCTCATACATCCATACTCTGCGACATACATTACCTGGAACAATCCATGTCCACTTTGTATGTCAGAACAGCATCAGACACCTGCCAATGTCACTTCTCTGAAATGCCCACGTAAAGATGTCCGGGTGAAGGTATCTGTACAAAAAACAAAACAAGGAGTATAGGTTTCAAAACACACCTATGACACAAGTCACATAGTAAGAAGCTGGAAAAAAGTACATTGCAAGGAAACTGACACAAACAAAGCAAAGTCATCCAGATGGGGATGTGTCAAAAACTATCTCATCAAGCAGCCTTGGCTGAATGGTGTCAGCTCCCTAGCTGTTTCCAAAATGCACAACTCCACACATTCTCACAACTACAGTTGATTGTACAGTCACAGTAATTACATAACATGAAATGAAGCTGTGGATGAGATCTTCCTGCAGGTCAGCTCATTCCTCTTTACCACTGTCATCCTCACTTGGCATTTCAGGAGTCACACCTGGTGGCACTGCAGGCACCCCCTCCTCTGGGATATATGGGATATTCCACCGCACTGCGATGTTGTGGAGCATGCAGCATGCCACAGTGATCTGACACACTTTTCCAGGTGAGTAGAGAAGGGTTCCACCAGTCTGGTCCAGACAGCGGAATCTGGCCTGCAGAAGCCAAAAAGGCCAGCTCCACTGACCTCCGTGTTCTTCCAGGGGCTTCATCCTCGCATGGTGGATTCCTCACTAGCGTCAACAACCAAGAATGGTTTGGATATGTGGAGTCTCCAGTTAAGGAATGGGCATAAGCGCAATAATGAGTCACTCACTTCATGAGTGTAGTATCTGACATTACACACACACAATCAGCACATATATGACTTACCAACCAGCCAGGCCCTCTATGGGTGCAGTTGTGACAACAGCTGGGGTATGGTACTGTTCTGCATTATGAAGGCATCACGGTCTGATCCAGGGTAATGGACACTGATATGTGATATATAAAACTTTGCTGAACAGACAACTTGCAGGTTGATGGAATGGAAGTTCTTTCTTTTGCGATAGAGTTGTTCAGTGGCCTGTGGTGGCACCAAGCCAACATGTGTACCATCAATGGCCCCCACCACATGTGGGATGCGGCCAAAACCATAAAAGTCAGCCTTCACATTGCTTAAAACCTGGTATAGCTGTCAATGTGTTTCAACATTGCTGAGAGGCAATCTTTCAAAACCAGACTGAACATAGGTTGGGACATATCAGCAGACGAGACCAATGTATTTTGGAAGGACCCTGTGGCCAGGAAGTGCAATACTGACATGACTTGTACAGTGGTTGGTATGCTGGTTGGATAATTAATAGCTGAGCTCAGATTTGACTCCAACTGATAGCATGAGTTGACTATTGTTTGCCTATCCAGGCAGAACAACATAATTATATGCCATTGCTCCATGGTCTGATGGTCTGGCAGTGGACGATAGACAGGAGGTTGTCTCATCCTCCCTCTCCCAGGCTACCTATGTCTCACAAGACATTATTTATAACATTAGCCATATGTCCACAGCAACATCCATAATGCATGCCAACACTATCATGTGACAAAGCATTTCTGAATGAATAGACATGTCGCCCAGTACACATCACAACTGGCAACTACACATGGGTCACATGTGACCCCCATGGTTCTCAAACATGTGCCCACAACCTGAATTCGGACGAAACTCAAAGATGTGCTACACAATTGCCCCTTGAAATGTGACTGTATATTCCAACCACCAAAAAGACCATAGGCGGTGGTGGTCCGTGCACCGCCGTCAAATGCCATCTGTGCTCTGCAGCATACTACACTGGTGATTGTGTAGAAGGGCCTACATTGACAAGCCACAATAAGGATGTTTTAAATGCCAACAAAACAAATATTGTAGATGTGATGCAGTTTATTAAGCCAAATACAGCATTTCAGGCCACCAAAATGGTAGATGCCTGACCTATTCCACTGGACATTAGGAACTGGCCACAACCGCTGGCAGAAGTCGTCATGGCCGTAGGTGGCTGCAACCACAATAGACACAGCCATAGGCTAACGTTGTTGTTGTGGCAGTCTGGGTTCAATGCCTGTGTCCATCAGCAGGACAACTGCGCATGTGGCAGATGTAACCACCATGTTGTGCACATTCACTGACTTGGCACTTGACACTACTGCCAGAAACACCTGCTCTACCTGAGCTGCTGTGCACTGCCTATGAAAGCAATCATGCCTTCTCCAGTAGGAGATATGGCCCTTGCCTTCTCTCCAGAGGAGCTGGAGAGGCTTGTTGATGAGGGTCTTCCTCTGTATGAACAGCTCTATGGCTCACCATAGGAGCAGGTAAGACTCTCATAGGCACAATTGACACTGTTTGACGCCATCCTTTCTCTTCTTGCAGGCTACAATGTGCCCCGTGTGTCAGTTAGACTTCTTGTGTGCTTGTTGTTGCAGTCTGGGTGCCATCAATGGGATGTACATTGTGCAGGTATTGGTAGCCAGTACTATATGTTAAGTTCAGTTACATTGTGTTGAGTGAGTTTTTGGGGGTCCTAGATCCTCCTTGCATTGGATGCACATAACTAGGTAAGGAGACATAACTGCCATCCACTGACATCTTTTTCCTTATGATGGTTGTAAATGTTAGACAACATGTATGTGCATGACAGCCCACTCACGTCAGTGGACAGACAATGGGAACTGTGAGTTGTGTCAAGAGTAATGCCTGAATAAATTCAAGGAGGAGCAGGACATACAACCCCAACACCAGACCACTGTCCAGATGGCATTTTGCCACAGTCTCTGAACCGACAATGAATGTGATACACCTGGGCAGGACAATGATACAGGTCATGGTACACCCTGTAATGTGGCAACACACCCAGATCCATCTAGAGTTGACATGCCAAGATGAAAATAGTATAAATAGGAAGGACAGCGAAAATTGTCTGGAAGGAACTTCCTACACAGATCAAAGGCGCAAACATTTGTCTGGTGTATGGCATTGTCAGCAGTCACTTCCACAATGCACTGACTACAGGATGACAACTATCACACATCATCCAAGGTTCTGACAATGCCTGCATGACAAAAAATTAGCTTTCAAGATGACTCACACACCATCCAGCCCAGCCAATGTCATGCCTGCACTGCTAGCAAGACATGATTCGATTACCATCCTCCAACAGCTAAGGATTCCAGACAGTCTTAGGTTAGGTCACTGAACAGGAATTGGTATGTGGCTACAATGTCAGCTCAGTACACATGACAATATGTGTACCTGTCACATGAGAGAAATCACCAAATTCAATTTGAACATGGCCCTAGCCCATAGTCACTATCAACTATTAAGGTAGATGTCACAATACAACCACTAACATTATCTCTCCACATCAACAGGTTGTGGTGCCTCTGCAACTGGGAATGCTATGACTGACACCATAGAGGAGACTGCCACTACCCCCATGGATGAAGCCCTCAGTGAAATAAACACTCCTGGACCGCTGGACGTTGAGGACGGATCTGGCCCTTCTGGCCAACCTGGGGAGATGACACCAGTCAGCCTCAGCCTGACCACATTGACTCCTCTCGGCTGGTGGCCTCAACATCACAGGCAGCCAGTCACCCGAGACCTGTGTCCCTAAAACAGTCTCCTACATCTTGTACACCCCAGTCCAGGTTCCTGAGATACAACCTGCCAACACTGACAATGGTGGACCTGGAACCAGTGGAAGGGGGCAGCCTGCACAAAGGGTGCAGGCACGTGGGGGTAGGGTGCGTGCAAGAGATGGTATGGCCCAGTGGCAAGAGGCTGCTGGTAATGCCCTTGGCCATAATACCATCTGCCAGGTCTTGGGTGTCTACCAACATTCCCAAGGCATGATGTGCCAGGTACTGATAGAACTCAGGAAAATGAAGGAGCTAAAGAGGGGATTTCATTGTGAGATGCGGGAACAGTGGGAGGCCTACAATTCCAACATGGCATCACTAACAGGGTTGCTGAGGGTCGTGAACAGTACCATGAAGCTGGATGGCAACAAAAGCACTGCTCTTCCTTCGGCACATCCACACCAAGCCCTTCATCGTGCCAGCAACTGGACGGGAGGCATTGCCAGGGGAAGCACCCACCTCAGACACCCCTGCTTCTGTAGTTACTGAGCCCCCGGCAAGTGGGGACATCCAGCCAAGCTTCCAAGAGGTGCGGGTGAAAAGACACTAAAGACTGCCAGCAACTGACCACTTCCTGATGTCACTCCTTTGTGTGCCATGGACTCACTCTGTTGGCTGTTCCTTAACCACTTTCCATATTCCAATTCCATGCTAATAGGATACTGGATTCTGGACCCCAGATGGTGTGGCCTCTACTTTACTGATTGCATCCACCATGACAGGACCCTTCACCTCAAGTATTGTTTTATATCCAATATCACTATTCATTTTTGTTGTAAAGTAAATAAACAACCATCACTAAAACACTGCTTACTGACTCTCTTTTTTTATCTGTCTGGAATGTTGAATGCTAATCACATTTAATATACATGCTTAAGATTTTATAAGACAAAGGATGGAGTGAGATATCTCAGGTAGTGTCATGCTGAGGATGACGAGCAACACAATGTCACAGGTGTGTGGGCACATCAAACATTTTATTGTACTGTATTGCACATAAGGTGTTAAAAATGTCTGCACAGTCATAGCTAAGAACGTACCAGCCATATGGAGTCAGGACAGATATCCTATCACTACTGTGCACCAGACCACAATAGGAGTGGCCTGTAACACCTTGTCCTATAGATTAGGCAAAGAGAGTATGGGATTTTATCTCCAGTTTGACCCTTATTACATACCAAAACCAGGCCTGCCAACTTAATATACATCATGGCACAGAGGGCAGTACAACAGAGCCTGAGCCCAGGACCTTCTCATAACCATGAGCAAGCACCTGGTGGGATGTCACAAACTTGTTTCAGTGTTTTGGCATGGGCACACTGGCCTACAATTGAGGAAACAAAGTGACAGCCACTAACAGGTCATACAGGATTAATGTTAACACAATGTGAAGGTAGAATGAATGGATTTCACAGAATGACATGTTATAAGGCCACATGAGCACACACATGAGACCATTCGACCAACACATCACGGCAAGCATATCTATTGTGTAGCTCAGATTCCTGCCCTCCCACTGTCCAGGCAGCCTGGCCATAAGACTCATACACCACAAATTAGCAACAAACAGTACCTGGATCAATCTATGTCCACTTCACCTGTCAGACCAGCAACAGCCGCCTGCAAATGACACAACTCTGAAATGTCCACATGAGGATGGCATGGTGAAGAGACCTGGAAGGACAAAGTGACATACACAGCAGATAAAGACATACATAAGACAAAAAAACTCATTTCAAACTTCAGTTGTTTCACTGACAGTGCAATGTGACTGCCCCAAACAAAGGGGATCCTCAAGATACTCACATCTTTAAGCCTGATGTTGCCATCACACCTGGACTGTATGAAGCATAGCATGAGATGCCCTGTCTCATGGTGACAGAGTTACCCTTCTCAACAAATACTGACCCCCTACATGCCCCAGGCAGTCACACTAATCACATTACATCACATACGTACACTCAAGTGAAGTTCTGATTGATGAGATCTGCCTGCATGTCTCCACCTTCATCCTCATCAATGTCATCCTCACTTGGCATTTCAGAAGGCTTACCTGGTGGCACTGTTATCTCCTCCTCCTCAGGTCAAGGTTGTGGAGCATGCAGCAGGCCACAATGATCTTACACAGTTTTGCGGGAGAGTAGAGGAGGGCTCTACCTGTCTTGTCAGTGGCCTGGAATCTTGCCTTCAGGAGCCCAAAAGCCCACTCCACGACATGCTGTGTTCTTCCGTGTGCCTCGTTGAAGCAGATTTCCCCTGGCATAATTGGGTTCCTCACCGGTGTCAACAACCAAGGATGGTTTGGGTATGCAGAGTCCCCTGTAAGAGAAGGCAACATGCGTGCAACCATGAGTCCAAAGCATTGTCTCACTAGTAGCAGACATAGCATACATACACACGACCTATGTGACTTACCAACCAGCCAGGCCCTCTCTGGGTACAGTTGCGTCATCAGCAGTGGAATAGCACTGTTCCACACTGTAGGAGGCTGGCCTGGCTTGTAGTGGGTACCAAGGGGTACTTACACTCTGTACCAGGTCCAGTTATCCCTTATTAGTGTGGAAGAGGTGTTTCTAGCACCTTAGGCTGATAGAAGGTAGCTATAGCAGAGCAGCTTAGGCTGAACTAGGAGACATGCAAAGCTCCTACTATACCACTGGTGTCATATGCACAATATCATAAGAAAACACAATACACAGATATACTAAAAATAAAGGTACTTTATTTTTATGACAATATGCCAAAAGTATCTCAGTGAGTACCCTCAGTATGAGGATGCCAAATATACACAAGATATATGTACACAATACCAAAAATATGCAGTAATAACAAAAGGAAGTAATGCAAGCAATGTAAAGCTACAGTAGACTGCAATAGGAGCACATAGGTATAGGGGCAACACAAACCATATACTCCAAAAGTGGAATGTGAACCACAAATGGACCCCAAACCTATGTGAGGTTGTAGAGGGTCGCTGGGACTGTAAGAAAACAGTGAGGGTTAGAAAAATAGCCCACCCCAAGACCCTGAAAATTAGGTGTAAAGTGCACCTACATTCCCCAGAGAGCACAGAAGTCGTGATAGGGGAATTCTGCAAGGAAGACCAACACCAGCAATGCAACCAAAGTGGATTTACGGACGAGAGTACCTGTGGAACAAGGGGACCAAGTCAAAGAGTCGCGACAAAGTTGAGATTGGGCAGATGCCCAGGAAATGCCAGCTGAGGGTGCAAAGAAGTTGCCACTGGATGGTAGAAGCTGTGGATTCTGCAAGAACAAAGAGGACTAGAAACTTCCCCTTTGGAGGATGGATGTCCCACGTCGTGAAGAAGCTTGCAGAGGTGTTCCCACGCAGAAAGACCACAAAAAAGCCTTGCTAGCTGCAAGGGTTGCGGTTAGGGTTTTTGGATGCTGCTGTGGCCCAGGAGGGACCAGAATGTTGCCACTTGGAGGAGGAGACAGAAGGGGTGCCCAGCAAGTCAGGGAGCCCTCACAGGAGCAGGCAGCACCCGCCGAAGTGCCAGAACAGGCACTACGAAGAGGAGTGAACCGGAGCTCACCCAAAGACACAAAAGGGAGTCCCACGATGCCGGAGGACAACTCAGGAGGTTGTGCACTGCAGGTTAGAGTGTTGGGGACCCAGGTTTGGCTGTGCATGAAGGAAATCCTGAAAGAGTGCACAGGAGCCGGAGCAGCTGCAAATCATGCGGTACCCAGCAATGCAGTCTAGCAAGGGGAGGCAAGGACTTACCTCCACCAAACTTGGACTGAGGAGTCACTGGACTGTGGGAGTCACTTGGACAGAGTTGCTGAGTTCCAGGGACCACGCTCGTCGTGCTGAGAGGGGACCCAGAGGACCGGTGATGCAGTCTTTTGTTGCCTGTGGTTGCAGGGGGAAGATTCCGTCGACCCACGGGAGATTTCTTCAGAGCTCCTAGTGCAGAGAGGAGGTAGGCTACCCCCAGAGCATGCACCACCAGGAAAACAGTCAAGAAGGCGGCAGGATCAGCGATACAAGGTTGCAGTAGTCGTCTTTGCTACTTTGTTGCAGTTTTGCAGGCGTCCTGAGCAGTCAGCGGTCGATCCTTTGGCAGAAGGTGAATAGAGAGATGCAGAGGAACTCTGATGAGCTCTTGCATTCGTTATCTAAAGAATTCCCCAAAGCAGAGACCCTAAATAGCCAGAAAAGGAGGTTTGGCTACCTAGGAAGGAGGATAGGCTAGCAACACAGGTAAGAGCCTATCAGGAGGAGTCTCTGACGTTACCTGCTGGCACTGGCCACTCAGAGCAGTCCAGTGTGCCAGCAGCACCTCTGTTTCCAAGATGGAAGAGGTCTGGAGCACACTCGAGGAGCTCTGGGCACCTCCCCTGGGAGGTGCAGGTCAGGGGAGTGGTCACTCCCCTTTCCTTTGTCCAGTTTCGCGCCAGAGCAGGGCTGGGGGATCCCTGAACCGGTGTAGACTGGCTTATGCAGAGATGGGAACCATCTGTGCCCATCAAAGCATTTCCAGAGGCTGGGGGAGGCTACTCCTCCCCAGCCCGGACACGTTTTTCCAAAGGGAGAGGGTGTAACACCCTCTCCCTGAGGAAGTCATTTGTCCTGTCTTCCTGGGCCAAGGCTGGCTAGACCCCAGGAGGGCAGAAACCTGTCTGAGGGGTTGGCAGCAGCAGCAGCTGTAGTGAAACCCCGGGAAAGGTAGTTTGGCAGTACCCGGGTCTGTGCTAGAGACTCAGGGGATCATGGAATTGTCTCCCCAATGCCAGGATGGCATTTTGGTGACAATTCCATGATCTTAGACATGTTACATGGCCATGTTTGGAGTTACCATTGTGACGCTGTACATAGGTAGTGACCTATGTACAGTGCACATGTGTAACGGTGTACCCGCACTCACAAAGTCCGGGGAATTTGCCCTGAACGATGTGGGGGCACCTTGGCTAGTGCCAGGGTGCCCACACACTAAGGCCCTCATTCTGACCTTGGCGGTCTTTTCGCAAGACCGCCGAGTTACCGCCGCGGTGAAGACCGCCGACCGTGGCGGTATGCCGCTGTGCGCATTCTGACCGCTGGGAGCGTTCCGCCGGAAAACCGCCAGCAGCCACACTGGCGGTCGGCGGGAAAGTGGAGACTGGTCAACCTCCACCGCCACGCCAGCAGAACACCGCCCCCAGAATTACGACCCACATTTCTGTGTGGCGGTCTTCTGTTGGCGGTCTTCTGTTGGCGGTCACCTCCCCATGGCTCCTGTCACCTCCCGGAGGACCAACGCACAAGGTAAGTTGATCGTCCATGAGAAGAGGGGGTGGGGGGGTGTTGTGTGATGTGTGCGTGCATGGGGGTGTGAGTGTGTAGAGGGGGTGTGTGAGTGCGTGCATGCATGCAGGCGGGGAGTGATGCTGTGCCTATGGGCAATGTGTGTAGTTCGGCGGGTGCGCATGTCGGCATGTATGTGTGCGGGTATGTGTCCCCGTTGTGTATGTGTGTGTGTAGGGGGTGTGTATATGTGCATGTTGGGGGTGTGTGCATGTCGGGGTGCGTGTATGTGCATGTCGGGGTGGGGGTGGGGAGGGGGTTCGTACCACCTCTGGGGGGTGGCAGGGGGGTGGAGGGTGTGGGGGGAGGACTCGGGTGGGTAGTGGGGGGTGGGGGAGACCCCTATCAGTGCCAGGGAAGGAATTCCCTGGCCCCGATAGTGCCTACCGCCATGGTTCGCATGGCGGTTCCCGAACGCCAGAAACCGCGGCGGTAAGCAGGGTCATGATACCGTTGGCGGTCTTGGGTCGACCGCCGGACCGGAGTGCGCAGACTCCAGCCCGTCGGTCATGACCGCCGTGGCTGTCGGAGTGGGGAAGTGGCGGTCGGTCGCAGCGGTGACCGCCGCGGTCAGAATGCCATTTTTAATACCGCCGGTCTGTTCGCGGTCCGACCGCCGCCTCACGCCGACCGCCAAGGTCAGAATGAGGGCCTAAGTAACTTAGCACCCAACCTTTACCAGGTAAAGGTTAGACATATAGGTGACTTATAAGTTACTTAAGTACAGTGGTAAATGGCTGTGAAATAACGTGGACGTTATTTCACTCAGGCTGCAGTGGCAGTCCTGTGTAAGAATTGTCAGAGCTCCCTATGGGTGGCAAAAGAAATGCTGCAGCCCATAGGGATCTCCTGGAACCCCAATACCCTGGGTACCGCAGTACCATATACTAGGGAATTATAAGGGTGTTCCAGTATGCCAATGTAAATTGGTAAAATTGGTCACTAGCCTGTTAGTGACAATTTGGAAAGCAGAGAGAGCATAACCACTAAGGTTCTGGTTAGCAGAGCCTCAGTGAGACAGTTAGTCATCACACAGGGAACACATACAGGGCACACTTATGAGCACTGGGGCCCTGGCTGGCAGGGTCCCAGTGACACATACACTAAAACAACATATATACAGTGAAATATGGGGGTAACATGCGAGGCAAGATGGTACTTTCCTACACACACGATGAAGGCATCGTGGACTGAATCGGGGTACCGGGCACACACTTGGGAAATATAGAGGTCTGCCAGATGGTAGTTCTTGCTATTACAATAGACAAGCCATGCGGTGGAGCCAAGGCTACATGGGTACCATGAATGTATCCCACTACATGTAGGATGTGTGCCAAACCATAGAAATCTGCCTTCACATGAGCAAAATCCTCACGTTGAGGAAACCGGATTTAGCTGTCCAGGTGTTTCAACATTGCTGAGAGAACATCCTTCAAGACCAGACCGAAAATAGACTGGGACATCCCAGAAGTTAGGGTCATTGTATTTTTGAAAGATCCTATTACCAGGAAGTGCAAAACTGACATGACTTGTGCAGTGGGTGGTATGCTATTGGGATGGCGGATGGCTGGCATCAGATCTGGTTCAACTGCTGACAAAGATCCATGATTGTCTGCCTATCCAGGCGGTTTATCTGGATAACTTGTTTGTCCTCCATGGCCTGCAAGTCTGCTGGTGGACAGTACAGAGGAGGTTGTCTGATCCTTCTCCTCCCAGAGTAACGAAGTGGAAACAAAGGAGGTTATGGCAATTTTCCATTGCGTCTCCTGCATATTACATTATACATGTCATATAAGAACTGTGACATGTCATATGAGTCACTGAAAACATGATACACAGCACTCATCAATACTAACATTTACACATTTGTAACAAGTCATCCCCTTACTTTTCGGCATTTGTGTACACATCCTCCATCTGGACAGCAACAATGTGGCCATCTAACTTGCAACTCTGACTGTGATTGAATGCCCTAAATCCTGGTATGCCCATGGGTGAGAGGGTGATGGCTCTGCCCCCAATTATGTTGTCATATGTGCTGGACCAGATACCAATATGTTCATTAAAACAATTGACCTACATGACAGGACTAGGCCAGCACTCACATTTCTCCAGGTCATCACTTTTACAAATTGTGACGCATCGAAAATAGAGTGAAATTACATTGCATGCTTCTAAAATGGCGGCTGCCTGACTTACTTCATTGGGCATTAGGAACCACCCATGACCGCGGGCAGAAGTCATCATGGAGGAAGGTGGATGCTACCGCTGCAGACTTTGCCACAGGATAACATTGCTGCCTGTGGCACTCTTGGGCCAATGGCAGTGTCCACTGGCCGTGACGGTCGCATACGTGGCGGACGTGACCACCATCTTCTGGAGAATCCCTCACCTGACTCCGGACACTGTTGCCTGCAAAACCTCCACTACCTGAGCTGCTGGGTACTGGCTCTGTAAGCAATCATTCATCGTCAAACAGGTGATAGGGTCCCTGCCTCTCAACAGAAGAGTTAGAGAAGCTGGTGGATGAGGTCCTACACCTGTATGGACAGCTCTATGTTGCACCAGAGAAGCAGGTAAGTGCCCATGTGCACAAATTTCTCTGTACCTCTACTTATCTTAGCTTTAGTCAGCCTAGCCTTAGGCCCAGTTTGTCAGATTGTGTCCTCAAAGCCCTCTAGGGGCTCACAGTGTGCAATAATGGTTGAGTTAATGGGCATGTATCTATGTCAAGTGACAGGTTTGGAGCCCTGAGACAATGTGGTGAGTGTGTATTGTGTGTTCCCTGACCCATATTGTGTTGGATGCACATGACTAGGTGAGGTGTCATGACAGCAGTCCCCAGACAACTCTTGCCATAAAATGTTTTTCATGTGTGGTCACGTGATTGCATGACAGCAGGAGGTGTGAATACATGTTGCATGTGTTAGTTGCTCGCTATTTGGGCTCTTTCTGTGTTTGCACAGTGATCTCCAGCCACAACTGGCCTTCTCTGACTGTTCTTCTGCAGTCAGATAATGACTCAAAATGCCCCTAAGCTCTGCAGATTAACACCCAATGGCAACTGGCTGTAGGCTACAGGATGTTATATGACGCATTTGATTTGTCGGATTTGGTGTTTTGTGTAGGTCGGTCTGCTCAGCCTGCAGAGACCGGGGCCTGTCTATCATTACTCACAGCAAAAGTCAAAATGTGGTCTAGTATTGATTCCCTCTTGCAATGTCAGTGTGACATTGTGTCCACACCCTGTACCCCTGCACAGCATGTGATATTGTCAAATCATCCCTTACTGCCAATATGCAGTTTATTGAGTTTCTGTCCACTGATTACTATGGGAATTTCATTGGGGGCAGGCTGGTGATCTGTGACTGATGTGCTCTTTTCTACTCTGACAATGTGTGTCACATAGCCTTGACAGCTCCCTTGATCCAACAACCCTGTTGTCTCTTTCATCCAGCTCTGGTGTGTTCTGTGCATGCCCCTTGCATTTTGGACAGTGCACATCTGCAAACAGTGTTTTGTTAACTGATTTGCCTTGATATCTGACTCAGTGGTTTAGGCATACAGTGGGACATGTAAAATGAATGGCCAGGTTTCTCTTATGAAAATCTAGATTTCGTGAACAGACATGTGTGGAAGTGTGTTTTGTTATGTTGATGTGACACACAGACCCCCACTCTCTAAAGTCGCAGATGCCTGCACCTGTATCTGCACATGTCCACACATGGACGGGCTTGACTCTTTGTGTCCAAGCACAATGGGTCAGTCTTTTGGCTGGCTGTGACCTGTATAGACTATATGCAGTGGGTGACATTCCTAGGTAGTATATGTTTGCGTATGTTCTTTGCTATGTGGTTTACATGTCACTTGCCACCTTGTGGTATGTGTTCCATTGAGTTCCTGGTCAATGTCATGTGGCTAGCTCATGTCCCATAAAATTCACAGTGGGCCTTCCTGGGGTTGTGTAGGGCACCCTATTGGGTGTTTGTACTCATGTCCCTGTGTCCAATTACTTCCAGGCACCACTGTTAGACAGGATGGTCAAGACAGGATGTTATTAGCTTTGTGCACCGACATGTATGTGACTCAGCCATTTTGTACGGGACTTATGGAAATAATATGTTGTCTTGTCTTTTGCATACGTGCAGGTCAATGCCCATCAGAAGAAGGGGATCTGGAGAGCCATTTCTAATAAGGTGTGGACCCTGGGGGTCCACAGCTGGCAGTCCAGCAACTGTCGGAATAGGAGGGAGGACCTGAGATGCTGGACCCAGAAGACTGCAGACACCCAGCTGGGGTTGTACTCCCAATAAGGACTGGGTATCCATCAGAGCATGGCCTCCCTAATGGCCCGCATTTTGGCAGTCGCCAACCCGGAGTTGGATGGGCATTTGAGGGCAGCACAGCACAGCAGCACCAAAGGGTTGAGTACAAGGCAAATTCATTCCTGACCCTTTGCCAGGTTAATGAGCGAGGGATAGACTGCTCCCTCTGACAATGTGGGGTGTGTCATGTGTCACAGATCATCTGGAATCAAATTAGTGTAGACGGGCCATGTGTTTCTGTTGGACCTGGCCCTTTTTGTAGGGTCATCCCCAAACTTTTTGCCTCCTATTTTTCCTGACCTGTTTTTGTTGGCTTTAGGACTCTGGGCACTTTACCACTGCTAACCAGTGCTAAAGTGCATATGCTCTCTGTGTAAATTGCACTGTTGATTGTCATATTTGATTTACTAGTAAGTCCCTAATAAAGTGCACTAGAGGTGCCCAGGGCATGTGAATCAAATGATACTAGTTGGCATGCAGCATTGGTTATATCACCCACATAAGTAGCACTGTAATCATGTCCCAGACCTGACACTGCAGTGTCAGTGGGTGCAGTTATAAACTGTAAATTCGACCTGGCAAGTCAATTTTCCTACATGTAAGACACCCCTAAGGTAGGTCCTAGGTAGCCCCAGGGGCAGGGTGCAGTGTGTGGTTAAGGTAGGACATATATAGGCCCTCATTCTGACCTTGGCGGGCGGCGGAGGCCGCCCGCCAAAGTCCCGCCGTCAGGTTACCGTTCCGCGGTCGAAAGACCGCGGCGGTAATTCTGACTTTCCCGCTGGGCTGGCGGGCGGTCTCCTTCAGACCGCCAGCCAGCCCAGCGGGAAAGAGGCTTCCACGATGAAGCCGGCTCGGAATCGAGCCGGCGGAGTGGAAGCTGTGCGACGGGTGCAGTTGCACCCGTCGCGTATTTCACTGTCTGCGCAGCAGACAGTGAAATACATGTAGGGGCCCTCTTATGGGGGCCCCTGCAATGCCCATGCCAGTGGCATGGGCACTGCAGGGGCCCCCAGGGGCCCCGCGACCCCCCCTACCGCCATCCGGATCTCGGCGGTCCGACCGCCGGGATCTGGATGGCGGTAGGGGGGGTCAGAATCCCCGCGGCGGTGCAGCAAGCTGCGCCGCCGCGGAGGATTCAATGGGGCCGCGGTACACTGGCGGGACCCCGCCAGTGGTGCCGGTCCGACCGCGGCTTTACCGCCGCGGTCGGAATCCCCATTGAAGCACCGCCGGCTTGTCGGCGGTGCTCCCGCGGTCCTCCGCCCTGGCGGTCAAAGACCGCCAGGGTCAGAATGAGGGCCATAATGTGTTTTATACGTCCTGACAGTGAAATACTGCCAAATTTGTTTTTCACTCTTGCAAGGCCTATCTCTCTCATAGGTCAACCTGGGGACTGCCTTTAAACATGATTAATGCGTAGATTCCCTTTGGGAGCAGATAGACATGTGGAGTTTGGGATCTCTGAACTCACAATTTAAAAAAGCATCTTTTAGTAAAGTTGGTTTTAAGATTGTGTGTTTGAAAATGCCACTTTTAGAAAGTGGGCATTTTCTTGCTTAAACCATTCTGTGACTCTGCCTATTTGTGGATTCCCTGTCTGGGTTAGTTTGACAGTTTGGCTGTTTGCACCTCTCTCTAGACAGTGACACAAAGGGAGCTTGGGTGTAGCCTGCATATCCTGATAAGCCATCTGTGCTAGGAGGGAGGGCAGGAGTGGTCACTCACACCTGAAAGGGCAATGCCTGCCCTCACACAATGGAGTTTCCAACCCCCTTGTGTGTGTCTGGGGTCTTGCCTGGGCATGGCAAGATTTCACAAACAAGTGAGACTTTACTTCAAAGGCCAAAATGAGTATAAGAAGAGCACCCAAAACCATAGACTTTAGACACTTCTTGGGATAGACGCTCTACCTCACAGACACTTCTGGACAAGAAACCTGCTGGTGAAGAATCCCTGAACCAGACCTGCCAAGAGGAACTGCCTGGCTGCCCAAAGGACTCATCTGGACTACTTTTCTGGGAGGGACTGCTGCCTTGCTGTTGCCTTGCTGCCTTGCTGCTCTCTGGCTGTGCTGAGAAGTGCTCTCCAAGGGCTTGGATGGAGCTTGCCTCCTGTTCCCTTAAGTCTGAGGACCAAAAAGACTTCACTCCTGCAACTGGACTACTTGTGCGGGGAAAATTCAATGCACAGCCTGATAAAAATAACGCACAGCTTGCATTGCGGTGAAAGATTCACCACACGCCGAACCAGAAAGACACAGCCCGACTTCGCAACAAGAAAATCGATGCAGCACCAGAGTAGCGACTAGAACTTCGACGCACGGCCCACCGGTCGACGCACAACCAACCCGGGATGACGTAGCCCGACTTCCAGAGAGGAATCGATGCGGCGCCTGCCGTGCAGGAGAAATTTCTATGCAACGCCCACCGGATCGACGCATTGTCTGTGACTTCAGTCAGCAAGGCCAGGATTTCACGCATCGTCCCCGGGGTGCCTGAAAACCCCGCAACTCAAAGAGGATCCAAGTCCACACGCCAGAAATCAACGCAAAGTCTTCCCCTGCATGAAAAATAATGATGTAAGTCTGTGTACGAAGGGGCGGATCTGACGCACACCTCCCTGTTTTCCACGCATCTCCTCCTCTGCAGTTCTTCGCGGAGATTTCGCACGCGAGACAGATACCTTGTGCTTGAAAGAGACATTTATTGCTTTTTAAAGACAAAAGACTAAAGACACTTTATATCACTTTTACAGTGATATTGCCACATATACTTATTGCATTTTAATCGTTTTGACCTGCATCTTATCAGATAAATATTATATATTTTTCTAAACACTGTGTGGTGTATTTTTGTGGTTCTATACTGTGTTATTGCATGATTTATTGCACAAATACTTTACACATTGCCTTCTAAGTTAAGCTTGACTGCTCAGGGCCAAGCTACCAGAGGGTGGGCACAGGATAATTTGGATTGTGTGTGACTTACCCTGACTAGAGTGAGGGTCCTTGCTTGGACAGGGGGTAACCTGACTGCCAACCAAAGACCCCATTTCTAACAGTTTCCAACTGGTGTGCTTGTCCATCTGGAGATTTGACCTAGGACCAAACTGTGGGGAACCTTCAGTCCAATTGCACAGCAGGGAGCACATATGACTGTGTTCAGTGTACAAATATTCTGCTTTACCTACTCTGGTAGGTGTTAGTTTACACCAACAGATCACTCCTCCAAAATGTCACAGTCCAAAGGTAGGTAGGATGTGGCTCACTGTCTACTGCCATATGTCTAGAGATATGTGTAGGTTGACATCTGCAAGCCATGGGCAAGTTTTCTCCTTTGAACATTAGGTGCTGGAGCCTCACAGCAGTCTGTGATGCCTGGGTGTCCATCATACATGTAAAGCTGTAACATACTACTTTCCCTTGGTAAGTGTGAAATGTGCATTGTCATGGGTGATGTGTCACCAGTGTAACCAACATTTCAGTTATCTATGTGTCTGCATGTGCTACATTTCCACTAGGATACATAACTATGCATTAGATGTAGGCATGTGCCAGCCATGCCGATGGGATGATGTCTGGAATCTCTAACATAAATGTCCATCAGGTCCTGTTGTCATAAAGGTACATCTGCAATGGTTGTCCATTTACTGTGATGCCCAAGAGAGGACTGTGTCACCATCATATTTTGCCAGACAGATATATTCATGCCTCATACTATGTCATTAGTCATGTGTTACTGGAGTAGCCATGATGGACATGGATGTGGATCCACTTGATGATCATTTGTACCCATGATGTGGAATGTCGGTTATAGGTGCACAGCACCTGTGTGTTGATAGGGAACCGTTCATTGATTTGTGGGATGCATCATAGATTGACTAGCAGTTATGTTTGCATCACATGTGTTTGTCCTCCGGGATTCATCCACAGACAGATGCCATACTTGCCATGTCTGATATGTGGGTAGTGATGTAGATTCTCATTGTACAAAAATGTGTTGTCCTTCAGTTAGTGTTTGCAAGGTCTGTGTCCCTCCTTCCTGCACTGCACAGCTGTCTACTACAAACACACTCAGACGTAATCATGGAAATGGGTGTGGGACATTGTTGGGGGCTATCCTGGGCCTTTCAGGACCATTCTTGAGTGTAGTTTGGAGACATCTCTCCATGATGTTTAGGGTCTGACTTCATTGTTGTTCGTTGCAGCACCACATGTGGGGCACCTCTAAGTGGCATTGCTACTACCTCCTGGACTCATTTTGGGCAGGTGTCGCTTGCCGGACTGTACATTGTTGGGAAGTGTCTATAGTGACATGGATGTTTCCATGTCTCAAAATCCAGGTATGGCATGTTTGTACCAGTGTTTCCGTAGCAACATCTGTTATTGTTGATACATTACATCAGTGCATGTTGGATGTGTGCATAGGCCTGTGTTTGTATAATTTGTCGAGTACTTTACAATGGGTTACAATTGTTGGCTTCTGGTTCACTGGGGTGTGTTGTATGTGGCACAGGTTTGTGATGGAGTGGTCACCTAGTTGTGGTATGGTTAGTGTGGTAGCTAGACTTCATCCATGCTATTGTAGTTGTCTGAAACCAAGATTTGCTCTTGTGTTGCCTTTGTTATTCCAGATGGCATGTATGATTTTGAATTGGCATATGATGGTGCCACTTTGCTGGCACTGCATGTGGGGGGCACTTGACATTATGGTATGTTGTGTCTCTCAGAGTTATCATTGAAGTGTTTTAATGTTCATGTTATTATGACCCTACTCCACTCCCTTTTGGCAGCATCAGCACCAGCAGGTGAAGGAGATGGGGCTGACCCGAGTGAGGAAGCATCTGGCCACGGGACCTCGGGTCAAGATACCACTGACACAGAGGGACCCAGTGGCCCAGAGGGCAAGAGAAGTACCACGGGGAGACTGGATTTGCATCTACATCAACGGATTCCTCCTCCAGAGGCCACTCCCTTGTGGTGGTGGACCCATTGGAATATATTTCTATATCATCTTTGTTTGCCCTCCAGGTCTTTCTCCACCCTCTCTATTGCTCCTCATCCAGTTGGCCATGCCTGCTCACCCAAGAATATGGGCACCTCCTTTGCTGCAGGCGCCTCCGCCCCAGCCACAATTACCCCTACTGCCATGAGTGAGGAGACTACTGACCTCATGAGGAGCATTTCTGTGGGTCAGGCTGCCATTGTGAATGTCATCCAGGGGTTGGCCAACCAACTTCAGCAGACCAATGCTTTCCTGGAAGGCATTCATAGTGCCGTGTCTGGCATATAGAGATTTTTTCAGGCTCTGGCTTCCTCACTGACGGCAGCTAGTCACCCCCTCCCCCCATAATCTGTCTCCCTCCACCTCCCTCTTCCTCTTCCCAATCCAAATCCCCCATTCCCCTACCTATCCCAAGCACACAGAATCATCTGCACGCATCCACCTCACCACACACAAGCAGCACACATAAACACAACACAAGACACACCGGCATACAAGGACTCAACATACATCCACACACATCAGCCACCACTTCAGCAGACACCCCCATCAGCCTCACCAACCCACACACCATATTGAACATACCCTCAGGCACCACCACAACAGGCAGTGACACACCCACCACACCCACCATACCCGCAGACACCACCCCAACACACAGGCATCCACCACAGCCACCATATCCGCAGACTCCACCCCAACAGACACACAGACATCTACCACATCCACCATAGCTGCAGCCACCACCCCAACAGACACACAAACATCCACCACTATCAGCACACCTGCAGACACCCCTCCATCAGACACACAAATGTCTACCACTATCAGCATAACCGCAGACACCACTGCAACAGACACACACACATCCACCACTCCCATATCACCAAGTACCTCACCTCCCAGTCCCCCAAGACATGTAAATGCCCACACTCACACAAGCAACAGACACCACCCAAACATAAGCATACCTCATACACACACACACACCCAAGACATCAACTCCCTCAACCTCCAAGTCTCCAACCTCTTCTGATAACGTCCCCATTTTCCAAAGTAAAGTTTCTTTTTTGAACTTGCCCTTTCACCTGTTCCCTCCACCCCACCCCAAAACCAAGAGGGACGACCCACATCCTAACCCATACCTTCCACATCCAAGTCCTCCCCATCACACCTGCCCCGTGCCCCCCTTCAAGCACCCATACCCCTCCTCCCAAGAAGAAGCCCAACCCTCCTAAGAAACAGTCCACCTATCCCAAACCTAAACCCACCCTTCCGAAATCTGACTCCCCCTCAAGAATGATCCCTGAAGTGCCTGTCTGCCCACTTGATGTCCCTACCTGTGGAGGTCTCCTGGCAGTAATACAAGTCAAGTGTGGGCACAGTACTGTGCAATGTCTATCTGATGGATTGACCAATGGCCTTATTATGCATTTTGTTATTATTAAACCCAAATATTTGTTTTGTTGGTTACACATTTGTCCTGCAATTCCTTTTCTACCTTTATATTGTTCCAGAAGATCTTGTGTTGTTTGCCTTAGGTTGTGTGTGTTTCAGCCTGATTTCTGATCTACTTGCTGTTGTTATGGGAAGCTGACTTTGTGGGCAGTGCTGCTTCCTCCCAAGACAAAGGTAGATGTTGACTGTATGGATATGTGTTTGTTAATGCAATTGTGGTGTCATTGTATTTTGTTATTTTGGTATGGTAAGTATTTCATCTTGTGTTGTCCAGTGTCAGCATGCAAGGTGTTAGACGTGTCCCCTTTATATGGATTTTATATTGATCTCATGTGTACAGCTTGAGTTTTGTTTGTGCAGACATGGAGAGTGTTCATTTGTGCTACCTTTGTTTGCATCTGACTGTGCATGTGTCCTTTTGCTGTGTGTAACTTGTAGCTACTTCATCTAGATGTATGTCCTATGATTTTGCTGTTATATTTGCTTTCTTGACTTGAACTTCTACATTCTTCAGATAGGCATGTCACTTGGCTCTAGTGTTGTTTGCCTCTGAGATACATGTAGGAACTGTTCCTGTGCTGTTTTAGGGGCATTTGCAAAGTGATATGTGTCCCAGTGCAGCATCCCTCCCAGAGTGCTCATGTTGCCCCCATCCCTATTGTGCAGGTATCGTTTGCAAAGTGAGCTTTGGATATTTGTCTCTCTGACTATTGTGCATCCCATCATCCTTCCATTGTGTTGCAATATAGGTGATGTGTGGGTCCGCACCAGGGATGTTTAATGGGAGTGGTGTATGAGTTCCATGTTTGGATTCATCCTGGACCCCCTTCTCACCATGACCAAGCAAGTCAACGCCGTCTCATCCTCTTGCTTCCACACCCTTCGAATGATCCGGAAGATCTTCCGCTGGATCCCCGCCGATACCAGAAAGACTTTTACCCACGCCCTCGTCACAAGCCACCTGGACTACGGGAACACCCTATACGCAGGAACCACCGCAAAACTTCAGAAACGTCTTCAGTGCATACAAAACGCCTCTGCACGCCTCATCCTCGACGTACCCCGCCACAACCATATATCCGCCCACCTGAAATACCTGCACTGGCTCCCCGTCAACAAAAGGATCACCTTCAGGCTCCGCACACAAAGCCCTCCACAATAAGGGCCCCGAATACCTCAACAGTCGCCTCGCCTTCTACACTCCCACCAGTCAACTTCGCTCTACCAGCCTCGCTCTCGTCACCGTCCCTCGCATCCGCAGATCCACCGCCGGAGGTAAATCCTTCTCCTACCTGGCAGCCAAGACATGGAACTCCCTTCCTGTCCACCTCAGGACTGCCCAGGACCACCTCGCCTTCAGGAAGCACCTCAAGACCTGTCTCTTCGAGCAGCAGTAACCCCCCCCCCTAGCGCCTTGAGACCCTGACGGGTGAGTAGCGCGCTCTATAAATGCCTTCATTGATTGATTGATTGATTCCATGACACATTCATACATGTGTGTTTTGAATCTGACGAGAGTCCGTGGTATGTGTGCCATGTGATGGTGTCAGTTGTATTTGTAAATGTGATGTTTCTGTGCTGTTGGTGGTGTGTGACACAATGTTGTTTACACTTTACTGTCCATGTGCCTTAGATGTGCAGACATGTGTTGTTGTGTAGTGTTGTGGTGCAGTGTGAGTCACCTGCCAAAAGAGGGTGTTTACTGGTTGTGAATGTGCCTTCTTTGTGAATGACTCTGTACAAAATGACAAGTGTACTTGGTGCCCGTACCGAGACCCAATATCATGTAGATGATGGTGCAACGATCTGTTTTTCAGTTGAATGGCACAGGTATGTGTGTGTACTTACGGTTGGTTGCGTTCATGGCGGCATGTATATTGAGCTCCATCAATGAGCAGCAGGACGTGAGTGATGGGCTCCATGGCGGCACAGGACGTGTAAGGCTGCCTGCAGGTGAGTTCCTCCCTTTACACTCTCCGTTTCTGCCTGCTGAAACATGGGGGTTGAACCGACATGGTCAGATTGGGGGTGTGCAACTTCATAATGTGTCCTGCAGAAACACAGTCTCTGCTGTCCTGTTTGTGCTGCCTAGTGACCGTGGCAGTCTGCGCTGCCTTGGGGTGCTGGCAGAACGGTCTTTGCTCTATAGACCTGCTGACTTGTAATACAGTGATACAACTGGCAAACCGAAGGCAGTCAGACCACAACCGCTGCCATGGTGCTGCAAGGACCACCAAACTCAAAATGAGGCACTAAGTTTGTCTTTATTTTGTTGGTAGAAATGACTTTCTATTTGTAAACTGTAGTGATTGGTTACCTCTGTAACAGGACGTAGGCTAGTGCTAAGATTTATTTAATGTCAAAGGCAAATTGGCTGATTGTGGAATATTATACACTTAAACTTTGATTAAAATGATAGTGAAAGCCTTGTATGGCTGTGTGGGGGTACATTTTAGAATGGTTTGAATCATGTCATGCTCAAAGTAGTAGTTATTTGTTTTACATTTTATATGGTTTAAGAGGGGGTAGTGAGTGCTACTTTGTCTATTTGGTAGTGTGGCAAATATAACAGGGATTTTGGTGTTTTGCTATTCACCATGGATGATGTATATGAGAGTGAATGGTTATTTTCTAACTGTTTATCAGTTTTCAAGTGGTTTTTCTTTTAGGAAGTCTTGTAAAAAGATAAACACTTGATAATGTGTTCATATCTATTTGCCATTTACATTTTTAAGACTAATAACAGTTACAATTTAGTTTAAATATCATTATTACCTTCTTGGTTAGGTAGATGGTGAGGTGTATATATTTTCTTCTTTAATAGTTTGTTTAGAGCAGTGTTTCCCAACCTTTGGTCCAGTGACTCCTGGGGGTCCACGAAGTCTCCTCAGGGGGTCCACGACTTCTTAGAAAATTAAATAATATTAACAGATTAGGTCCCCAGCTTTCAATAATGATTCAGTGGGGGGTCCCCGGATTCAAATTATGATTCAGCGGGGGTCCCCGGGTTCCAGTAATGAAAAAGTGGGGTCCGCAGATGTCAAAAAATGGGGGCCACTGGTTTAGAGAATCTGGCAGACTTTACTCATCTTGCAACATTTTTCATTTTTGAAGTATTTTGCTGCAGATTTATACTTTTTGCCGCAAACCTGTATTACCCCAGGTTTGCGTGAAAAAGTATAGCGCTGGCTAGAACCATTCCTAGACGCTGGCTGGGCACCATATTTAAGGAATATGCTAGCCGGCCAAAGGGCCTGTTAGCGTCCTTTAAAAGGACGCTAACAGGGCCTGGGAGGCATCGGGGGATCCGAGGCTTGTGTGTCAAATTATGAAGCTACACTGTTTAGAGGCAAAACTATTGCCTCTAAGCAGTGTAGTGCCATTTTCTGGTGCACAAGCCCCATGGACATGGCTCCTGTCTTAGTAAAGACAGGAGCCATGCCCACCACCCCAATGCCCATGCCCAGGGGACAGATGTCCTCTGGGCATGGCGATTGGGGCTAGCGCCGAGCAGGGAGGCCTCATGTCAGGGCCACAAACGGCGTTGGACAGAAATAAAAAAAAAACTACCCGGACTTACCTTTGGATGGGTCCTCTATCCGTGGCTGACATCCTGGTGTAGGTAGGGGTGGGTGGGGGTGTCCCTGGGGACAGAGAAGGGCACCTGTGGGAAATCTGCCTCCAGGTCCCCTTACGCCTGCCCTGACCCAGGCGTTAAATAATGGCGCTAAGCAGGCTTAACGCCATTATTTAAGGCCCTCGTCCTCCTGTGCGTGATTTTTGCGTGGGAGGATAAATAAGGCGCTGGCGCCTTTGAGGCATTTTTTGCCTGGGAACGCCTCGCTTGCATCTCATTGACGCAAGGTAGTTTTCCGCAGGCAAAAAATGACGTTAACTCCAATTTTTATAATATGAATATGGAGTTAAGTTTGAGCCGGATTTGCATTTAAAAAAATTATGCAAATCTGACACAAACAGAGTATAAATATGGGCCTTAGTTGTTTAAGTTACTGTGGCGGTCATTCTGACCGCGGCGGGCGGCGGTCGGCGCCCGCCATGCGGTTACCGCCGAATGACCGCCCCGCGGTCAAAAGACCGCCGCGGCCATTCCAACTTTCCCGCTGGGCCGGCGGGCGACCGCCAAAAGGCCACCTGCCGGCCCAGCGGGAAAGCCCCTGCAACGAGGAAGCCGGCTCCGAATGGAGCCGGCAGAGTTGCAGGGGTGCGACGGGTGCAGTGGCACCCGTCGCGATTTTCACTGTCTGCAAAGCAGACAGTGAAAATCTGTATGGGGCCCTGTGAGTGCCATGTGAGTGACAGTGGCATGGGCAGTGCAGGGGCCCCACGACACCCGTTCCCGCCATCCTGGTTCTGGCGGTGAAAACCGCCAGAAACAGGCTGGCGGGAAGGGGGTCAGAATCCCCATGGCGGCGCGGAGGATTCCCTGGGCCAGGGGAAAACCAGCGGGAAACCGCCGGTTCCCCTTTTCTGACCGCGGCTTTACCGCCGCGGTCAGAATAGCCCAGGAAGCACCGCGAGCCTGTTGGCGGTGCTTACGTGGTCCCCGGCCCTGGCGGTCATGGACCGCCAGGGTCGGAATCACCCCCTGTGTCTTTTAAACTTTTGATTTATTTGTTTGTTTTATTTTATTGGTTAAAGTTGTTTATAGTTTTATTTTATTGATTGGATTAGTATAGTTTGAAATTTTTATCAATTGAGTCCTTTAATGATAAATGCTTAATTATGTTTTATTTTTTATATTTGATATATAGTTTGATATTTTTTTATGTACATGTATTTAATCATATATATATTTATCAACATTATTAATATTTAGGTTGGTGTTTAAATGTTTTTATTTAATGTTTGCAGTTAATGCTATTTTTTTATGGGGTTTATTGTTTATAGCTCAGATATGTATATATATTTTTAGTTGAATGGTAAATATTTTTTAAATTATTATATTTTTATTTGATTTAAGTATGTGTGAATCAAGATTTTAATTTATTTGAAGTAAATGTTTGAACTGTGAAAAGTGTTTTTATCTAGTTATTAATATTTGTTTGATTATTTTGGAAATAATTTTGTATACAATATTGTGTGAATTGATATTTTGAGATATTGCATGAGAAATGTTAAAGTAAGGATATTTTTCTTTCAGATATTGTTTTCGATATATGTTAATATCAATATTTTTAACAACAATATTTGTGCTCTCAATATTTGTGTTTTTTAATAGTTAAGTACTGGAAGTTTTTATTTTTGTTATCTCTATTTAATTTCTTATATTTTTGTGTTTCAATAGTATATGCATCAATATTATGTCAGTGATCTGCAGCTACACGGAACACTTCACGTTCAAGGTATGCATCACTGCCAATTTCTCCATGGGAGTAACCCTCAGACACAGACCACTAGGAACTTGTGACAGTTTTGCTAGTGACATGACTGACTTTGTTGCATTCCTCATCATGAACGCCACCATCTTAACTTCCACCTACATGGCACCCTATAACTTGTCACTAAGGACTAAAGTTTTGAGCATAACTTCTTCCACAAAAAAAACCATCAGACACACAGGGGGCTATTTACAAGGAATTGTGCTTCACTACGCTAAGGCAGCAATGTGTAATTTTAAGTTGTACTGCGATATGACAAATAATAACACCTTTGGTGCGCTGTAGCTACAAAATGGCGCACCAAATCACACGCTCCTATGGTGCGTCAGAAAAACTGACTCATCAGTGGAAAAGCTCAGCGCAACAGGGCCATAAGTGGCACGTTGCTTAGTTTGGGCTTATGATAAGCCAAATTTAGCAAGGCATCATGCAAGAGAGGCAAGATCTCACTTCGGAGTGCAATTGGCCTATTGTGGGGGCAATGTCATATTACAAAAAAAGGAATACTCACCTTCAACACATAGTCTGCTTATGTAGAACTTACCTCTAAGCAGGTGTGACATACTAACATTGCAGTATACATCAATATCTAAGGTCTCATGGCCCCATGCTGCATTAGAGGTTATATATTAACATTGGGACATGTATGGGGGCACTAACAATAGGGGAATTGTATGAATTAAACGAATTGGGAAGTGTAAACTGACTTCAGCTGCTCACTTTCCCATTGGAAAGCCCCTGTATCAGTTCCTATGCCTGAGCTACAGTGGCGTACGAATTCTGACGCATTCCAGGCTTAGTGCGACGCATCAGAAAGATGTGTTGCACACTGCTTGCCTTGTAGATACCAATGTGGATTCTACGTTGGAAAGTCTTCCTCGCATATCTTAAAATGTGCGTGGGGCAGGCAGCTGTGGCGCAGATATTTTCCGACGCATCCATCTGAAAACTGATGCATTGGCCCTAATGCGTCACCTTGTAGACATGGCGCTAGGATTCCTCCACTGGAGCATCAAAAATAATGATGCATCACAGCGCAATATCTTTGTAAATATGTCCAACAGTCATTCAAATTAGAATGGCATAAAAAATTACAACTGACTAAGCAAAGATGGAATAAGAAGGATTCTCACAGAGCAGCGTTCTGTATCCTTGGTATGCCACACTGGGTAACCAACACTGAAACCATGCCTACCATGTGAAATGCCTGAGACAGAATCTATATGATTCCATATTCAAAATACCTATCTGTAGTCTTTACTGTAGAGTAATAGCAATCCAGACTTAAATGCCTATTGAGTTTGAGATATCCTTTTCACAATAAACATGTCAGGTCTTGTGCCTTTATTATCTTATTTCATAGCAAATAGATTAATCCTATATCCATGTGATGCTATTTAGATTTGACCAGCATTTGACCATCTACTCCATTGTATGCGAGTGGCTCTGTTTTGTGCTCTGCTGCAGTTGCAGGGCGAAGCAGGTGTTTTTCTTTACAAAACGTGTTTTTTCTTCACCAGGGAAGAGTCAGACAGTCCTGGAACATTTTATGTGGGATGCGGACTTGACAAAGAGTTCATGAGGCTGAGACTGCCATTCCCAGAGTATTGTTCAAATCTGTCTCAGAAAAAACACTGGGAGCCCAGTCAGCTTCTATGGTTTTCAATGCAGATGAAGAACAACCAGAGTTTAATTTCATAACAGAAGGGAGGGGGTTTCTAGAACCACCTTCGTGAGGTGTTTTAAAGTATAAAAGATGGGGAGACTTAGTGCTCAGGTAGGAGCTCGCCTGTGGAGTGGACACACTGCCCAGGACCTGATTTGTGATCCCGATTGGGTCTCCTTCCTAAATGAATCATGAGTTCCCCAGTCACGCTGGCGAGGATGATGTCAACCTAATTGGTATGGTATTTTAAATCTTGTTTACTTAGCTCAGGTATATATGCTCTGGTAATGAACTGCACATTTCGTTTTAAGTCTTGACCACCTGATATATGCATTTATCTTCGTATGTACGCATGTTCTACTGCATTTGAGTTATGTTTGTATTCTCATATATTTGTATGACTTTATTTAGTATATGGGAAGTGCCTTACTAAATTCATTATTTAGACTAAGAGTGCTGTGTTATGTTGGCATTGTGTCCTCTTAGTTTAAGTGAAAACAACACAATCCATGATCACTGGTTTGCCACTGTAACCAACTCAGAATTGAAAATAAACTTTGTCACAAGACAAAAAGTAAAATACAAACACTCTTTTTAGTGAAAGCACACACATTTGGCCAAGTCCTATACTAATGTGGCTCAACATGTGCGTGGAACCTAAGCCACCCTCTATGTAGAACTCTCAAACCTATTTTTTTTTTATGACTTAAGGTCGGGCAATGGATGCTCTTGCAAGCCAGATCTAAAACTCCATGTAGAAAAGTGTAACCCTAGGCTCTCAAACACAAAATAAGCACTCTAAAGTGTAAAGATAGTGACTGACTTCCCCCCATTTGTTCTGGTGCCAGAGAAAAATAAGCACAGTAAATCGTCTAGGTAAATAAGACACTTTACTACCATTCCAATGTTGTGTGTGCCCCTGGAAGTTCATGCTCTGACTTATTGGTGGCTCAGGCAGCTGAATAAATAAACAAAATGATTCCAAATGCCTGCAGTGCAAGCACTTTTTGTGTGCCACCACACAACCTCTTCTCAATCAAAACGTTTTCTCCTGTATACCTACATATGGGCAGAGCCAAAGGCCTGCACCTGCCAGTACTTCTTAAATATGTTTAGGTTATTCTCATAGTGTCTGGTGACAACTGTGGTGTCAAGCCAGACCTAAAACACATTCATGCACATGCAGTCTCAGTTATGTCACTACACAAGTGTCATCAATGCTGAACTTTTTATTTATCTTTGCTGATGCTGTGCATTCTACTATAATAGTTCCAGTTGTAAATATTGATTTGTTTGTTGTTTTATTTCGCCTTTAATTGAGGAACGCTCCTTGCATTTGGAATGTCAGTTAAAACACAAAAAGTGCACAAGAGATAGTCACGTTTGCACTGCTGCCAGGCTATTTTGTGCTTGTTTCAGACTTCTGAACTAACATTTACGTTAAGCAGGTTGGTAAAAATGTTTAAGTGGTCAGTCTGTGCACATGACATTTTGTGAACCAGTTATCTCTGTAAGGGCCACTGCAAAGTTGGCGGGCATATATGTGCAAAATTGAGCAAGAAAGTGAGACTACCCAGCACCAGTGTAATTTAATCCGTACTTGCTACCCTGTTGATCTATATCTGTGAATGTTAGATACTTGTTTTATCAAATGTGTAAGTTGGGAAACTCCTTTATCTATCAGACATTAAATGATTAGTGTGCCTGTCACAAGTTGAGACAGAAGAGCATCAGGTATTTATATGACCAGGTAACTAGTAATGATATCTTGCGTCCAGTTGTTTACTGGGTCTGGTAAAATACCTCCTACTCATTGTTTAAACTCTGAAATGGTCCTTACAATGATGGGTTGGACTAGGGACCCAAAGCAGCCTTGGAACATAGTTTTTGTCAGACTGGCCTCCATACCGTGCACAGCGAGCTCAGCAAGCAACACTCACTGCAGTAGTTGGGGTTGGATTTACTAACAAGGAGTGGCGGCCGGCAGCTTTAGGAGGGAGGGGGCGGGCAGGATACACACACACACTCATTCTTTCACACCCAGACACGCACGCATGCATGCAATTAACAATACTCATACTATTCAAACATGCACGCACGCACCAAACATTCATTTTAAAAGATCGCACACATTCATTCTTTCACACACACATGCATGCACGCACATCCATTAACAACACTCATAACATTCAAACATGCATGCGCGCACCAAACATTCAATTTAAAACTCACACACATACACACACACACACACACACACTTACCTTCAGCCTCCAGGTCCCAGGAGGGTTGGGACTGCTGCCTTCCCTCAAGGAGGGAAGGCAGCAGTCCCAGCCTCGTCACAGAGTGGGATGGGGTCAGTGAGACTGCTGACCCCACCTCAGTCTGTGATGAAGTGTCACTGATTGACACTCGCCCTGGGCACCTCAGGGCTTAAACCTGAAGCGCCCAGGGAGAGTGTCAATTGGTGACGCTTTCCTTGTCACCCAGGGGAGGGCCTCAAGGCACCTTTGCTGAGCCAAGGAGGCCACACCCATAGGAGCTGTGACCTCCTCAGCCCAGCAAAGTTCAGCTCAGGCAGCCAGGAGTGTGCACAAATCGTACATGTCTGCTCCTGGCTGCCTGAGCTGAACATGGAGAGTGTCTGTCAGGCTGACCTTTGTTCAGCCTGACAGACACTCTTCAAGGGGGGCAAAAGGTGGGGGGCATGGCCACTCCGCCCTAAAGGATGGGCCACCACTGCTAATAAGAATGTATTTCTACCCAATTCAATTTTAGCAACGTTAGGATCAGAGATGTCGTAAGGCACAGGCAAAGTGGACTTTGGCCCAGGGCCCTTAGCCTTTCAGAGGGCCCCTTGACACAGCTAGCTCTGTTCTGCAGAAAACGCTGCGTGTGGCAGACCTTCCTTCAAGACATGGATGAGACGCTGAATACCATTGCATTTTTGGACATTATGAAACCAGACTGATCTCTGTAAATCAAGTCAGAGAAAATCAAGCAGAGCCTGTTGGTCACTATTTTGCACAAACTCTTGCAATCAAGATTGAGCATTGTGAAGATCACTGTGACAAAAGCAATAACCCACTGAGCTATGCACATTAAATACAGTTCTGTGATCTGAATAGTACACGTTCTTTGCAGAAGGTATATTAACCCTCTGCATTACTTTAGAGGAGTCCAAACTGCTCAAAGACAAAACACCATCTCTCTCCAGCAGGAATACTATTTACCAGGATAATTAACCTTGACACTTTTATTGTTGCCTGAAAACTGCTGAATATGCCAGGAACTCTGCAGGGAGTGCATGTAGTGAGTGATTATGCTTGCCAGGCCTGCCGATTTCGTTATTGGAGGCCGATATCGCAGCACTGCTGCAAAACCGGACCCAGTAATAAAACAGGGCCCCATCTCGCACCCCCACACAGCCTCCAGGGAAACGCTCGATGCCTGGTACGGCCAGCCCGGCCTTGTCCATATGCAAAATCGAGGCCCATATTTATACTTTTTTAGCGCCGCATTTGCGTCATTTTTTGGCGCAAAAGCTGCACAAACTTACAAAATACATTTATATTTTGTAGGTTTGCGCAGCTTTTGAGTAAAAAAATGACGCAAATGCGGCGCTTAAATAATATAAATATGGGCCCGAGTGTCTACCACACCAAGTTCGACATTTCACTGTAATTACTGTACAGTTATTTCCCAGTAAATTGCAGTAAGTTTTACCTACCAAACCTGAAATGGGGAAAATTGAGGAATTTCTCACATCCGATCATTACTGTCTACAGCAAACTCCGCATAACCCTCTTCCTGCGCAAAACCCGGAGTAAACGCGGCTGGTGCATGAGTGAGATATTAGGGGCCACTTGGGATCGAAGCCTAAGCGATTTAATCAGGAGGGCGGTATGTGCGGTAACCACTATCCAGTCTTAAAAAGCACTGCGCCTGTTTTCACGCTGCATGTGTTTAGGTGATTATCAGAAGAGCGATTTTGTACGATATGGTATATTCTGATCATCTCTCTTTCACAGCCAAGCTGTGGGCATTAATATTGAACTGGAGTGCGTCCCCAGACCGAACGGGTTTTTCAAATTTTGTGCTCCGCTCTCGAACAATGTGGCTGCATTTCACCTTATAGCCTCGGCCAAGATGTCTTCCAGCCCCTGAAGAACCCTTCTGCGTGTCCCTTGAAGTTCCCTTTCTTCCCACACTGTCTGGAACGCAAGCATTGGCTGGCTGGAGGCCCCAGCATCCCCAGAGCATACCGCACTCTTCTTACTGCTGGCGGGATGAGAGAGCGCAGGCTGTTTCATCTACCTGGATTTCATTCAAGTTCAGCTCGGAGACTTTCAGGGACATTCTTTTGTTTCTTCTTTTGTTTCCAGCATGAAAATTTACACAGTTAGAAAAAAAATAAGGAGGAAAGGATTCGCACCAACTTAATGGTCACATTAAGTGCTGCTAACAGGGCTTTATGTGGGAGGAAAAAAGTGTGGGGGTCGGTCTCTAAAAAGGGTGTGGCCTGTGTAAATAATTGTGTTACTTACACACATAGGCCCATATTTATACTGTGTTTGGACCGGATTTGCGTCATTTTTTGTTTACACAAATCTGGCGCAAAATTAACTCCATATTTATACTTTGCCGCTAGACCCGTCTAGCACCAAATTTATGGAGTTAGAGTCACTTTTTACCGTGGCAACCTGCCTTGAGTCAATGAAATGCAAGGTAGGCGTTCCCGGGCAAAAAATGACTCAAAGGCATTTGCCCCTTATTTATACTCCCGTGCAAAATTGACGCACAGGAGGAGGGCCTTAAAAAATGGCTCTATGCCTGTTTAGAGTAATTTTTTAACACCTGGGTCAGGGCAGGCTTTAGAGGACCTGTGGGCTCAGTTCCATGGTCTCTGACCATGGAAGCAGTCCACAGGTGCCCTTCCCTGCACCCAGGGACACCCCCTGCCACCCTCACCCACCCATGGAGGACACCCATGGATGAGGGGACCCATCTACGGTAAGTACAGGTAAGTCGAGGTGAGTACTTTTTTTTTTTTTAAGTGGCATGGGGGGCCTAACTTGGCCCCCCCCTACATGCCACTTTGCCCATTGGCCATGCCCAGGGGACAGAAGTCCCCTGGGCATGGCCATTGGGCAGGGGGGCATGACTCCTGTGTTTGCTAAGACAGGAGTCATTTCCATGGGGTGGGTGCATCAAAAAATGACGCTAGTCAGGTTAGAGTCAATATTTTGGACTCTAACCTGACTTGCACCATTCTTTGACGCACAACCCCCAGTCTTCCACACTCCTCCGCTGCCCGGTTAACATCAATTATTTTGACGCTAACCAGGCTGCAGCGCCGGCTATGGTCACTCATTAAATATGATGCCCGGCTGGCGCGTTGGAATGGCGGTGGAATAGCGCAGGTTTGGTCAAAAAGTATAAATATGGGCCATAAACTCAATTTTTGTGACTTCTATAGTGTGCCACTCCATTGGCAAAGGACAGGCCACCATCTTCCAATGGGTCCCTGTAGGAAAGTACCATCTTGCCTGGCATGTTACCCCCATTTTTACTTGTGTGTCAGTTTGTTTTTGCTTGTCTCACTGGGATCCTGCTAGCCAGGACCCCAGTGCTCATAGTTTGTGGCCTAAATGTATTCCCTGTGTGCTTCCTAACTGTGTCACAGAGGCTCTGCTAACCAGAACTTCAGTGCTTACGCTCTCTCTGCTTTTAAAATTGTCACTGCAGGCTAGTGACCATTTTCACCAATTCTGATTGGCACACTGGAACACCCTTATAATTCCCTAGTATATGGTTCCAAGGTACGCAGGGTATTGGGGTTCCAGGAGATCCCTATTGGCTGTAGCATTTCTTTTGCCACCCATAGGGAGCTCAGACAATTCTTACACAGGACTGCCCCTGCAGCGTGAATGAAATAACATCCAGGTTATTTCACAGCCATTTTACACTGCACTTAAGTAACTTATAAGTCACCTATATGTCTAACCCTCACTTGGTGAAGGTTAGGTGCAAATTTACTAAGTGTGAGGGCACCCTGGCACTAGCCAAGGTGCCCCCACATAGTTCAGGGCAATTTCCCCGGACCTTGTGAGTGTGGGGACACCATTACACGCGTGCACTACATATAGGTCAATATCTATATTTAGCTTCACAATGGTAACTCCGAATATGGCCATGTAACATGTCTAAGATCATGGAATTGTCCCCCCATGCCAAATCTGGTATTAGGGTGCCAATCCCATGCATCCCCAGGCTCCAGCATGGACCCCGGGTACTGCCAAACTAGCTCTCTGGGGTTTTCACTGCGGCTACCGCTGCTGGCAACCCACAGACAGGCTTCTGCCCCCTTGGGGTCTAGGCAGCCCAGTCCCAGGAAGGCAGAACAAAGGATTTCCTCTGAGAGAGGGTGTTACACCCTCTCCCTTTGGAAATCGGTGTTAAAGGCTGGGGAGGAGTAGCCTCCCCCAGCATCTGGACATGCTTTGAAGGGCACAGATGGTGCCCTCCTTGCATAAGCCAGTCTACACCAGTTCAGGGATCCCTCAGCCCCTGCTCTGGCGTGAAACTGGGCAAAGGAAAGGGGAGTGACCACTCCCCTGTCCATCACCACACCAGGGGTGGTGCCCAGAGCTCCTCCAGTGTGTCCCAGACATCTGCTATCTTGAATGCCGCAACATAGTAGCAAGACGACTACCAGCAACATTGTAGCACCTAATCCTGCTGGCTTTGTCGACTCTTTCCTGGTGGTGCATGCTCTGAGGGCTGTCTGCCTTCACCCTGCACTGGAAGCCAAGAAGAAATCCCCGTGGGTCAACGTAATTTTCCCCCTGCTAATGCAGGCACCAAACTTCTGCTTCACCAGTCCTCTGGGTCCCCATTCACGTTGATGAGCGTGGTCCCCGGAACACAGGAGATGGATCCAAGTGACCCCAACAGTGCAGTGGTCCTTCTGTTCAAATTTGGTGGAGGTAAGGCCTTGCCTCCCCTCGCCAGACAGTAATCCTGTGTACTGCGTGAACGGAAGCTGCTAGGGCTTTTGTGCACTTTTGCAAGGAATCCTTCATGCACAGCACAGCCCAGGTCCCCAGCACTCTGTCCTGCATTGCTCAACTCGCTGAGTTGACCACCAGCTTTGTGGGACCCTCCTTTGTACTGTTGAGATGACACCGTGCTCAGAATTCTTGAATGCCTGTTCAAGTGCTTCTGCGGCTGCTGCCTGCTCTGCATGGGCTCTCTCTGCTGCTGAGCACCCCCTCTGTCTCTGCCTCCAAGGGGCGAACTCCTGGTCCTTCCTGGGCCCTGGCAGCACCCATTTTCTTTAACCACAACCTTTGTAGCTAGCAGGCTTGTTTGTGGTCTTTCTGGGTGGAAACAACTCTGCATCCTCCAGCACACCATGGGACATCTTCTGTGCAAAGGAGACATTCCTGGCATCTTCCGTTGTTGCAGAATCTCCAGCTTCTTCCACCCTGAGGCAGCCATTTTGCACCTTCATCCGGGGTTTAGTGGGCTCCTGCCACCCCCTGGACACTTTTGTGACTCTTGGACTTGGTCCTCTTCCTTTGCAGGTCCTCGGGTGCAGGAATCCATCTTTAGTGCTTTGCAGTCGGTTGTGGTTTTTGCAGAATCTCCTATCACAACTTTGGTGTGTTTCTGGGGAAGTAGGGTAACTTTACTCCTACTTTTCAGGGTCTTGGGGTGGGGTATCTTGGACATCCGTAGTGTTCTCGTACACTCCCAGTGACCCTCTACACACTACACTAGGCCTGGGGTCCCTAAGTGGTTTGCATTCCACTTTCTTAGTATATGGTTTGTGTTGCCCCTAGGCCTATTGCATCCTATTGTATTCTACAGTGTTTGCACTACTGTTTACTTACCTGATTTTGGTTTGTGTGTATATTTTGTGTATTTTAATTACCTCCTAAGGGAGTATATCCTCTGAAATATTTCTGATACATTGTCACTAAAATAAAGTACCTTTATTTTTAGTAACTCTGAGTATTGTGATTCTTATGATATAGTGCTATATGATATAAGGGGTATAGTAGGAGCTTTGCATGTCTCCTAGTTCAGCCTAAGCTGCTCTGCTATAGCTACCTCTATCAACCTAAGCTGCTAGAACACTACTAATCTACTCATAAGGGATAACTGGACCTGGCACAAGGTGTAAGTACCATCAGGTACCCACTATAAGCCAGGCCAGCCTCCTACATTCCCCAGTGGAGGGGAACTTTCTTTCTATTTTGCTATTGCCTGTTCCATATCTCTATCTTAACCTCTCAGCCTACTTCTGCTTCTGATACTGTTTATCCACCCAGTGTTATTTTAAGGATTTTTGCATCCCAAGTAAGACATATTTCATCTGTTTTTGTGTGATACTGTTAAAGTTAAACATATAATTTAGTATCATTTGCCATCATACGTTCTTTAAAAAGCAGACAATGGGTAATAACTTTCAAATTAATTAGGTAAAGGAGCCCCTAAAATATGTTTTCCCCACAACACCCAAAACCCCTAAGATGACATTGTGCCATCCTATTGGACTTGGCACTTTTGGCAGGGTCATCCCCAAACATTTTGCCTTCTTCCTTCTATTTTTTAGGTGGAGCCTCAGGTGATCTGTTGTATTCACTATGGGGCCTGTCACTCCTCCCCTTGCTTTTGATTAGTCCATGGGCTGTGTTGTTAAACTCTTTTGCTTGCTACTGGTTCATTTGGGTTTTAGCACCCTCCTTTTTGGAAGTTGTTTGCTCCTAAGTAGTATTGCCCTAGGACTTGTAGTCCTGCGCTACTTTTTATTTTACTTTGTGCTTCAGAACTTTATTTTTAAGTGTTTAGATCTTTTCTTGCAGTGCGCTTGCTATGTTTCTTCTCACGTTTAATGGGGTTATTTGTTTAAATACACTTGCATAGTTTATTTAAAGCTTGTGGAAGATTTAGTGTATTTGAAGAGAAAGCTTTGAAACCTAACACATGGTGTTTTTTATATTAGCTGTTTTCCATTTACTGAGGTCGGCATGATGGCTTCAGCTGCTTTTCCATCTTTCACTCACGTACGGATATTTTTTACAGCTTGCGGACGATAGTGTCTTTTAAGATACAGCTTTTTTAATGTAACAAATGCAGGCAGTTGCTCTTATTGAGGTGCAGTTCTTTTTAGCAGATGTTTTAATAAAAAGTATGTTATTCACAGGGTTAATATGTAAATTTGTGTCCGGTAGCGGACAGGTGTGGGGGTAATAACCAGTGTATTATCGCATTTTGTAAGATTATGTTTAAAGAAATGCTTACCTGCACGCTGTACATTTAAACTAGGTTATGAATTAAAGCCTAGTATTAATTTGTATCCTACACAGTGCTTCCATTGTCCTTTGTCTGTTTCTTGGAGTCTATATAGCGCTTGCGCCCATGCTTTGTCTTTACAAAGTACAGAAATGTTCCTTCTAACAGTAATAGTAATCTTTATGGGTATCTTATTTTTATTTTTTTATTTTTTAATCATGAAGCACCCCGCTTTCACAGCACTACTGCAAGGATTCTTCCTTTATTGGCCATTTGTGATTCCCTCCTGGTGCCCTGTTGTTTCAAAACCTGTGATTCAGTGTATTTGTTTTGAAGGGCTAAAGGTTGCCTAAAGCATAGAAATGACACTCTAGTGCTTTGAAAACACTTGCAACAAATGTTTATTTAACTTTTCATTTCAAACGAACTTTGCCTATCAACTGTAACCGGTAGAACATTTTGTATACACATAGCTGGCCATTTTTTTTTATTTTAAATGTGCACAGCTGTTTCACTTGCTGAAGTGAGTTTTTTTGGAGATAAATAGTTGGCAAATGCAATTTATTTTTAGAAAGCAAATATATGTTCACAACTAACATTAATTCCTATCGCTTTTTAAGGAATAGCGATTTTATGTTTCTGGACACATGTTATTTTACATGTGCGAGTTGTGGCAGAAGGGTTTATATTTACATAGTATAAGGGCTAATATTTATTTAATTCTAAAACATACATATTTTGGGATTAAAGACAGATAACAAAATATCAGTTAAAGCCATACACACATTGCTTCATTTGTAAATAAAAATGGTGCCGGTGCCCAAAGCCCTCCTGTTAAGCACGCGGCTGATGCAATGAAATGTGCGAACACGGAATACTGAGGCAGCCTAAACCTGAAGCCATCGCGGGCCTTTTCAATCCATTTAAAGCCACTCTCTGCCCCTTCAGCTCACTCCTGTAGCTTTCTGCTTTCTTCCATTGTGACGCTTTCTCGTTTTTCTCTTCCTTAGTCTTTCTCATATGAGTCTTTTACTCATAGTAAATGCTTAAGGGAGAAAAATAAGTGCCGGCCCTAAAAAATAAGCGCTGGTGCTCCGCACCAGAAACAACAAGCACAAATTGAGCATTGCATACACATGCATTTTCAATGAAGAAATTAAAGGTATTTTAAGGCTGGTGGAAACATGCGGTTAAATAATTGTTCGTGGCACTGCTCGCTGTGACTCCATCTTGGCACCAGGTTGTTACAAAAGGTGTGATTCCGTGCATTTCTTTTGAAGGGCTAAAGATTGCCCAAAGCCTAGAAATTACACTTGAGTGCTTTGAAAACACTTGCAACAAGTACGTGTACCTATGTATCTATTGTAAATAATAATGTAAAAACATTGCTTACAAATACCAAAGAAGCTAATTAAAAACAAAACTAGAAAAATAATCTTTTTTATTTAATAATACACCATACACACTGTGCCACACACCAACAAAGCTTAAACATATACATGTATAAATAACGTTAGAATTGAATATATGATACTAGTACACAGCAATAACAAAAGAAACATGCAATCACATCCAAAGGCGAGACCTTTTGGCGATGCCAGTGCTTGTTCTGACCTCTTGTTGTTGGCTCTAGGTGACATGTAAGTCACCCCTAAGGTAGGCCCTAGCTAGCCCTATGGGAAGGGTGGTATGAGTGTAGAAGGCAGGACATGTGCCTGGTTTTGTGGCCTGTCCTGGTAGTGACAAACAGCCTGTTTGGTTTCTCACTGCTGGCTGTGAGTGCTGCCTTGCTCATATGACTGCATTGAAAATGCCGTGCCTTATGTCCAGGAGGTATTGTCTGATCTGCAAGGGATAGCGTAGGCATGTTTGGTATGGCTGTAATGGTAGTGAGAAATGCTGCTTACTGGTGTAGGTGGATTTTTTATTACCATTATAGAAATGCCTCTTCTAGAAAGTGAGCATTTCTCTGTGCTTATGACTCTGGTCTTTTGTAGCGTGACTCCAATCCACGTCTGGGGCAGAGTGACAGCTGGGCTTTGTGCATACTTTTCAGACAGCCTGTACACAGGGAGGTTGGAGGTATCAAAGAAGTGCATCTTCATATTGAATGGTCTTCCTGGGCTGATAGAAGGGGAGGCACGGCACACTTTTGTAAAAGATGTGCCCTGGCCTCACACAAAGGGCTCTTTTACTTCCAACTGATGTCTGGAGCCTGTGCTGGAGGAGAGAGGGGACACTCCTATTGCCAGTTGGAACTGGTTGGAACCTCATCTCCCCACCTTTGTATAGGTTGTGCAAAACTGAGTATAAGTACAGGGAGTTTCCCCCATGTTAGACACACACCCTGAAACAAGAAGAGACATGTTTGGACACAGAATGCTGCTGGAGGGACTCACCAGGAACCACCTTGGACTGCTGCTGATGTGCTGACCTGTGACCAGTGTTGTGGAGTCAGGAAAAGAAAGAACAACACAACTCTGTTTGGCAAATAATATGAGAATTTATTAATAATGGCCAGGAGGGCAGCAGAGCTCAGTGACTGATACAACACTCAACTTTGTCATCACAAACAACTTATTTTACAGTTTCAAAATACCTTGAATGTGTCTTATCACTTGTCATGAATATTGATTTAAGCGCTTACTTGGTACCATGTTATCTCTACTTACATTAGCACAAAACAATATTTCTCCTTGGGAAAGCATCTAATTACGCATTTACAGAAGAGCGAAGGTTACACATCTGTCATGGACACATTTGCTAATAATCACAGTTCCTTTTGATCTCACGTTTTGAAGCCTATCCGTATGTCCTTCTTCGGCTAACTCCACGCTTGAAAACATTTTGGTTTATTCTCCCTTGCACAGCTGCTGGTATCAAGCATCAAAGCTTATTGTGTTCCGTTGCCAAAACCACCATGATGTACACTTTCCCTTGTGAACGTGGATCAGAATGTGCGCCCTCCCTGTGAGTGTATTATCAAGTTATGGTACAAGCTTTCGTGTTGTGGCCTTCTACTTCCAGCTGCATTATGAGTAAATTTTTCTGCTCGTCCCTGTCCTTGCATCCCAGCATCCTCTCTATCCTTGGCTCTCTATTTGGACATCATGAACATTTTAGGCCTGTATTCTTTTCTAATCCTGTATGATTATGCACATTTTACTCCTAACTCATGCATTAGCAAAAGTGAGCCTTCTTCTTTTTCCACATTTTCAGTAACATTCCCCCTTTAGTTGAACTTTCAACTACTTCCTCATCTTCCCTGCTACATACATTCATTAGTGTGTATATGTTGTCCTCGTACTCCTGCACTTTCCTGACCACCCTCATAGTGAACATCCGATTCAACTTCTGGCTAACCCTCTTACAGAATCCTACCACTACCTGGAATATACAGGAAATCAATAGGATCACCACAAGGATCAGGAATAACCCCTTAAACAGTCCTGACAACCAGGATGGCATCCATACAAACCACCCTGAAAACCATTAGTCGGGGGCACCCCCGCAATCTGTCATCTCATTCCGCAGGTTATGTAGAGTCTGTATGGCCTCCATTATTGTTCCGTTTTCCACATCATTAGCTGGCATGTGCATACAGCAGGCAGTTCCGATTTTGGAACAAACCCCTCCCTCCATGGCCGTCATCAAGTCTAGCACATACCTATGTTGCATAAGTATCACCCTCATAGCCCGCATTATTTCCTTGACTGCATTGAAACCATCTACAGTCGCGTTGATGGTCTTCATCAGTTCCCATCAGGTTATTTGCAGCCAGCGGGCAGTTGTCTTTTCTTGGACGAATGGGAAGATGCTTCCGAAGAACAACTGGGCATCATTGGACAACCTATGGTCTTGTGGAACCTCTTTCCAGGTTGTAGTGCCTAAATAATATGTAGATCTCTTCTTCTGATAATAGTGTAGCAAGGTAGTTGGACAGCCATGGGATGGTCATGCAACTTTGAAATGTCCACCCCTGGAATCACCAAGGAGGGAGTGTGCACAGTAACCAAAGAATAGAGACCTCTCCATCCAGAAGGAAGTCTCGCATACAGCTATTCTCTGCACTGTCAATAGTAGTCTGTCAGACTAGAGGTGCCCCATTGAATGTCAGCATTATACCTTGTGGTGATGCAATTGATGTTTCTCCCCACCGAGACCGGTTGGTTTCCTCTGAAACATAAAAAGAAAACAATTGGTGTTTTACCTGCTCGAAGAGTGGATGGCATTTCTACCCAGGTTAATCTAGATATATTTTCATCCCATATAGCCTGACATTTTTTGTTGAGGGCTGTTGTCACTCTGATTTCCCATCCATAAGGAGAGAGTTCTACAGCCAAATGTTGCCCCATGGTGCCACTGACTATGGACATATACTGATCCATTTACTTGAAAATATGACCTTTCTTGAAAATCATGGGGCATAGGTGTGGCTCAGTAGTTTTTACAGAAATGTGTAGGTCGTGATATTCCCAGGAATCTCTGCTCTAATATTCTAGTTTTCCATTTTTTACTCCTATACCTCATGACCCCTGACTCAGCTATTGCTTCTAACTTCACTATTAACTATTTGCGGCTTGTCAGGACACATTTTACATCAGCTAATTCCTCCTCATATTGTGTGGTGTTTACTAAGAACGCTCCCTGCTTTATCTGTAAGGGTTGCATCCGTGCTCGCATTCTACAAAGATGCAGGTATAATAAACATTGAGTAATATTTGGGGGTACCTCTTTTGACGATTGCAGCCTGTCTGTGTCACTAGCATGGGGAATCAGGGAACAAACAAAACATGACTTATTAGTAATCTGCATGCCTATCTCTATCATATGCTGGTACCACATATTATCTTACAAACTAACATGGATATTATGGGATACATTTTTATACTTATATACTTCTCCCTGTAAGCTCTTAGTAAACTGACATATTGCTATGCATAGGCTAGAATACCATTGAAGTGCAATTGCTAACATAACAACACAGGAACAGAAGAACAAAATTCAAATACATAACTGCCAGCTAGCAGTATCGAATAGGAACTCCGCTGGCATCTTTAAAGGGGACATTGTCCTTCGTCTTTCTCTTTGCCCCCCCCTAAAAGTTCCTGTGAGGATGGTGATGCGTGACATGAAGATGGGGCCAATTGAACATCTGACAGATGTATCCATAGTTTCCTGCCCTCCACTTTTACTGCTGTGGGGGTGCTCTGAATAACTAAGTAGGGGCCCTTGAACTTGCTGTCTCGCCATCGTTGTCCGAAATTGTGAATGTACACTTGTTGGCCCACAGAAATTGGAATGGTCTTCTGAGCTGCAGTGGTGCACTTCTCCTGTCGCAACACCTGTTTAGAGAAGAACTTGGCAGACTTCAATAACTGAGATAAATAACAGTTCATCTCCTGTCCTAAAACATCAATTGTCTTTTGAGCATCTGCCTTTTTTCGAGCTATTCTTAAGGGAGTCGGCATAGGACGCCCTGTCACTATCTGGTGAGGGGTCAAGTGATGATCACTTCGGGGTTGGTTTCTGAGGGCATATAAAGCTAGTGGAAGGCAATATAGCCAGTTTTTCTGCAGTGTGGCACATAGTTTACTGGTTTTATTTTTTAAAAGGCCCTTAAGGCGTCTGTTAGACCTGAGGGCCTTAGGGTGGTCACCCCAAACTTTTTGCCTGCCCCCCTCCACTGTTTAGATACTGTTTTTGCTGGTTTTAAGACTCTGTGCACTTTACCACTGCTAACCAGGGCTAAAGTGCATATGATCTCTCCCTTTTAACATGGTAACATTGGATAATACCCAATTGAATTATTTAATTTACTTATAAGTCCCTAGTAAAGTGCACTATATGTGCCCAGAGCCTGCAGATTAAATGCTACTAGTGGGCCTGCAACACTGATTGTGCCACCCACTTAAGGAGCTCCTTAACCTTGTCTCAGGCCTGCCATTGCAAGGACTGTGTGTGAAGTTTCACTGCCAATTCGACTTGGCATTTAACAGTACTTTCCAAGCCTAAAACTCCCCTTTTTCTACATTTAAGTCACTCCTAAGGAATGCCCTAGGTAACCCATAGGGCAGGGTGCTGTGTAGACAAAAGGCAGGACATGTACCTGTGTAGTTTACATGTCATGGTAGTGCAAAACTCCTAAATTCGTTTTTACACTGCTGTGAGGCCTGTCCCCTTCATAGACTAACATTGGGGCTGCCCTCATATATTGTTTGAGTGGTAGCTGCTGATCTGAAAGGAGTAGGAAGGTCATATTTAGAATGGCAAGAATGTTAATACGAATTCCTGCTGACTGGTGAACTTGGATTTAATATTACTATTTTTGACATGCCACTTTTAGAAAGTGAGCATTTCTTTGCACTTAAATCCTTCTATGCCTTACAATCCATGTCTGGCTGGGTTTAGTTGATAGCTCCCTCGTGCATTCTCTCAGACACACCCCAAACACAGGATACTCAGCCTCACTTGCATAGATCTGCATTTTGAATGGGTCTTCCTGGGCTGGGAGGGTGGAGGGCCTGACACTTGCATGTCAAAGGACAGTAGCCTGCCCTCACACAAAGGACTGCCACACCCCCTACTGGGACCCTGGCAGACAGGATTGATCTGAAAGGGGACCTGGTACACTTCTAAGCCACTCTTTGAAGTCTCCCCCACTTCAAAGGCACATTTGGGGATTTAAACAGGGCCTCCGCCCTTACCAACTCAGACACTTCCTGGAGAAGAGAACCTGAACCAGAGCTTGCATCCTGCCAAGAGGAACTGCCTGCCTGCCCAAAAGACGCACTTGTCTGCGTTCTGTAAAGGACTGCTACCTTGCTGTTGCCCTGCTGCCTTGCTGCTCTGTGGCTGCGGTGAGAAGTGCTCTCCAACGGCTTGGATAGAGCTTGCCTCCTGTTCCCTGAAGTCTCAGGACCAAAAAGACTTCATCTCTACTAGAAGGAGTCCTTGTGTGGCAAAATTCGACGCACAGCCTGTAAGAAACGATGCACAGCCTGCACCGTGGAGAAAGATTCACTGCACGCCAAACTGGAATGAGACAGCCCGACTTCACATTGAGAAGATCAACGCAGAGCCAGCGTAGTGACCGGAAATTCAACACATGGCCCACTGGATCGATGCACAGCTGAGCCGGAACAACGCAGCCCAACTTGTGTGAAAACTAAATGACGCATCGCTGTGTGCGGCCCGAGAAATCGACACACGCCCCCTTTGTTTCCACGCATCTCCTCCTCTGCGGTTCTTCGCAGAGATTTTGCACACAAACCAAGTACTTTGTGCCTGAAAGAGACATTTATTGCTTTTTAAAGACTAAAGACACTCGTTATCACTTTTACAGTGATATTTCAACATACACTTATTGCATTTTAATCGTTTTGACCTGCATCTTATCAGATAAATATTATATATTTTTCTAAACACTGTGTAGTGTATTTTTGTGGTGCTGTACTTTGTTATTTCATGATTTATTGCACAAATACTTCACACATTGCCTTCTAAGTTAAGCCTGACTGCTCAGGGCCAAGCTACCAGAGGGTGGGCACAGGATAATTTGGATTGTGTGTGACTTACTCTGACTGGAATGAGGGTCCTTGCTTGGACAGGGGGTAACCTGACTGCCAACCAAAGACCCCATTTCTAACATTTGTGATCAGAGGTGAGGATAGGACTTGTATTTGTCAGTGACATACAATACCTAAGTGTTCACTACCTATCCAAAGTTGAAGGCCAACTTGATTTTTTATCATTTTCTGCAAATTTGTTTTTCCTGACAATTGTTTAACTAAAATCCTCACTCAACATGTCTCAGACTGGGTCACAAGCTGTAAATGAAGATTGTCCTAGCCAAGCTGTAGACATATAGGTCCTCATTACAACCCTAGTGGTCGGTGATAAAGCGGCGGTAATACCGCCAACAGGCCGGTGGTAAAAAAAATGGAATCAGAACAATGGTGGAAACCGCCTACACAGACAGCCACTTTAACATTCCGACCGCCACGGCGGTAGCAACAAACACCGCAGTGGTAACCGCCAATAGACAGGCGGAAGACAATGCACCGCCCACACTATTACAAGGCACCAATCCACCAGCTTTTCCGGGCCGGTACCAACACCATCAAAAGCACGGCGGAAAAAGTCTTTGGAATAGAAACCACTCACCTCACGACACCCAATGAGGAACCAGGGTATGGTGCTTGTGTGAGTGCTTGTGGGATGTGTGGTGCTTATGTTTGCCTGAGCCACTTTTGTGTGTTGATGTGTGCGCATGCTGATCTGATGGTGTGCTTGGGATAGGCAGAGGTAGAGGGGATTGGGTTGGGGTAGTGGAGGTTGGAGGGGGGAGGCTGGACACAGGGACAATGGCTGCCATCAGTGCTGAGGCGAGAGCCTGAAATGCTCTCTTTTGGGCTGCCACACCAGAGTGAATGCCCTTTAGGTATGCATTTGTTTGTTGCAAATGCCTCTCTACACCCTGGATGGCATTCAAAATGCTTGACTGCCCAACAGTGAGGGATCTCAGGAGGTCAATAGCCTCCTCACTGGGCCTGAGGATCCTGGGGTGAAGGAGATGCCCACCTTCCTGGGTGAGCGGGCACAGGAAACACGCTGAGGGGCTGCTGGGAGGGCGGTGCTGGTATGGGGGTTGACGGCTGTACCTGTTGTTGCGGTGGGCACAGAGGTGCCCGCCACCGCAAGGGAGCTCCCATCAGATGAGGATTCGCTGTCGCTGGTGTCCCCTCCGCGCCCCGTCGTGGAACTCCCCTCGCCCTCCGTCCCACTGGTGCCTTCAGACACGGAGGATTCACCCTCCTGGGCCATGTGGGTTGCAGCTCCCTCCTGCTCCGGTGCCACTGCTCCTCCGCCATATGATGCAAATGCACACAAGAACAGGGTGACAAAACAAAAAGGGGGGGAAAGACAGAGGAGACACATGGTCTATGCCAGCAACAACACCACAGTTGACGGACACAACACACAGGGAGCAGCTCTATGCACTAGGCCATGCACTAACAGTTCTTAGGAAAATCACCTGCCCATGGGGGACTATGCCTAAGCCCATTTGCTGCACACCTGGAACCCACAGGAGGCTGACTGGTTCTAAATGGCCACTACCACTGTTGGGGTTTGAGTGCCACAGAGCATGCCTAACAAGGGACCTACCCTACCAAGTTCACCCTGGCCTAGGGGAACCCAGAGCCCACTTCCCCCACCCTGACACCTCGTAAAGAGTCAGCTGAATGAGACTGTACTCACCCCCTTGTGGCTGCTGTGATGCCCTCAAGCGCCCATCCAACTCCGGATATGCCACCGCCAGGATACGGTACATTAAGGGGGTCATGGTGCGACGGGCACCCCTTCCACATTGGGAGGCCATCCCCAGCTGGGCCTTTGCCGTCTTTTGCTCCAGCGGCGCAGGTCCTTCCACCTCTTGGGCAGTGGGTGCTCCGTCTATGATAGACCCCCAGGGTCTGCACTTCTTTGGCAATGGCACGCCAAATACCCTTCTTCTGGTGGGCGCTGACCTACAGGAAAGGTCAAGAATGGATTTTACTCCCCCGTCCGGTTATTCTTACTCATTGGCCACAACTTCCCAACCATGCCGTGAAACACATATACTGACCATCCTCACATGCAGGCCACAGCCACCCTCCCACCCCCTATTTATCTTCCATCCATGCCACTCCATACATTAATGTCACATCCACCATGCACACAGCGTACTCACCTGTCTGTCTGGAGGACCATAGAGTAGCGTGTACTGGGGGATGACCCCATCCAACAGCTTGTCCAACTCCTCTGCGGTGAAGGCAGGGGCCTTTCCCCAGACACTGTAGCCATTGTCGCTTCCAGACTCAGGTCACAGCAGCACTTGCAGTGTAGGTCCTCCCCTGTTGAAGGTCAGGTATCAAGTGAGTGAAGAGATAGAAAATGGCGGTCACATCCGCAGCGGTGCGTACCGTCACTGCCCCCGTACATCGTCATTGGCTCTAGGAACCCATGGGGCCCAATGATAACCAATGCTGAATTGCGCAGCGGTCTTCGTCCGCCTACAGCAACGCTGCACAACACCAGCGTAGTTACCTCATTTCCCCTTGTCCCCACTTACAGGTCAGGCAGCCGCCATTTCAGGGGGCACATGGCACGGCACCTAACTGTGTCACAGCGCTTTTGGGAAGGAATACGGACAGCGCCACACACAAATTAAATCACAATAGTGCAAAACACCCTTGTGCTACCTATGTGGTATTTGTTCCTTTGCTCACCCTTCTCGTCCATAGGGCACATCCACTGGGGCAGATGATGAGATGGCGTCATCCTCCGGTGTACAGACCCCTGGTGGACCTGTCAACAATGGAAGACAGACACATCATTATCACCTACAGACTTGATCGTGCCACAATCCATGAACTGTGTGCCAAGTTGGAACCAGACCTGATGTCAGCTATCCGCCATCCCACAGGAATCTCCCATCTAGTGCAAGTCCTGTCAGTGCTCCATTTCCTGGCCAGAGGTTCCTTTCAAACAACAGTGGCCATGGCATCAGGAATGCCTCAACCAATGTTCTCTAATGTGTTGTCCAGCGTGTTGTCTGCCTTGCTGACACATGCGCAGCTACATCGTTTTACCACAGGGGGAGGATTTGCCCACAGTGAAAGGTGACTTCTATGCCCTGGGACATATCCCCAACATCATTGGTGCCATTCATGGTACACATGTGGCATTTGTCCCACACCGCAGGGATGAACAGGTGTACAGAAACTGCAAAAGCTACCATTCCATTAATGTGCAGATGGTGTGTTTGGCAGACCAATACATCTCCCATGTGAATGCCAAGTATCCTGGCTCTGTGCATGACGCTTACATTTTGAGGAATAGCAGCATCCCTTATGTGATGGGCCAACTCCAGAGGCACTGTGTGTGACTAATAGGTGAGGCAAGGTCCCCACACAGTCGGAATAGGTTTCTGAGTACAGGGTAGTCCCTAAGGGTTAGTGTATGTCTAACAGATACCCCTCGATATTTGCAGGTGACTCTGGTTACCCCAACCTGACATGGCTACTGACCCCAGTGAGGAATCCCAGGACAAGGGCAGAGGAACGCTACAAAGAGGCACATGGGCGAACTAGGCGTATTATAGAGCGGACTTTCGTCCTCCTGAAGGCCAGATTCCGGTGCCTCCATCTAACAGGTGGCTCCCTATACTACTCACCGAAGAAGGTATGCCAGATCATCGTGGCATGCTGTATGTTGCACAACCTGGCTTTGCAATGCCAGGTGCCTTTTCTGCAGGAGGATGGGCCTGATGTTGGTCTTGTGGCAGCTGTGGAGCCTGTGGACAGTGAAGAAGAGGAGGCAGAAGAAGAAGATATAGACAACCGAAACAACATCATCATGCAATACTTCCAGTGAGACACAGGTAAGAGACTGGCACTTCTCCTCTCATATCAGACTACTGTAGGACATTGCATAAATCTGCCTTTTTACCTCTGTGCATGGACCCTGACAGTTCACTTTGGCTTTCCTATTCACAGATCTGGGTATCACATTCTGCCATCTGCTATGTTTACTGCTGCCCAACAACTGTCATACTTTGGTATGTGCAAATGAACATTGCCATTTATATTTGTCAGGGAGGTTGTAATAACACATTTGTGAAAGTACAGACTGACTACAGATTGTTTTGTGATTCAAGGGTGTTTATTTAAGTGCTAATCAGTGGAGGGGTATGTGCAATGGGCTGGGGTGATGGTGGAGGAATGTCCATGGTAGAATCCAGTCTCGTTGTATCACATGTGCATTGTCCAAGAGGGCATAGGAAGTGGAGTAATGGCAGTTCAATTAGGACAGGATGAAATAGTGGGACAGAAGGGTGACAATGAGGGGAGTCTTATTTCCTGGCGGGGTTCTTGGCAATGTTCTCTGTCTTGTGACTGGATCGCAGGGACCATTTGTGGGGTGGCTCTCCTTCTGCAGGGGGTGGGGTACTGGTGGCCTGTTGGTCCTGTGGCGGGACCTCCTGTCCACTAGCGCCGGCAGACATGGAGGGCTGTTCATCGTTCGGGCTAGTGTCAGGGGTCCGTTGGTGTGCCACTGTCATCCTCATGGTGTTGGCCATGTCTGCCAGCACCACTGCAATGGTGACCAGGGTGGTGTTAATGGACTTCAAGTCCTCCCTGATCCCCAGGTACTGTTCCTCCTGCAGCCGCTGGGTCTCCTGAAACTTGGCCAGTACTGTGCCCATGGTCTCCTGGGAATGGTGGTATGCTCCAATGATGTTGGAGAGTGCCTCGTGGAGAGTGGGTTCCCTGGGCCTGTCCTCCCCCGGTCGCACCGCAGTCCTCCCAGTTTCCCTGTTGTCCTGTGCCTCTGTCCCCTGAACCATATGCCCACTGCTACTGACCCCAGGTCCCTGATTGTCTTGGTTTAGTGGGTTTGCCTGGGGTCCCTGAAGTGGTGGACACACTGATGATTGACGTGTCCTGGGGACAGTGGCATGGGCCCACTGGGTGGGAGCTGTGGTGGTGTTTCCTGAGGGGGGTGGTTCAGTGGTGGTTTGGGACTGTGGCAGGGGAACCGACTGTCCAGAGGTCCCTGATGGGCCGGGCTGGTTATCTTGATCCAGGCGTGCAGAGCTGCTGTCGTCACTGTGGGCCTCTTCTGTGCGGGGACTGGATATGGCTGGCACCTCCTGCCCAATGACGTTGGATAGGGGTCCACTTGGGGTGTAAATGCATAGTTATTGTATCTGTGTGTGCCATCTTATGCAATGGGTGAGTTTCCCTCTACTCCTGTGCTAGCATTATTGCCTGGGCCCTTGTGTGAGTGGTGATTGTGTGGCCTGGGTGAATCTCTCTACTGGACATGTTTTGGTGATGGGTGTCCATGCAGGTCTGTGATGGGTGTCCATGCATTGGTGTTATATGCAGGGCATGGTATTGGGATGTGTGGGTTGTGATAGTGGGGTATCTGTAAGGTGTTGGGGTGATGGGTGTGAGGGTAGGGGTAGGAGTTTGTGATGGCATGCAGGTAGGGTGGGGGATAAAGTAGGAAAGATTTGACTTACCAGAGTCCAGTCCACTTGCTACTCCTGCAAAGCCCTCAGGATGCATGATCGCCAAGACTTGCTCCTCCCATGTTGTTAGTTGTGTGGAAGGAGGTGGGGGTCCACCGCCAGTCCTCTGTACAGCTACCTGGTGTCTGGATACTACGGAACGCACCTTCCCACTAGGTCGTTCCACCTCTTCCTGATGTCATCCCGTGTTCTGGGGTGCTGTCCCACTGTGTTGACCCTGTGGACAATTCTCCGCCATAGCTCCATCTTCCTTAAAAGGGAGGTCTGCTTCACCTGTGATCCGAATAGCTGTGGCTCTCGCCGGATGATTTCCTCCACCATGACCCTGAGCTCCTCCTCAGAAAACCTGGGGTGTCTTTGAGGTGCCATAATGTGGTGTGGGTGATGTGTGAGGTGATGTTTGTTGTGCTGTGTGATGTGTTGTGTTGGTATGTGTTCTTTGAGGTGCGTGGATGTTGTATGAGTGATGGTGTTGTGTGCCTGTCGATGCTGGAGTTGTGTTTGCTGTTCTCTCTCTCTCTGCTTCTTACAGAAAAGTCGTCACAAGGGGCTGTGGGTAATGTGGGTGGGTGTTTTATAGTGGTGTGGGTGTGTGGGTGTGGTGTGTGTATGTGTATTTTGAATTGACCAATGTGGTTGTGTTTTGCAAATGTGTGTGTATTTTGAGGGCGGCGGTGTGTACCGCCAATTAATTACCGCGGTTGAATGACTGCTGCGTTGATTCGTGAGTCGTGATAGTGTGGGCGTATTCCTGTTGGCGTAACGGTGTAGGTTTTGCTATCGCCAGTTTATCAATGACCTTTGGTGTGCGGACTTGTGTGGGTGTCTGTATTGTGGCGGATTACGAGATGTGGGTCGTAATACCTGTAGAGGATTTCCGCCACGGTATGTTGGTGGCCATCAGCACGGCGGTAAGCAGGATTTGCAGCCAGGGTTGTAATGAGGGCCATACTGTCAAAAAGCTGAGAGGGTTCTTCATGGATATGGGAGTACCCACCCAGGGGTGCCTCCATAAAGGAGGAATTTCAAATGGCGCTGAGGGCCTGGGCAGAAGCCCATTCAGAGGAGGAGGATCCAGAGGATGGCCCCTCAGAGGACTTTTTGCCATCAGTGGATTAGGTTACCACTGCAATTGTGCCCCCGGACAAACCAGAGAGCATTGTCTCTGATCAGGGCCTGACCGCAGAGGAAAGGAGAGAGGAGAGGGAATTTCAATTGCAAATGGCAAGGTTAAAAATTGAACCTCAACAGGAAGAAAGGAGGGCAGAGAGAGATGCAAAAGCAGCTGTGAGAGCCTTGGCTGAGAAGAAACTTTTGTTGGCTCATGAACTGAGTCTCAAGGAGCTGGAGATCAAGGCGAGACAGTCTGAGTCCAGCAGTGATGGTGGCAGCACACATGCAGGACCTGTTGGGGAGAAAAAGGTTTGTATGCCCAAGAATGTGGTGCCATGTTATGTGGTGGGAGATGACATTGATAAGTGGTTGGCTGCCTGTGAAGTTGCACTAAGAGTTCATGGGACCTCTGAGGAGCAATGGGGGGGGCGGCCTTGTGGTTTTATGTACCACTAGTGGCGGAGGGACACACTTCTTACACTAGATCCACATGATCAGAATGTCTAGGCACCCATGAAAGCCGCTTTACTATCCAAGTTTGGGCTGACCCCTGAAAAATACCAGGAGAAGTTTAGGGACAGCACCAATCTTGGGTAGACTGTTTTGATTTCTCCAATAAGGCACTGAATGGATGGGTGCAGGGCAGCAAAGTAAATGATTACAAAGGGTTATATGATATGATTGTGAGAGAGCATATGATCAGTATTTCTTTTACAGAGTTGCGCCAGCACTTAGTAGACAGTAAGCTGACTGATGCCAGGAAGCTTGCTGAGGAGGCGGACGTCTGGGTTAGCACCCGAGTGTCCAAAAAGGTATCTGGGGGGACACCCACAAAGGTGGACAGGGCTTCCAACAGAAGAAAGAGGTAGGAGAGAAACTTAAAGATAAGGAACTCTCCAAAGGCCCCCAAAACAATTCCCAAGGGGGGTGGTAACCATTCCTCTTCTAAGTTTGGAAAGAAACCAGGGTACTTAGACAAGACGGTAGGGAAGATCATCCCCAAATGCTTAGAGTGCTACCAGCATGGACACTCTAAGGGTGACTCCCAGTGATTCAAGAGAGCACAGCCCACCACTGGAGGGCAGACACCTGGGTTGGCTAGTGTAGCCCTCGGGGGGGAGACAGTCCCAGTTAGCTTTGGGGGGCAGACAGAGGTGTCCCTAGTATCCCTGAGAGATAAGGAGATGGCGCCTAAAGCCCACATGCCTGCCAGAGCAGATAGTCCCTAATACATTCCACCAGGTCATAGTCGCTGACAATCGTGAGAGTCACCTACCATTGGCTCTGGTTCCCTTTCAGTGGGGGGGGGGTCTCTGGTACTCTGAAAGTAGCTGTGAGTCCTGCCATGCCTGTAGATTGTCTGTTCGACAATGATCTTGAGCATACTTCCTGTAAGGAGGTAGAGCTCAGATCCCACCTGGAGATGGTAGGTTTACCTGAGTGGGTCTGCATGACCACAAGGTCCATGGCTTCCCGGGAAGGGAGTCAAGTGCGTCTGGAGCCTGGAACAATGGCCCAGACAGCTGCAAAGACGAAGGGCAGGAGGCACGGGAAACCCGCCTGTGATGTTCCCACGGTGGTGGACGGGGTCCCTGAAGAGGAGGAGGCCCCTGAGCCAACCAGAGAGAACATTGCTGACCTGGACAACCTACCTGAACTTGCTGGCTGGCAAGAAGAGGGTAGGCCAACCAGGGCAGAATTCTGCAAGGGGCATAAGGAATGCCCCACCCTTGAGGATCTGAGGCAACAGGCCACAGCCTAAGCAGCTGGTGAAGCCTCTGGCGATCACCACATTTACTGCGAGAATGATCTCCTTTAGAGTGAGCCTAAGGCGTGGGCCATTGGGGCAGCACGTGTGCTGGTGGTCCCACAGTGTTATGGGGCCTTACTACTGGTTCTGGCTCACAACATCCCCCTGGCAGGACATTTGGGCCAAGACAAGACCTTTGCCAGGCTTATCACCCACTTCCATTGGTCTAGAATGAGGGTAGCCTCAGATAATTTCTACAGGGTCTGCCGCACCTGCCAGGCTAGTGGGAAGACAGGTAAAAGACTTAAGGCCCCTCTGATCCCACCCCCGTCGTTGGCACCCCCTTTGAAAGGCTGGGCATCAACGTCATTGGTCGCTTGGACCCCAAAACTGACTTGGGGAACAGGTTTATCCTGGTTTTGGTGGACCATGCCACCCGTTATCCAGAGGCATTCCCTCCGAGAACAGTGACTGCACCTGTGGTGACCAGAGCCCTGATGGGAATATTTACCTGTGTGGGATTCCCTAAGGAAGTTGTGTCTGACCGAGGCACAAACTTCATGTCTGCGTACATGAAGTCCATGTGGGATGAGTATGGGGTGACCTACCAGTTTACCACCCCTTATCATCCTCAATTCACTGGGCTTGTTGAGAGATTCAACAAGACCCTCAAAGGCATGATCACTGGCCTACCTGAGGCCATGAGGCGTAAGTGGGACGTCCTCCTGCCATGCCTGCTGTTTGCTTATAGGGAGGTGCCCCAGAAAGGGGTGGGGTTCAGCCCCTTTGAGCTTGTCTATGGTCACCCTGTCAGGGAACCGCTAAGCATAGTAAAAGAGGGCTGGCAGAAATCTCCCAAGATCCCTCCCCAGGATGTGGTCAGCTACATCCTGGCCCTCGGCAACCAAACCCAACGCTTCTGGAAGCCCTCCAAAAGTAACCATAAGGCCAGTCAAGAGGTGAAGAGGAGTGATATGACCGGAAGGCCACTCTGGTCGAGTTCTCACCTGGAGACAAGGTTTGGGTAATGGAGCCAGTAGAACCTAGAGCTCTCCAGGACCGCTGTCCGGCCTATTTGAAGTCAAGGAGCAGAAGGGGGAGGCCACTTACCTAGTGGACCTTAAGACCCCTAGACACCCCCTAAGGGTTCTCCACCATGACTGACTCAAGCCTCATTTTGAGAGGTCTGAGGTCAGTATGCTCCTTGTGACAGATGAGGTCATGGAAGAGGAGAGTGAACCTCTCTCCGACCACCTCTCTGACAAAGAAGGTGAAGGGTCATTGGAGGGTGTCAATCTCTCTGACTCCCTGACTGAATCAGAGAGGAGACTGCTATGAGTTGTTAGAGCAGTTCTCTTCCCTGTTTTCCCTTACTCCTGGACTCACCCACTTGTGTGTCCATGATATTGACATGAGAGACAGTCCCCCTGTAAAGATCAAAATGTACAGGTTGTCAGATAAGGTGAAGGCCAGCATCAAGGAGAAGGTCTCCAAGATGTTGGCCCTAGGGGTTACTGAGAAGTCCAGCAGTCCCTGGGCCAGCCCTGTGGTGCTGGTACCCAAGGCTGCTGCACCCAGTGCCAAGCCAGAACTGCGGATCTGAGTGGACTACTGGGGTCTCAACTCAGTCACACAGACTGAAGCTCACCCCATCCCCCAAACTGATGAGCTCATAGAGAGGCGAGGTGCTGCCAAATTACTCAGTACTTTAGATCTCACATCAGGGTACTGGCAAATCACCTTGACTGAGGCGGTTAAAGAGAGATTTGCATTTTCCACAACTGATGGCCATTACCAGTTACTGGTGATGCCCTTTGGGCTGAAAAATGCCCCGCTACCTTCCAACGGTTGGTTAACGGGGTCCTAGCTGGCAAGGATGCCTTCTGCGCAGCCTACCTAGACATCATAGCCGTCTAGAGTTCCAGCTAGGAGGAATACCTTCCCCACCTCAAGGAGGTGCTTTAGGCTCTGCAACAGGCAGGCCTGACCATCAAGGCTAGTAACTGCCAGATTGGGCAGGGTTCCGTGGTGTATTTGGGATACCTAGTAGGTGGTGGCAAGGTGCAGCAACTCCAAGCCAAGATTGAAACTATCAAGGCCTGGCAACCACCTAGAACTTCTTAGGCCTCACTGGTAACAACTGTAGGTTTGTCAAGGACTATGGTTCCATTGTGACACTCTTGACAGAACTTACTTTCAAAAAGCAACCTAGGTTGGTGAATTTGACAGAGGCTTGTTAGAAAGCCTTTGACTCCCTGAAAGAAGCCATGTGCACAGCCTCCGTGCTCAAGGCCCCTGACTACTCCCGGGAATTTATTGTGCAGACAGACACTTCAGAGCATGGCATATGGGCTGTTCTAGCACAGCTAAATGAGGAGAGCCTAGACCAACCAGTAGTCTTTATTAGCAGAAGACTATTACCACGGGAACAGAGGTGGAGTGCTATTGAAAGAGAAGCATTTGCTGTGATCTGGGCACTTAAGAAGCTGAAACCATATTTGTTTGGGATTCACTTCTGGGTTCAGACAGACCACAGGCCCCTCAGATGGCTCATGCAGATGAGGGGTGAGAATCCTAAACTCTTGAGATGGTCCATTTCCCTACAGGGGATGGACTTTACGGTGGAGCATCGCCTGGAGATTGACCACACCAATGCTGATGGTCTCTCTAGATACTTCTGCCTTAGGGATGAGAGCTCCCAGGAGGTTGCGTAGCTCTCCCCACTTTCAGCTGGGGGGGACACGTTAGACCTGACTGCCTTAGGGTGGTCACCCCTAACTTTTTGCCTGCCTTCCTCCACTTTTCAGATACTGTTTTTGCTGGTTTTAAGACTATGTGCGCTTTACCACTGCTAACCAGTGCTTAAGTGCATATGCTCTCTCCCTCTAAACATGGTAACATTGGATCATACCCACTTGGATTATTTAATTTACTTATGAGTCCCTAGCAGAGTGCACTATGTGTGCCCAGGGCCTGTAGATTAAATGCTACTAGTGGGCCTGTCAGCTGCCATTAGCACGGCATCTGTTGATCTCATTTCAAGGGGGGGATATTTCCAATATCATTTCAGATTCTACTATGAGATCCACAGGCTTGTAAGGTCTGGACAGAGTTCCTTTGGTAATTGCACTATTTTCCTCAAAGCGCTGGTGTGTGTGCTATCAAGGCATATATGCCGCACAAAACAAGCTTCTGTGTCGAAAGGAACTGCTCTGCCCTGCTGTCCTACCTCCTCATGAGCTATGAAGGACAGTATTCTGCTGTATGTGACACCTGGTTTGTAACATACCATTGACCCATCCGCCAGGAAGGAGATGGTCATGTTCAATTTGCTCATGAGGTCTCTCCTAAGAAAGTTGACTAGTGACTCTGAGGAATTTAAAAGGGGCCCTCCAATTTGTATATCTCCCACAATCATGCTTACTGATTTGATGAATGGAACCCTCCTCACAGCCCCAGAAAACCCTTGTGTGTCCAATAAGTTACAAGAAAATGGTAGTGTTCCTTCCTTTATACATGATGTGGTGGCCCCTGTGTCGATTAAAAACCTGTAGTGGCGATCTTCTATGACTCCCGTCACAGTGGTTTCCTCATCTGACCCATGGGTTACCGATAGTATTGGACACACAGTGGCCATCTGCGGGCTCTGTCATTGGGTATAATTTTGAGTTGCCGTTCCCCCGAATATTTGGGGTGATGCATAAAACGGGTTGCCTCCTTGCACTGTTACTCCTCCCACCTGAACCTGTGCTTGTCCTCCTGTAGTGTTGCTGACACCGTGGGGCCCACCCTGCGACATTGGCCCCTGTGGTGCAACCCACTGGGCTTGAGGGCCCCATAAGGGCACCTGCATTGCTGAGTTGCTGGTACACCCATTGCACCTGTTGAGACCTCACCTGCCCCTGCAGGGCATTCCAATCTTGAGCTCTCTCATCATTTTTCCTGGCCCTGCATTCTTTTGCAAAATAGCCCATCTTACCGAAATAATAACATTGTTGTCCTGCCCTACAGCTTCCTTGTCTTTTCCCTTGTGCCGACCCTTGCTCTCCTGTAAAACTTAATTGTCCCTTCCTCGTATCACTTACTGGTTGTCCTCCTGGTGCCTGTACCTGCACTGACGTTACAACAGTTGTTGGTGGCGTAGTCACGAGTGCCCCTTCTGTACTCGGTTTCTTACATTTTTGTTGCACCAGCTTAGCTGCGGCCCTTTCTGGCTGTTCTATCCTTTTCTTATCCTGTTCTTGTTTTCGCTTAAAATAATATATTATATGGGCCTGTATTTCGGGCCATGGTTTAGCCTCTATTCCCACCAATCCATCTAAGCTTGCTTGTATATCGGTGGAAAGGCCTCGCTTTAATACATTATAAAACAAAATTGCATTTCCCCCTGTGTTTTCCCAGTTACATCATACTTCCTGCACCCATCGTTCTTTTATTCTAGTAATTAATTCTGCAATATCCTCCGTTGGCTTTATTCTTTCTGCCATAAGGACTCCAATGTCTGGTCTATCTGGATACGTCCACCGAAGTGCATCCCAAACATGTTGGGGGACATTGGTAAAAGATGATCTGTCAAACTGTGTATTTATCAATTTCACTTGACTCTAACAAAAATTGTGTTTACTTCATCTCCGACTAATGAACTGAGCAAACTTTTAACATCGCCTAAAGCAAGGTTGACCCCGGCAGTGTGTTTTTCAAATCATCCTATCCATTTTCCCACACCTTCAGCCAGCAGGGCAGTGCTCTCTTTAAATTCTCTTTGTCCATTTGAGGCCATGGCACGTGTGTTGGCCCCTGCCCTCCCTTAAAAATAAGGGGCAATTGAGTTATTGGTCGAGGGCTTCCTGACCTGAGGCTTAACCTTTGATCTGGTCTAGTACCATGTGTCACTTTAGTTGGTTTGTCTATAGCATAATGCTCCCAGACAGCAAGGCATTCTTGCATATTGTATTGTATTGTATTGTAATCGTATTTATATAGCGCTTACTACCCCTGACGAGGCGTCGAAGCGCTTTTCGATGAGTAGCACGCTACTTCGGAACCCAACAAGAATTAGTGATGGATTAGTATCATTTAATAATGAGTACAGTTTTAGTATTATTATGAGTTAATTTAAGCCGCGGATATGAGAGTTTGTTAGTTAGATTGACTGGAGTAATGGAGGGGTGGAGGAGGAAAGAAATCCAGAAGTGTTAATTGGGAGTATATCCTTCATTTACTCAATCCAAAGGCTTGGGATGAATAAAGGGGGGCAGAGGGGGGAAGAGTATGTGGAAGGGTTAGGGAGAGCATAGTAGCAGGGTGAGATGATTGCAGGAGAATTTAGTAGGGTTGTGTGGGAGGTCACAGAGGTAGAGTGAGGTTTGCTGGGTTAGATGTGGAGGTGGAGGGAAGAGCTTAGGCAGAGATATTTAGGAGATGAAAGTGGTTGAAGGGATTTGGGATGAGTCAGAGTGAGAATGGAGGATAGTTTGATAGAGACATGACATAAGAGTGATGAAAAATGAGAGCAGAAATTCATAGATATCTAGTATAACAACCCAAAAACCAGGAGTCATGCAATGATCCACAAACATGCCAAGCACAGAAACAACATATACACATACATACACATATATATATATATATTTATACACACACACATGAATACACACACATATGCACATACAATACATAATTAGAATCATGGGTAAAAAATACTTAGTCAGACAGGTTTAAAAGAGTGTGTGTGTATTTTATTGTTATGACAGTAGCAATACATATTTTCCAAAGAAACTATAAATAAATAGAAATATACATATAATCTGAAAAAAATATTTATCCACATAGGCATATGCAGTTCATAGTTGTTTGAAAAATGTGGTTACGAAGGAAAGAGCCAACTCTTGAGTAGTTTTCTGAAAACAAGAAAGCTATCTGTGGCTCTTATAGTTGGGGGTAATGAATTCCATAGTTTGGCTGCTTGGACGGAGAAAGGATGTACCACCTACAGTCTTTTTCTTGTATGGTGGTGTTCTAAGGCGGGGTGCCAGTCTTGAGCGGAGGGTTCTTTGTTGGATGTATTTGGTAATTTTCTTTCTGATAAAAAGCGGTCCTGTTCCATGTATAGCTTTGTGGGTGATACAAAGCAGTTTGAAAGTGCATCTTCTGGCAACGGGTAACCAGTGTAGTGCTCTCAAGGCAGGGGAGATGTGGGCTTGCGGCTTTATATGTAGTAGTAGCCTGGCTGCGGAATTCTGGATACGTTGTAGTTTTTTCATAACAGATAGAGATGATCCATGGTAGAGGCTATTGGCATAATCCAGTTTGGATAATACAAGTGAGATAGTAGCTTGCACCTTGTGTGGAAATCCGAGGTGGGGGAAAGATGCGTCGTAAAGTCTTTAAGGGGATGAAGCTTGTGCGTGCTAATTTGTCTACTTGGGCATTCATAGTTAGCTTGGAATCCATGGTGATTCCTAGGTTTTTCACTTCCTTGGATAATTGAGGAGGTAGTCCCAACCTGAGTCACCCTGTCCCTGCTGTATGCAATCTTCTGCAGTTGCTAAATCAAAGGGTTGAAAATACCCTTGTCGGGCCATGGCTTTCTTCCTTCCCATTTTGTCCACCTCACCAATTCATCAGAGAAAGGTTGACAATAAAAGCCTACCCTCCTTTTGCTCTATTATCTCTATAGGTGTCAATTCTGACCTTGTTTTTAGGATTGACCCTCTTTTTGTATCTGTGGCACCTCTTGCTGTCATTAATAACTCGTGTAGGGCACGGGTGAAAATTATATAACCTTCTGTTAACCCCTTGTTCGTGTGCACTCCTATTAAAGCCATTGTCCCAATCCTCATCTGCTGCAAACTGTGGCTCATCCAGGGGCTCCTCATATTATGGAGTCTCTACATCTCTCTCCCATTCCTCTTCCTCTTCTATCCATTCCTTTGCTGCCTCTCTTAGAGTGTCTTCAGACGTGTCTCCAAGCCTAAGAATGACATGCCCTGTAGTCCATTGTCCCCGGAGGGGGGCAATGCTCCTAGACCACTCTGCCTGTCCCACCGTATGCTGCAACTCACTTATTCGCCTGTCTCTCCCACTCTGTTCTGGGTTGGCTCGAGGAGCTGATGGGACAGAAGCGGGGTCGCCTCAGCTCCCCGTGCCTCTAACCTCTCCTCCTTAGGCTCAACCCAAACCGGATCTTGGTACCCTGCAACTGGCAGAATAGGGTAAAGACCATAAGGTGTTGTTTCCCGCTAAAGACTCACCTGGGGGTTTTGTTTGTGTTTGCGCCACTACCTCTTTGGGCTCGGTTGACTTCACCTTTGCCTTTTCATGAAAGATTACCCGCCATAGTGTTAGAATAGCTTCCCTTTTCTGTATCTTCTTTTTCTTATACATTGAGCAGATGAAAGTCAATGTTTGTTCAGCTATGTCCTCATCAAATGTCCCTTCCTTTGGCCATGGTTGGGCATGATCCTCAGTGCCTTTATGCTACTGCTTACAATATTTTAGTATTCTTTTTTTTATCTGAAGGGAACGTTTTTATCATATGGTCCAGAGGTGTGTCCATAGTCCCCACAGGACGTGTGCTTCCTATGCGTACCTCTTGCAGTCTGACTGTTGCACTGTGTATCTCTTTCCGGCACTCAACTCTCTTCTTAATGTGTATTTGCCTTTACCACTGTTGCTGACCTATAGCAATGATGTGCAGGGACAATCTTACTTAGTGTTGCCTGACTTTACATACATTGTTGTGAGACCGAATTGGTGAAGGTCAGCCATACTTATCGCCAATCTGTGCAACACCTCTTCTATGGTGATATATGGGGCGGGTGATTTTATGGAGGGTCTGAGTGGATTATTACCTGACGCAATGCATGTTATAACGTTGTCATGTATGTAGATAAGTACTTGGAGTGCTTGGGGATGTGTTGAGCCATTCATTGTTCAAGGTTGTGAAATTGTGAATATCTGTGAGAACTGCATCAAGAAGAGCCTCTAATACGAGGGGTGATTGTGTTATTATTTCAAACCGTGGGGTGTTGCATGGGCATGGGGGTTGCCCGTGAGCCCATTTAAATACTACTTGTAACTCAATGGTATTTGTTTCCTGCCACAGAGATTCACCAACCTCACTCATAGGGATTTGTTATCAATCTTCACTTACTTTGGGATGTTTCATTATGGCCTCCTGTGTTTTTATCTACGCTAATTATTCCCCACTTAGGAGACACTTGAGGGGTGCCAATTGAGATGTCAAAAATATGGCAGAGATCTTGCACCGTCTCCTCCTCACTCATGGTGGTGGGGACACCTGCCATTTATCTATAACTTGACCCTTATGATTATAAAACACTGTACTCTTTTTGTCCTCCTTCTCACTCATTACTCTTAAACTGCATCTGTGTGTTACTGTTGTGTTTTTCATGTTTGCAACCAAGGGTCTGACCATGCTCATGGCGAAGTCAACGGACACCAACCATCGGGTTGTCTCCTTACCTAAACATCAGACTCCCCACTGATACCTCAGCCTTGGTCGCGCTCCCTCAAAGACGCCTTCCAGATGTGTTAAATATGGGAATTTGGTGAGCTGGGCATCTGACTCATTCAGAGCAAGGTCTGCCAGTGCTGGTAAAGTCACTGTCTCTTACCATGACAGACTTCATACTTGTTACCCGGTCCACCTCACTACTTCTACTCTGACCCTTCGGATCTAACCGGGATACCTGCTAGTCATTCCCAAATGAATGTCTTCCAGGGACTGCTCCCCTGGGTAATGCACTGCTGCCTGTCGTACTAGCTAGTCTTCCGGACTGACCGGGAAATCAGAATTCATTTGTAGCATAACAACATAACATTGCATTTAAACCCCCTAGCTAGTCTTACGGTTTGACCAGGAAATCACAATTCATTTGTAACATAACAACATAGCATTGCATTTAAACCCAACATAAATAATGCATGCATTCCCTCATATTAAAGTTGCCAAAAAGAATCATGCATTTAATAATAAAAAGGTACGAAGCCCAACTTCTCCTCACACCTTAGGACAGCAACATCTGGAGCCCCGACCACCAGTTTGAATAGGCAGGTGTATGCTCACCTGATTTGCGTGCAGTGTTCTATTCAAGCAGTGCAGGCGGTGCCTCCTTCAGCCGTAGTCCGAGGAAGAGAAGACGGCTCCTGGCAGGCTATGCCAGATGTTGTGGAGTCAGGAAATTAAAGAACGGCACAACTCTGTTTGGCAAATAATATGAGCATTGATGAATAACGGCTGGGAGGGCAGCACAGCTCAGTGAGTGATACCGCACTCAAATTTGTCATCACAAACAACTTCTTTTATAGTTTAAAAATACCTTGAATGCGTCTTATCACTTGTCATACATATTGATTTAAGCGCTCACTTGGTACATTGTTATCTACTTATGTTAGCTCAAAGCAATATTTCTCCTTGGGAAAGCATCTAATTACGCATTTACAAAAAAGCAAAAGCTCCACATCTGTCATGGGCATATTTGCTAATAGCCACAGTGTCTTTTGATCTTACGTTTTGAAGCATATCAGTATGTTCTTCCTCAGCTAACTCCACGCTTGGAAACATTTTGGTCTATCCTCCCTTGCACAGCTGCTGGCCTTCAGGCATCAAAGCTTATCGTGTTCCCTTTCCAAAACCACCATGATGTACACTTTCTCTTGTGAACGTGGATCAGAATTTGCGCCCTCCCTGTGAGTGAGTTATCAAGTTATGGCTCAAGCTTTCGTGCTGTGGCCTTCTACTTCCAGCTGCATTATGAATAAATGTTTCTGCTCGCCCCTGTCCTTGCACCCCAGCATCCTTTTTATCCTTGGCTCCCTATTTGGACATCATGAACGTTTTAGGCCTGTATTCTTTTCTAACCCTGTCTGATTCTGCACATTTTTCTCCTAATTCATGCATTAGAAAAAGTGGGCCTTCTCCTTTTTCCATATTTTCAGTAACACTTGCTGGGTCACTAGGAGGAATTGCCACTGACTGCAACCGTACATGCTGGCCTGCTTGTTGGGCCCTACCACCCTGTTCTTCCACTTGTTGTCTCTAGGGGCTGGGTGCTGCGGCCCCTGCAACCCCTGCAACATTATTGCCTTAGGAGCAGAAAGAGCACTTTTTGATGGATCTTGGGAGGGCACGAGGAGCGCTTTTGCTTTACGAGAGCACTTTACTGAATCTGGTCCCAGCACGTGCAGAGCACTTTGATTTATCTGGGACAAAGTACATGGAGAGTGCTTTGTCAGTGTGTGTGGAGGGAGACTCACCGCCGCGACCCAGGCAGGTCAAGAAAATCTGACACTCTTGGGTTGGTGCTCCCGGCCACAGCAGCGCTTGGGAAGGTGCTCCCAGGGCACCAGCAGGAACTGCCTTCGGGTGCCTCCACCGCATCCTGAATTCTTGAGTAGTGCATCTCTCCCTGCATGGGAGATTCACCAACGAGGGCCTAGAAGGGCCAGGAGGGTGGACGCCTCCCCTCGGATTCTCAGAGGACTCCTAACCCACTCCAGGAAGAGTGCTCTGCAGAAGCAAGCAGCTGCACTCGCCCAGAGGAAAGCGGTCGCAGCAAATTGCACCCAACATGGGGGGACCATGGGAGGTGTTCTCGACGACTGGCCAGTGTAGGTGCCAACCCCCAGTGTATACCCTACAACTAGCAAGGCCGCCCCCATTTGAGGAGCAGGGGTGCCTCCCAGTAAAAGACCCGGGCTAGTAAGGTCCTGGCTCCATTCCCTTTCTGGAAGGGTGCTTAGGCTGACAGGACGGGGAGGAGAACCTCAACGGAGGTCTTGTGCCTGCCCATCCTCCTCGGGGGAGACTCTAACTACATGCAGCAGTACACCTCTATGTTGGGGATACTAGTGACCTGCTAGATGAGAAGTGTTTTGTTTAAGATGTGCAGCTATGATGGCGTTTTGGGTCCACACCAATGTGCTTATTCTGCCATGCGCATTCTTAGTGATGTTTCACCTTATGTGTAGCCATAATGGTGCTTTGGCAGTGATAATCATGTGTTCCTATGGCATATGCGGTAGAAATGGGGTCTTTGGTTGGCAGTCAGGTTGACCCCTGTCCAACCAAGGACTCTCACTCTAGTCAGGGTAAGTCACACACAATCAAATTATCCTGTGCCCACCCTCTGGTAGCTTGGCACTGAGCAGTCAGGCCTAACTTAGAAGGCAATGTGTAAAGTATTTGTGCAATAAGCATGCAATAGCACAGTACAAACACCACAAAAATACACCAAATAGGTTTAGAAAATATAGAATATTTATCTGAGTAGATTAAGGTCAGAATGATCAAGATTTGATAAGTACAAGTTGAAATATCACTTTTGTAATGATAAGATGAGCTTTAAGTTCTTAAAACCAACAATGGTCTCTTGCAAGCACAAAGTACCTGGTTTGCGCCTAAATTATCCGCACGGGACCGCAGAGGAGGAGATGTGTGGAAAATGGGATGGTGTGTGTCGGTTTCTCCGGGTACACGCAGACTATGCTTTTCCACGCAGGAAGGGCTTTGCGTCAATTTCCAGTGTGCAGGCTTGGATCCTCATCGGGTTGCGGGGAATTTGGACGCCCTGGGGATGATGCAGAGAAATCCGGGGCATGCAGGACGAAGTCACAGGAGCTGCATCGATCCGGTCGGCGCTAAGGGGAAATTTCTGTTGCACTGCAGGCGCCGCGTCGATTCCTCTTGCAGAAAGTCGGGCTGTGACGTTCCGGCTCGGCGATGAGTTGATCCGGTGGCCCGTGCGTCGAAGTTCTGGCCCCAACGCTGGCACTGCATTGATCTCCGCTCGGGGAGCCAGGCTGTGTCGTTCTGGTTCAGCCATTTGGTGATTTTCTCACCACAGGGCAGGCTGTGTATCGATTCTGGCAGGCTGTGCGTCGATTGTCACTGCACAAGGAGTTCTTTGCAGAGATTAAGGGCCTCATTATGACCCTGGCGGCCGGCGGTAAGCTGGCGATAACACCGCCAACAGGCTGGCGGTGTTACTCCAGCTATTATGACCGTGGCGCAATAGCCACGGCCATACCACCGGACCCTCCACTATACCGCCAGGTCCCCGACCGCCAGCCTGGCCACGGCGGTAAACACCGCCATGGAAAGGCTGGCGGTAAGCGGGACTTATGTGCCCCTGGGGGCCCCTGCACCGCCCATGCACTTGGCATGGGCAGTGCAGGGGCCCCCAGGCATAGCCCCGTCGTGCATTTCACTGCCTGATTTGACCCGCTGCACATCAGCATTGCCGCCGGCTCTATTACGAGCCAGCAGCAATGTTGATGTGACTTTTCCGCTGGCCCAGCGGACGGTAACACTGTTACAGTCGCTGGCCCAGTAGAAAAGTCATAATAGGGAGCCAGAAACACCGCAGGCACTGGCGGTATTCTGTTTCCGGTAGCCTCAGCGGTCTTTTTGAAGGACCGCCGAGGTTGTAATGAGGGCCTAAGTCTTTTTGGCCCTGAGACTTCAGGAAACAGGAGGCAAGCTCAATCCAATCCCTTGGAGATCACTTCTCAGCAGAACTAGAAGGCAGCAAGGCAGCAGGGCAGCAGCAAGGCAACTGTCCTTTACAGAAAAGCAGTAAGGTGAGTCCTTTGGGCAGCCATGGAGCTTCTCTTTGCAGGTTGCAGGTTCTAGTTTAGAGTTTCTTTCCCAGGAGGTAGCTTGTCAAGAAGTGTCTGAGTTAGTAGGGTCAGAGACCCGGTTTAAATACCCAAATATGCCTTTGGAGTGCGGGAGACTTTAAAGAGTGGCTTAGACGTGCACAAGGTCCCCTTTCAGTTCCATCCTGTCTGCCAGGGTCCCAGTAGGGGGTTTGGCAGTCCATTTTGTGAGGGCAGGCTACTGTCCTTTCAAATGTAAGTGTCAGGCCCTCCACCCTCCCAGCCTAGGAAGACCCATTCAGTATACAGATGTGTGCAGGTGTGGCTGAGCTTGAGTTTGGGGTTGTCTACTTGAAATGCACAAGGGAGCTGTCAACTAACCTAGCCAGACGTGGATTGTAAGGCACAGAAGGATTTAAGTGCAGATAAATGCTCACTTTCTAAAAGTGGCATTTCTAAAATAGTAATATTAAATCCAGCTTCACCAGTCAGCAGGATTTTGTGTTACCATTCTGGCCATACTAAATATGACCCTATTACCCCTTTCAGATCAGAATCTAACACTCATACAGTATATGAGGGTAGCCCTAATGTTAGCCTATGAAAGGAGCAGGCCTCACCGCAGTGTAAAACAACTTTACGAGTTTTACACTACCAGGACATATAAACTACAGAGGTATATGTCCTGCCTTTTATCTACATAGCACCCTGCCCTATGGGTTACCTACATCCTACGTTAGAGGTGATAAATGTAGAAAAAGGGGAGTTTAAGGCTTGGCAAGTACCTTTAAATGCCAAATTGAAGTGGCAGTAAAACTGCACACACAGGCCTTGCAGTGGCAGGCCTGAGGCATGGTTAAGGGGCTACTTATGTGGGTGGCACAACCAGTGCTGCAGGCCCACTGGAAACATTTAATCTACAGGCCCTGGGCACATGTAGTGCACTTTACTGGGGACTTTTGAGTAAATTCAATAAGCCAATTGGGTATGAGCCAGTGTCACCATATTTTAAGGGAGAGAGCATTTGCACTTCAGCACTGGGTAGCAGTGGTAAAGTGCACAGAGTCCTAAAACCAGCAAAAACAGTGTCATAAAAGTGGAGGGAGGCAGGCAAAAAGTTAGTGGTGACCACCCTAAGGTTGTCAGGTCTAACAATATACATTTATAATAATATGTTTTTAGGACTTGCCATGTGTCCTTTGATATTCCTGTTATGGACAATCATGGTGGTATTATGACGTGCATTATTTTAGTAATGTTTATCTGACTACTGCCTATGTTGCAGGATAACCAGTAAGCTATATGTTCTATGTGACTACTGCTGGCTTTTGCAGAGTAATAGTACTGTGTAATGTTCTGACAACTGCTTGGGTAGCAGGGTATTACTGACATGTTGTTTTTGGACTAATGATGTTGTATACAATACTGTTTTTTTTATAAGTTGGTGTTGTGTTTCCTTTGTGGTGGGGATAGTGTGTCATGCACGTTGTGTGTGTTATGCAATTGCTTTACACATTGCCTCTGGGATAGGCCTGATTGCTTGTGCTCAAGGGGGTGAGCAGGGGTTATCTTGAGTGTGTAACTCCCTTGCCCCGACTAGAGTGGGTGGGTTCTGCCTGGCTTAGGTGTATACCCTAGCAAGCCAGATCCAATTTCTAACACACCCATACTGTGTCTATGTTCCTCACTGGGCTTTTTGTTTTTGCATACATGTATGTATAACACAACAACAGACACACATCTCAATCAACCTAGAACAATTGGCTTTGTAACTGGTTGTTAGCTCTTTAAGAATAAATGAGTAACAACCATGCTCAACAGTCTCTTTTCACTCTCTTCTGCATGCACTCTCTCACGTCTCCTCCACCGCACACCACCCCACAAAGAGACTACAGATGAGCTCATCGGTACAGCTCCTTAGGCACTAAACATAACATTTCTACCTTCTCCCAAACAAAAGTTACTACTATTTAAATGGAATAGGGGAACCCACATTTTATCCAATGGGAGAGGTAGACCTCACAATAGGGAGAAACAAATTTGAGAGTTTTTCACTTCCAGGACATGTAAATCTTAAAAGTACATGTCTTAGGGCCTGATTTAGATTTCAGAGGAGGACTGCTATCCTGTCTGCAGAAATCTAAATCAACAATGGGATTTAGACTTCGGTGGATGGGATATCTTTCATAGTTCAGATGTATAAGCCCTCTGCCAAAATCTAAATCAGGCATCCTGGATGACACTGGTCGTCACATGTCCACTCAGCTGCTGCGATGTCCAGCATCCATTATTCTGGCCCTCCCGAACCCCTTGACATTTCCACTCCAATCACTAAAAGGTCGCCAGATTAGCCTCACACTTGGCGCGACACTCCAGAATATTTTGTCGCACTGGGGCTCTCCCCAGGTTCCCACTCAGCTGGGCTGGCTGCATCGGATGTGGCAGATTCTGGGGATGGAATGGATTTTGCGTGCCCTACAGGCTCGGGGTCAATTGTACAGGGATCTGTGGCACCCGTTTTTTACTCTACTAGCAGGGGAATTTCGTGAGCTGACATGCCCTAAATACCTACGTCTCATTCGTCTCTCAGAGGGTGGCAGTTCCCAGAACAATGAGTGATATTGGGACTTGTTCTATTAACGCATGTACGCTTTAACATCTGGGGGGGGTCCCTGTGGCACCTTGGGGGACCAAAGGGGGTCAGGGAGGGGCTGCAGGGAGAGGATCAAGGTTAGGGGGTAGTTTCTCCCATTTGCTTTTTCACTTTTTGGAGGGCAGATTTCTGCTCATGTTTTCATTGGCTGTTGAAAATTAATAAAGACATTTTAACCATAAATACAATGCATAGTGGTGCTTGAACAATTGAGTAGGGTTGCTGAATTTAATATGTATTCTTAGGGATTGCATTGTGAAAAATCCAAGTGATAGGCATAGAACAAGTGTATCAAATGAGCCACACCATTAAGCTGGAAAGTGGTTAGTGTGTGGTATGTAGCTGGGGGTACGTTTTGCAGTACACTGTCCAAAAAAGTTACTACAACATGGTATGGTAGTGCAATGTAAGTTACAGGCAGCACATTTGTCTCTGAAATGGTCAGTAAATTTGTACAGACATGCAGTTTTATGAATAAAACTGAATACTGCACAAATGATAATGTCAAAAAAATGGGTTTCAGTCAATAGTTATTATTTGCTCATTCCCAAGTAAAGTAGTTTGGGTTTCTTTCATTGCATTACAATCGTAGTTTCCATCACATTTCACAACTACAAAAACCATGTCCTTCCTTAACTGGTGATATATTTTAAAATACTTGTACAGTTCATTTAAAAGGTATTTACATCTTGTTCTCTTAAAAAAAAAAAAACACAACCTGACATCTTATCCTTTCCCCCTCCACGTGCCTCAGAAAGGTTGTTAAACAGCTCACTTTAGAAAATCCGGTCAATGGCCCGATCAAGAAACAAAACTAAAAAAGCAATCTCCATGATAAGGAATAAGCAGCAATTTGTCAGAAGACATAGCCTGACATTGGATCCCTGTCATTTAAAGCACAGCCAAAGTCACAAGATAAAAAAGTGTAAAGGGCTCTTTCTTACTCATTCACCTTTTGAACTCCAGCATGGGTATTTTTGGGGATGCTGCAGCACCTCTGCACCCCTGCTTCCAGCACTCATGACAATGCACCCTGCCCTCTGTTTTTTTGGGGGCTACCTTAGGGGTCACTCACATGTACTAAAAGGGAGCTGTAGACTAGGGGTGGGCAAATAAGTCCACTATGCCAGCAGAGTTCGCAGAGTTTTCCGTCTCTGCACAGTGGAGTGCGGAGTTCAGAAAAAACTCTGCAAAGTGACGCAGAGCAGAGTTTTTTCTGTTGCTCGCGCTTGCCAACGTTAAGTTGGTGAGCGCGAGCGAGAGAAATCTCTAAATTGGCAAGCGAGATTTCTGAATGCGAGCGCTTGTAGTACGCCGCAACTGCTCGCCATGAGAAAGCCGCCACTCGAGTAGAAAATCTACTTGAGTGGCAAAAAGAAGTTAGCGCCCTCTGGTGCTCATCGTGATGCCTTTCACACTGATTTTACAGCACGGGATAAACTCCCTCTCTGAAAATCAGTGCAAACAGCGTGCCTTACTCAAATTCCACCGCTTGCGGAACTCTGCGTAGTGCTGTGGAGTTTTTTTTGCACTTCGCGGCCTGGGACATGTTATAAGGACTACTTTAGTCGGTGGCACAATTAGTGCTGCATGCCCAATTAGTAGCATTTCATTTACCAGCCACAGGTACATGGTATATCAATTTACAAGGAACTTATAAGTAGATTAAATATGCCAATTAGGTGTAAGCTAATTTTACCATGTTGCAGGGAGTGATCAAAAGCACTTTACCACTGCTTAGCAGTGGCAAAGTGCACAGAGCCGCAAGGCCAACAAATTTGAATTCAACAACAGAGGAGAGGAGAAGGCAAAAAGTTTAGAGGAAGAACTCCCTAAGACTGACAGGTCTAACAGAGATCATTCCATGCCTGATATATAGAAATGTGGTACATGTAGTGTGCAAATAAATGCAGTACAATGCACCATAAAACATGTGGCAAAAAGCCTACGCTTTTTGATTTAATGTTTGAATTAATTTGGCATTGTACTACGCAGTGTTTGTCAACATGCAGATAGAGTCCTACCTTCTGTATGGAAATCTAGTAGCTCTATATAGACCATGAATGTCTTATTATCAGTTAATTACTTTCAGTGAAATAAAAGATGAAAGGAACACAAAAAGTCAGCTTTCCCTTCAGCTGCTTAAAGACTCTGGGCCTGGTTTAGAGATTGGCAGAGGGTATTACTCTATCACTAACACAATGGATATCCCACCCACCATATTACAATTCCTTTATTGCCTACGAAAATCATAATACAGTGGATGGAATATCCATTGTGCTTGTGATGGAGTAACTGGTCTGCCAAACTCTAAATTAGGCCCTCTGTTCGGGAAGCATTTTTTTGATATTGCTCTCTGTCAGGTGCTGCCAGTGTGGAATGCTAGATTATTAGCAAGTGTGGCATGTGTTTGTTTGTTAAATGTGGAACATTTGTGCTTGCAATGTACTATGTACTGTATTGAAGAGGTGTTAGGAGTACATGTAGGAACCCTATATGCACCTTTCTGCTCTGATCCTGCTTTGTAGTCTTGTTAATATAATTTGGTACAGTAGCATATCAAGGCTATATGGGCCCTAATGAAGGAAAGGCAAATTAGCCACCATCCTTTACTGTGATTATAACATTTCCTGGCAGAAGCACAGACGTATATCAGACCAGTTTCCATGTCTCTGTGGCTTTACACCTACAAGCTACACTGCAGTGTGCTTTGGCAGACATACTTGCTTTTCCTGCCATATTTCAATCCTGGGTAACGGAGAGATCACACAAATTGTTAAATTATTGGCACCCAGTTTCTTATGTATTTTTATTATTTTTGGATGCTTGTGTGAGACAAGCAAGGGGGAAAGAAACTTGGCAGTAAGGACAGGTTTTGTCAGACCCCCAACAATGACTTTGTGCACTGTTGGAAATGGCCCCTTCCGCAGGGTCATAATTTTGCTTTCCTCACCCTCTTTTTCTGACCTTGTTATTGCTGGATTTAGGACTCTGTGCACTTTACCACTGCTAACCAGTATTCTCTCCTTAAAACATGGTATTAGCTGCTCATTACCAATTGGCATATTTTATTTACTAATAAGTCTCCAGTAAAGTGCACTCCATGTGCCAAGGGCCTGTAAATTACATGCTACTAGTGGGCCTGCAGCACTGATTTTGTCACAACCATAAATAGCCCTTTACTCATCTTGCAGGCCTCCCAGTGCAGTACCTGTCTGGGCAGTTTACTGACACTTTGACTTGGCATTTTAAACTGCTATCTAAACCAGAAACTCCATTTTTATTACATATACGTCACCTCTAAGGTAGGCCTTATGTGACAGACAGGGCATGGTGCAGTGTATTTAAAAGGTTGGACATGTACTTTTAAGTTTTTAAATGTCCTGGTAGTGAGAGCCTATTTCGTTTAGTACTATTGTAAGGTCTGCTCCTCTCATTGATTAGCTTTGGGAATTCCCTTATATACTTTTAAGTAGTAATTTCTGATCTGAAAGGAGTGGTGTTGCCATGTTTGGTATGTTTGGAATGGTAATGAGAAATCCTGCTTACTGGTAAAGATGGATTTTACGTTACCATTTTAGCAATGCCACTTTTAGAAAGTAGGCATTTCACTGCTCTTCCTGCTCTCTGTGCATTAAAGCTTGTCTCCAATCCACGTCTGGTCTGTGCTGGGTGACAGCTCCCCCTGTGCATTCTATTCAGACAGCCAAAAACAGAGGACACTCAGCTGTATCTGCATTAATCTGCATACTGATGGGTCTTCCTGAGCAGGAAGGGTGGAACAGCTCTCACACTTCAAAGGGTAGTGGCTTGACCCCACACAAAGTACTGTTAACCCCCCACAGATCTTCTGGCAGGCAGGACTGGGCTGAAAGGGGAACTGGCACACTTCAAAACAACTCTTTGAAGTCTCCCTTACTTCAAAGGCACATTTGGATATAAGTACTGGGCTTGTTACCCACTAAAACCAGACACTTCTGGACCTACAACTGGACTTTGTCAAAATGACTGTAGTGCTGCTCAGAGGACTCAACTGGACTGTTTTCTGGAAGGACTGTTTTTCTGCTTGTTGCCCTGCTGCCTGCTGCTCCCTGACCCTGCTGGAAGGACTCTGCCTTTTTATAACAAGTGATCTCCAAGGGCTTGTTAGTTTGCCTCCTGGTCCCAAGTCTCAGGGACATCAAAGACTTGAACTCTACAAACTGCATCTGGACTCTACAAACTGTGAGTCTGCCCTGCCTTGGAAGTGGGCCTAAGGTGCTCTACCTTCTTTTGTGTTCATCAGAACTGCAGCAAAGCAACGTGAAGCCTCACAAAGCCTCGCTGTGCAACTGCCAGACTCACTGTACTCAATGCCCACCCACCAAGCCTCTCCACGCAGATGCCAGCCCATTGAAATCAAAGCACAGTGATGCAAAGCCCTGCAAAGCCTCGCCACACAGCTCCCCAGGATCAAAGCAAAACAATGCCATGCCCCACAAAGGCTCACCACACAGCTCCCTGGGATCGACATAAAGTGATGCCAAGCACCGCAAAGCCTTGCCGCACAGCTTGTCGGAACCGACGAGAAGCCTTGCAAAGCAACGATGTGCAGACCATGCATCACAATTTAAAGTACTGTGTTCAGTGTGTCCAAGTGGGACACTGTAGCCGACCTGCACTCCATCGCGGTCAGGCAGAACTTGTGACTTTGTCCTGGTCCAGCGCAACCAGATAACCACAGTTGGCGCTGTGCACTTCTATGCATTATTTTCACCTAAATCTTTAAATTGCATATCTCAGGATCTTCATAATGGATTTTTTTTATTTTGGTCTTTTCTTACTTATAGAATCATAACCTACCTTTCTAACCTGGTGGGGAGTCTTTTTGTGGTGTTTTCACTGTGTTACTGTATGAGTTATTGCACAAATACTTTACACATTGCCTTCTAAGTTAAGCCTGCCTGCTCTGTGCCAAGTTACAGAAGGGTGAGCACAGGATAATTTAGGTTGTGTTGTGACTTGCCCTGACTAGCATTGTGGTCCCTACTTGGAAAGGGTGAATACCTCTGCCATTTAGACACACAGGGCCTCATTTACGAGGCCTGAGGTGCAGGGCATTGAAGCAAGTACCTTGCCACTGGGAAAAGGCTGAAATGTGCTGTATCTATGAGATACAGTGCATTTCAGTCCTCTCCCCCTGTGCTGGTGCACAAATTATTGCCTAGTGGCAATGCAACATGGAGGCAAGGGTGCCTGTGTAGTGGGGATGATTGTTTTTTATTGTTTTTGTGCAGTAAGGGACGCCTTCCTGCACAAAAACAATCACAAGAGGTGCTTTCCTTTTTCTATGTGTGCTGCAGAATGTAGCACACATTGAAAAAAGTGAAAAATTAGGAGAATTATATTTCTCCCCATTGCATCATTCTTATGCCACCCCTGAGGTGGCTTAGGAATCTGATGCATTCCCAGACTTGTAAATCTGGGAATGCGTCAGATTCCTTTGTGCTCTATGGGTGTTCCCCAAGCAACACCCATGGAACGCCACTTTCACACAGTGTTATGCATGAAAAGGGTCCATATTTACAAGGCCATGCACAGTGGCTTTGCATGGCCTTTTAAATATGAGCTAGTACACTGCACTACTAGAGCGTCCCCCAAAAAAAATTACGCTCTGGTGGTGCAGTGTGTCGTAAATGAGGATCCCAATATTTAACATGCATACTGGACTAAGGAACACAAGGCTCCCTCACAAGAGAGAAAGGAAATTGGTCTTTCATCCACAATATCCCATCCCCTCTCCAAGTTTGCTGATTTGACTCAGAGGAGCCAATTGATATAGGCCTATCGACGAAGAGTCCCAGTGCGGGATATTTTACATTATTCATCTGACCCTGTTCACTGAGAAGGTCTTCTGCAGTAGGGTACAAAACAGCTAAAGCCATGAAGAAACACTTTCATCTCCATCTTGATATGTTGGCAGACAACTGAATTCCAAAATGCCATCTAAATGTGTAAAAGAAGGTCATTAGCCTAGTTTAAGTCTGTTTGACTAATAGGAGACGTGAAGGTCATGGCTGAAAGTGCAAGCTAAATCCCAATCTTATCAAAATGCTGACACCAAAGCATTTTCACTATAAACTTAGGGGCAGATTTATAATTATTTGACGCAGCACAATGCAGCAAGTCATGTTGCTGCACTGCATCAAATGGAGAGGGCAGGAATGTGCCATTTCTATTAGAATATGTCACATTCCTCCTCTCTCCTTCCATTGGCTCACTTGTGGCTGCCTAGCGCCAATACAGGCACACTTGCGACATTTTGCAAGGATACCTGCGTTGCATGAAGGATTGTTTTTGTGCAGGAAGGAAAACCATCTTGCACAATTCTTAGAACATTTTCCTCTTTCTAAGTATGCTGCAGGAGAAGGAAACAACGAGGATAAATAAAGGTATTTCCCCTTGTTCCGTCTCTATTTTGATGCAATCCCATATTTACCAGTACTGGTAAATTTGAGAATGTGCCAAAATACATGGGTACAAATTTGTGTTGGAACACCCACGATCCGCCCATGTAACACCTTCCTGGCGCAAAGTATCACAAAACAGCAACTTGCGCTTCCTTGGGTTACCCCAGATTCACCATTCAATGGAGGGCCACTCAAGGTGGCCTTGTGTTCCTTGGTAAATCTAACTTTAGTATTGCATTGCCCTAACGACACCTTGCATTATGCAAGGGCAGTACAATCCTTTGTTAAATCTGGCCCTATGAGTATATGCCTTTGGTGATGTTTATATGTACCATCAAGGATTACTTCATATTTGCTTAAAATCTTTTTACTTAAAATAATTTAAAAGCTCAGTTCTACACTTGTATGTAGAAAAGATGCCTTGGGCATTCAACAAATAAAATCACTTAAATGTTGTCACATTTTGTTGTGTGATCGACCTTCCTATTATGAAGGGGCATTGTTGCCTATGATAATTTGTCCCAAACCTAATTTTAGGACTTTCCCATGCTTTCCAAGTTTAAGGGAGGAGTGTCCAGTGCTCATTGGTAGACACTGTATGAAGTTAATTAATGAGTTATATATCAATGGTTCTGGAGTCTGAGTTTAGTACAATTATTTTTGCATTTTTTTATATCTGAGTAGGTGTATATTGGTGGGTGAGCTAGCTTCAGTGGAGCTGCTGGTATGGCCTTTGGTTGGGTCCTTCCATAATTTTGCGAATTTTTTTCCGATAGAACTGGTGTTTGTTTGTGATAGAGGTAGAAGCACATCCAAAGTAGCATAGCTCACACATACCAGGAGAGCTGCTTGGTAATTTAAAGTGCTTGTGAGGATCAGCAGTTTCAAAGATAGGGACCAAAACAGTGCTGCTAAAATATTTAATAATTATACGATAACTTTTTTATTTTCTACATTTTTAACATTAAGGTATATTTATTTATATTTTAACTATTTGAAATAGTTTGATTTAATTTAACATTATTTCCTATGAAATTTTAATTTAAGTTCCTGACTATTTTTTTCTATGGGTCGATTTTCGAGAAAAAGTAGTTGGCCATATGTGATGCTGGACCTACTCCAGGCCTGAGTTGGAGTTATTTACTACTGTTTTAGTTACTTTTTCAGATGTAGTAACTTTATAATTCGAGTAGTGTTTTAGTTCTCTTTTCGGATGTAGTAACTTTATAAGTAGAGTTTGGGAATAGCAATACACCTACTCTTTTGTGGATGGCTGCATTTTTCTCCCTAAACCCCTCCCTAATCTTCCCCCAAACTCTCATTATTCGTCCGTAACCCCCTTCCCTTTAGTTATTCTCCATTTCTAACCGCTACCCTCTGTCTCACCAACATTTAATACAAACCACATCCTTATGTATGCAAGTCTCCACAACTGGACAGATAGGAGAGGGGGTGGTATTGTCTCTGCATATAAGTTTGTGAATAGCATTTTGTAATACATTTGTAGTGCTCTTATAGTACAAATAACCAATACTACGAAATGCATTTTGAGAATAAACCCCTATGTTCACAAGAGAAGCTCATGTTAAGGTATTTAAAGATATACCCATGGAACCACTGATGTATCTATTTATTACTGTTATTACATTTGTGCAATACTTTAAAACAAAGTTGTTAAACAATATTTTAGATACAATTTAGCAAACAAATATACTTGTAAAACACAAATCATCTTTATCACAAAAAGTGGACTAAAAATAAAATCAAAGGAGAAAATGGAAATATTAAATAAACATTAAATACATGCTAGAACAAATTCAATTCTTTTCTCAAATACTGCTTGAATAACAAACTTTTGAGGTGCCTTGTTCAAACACACATTCAAACAAAGGATGTTGCAAAGCAATTGAACCTACTTTTTTTAGTAGGTATAGGTTATTATCAAGTTCAGTGTCCACATGTAAGATAAATGTATGAAGGTAGTGGCTATCTGTGCTAAAGTGAGAATGCAAGCTCCTGTAGGGTTGCCAGGTGGTTCTGGGTGACAGTGACACATGGGTCCACATTTGCTGAATTTAGCACAGCTGATCATGGAATGCAACACAATTTAGGTTTGTCGCATAAGGTTTTAAAATGGTAAATACATTGCTGCTGTTGCTTGTGTAGCATTGTGCAAGCACCCTGGCAAACCTGAGTAAACTTGGGTCCTTGTTTAGAGCCCCAAAGTCTTAATTTATCAAACAAATACATTCCAGGAGTTTATGGTGTCATCACTTACTAATTTACAGAATATTCCATTTCGTCTGTATGCCTTTCAGAATTTTGCCACAGCCTGTAGTCTGTTCAGACTGTTATTGCTGTTAGGGTTACACTACAGCCAGGAGAAGGGTGGGGTCACTCCTCAATAAATCTTGGTTTGAAGGCAGTACCTTCTTTCATTTATTACCACATTTGCTAATTACCCAAATCCACCTACACGTAACCTGACACCTTGTCACATCCCACCTGACTGCTGTTCCTGTGCAAAGCTTAACAAACTTCTGTTTACTGTTGCTACCTGGTGTAGTACAGGTCCATCCTGCTCTCAAGTGCATACGCGGTTGGCAATACTGGACAACGCAACACAGCTGTAAAGCCCAGTGTCTGTGATGTCACTACTTCAGCAGCGTTCAGTGGGCCAGCCTGTATTGAATCCCCCAACACCAGAGTGTCAATGTGATGCCATCTTGGTTGTTTTCTCTCTGTAATGGTGCGGTGTACATCAAGAGTTCTGATGAGCCGTAGTTCTCAGATGCAGGTATCTGAGACAACTGAGGTTTAGTTGTCTTGCAAGCTTCTCATTTCCTGTTTCAACCATAGTCATTTCAGGCACGCTCTCCACTCCAGTACTACCTCATGTGTTGTTTCCCTGCGCACATTACAATGTGGAAATCAATGCCCATCTTTTATGTAAGACCCACAAAAATGAATAATGAAATTAGATACGTAGTTCAGACTCTGACACTGACTGTTAAGTTATTTGAGCCTTCAAGGAAAAAGGCACTTTTACACAATGTATTGGGTACTGATATCCAAGAATTCTTTGAGCATGGCGGGCTAACGAGGAACATGACGGTCAGCTAACGAGCTGCCGTGAACTCCCGTCGGACGGATGTGACGCCGAAACCGCGCGTCTTGCATTGTGAGCAGACCTTCCCTCGGTCTCTGCTCGGGAAAGCAGCAGAGGTTTCTTCCCGTCGGATCCACGTTTGTTTGTCCCCCCTGGCCCCCCCCCCGGACGACAGCCTGAAGGATAAAGGGGCGAGGGTGAGGAGTTTCCTCATCTCGCCTTTGCGCTCCGGTTTGGGAGTCTGGGCGCGTGAGACTCGGGAAAGCTGCGGTAGCTTTCACTGCCGGATCCGCGTGTGTTTGTGCCCCCGGCCCCCACCCGGGCGACGGCTTGAACGACAGGGAGGCGAGGGTGAGGATTCTCTCCTCTCGCCTTCGTGCAACGGATTGGGAGCCCGGGAGCGTGAGCTTTGGATCTCCCGTTTCAGCGTTTCTTGAGGGAAGCCCCTGGAGCTGCGCTAACGGAGCAAGGAGCAGCAAAGACGGTGACAGGGTTTTTCTGGTGGAGTGGGGGGGTGCCTGGGTGACTAGTCCTATGATTTTTGCTTGACTATAGCTTGTCTCCAGCAGGCAGAGACTGTTATCATTATCGTTGCTGCCCTCCCAGGAGTATTGGGGAGCTTAAAGAAAACATTTATATCTGTGAAAGTGCTGCCTATTGCAACAATAACCAGATGCAAGAGCCTTCTACTAGAAGTTTGTATTAGAGGAACTCCAAGCCTAAATATTGAGTTTTACAGCTGCGTATTCGCTAGGGATTGCTACGTTTCAGCGCTTGTCATTTTATAATTACAAATTCTGTGCAAAACTTGTTGCTTTATACAGAAGGGTAGTGAGACTCAGAAGGACGCCAAAACTCAAAACGCTTTAGTATTCATGGTGCTTTGCCGTTTCCTGGAAGGACTGAGAGTGTAAATTGTTGTTTCAATTGAGAGCTCCTCAGGTTTAAGGGTCTTGAGAAAGGAGGTGGGACATCGCTTAGATAGGTTCCCTGTCGGGTGGGGGTATTTGGCCCTCCACTTCTTGCGCTGTTTTTCCCCTGGATTTCTAGGCGTTAAAAAGAGAAAAAAGGGGCAAGAAGAATACTTTTGGTTATTGTGCCTTGTTAATTTCATTTCTCCTCTCTACTGTGTTTTCCTTTTTCCGACTTTTGTCGGGAAAACTAGGGAGGAAAAACGGCGAACAAGAAGGGGGGGTCATTATCTACGGAGAGGGGTGGCGGGGTGCCTTGGAAGCGGGCTCTAAACTCCAGTATTTGGGCAGAAGCGGTAAAGGGTGTGCGACGTGGGAGATCTTATACCTCCCGCTGCTCTCTCCGTGGGAGCCTCCCGGAGTCCCCGGGGAGCCACACCAGATCCAACTTAAGTGGGACGGGGGCAAGAAAGGAGTGTGAGAGTGTTGGAACCCCGCAGTGCATGTCATTAATCAAGCGACGCCCCAGGGGTGCCCGGGCAGAAGTCAACGATGTGATTGTGGCCAGGAAAAGTAAGCCCGGTACCCGTGGTACAAGTGCTAATCTTCGGACTCAGGTTTCTGGAACTATAACAACAGGTATAACGGACTTAGATCCTAAAATCTATGGTGAAGGGCCACCCCACACAATACTATTAGTGGATCATCCTTTACCCCTCCGGGAAGAGAGTCAAATTGAGATCCAGGGGAGGAGTGATTCGTTGATCACAAGGTACTTCCAGACCGCAATTCCCCCACCACAGGATATGGCAAACGTTAAACCGGCCTTAGACAAGCTAGAGGCTTCTAAGCTAGTTGAAGGTGGTTCAGTTGTCGGCCCAGCACAAGAATTGTTAGATATGGAACCAGCTACAGTGAGAGAGGGCCCTTTAAAGATACTACCCTTGCCGGAAGTTGATGGTAATTTTTCCAGTGGATCAATAACGCATGACTTGGATGTACAGGCTCTGCTAATTTCTCTCACCAAAGAAATTAGAGGGAAATTCGAAATTTCAGAAACTAATCAAACTAGGATTCGGGAAGCCTGTGAGGTCTTGGAAAATAAAATCAACCTGCTATCAGACCGGCTGGGGAAACTAGAGGCTGTGGTGGAGGCCCACGAGGAACGAGTGTTAGCTCAAGCTAAGGACATTTCACAATTGAAACGGGGAGAAAAGATGTTGCAGGACAGATTGGAAATGTTGGAAAATAATATGAGGAGAAACAATATAAGGCTCTTGGGAGTTCCAGAGGGGTTGGAAGGGGAAAATATTAAGAGCTATGTGATTTAGCTGATTAGGGATGTCCTCCCCAGTATGGTAGGGGTCAATCTGGAGGATGACATTCAGAGAGTCCATCGTGATCCTTTCAAGAAAAATCCAGGAAGGAAAAACCCCAGGAGGATTTTGATAAATTTCAACACATACTCTATTAAGGAAAGAATCTTGTCCGAAGCTCTCAAGGTTGGGGCTTTTCCCAAAGGGGAATGGTCTCTTAGGATAAGATCTGATGTGTCTAAGGCAACGTTAGATAGGCAGTGGGAGCTGGGAAGTTTTATGCGTGAGCTCCGTGAGCTAGGGGCGACGGTCCAACTAAGGTTCCCGGCAGCTCTCCGCATAATGTGGAAGAATAAAATGTACAATATGAGAGATCCTGGGGAGGTCAGTATATTTATAGAGCAGATTAAGGCGTCTCAATAAGATCTAGTGGGAAGCCCCCGTCCGGCGTGGGGTTCGAATATAGGATAACAGGATGGTTATCCCAGTAGAAAAAGGGAGGGTTCCTCTGGGGGGGGAATGGGGTTTGGGGGGCACGTTGGTGGTGGTGGGTGTAGGGGTGGGTGACACGGGGAGTCTGGGTTTGTTTTGGGTATGGTGGGTTGAAAGGGATAAAATAAGAAAGTCCTCATATGTTGCTAATATAGGTCGGGGGGGTTGCTGTTCTCCCTTTGTTTTCCTTCTCGCTTTGAATGAGCATGCAGGGTATTGAAAAGTTGAGATTTATCTCATGGAATGTGAATGGGTTAAGGGTGTCTGGTAGGAGGAGGAAGATCTTTGAGTACTTACGTTTAGTTGAAGAGGAGATTATTATATTGCAGGAAACCCATCTTCACCAAACTGAATGGGAGACCTGGCTTAAACAGCTGAATTGGGTTGCGTTTAGCGTATGCTCTTCTCAAACTAGTACAATAAAAGGTGTGGCAGTTTTGATTAAGAAATCCATGAGGTGCAGGGTAGGAATAGTACATGCTGATCCTAGAGGGAGGTGGGTAGTGGTAGAGCTGTGTGTAGGTGGTCATTGGATTACAGTGTCGGGTTACTACGGGCCGAATATTGACGACCCATCGCCATTTCAAGACTTATTTAATATTCTACTCTCAGCTAGGTACCCAGTGGTGTTGGGTGGGGATTTTAATATACTGCTAGACCCTGTACAGGATAAGTCAACCCCTAGGGGTACGGTTAATTCACCTAAAACAAGGGCAGTAGTGAAGCAAGCAATGCAGGATTTAGGCTTGGTAGATGTCTGGCACTGGAGAAGGGGTGAAGGAGATAGATATACATTTCACAATAAAAAATATGGGCATAGATCTAGAATAGATTTTTTTCTAATTCATAAAAGTTTATGCCCGGAGGTAAGAAGGGTAGTTCACAACACAGCACACTTGTCAGACCATTCTGCAGTAATACTACATTTAGATATTAGGGTGAGTAACAGGACAATTAGGAGCACAATCAATCGTGCTCTATTTTTAGACGACGCATTAGTAGAAGTGTTAAAAAAAGATACTAGAGAATTTTTTCAGTTGAATCAAGGAACAGCAAGTTTGGGGTGTGTTTGGGATGCGTTCAAGGCTTTTATAAGAGGGAGGCTAGTTAACCTTGCAGCTTATAAGTATCGTGAAGAGAGGGAAAAGTTGGGAAACATGGAGTTGTCATTGAAAACCTTGCAGGTTGCAAGGTATAATGCGCAGTTAGAAGGGAAAACGGATTTAGTAATGGAGCTGTCTTGTCAAGAGGAAAAGGTCCGGTCTAATCTAGATGCTTTTTTGGAAAACCGCTGCAGGTTAAAATGGGAAAGTAGTCAATATGCTCATTTTGATTATGGAGAAGGCTGCAGTAAACTGTTAGCGTGGAAGGTTAAGTCAGACTTTTCCAAAAGGCACATTTTATCAGTCAAATTAGAGCCTGCGAATCAGGTCTGTACGGAGCAAGAGGAGATTGAGGGGGCATTCGTATCTTTCTTTCAGGAGATATATTCAGAAAGTTCGGTTAACTTAGAAGAGCCGGTAAGAGAATTCTTAGATAATGTAGATCTTCCAGTTTTAGAGGAGTCGAAGAGGCTCCTACTGAATGATAAGTTAAATGAGGCTGAGTTGGCGGAAGGTCTAAAGGCACTAAAAAAAGGTAAGGCAGCGGGGCCAGATAGTCTCCCTAACGAATTATATAGGGCTTTGGGGGAGGAACTTATCCCTTTTTTATTAGAGTTATTCAACTCTATGTTGATAGAAGGGACCCAAATTCCCAATTCCTGGAGAGAGGCGACAATTTGCTTATTGCTAAAGCCGGGTAAGGATTCCACGTCATGTTCCTCCTATAGACCCATCTCTTTGCTGAACGTAGACTATAAACTTTATTCAGGACTTTTAGCCAAGAGACTGGGGAGAGTTGCTGGCAATCTAATCCATTCGGACCAAAAGGGCTTTATGAAGGGGAGGCAGCTTCACGAGATAACTCACGAGTTATTTGCTGCAATTGATTTGGCGGTTCACGAAAAGGCGCCTCTGGCGATCTTGTCTTTTGATGCGGCCAAGGCCTTTGACCGTGTTAATTGGTTGTTTCTAAAGGTGGTTCTGGAAAAAGCGGGCTTGGGAATCCCTTTTATCAGGGCAATAGGAGAACTGTATAGATGTCCTCTAGCGAGAATTCTGGTAAATGGCCATTTAACACAAGAATTTAGGATTTGGCGAGGTACGAGACAGGGATGCCCCCTATCTCCTTTGCTTTTTAATTTATACATTGAACCCTTGGCAACTTTACTCCGGTCTTCTAAAGAGATTATCCCATTTAGAACTGGGGGATGGGAAAAAAAACTGGCTTTATACGCAGATGATTTGATGATATATACGAGTGATGTTAGCTCTACTCTACCTAAGGTCACTGCTTTGATGGAACAATTTGGAAGACTTTCTGGGTACAGCATAAATGCAGAAAAGACAGAAATAATGTGTTGGAATTTGATGTATGCTTCCCCTTTAGTTAAACAAGAGATCAGATATTTGGGTATTCGGTTAACAGCTGCTTTTAACGAGGTAGCTAAATTGAACTTTGATATAGTATATAGGGAAACCAAAAAACTGTTAAAAGCATGGGTTGCTCTTCCTCTTACGATAATTGGGAGATCTAATATTTTGAAGATGTGTATCCTTCCAAAATTTACTTTTTTGTTCAACACTATCCCATTAGAGTTTGAGAAGAGTTGGTTTAAAAAACTACAAGGGGAGTTATCCTCATTTGTATGGGCTTCCAAGGGAGTTAGGATTGCTTGGAAGAAGTTGAGTAGAAAAAGGGAATGGGGAGGTATTGCGTCTCCAGACCTTTTTAAGTACTATTTGGCTTTTCACCTAAAAAATATTAGAGTTTTATTGAATAAAAGGACTGAGCACGATTCAGTCTGGGGAGCACTAACGGCTCACCTTGAAGAAGGAGCAGATCACTTTTTATATAAATTTGGACACCCCAGTTACTTCAAGAAAGTTCGCTTGAAACTCCCCAGACATGCATGTAAAGTTTGGATGCATTTTCGGAGGGCGTTAGAGATACCTTATTTTTGTAGCTCAGCTCCCATTTGGGATTCGCCTGGCACTCCGGAATGCCTCATAGACAAACTATCAACTCCTTTGAGAACAAGTGGGGTGGAAAGATGGGGCCAATTGATGGAAGGAGACGAAGTGTTAAGCTGGGGCGCATTCCAGGAAGGTACTGGCAGGACAGTTTCTAGATTTAAGTATCTTCAAATATCTAGTTGGGTAAAGTCTCGTCGAATTGGGGAAATAGGGAGGAGTATATGGGAAGGGAAGCTAAATCAGGGAGCTATCAACAAAGAGGTTGCATTGTGGTACCACGCTCTGTTAGAATCATCAGATGATAGCGCTTCCCTCCCCTTGTCGAAGTGGGGAGCAACTTTCCCAACTTTAGATGTTAAAACACTGTGGCAAAAGTCTTGTTCAATACTGTGGCTTACTACTAGTCCTGCAGGGCTGAAGAAAAATCATTTGTTCACACTCCATAGGGTTTACTGGACTCCGGCCAAATTAACAGCTATTGGGAAATCTCAGAAAAATTGTCCAAGGTGCGGGGATGATAAGGCGGATGATATTCATATGTTTTGGCATTGCACTAAGTTGTTGAATTATTGGGGGGACATAGAGAGTATTTTTAAAGTAATTTTTAATGTAAACTTAGTTGTAAATCCAGCATTGGTGGTGTTTGGGGTGTGGGACCAGGATACAAATTATCAGAAACTGTCAGTTCAGCAAGAGCATTTGCTGTTCATATTAATTCTTCTAGCTAGGCGAGAAATTTGTCGTAAATGGATTGATCCTCTGCCTCCTCGGGTGTTGGATTGGCAGACAGCTGTAAATCGAATCTGTACATTGGAACAATGGGGCCCCTTGTCTAGAAAAGATAATTTTTGGTTACATTTGGAAAATGTGTATCAATAACATATTATTTTTTTCTTGGTGTCATATAAACTTCGTATACTTTAAAAAAAAAAAAAAAAAAAAAAATAATTTAAAGTCCAATGATTAAGATCTCCCCCTCGTTCTCTGGAGGTGCTGTTTTGGCTACGATTGAAAGTGATAACTTTTGATCAATGACTCCCGTACGAGAAAGTACAATCAGTAGATTAGAGGGGATGATCTACTGAGGTTTGGTGGCACGTTGTCGTTTGTTGTGTCATTGCCTTTTTTTTTTTTTTTTTTTACTTAACCAAAGCACGGGGGATGAATATGAGGACAAAAAAAAAAAAAAAAAAAAAGAAAAAGAAAAAAAAAAAAAAAAAAGAATTCTTTGAGCATTAACTCCCTGTTCTGCCTCCAATTTGTGTTCAGTGGGGAATGTTAAGAATATGTAGAAGCATTGGACAGACATACAAAAAAAACACTTTACTGAGGAAACGTACATCACAGAGAAAAGACTCAATTTTTATATTAGACTCCAAGTTGTCAACAGAACAATCACAACGTATGTGGTATCATCACACATTCTTTCAGTAAAATGTGACTTTGCCAGGATTATAGATCTTTGTGTTGGACATCATATTGTTATACATTTGACAAGAAAATAAATTCAGGAACAATATTTCTTTAATTGAAAAAATAGATTTTTCCAATAGTGTGGCAATGTCAAACACATTTCTCAGTCTGCTAACCAAAGACAAAGCCACAGGAATAAAAATAGCATTTGTTAATGACAAAAATATCTAGTGGGAAATTTAACATGTATAGGATTAAGGAACAAGAGTTGAATAAAAAGGATTGTGAATTTAGGTGTTCTAGTGAGAAATTGGACAGGACTAAGGTATTGTAAATTTCAGTTTTACAAGTGTGTTTCATCCACAATAAATCTTGCTGCTTTGAAGATACCATCTTCTCTTGTTTATTACCACTGAGTTGTAGTCTTGGTTGAATTAAATTGAATCATTTGAAATACACCCTGCCACAATGGCAAGGAAAGTGACTAACACTTATGCTGTTAGTGACATGGATCCATCCAGTGACCCTAAAGGTCAAAGTCACACTACATGTAGCACAATGATTGGTTATATGTTTTATAAAATACTAAATAAATCCACAAACTTTCTCTAAGCTGAGCAAGCAGTCCCCAGCCCAGTCAATGTCCCTGGTGGACATTTCAAGCAATCTGTGCTGGGCATTTTCCCACCAACTGAGCAAAGTGAGGCACATTACAACTCTGCTGGTAGATTATTGTCTATATCAGTTACTAATAACCTCTACTTCCTGGTCTACTTTTTCCTGGCCACAATCTTTACTTATGTGGTGAACCCTGTGTGCACACAAGACATCTACAATTTTTAACAGGTCAGTATTGCACACCAGGCGGTTGTTGATGATTTCAGTAACATAGCTAAAGGGCATGTTTATCCAACAGCTGCAGGTGTACTTGGGGAAAGGCTTCAAATATTAAGTAGCTCATACCTTCAACCCCTTCCCAATACACCCATGGGAGTAAGATTAGTTGCATGGATGCATGGATAGAATGTCTGATGCATCCTCATGGTAACCACCTTAAAATAGCTGCATATGACAACATCCACAACAAAATTATTGTGATGCAAAAATACCATTGCGTAACCATCGACTACTATAAATTTAATGTTCTAAACACCCTCTGTAATATAACACAATACAGATAACAATAATATCGACCAAAATAGAAAAAAACAATATTGACAACAAAAAGCTAGAAAATAAAAATAATGTTTCCATACAACAAAACATGTTACAAAAAATACACAAACTAACTATCAACAACAAAAATATTGATGAAACATATACAAGACCATGAATAAATATGTAAACTGAAAACATAAACACACATTGAAAAGTATATTGAAAACTACTGTCCATCAAATTGCAAAAAAAGACAAAACTAATTACTGAACCACTCACACTCAAAAGTTCAACAGTTAACAAACAGGAAACCATATTTAAGAATTTAGAGATATAAATAGCAAATAGAACAACACCAAACAATGAAAGCTCTTTCGAACCTAGCCTAAGGAGATAGTAGAATGTTACTCTGCAAAACAGAAAAAACTATAATTCAAACTGAAGTAAGCACAAATATATTTATTAAACTATAAAAGTATATAACTAACTTGAAGAAGACTGCAAATTACCTCCATTTATTGTTGAAAATGTATTTGTAAATCATTGATTTCCTAATTGTATTCTGATTGGAGAAATGTCAGCGAAAAATATTCCAACTATATATATAGCAAAATAGGAAATATACAACTTACTGTTGAAAAATTAAACATTCATCATTCGAGAAGCGAAAGAACTGGCTAATGGAAGGTTCATTCTTAACCAAGTATCAAAACCAAAAAAATTATAACATGTTACAAAAATTAAACATAAGCTTGTTCATTTATTTTATTAAACTTTCTAGCATTTATATCAGTGTCAGCTGAACCAAACAATACAACTTCACAAAAGGCGGAATCGCTGTTGACATATAAGCAATACATCTGCTATAAAAAATGCACTGCAAATTAATGTACGCATTCAATTGAAGTATCCCTCCCATGGTTGCTATGGGTGAGTTATTACAAATAATTGCAACAAATAATTATTACAAATAATAAATTCATAACTACACAAGAGAACACAACCATCCAAAGTTAATGGCTTGAATAATAGGCGTAGTAAATTACCTAAAAGATGTGGCATCAATGTCTAAAGCTTTCACAAACACACAATAAAAGGCTGTGCACAACAACACTTATCTCATCTAGCTGGTAAAATGTTACAGCAAAAACCTCAAATAAACATTGATAGAAAAAAAGCGGAAAACAGGCCATATCAGCACCCAAAACCTAGACACCCCTCAATATATTCAAACACAAAGTAAAAAATAACTCATTTTCTATGATAAATAATAATGGTCATACATAATATACAGTAAATAGTAAAAGCATACACTGACACCCAAATTCAAAAATGCTACATTTGTTTTAATTAAGTCTTTAGCAGCACTTTAAAAAATCAACATTAATGGCCATATTGATAAAGGTAAATGTTTTTGCAAACTTACGTTTACAAACATATTTGCTACTTTTATACCTGCCAAAAATTCACAAAGATATTCCAGGCATATCTAACCCATTTAAAGAGTATGGGGCTCTATGCCACAAGAATGGAGTGCTGTGCATCTGCAAATCACACTCAAGGTGGGTAAATGGGTGATCCAATGTGTGATTAGCCTTGGAATTTTATGGATCCCATAACCTTGTACATATGTTTGCATTCACAAACTCCTCTTATTCCTGTTTCCACTCTAGAAAGGGTTCTACCAGCCAAGGGGTGGCGTGGATTCCTCTCCAAGTCTGGAAGTGGAATGGATCACCCCCAGATTTGACAGTGGTGTAAAGGGAGGAATTTCTCCATGGGACAATATATTTTTACGGCTGCAAAAAATACATTTGAACAATGACATCTCCCTTCACCTGAGATGATAGTTTGGTGGCTGCATCAGAGTGGACGCAGACTGTGAGTCAATGAATGTTGGACTATTAGATCATCCAAAAATACCATCCTGCAGCACCACTGGTACCTTACCATAATGCCACAACCAAACTTACATTTCTAATATAATATTCATCTGTAAGCACATCAGTGAAATTCATCAAGACATGCATTCATAAATTTACCTACATCATTCACTCACACTTGTAATTTTCCCTTACATTAGTGCAATGCCACATGTGTTCAGAAAAATCCACCTGTACATGTGGGTGTACACATATTTTAACATTTTGTCCATATAATTAAAAAAGGATTTTGGGCCTCATTACGAGTTTGGTGGTCGGACGAGCCGACTGCCAAACTTATGGAGAAGACGCCACTGTCATACTGGTGGCAGCCCTTGCCCAAGCGTATTACAATGTTCCTATCAGACTGACCATCAGGAACATTGTAGTACGTATTCCCGCCGGGCTGATGGTGGGAATAGTGCTACCAGTATTGGCCATGGCTCCCTTAAGCCAGCTGAGCCCAATACCATAGCCCACCAGCACCATCAGAATGAGCACTGTCTGCAAAGCCATGGCCATGGGCCGTACCGGGCCCCACTGCCAGACTTTCCATGGTGGGGTGAATATCATGGAAAGGCCGGTGGAAAGCTAAGTTGTAATCAGAATGGCGGCACTGAGTTCAGTGTCGCAGTGGCTGAGTACAACTCAAACCGCCATCAACCCATCGGGAACGATGTTCCTGGTGGTGACGGCAATCTTTTGGCAGGTCCACCCACCAGGGTTGTAATGTGGCGGTCAGACTTCCTGAAGTGATGAGGCATTATATCCATGCAACATACCACTTAGTACCACTACGGTGCCATCCATAACCCCAGGCATATTATCCACTTTAACTTTCTACCTTTTTCGCAGTCAGTATGCCCACGTGGCAGTTATCTGTTCCTCCACTAAGTAGGTGAAAACTATGTAGTAGTATTGGAGAGATGCATATGTGTGGTAATGTTTTCTATCAAACACAACAAGGAGGAAGTTGCATTAGGGAACATTAATTAAGGCCATTCCTCGGGGAGAAACTAGTTGTTACTAAAGATGGGGTTATTTGCATGGGTGACAAGACACCCAGTTGAGCAATGCAGGAGACATTTAAATATAGAGTAGAATCACAACACAGTGCAGTGCAGTTGGTGTTTACACCCATGAAGCCAATTAGTGCTGCAAACCTATGTATAAATTCTGATGCTGGGCATGTATGAAGGCACAAACATGCTGGAAGTGTTCTCCCAACCCCATTGCAGTATCAAAGATCTTCCCACTTTACAAAAAGGTCATTGAAACAAATCGTCTAACTCTCCACCCTCAGTTGTATGGTTGGGAGCATCAGTTTGGCGTTCAGGCTTACCACATAGAAAATGTATTCTTTCATCTGTGGATTGCAAGTTTTGTGGTGTCATGACTAATGTCTAATTTGTCTTTTGTTAATGTTACCTATATTACATTTTCTAAAATGTGTAGCTGTGAGCATGTTTATTTTTTTCTGAAATATATAAAGTGCCTTGTCTCACATTATGTCACACACAAATCCTATCATGGTAAAACATGCACAGGCTTATGAAGAATGATTATGTCAATGTCACCATGGTCATATGACATAATGAACTACAATACAATACAGAAGCAAGCTTTCATCAAACAAATACACAAATGTTGAAATATTTTATTAAATTCATACAAAGATAGCAAAATCAAAATGTTTATTTTATTGGGAAGGTTGGCACTTTTCTGAATTCAATTGAAGCCACTCACTGTTAATACTATATGTGTTTGATGTACCGCACTGCTCCCACAAATCAATCTGAGGATACTAACTCAATTTTTAGCCTCCAGTTCCAGATTCCTTCACATTTACAGACCATTTAAAATGTTTAAATTGTACATTATGCTTCTTCGTTTTTATACACCTTATTAAACTAATAATATTTAGTTTTCTAAACAGTCGTGGCCCCTCTCAGGCTTCAGTGACCCCAGAGGTCCTTAGTTCGGAGGTTAGGAACCAATGTCTTACATGATAAAGGTGCATTGGCTTTAGAATGGGCCTGTTTAATGCTTTTCCTGGTGCAAGCTCCTCGCATCTCCCATTGATGGCAGGTTCAATGACAAAACTGAAACTTTGCATCACAGCTTCAGAGCTCATCAGACCTTGCACATCGCCTAACATGTGCAACTCATTAGCGACACAAGCCTTTGCATCGCAAGTCCCATCGACAGGATCCTCTATGTTGACACAACAGGACTTCAAACCACAGCCTCACCATATACTGTGAACCGATGCATCGCCTCAGATGTGTGACACATATTCAATGCAGATCCTCACAGCGCTCAGCAACCAGGATTAAGGATACTTTGTTCAGAGGCCTAACTGGGTCCCTGTAGCCAGCCCTTGCTCCACCGTGGTTGGCCAGAACTGGTGACTTTGTCCCAGTCCGTTGCAACCAGAGATTGACAATAGCACTTTGTGCTTCTTGGCACTGTTTTTGCTTAACATGTTGAAATCAAATATCTCCAGTTCTACTAATTTGATTTGTGTTGTTTTGGTCTTATTTATTCATTACATCTTGATCTATTTTTCTAACCTGGTGTGAAATTGTTTTGTTTGGTGTTTTCAGTTTTACTGTTTGAAGAGCTGCACAAATACTTTACACACTGCCTCTAGGTCAAGCCAGACTGCTCTCTGCCAAGTTACCAGAAGGTGAGCACAGGTCAACTTAGGGTTTGCCTGGACCTTGCCCTGCTAGAATTGTGGTTACTGCTTGACCAGGGCTCATAGCCCAGTCAACCAACAACCTTTTAACTGTAAGGTAGTGCACGCTGAAAACTGAAAACAATAAGACAAACACAAGAAGCCTTGAAACAATAACAAGTAAGTGGGAGGAGCTGCAAAGTAAATTATGGACTTGAAGAGGAGAAGCAAAAGCAAAGGGCAGGAGCAAACATGGAGCGAAATCAAGAAAACTGTGGAGCAGCTAAGGACAGGAACACAAGGAAAAGCAAAAGGGACAACTGAATCAGCAACAGGAATACAAATAGGAAGAAAAGGGAAAGGAAGAGGAGGAACAAACTGGAAGCAAAGAAGAAGAACTGGAGCAGGTCAGCATCTTCTCTGGACCACAAGCTACAGATCAAAAAACAGAGAGAAGGGAAGAGCAACACACACAAACCGCAACACACTATCTAGTTTACAGATGTTTTCAAGCAATGCATGAAAAATTAGCTTCAGGCACCAGCAGTTTGGAAGCAGTTCCACTCTGCAGCAAGCTCAGTTTAGAGTCACATGACTCCAATGCACAAAATCTGTCATAAGTGTGTAATTTAATTCTCTAACAAGACTTGAAAGGGAGAATTGAGTGCTGAAGATTATTAGGACTAGTACAATTGAAGTCATGGCTGGCAGTTTTTTGTGTATACTTGGCAGTGCCTTTTGGTTTCTGCAGCCTCTAGAAGCAAGTGTAGGTTTCCATTTTATTGGCATCAATCATAGCATGGAGGTAGACAAGTACAAAGTTTTAGGATGATATGTGGAGATGGGTTCCAGACTGCAGCTGGTCTGTGCAGAATGTCTCCTAGAGGCAAAGAGCTATGGGCAGATTTAAGAGCCCCTTGCGCCACTTTAGCATTGCCTTTGTGTAATTTTTTTTATGCTAGGGTGGCCTTTTCCCTGCGCCATATTTACAAAGTGGCACAGTGCATATATTGCACCACATTGTAACCCTTTGCGCCACACTATGCATGTGCCATGCATAATGTATGTAAAGGGGGCGTTCCGGCACAAGGAGGTCCGCAAAAGTTGTGCAATGAAATCTACAAGATTTTGTGCACCATTTTTGGCATCATTTTTAATGCCTGCTGAAAGCAGGCGTTAAAAGGACAAACCCATTGTAATCAATGGGCCTCTTTACACTTTACTCCAATAGAGTCAACATTTTGAGGCTAGTGGAGCAAAGCGCCAGAATAGCGTCAAAAATGTTGATGTTATTGTTCCTATTACGTCATGGTGTGGCATATCATAAATAAGGAGCACACATGGTGGCATTAGAGGGGACGCAAGAAAGGTGGTGCTGCATTGGATGCAGCACCATTTTTCTTTAATTCGGCCCTTGGAATCTTGACATTAGTGTTGTGAAGCGAATACATGGAAGATCAAAAAAGATATATTTTTGTTTCATTGTTTTTCTAAACTTTTTAAAATGGATTTTTTTAACATGCATGAGGTTAAGGCATGCAACTTAATTTAAAGTTGAAACTCCCTCGAAATTTCAGTGGAGTTACAGGCAAAGAGAATCACTTGATTATTCAACCATACATGAATAGTAGGGTTTCACATGTATGAATACTACATGTATGAAGTTATCTATGTAGAACTATTCAGAAGATTCCAATTTAGATAGCGGAGAAAAGAAACCATGTTTATTACTATGTGAACTTACTACACAACTTAGTGGCTTTAGCCTTATTTGTTGGCAAGAAGTAAATCATGAGGCACAGATAACGCTATGATCCAAGCTGGAATTAAAAATAAGAACCAAGGGCCAGATGTATGAATCTGGCCCATTGCGATTCGGTAATTGCGATTTTTAAGAAATCGCAATTACCGACTCGCAAAGGGCCATGTATCACATTTGCGATTCGGTAATTGCGATTTCTTAAAAATCGCAAATGCAATTACCGAATCGCAAATTGCGATACTGGCCCCATTCGCAGCTATGGGCCTTTTGGCCCATAGCTGCAAATTTTTTGCATTTCCTAAATTGCGATTTCTGAAACAGAAATCGCATTTTGGGAAATGCAAAAGGCCAGGGTGCTGGGGGCCTAAGGCCCCCTCTCCTGCACCCCAGAATTTTTTTTTTTCGTAAAGTACACACATGCCAAAAGGGCATGTGTGCTTTACATATTAAATTGAAAAATGCAGTTTTACTGCATTTTCAAATTTTGCACCAGGTTACCACCTGGTTGCAGACAATGGTATTTTTCATGTGCAAAATACCATTCTGCGAAAAATCGAAATTTGCGATTTTTTGCAGAATTGCCTTGCGACCTGGATTTTGCGAATCACAAATTGAGATTCGCAAAATCCAGGTCGCAACGCAGAAAATCGCAATTTTTGCGATTTTCATTTTGTGGTCTGCGAATGCCTTTGATGCATTGCAGACCACGATTTTGCACTCGCAAACGGCCGATTTCGCAGTTTGCGAGTGCAAAATCATTTGATACATCTGGCCCTTAATATCCTTCTGCCGCTAGCTAAAAGGGAGGGAATCTCCTTTCTATAAGTAGTAGGAGAATTTGATGTGTGCCCTTCTCTAAACCTTAAACAATGTTAAAATTCCTTTACACCTCAGGGTACAGTTTTCTATGCAGAAAACAGGTCTGTGGCACAGAGTAAAAGCTTAACATCTCAAAACATAACTAGAAATATTTTTTGCTCTTCCTTACGAATGCAGGGAAGGAGGCCTGTGAGGGTCAGCAGACCTCTATCACTGCGTTGGTATTCATAGAATGGCACTTTTGTAATCAGCTCCTGTACCTCAGAGTGCTGCTTTTACAAAAACTTTGGAAATATGTGATTGCACTGTGGAAACATGCAATGGTCCCCGGAACTGCTGCATGCTTCCTCAATAACGAAATAGCATTCTCATGGTGAAAAGTCTGACAACAGCTTCCACTGTATAAATGGATGCATCCGCAGTTGTGTTCAGTAGCCAATGGCAATTTCACAATCACAGAAAATGGTGGACACTCCCTTTGCACCCCCTTTACTTTACAGTTTGCTCTGCTCTACAGAGATCAATTTGCGACTCTGAAAGCCATTCCGAGTCTGACTTGCCATGTGCCTCTAGAACATTGTGACTGACTTTTTTGCAATCATAGTTCAAAGCATATGAGTGTGAGAAGCATAAAATTTGCAACTCACCAAGAGGTTTGATAGATCAGGCTCACAATTCTTAATTTCATGTCACAGAGTGCATGAGGAGGGAATATCATGAATATGTGCTCTTACAGGGAGGGGGCAGAGTACAGACACACAGGACAGCTGGCAGAGGTAACATTCACTGTTACATCTGAGCACTGAAAACTCCCAATTTATATAACTATGAATTTGAAGGTAACTGCGGATACCAGACAAGGCCGCTAAACTCACAGCTGACACTCTTGGACATGTTTCCATAAACAACAGGTCCTTGTAAAAGGTGAACAACAGCAGTTGCCAAAAAATAATATTATGTTAACTATAAAGATGAAGGAACATTGTTAGACCTGGCATCCTTGGCGTGGGCTCCCCTGTCTTTTTTGCCTCTGCTTTCCATGCTTTAACAGTGTGCTGGACTCTGTTTTTGATACTCTGGGCACTTTACCACCGGTGACCAGTGCTAAAATGTAGTGCTAAAATGCAAGCACTCTAGTGTAAAATGTATGTGTAATTGGCTTTTCCATGATTGGCACATTTGATTTCTAGTTCCTAGTAAAGTGCACTAGAGGTGCCCAGGGCATGTAAACCAACAGCTACTAGTGGGCCTGCAGCATTGGTTGTGCCACCCGCATTAGTAGCCTTGTAAACATGGCTCAGACCTGCCACTGCAGTGTTTGTGTGTGCAGTTGTAAACTGCCAATTCGACTTGGCAAGTGTACTCACTGGCCTGGACTAAACCTTCCTTTTTTATACATGTAAGGCACCCCTAAGTTAGGCCCTAGGTAGCCCCATGGGCAGGGTGCAGTGTGTGTTAAAGGTGGGACATGTACCAATGTGTTTTACATCTCCTAACAGTGAAATACTGCTAAATTCAGTTTTCACTGTTGCAAGGGCTGTCGCTCTCGTAGGTTAACATGGGGCTGCCTTTACATATCCTTAAAGTGCAGTTTCCCTTTGAGAGCAGATTGAAATATGGAGTTTGGGGTATCTGAACTCACAATTTAAAAAACATCTGTTAGTGAAGTTGTTTTTATAGATTGATAGTTTGAAAATGCCACTTTTCGAAAATTGACATTTTCTTGCTTTAACCAATCTGTGACTCTTGTGTGTGTGGGGTCTTGCTTCTAACTTAGGAAGTGCCCAGTTGACCTGCATGTCCGTTTCAATAGTTGGATCCAAGTCGGATCTCTCGTCTTGGAACAGTTTACCTATATGTATTGTGTAAAATAGTCGGGAGACTGTACACTGGACCAGCCAAGTATCCCAGTCCCCATATTGATTAAAGAAACTGCTTTAGCTTCAGTCTTAGTTTGCCTTTCAAATTTATAAGTAGAGAGGATTTATTTGTTGCTTTCTCATCATATAACCACAGCCGTAGAGAGTTAATCAGTTTGCGCCCCTTTTTGTTCGAGCGCAAACTTTATGTAATCCAGCCATTAGAGAGTATATCAGTTGTTCAAATAGGTCTGTTACCCTGTGGATTGCCTATCAAGCACCAGAGAAAAATCAAAGATACGTTGAAAGAAATGTAAGCCTAATAATGTCAATTTTTTGGTTTTGGAGTTGGTATTTTTTCAGAAACAGTTTCTGTGGATACTTATGAACACAGCATCCTGATTTTTAGTCCTTCCACACCGCAGGTACTTAATTGAGCAGTGTGTCTCATGGTTTTCTCATTTAAAAATAAAATAAATCCCATGATTCTTGTAAAAAAGGGAACAAATTCCAAAATGCACAAAAGCACAGCTGTTATTAAGGGCACATATATTCTGAAGACATTACATATAATATGGCTGTTTCATGTCTGGGCCATTATCATGGTTTATGGGCACATATCCCCAGCTCCTGAAGCAGCAGCTGTGTAATGCCAAGGGTGCTGCTGTCAAACATAATGCCTTTCATGTTTGACTCAGGGCCTGATTACGACATTGGCGTATGGGATATTCCGTTACAAAACACGAGGGATATCCCGCCCGCCGTATTACAAGTTTCCATTATCGCCTATTGAACTTGTAAAATGGCTGGCAGGATATCCGTCATGTTTGCGGCGGAGTATCCCATCCGCCAAGGTAGTAATCAGGCCCTTAGTCTCATTAGCTCTCTTAAATATCTCTGGAAAGGATATTTTTCATTTCTGCTCTCTTGCTCATTAGCAGTTTCTTTCTGTGCTTCCCAAATACTCCCAGCCTCACAATAAGTAATCTTGGCAGCAGGATGAGGGCCCATCATAATTTCTCAACCAGGTATTAAATGAAACACCTCTTGTATGTGATTCCTTACGACGAAACTCCACATGTACTACCCAAGTAGTAGAGACATTTCATTAGTAGTAGCCACTGTCCATGCTCTTTGGCATCTGTGATGGTGAACAAAGTGGTGTTACACGACCCTTGAGCTTGGTGGTAGGAAGAAACAAGCTAAGCAAAAGTTAAAGACATACTTTTAAGGTGCAATATTGTTAAAAACAGGTTATTAAGGTGATGGTGCTGATGATATTATTATTATAATTATTATTATTATTATTATTATTATTATTATTATTGCTAATATTTTGTGTCTTCTTCCCTTCTTTCAACTTAGAGAGAACATTCGAGAACAGATATACACAGCAGTTCAGAAAAGAGGAAGATGTTATACACTTGCAAGCAGAAGTCAATCTCTCTTACATTTATTCTGCATCACTTAATGTGTAAGCAAAACAACAACTTCACCGCAACATGACTGGAACAAACCTTACTCACTCCACACACACACCACTCTTCTTCCACCTTTTCACAACAAACTGGGCACTTTATGGTCATCACAGGGATATGACTCATTAGAATTCAAAACTATTTAACTATGATATATTTTCTACCGGGGATTACATGGGATTGAATACTATAGGAAAATCATAGGTTTTGCCCTGATTTCCCCCTTTTTTGACTGAAACTGGTGGATAATGACTCTGAAAGTGAACATGGCTCTGCCAACTAGGCCTATGGTTTGTGTTCTCTCCTCTAAAGATACATGGTAATTGCCGTAATCCTAATTGACAAAGACATCCTACCTGAAGTCCCTAGTACATGTGTGGGCATGTAGCATTTAAGACCCCAGTGAAATTTATGCACCTAAGTGTGCACTGATGTGGTTGGTATGTGGTATTATTCTTATCATTTTAAAGCAAGGCCTGCCTTTCTGGCTAGTTTTAAAATATAACTATGCCCATATTTAACTTTGGAATTAAAAGTACTTCCAAAGTCCAAAACTACCTTTTTATTACTTATAAATCACCTCTATGGTCGGCCCTAGACACCCCAAGGAAACGGTGCATTGTTATAGAAACCAGGGACAACATAAGGAAAAATAGATAAAGTTGTTTTTTCCTATTATAGTACTTTATTAAAATTAATAAGTCTGTCTTTGTACGGGAGCTAGCTTGCAACCCCATTCAAAGCACCAAATGTATAGTATCATCATACCCACCAGCTTTCTAAAGTTGGATTTAACTTAAGTATAACAGGAAAATAGTTATGGCACTTAGGGGCATATTTATACTCTGCACAGAGTCATTTTTTTGTACTCTAATTCGGTGCAAAACTAACTCCATATTTATACTTTGGTGCTAGACCCATCCAGCGCCAAATTTATGGAGTTAAAGTCATTTTTTGGAAGTGGAGACCTACCTTGCCTTAATGAGATGCAAGGTAGGCGTTCCCATCCAAAAAAATGACTCTATGGACTTAATGCCATATTTGCACTCTGGAGCATATTTATACTCTGTTTGCACCAAATTAGCGTCATTTTTTTACTCTAATTCGGTGCAAAACGAACTCCATATTTATACTTTGGTGCTAGACCCGCCTAGCACCAAGGCCCTGTTTATAATTTTTTTGCGCCGCATTAACGTAATTTTTTTACGCAAAAGTGGCACAAACCTACAAAATACTGGCCCTTACTTATTCTTTTTGCTGCAAAACTGCACTAACTCAGTTTTGCACCAAAAAGTTTAGCATCGGCTTGCACAATTTCTGTGCACCAGCCGGGCATCATATTTATGGAAGGGTGCAAGCCGGTGCAAAGGGTAGGCTAGAGTGAAAAAAATTACTTTAGATGGGTGGGGCTGGCGGTATAGAAGAAGAGGGTTTAGCACCAAAAAATGACTTTAGGCAGGTTAGAGTACAAAAAAAAGACTCTAACAGGATGAGTGTCATTTTATGGTGCTAAACCTACCATGCCACATGACTCCTGCCTTAGAAAAGGCAGGAGTCATACCCACCACTCCAATGGCCAGCACAGAGGACAAGGATCCTCTGGGCATAGCCATTGCACCCTGTGCCATGTATGGAGGCCCATTTCAGGGCCCCCTATGGTACTTTCAAAAATAAAATGCAATCATACCTGTACTTACCTGGGTTGGGGTCCCCCATTCTCTGCAGTCCCTCTGGTGTGGGTGGGGGTGCCCCTAGGGTCTGGGGAGGGCACCTGTGGGCTTATTCCATGGTGTTCTACTATGGAAATAGGACCACAGGTCCCCTAACGCCGGCCCTGACCCAGGCTTTAAAAAATGGGGCAAAGCAAGCTTTGCACCATTTTTTGACCCCTCCTCCCTCCTTTGCACCATTTTTGCATGGGAGTATAAATATCGCGTTAAGGTCATAGAGTAATTTTTTGCACGGAAACGCTTACTTTGCATCTCATTAAGGCAAGGTAGGTTTCCACTTCCAAAAAATGACTTTAACCCCATAAATGTGGCGCTAGACGGGTCTAGCACCAAAATATAAATATGGAGTTAGTTTTGCACCGAATTAGAGTAAAAAAACAGAGTGACAGCACCCTCCCCAGCTTCTCCAGGAAGCAAATCCCCTCTTACCAAATGGCTGTATTGATGCAGCCCCAGGCCGCTTCACACCTTCTCAAGGAGCAGCATAAATATGCCACTTAGCGTAAAAAAATGGCACTAATCTGGTTAGAGTCATTTATTTTGACTCTAACCTGCCTAGTCATTTTTTTACGTTAGCCTACCCTTTGCACCGGCTTGCACCGTTCCATAAATATGGTGCCCAGCTGGTGCTAAAAAATGGTGCAAGCCGGTGCAAAACTTTTTGGTGCAAAACTGCGTTAGTGCAGTTTTGCACCAAAAAGTATAAATAAGGCCCTTACTGTCCTGAAATTACCTAAAGCAGCCCTGTAGCAGCCTCTTCTGATTGGTTGTCTTTGACAGCCTGTGCCAAGCTTCTCCCTGAGAAGGTGTGAAGCGGCCTGGGGCTGCATCAATACAGCCATTTGGTAAGAGGGGGTTTGCTTCCTGGAGAACCTAGGGAGAGGAAGGGGGCTGGGGAGATTACCTGGACTTCAAAGGCAGCAGAGCAGATGTCACAGGACCAAGGCCAGCCCCCACTTCCTTAATATCCAGCCAGATGGGAGTCTCCTACATTAGATTAGGAGAGGGGAAGGAAGGGGTGTGTAGTAGTAGTTAGCCACACTTCTGGGTTGGCCTACTCAGACACATACACCACTGAGGAATTTTCTCTATATTGAATGTTGGGAGAATAGGGCCTTCTGGGACAGACATTTGTTACACTTCCCAAGAAGTGGTCATACTACAGAGAGGCTGCTTATTCCTTACTGGTTAGAGTGCCCTCTCTCTCAAGCCCAAAATGAGAAATAAATCAGCAGAACACTGCCTTGAATAAAATATATAGAAATACTGCACTGCTAAACCCTTAGACTGCACCACAGAAGGCTGGCACTCAGAAAGACTGAACCTGCTGCACTCCAAAGACTCAACACAGAAAAGTCTGTGCCTGACTCAAAGGAAAAAGAGTGGACTCCCTGATCAGCAACAGGTACAACAGCGCTGGGAGAAGTCACCTGCAAAGTCAAAGAAAGGTCTATACCAGTTAACCAGATGCAACTAGATTTTCCTGGACTGAACAGGTGAATTGCAGGAGATCGAGTCCTAGCCCCCAAAAGGCTATCCAGAGTTTCTGAACCCTTGGTTGGTGCTTTTGGGCCCTGATGTTCCCCAGAGGAACCAACAAGAATCAACATTTGAATTGGAAAGTTTGGAAACTTTCTGCAAAGTTTTGCAGTAAAGCTCCAGGGGAGACTGGATCGATGCTGAGAATCAAACTGCCGACGTTGACTTGCAGATCAGACTCATCTTGCTGGTTCACCCCACTGAAAAGCACCAGGTGTAGCTCAACACAACATCAAAAAGGAAGCCATTGACGACTGGTTCAGACCCTCCTTGCCATCGAGGATTCAATGCCTATCTTTTCACCAAGTAGCCGAGCTGCAGCAGGCCTCTGTCTTCAACTCAAACTCCAGATCTAGCAAGCCAGAACGATGAGACTGTCAACAAGACAAAATAACCAAGAAAGAGACTTTAAGTTTGAAGGTAAAACTTTGACCGGGACCTAACCCACAGTCTAGCCAGCCTGCGCTCCCTTGCGGTCAGCCTGAAACTTTGACTGTGTCCTCTTACCATGCCCACTAGTGGTTCTGAGTGGCAGTTTAGGCTTTTTAGTGCTATAAAGTACAATTTTTGATGTATTCTTTAGAAATTCATATCTCAAGTGCCCTGAATTAAAAAAAAAACATTTTTGTGTCACTTTAAAGATAAAAATATGCTCTGTTTTCATAAATTGGTGTTGGATGTTCATTGTGTTTTGTCTGTTACTTATTTACTGTTTTGGTGATATTAAATGCTTTTCGCATATCTGTCTCCCTAAGTAAGTCTGACTACTCATTTGCTAAGCTACCAAGGGCTGAGCAAGGATTAATTTACTGAGACTTAAGTGAACATATTAGTTATTGTAGTATTATTACTAGCTGATGGTGAATGTCCTCACCTACTAATAATCCACTTTCCTACAAATACCACAGTCTGGCACTGTGTGAGATGTTCACTAAACCTGCAAATTCACAAGCCTACAGGAAAGCTGGTAAGTTTCAGTGATCTGCCATTGATCTGGGAATTGAGTTAGGGCCTCACGCTAGTTACGCATGACTTGCTTATTTGTTGCAGAATCCCTGCGGTAGTCAGATTCTCCCCACCACCACCCCCACCCCCACATTTGAATACTTTCCAAAATACCCTGCCTCATTCACTGTTCATTCTGTAGATTTTGCATCAGTTCCTGCCATATTTCTGTTTGGTATGAGTGGATAATTGTGTTTTTACAAAACAACTGTTTCAAACATAATGGGAAGAAAACTTGCATATAACCATGTGGCAATTTTTATTTTACATTTGTAAAACTTGTTTAATGCTTGTCTTTGATTCTAGGGTAAGCTGCCTTTAAAATTCTATTTTATTGTAAGTGTGCTTTTTCACTGCTTTTAATTAGTATGATTGCATTACATGCTTATCTGCATTGCTTGTTAAAACAGTGTGGCGGTTCAGTGCTGGCCGCTGATATCTTCATAAGATAAAATGGCAGGGTGGAGTGAGCTTTTCATTTCCAAATCGCTGAAGTAATTGGGATTCGAATGTGGTGAAACTTGGGTTTGGTTTCTGGTCTGACCTAAAGACAACTTTAAATATCTTGCCAGCATCATGCTGTCCATAAATATCATACCAAATACATACATATATATAATATATATAATTATACATATACAGTCACATGTATACCTAGATCAAAATAAATATTGCCCCAAGAATAGAGCATTTTAGTAACTGGTGCTTTCCAGTGACTGTTCGTCCCTATGGACTGTAGAGTTCCATCAAGTAATTCAATAACTCTCAAAACATTTACTGAAATTCGCAACGCTGATTCTTCACTATAAACTAGCGTTGGTAATTGTATTTATCCTACAAAACATGATCACAGGTCATTAGTGTAGCTAGAGTGTATATGCACATTTTTAAGTTAAAGCCACTCCTCCTCAGGTTTGTGACTAACATTTAAAGAAACCTGCAACTGACTTAAAAGGGATGGGCAGCCCTTCAGGGCTGACTCCACTTAGTGGGAGCTTTGACAGATCCCGCGAAGTCAGAGCAAACACTCTGGTCCCAGGGGGCGAGAGCTGTCAAAGTGCTCTTGCCTGCTGGAAGCAGAGGTTTCATCTCTTTCCCTGCCCGCAGAGATGCAGGCAGGGAAAGAGATTAAACTATTGCCCTTGCACACAGGAAGCTGCATGTTTAGCAGCTCCCTGTGTGCACGAGCAGTGCCGGCTCCAAGGGAATGGGGTCCCTGGGGTCAAAATCAGCCTGGGGAGGTGGGCCGTGTGAACCCCCTCTCCTCCATTATGGTGGGTCCCAGAGGGATGAAGTTCCAGGGGCCAAATTGGCCAAAACTAGACCAGGGATGAGGGGGCACGCAAACCCCCTCCTCCATTTGTTTATGGTCAGGCCCCAGGGCGAGGGGTCCACAGGACTGAAATTGCTCAGGTGAGGGGGCTGCACGGCCCCCTTCCCATAGAGCCCATGGTTCTCCCTTCAGATTGCTACAAGTATGGAAATGTCAAATTACCTGAAACCTCCACCCACTTGGCACCGCATCGTCCACCTTAGTAGTAAACAAAGGTCTTCCTGCATTTTGTCAGGATGATGAACAGCTTAGCAAAGAACCCCCCAGTGCATTTGCTGTTGATTTTGGTGGGCGTTCTTGATACAAAGGAATATGAGGACATCTCCACAAATTACAAAGTAACTATAAGTACCTAGTGGCTACTATATATATATATGTATACCTCTTTATGGGATGGTCACCCCTGCTTTGTGCTCTATATGCTGTTGGTTATGGCTCTGAAAAAGCACTACAGTCTGATAACCAGGCCATAGTGACAGTGCTCTATCCCCAAGTTGGTATATGTGAATTGACACCTCCAATTGTTAACCCCCTTATAAGTCCCTAGTATATGGTAATAGTGGTAGGCAGGACATGGGTGTTAATGGGGTCACCAGGGCCTGAAGCACTGTTTGTTCCACCCTGAGTGACCCAAATAAAGTACTGACAGCCGACCTGCCATTGCAGACTGCAGGAGGAGTGCAAGCTGCTCAAATCTGACTGTGCCCACACCATGTGTGGCACAGCCAAAAACACTATCTTTAGATATCTATCAGTCACCCTTAGGAAGGCCTCCTGAGCCCAGAAGGCAGGGTGCATTATAAAAAAGGTGTAGACATATAATTGCAAGCTTATATGGCCCTATAGTGGCCTTTTCCTTTAAGGGCTACTATAAGTGCTCAACGGTCCATAGGATAACATGGGCTGGCACCCGGGCAAACCCGAGGAAGCCAGCTCTGTTATGGTACCGCCAAAATGAGTCATGTTTGGTATCAAACAATGTCCCTTCCCACCCCTGACATGAGTCTTGTGTTGAGGGGGATGTTGCATGGACCCAGAAAGCAACCTTAGAGGTTTCCCACTGATTTACCCCAGTTTTCCTGTGCTTTGGCTGTCAGCTCTCAGCTGTTGTTGCCAAGACACGCTTCTGACTCCCTGGGGACAGAAGTGTGAACACTCCTAGGAGTCAGGATAATGGCCTGGATGGGAAAGAGGTCACACCTCCCTCCCTCACCCGGAAGGCTAATGAAGTGGCACGTCATGGTGGTGAGCTTCAAAGGGCACACCGACTCATATGCAAGCAGGTTGTCTCACAGCGATATAGCTGTTTGCTCTGACTTGGCGAGAGCTATCAAAGCTCCCGCCAAGTCAGAGCAAACAGCTATATCGCTGTGGTGGACACCCTGGGACATAGCAAGAGCCAGCTCTGAAGGGGGTGGCGGTCACCACGGCCATTATTTGTTCCACAAGGGGGGCCATGCAGCCCCCCTCCAATGTTTAAGTTAGCCCCTGGGAGGTGGGGGTCCTCAGGGCCTGGGGTCCGTGATGGATCCCCTTCATTATTTTATTTGAGCCTCAGGGAGGTGGCAGTCCCCGGGGCTTAAATTGAATGAATTGCTGAGGCAGTGGCAGTCCCAGGGACTGTGTGGGGGCCACATGGGCCCCCCACATCAATATCATATTTAGCCCCAGGGAGGTGGCGGTCCCTGGGGCTGTGGAGGACATTACAAATTACTGTTTTGCCCTGGGGAGGTGGTCGTCACCGAGGCAAGGGAGGGCACATGGCCCTACTCCGGATAAGTTAGTATCATTGCCCAGAGAGGTGGTGGTCGCTGGTGCTAATACAAGCCCTAAGAGGAAGGTCCTGTGTGCCCTCCTCCTTTTTTAAGCCTCCAATGACCCTGGGACCTGGCCCAACCAGTGGAAAAATAAAAGAAAAGGGCAGAAGACCACCCCTTTTAAAAAGAATTCTCAGAAAATTCTGCGAATCCATTCGGGGATTTTTCAGAGATTTTTAAAAAACAAATGCTTTTTAGCCCTGGCAGGGTTCTTGGGGGACCCCTCACCCCAGGCTAGGGGCTCAGGGTGACCCTACCCGGCCCCTTTTCTTTTATTTTGCTGGGACTCAGATGAAGACAAGTCCAAAAATGGGTGTCAACTTTGTTGCAGTATTGTCAACCAGTCAGATATCAGCACGGAAACAGTTGGATCCGTGGAGGATCTGCATCCCTAGATAGCTGTCTTTTTTTAAATTTGAATATCTCAAAAACTATAAACAGATATTTACACCATGCTTTCTGGACCAAGAGCTAGCTTTCTACCTAATTTGGTGTAATTCCTTCCGGCGGTTCGGGCAGTAGTTGTATTCAAAATCCCTGTGGGAAAATGCATAGGAAAAACATGTTTTGGGACCCCACCTTTTTCTCTGCCTCCGCTTGATGGACCACCCCGAAACATTCAAAACCATGCAGAACAGACAAGAGAGGCTGTGGCAATATAAAAGGCCATTGAGGGCTGAAGAAAGAGGCAGTGGCAGTAAACTATACATGCCAAAAGACTTGATTCAGGCAGGAGACTCCTGATGTTTTTAAGCCCAAAAGGACTTTATTTTAACTGTCTACTGCCTTAAATCTCCTCTTTCTCAATGCAAGTCAATGTGGAAAATCAGCTCCCCAGGATGTTTTTTTCCAAATCTCCCTCTTATCATGTTCAAAATGTTGGCAAGTATGGTGCGTTTGATCAATGAGAGTAAGAGGAATGGGGTAGGGACATGGACTGGGATAACTGAGAGCAGAAGGGAGATGAGCAGGGACACCAAACTGACCTTGCAGGTCAGGTGTTGCAGCAGCACAATACACCACACAGGGAAAGTGGGACGGCAGTGCAGCACAGCAGACCATGGAAAGCAGCTGGTAGGGGACAGGGTCATGCACATGGGCAACAGAGAGCAGAGGGTAAAAAGGCAAGGGCTGTAAGCTGACCATACCGGAAAGGCAGGAGGGACAGTTGCAGCCTGACTGGGCAATGAAGGGCAAGCAGGAGAGGTCTGGAGCACAATAACTGACCAGGTAAGGCAGAAGGGAGGGGATAGGGGTCTGGACATGAAAAACTGAGGACAGGGGGCAAAGGGCAGGACTGGAGCAGCAAGCTGACCATTGAGGGCAGGTGGGATGGGCACTGGATAAGGAGGACAGCATCTCAACAAAATTCCAGAGATGTGTTTATTCCAGCTTGATTCCAGCCATCCTAGGTTAGGGGTAGCTGCTACACCCTGGCATACTGGACCTGATTGGGCCCAGCAATGATAGATATGTTCCAGGAAATACTCAAGGACAGCCAACTGCCACAAAATCTGCAACTCCAGACATAGGGCCTGATTTAGATCTTGACGGTATTACCAAGGAGGGCAACAGTGAGACTATAATGGGCAGCAACCTGACTACACAGGGCAGGTGGAAGGGGCTGTGGCAGTCAAAAGGCCATGCATGGCAAGCGGGAGGACTAGTGGCAGCACAATGGCCATGGTGGGCAAGAGTGGGGGTACATGAGAATTCACAAAGGACCATAGAGGTCAGTAGGAGCTGGACACAGACAAGAGAAGGCAGGGGAAGGGTCTTTACAACAGACCATGTGGGGTATGCAGGAGGAGCAGTTGCAGCAGAACATAGAATGGAGGGCAGAAGGGAGTGGCAGCTGTCGAGACAGTGCCACTAACCTGAAAAGCAGGGTGTCTGCTGGGGTAATGGTATGCCCCCGACCTCTTGGAACACCTCTCGGCACTTCCTGGTGGACACAGAAACCCCGGCAGGTGTCCCAGAAGGAAAGGGGGAGTGGAAGAGAAAGAGACAAAATACTGCCATGTCTTGCCGGTCCAGTCAGGCACCCTGTATCTTCGGGGGGCAGGTCGTTGTTGACAGAGTGATAGTAGAGTTGTGCACTCAACTTCCTTGAAACTGAATCTCTCTTTCTGATATGGGCACGGGAGCGGTAGAAGAACACCGGGATGCTCCAGCACTTTTCTTGGATAACAATAACTGTTGGCACAATTACTAACACTGCATCACCAAAAACCCACACTGACTACCATAACAATAAATACTGCAACACTAGGGCTGGCTTCACAGAGATTCACTGTTGTACACTACAATTAGAACTGTGGTTGCACTTATCATGCACAAGAAAGACAGACAAGGGCATTAATTATATCACATATAACTTGTATTTATGCATAGGGTTAAACTAAAAGGAACAAAAACAATCCAAGAAATACAAATGTCCACACTGGGTTTAAACAAGGTGGCACAGTTTGGTTTGGTTTCACTGTGTGTGTGAAAAACCCTTCAAAAATCAAATTCCTCAAACCTGAAACACAGGCATGAATGTCACAATTTAAATCCCAGAGTTATGCTATTGGAGAAAGAAAAGTCACCTAAATGCTTTTTTTAAATTGCACTGTCACTTTTTGTAGTACTTGAGCTCAAACAGATTTCCTGAAGCACATTTAGGCAAGTAACTACAATAATAATGTAGAATGTTCAGAAGTGCATTTGTCTCTTCAAGATAAGCACTCTGCCAAAATACGAGGTCTGAAATACACCAGGTGTTCCAGGACAGCACAGCGCTCAAAGAACAAACTCCATGGAGAATACTAGTCAATTATCTGCAGTCTTTTCCGGAGTGCTGGAGGAATGCCTGGTGTCAGCTGGTATGGAACAAAGAAAATAATTGCCTCAAAAGTTCTGAATACGAGGATGACAGCAGGGGCTGGACTGCCAAGTCAGATGCTGAGATCAGGAAGCAAAACAAAGCCAAGCAGAGAGGCATGATTCACTCTGCTATTTATAGCCAATCAGGAAAGCAGTTGAGTTTCCACATGTGGATGAGTCACCACACCCCATTAGAAGCACATGTCTACACCTGCTCACATTAGCAAACAAGCATTGGTAAAACAAGCATTGATAAAACCAATTGTGTAACACAGCACATTATGTTTACTTAGAAACATGAAGGTTTAACCAAGAACAGAGATATTATTTAACCCTAATCCCTGGGGATGCTGACAGATAACGCAGGAGGCACCTTGGGGATTCCTGACAGCAGCACAATGGCCCAAGGAGGTCAGGATGGAGGGAATGAGGGCATGGAACTTGGAAAGGGAGGTTGGAGGTGGAAGAGACAGGCAGTAGTCATCTGACCATGCTAGGCAGGTGGGAGGGGAAGTTGCAGCTCAACAGAACAGCACAGCAGTGGCAGGCTCATGGAACATGGTGGCCAAAAAGGAGGGAGCAGGGTCAAGCACACTGACATCATATGGCAGGGTGAAGGAGACAGGGGCTGCCAGCTAAGCACAGATACTAAGCAGGAGGGCAGTGATCGGGCATAGAACTGGGAAATGGAAGGCAGGAGGAGTGGGCAGGGACATCAAGCTAAATAGAGGGAAGTGGCAGCACATTGGACCATGCAGGGCAGAAGGGGGACTGGTGTATGGACTCAACAGAGGACAGGGAAGAGGTGGATGGGACAGCAAGCTGACTATTCCGGGCAGGCAGGAAGGGCAGTGGCAGAACAATGGCGACACAGGGCTGTAATGAAAGAGCAGGGGCATGGACTTGGACAATGGCTGGCAAGGAGGGGGGTAGGAATAGCAAGCCTGGATGGGGGAAGCACAATGCCACAACAGGCCCTGCATCCAGTTCCCCCGCTCACTGTGCAGATGGATATTTTACTTAACATTAAAAAAAACTAGAAATTCACTGGAAAAACAAAGGTAACAGGGACATTATAGTTAGGAAATAGAATTTAAAAAATACAAACTCACTCAAAAACAAAGGTTCCTGAGATGTTATAGTTAGATTCAGATTTTACACACATAAAAACATATAAATTCAGCTGTTATTCATTATTATTTCAAGCAACTATAACTCGTGCCCTAAGGTAACTGTAACTTGGCCGTCACCATGCACCGCTAATTACCCCACATATTACATCACTCATGACATCTTATGTGACATCATTAATAATATCATTGTAACGTTTGCAGTAAAATTATTGATGAGAAAACTGCATGGTGAGGGCTCAAGTTATAGTTACTTTAGGGCACAAATTATAGTTACAGTTACAGCTGAATTTACATGGTTTTGTGCGTGTAAAATCTAAACCTAACTATATTATCCCTGGAGCCTTTGGTTTTTAGTGAAAAAATATATACATATATATATATATATATATATATATATATATATATATATATATATTTATATATATATTTATATACACATGGTTTTGTGTTTATATATATATATATACACATGTATATATATATATATATATATATATATATATATATATATATATATATATATATATATATATAAATAAATATATATATGTCTTTCATGAAAGATAGTTGTTGAACCTAGCCCTTTTTCAGGGTTACCCCCAGATTTGATTTTATTTTCTTGCCCAAATCGTTTTGATTGGCATTAGGCCTCTGTTCACTTTTCCCTGCTCACCAGTGGCAAAATGCTTTTTACCTTCTCCTTAAAACATGGTACAATTGCCATTAACCTGATTGGTACATTCAATTTACGTATGGGTCCCTAGTAATTGAAACTACATGTACCCAGTGCCTATAAAATAAATCGTACAAGTGGGCCTGCAGTGCTCCTTGTGCCGTTCACTAAAGTAGCCTTTTAAAACATGCCTCAGGTCTACATTGTACCATGTAGTGAAGTTTTAGACTGCCATTTAGGGATGTGGTCTAACTGACAAAGATGGTGGACGTAACACTCTAAGGGCCCAATGTACAATGCAATTATGCAGCCCAAAAGGCAGATTTTGCCTTTTGGGGCCTCAAAATGGCCTTTTCCAATGTTCTATCTCTATTTTGCCAGCTAGCATTCAAATAGCGACTCACAAAATAGGGATTCTGACTCGTAATTAGGAAGGGGCATTCTAAGGGCGATCCTTCCTAATTGCGAGTCGCAGGTTGATGTATGATTGCTCTGTGACCGCAATTGCAGTTGCAAAACGAACGCAGTTACCACCAGTTTCAAATTGGTGGTAACCCATTTCCAAACAGGAACGGGACCCCACATGGCCCTTCCCCTTTGTGAATGGATGTGAAAAAAATAATTCAGAGCAGGCAGAGCCTGCTCTGGAAAAAATGAAAAGAAAACTTCTAATTTTTTTGTTTGGAATGCATCCCGTTTTCTTTTCAGGAAAATAGGCTGCATTTAAAAAAATAAAGTGCTTCATTTAAAAGCAGTCACAGTCACGGTGGTCAGCTGTCCCGAGCAGGCTATCATCCCCGTGAGTTAAGCCATTCCCAATGGGGTTGCAAGTTGCGATGTACCTCATGAATATTGGTGAGGTAGGTAATTTGCAATCCCATTGGGAATTGCAAACAGTGTGAGTTACACTGTTGTACATTTGGTTTGGTGACTCATGTGAAATTCACAGCCGTACATCTGGCCCTAACTCTAAGGTCTGTCCCACCATCCATCCATAAAAATCTATACACAGATTGAGGAATCTCTGGCCCAGAGTAGACATCGGAGGTACAGAACTAAACATACTGCTGCTGGAGATAAGGTGGCCTCAGGGCTTTGTTCCTACCACTTAGTCTGGGCCAGGGGCTGTGCTGGGTGCACAGCGTGCTAAAGGTGAGAGTGGCAGAGAAGGTGGCTTCGGCACTCGCTGGCTGAGAAGCCCCAAGCCGAAGAACACACCATACCGAAGATCCCAATGAGTGGCCGAGATCCACTCATAGCCAGAGCAACAGTGGGTGGCAGCTTAGGAAGTTAAAAGACGTGGCCTCTGGGGGCATTGGCAGGACTCCCGGCGGGCCTGGATCCACAAACCACCCAGCGTTGCATTGGAAGATACGCCTCACCTTGGAAGTTGAAGAAGTGCGGACGGGCCTCGACCCCGAGGAGGAGCCTTGGAGCTGCTTGCTGGCTTGAGATGGGAACTCAGGAGATGGACGGACTGGTTGGGCCTTGCTGAGAAGTACCTGGCTTAGGCTGGTTGACAATTGCTGCTAGACCTCCCATTTAAGACGTTGTCGGAGTAGGTGCTGTGTGACTGGTTCTGGGCTGCCGTCTAGGACTGGCTATTACAGAGCACGGCGGGACCATAAGGGCCGTCACTGCAGTGGCCTAACCACGGCTGGTCCTTGCATGAGAGCGGTTGCCTGTTGTGAAGGGCTCACACGGGAGCTAAAATCTCGGTAACAGTTGCCTGACCCCAGCTATGGACTTGGATGGCCACTACAGTGACAGAAGGGACTGAGCACAGGAAAACCGCAGTGGATACTGCACCGGCTTGACAGAAACTTTAACAAACATTTGTTTGGACCCCACAGGGGGTGGAAACAGTGGGGTGGTCATTTTCAGCCTCAGCAGTGGCCTCGATCTGCCATACAGAGCACAAAGAGGAAGGCGGCTCAACACAATTCCAGAGCTGTGTTTATTCCAGCTGGATTCCTGTCATCCTATGCTGGCTCTTAAAGCATTCACTGCCAACCCTGGTCAAAGGAAAAGAAAAACAAACACAACAAACCAAGCAGGGTTGAATTCAGAAGTTCATGAGGCCCATCCGGGACCCGAGGCGAACCCACCTGCCCAAGTCCCCATCTAATTCAGCCTCGAACTCAGTGGCTGCAATACTCCAGGTAATACAGGACTCCTGAGGCCACATTGAGAGGTGGCATTAATAGTTATCAAATCAGGGTAAAATGAAGGCATATACAGAATATTGCGGATAGAGAAGCTTAGTTGCTCAAGATGAAAAAGCTATAGCAGCTACATCGAACCCGACTCTCCACACTATTTCACACACTCAATCCATAATGTGACACACCCTTGGGGGCACAAAAGGCATAGCAAATTATGCAAAGCTGCATATATCACTGGGGAGATAAGACTAGGAAGATTATTCCCCCATATCATGTCTAGGAGACCATGTGGGTAACTGCGTCAACAAAGAATCTTTGATGGCTGCGACATTTGGAGCACTTTACACCGACCTCTACTTTAGGGCCGAGGGACCCATAGATTCTGATATGGCCTCCTTTATGGTGGCCGGCCTACCCACTGCGTCAGCACTGAAGAGCCAGGTTCCCTGGTGGTGGTGGTTATATTAGAGGAACTGGGGGATGCCCTGACCAAACTACAATCTGGCAAAACCCCAGGTCTGAAATGGGTTCCAAGAAGAATTCTCAAAGGCATACTGGACTTGATTGGGCCCAGCTATGGTAGATATGTTCCAGGAGACACTCAAGGACAGCTAATTGCCACCAGATCTGCGACTCACAGATATAGAGTCTGATTTAGATCTTGACAGTATAACTGCCGTCCCGCTATGGCAGCAGACCCAAGTACTCCAACAAGTCAACAGAGTTCCGACCATCAAATTTAGATGTATTACAGCTGAGCTGCAGACTGCCTTGACGGAGTACACTGCTGGCCTATTAGGCTGGCGCGTTCCCGCCAACCATATTTAAATGTTACAGCTCTGCAGGGGTTGTACTGGCGGACGATTGCTGATGGAGGGAGCCTGTTGTGGGTGCCAATGTACATTTTACAGTGGCGGTGTACATGGAAAACATGCACATAACACCCCCATAATGTGTCCTCCTGCACAATACACTACACAACACACTACATGCACACTGTGTTCCATTGCAATTACAGAACTACACAAGTACATGCAGAAAATATGCCATGCCACACATCCCACACAAATATATACACACTATTGATACCACACCCATATATAACACAACCACAATAACCTACATAATGAGACACTCTTCTACACAAATACACTCACACAAAAGCACAACTACACACATCACAACAACTACATCACACCAACACTCACCTGAATGCTCCACACAGCAATGCAAAACGAAACATACACAACAAACATCAGACCCACATGCAAGAGGCACACGTACAGACACAACCAAGTCACCCACTCCAGCTCCCTCTACCTCAACCAGCCAATCCAATCCACTCAGCCATCCCAAGTAAAAACTGTGAGGTGCCTGATATGTTACCAGTAGATGCCCATTCATGAGGAGGACACCCCTGGACTATAGGCATGAGACAAGTGAAGGGCAACACAGCTAGGGGCAGTTGTACCATCTCAATAGTTGTCACATATGAGTCACATTGCCAAAACAATATATATATGAGAGTAGAAGTACATGTATAATGACATGAGTCCAACTTGTACACAGTGTGTCTCAAAGTGTGCATTGCTGTACAATTTATTGTGTCATTGGAATGGGATTGTTGTTCCAGTGACATACACAACTGGAATCACTATGTTACATTTACAGGTCCCATTGGAAAGTGCACACATGGACATTGTTCATAATTGTGATGTTATTTTTATTTTGGTGCAAGCATTCATTTGGTAATGAATACTTACATCAAAATAAAAATTCTGTATGTCATCAATTTGTGGAATATTCAGGCGTGTCCCCATTAATGTCTGAAACAGATGTTTAACAGTCATATGCATGTCACAAGTTTTTAAAAAAAAATATTACTGTGACATGTATATTACTGCAGTGGCTCCAAGCTAATGTAAAGTGGCCAAACAATGTACACAAGAAATTTGGATTGCTTACCCTCAAGTCCAGTGACAACAGGGTAGGGTATCCTCCCTGGTCCAGTGGCTGCATCAATGGCAGGTCTCAACCAGTCGAGTGCAGTCAAAAACGTAAGTGGAAATGGGTAAAATTGTGAGTTTTCACCTCATTTCCCTTCCATTCTGCAAACGCAGATGTGGAGGTAACACTTCTGCAGTTGGCTTGGTGGGAAAGCACATCATGGTTGGCTTGGCAGGTACAGTGGCTGGAGTCCCGCCACCAGCAACTATTTTCAATGGAGCCATCGACACGGGTGTAGATTCCTGGTGGAGTCTGCAGGACTCAGGCGTTCTTTCACCTACTGTCCCGCCAACATCTAAATAGAGCGGGCAGACCGCCAAAGCAGTGCCTGGGTTCTCCGATGGAAAACCAACAGCGGGACCATTACCACCAAGATCTTAGTCAGGCCTATAGCTGTTATCCTAAAACTGGGTCAACCTCCAACTCGCTACTCCCCCTTTGCCCAGCTCCCTATTTAGTGTGGAGGTGAAGACATAGGCAAAGGCCTTGGCCAATTGACTGCTGGCCAGTCTGGATTGATGCCTGGTTGTCCACTCAGAACAACATCCAGGGAGTCCAGAATTCCTTGGCACCTGTAGTGAGGATACTGGGTGAGGAGGCACTGCTTCTGGTCGATATCCACAAGGCATTCAACTCCTGTGCTCCTTACAAAGATGACTTCAGGCCCAATACATTAGCTATATCAGGCTCTTATACACTGATCTCATGGTTTGGGTTCGGCTGGGGGTCTTGGTGTCACAGGCTTTTCCGCTACAATGGGGAACATGACAAGGATGCCCCTTGTCTCCACTGCTCTTTGCACTGGTACTTGAGCCCTTGGTGGAATGGCTGCAAGTGGGCGCACAGGCACAGGGATTCGAGTTGGGCCCTGGAGTGTCAGATGAGATTGCACTGTATCAGATGATATGTTTATTTTCCTTTCAGACCCACTGTTTTCTACAGCTTTTTGGAGAGTAGTCTGGCCTGTGTATTAACACAGCCAAACCCTCCTTGTATCTATTAAGAGGCCAGACACAGCCATTAATGTGGGCAGCCAACCTGCAAGTACTCACAGCTGGCTTCGGGCACTTGGGGATTTACATAATGGAAGATAGCCAGAGGGCCTGAGACAAAAATCTCCAACCTCACCTAAAGAGAATACACAAGAACTTTGGCTATGGCCCAGGCTCCCGCTGTCACTTATCAGCAGATGGTTTGCCCAATGCTTGTTCCTGGGGAGTGTAAGGCCACAGTCTTTCTAGTAGGTGGCTACTTCCACTGGTTCTGGAGGGGGCATTGTGCCCAGTGTGCTTCATCCCGGGAAGGATGGGGTGAGTGGATGGCTTCTTCCACTGGTTCTGGAGTGGGCATTGTGCCCAGTGTGCTTCATCCTGGGAAGGATGGAGTGAGTGGATGGCTTCTTCCACTGGTTCTGGAGGGGGCATTGTGCCCAGTGTGCTTCATCCTGGGAAGGATGCTTTGAGTGGATGGCTTCTTCCACTGGTTCTGGAGGGGCATTGTGCCCAGTGTGCTTCATCCTGGGAAGGATGGGGTGAGAGGATGGCTTCTTCCACTGGTTCTGGACGGGGCATTGTGCCCTGTGATGCAGATCTTGGGGAGTGCAAGGTCACAGTCTCTCACCTGGGTGTCCCACCTACAGGATTTGCAGGGTCCAGGACACACTATAGACAATAAAAGCAGGACTACACACTGCCCGGTGGTGGCAGTGGCAGCGCTGGTGTCGGGGCTGGCAGTGGTGGGGGTAGGCTCCAGCCCTTCCCCTGTAGCCTCAGACGGTTTCCCACTGGGGCTGCTGCTGCTGTCAGTGGTGCTGGTGGCGGTGCTGGCAGTGGTGGGGGGAGGTTCCAGCCCTTCCCCTGCAGCCTCAGACGGCTGCCCCTTGGGGCAGCTGCTGCTGGCAGTGGTGCTGGTGGCGGTGCTGGCAGTGGTGAGGGGAGGCTCCAGCCCATTCCCTGCAGCCTCGGACGGCTGAACCACTATGGTTGATGGTGGGGGCTCTGAATGAGTCCCAGAACCAGGCCTCCTGTCCTTCCTGCCTGCTGGTACATGCTCCTTGCCCTTCCCCTTCGCAGCTGGTGGTGCCTCCTAGTCCTTCCCTTTTGCAGCTGGTGGTGCCCCCTTGCCCTTCCCTTTCGCAGCTAGTGGTGCCTAATTGCCCTTCACTTTCACAGCTGGTGGTGCCTCCTTGCCCTTCCCTTTCGCACTGGTGGTCCCTCCTTGCCCTTCCTTGATGCACCTGGTGCAGGCACATTTTCAGTGCTGCTGGCTGGTTCCCTGGATCCTCTCCCACCTGCAGTAGCTGTCAACACTACTGTGGCCGTGGACTGGGTGACTGATGTGCTTGCCTGGGTTCTGACCACCCTGCCCTGACGTGAAGGACGGGGGGAGGGGTAGCGAAGAGGTCAATGGTGGAGAGGAAAAGCTTCTTAGGAATATTGGGGCGGGAAGAGGGTGAAGGTTTGGGAGTGGAGGAAGAGGAAGTGGTTGTAGGAGGTGTCTTTCTGCTGTGTTTGGGTGCAGGTGCATGGGCTGGATGCTGTTGTCAGGTGGATGGCTGTTGGGTGTCTGAGTGCTTGTGTTTGTGTACTTTGGGAGGAGGGGGCACAGACACAATGGGAGAGGACACAGGGGACGTTTGCATGGATGTGGGGGTGGTGACTGCCAGTGAGGGGTGTGTAGTGATAGGCGTGGTGGTGATGGAGCTAGTGGATGAGGATGTAGTGCATGCAGGTGTGAGTGGAGACGCTAAAGGGAGGGAGGTGGACGAGGAGGAGGAGGGGGACACAGTGGAGGCAGTGGATGTTGGTATGTCTGTATCTGGATGGTGTTTGTGTGAGTGCCTGTGGGATGATGTGTCATGCTTGTGTTTGCCTGAACCACTCCTGTATGTTGGCCTGTGTGCATGTTGGTCTGCCTGTGTGCTTGGGATAGGTTGGGGTTGAGGGGAATGGGACTGGGTAGAGGAAGTTGGAGGGGGTAGGCTAGAAACAGGGACAATGGCTGCCATCAGAGAGGAGGCCTGAGCCTGGATTGATCTCTGTTGGGCACCATGCCAGAGTAAATGCCCTCCAGGAATGCATTTGTTTGTTGCAAAAGGGGGGGGAAGAGACAAAGGATACACTTGGTCAATGGCTGCTCCAACCCCACCTTTGGCGCACACAACACACACACACACAGGGAACAGCCCTATGCATTAGGCAATGCACTACCAGTTACAATACTAGTCACCAGGCCATTGACAGTAATACCTAACGCCAATAACAACATACCTGAGACCCACAGTCCCCTGAACAGTAGTGGATGCCTACTAGCTTGGTTGGAGGTGGTTCACATCATACCCTGCCCAACATGGGACCTCACCTGCAATGTCCGGCCTGGCCTAGGGGCACCCACAGGCCCACATCCCCCACCCAGAGACCACCCCACCATGTGCAAGCAGTATATTTGGAAACTGTACTCACCCCCTTGTGGCTGCTGTGATGCCCTCAGGTGCCCATCCAGTTCCAGATAGGCCACCGCCAGTATGCAGGCCATCACGGGGGTCAGGGTTCGACGGGCACCCCTTCCTCTTTGGGAGGCCATCCCCAGCTGGGCCTCCACCATCTTCCTTTTCCAGCGTCTCAGGTCCTACCACCGTTTGCGAAAGTGGGTGCTCCGCCTGCCATAGACCCCCAGGGTCCCCACGTCCTTGGCGATGGCACGCCATGTACCCTTTTTCTGATGGGCACTGACCTGCAGAAATATACACACAGCAAAAGGTATCAGTCAGACCGTCCGGCCTGTTACACTCATGTCCCACCATAGCCCTTCCATCCCCTTACACCCAGACATTGCCCACCATACATGCAGAACGCAGCCCAGAGCCCTTCCACCAACCTCCCCTACACGAGGACCTCACACACAGCACTCCATGCATTCATGCCCCATGAATCGTGCTCAGTGTACTCACCTGTTGGTCTGGAGGCCCATACAGCATTCAGTACAGGGGTAGGACCCCATCCACCAGTCTTTCCAACTCCGCAGCAGTGAAGGCAGGGGCCCTTTCCCCTGTGATACGAGCCACGGCCGGTTCCAGACACAGGTCACAGCAGCACTTGCAGTATAGGTCCTCTCCTGTTGAAGGTCAGGTAGCAAATGGGTGAACAGATAGAAAATGGCGGTCACGTCCATGGCGGTGCGTACCATCACTGCCGGTGTACATCACCATTGGCCACTGTAACCCACAGGACCCAATGTGATCCAATGAGGAGTTGCAAGGCAGTTTTCGACCGCCTCCAGCAACGGCACACAACGTCAGCGAAATTACCTAATTTCCACATGTCCGGCCATACAGGACAGGCAGACGCCATTTCAGGGGGGGCAGGTATGGCACCTAACTGCGTCATAGTACACCTAGGCACCATTTGGGCCTATACAACAATATTGTGTTACAGTCACAACATGCAATGCAGTGTAGTGTTTGGAAGTATGGAATACTGACCAGCTACTCACCGTTTGCCCCCTAGATTGCAACCGCTGTTGATGAATAGGAGATGGAGACAATCCCCCCGTGTTCAGGCCCCTGGTGGACTTGGCAACAATGGAGGACAGGCACATTATCCTCACCTATAGAATGGACAGGGCCACAATTACAGAGCTGTGTGCCCAATTGGAAACTGACCTGATATCTGCTGTCCATCAACCGACTGGGATCCCCCCTCTTGTGCAAGTCCTATATGTGCTCCATTTCCTGGCAAGTGGCTCCTTCCAAGTGACAGTGGGCTTGGCAGCAGGAATGTCTCAGCCAATGTTCTCAATAGTGTTGACCAGAGTATTGTCTGCCCTGATTAAACACATGCGCAGCTACATAATTTTCCCCCAGATGGAGGATTTGGCCACAGTGAAAGATGATTTCTATGCTATGGGACATATCCCCAACATTATTGGGGTGACTGATGGTACACATACTGCATTTGCCCCCCCGGAGAAATGAACAGGAGCTTTCACTCCATGAATGTACAGATAGTGTGCCTGGCGGACCAGTACATCTCTCATGTCAATGCAAAGTATCCTGGGTCTGTGCATTATGCCTTTATCCTGAGGAATAGCAGCATCCCATATGTGATGGCTCAACTCCAGAGGCACCAGGTGTGGCTAATAGGTGAGCCCTGGTTCCCACCCAGTAGGAGTTGGTTATGGGTATGGTGTGGGCCATAAGGGTTATTGTGTGTCCCTCGATATTTGCAGGTGACTCTGGTTACCCCAACCTCTCATGGCTACTGACCCCTGTGAGGAATGCCAGGACAAGGGCAGAGGAATGTTACAATGAGCACATGGGTGAACAAGAAGAATAATAGAAAGGACATTCGGCCTCCTGAAGGCCAGGTTTCGTTGCCTCCATCTAACAGATGGATCCCTGTACTACACACCCAAGAAGGTGTGCCAGATCATCGTGGCATGCTGTATGTTGCAAAACCTTGCCTTACGTCGCCAGGTGCCTTTTCTGCAGGAGGATGAGGCTAGAGATGGGAGTGTGGCAGCAGTGGACCCCGTGGACAGTGAAGATGAGGAGGCAAAGGATGAGGACAACAGAAGTGCTATTATAAAACAGTACTTCCAATGACACACAGGTAAGACACTGTAATTACAGTTTACATTGACAGTTTTGTACTTGACATTGTCACTGGCAGGCTGATTTTCCAACTTCTATGGCCACTTACTGAACCCTTTGGCATCTCTATTTTCAGATATTTGTGTCCCACTATCGCTCCTGGTGTGTTGACTGCAGCCAACTACAGGAAATTCCTATGTATCCAATACTGTACAGTTATATTGCAGTGTTTAAAGCTTGATAAATGAATACATGGTTAAATGATTTGACAGACTCCATACTTGTATTTATTCAAATGGTGTTTATTTAAGTGCTAATGATTGGAGGGGGATGTGCAATAGGCTGGGGTGATGATGGAGGAAAGTCCAGATTAGAGTCCAGTCCATTTGTAGCACAGGTGCATTGTCCAAGGAGGCATAGGAAGGGGAGCAATGACAGTTCAAGGTGGACAGGATGACAGAGTGGGACACAAAGGTGACATTCAGGAGAGTCTTATTTCCTGGCGAGCGTCTTGGCAATGTTCTCTGGCTTCTGCCTGGATCGCAGGTACCGTTTGCGGGGTGGTTCTCCTTCTGCAGGGGTTGGGGTGTTGGTGGCCTGTTGTTCCTGTGGCGGGGCCTCCTGTCCACTAGCGGCAGCGGAGGTGTAAGGCTGTTCTTCGGTTTGGCTAGTGTCAGGGGCCCGGTGGTGTGTCACTGCCTCCCTCATGGTCTTGGCCATGTCTGCCAGAACGCCTGCAATGGTGACCAGGGTGGTGTTAATGTTCTTCAAGTCCTCCCTGATCCCCAGGTACTGTCCCTCGTGCAGCCCCTGGGTCTCCTGCATCTTGTCCAGTATCTGGTCCATTGTCTCCTGGGAATGGTGGTATGCTCCCATGATGTTGGTGAGTGCCTCCTGGAGAGTTAGTTCCCTGGGTCTGTCCTCCCCCTGTCACACAGCAGTCCTCCCGGCTTCCCTGTTGTCCAGTGCCTCTGTCCTGTGAACCATGTCCCCACTGCCACTGACCCCAGGTCCCTGATCCTCCTGTGTTTGTGGGGTGGCCTGGGGTCCCTGCAGTGGTGGACACACTGCTGATTGACGTGTCCTGGGGACAGAGGTATGGGCCCGCTGGGTGGTTACTGTGGTGGTGTTTCCTGAGGGGGGAGGCTCTGTGGTGGTATGGGACTGTGCTTGGGTTACCAACTGTCCGGAGATCCCTGATGGGCCAGGTTGGTCATCAAGATCCAGGCGTCCAGAGCTGCTGTCATCACTGTGGGCCTCTTCTGGGGTGGGCTTGGATGTTGCTGGCACCTCCTCTCCAGTGACGTTGGGAGGGGGACCTGTGGGGATGTAAATGCAGTGTTATTGTTTCTGTGTGTGTCATCTTGTGCATGGGTGTGTTGCCCTGTATGGTTGTTATTGCCCTGGCAGCTTTGCCTTGTATAAGTAGTGATTTTGTGGGCTAGGTGATTCTCTCTAATGTGCATGCTTTAGTGATGGGTGTCCATGCAGGTCTGTGAGTGGTGTCCATGCATTGGTGTTGCATGCAGGGCTTGGTATTGGGATGAGTGGGTTGTGATGGTGGGGTGTGTGTGAGGTGGTGGAGTGATGGGAGTGAGGGCAAGGTTGGGGGTTTGTGCTGGCATGCAGGTAGGGGGTGTAATAGTAATAGAGATTAGACTTACCAGAGTCAAGTCCTCCTCCTACTCCTGCCATGCCCTCAGGATGCATGATTGCCAAGACTTGCTCTTCCCATGTTGTTAGTTGTGGGGGAGGAGGTGGAGGTCCACTGTCAGTCCTCTGTACGGCTATTTGGTGCCTTACTGCTGTGGAACGCACCTTCCCCCGTAGGATGATTACCTCCACCATGACCCTTAGCTCCTCCTCAGAGAACCTGGGGTGTTGTTGCCGTGCCATGGGTGTATTGTGAGTGGTGTGGGTGAGGGTGTGTGGGGTGTGTGATGTGGGGTGCGTGGATGGTGTATAGGTGATGGTGGTATGTGTCTGTGGTCTTGTCTGTGGTTTTGCTATCTCTCTTGTTGCACCTGTTTGTAATGGTAAAGAGTTGTGGGTAAAGTGTGTGTGTGTTTTATAGTGCTGTGTGGGTGTGGTGTGTGTATGGGTGTCAGGTGTGTGTAGTTAGAATTGTGATGTGGTGTTGTTTTGTATGTGTGTGTGTATTTTGAGCATGGCAGTATGTACCGCTAATGGGTTAGCGCCATTGAATGTCCGCCGCAGTGATTTGTGGGTCATAATGCTGTGGGCGTAGTTCTGTTGGTGTTACAGTGTGGGTTTTGGTACCGCCAGTTTATCACTGACCTTTGGGCTGGCGGACATGTGTGTGTGGCTATATAGTGACAGATTGCGATGTGTGGGTCATAATATGGTTGGGGGTAATCCGCTACAGCAGCAGTATTTTGGCGGCAGTCAACATGGCAGTAAGTGGGATTTACCGCCAATGTCATAATGAGGGCAATTATGTTGAGGGACTACAAGTAAGTCCTTCACAGACTTGCAGACAGAATATGAGCTTCACAGAGCTCAATTTCCCATTTTTTTCACTTCCTGCAGATCAGACATGCACTTGCATCCTATGTCTCCAGTCTGACAGAGCTTCTGAAGTCCAGCCCCTTGCAGGCCCAGGTGCTAATCAACTCCTTCTATCCAACACAATTTCACATTCATATATAAATCACTGATTATTTCCATCTCCGATTCCTTCCCCATCAAATCGATGATGGCGATTGACATGAAGCCCTAAATTCTCCCAGAGAGGTGGGAACAGCTGCATAATTCCACCTCATTACAGTTTAAGTACTTTCATTGGGTCTATCCCACATGCTCCAGACTATGGTGCTCTTGACAGGTGCTTTCTCCACATGGCTGGGAGCTGCCCCACCCTTATTCCCTTCTGGACAGGGGTCCAGGCCTGCTTCAGGGGTTTCTGGGATGGCCTCTCAATGAATACCCTAACTTGGGCTGCTACACATTCCAGGTGGTATTGAGGGCAGAAGGTACAAAAAAGCTTTCCTGTGGATCAGGCTAGTAGAGGTAAAGTGTGACATAACGTGACACTAGAGGTCAGCAGAAATCCCATTCCTCACAGAATGGAAAGCAGGGTAGACAGATGCATGGCCCTAGGGAGGTTGATGTATGCAGTCATAGGTTGTCAACAGAACCATGAAAGGATCTTGAGTGACCGGGCCCACCACCAGGATTTAATATTGAGCGACACACTAGTTGTTATTTGGTCCTTAGACAAGGAAGTGCAAACCTAGGCACTAGGACTAGAAGGCATACTGCTCATCAGGGAGTTAGGAACCGTACGTCACTTTATCTTCCAAGGAAGGGGCGGGTAAGATATGTATATCAGTGATGTCAAATATTTTCTAGTTGTAACTAATGAAGTACTTGGGGAAAATTTGTATATGGAATCACACAATATCCAACTTATAAATAAATTCAGAATTTTCATTACTATTTTAAAAATGACAGTTTTAGAAAGTTGTCATTTTCCTGATAACTGTGCCTTTCTGCCAGTGTCCTGTGTCACATGACTGGTGAATGGCTCTCTTGCAGTGAGAAGTAGTTTGCTCCCTGATAGTGGAGAGAAGGCTGGTGTGTGGAAAGGTGTTTTTCTTCCTTGAGCGGAATGGCCTGGAAGATTGTGCCCGGCCTAAAGGATGTCTACCTTGTCACTGGCGTATGTAACTCATACTGAGGTTTGCCTGCTTTTGTCTTCCTAGTCAGCTTGGTTCCAAACCTAGTGGAGGACAAGGCTGCCCCAAACAGGATTAAAGTGACAACAGAGAGCTCCACAGGGAAAGAAGTGTTCTGACATGTTGAATACAGGTAGAGAGGGCCATTGTGTGATAGTTTGTTGTACAACACACATGGCATGCTGCAAAAGTGGATAGGGTGCCCCATACTAGCTTTTACTGCATTGGGAGTGACCAGGAGTCACCCATACCCACAGACAGGCACTGGGCATCAATGTGGCATCACCAGTACCCCCCTCAGAACATTCTCTGGACCTGACAAGAACCAAAGATGGACTGCCCTGCTTTCTGTGATGTGAGAAGAGCCCTGAAGACTGAACCTGCTCTCCCTCTGTTAATCAGGACACAAAAGTGAACCCCAAGGGCCATAAGGCTGACCTCCTGTTGAAGCTACTGGGACACAATGAGCAGCAAGAAACTTGTTCCTGCAACTGCCCAGCTGACCACTGGAAACTGCATTTGGAATGCTGTGGCCTCTACCTGCCATCCTGTGAGTCTGTAAGTGCTTCCCCGAGATCCTGAGGATGCTTTAGATGTGTACTCCTGTGGTGTATTGGGAGGTTAAGGACTAAAGTCAGAAGGTAAAATCTTTCACTAGAACAAATCTAGTTAGCATATCTGACCTGCGCTTTCTTACGGTCAGCGTCAAACAGCATTTAGGTTCTGTTCTATCCCAACTATTGAAAATAATTGGGACTTTGAGCTTTTTGGTGCTATTTTTTCTTTTTTTAATCCTAACTCCAATTCTTCTTATTATATTTATGTCATTTTGTTGCCATTTTGTTTCTTAAATTGTACTCTATATTTCTCATTCATTTGGGGATTCTTTTATTTGTATTGTGACTTTATTACTGTTTTAGTACTGCATCAATGCTTTACACATTACCTCTAAGTTAAGTCAGACAGCTTGTTGCCAAACTATCAGAGGGTTAAACGTAGGTTTATTTTGCGACCAGTGGTTTACCCTGAAAAGGACTGGGATTATTATTTTAAATGGGGTTGTCACACCCTTCACTAAAACACCCAATTTGTTATAGGTGTCATCACTTATTTTACAAAAAATAAAGATGTTTCTTGACATCTGTAATTTTAAAATACTATTACAAATGGGCTTTGGCAAATTTATTTATCATAGAGAAAACAATCACTGAAATAGCAAAAGTGTGTATGGAATTGTTCAGTTTAAAGCAAGACCCCTTAGCTTGGTGAAGGTCATATGAAGCAGTTGCATCTGACTTGAGAGGACCTCTAGTAATGACGTGTTGAACTTTGATTTCATGAAAAAAGTTCACTTCCAGATTTCTATCCTTCATGCAGTGCAGCAAAGTAACTTGCTGTGTTGCATTTAATGAAAGAGAAAGATCAGAAATATGTGATAGCTATCAAGATATGGTGCACTTCTGCATACACATTCTGCTGGAACACTTCAGGCAGCCAAGAGTTAAGACAGGCACCCTTACATGAGCATGTAGGGGATACATTCCTGCACAAACACAATCCTTAGGGTCATGTAGATTACAGCACACATGGAAAGAGGAAGTAATGAGAAGAATTTAAGATATTTCTCATTGTTACACCTTTCTCTGGTTGGCACACCATTTTTTTGCAAACGTAGATTTACTGTCTTTAGTAAATCTTTGCTTGCGTCAAAATACAAGGGTGTTGTAGGGGAATGTGTATGCTCCACCTATTTAATGTCTACCTGATACAGTGTGATGCAACACAGTTTTAACAAAGCCTTGCAAGGTGATGCAATGTGTCCATTGTGTGGCTTTGTAACTCTCAACTAAATTTTGCTTCAGGGCTTTTCCTAAATGTAACTATGGTGCATAATTTTAGTAAATCTAGGCCTCAATGCTTTTACATTTGACTCAAACAGACCTCTAGTCACAACTTGTGGAACTGCAGCTTCCTGAAATAATTTTGAAAATGTTGTCTTTGAATGAATTTTGAAGATTTTGCATTTGTATCTGATATGATAGGGACCTCTAGTAGCAACTTCAGGAACTGAAACTTCATGAAAGAATTACAATGCTTTTGCAGCTGATTTGAGATGAACCTCTAGGAACGACTATGCGTCATGAAAGCGACATGAAAGAATTTAATCAATTTTGCATTTGATTAGAGAGAGAACTACAAAGACTTGAGGAACTGCAGCTTCATGAATGAATCTCAATGCTGAAGCATCTGACTCAGAGGAACCTCCAGGAACTTAATGGAATGCAGGTTTTGTGTGTGTGTGTATATATATATGTGTTAGAAAATGGGTTATTGATTGAGGGAGGTTAGAAACCCCACTCAGCAAACAACCACAATCCTTGTCAGGCTGAACCACAAAAGTCATTAAATTAACCTGTGCTTAACCCTCTGGTAGCTTGGCACAAAGCAGTTAGGCTTACCTGAGAGGCAAAGTGTGAAGTATTTATGCAGCACACAAACAACAATTAAGTGAAAGCACAATACAAGAAAAATCCCAAACCAATTCAGAAAAATAGTGTACATTTTATGAATTAAATGATACCAGAGTGACAAAAAGCCGATTAGTAGAATCAGAGAAAGGCATTTTTAGTTTTTAAGTAAATATAGTGCCTAAAACCACAAAGTACCACTCACAATCATATGGTCATGCTAGACAGGGGAAAGGCAGGCTGACTGTGATGAAGCAAGGGTTGGATTTTGGGACCAAGTTAGTCATGCTGAAAGAGGTACCTATTTGAAGTTCAGTGCAATGAGCTCCATGCATGATGGAGGAGGCCGTTAGGGGCAGGGAAAGCGTCACAGAAGGCCACTGCTGTAGCACAAAAAGCGGACTGGGTGATGCAGGCTGTCATCACTGTAGAGAGAAGAACGTTAGCGCAGTTCAGCTTCAAAAAGTATAAATGGGCCTAAGGTTCATCAAATTAACTTGGACTATGATGTGTTTTGGAAAATTGAAAGAAGAATGGAAGTAGAATGAATTGTTAGAAATATAATATGAGTGAAAGGATGTGTGTGTGGATGAAAGAGTGCATAAGAGTGCATAATAATCATATGGGTGGATGATGAGGATGATGATTGGATGCATGGGTGGGTGACGGATGGATGAAAGGGTATACGGGTGAAAGTATGCCAGCCCAGGTGGGTGAAAGGAGATGGGTGAAAGGATTCCATGCCTGGGTGAAAGGATTCCATGCCTGGATGGGTGAAAGGACTCCTCGGGTGGGTTAGATCTTTTGGATGTGTGAATGGGTGAAAGGATGCATGGGTAGTTATTAGGTAAATGGATGTTGGTGAAAGATTAGTACAGAGCCATGTTTGGAATTTGAATGGTTTTAAATGGCAAAGGACTTGATGAGAGAGTGTAAAGTGTAGCTTAAATGGTGTGTATCAAAGCCAAGGGTAAATAATAAGAGTGCTAGATAAACAAATTTGCGAAGTTGAATAGATAAATGCTTGTAATGAAGAAATAAAGAAGCTCTTCTGGATAGGCGCGTTCTTCTCACGTACTTTACTTCACTTGCTTGGAATGGTTTTTATCAAAGGTTTGATGCAAAGGTTTGGATGGTATTTCTGAATATTCCCTTGACTCACAGTATTTTTCAAGCAAGGCAGGTAATATGTATCCCAGCACCCATTTACTATCACCTCCCTCCCTCGCTATGGCCTCTCACCACTGCCACCCATGATGATCTAACAGCTGTATGGTTCAATTTGGCACTGCAATGTCGGCTATGCAATGTGCATCTGTCAGCTTAAGTTAAGTTAATGTGTCAAACACTTTTCAATGCATGGCAATGCAAACACAAGTTGCGTTTCCCTTTCCTCCCAGTGCCCACTCACTCAGTTACTTCCTAGTACTTCACTCCTCTAATCTTTCTTCAGTTCTGTCCCAGACTTCTGAATAATTTGAAAAATCCAATCTTTACTTGCACCACATTTTTCAAGCCAAGTGATAAATATAATTCATTAAGGCTTCCATAACTTATTTACTTCTGTTTTAATTTTTCTCTTTCAACATTTGCCAACCACAGTGAGCCATACTTACAGCCAAATCTTGGACACATGATAATGATGATTAGGAATTGATTGATCAGTAAAGTGTGTACTCTACCTACCCATCCTAATCCCGTCTACCTTACCCTGCAGTTGTCGGCATGATTGATTATATTATACTACGTGGCATGTTTCATTGTTAGTATTCATCGCCCTTGTAGTCCCGGTACAAAGAAAAACAGGGCCATTAGAATAAAATAATTTTCTAGTTCAGCTGCCCCACCTGCAGACAGTAATAAGTATGACTAGGGTGCCAGCTGAGCTAGAAATGCCGCCATTACTTTAGCACAACAGGAGAGAGAAGAATACTTGTACGTCATGGTGCATATTATGGCTGTGACAGTTATCACATTAAAATTGAATGTCCTGAGGTGACCACCAAATTTTGCTCAGAGTATTGTTTACAATTTCTCTTTTTTCTTTCTGGATATAGCTATTCCTGTTGGTCCACCATTGTGGCAGGAAATAGCAGCACAGCTGCAGCATATGAAGCTGGAAGCCATGTGGGCTGAGTGCCAGCAGCTGGGGATCCTTGAGGAAGAAGAGGATGAGGCGGCAGCAGTTGCTGCCAGTACTCAGGGTCCCAGCCAGGCCTCACTACATCCAGCCCAGCAACACTTCTGCTGCTGTGCCAGGGCAGCAGCCCGCCGTCATATCATCCCTGCTGCCCACCCAGAGACCATGTTCCATCACCATGTTCTTCTGAGGCTGGCTCTGTTAGAGGCTCAATCGACACGTATTGAGGGGCTCCTCAGAAAAATCCTGGCCCGCCTTTAGTGCCCTCCTGCATCCCTTTTTTAACCTTTTATTTTGGTGGGTGGGACTTGTTGTGGATGGAGAGGGTGGGAATGGGTTTTTGCAGAACTTTTCTATTTTTTGTGTGTTATTCTTCAACGTGGACAAATGGACAGTTTTGTTTTTAACATTGGTTGGGGAAAGGGACATTTCTTTGGGGATAGGGGTGGGCCAGTTGAAAGTGGAAGGGGTGAGTATTTATTCTTGTTGTTAGGGATGGAGGGAATAAATCATTATTTACAGTTCTTTATGACTAAAATCTTTTTTGGGATGTTTTACTTCACACTGCTATCTTTACGCAGCCTGTTTTTTAAAATCTGTTGATAGTGTTTTCCTTTTAGCACAGCATATTTTACAAATCTGCTGATAGTGTATAACAATTATCTATGCAGGTAGGTAACCTTGTCCTAATACTCCCCTAGTCTCTGCAGTGCATTCAACAAAATTTGACCCATAGGAGTGGGGCGGAGAGATTTTCCATTGCCAATTAAAATGCCTAAACTAAAAGTGCAGCAATGTTCCATAGTTCTCTTACCTGAATAGATGAAGCGAGGGCTGCATGGTTTCTCAAGGTACCATGGTGGTGTAGTAGTAGTATGCTAGCGCACTAATAGTGAAGGAATCGAAAGCGTGGTCCCACTCCACCTAGGTGAACTCAAATTAAGATCCTGCACATTGAGTTGAGATTGCCTGTATCACATCTGCCCCACCAAGTGTGTGATAAAACAATGGTGTAAATTATTAAGTAACACCTCAATAAATGACACAGCCCGGGGGAAGAGGGTTAGGGATTTGATGAATGGATGGGAAAGGGATTTTGGGAAAGATGTGACAAAAAGACAAATACTACACAAACACAATATTAATTCGGGAAATGATCAGCAGCCTATTGTGGGAGGAATAGATAAGCATGAATATGTATGACACAGATAACTTTGCATTCTGTGTGCCACAGTGAGACCCAAGTTGTATATATCTAAAAATGTTCGGTCACCTATGTGTGCAAAATAGTACATATAATTAATTTTGGAGCTAATACACAGAGTTCTAAAAAAAGAACATTGGAAGAAAAATGATACTAGCCTGTATTGCCAAATTGGGTGGTGCATCTGCAGTCTTCTTGGATTGCCCTGTTAATCTTCTTGGGTGCCTGCCTGAAGCAGTGCGATAAGGTAAGCATGAGTGTTACGGTGCAGGAGAAGAGCAGGGCTGTGGATTGTAAAACAGAAATGATTATCATGATATTGTAGAATCAAGAAGGATGGAATGGAATGTAAGCTTCATGAGGAGTAGTGTACCAAGAAGACTCAGAGGTGGCAGAGCAAGAGCAAATACCTTTGCGATCAATCATTTTGTGACTGATGTGCAATCAATTAGGTGAGAGCAATTACAACAACCAACAATCACAGATATGTATCAGGATGATCAAACTCGCAACTGTCATGCTCATCATAACATTTAACCTAGATCACTTGCATAATGTGACATTATCATCCATCATATGTCTGTCCCATCCAGTTTCCTACAACGTGGCCCCCACCCAACCTCATAGATTCAAGTTTGTGCAACCAGCAGACACACACAGCAGCATTGCATTTTCCCAATCAAGTAATCGATTCACCTCTCACCACCAGTCCACAGATTGGAGTAGGTATCTTAGACTCATCTTCACATCGTCCATGTTGATTTCCCTGAAGTTGATAACTTCCTTCTTCTGGCAGTTGTTAAGTTGTCAAATCACACTCTGATTCCTACCATCATCCTCCAGACTCTGGTTAAAGATTATTATGTCCAACTCCATAACAACTGCTCCCGAGAGTCACAGTCGCCTGACCCAATTGAGATAGAGCGACCTGTAGTGCATAGCTGTGTTTAACAACAAGAGAAACATTGAGTAGTTTTTGCACTAGATTTTTGTTTGTTAGCTGAATGAATTGGTCGGGTCTTCTTTGACAAATATGAACCAGAAAACAAAGCACCAGAAAATAAAGCATGGACATTTTTTGCTGCAAAAGCGACGCAAACTTACAAAATACAATTATATTTTGTAAGTTTACGCTGCATTTGAGTCACAAGATTAAGCAAGTGGGGCGCTAAAAAAGTATACATACGGGCCTAATTTTGCTAAGTGTCAAAAGAGAAGGGAAAAAAAATCACCTTCGGGAAAAAAATGATCACCCATTAATATTAAGCAGCCAACATTGCAAATCGATCACAACACAAACACAAGCCAGCGTAATAATATATTTAAACAATATAAACACGCCACTAGACATGAGTCACACGAACCATCTCAACATTAAAACAAGTATCCTCATATTAATCTTTGTGGCATATAGCATTACTTAAGTGTTCTAATCAAGCATGGTGGCACATTGCTGATCCTCTTCGATTCAGGAAACGAAACACACATTGACCAGTAAGTTGTAATTCAAATATCTGGAGCAGTCCTGCTAGTGTAGAAAAAGGAAGGATAGACACAGAATGGAGGCAGGCATTGTCTCTCAAATCTCCTTGAAGTGATTTTGGGGGGTTTGGGAGCTTCTTCAGTGCAAACTGGTCCAACTCCAATTTAGCCATACATGTGCCTAAAACAGTTGCAGTTCATTAGTTATTTAGACAGAAACAAACAGTATTAAATAATAAGGTTTCTCCAGTTAGTTCTTTTTTTCCTCAAAGACGGTCATCATTAGTAGAAAGTAGAAAGTTCTATGGTGACCCAGGTCTAGACAGGGAACTAGAGTTCATCCTCAAACTCAGGTGGTTCACTCAGAAGTTGGTCGGCTAACACACTATTGTGACCTGAGTCCGACCAATTATCACCCTCATCCACTTCCTGTTCTACTTCAGGTATATTGTAATTTGGTGGTATAAAGTGCTGATTAATTTTGACCATGGTCAATCTCTCTATGTTTTTGCACAAGAGACTGGTCCTTCTCACTGTGACAACCGCACAAGCTGCACTGAACACACACTCAGCAGAGAGCATGGCTACAGGACAAGCCAGATACTTTATTGCCATTGGAATCTCTTCCCATACCAATATACCAATGGATTTTGATCCAGATACACCTTACTTGGGTTATCCAGGTAGGCCTGGACCATCCTTTCAATATTAATTGGTGTTCACCTTGCTCGGGTTCTTTTGCCTTTGCCTCTGCAGTGGACTTAAGCTCTGCCTCTAGAAACCAATCAAATGCAGATTTTGGGGCTGCTGCTGCTCCTGTTCCTGTTGTTGTTGCTGGTACTGATTTTGGCTGCTGTGAACCAATAACACTGTCCGCAGGCTCTAATGAAGTTGTAGGCTGCACCCCAGAAATGTTGCCCATGAGTGGGCCTCTAATTTTCAACTGTTCTTTTTCTAGGTCTCTGGCTTGCTCAGTGTTAGACTTGGCATCCTTGGGTTGGTAGCTCCCTAATTTTTTGCCTCTGTTTCCCAGGTTGTCGATGTATGCTGGACTCTGTTTTTGCTGTTTTTGGTACTCTGGGCACTTTACCACTGCCATCCAGTGGTAAAGTGCAAGTGCTCCTATGTAAAATATATGTGTAATTGACTTTCCATGATTGGCATATTTGATTAACTTGTAAGTCCCTAGTACAGTGCACTTGAGGAGCCCAGGGCCTGTAAATCAAATGCTACTGGTGGACCTGCAGCATTGGTTGGCCACTCACATTAGAAGCCCTGTAAACATAGCCCAGACCTGCCACTGCAGTGTCTGTGTATGCAGTTTTCAACTGCCAATTTGACTTGGCAAGTGTACCCACTTGCCAGGCCTAAACCTTCCTTTTTCATACATGTAAGTCACGCCTAAGGTCGGCCCTTAGTAGCCCCATGGGTAGGGTGCAGTGTATGTTAAAGGTGGGACATGTACTTATGTGTTTTACATGTCCTAACAGTGAAATACTGCCAAATTTGGTTTTCACTGTTGCAAGGACTATTTCTCTCATAGGTTAACAGGAGGGCTGCCTTTAAATATTAACAAAGTGCAGATTCTCTTAGAGAACAGATGAAAATATGGAGTTTAGGGTCTCTGAGCTCATGATTTAAAAATGCATCTTTTAGTGAAGTTGGTTTTTAGATTGTATGTTTGAAAATACCACTTTTAGAAAGTAGGCATTTTCTTGCTTAAACCATTCTGTGATTCTGTCTGTTTGTGGATTCCCTGTCTGGGTCACTTTGACAATTGGGCTGTTTGCACCTCTCTCTAGACAGTGACACAAAGCAAGCTGGGGTGTAGCCTGCATATCCTGATGAGCCATCTGTGCTAGGAGGGAGGGAAGGAACGGTCACTCACACCTGAAAGGGCTGTGCCTGCCCTCACAAAATATAGTCTCCCACCACTTTGTGTGTGTCTGGGGCCTGGCCTGGGCAAGGCAGGATTTCACAAACAAGAGAGACTTTCCTTCGAAGTAGGCCTACTTCAATCCAGCTTGAATCCAGTGGCGTGGGAAGCACGGGACCCACGCCTGGGCTGGACGGAATGCTGAACAATGTCAAACATTCACCCCCAGTACAGAGAGCTGGGCCTAAACCCATCGTTTTTTTGCTGCCCATGCCATTCCAGTTTGGACCCAGCCATATGCAAATCAGTCTTCACCATGTTCCCCATGGGAACAGTCCAGCCCGAACTGCCAGGCCAGGTCTTCTCTGGACTGGAAACAAGCATCCTGGGACTGGTTTCGGGATTTCACCCCTCATCAGCCAGGCTAGCTTGGGCTGGACTGTTCCCATTGAGAACGGGGTCAAGACTGATTTGCATATGGCTGGGTCCAAACTGGAATGGCATGGTGAACAAAAAAACTGATGGATTAAACCCAGATCTATAACTGGGGGTGAATGTTTGATTTGTTCTGCATTCCGTCCATCAACTGTTCTTTTTGCATTTGTCGCCCCAAGTGGGAAGGGTATGCCCAGACGTGGGTCCCGTGCTCACTATGCCACCAGAGTCAAGCTAGCCTGGCTGAAGAGGGGTGAAACCCCAAAACCTGTTCCAGGATGCTTGTTTCTGGCCCAGGGAGGACCTGGTCTGGCAGTTCGGGCTGGACTGTTCCCATTGAGAACAGGGTCAAGACTGATTTGCATATGGCTGGGTCCAAACTGGAATGGCATGGTGAGCAAAAAAACTGATGGATTAAACCCAGATCTGTGACTGGGGGTGAATGTTTGATTTGTTCTGCATTCCGTCCATCAACTGTTCTTTTTGCATTTGACACCTCATCGAAGCATTTTGTGTTTCTAAGCAATATCTTGACATTTAATCTTTAAAAATTCATAACTTGACTTGTGTATATTGGAGTTTTGTCGTTTTGGTCTTGTTTTGTTTAGATAAATATTGGCTATTTTTCTAAACCTGGGCTATGTCATTTTGTGGTGTTTTTACTGAGTTACTGTGTGTGTTGATACAAATACTTTATACCTTGTCTCTGAAGTTAAGCCTACCTGCTCGTATCAAGCTACCAAGGGGGCGAGCAGGGGTTAACTGAGTGTGAGTCTCCTTTATCCTGACTAGAGTGAGGGTCCTTGCTTGGACAGGGGGTAACCTGACTGCCGACCAAAGACTTAATTTCTAACACTCAGCAATCCATGTCTTGTAGGTTGAAAGGTCCCCGTCAAAAAAGGGAATGAAAGTGGCCAGTAATTGTTTGTACCATGGGTCAAGAATTGGGGCACAGATACAATGTTTGGATGACACAATGTCTCCTTGCAGCCTTATATTAACAAATAAGCAAAGGATTAAGCTCTCAGCCTACTCCTGCACATCTATTTTTTCATCCACACCTGCGTACGTTTTAGACACCTCCTTTAGCTGTTTCTTCAGCATTTGCACCAATGGGATAGCTGGGCCCATGGTACAGTCCTCCTTGCTCACTTTCAGTGCAGACATTTCAAAAAGAAGAAGCATCTCTGTCAGGTATTTGACCAGATTCATTGGTCCATCTCAGTGATCATACCTTTCACAGATGCATCCCTTCTTTGCATGACATATTAATTGATAGGTCTATACTGCTCAAACAGACATTGCTGTTGTCGTCCCATCTCTAGGGGGTGCTGTAAACGGACTACCTGCAGCCTGGGAATCATTATTAACACTTAACATTAATGTTTCCTCATGTTGATATGGTATGCTATTGAAGACCTACATTTGCTTCCATGGACTTTAGGTCCCATAATGCACTGCCTGGTAGTCAGTAAGACCTGTAATCTACTGTCCATTGCTTCCTATGGGAGAAGTCCTACTATTCCTTTGTACTGGATTATCTCCTCCAGGACTTGTGAGAGACTGAAATTGCACATACCTGTGACCACTCTTGTGCAGCCCGGCCATGTGACTCCACCCTGGGCTTGCTGCTGCTTGGAACGTCTTATAAGATGCCATTTCCTGATGCTCCCTGTCATGCATTGCAGTTTGTTTCCTTTGTGTACCAGACCTCTAGTTGGCTTGTGTTCCAGTCCTGTTCCTGCTTGCTTCAGCCAGAGCCTGCTCCCTGTTTCCCATTTCTGTTTCTGCTTACTTCAAACTGCACCTGCTCCCTGTTATCCAGTCCTGTTCCTGCTGTGCTTCCTTGTTTGTTCCTTCTGTTCCTGGTGTTATTTTCCCTTTACTTATGCCTTTGCTTCTTCCGTAGCACCACTATCCTCTCTTCTGTGTCACAGACTTGTTCCCTAGTCTTGTTTCTCTGATTCCTGCAGCCTCTAGTTCTCTTGTAGTTAGTCTCTTGTTTGTTACAGTTTCCTAGAATCCCTGTGTATATTTTGAGCTTCAGTTCTTAGGCTCCTTTCTAACTCTTTCTCTGTAATTTCCTTTTGGGTTCTTGTATCTGGTAGGTGTATTGTACTGGGGTTGGTCCTGGTTTCCAGGAGGCAAATCTTGCCCCATCCTTTTGCTAGTGTTATATTTAGAAGTAAGTGCCTAACTGTGAAAATGTGCCATTGCTGTTTTCCAGGAATCGCCACTATGTCTCCAGCTGGACCCACAAGGGCTTGTCTTGTGTATGTAAGTACAATCCTTGTTTGTGCCCTAAGAGTCCAGAGACAGAATCACTTCTGCTGCCTCCTTTCTATGGGGCTTGCAGGGTGACTGTCTGTAAGAGTAATCTGCACAGAGGCATTGACGTTTCCTGTTGCTATGGGAAGTTCTGAGCCTTACCTGTGTACAACCTTAGTAGTAACCCCAGTGTGGCTGTCCATTACTGATCCATTCCCGCTTTGTTCACACTAAGGCTGCTCTGCCTTCACTATCCTGTGTCTGTGCCTTACTATTGCTGTTCCTTCCTGGTGTATTCCTTTATCTGCTCTTGTTCTTCGGTACACTACCTCCATAGGGAGATATTCTGTGACCTCAAGGGGTGTCTTACCCAGAGTCCTGACAGAACTTCCCAGAACCGTGACAGTTGTAACATGTAACAAGTTGAATTGCAACTTGTTGGCACCTCCTGTATGAGGGCTTTAATTGGCATTCTTTTGGATAATCCTCAACAGCTTGTGGTCTTTAAAATGATGGCTAAAATGAGATCAGATTCTTCTGCATGTGGACAGTAAGTTGCTGACTTGGGGTTCTTTTTTAAGGAAGTCTTCTCCAGTGATGTTTATGCAGTGCGCCAAACACAGGACACTGTCATTGTCCATGGCACAAATCTAATGTAAAGCCCTCTAGGGCACAGCCATTCAAAAATGTTGCTGTTAAAGTCAGTTTGCAGCTGTATGATATTTCTCCATGCTTCAGAGCACCATTAGAAATTTCAGTTGTGTCAACACCTGCAGATATAATTTATTTAACCCCCATAAAAGAGATCCAATGTGCAGTGATGTATATGTAATCAGTGGCTTGGCAACTGGTCCACATGTCATGACTGTGTGAATAGCACTCTGCTGCAAAACGTGTCCAACAAATTCTACCACATCGTGATGTATTGCTGGAACAGAAACTCTGGTGAAATAGGTCCGGCTGGGAACCTTTCATTTTGGGCAGATAGCCGTCACAAACTCTAGGAAACCCACTCCTTCCACAAAAGAAAAAGGGAGAAGGTCCAACACTAACATTTTAGCCAGCTTCCCATTGTACAAATGTGCCATTGGGTGGTTGCGTTCGTACTGCCCCTCCTGCCTAAATATGGCAGTAATAGTAGCCTGGAGTTTTTTTCTTTGCTTGTGCACTGATACAGGCAACTTAGAAGGTGGTGATTGGATCAATGTGCAACTCAGGGGGGCAGCCACTGTATGTTCTTGCTTTGGTGTTTCGACCTGACTCTGAGTCTTCCTGTGCCATTGTGATGTTGCTGATGTGGGCGACAATACTACTGCACTGCTGGGGACAGGGCTAATTTGTGTAATGAAAATGTCACCCTCTTCTTCACCTTCACCTTCCACCATGATCGGATCACATTTCCTGCTTTCAACACCTTCACTAACACCACTTGCAGGCTTTTGGCCGCTAAGGTGCGTCTCCCAGCAGATTGCATGGTGTTTTCTCAAATGGGTTGTTTGGCCTTCGGTTCCATAGTTTGTACCAAGCTTACCCCAACTAACCCTTGCTCGCAAATGGTGCATATGGCAATGTTTGGTTCCTTTTCACTAACAGCAAAGAAGTCCCAACTTTCTAACCATTGGGGGGGCCACTGCCAATGTCTGAAGAAGTGGCGGTAGGTGGACGTTGTTTTGATGACGTTTGCCCCTCTGCAGTGCCTTCTTCTTGTGAGGTGGCTGTAGGTCGCACTGGGAGCCTTTTAAACATGGAAGCTTGTGGAGGTGGTGGTATCTGTGCCACATCCCTCGGAGCAGGTTGAGAAGATGGAGTAAGGTTCGACTCCACTGGGACTGGACTAGCATCCATGATGACTGGCTCATCATCAGACTCTTCATCCTCGTCTTCTTCATCCATAACTCTAAGGCTTTCAGAAACCTTCCTTTTCACGCCTGCTGTGTCTCAGACTGAGGTGACATCCAAGTGGAGTCTTGATCATCAGAATGGGGGCTTAAAGAAGAAGATGGTGGAGATCTGGAAGACAGTGGATCTTGTGGAAGAGGGGCTTCTTTGACTTCCTCTGCATGAAACTGAAAATCCTGATGTGCTCCTACTTCAGGAGGGACTACTATTGCTGGCTGCGGCTGTTGTTGTCCACTGGCCTGAGTTTCCAGCAACAATTGGGCACTACTTTGAGAGTATGAGTCCAATTCAACATCACTCCTTGTCGGCGCTCCTGTGATTAGAGAGGCTGCCTCTGTCCCAGACATGGGCTTGGTCCTAGTTTGGAATGGGGCCGTTGATGTGGGAGTGTTGCTCCGAGCTTGCTACCCAGGGGCTGGTGTGGCAGGCATGTTTTTTGCCCAAAAAATCATTTAATGGTTACTTGACTAAACCTACAAATAATTATGAAATACAATGTATCCATTCGTAAAACCACACCAACATTAACTTTCTTTATCATGTACAGTCATGAAGGATAAGAAAGAGCAACAACTACAACATACAGAATGTAACTGTTAGCTTTATCTGTCTGCATCACGTTGGCATGTGGCACTCAGGGAGGCGCTGGTGACAAATAGAATACTAACCCTTGAAAATGTAATGTAGTGCAACTGTACACCTATGGCAGACAGGGGGCTAATGGGGAAAAAATTTAACTTTTTTTTTTTAACTACAAAATCAAAACAAATACAAATTGAAATGTCAATATTATTATACTGTTATTAAACAATTAAATAAACAAATGAGAAAAAAAAGAATACGTTTTTTTTTTTAAATAGATTTCAATTGCTGAAGTATTAGGAGAAGGGGACTATCGTGGAACAGGGATTTGGGAGGCAAGGAGTGGTGGAGGTGAAAAATGTAAAAAACGTTTATGATAAATTATAATAAACTGCTTATACAGTACATTTAGTAATAAGCATTGACCTACTAGACCTGAATAACACACAAAATGGCCAGCAGCCACATGGTCAAATAACAACCAGCAAGGAGGCATGGCCACCACAATAAAGAAGAACACATGCAGGCCAAAAGTACACTGGCTGCCTACACAAAATGGCCTCCACTGACATGGTCAAACAATAACCAGCAAGGAGGCATGGCCAGCACAACAAAGAAGAACACATGCAGGCCTAAAAGACACTGGTTGCCTACACAAAATGGCCACCAGCCACATGGTCAAATAACAACCAGCAAGGAGGCATGGCCACCACAACAAAGAAGAACATATGCAGGCCTAAAAGCACACTTTACACAAAATGGCAGCCAGACACATGGGCGAACAACAACCAGCAGGAAGGTATGACCACCCCAACAAAGAAGAACACATGAAGGACTACTGGCTGCCTACACAAAATGGCCATCAGCCATGTGGTCAAAAAACAAGCAGGATGAATAGAAAACAAAAAACCCATATAGGTATAGTACTATAATTGACTATACAAAAAGGGACCCTGGCCACATGGCATGGGGAACAAAGACATTGGCCTATAACAAACACTCTCACGGACTCGTCAGACAAAGAAGACATTGGTACAGGAGAAAAAACAGCATTGTCAGTATTCCAAAAACTAAAATGAAAGGGGCTAAAACATTTACAATAACAACACACATCATACAAAGGCATCAAGTACTATAACCCAACATTCACTGTTTGCAGAAAAAAAGGTGAAATACCGCCAAGCAACATTTTGTTATCTGTGATCCAATGCCATCCATGGTGTTTCAGTTCCACAGACACCACAAACAGTGTTTTCATCATACACCCATGAATGGTACTGGGCCTACAGCTGGAAGGCTTATTCCATTAGCAGGCTAAGCCACTTAACATTAGCATAGTGAATTTAATGAATATTGCAAATTTTCCTTTGTAGAACAAAAAATGCAAGTACAACTATAACTAGGCCCCAAATGCACGCCACCCACCAAAATAAATTTGAAAAATCAAATAGAAGTACAGAAAAATCCTGGTATCTGTATCAATAAACAAGTTGTACAACAACCCTAATACAAGGGTTTTTTAACTTACTTGTGAAATCTCAAATGCAACAAAGTCCTTAAATCCAGTGATATATCCAGGAGACAAAAAAAGTGATCCTTCTAGCTTGAAATCCAAGTGAAAAGTGACCAGGAGATAGACAAAGCAGTGGGAGGACCTGCTGGACAGGAACAGGAAGTTGGAGTCTCTGGGGCATTTCCTGTTGTTGGAAAAAAAAGTACTTCTCGCACAGCAATATCATCATGAATGGTCAATTAGAGAAGATTTTTCACTCAAAGTTGTATATTTTAGCTGCTTCAGCTTTGTCAGGTTGCAGCAGCAGTTGATCACGTTCACTCCCGCTCACCTACATCACAAAAGACATGCTTGAAGTTGCTGGTGCAGTGCTAACTCTTGCAAGTGGGTAAAAAATCTTGTTTGTGCTCGAGAGGGATCGGAAGTCTCTTGTCTCACTTATCAAGCATGCAAAATGACAGTAAGCATGAGACAACGTGGGAAAAACAGAAAACAACTCCGCTATGTTGCAGAGTGCGAGATCCATCACTAACTCCACATTCTCCACGGACCGCGGAGTTGCAGAATTCCTCAAACTCTGCAGTGGAGAGGTTTTTTTTGCCCAGGCCTACTGTGGACCCATTGGTAGCATTTAATGTAAGGGCCCGTGCGGGCATGTAGTAACATTTACTAGTGACTTACAAGTAATATAAGTATGACAATTAGATCAAGGTAAATTTTTTAAAAATTTGAAGGTGAGGGCACAAGCACTTTAGTACTGATTCACAGTGGTCAAGTGTACAAAGTCCTAAAGACAACAACAGAATTCAGCAAATAGCAGCAGTGAAAGCAAAATGTTTGGGGGAATACCTCTCAAAAGATATCAGGTCTAAATAAAGCAGTAAAATGTCATTGCCATGAAGGCTGTTAATGTAAAAGCTATGCAGAGAAATGCAAAATCAGAAATTATTTTAAGTACCAAGTGGGCAGCAAAATCAGAAGGATAATGGACAGCATCCCTAGTAGAACAGGAAAGACTTCTGGTGCACCCCAAAATCAAGGTTTTCTTTTTACAATATTTTTGCATTTAAAATTATAAGGTCTGCAGACTTGTTGTGGTGTTTAGCATTTCATCAGCAAATCAGAGCACATGAAAAATGACTGTTATATTAACTTAAAATCTAAGCACTATCCCACTACATGAATAATTATTCAGCACCCTCTATGCTAACGTAGCCCAGACATTCTTGAATAAAACTGAATACAAGAACAATAACTTGCTATATTAATCAATATGGGCACTATGAATCAACAGAAGGACCTTATAAATGTTGCTAATTGCGTCTGAATGTTCATCGGAGCAGAATAACAATAACAGTGGAAATAAACTAGTACACCTCAGCTTGACTGTGTGCTGCAGAAATTGTGAGGAAAGAAGTGGATGGAGGAGGGAGAGATTGAAAGAAGGGAATTAGTTTCAAAAGCAAAAGTACTATATCAGTGCATATTTGAATAATTGGGTGTGATAATGCACTTGGCACATTGTCAAATAATTAAAAAAATATAAAGGTATAAAAAAGTCTTCTACAACTTCTAGTACTTTATACTTGAAAGCTGACAGTCTGATGTTTTACAAAACAATAATAAAAGCATATAAGAACTTTTAGACAACCATCTTCATTCATTAAATTGCTCATTTGTTACTCAAATAATACTCACTCCTCACACACTAACATAGAATGCATTCACTAAAAAAGCACTTTAAAAGATTTGATTACACATCCTTTCACACCCACCTAAACATATATAGGTAAGATGAGTTATATAAGGGCACTCATAATTACCATTGAATGCTACAACCTACATACAGTAGGATGTCATCACTGAAAGCACTAAAGAAAGACGTTTATTGACCTCTGTAATTCTGACTCCTTATTACAAATCGGTTTTGGAAAATTAGTTTATCCTAGGGAAAAGAAGCAGAAATCATTTTTAAATAGCAAATGTGTATATGCAAATGTGCATGATGAAACCACACCCCTTAAGCTCGTTTGATGCAGTTGCATCTAACTTCAGAGGGACCTCTAGTAATGACTTGAAGAACTGCAGATTCATGAAAGAATTTTAGTGCTCTTGCAGCAGGCTTGAAAGGGACCTCTCTTCATCACAAGTCTTCCATGGTAATGAATACATTTACTGAACCTGCATTATTGATTCATCAGCATATACCAGCATTGGCATATTTAGTTATCCTGCAGAAAATAAACACAATTTATTAGAGGAGTAAAAATATATATATACTGTTTTATGTTGAAGAAAATCAGATGTCACTCTCCCAAATGTTTAACGTATAAACAAATCTGAAATTGTATTATATTAAACACACAATGATTTTTAGTAGTATACGTTCACAAAAGATAATCAAAAACACATGTATTATAAGACAATTCCCCCCTAGATAAGACAAGCGAATGTTTGAATTAAATACAAATAAGAATACCACACCAAACAGACAAACATACTAAACACGAACACGGGACAACATCTAAGACATCGGACTGACAAATAATGAAATCAATATATAGAGATACATAAAGACAATAATATAGATCAACCACAATCCAAATTATGAAATTATGTAAATAAACATTTGATATAACTCAACCAACAGAACTTTTTAATAATGAACAATTTCTATAATGGTTGTCGAAGAGTCCAAATAATATAGATGTCGAAAAGTTTTTTTAAAGGTTACTCAAAAGAGTAATGGATTCTCATCAACGCCCAAACTAGTCCGATGTCCATTCAAAATAAATATAGCATTTTTCAAAATTGCTCCAAATAAAGATAGATTTTCATCAGGGCCTAAAGATAGATTTTCATCAAGGCCAATATCACATTTTTCAAAATTGCTCCAAATGAAGATAGATTTTCATCAGGGCCGACGTGCGTTTCGGTGGACAAACCAATCAAAATGGTCCCAACATACTGGGACCACCTTCTTCAGGGCACCAAAAGGTACTTATACATCATTTCGCAATCTTGAATCTAGGCATGACAAAAAAAAAAAAAACTCAATTTAAAAATCATCATATCCATACAGGGGATTGGCAAGCCCATTACCATGACAGTGAGGGATCTAGGAAAAGAGCAGATAGCAAACTATAGCAAACACCAACCACAACCGTGAAAGTATAGAAAAAAACCAAAAGCACCATGCCTTGTGTAAACGCAAAAACGATAGCATTTCTGGACACATGGAAAACCTCCAGTCTAATAAAATAAATATATAATGAGGACTAGTCTCACTCCTACCTGATGGTAATATCACAAACAAGATACCTCCAAAATCCACTGTATGGGGTATGGCGGGGGCCAGTTAACTCTAGGAAAAACGGAATAAACTGCAGAGTAAGCCTTCAAAAAAATATCTGTAATTCAACACAGCTGAAGCAAATGGCAAAATCGAATCTGTCTATTGCATGAAAGGTGGGCAGTACTTACCTTCAAGCGAAATCGCTAAGGAGATAAAGTAATCTTCCTCTGCATCGTTTACCGTTATGGATCGGTCCTAACGCGGTCAACAGACAAGCCGTTCTTAAACTCAGACATGGGCACAGAATAGAAATAGAAAGGAGGACTAGACGCCCTCTTGCGAGTGCACACCGAATGGAATGGCAAGCAGCCATGTTAGAATAGTGGCATGTTGCTAGCAAATCCAAATAACGAGAGGTCAAAAAACTCCAATAAATAAGGAAATATATATTCAAAAATGAATAACAACGTAAATTACTCCAAAAATATATGTTCAAATCACTAGCCATACATTTAATAAATACAAAGCTATTAAAGAACAATCTAGAAAAAAGGAAAAAAAAGAAAAGAGAAACAACTTTATAGAAATGGAAAGCAAGTCATCCAAATTGGTGGCAACACCGGGTTTTGTTCACTCGCATAGAAATGCGGTCTAGTGGTACAACGACACATAAGCAAAAACGGGTCAAACAAAAGTTATACAAATTTGAAACTAATAGCAAAGGCAGAAGTGCATAGATCTAAAGAAAGAAGAGTTCATAGCCCACTGTAACCATAGTACATAGCTGATCTAAATTAAAGGGCATTGTGCCAAGGTATTTCCTCGCTAAGGCCTTTCTCAAAAGTCCATAGGCGGAAAATCCAAAATACCTCCCTCTTTTTTCTGATAGATTCCACGCATGTACCCCCTCCTGTCCAAATGTTTTCCAAAATGATCCATCTAATCTCATCAACCCTGTGGTTATGTGCAGTCCAATGGGAAACCAAAGGAGCATTAGATTTGCGTGTTCTAATTGCAGAGTTATGCTCACATAATCTAGTCCTGAACTCTCTTGCTGTATCATCCACATAACCAAGATTGCAAGGGCAGAGGATCAAATACACAACATTCTTGGATCTGCAATTCGTCATAGTTGTACAAACAATTGTCCTTTCATTATGAATAAACTTATCAGTTATAATGGCCTCATCACATGCGTTACAACTGCCGCATTTGAAATTCCCTTTAACAGGGTCTAGCCCTAGAACAGATCTTTGCACCGGATCATGGGTCTGCCTCACATGGGCCCTAACCAGGATGTTACGTACGTTTTTATTCCTCTTGAAGGCAAAGAGGAGCCTTTCTAACGGTGTAGAGTCCTCACTCGTGTTCAAGATGTGCCACTCAGCGTTAATGATTTGCCTAATTCTGTCATTCATGTTAGAGTGATGGACTACACAGACTAACTTCTCGATGTTTCCTTTCTTTTGGCCTTGTAGCAATGACTCACGATCAAAGTATTTTGCTCTTTTTAAAGAGTCCTTGATCACCCTGGGGGGTATCCTCTTTGTCTCAACTTCTCCGCTAGAACATCAGCATGCTTCAGAAAATCACCTATCTCAGTGCAATTTCTTCTGAGAAGTAAGAACTGGGAAAAAGGAATAGCCTGTCTTTGGTTTCTGGGAAGAAAACTATCGTAATGTAGCAAAGTGTTCCTAGCTGTAGGCTTAGTGAATAGAGACACATGAAGATATCTATTCACATGTTTAATATATATATCTAAGAACTCAACCTGATCTTGACTGCATTTCATAGTGAATTTAAGGTTAGTGTCACATAGGTTGAGCCACAATAGAAACTCATCCAGTTGCTCCTTTCCGCCTTTCCAAATGAAGAAAATATTGTCAATGTATCTATACCACATCGACACGTTTTCGAAAAAAGGGGCAATCTCATTGTATATATGGTTTTCGTCAAACTTGCCAATATATAGGTTCGCTACACTTGGAGCGCAAGCTGCGCCCATACTAACTCCCTTAATTTGATGGTATATGGTCCATTGAAGACAAAAAAATTGTTGTATAACACAATGTTCAGGCAGTCTAGAATGAAGTCATGAAGAGGATGTCATCCAGGGACAGTAAGATAAGACTTAACGCAGTCATGAGCTTGCTGCTGTGGAATATTCATATAAAGAGCCTCCAAATCCATAGTGAATAAAAATTCTTGTTCAGGATTGAACTCAAGACCCTCTACTTTAGAAATCAAATGGCCTGTATCACAAACATATGACGGAAGTTCTATGACTAAAGGTTTAAAAAACGTGCCAACATACTGAAATAAAGGTTCAATTGCAGACCCTATGGTTGAAACAATAGGTCGTAGGGGGAGATCCATCGTATTTTATGTACTTTAGGAAGTCCATAAATAATAGGTAACCTCGTATGTTCAGGTGTAAGAAAATCAAATTCCTTCTGACAAATAACGCCTTGTTGTAAGGCCATGCTACTGTTATTTTTGATTAATCTTTTGATACGTATCTCTGGATTACCAGCCATTACTTTGTAAAACTCTGGGCACTTAAGCACGTTGGACATCTTAACGATGTACTCATTAGTATCCAGAATAGCAATGCCTCTGCCCTTATCGCAAGGTTTTATTGTAATCTCGCTATTGCCTTTGAGGTGGCGTAAGGCAAGAGTCTCTTCCTTAGTAAGATTAAAGTCTGGCTTTGGAATATACTTCAAAAAATGATCAAATTTTCGCAACACCGATTTTTCAAAAATTGCTACTTCAGGACGTAAGGAATCCAAATTTGGAACAAAGGAGGACGGGGGTCTCAGACCTGATCTATTAGACTGTGGTACTGAGAGAGATGTCGAAAAAATATTTTTTCCGACAAATACGTCTCAAAAAAAGCATAAAGACTCCTCATAAACTCAAACCTGTTGATGTTGGTACTGGTAACAAATGACAAACCCTTTGATAATAGGCGCTCTGCTTCATAATCTAAGACAGTAGAACTTAGATTGAAAATGGGAATGTTGTCTAGTCCCTCCAGTATTGGTTGCGTCTGGTCTGTAGATAGTGTGGTGAGGAATCTATGTTCATCGGTCTGTTCCCTCAGTTCTGTCGAAACAGTGGCTTGAAATTGTGCCTTCCGCTCCCTAAAAAATTAGGATTGACCTGATAATGATCAGATTGAGTCCACCTATTACCAAAAGAGTCGAAATGGTGAGAACTACACTCACCTTCCGAATCTGATGCTTCCGAGAAAGTAACTATTTTCTTAGACGTTCAGTCCTGTTTTCCACTAGAGAATTGTGAAGATTGCTTATAGTATTGTTAAGACAAATAGGGATAAGTATTTTCTAAAGTAAAATACCTGATGTCCTTTCTAAGTTTGTCAGTCTTTCTGTTAATCAAAAACTGACTGAACGGCTCAAAGTCAATTTTGACCTCCTCAAGTTTCTTTTTTGCTTCTTCCACTGCAACAGACTGTTTAAGTTTATTCTCCAATTCCTCTATCTCTTTAAATAAGGCTGAAACAATTTCTCTCGCTGCTTCTATTATAAGTAGCATTCAATCCCTAGAGCACCTATTTGAGATCAATGACCATTTCTGTTGAAGCCACACTCCCTCAACTTTGTTGAAGCAGGTGAGTCTGACTCGAGAGGGACATTTAGTGACGCTTGAGTCATTGTAGCTTTCTGGCAGACTTGTCAAGCAGTTGCTTTTTGACTTGAGATGGACTCCTAGTTAGGTTTTGAAGGGCTTCAAGCTGCTGCTTGTGGCTCAAGAATGACATAGAGTAAGTACTTAAGGTCCTGTAGTTAATTGGAAGGCTGAGGTGATTGCCAATGGTTGTTACACTTCACATGATGTTCCTTTCATCAATGTAAACATTATGGGGGTCATTACGACCCTGGCGGAAGGCGGAGAACCAGCGGTAAGACCGCCAACAGGCTGGCGGTCTTACCTTGTGGAATTATGACTATGGCGGTTACCGCCATGGTCATCCGCCGGTTCTCTGTTCCACCCGCTAGGGCGGAGACGACCGCCGGGCTGGAGACCTGGCGACCCGCCGGCAGTATTTTGACCCGGCTTACCGCCGTGGATTTCCAGCGGTTTGAACCGCCATGAAATCCATGGCGGTAAGCACTATCAGTGCCAGGGAATTCGTTCCCTGGCACTGATAGGGATCTCCCCCACCCCTCACCCCCACCCCGACTCCCTCCCCTACACCCCCCACCACCCCTGCCACCCCCCAAAGGTGGCAGGGCCCCCCTCCCCACCCGACCCCTAACATCACATAACACACCCGACAGGCATGCAGGCACTACCAACACACACACGCACACACACCGACATACATGCCAACATCCACACACACAGTCAGACACGCACACCCACATTCAAACATACATGCACACATCCATACAGACATACCCACAGACATACATGCACTCATTCCCAAACACGCATCACCCCCACAAGCATACACGCACTCACACACCCCCTCACACACCCCCGCTACATACTCAGACACACACCCCCATGCACGCACACAACAATTGTTCTCTTACTCTCTCCTGATACATTTCCCAATTGAGTGTTGCATCGATTAGCGTACGGGGACATACAGCCCTTTTTGGGACAAATATTAAATTGCAGTCTATTTATACATTCGTTCTACCCTGGTGCTTGTTTTGTAAGATTCAGCAGTGCATCTGTCTTATTATCAGAAATAGGACAAATATCAGAACGATTCCTAGCTTAAACTGGGATTTTGTATCTCAGCCTGCTGTGTTTAAATAATGGAGAGGTCTGCTGGGGTGGAGGGTGTGACTGGGAATAAGGAATATACAACACCTGCATTGGTGTTTTAACCACGTATTTCACATAGATTGCTGAAAGCACTGCTTAGTTTGTTTTTGTTATCCAGGGCCCTGTAAAGTGCAAATAATTATGCAAGTTGATTTAAACCGAGTCGGACCGATGAGCAAGATTTAAAGTAGAACAAACTGTGCCTGGAGCTGCAGCCCAGGTACTGAATTCATAGTTCTCAGCACAAGGGGAAACTATTCCACAGGACTACAATATCAAAAGATAATCCAACTCATTACCAATGGAAATAAAACCCAATATATTTATGAAACTCTGTTACATTAAATGCAACACTCACCAGAACTTTCAAAGTACACACAAGTTTCTCAGTTGCATAAGCATTGTATATGTGAGAATTCATTCATTGCAACTTTCTTAAAGGTAGGTAGCAAGGGGCATATTTATACTATGTTTATGCCGAATTAGCTTCATTTTTTTAATGCAAATTCGGCACAAACTTAATTCCATATTTATATTTTACCTCCAGACACGTCTAGCATCAAAATATTGGAGGTAGCACCATTCTTTGGATGTGTGCACCTACCTTGGGTCAATGAAATGCTTGCTTTGCACCATTATTTAACACCTGGGTCAGACCATGAGTTGGGGGACCTGTGGACTCATTTCCATGGTGAAAGACCATGGAATGGGCCCACAGGTGCCCACCCTAAACCCCAGAAACACCCCCACCAACACCAGAGGGACACCAAAGGATGGGGCACCCCATCCCAGGTAAGTAGGGTAAGTATAGTTAAGTATTTTTTTAAAAAAGTAAGTGCTATTGGGGGCCCTAATACGGGTCCCCCTGCATGGCACTGGGTGCAATGCTCTTGGCCAGGGGACTCTGGTCCCCTGTGCTGGCCATCAGGGTGGTGGGCATGACTCCTGTCTTTTTTAAGACAGGAGTCATCTGTATGGATGGTTTTGCATCAGGAAATGACGCTAGGCTGGTTAGTGGCATGTTTTATGCCTCTAACCAGCCTAGCCTCATTTTTTGAGGCAAAGCCCCCTTCCCCGTACCGCCACCCATACCCTGCTAACGTCATTTTTTCTGACGGTAGCCCACCCTGTACGCCTGCTTGCGGCATTCCATAAATTTGGCGCCCGGCTGACGCTTTGGATTGGCGCAAGCCGGTGCTACACTTTTTGCCGAAAAACTGCGCAAACGCAGCTTTGCGACAAAAAGTATAAATATGTCCCCAAGTCAAAATCAACTTCTTTCCTTCAGTCACTAAGATTTTTTTTCTTTTACTTATGCTACCGCCATCTCAAATGAGGTAAAATAATGTGCTGTACACATTCTCTGCTTTTCCTCCGCACAGGGCCGCATTTTGAGCACACTAACTGCACCTTTTCTTTGCCAGTGATATCATTGTTAACATGTGAAGAAAACGGCGAATCGCGACCACATTTTTTCTCATAGTCCTCATGAAACCACACTTTCTACAAATTCAAATGAGTATCAGTAGAAAGCTGCATGTGTTACTGCATTCCAGGTGTGCTACCGATGAGATTTGGGAATTGCATTAAATCATAAATCTGCATCCGCATGAAATAGTTTGTCTACCTGTGCAGATTTACGATTCTCACTGAGAATCAGGTCCTTTGTACTGGTTCTGTTACAAGTCTCAGATGCTGCTATTTGCCTGGTGCCCATTATATTCGAAGGGCAATTTGGAATTTGGGCACATGGATGTATTCATTGGAAAAATTGTAGCTGGTATCAGTATTTCTTCTTCAAGTACACTCAATCTTCTGTGTACCTGTGCTCTAGTATTTATGTAGCGGAGCTCCCTTTGGTAAGCAATAGCCCACAGTTCAAGACATGTCTGCTGGTTAATGATGGTGAAGAGGAGAGGCCATGAGTAAGGATCTGGGGATGTGGCAACCATGGTTTTCTTTTAGGTGATGGATGAGGTGTTCCCAGGGGAGATGAGTTTTCAGTTCCTTTTCTGGAAAGGACAAGTGAGTAACTTGCAAAGCCTTATTTCCTGGTCCTTTTGCACATTCTGATTTCCAGTGTGGAGATGGCATGTAATTTTGTAATGTGTTAGCCTCCACAATGTGTGATATTGGTTGTAAGTGCCATGTAAGGCAAACAGGATGGTTTGTAGATGACTCATGCTGTCAATAAGAAGCTAGTTTACATCCAGGAAGAATTCAATTGTGATCACTTGGTACAAAGCTAAACATTGGGTTTGAACAGAAACCACTTTACTGCTTGACGTGGTGTTTCCACTGATGTAATACATTGTAAAGGTTTGCAGATACCATGAAGCATCACTTGGGAATAACAAATATCTCATGGTTTCTCCATGATCAACCATAAATGTACAGGTTTGGCACAGATTTAGGGATATCTATTGGAGGGTATGATTTGGTCTCTTTCTTCAACCCCAAGTCAATGAAGTGACAAAAATCAGGCTTATATTTATGTGCAATCGGTGTAGGGCAGTGCTGCAAGTCTTCTTGCTGCACTGCCCAACGCAAATGTGAAAGGGCGTATGAAATATGGAGCATTCCTGCCCTTTTCACCCGTGCTGGCGCACAGTTTGCTGTCTAGCACGAACACAGGCACCCTTGCATGATGGGGCAAGGGTTTCTGCACTGCATGCAGGATTGCTATTGTACAGGAAGGGACATTTTCCAGCACAAAAGCAGTCCTGAGAGGCATTTCCCTCTTTCTATATGTGCTGCTGAATGCAGCACACATGGAAAGAGGAAAAAACAAGGAGAAATAAAAATATCTCTCCTTGTTACCCCACCCCTGGGAGGAGGAAGGTTTGAGCTTTGCCCCAGGTTTACATCATTAAGTACATCTGGGGAGCATCAAAATCCATGAGAGTGACGAGGGAAAACCCACCTCATCACCCATTGAATGATCCCCTGGTGCAGAGTAAAACAACGCAGAGACTTGTGCTGCTTTTCTGTCCTCCATAGCTATGAGGCCATGAAAAGGTACTCAAAGTGGCTTTGAGTGGCCTCAAAGATATGATTGAGAGACCTGCACCGCCAGAGTGTTAAAAAAATGATGCTCCAGCAGTGCAAGCTTCTCACAAAAGTACCCCTTAGTTTGTAGCACTTCCTACTCCTGCATCAGATTCACCCTTTCCTGCCTACCTACCAGGCATAATTTCTTGCCAGAGGAGGTGTGCACATTCTGAAGCATGTGCACATGTATAAATTACATGGTGTTCGTAGGAGATTTGGTTAGTAGTTGTGGGGCTATATGGCAACAATTCAACAAACTGAGGTAGTTGGCGGCATCAGAAGAATCATCGGAATCCTCTGCAGTGCAGTGGGCACACATCACGAGACCCTAAGCACAAGGATGTTGGCACTAACTGCATGCCAGAGACAGAAAGGAACACATTTTGCTGAATGCAGAACATCCACTGGAATCTTAATCGTTGACAGAGAATGATGACATTAAACAAAAGAAGAGGGGAAAATCTCACTCCTCCCTGAAAGAGAAAGATAGATCTGCACTTGCATCTTCCCTTAGAGACTTCGGGCAAGATGTACCAAAGGATTTTACCCATTCTGTGTCTATGGGAAAAAGCTTTCGTACATATGGCCCTTCATCTCAGAGCCAACAACTGTATTTTAGAAATACTACCCGCAAAGTAGCATTGGTAAACTGCAGTTCCTGTTGACATTTACTGTTTACATTGATGCTCAAAGGGTTCTATAATCAAGGGCCCTTTAGTTTGTAGCTTATTGTTAACCTTGAAGCCCTAAATGCAGGAAACAGCTCTGAGATATATTTTTCTTCAAGACTAGACTATTGCTATTAGAGTAGGATCAGGGCTGGTTAGCAAAGGTTTGGTCCCTGTCTGAAGAGGCCTAGGGAGCAAATACATTTTGGATTGGAATGTCACAATTAGACTTTTCTAGTGGTTCAGAATAATTCAAGAATTCCACAAATTACATTTTTTTTTTTTCTTAAAGGTTCTCTCTTCCAGCGATTACAAACAGGTATGTTTCACTCCATGCAGAGTATTCAGGGCACAACATGTTTTGGGCAAGTGCTTCAGAAAATCTAGGTCTAAATGAGCTTGATATGCCACAGTTAGAAACAATTGTTAGCAAAGCTGATTGGTCTCGGTATTAATAGTTCGACCTATTGTTTTTAACTGTTATACACCAACACCCATGAGGGACACTGGCCAACAACTAAGGACTACCACAAGACCAACACAAAAATACCCATTAACCCACATAAATTGTGTGGAGCGTGCAGCACTTACATTATTCATGGTGGTTTCTAATGTGATGTGTTAGTGATCCAAAAAATTTGAATGGAAAAAATGAGGATGTTATAACCATTCTAAAGGTCAGTCATTCAAGCATCTCTCATTTCTGCCTCTGTAGGTGGTAATTCGGTCGTAACTTTCGTTGATTTTAGGCATAGCTTCCTTCATTGTACTAGATGTGCCTGAATCACTGAATATCATCTTCAGGCAGCATCTTGTGATCCCATGATGGTACAGCTAGGCTTTCATCCATTTTCACAACAGAGAGTTCCCTCCAGCTTCATACACCCATACCCCACAGCTTGTTTGTGTAATATATGTGGGGTCTTAACCTATTCTAATTTTGTTCCAGAGAAACCACAGGGCAATAGGATATCAGACGCATAAATAAAACAAATGTTGTTTTAAAAATTAAAAAAACATGATAATAAAACAGTATGTGTGTGTGTGTGTTTGTGTGGCGTCTAGTATGGATTTTGTACTGGAAGGATACTCTCCCCGAACAAAATCCATATCCTTAGATGAAACGTAAAACATTTCACACATTGGATGCTTGGTGGAATGTGCAGTCTTACCCTAAGAGATGGATTTATGAAAACTTTGCCCCTTAACAAAGTCATGCAAGGTGATGATAAGCTTTGCAAAGTCTTGATAAAGTATTTACTTTCCAGCTCAAACGGTATTTAGTGCTAGAAAGTTAGCCTCAATGTAGCATAAATAGCACTTTGTGCTACTTGATGTCAAATAAGTATCACAAAGGTGGGACTTCCGCATTCCAAAGGTACCCCCCAAGGATTTTGATGTAAAGCCAGTCCTACAAAGATTATTAGACTTGGCTTTGTATAAAAAAATAAGCTTCCTTGAGACAGGTGTTGGACCCGGCCCTTTTTGCAGAGTCATCCAAAAACTTTTTGCCTCCTTCCTCCTATTTTTTCTGACCTCTTGCTGTTGGCTCTAGGACTCTGAGCACTTTATCACTGCTGATGAGTGCTAAAGTGCAGGTGCTCTCTCTTTCAAAGTTGGTATGATTGACTTATCCCTAATTGGCATATTTAATTTACCTGTAAGTCCCTTATACAGTGTTATCCCTATATCCAGGGCCTGTAAATTGAATGCTACTTGTGGCCCTGCAGCGCTGCTTGCGCCACCCACAGAAATAGCCTTTCAAACCTGTCTCAGGGCTGCTAGTGAAGGGCCTTAGTGTGCAGTTTTCTTCCACAGGGACCAGGCATCTAAATTTACTTGCCAGGGCCAGAACCCCCCTTTTACTACATGTGAGTCACCCCTAAGGTAGGCCCTAGCTAGCCCTTCGGGCAGTATGCTATTTTTGTAGAAGGCAGGACATGTGTCTGGTTGTGTGCCCTGTCCTGGTAGTGACAAGCAGCCTATTTGGTTCCTCACTGCTGTGAGCACTGCCTTCTCATAGGATTGCACTGGATATGCCCTGCCTTATGTCTAGGGGGTATTGTCTGATTTCTGAGGGGTAGCATAGGCATGCTTGGTATGGTTGTAATTGTAGTGCGAAATGCTGCTTACTAGTGTAGGTGGATTTGTTATTACCATTATAGAAATGCCACTTCTGGAAAGTGAGCATTTCTCTGTGCTCATGACTCTGGTGTTTTGCAGCTTAACTCCAATCCACGTCTCGGCAGAGTGACATCTGGGCTTTGTGCATACTTTTCAGAAAGCCTGTACACATGGAGGGTGGAGGTGTCACGGAGGTGCATCTGCATATTGAATGGTCTTCCTGGGCTAAGGGAAAGGGTGGCGGGGAACACCTGCATTTGTAAAGGCTATGCCCTGGCCTCACACAAAGGGCTTGTTTACCCCAACTGATGTCTGGAGCTTGTCCTGGAGGAGAGATGGAACACTACTGGAACTAGTTGGAACTGGTTGAAACCACCTCTCCTCCTCTTTGTTAACACTGTGCAAAACTGAGTATAAGTACAGGGAATTTTCCCCATGTAAAAGAGACACCTGTGCACAAGAAACATCTTAAGGATATGGACACAGAATGCTGCTGGAGGGACTCACCAGGAACCTCCTTGGACTGCTGCTGCTGCAGTGCTGACCTGTGACCTGCTGGGTCACTAGAGAAACTGCCACTAATTGTACTCCTTGTGCTGGCCTGCCTTGGGCCCTACCGCCTGTGCTCCCCATTGTATCTACCTGGGGCTGGGTGCTATTGCCCCTGCCCTCTACCTCTGCGTGCCTGGCAGCACAAAGGAGTGCTTTGCCTCTATTGCAGAGTGCTTAAGGGGCGCTTTGCCAGTTAGGCTCCTAGCTCCTGGAGGGTACCTTTTCTTTATATACTGAGCGCATTGAGATTGCTTGTTCCTGCATTTGTTAGCGCCTTGAGAGCACTTTGGGAAATCCTGCTGCCAGGGAGATCACTGCTGTGACCCGGTCATTCATTGTTTCAAAGCACATCAGAAGCGCGATGTGCCGGTGCCCCCGCTGCATGAAGAAACGAAGCATGGAGCGAGCGCACTGCTAGTGGTGCCTCTAGGGTGACAAACACTATGGAGAATCCCCCCAGGCACCAACCGGCCCTGACTGTTGTCAGGATTCACCACTCGGGTCCAGTAGGCTGATCACACACTCGCACACCGGGCGCGGGCGAGTGGACAGCAGCAGCCCCAGGAGGGAGTGTGACCTCTTCGAAGGCCCCCTCTGGATTCCAGGGCCACCCAGAGAGCAGGAAGTTTCAATCTTGGCCTGTTTTCTTCAGTTGGGCTCCCCTGTCCCCACGAGGGCAGGTCGTGGCCCTGGGGATCCCTGGGGATAATTTGCACCCGGATTCGGTATTCGCCCTAGGAGGGGCCTCCATAAAAGAAAGGAGTCAGTCTCTTATCATCAGACGGCCTCCATTTTGGCATGTGAGGAGCGCTGGGGGCCCCCTTGCCTCGGGTATGGGTGCACTTGCACTAGAGGATTGGTGCGGTACATTACCTAACCTTGGTGGTGTTACAGGCTATGATGTTAATATGGTTTTGCTGATGCACCACATACTTTCTAATGATGTTCCTGTTATGGGAAGTGGTGATAATGTGGTTTTGCAGATGCACCATATATTGTCTAATGTTCCTTTTATGGGCATTTATGCTGTTGTGTTTTGCATTACTTGCCATGTGATCTCTAACGTTCGATTGTTCCTGTTTTGGGCATTTATGAGAGTATGTTCACTAGGGCAAGTGCATTTTTAGTAACATGTTTACTGTGACGTTATGCCTTTCTGGTGACGTGTTTTTACCATGATATGTGTATTATTGGAGTAATGTTTTCCTGACTACTGTTTAGGTGGCAGAATAATATGTAATGTGTGTGTTATATGTGACTACTGCTGTTTTATACAGAGTAACAGTACTGTGTAATGTTCTGACAACTGCTTGTTTAGCGTGGTATTACTGACATGTTGTGTTTGGTCTAATGATGTTGTGTACAATACAGTTTATTTTTATCTAACTTGGTATTGTGTTTACTTTGTGGTGGGGATAGTGCGTCATGTGTGTTCTGTGTGTTGTGCAAACACTTTACTCATTGCCTCTAGGATAGGCCTGACTGCTTGTGCCAAGCTACAAGGGGATGAGCAGGGGTTATCTTGGGTGTGTAACTCCCTCGCTCTGACTAGACTGAGTGGGTTCTGCCAGGCTTAGGTGTATACCCTAGCCATTAGAAACCCCATTTCTAACAACAGGTGTTTATTTATTTTTCCTAACATTCCAAACATTGCACTGCCTTGGGTGTGTGCTCCAGTTTACTGCAGGCATTCAATGTGTAAAATGTTTTATGCTACAAGCACACTGGATAAGGCTGAAACTACTCCAATTTTATTATGCTTCAACAGACTTTGGAGCACATTGGCAATGGAGAGGATGTCCTACTTAATGACTATTAAATATAAGGGTTTGCAATCGACTTGGTCTACAAATATAACATATCTATCCAAAGGTGTCCCTTTACTGTCCTGTCCATCACATATATAAGCCCTGGACCTCTTTCATTTGTAGAAGTACAATATTTTGCTTTAATCTAATAGGATGGTGCTATGCATGCAAATTAAGCATATAACTCATCCCAAACAGGATAGCACTTATTTCAAGATGCTTAATGTATACGATTCTTTTGTGCCTTATAAGTGGATTGATTTGGACTTTGTGTGTGGTGAGGGAATGGATGGGATATTTTTCATTTTATGATGCTTGGATCCAGAACTGAAATGCAAGATGTACAATACTACTAGCACCAAATCTGTCTCTAGTGAACTACAACTATGTTCTGTTATTATATTTTCAAACATCCAATAAAAATGGCTTGATAGATAATGTTTGTCTAACACACAGGATTTTGTGCTTGAAAGAAAGGCTAGTACAAAACCTATGCTTGACATAGCATGTGGCGCTAGGCAACCGGTTTGTGGTCCAGCGCAGGGGAAGACAACATCAGCATGTCATATTTAGTAAATATGGCTCTGCACTGCTCTCTCCCCTAGCGCAATACAGCACATTAAATTTGGTTGTTGAGTTACACCATTTTAAAATAAATATTCCCCTACAATTCACCAAAATGACAGGTTTATAGAAATAAAAATGACTGACCATTTCATCTTGAGTATTCCTTCTTGTCACATCACAGTGCAAATATACTATAATATATATATTTTTTTTAGTGCAGCATTCTCCAAGGATTTTGGAACTTGGCCTAGTCGGGAAGCAGATTCTCACAGAAAAGTGCTATGAGAACGTCCAAATGTTCTTTAGAAATGGTGCTAACCTAACAAATGACCTCAGCAAACAATCAGGCGTGCTATACCTGTTTTGAATGTGTAGCTGACACCAGGCCTTTTGTGATCAGCAGAAAAAAACGTCCAGTACTGTCAGAGGGGCTTAGGCCCACATGTGTAGAAATTGAGTTCTTCTATGAAAAGAGTGCTTGTGCTGAACTTTTTGACTTGTGGGAAAGTGTATGGTCAATACAATAAGACTGGGGGCCTCATTACGATCTTGGCAGGTGGGATACTCCATCACAAACGTCACTGATATCCTGTCTGCCGTATCACAAGTTCCATTACATCCTATGTATCCCATCCGGCAAGATCGTAATCAGGCCCTAAATTGATTATGGTAGCAAGCTAATGATCAAGGCTGTAAGACTGACCTTTATGTTATGAAATGTTATGAGAAAGGCAGTAAACTTGTCATAATTATTGTGGAAACGTATGTTTAAGTCAATAAACATTGAAGGGTAGATTATTCTTACTCTGTGTTAAAGTAAACAGTGAGGTATTTTGTTACATGGAGTCTCACAGAGCGCCATAGTAGGAAAGGATTTTGGTGTTCGTTATCCCTCTGACAAACTCTGGGATGGGATATTTACATGGGAACCATTCTTAGTAGGCCTTCCTAGAAGAGATAGTATTTTGTTTTGCTGACTGTAATTTTGTATACATTTGTCATTTCTTGGTTGCTTTATGAGAAACGTTATGCTCAATACAGAGTCCTGAGCTGGTTATGGTGACAAGTCAATGCTAAAGACTACAGGCCAGATTGGATGATGAAAAATTATGAGAAAGGCAATAGGCCTGGCTTACTTATTATGAAAATAATTTATTAAATGCAATATGCCTTTAACAGTGGATTGTGTCTGTTACAGGTTGTAGAGAGATATTTTCAGTACTCAAGAGGAGTTTGGGAGTTTGAGACTTGTTGTTTGAAGATCATGGGCCAGATGTAGGAATGAAAACATTTGCGAGTCGGAAATTGCGAGTCATTGCGACTCGCAATTTCTGACTCGCAAAATGGGATCCAACAAAAAAAAGGGACATCAATTTGCGACTCGCAAATGATGTCGCACCACAGATTGCGAGTCCGCTGTTAGCGAGGTCACCTTTTGCGACCTTGCTAAGAACAAACTCGCAATTTGCGAGTTGGGTATCGCAAATTTCGACTGTGCCGCAAATTGCATGCAGGTACAGCAAAACAGTTGGAAAAACACTTCCTGGCTCTTGCTGATGACATCAGAGCCAGGAAGACATCAAATACACCTGGGAGGAGGGAGGACCACACCATTTTCAAACTGCTGAGCAACTACCTGGAGGAACAGCTGCAACCATGGAAGACACAGGCAGTGCAGGAAGGAAGAGGAAATTGAAATTCTCTGAGAAGAAACTTGAGGTGCTGACAGAGGAATGCTGCCAGCACCATGACCAGCTTTTTGGAAAGGCATCCCTGAGTGTCCCAGACACTGAAAAGAGGAGGATCTGGCAGGACATCCAGGAGAGGATCAATGCCATAGAGGTGAGCCACGGAAGCATCGAAGAAATTAAAAAACAGTGGTATGACCAGCGCTCCAGGACAAAGGAGAGGGTGGCAGAGTGCCTCAGGGAGATGAGGGGCACAGGAGGAGGCCCATCCACCATCCCACCACCCACAGCCATGGAGGAATTGGTTGAGCAGACCCTGGAGCCTGAGGCAGTGTCAGGAATGGGAGCACTGGACACGTCAGCACAAGGGACATCAAAAAGTGAGTACCATGAAACATGCATGTACACCTATAAATGCTATACCTGCACTCACCCAGTACACAGCAGCATGCACAACCAGACTAGCTCCATTCCAGAGTAGCAACCACCAGAATGGTGTATTATGGGCAATGTAGTACAGTAGGCAGCATATAGGCAAATGTTTATTAGGAGGCATACAACAGATGTTAGATACTGACAGTGTGATCCCTATGTCCCACAGGTCTCCCACAAGACACCCCACCAGCCACACCATCCAGGGTGAAGACAGCAGGCCACAGGCAGGGCAGGAGGCTGCAGCAGCCAATACAGGGCCCAACACTACACCACCACAGTTCCCTCCAGATGAAAAAGTGGACCAGGAGGAGGTGTTAGGCCCAAACACTGCAGGACTCATGAGGTTAATGTGTCCTCATTGAGGGTGGACCTGTGCAGCCCCTTACCAACAGTTCAGTTCTTTAGTTATTAGGTTCACTTATTAAAATGTTTTGTTTGATCCACTTCACAACTGGGCTCTTTGTGTGTGACATTAGTGTGTGTGGTGACAGTTACCATCTATCATCCAAAGTATTGGTTTGCAATGTGGTCCCGTATCTGTCTGCCTTGATTTGCAATGCTTCTATCCCTAGGCTGGCGATGTGGTAGCTCTTGTTCATCATCCTCCGAATCTGGGTCTTCAGGGGTGAGATGTAGCCCACGTCTGGTGGCAATGTTGTGCAGTATAGCGCATGCACCAACTATCTTGAAAGGTGTTTTTGGGGCATACTGGAGCGCACGTCCACTTCTGTGGAGGCATCGGAATCTTGCCTTTAACAGTCCAAAGGTCCTCTCTATGACATTTCTGGTCTGCCTATGTGCACTGTTATATTGCCTCTCATTCTCATTGCTGGGTGTTAGGTACGGGGTAAGTATCCATGGTCGTAGCACATATGCACTGTCACCTGTTTGGCAAAAATTAACAATGTTAGCAGGGCATGGATGGTTTCTACAGTGACCTGTGTGTATGGCTTCAGGGTGTAGTCAGCAATACCTAATAGATATCCGTCTCCAAACTCCCCACGTTCTAGGCGTTGGTGTATCCCACTGTGCTTAAAAATGTAAGAATCATGTGTACTCCCTGGAAATTTGGCTACCATGTCAGTGATGGCATAATGGACATCACATACCACCTGGATGTTCAGTGAGTGGGTACACTTCCGATTGCGGTACAGATATTCAAGATTTGCAGGAGGGCTTATTTGTATATGTGTCCCGTCTACACACCCTATTACATGTGGGAAGTTGGCAATTCTGTAGAATTCCAACTTGGTGCTGTTGATTTCTGCCTCATTCCTGGGTAGGTATATGTATCTGGACATGTGTGTGAGTATGGCATCTAGGAAACATCTGAAGAACCGTGAGAGTGCACTTTGGGATACCCCACCTGCCACAGCAATGACCCCCTGATAGCTACCCGAGGCCAAGAGGTGCAGTGAGCATAGCACTTGCACTGCTGAGTCTGTATTTGTCATAAATCTCCTCCTCAGTTTGTTGGAAAAGTGTCTGCCTGGTTCTGTATATCCTCTCCTGCCGCTGGCTCCTCCTCTGCCGTGCGGCGTGGACTCTCCTCCTCCTTGCTATCACATATATTTCAGCCATTTTGAGTAACCCAGATGCCTTCTGGCTCTCCTTTTACACTTTGGTTCTGGTTACCACCTGCTCTGACCTAGTGGTAATTTGGGGGTGCAAAATGGGCTTTTTGCGACTAGTCGCAATTTGCGACTGGCTTTTTCATATGGTTTGCGACTCGCAAATTGCGTCTACCTATTTGCGGGTCGCACAATGGGGTCGCACTTTTTGCGAGTCGGTAATGGCTCACATCGCAATTTGCACTACGGAAATGGGATTTCTTCATCCCATTTCCGATTTTGCTGGGTCGCAAATTGCGATTCGGGCCATTTGCGACTCGCAAATTTTTGCTACATCTGGCCCCATGTGAGGCATTGTCCATTAACGTTGTGGAGGGCAGACAGTTGGAGACTGGGGTGCTGTGACTAACAACAGACTAAGGGGGTCATTCCAACCCTGGCGGTCGGTGTTAAAGCGGCGGCCAACCCACCAACAGGCAGGCGGTAAATAAAAAGGAATTCTGACCCTGGCGGGAACCGCCAACACAGGCCGCCACTTTAACACTCCGACCGCCACGGCGGGGCAAACAAACAGCGCGGCGGTCACCGCCAACAGACAGTCGGCAGACAATGTACCGCCCACCCTATCACGACCCACCAATCCGCCACCTTTTCCGGGGCGGGAGCCCCGCCGATAAAAACACGGCGGAAACAGACCACGAACGTGAAAACGCTCACCTCTATACACTCCACAAGGAATCTGGACAGCATGGAACCCGAATTAAATATCCTACCAGCGATTGTCTACCTGCTCCTCTACCAGGAGCACGAACGCCGCCGCAGGAGACAACGGTGAGTACTGCACCTACGACACAGGGGAGGGGGGAGGAGAAAAGATTACGGGCACACACATACGCGACACCCCCCCCGAAATCCCCACACACCAATGCAGAGCAACAAGTCAGAGTTACACCCCCAAACCCCCCGGAATAATTCAAAGACAAAATAAAATGATCATCAAAATAGAAGTATATTAAAGCATATTTGAACTTAAGTGAAATATGAAATTTGTAAAATAAATAAATCACAACATGAACAATGTATACATAGTCCAAAAGTCCGGCACATATTGGCTACATGCCATTGTTCATGGGCCAATGTGCATAAACACATGGGCAAAGCCCACACACGAGACCCGATTCCATTGGAGAGAACACTGCTGGGGCATCAGATAATAAAACCACAGGCACCTCAGGGGGAAGGGAAGGGAGGGCACCTCAGCCACATGAGTCCACGACGCCAGATCCACGAGGGGCCTCCATGCCCACTGTACCATCCTGGGGAGTGCAAAGCCACAGTCTCTCAAGTCTCTACAGTGGGTGGATTGCCCACTGTACCATCCTGGGGAGTGCAAAGCCACAGTCCATCAGGTGGATTACAGACTCCACTGGTTATGGAGGAGGCATGGTGCCCAGAGTGCTTCGTGAAGCCCTGCCCGACACAGATCCGGCCCTGCCAATGGCCAGCGGTGCTTGACAGGAAGGGCCCAGCGGAGCGGTGCTTGACAGGAAGGGCCCAGCGGAGCGGTGCTTGAGATGAAGGGCCCAGCGGAGCGGTGCTTGACAGGAAGGGCCCAGTGGAGCGGTGCTTGACAGGAAGGGCCCAGCGGAGCGGTGCTTGACAGGAAGGGCCCAGCGGAGCGGTGCTTGACAGGAAGGGCCCAGCGGAGCAGTGCTTGAGATGAAGGGCCCAGCGGAGCGGTGCGTGACAGGAAGGGCCCAGCGGAGCGGTGCTTGACAGGAAGGGCCAAGCGGAGCAGTGCTTGACAGGAAGGGCCTAGCGGAGCGGTGCTTGAGATGAAGGGCCCAGCGGAGCGGTGCTTGACAGGAAGGGCCCAGCGGAGCGGTGCTTGAGATAAAGGGCCCAGCGGAGCGGTGCTTGACAGGAAGGGCCCAGCGGAGCAGTGCTTGAGATGAAGGGCTCAGCGGAGCAGTGCAGAGACGGCAGGGCCCTGTTCAGCGGTGCTTCTCTTGGCGGGCCCTGTTCAGCGGTGCTTCTCACGGCGGGGCCCTGTTCAGCGGTGCTTCTCACGGCGGGCCTTGTTCAGCGGTGCTTCTCACGGCGGGGCCCTGTTCAGCGGTGCTTCTCACGGCGGGGCCCTGTTCAGCGGTGCTTGTCTTGTGTTCCTAGGGAACCAGATCTGGGCAATTATTCCCGCTCAGTCGCCATCCGACCTATCGCTTGCGGGGCCCTCCTGTGCTGGACTCCTGGGCCCGTGGGTGTCCTCCGTCACACCCCAAATGGGGCTGGTGGGGCCCTCCTGGGCAGCTCGCCTGCTGCCAGACTTGTCCGCCCTGCTGCCCTTGCCCCCCTTGGCCGAATCTCTGGGGCCCTTGCCTCCCTTTGTGGATGGGCCAGGTGACGGTGCAAGGGTGGTGTCCTTGGGGGCAGCCGTCTCAGGCCTTTCGCGCCGGCCCTTCCCTTTCTTGGTTCTTTTCCCAGGGGGTGGGCTGGCTGTCCCCTTGCTGCTGGCCGATGTTCCTGCCCTAGGAGCTGGTGGACTCCAATAGCCCTGAACGATGGTCCTAGTAGGTGCAGGGCTTGTGGTGGCTGAGGTGCTGTTTGGACTCTTACGAGATGGAGGGGGTGGGTCAGGTGATGCAAAGAGGTTAATTTTGGAGAGGAACAACTTTTTAGGAGCAATGGGAAGGGTAGGTGCAGTGGGTATGGGAGTGGAGGAAGAGGATGTGGTTGTAGGAGAGTCAAGTGTGCTGTCTTTGGGTGCAGGTGCTTGTGCTGGAGGCTGTGGTGAGGTGGATGGCTGTTGGGTGGGTGGTTGCCGGCGTTTGTGTGGCTTGCAAGAGGGAGTGACAGACACACTGGGAGAGGACACAGGGGACGTGTAAATGGCAGTGGGGGTGGTGACTGCACGTGTGCGGACTGTTCTGGTGGGTGTGCTGGTGATGGACGTACTGGCTGATGGTGGTGTGCATGCAGGTGTGAGTGGAGACGTCACAGGGAGGGAGGAGGGAGACGAGGAGGAGGGGGACACAGAGGAGGCAGTGGCTGTTGGCATGTCTGCATGTGGATGTTGCTTGGGTGAATGCTTGTGTGATCTGTGGTGCTTATGTCTGGATGAGCTGCCCTTGGGTGTTGAGGTGTGTGCAGGCTGGTCTGTAGGTGTGTCTGGGATAGGCAGAGGAACAGGGGAGTGGGACTGGGTTGAGGAAGTTGGCGGGGGGAGGCTAGAGACAGGGACAATTGCTGCCGTCAGTGCTGAGGCCAGAGCGTTGAACGATCGCTGATGGGCAGCCTGACCCGAATGAATGCCCTCCAGGTATGCATTGCTCCGATGCACCTCCCTTTCTACCCCCTGGATGGCATTCAAAAGGGTAGACTGCCCAACAATGAGCGTCTGCAGGAGGTCAATGATCTCCGCACTGAGGGCAGCAGGGGTAACTGGGGCAGAACCTGAGGTGCCAGGGGCGAAGGAGATGGCCGGCTTCCTGCCCGAGCGGGCACGGGGCGGAAGCTGAGGGGCTGCTGGGAGGGCGGAGCTGGTGCGCTGGGTGGCAGCTGTACCTGTTGTTGCGGTGGGCACGGATGTTGCCGCCACCACAAGGGAGCACCCTTCCGAGGACGTGTCGGTGTCGCTGACGTCTCCACGGGTCCCCGTTGTGGAGCCCCCCTCGCCCTCCGTATCACTGGTTAACTCCGAGTCGTTTGCAGGGCCCTCCGGGGCCATGTGAGATGCAGCTCCCTCGTGCTCCGATGCCACTCCTCCTCCGCCTGATGATGCTAATGCACACATGAACAGGAAAACCAAAAAAAGGGGGGGGGGAAAGAAAGACATGTTGAGTGCATGCATTGGTGGCACCGTTGGCGGAGAGGACAGACACAGAAGCCCCCTGCACTACGCCGCGCACTCGGGGTACACTACTCAATTATAGTGACTTGGCCTACAAGTCTATGGACGACAAATGCACACATAGGTGAGCCCGGTCCATGGATAGCTGTACTTAGCACCCTACAGAGGTGGGGGGCGGGGGCACAGGGCCATGTCTAACGGAGGGGCCTAGCCTACAGAAACCGCCCTGGCCTAGAGATAGCCACAGCCCTCCTCCCCCACCCAGATGCCTCCACTGTGCGCTAATATAGCGGAATGTGCTGATACTCACCCCCTTGTGTCTGCTGTGATGTCCAAACGCGCCCATCCAAATCGGGGTTGGCCACCGCCAGGATCCGGGACATCTGGGGGGTCAATTGACAACTGGCACCCCTCCTACGTTGGGAGGCCATCCCCAGCAGAGCCTCGGCGGTCTTTCTGCTCCTGCGGCGGATGTCCTCCCACCTCTTGCGGCAGTGGGTGCCCCGTCTGTTGTGGACCCCCAGGGCCCAGACGTCGTTGGCGATGGCACGCCAAATGTCGATCTTCTGATGGGCGCTGACCTATGTGACATGTACAGGGTTGAAAAATAAATATCATCACTTTTCTGCATGGTCGATGTGCGCGGCCCCCCCTCCCCAACCTTGCCATGTGGCACATGCTCTCATCTGTCGTGCGTTGCACTCCTCATTCGCTCCCCTCCCCACCATCTTACATCCACCCCACTCAACACAGGCATAGCCCATACTACGTGCTCCCAGTGTACTTACCTGTTGGTCTGGAGGACCGTAGAGTAGCGCATACTGGTGGAAGACCCCATCAACAAGTTTATCCAATTCCTCAGATGTGAAGGCAGGGGCCCTTTCCCCAGTCGCAGCAGCCATTGTCTCTTCCAGACCGAGTTCACAGCAGCACTTGCAGTATAGGTCCTCTCCTGTGGATGATCAGGTCTCGAGTGATTAAGCAAGTAGAAAATGGCGGTCACGCCCGCGGCGGTGCTTATCGTCATTGGCTCCTGAGACCAATAGGGTTAAATGTTAACCAATGCTGCTTTGCGCCGCGGTCTTCGACCGCCTACCGCCACGGTGTGCCACGCCAGCGCATTGACCTCACATCCCATTGTCACACTTCACAGGTCAGGCAGCAGCCATTTCAAGGGCCCACATGGCTTAATTTCTACTGCGTCACACAGGCCTAGGCCTTGCATTGCCAGTCATACAAGCCATTCAATGCATAGCGAATCGTGTTCTGTGCAAGCTGTGGTTACGTACCTGTGGGTTGCTTGACTCTGTGCTCCATGTTGTCCTTCCTAGGCACCGTCCGCTGGGACTTGCGAGGAGATGGAGGAATCCTCCCGTGTACAGACCGCTGGTGGACCTGTCGACAATGGAAGAAAGACATGTCATACTTACATACAGACTTGACCGAGCCACTATACAGGAACTGTGTGCCCAGCTGGAGCCAGACCTGATGTCCCCCATTCGCCAACCCACAGGGATTCCCCCTCTGGTGCAGGTTCTGTCAGTATTCCATTTTTTGGCAAGTGGATCATTCCAAACAACAGTGGCCATATCATCAGGGATGTCTCAGCCTATGTTTTCTAAGGTTTTGTCCAGAGTGTTGTCTGCCCTGATGAAATACATGTGGAGCTACATTGTTTTCCCTGAGGTGGCCGATTTGGCTACAGTGAAGGGTGATTTCTATGCCCTTGGACATATCCCCAACATCATTGGTGCCATTGATGGGACCCATGTGGCTTTGGTTCCCCCCAGTGGAAGTGAGCAGGTGTACAGGAACAGAAAAAGTTATCATTCTATGAATGTCCAGGTGGTCTGTTTGGCTGACCAGTACATCTCCCATGTAAATGCCAAGTTCCCTGGGTCAGTGCATGACGCGTACATCATGCGAAATAGCAGCATCCCTTATGTGATGGAACAGCTACAGAGACACCGTGTGTGGCTAATAGGTGACTCTGGTTACCCCAACCTGTCGTGGCTACTTACCCCAGTGAGGAATCCCAGGACAAGGGCAGAGGAACGCTACAATGAGGCCCATGGGCGAACTAGGAGGATTATAGAAAGAACCTTTGGCCTCCTGAAGGCCAGGTTTAGGTGCCTGCATATGACAGGGGGATCCCTAATGTACTCACCAAAGAAGGTGTGCCATATCATTGTGGCCTGCTGTATGCTTCACAACCTGGCTTTGCGACGCCAGGTGCCTTTCCTGCAGGAGGATGGTCCAGATGGTGGTGTTGTAGCAGCTGTGAAGCCTGTGGAGAGTGAAGAGGAGGAGGACGACGGGGACGACACAGACAACAGGTACACAGTGATACAACAGTATTTTCAGTAGCACACAGGTACGAATCAACCACGCCATTTAACATTTACTTAAAGTCTCCTGCCTCTCTACTGTCTGAGTTCCCCCCCAGTTCCTGTTAACTGAGTTGTGACTTTCCCTTCTGTTTTCAGAGCTGTGGGCCCCACTGCGTGACCTCTGCTTTGTTTGCCCATGGACTACAGCTGTGTGACAGTGGTATGTTGTCATCACAATGTAACTGAACATTTTGGCACCGTTATGTCTAAAACATTTGTTAAAAATTCAAGCAGACTCCTGATTTTTTTAGTGCAAGAAGTGATTTAATTAAAGTGCTAAATTTAAGGAACATGATTGTAAAACGGGGATGGGTGATGGTGGAGTAATGTCCATGGCAGAGTCCAGTTCTCAGTCGCACAGGTGCATTGTCCATATGCCTGTGGAAGGATGGAGCAGGGGCAGTTCAAGGTTGGACAGGGTGACAATGTGGGACAGTGGGATGACATCAGGGGGTATTGTTTGCTGGCGGGGGTCTTGGCATCCTACTCTGTCTTCTTGTGAGATCTCAGGTTCCGCTTGCGGGGTGGTTCTTCTTCTGCAGGAGGTGGGGTTCTGGTGGCCTGTCGTTGTGTGGGGGCCTCCTGTCCACTAGCGCCGGCGGAGGTGGTAGGCTGTTCCTGGTCCAGGCTAGTGACAGGGGCCCTTTGTGGTGCCACATGGTCCCGCAATGTGGTGACTATCTGGTTGAGGGCCACTACGATGGTCCCCATTGCGGAACTAATGTTCCTCAGTTCCTCTCTGAACCCCATGTACTGTTCCTCCTGCAGTACCTGGATCTCCTGGAACCTGGCCAGTACCGTAGCCATCGTCTCCTGGGAGCGGTGGTATGCTCCCATGATGGAGGAGAGGGCTTCTTGGAGAGTCGGTTCCCTGGGCCTGTCCCCCCCCTGTCGCACAGCAGCCCTCCCAGCTCCCCTGTGTTCCTGGGCCTCTGTCCCCTGGACGGTGTGCCCACTACCACTTCCCCCAGGTCCCTGTTGTTGTTGGGGTGGTGGGTCAACCTGGGTGCCCTGTAGTGGTGGACACACCGCTGATTGACGTATCCTGGGGACAGAGGCATGGGCCCGCTGGGTGGGAGCTGTGCTGGTGTTCCCAGAGGGGGTTAGGTCTGGTGTAGCCTGTGGCTGTCTGTGGGGAACCGACTGTCCCGAGGTCCCCGATGGGCCGGGCTGGTCATCAGGGTCCAGGGAGACAGAGCTGCTGTCGTCACTGGGGGCCTCTTCTGGGGGTGGGATGGACATCTCTGGACCCTCTGTGGCGGTGTGGTGGCGTTCGGGTCCTGCAGGGGTATAAGAGTATGGTTATTGCTTCTGTGTGTGGCATTTCGTGTAATGGGTGGGTGGCCGTGTCTCCCAGTGCTGGCATTCCCTTGTGTGGGCTTTTGTGATGGTGGCTTGTGGGGGTGATGGGTGTGTGCAGTGGGCATGCTTTGGGGATGGGTGTCCATGCTTTGGGGACGCACGCAGGGCTAGGTTTTGGGATGGGTGGGATGTGATGGTGAGCCATTTGCAAGGAGTTGGTGTGATGGGGGTGGGGGTGAAGGTCGGGGTATGATTTGGCATGCAGGTGGGGTGGGGGGAATGGAGTAGTGAAGATTTGACTTACCAGAGTCCATTCCTCCGCCTACTCTGGCAAGGCCCTCAGGATGCAGGATGTGCAAGACTTCCTCCTCCCATGCTGTGAATTCTGGGGGAGTAGGTGGGGGTCCGCCGTCAGTCTTCTGCACCGCAATGTTGTGCCTTGATACCATGGAACGCACCTTCCCCCGTAGGTCGTTCCACCGCTTCCTGATGTCGTCCCGATTGCGTGGATGCTGTCCCACTGCGTTGACCCTGTCCACTATTCTGCTCCATAGCTCCATCTTCCTGGCAATGGTGGTGTGCTGCACCTGTGCCCCGAAGAGCTGGGGCTCTACACGAACTATTTCCTCCACCATGACCCTGAGTTCTGCGTCAGAGAACCCGGGGTGTCTTTGGGGTGCCATGGGGTGGTGTGGATGAGGTGAGGGGTGGTGTATGTGTTGTAGAGTGTGGTGAGTGTGGTGGTGTATGGTGTTTTGTGCTTGGAAATTGTGTGGGTGATGTTGTGATTTGCCTCTGTGTGATGGTCTACTCTATGCTGTGCTCTCTCTCTCTGTCCTTCACTCGCAATTGTGGTCGTAAGGGTTTGTGGGTGATGTGGGTGTGTGTTTTATATTTAATTGGGTGTGTGGGAGTGGTGTGTGTATGTGTCTCAGGTGTGTGTATTTTGAATTATCCAATGTGGTAGTGTTTTGTAAAGGTATGTGTATTTTGAGCGTGGCGGTGTGTACCGCCAATGGAATACCGCGATTGAAAGACCGCTGCAGGTATTTGTGGGTCGGAATGGTATGGGCGTATTTCTGTTGGCGTGACGGTGGAGGTTTGGTCATCGCCAGTTTCCCGCTGACCTTTGGTGTGGCGGACTTTTGTGGCTGTCGGGTTTTTGGCGGTTTGCCAGTTGCGGGTCAGAATGACCGTGGCGGTTTACCGCGGCCGCGGCGGTGTTATGGCAGCCTTCTGGCCGGCGGTAAGCGACTTTTACCGCTGAGGTCAGAATGACCCCCTAAGTGGCATATTTATTCATATTTAACACAATGCAGGGCAGCAAGCAAAGTTGCTCTGCTGTGTTGCTTGAAAGGAGCACAGCAGAAATGCACCATATCAACTAAGTAATGGCTCATTTCTGCTGCCTTCTAGCACTGGTGCATTGTGTGCTGCCTAGTGCCAATGGAGGCACCTTTGCACCTTAGTGTGCTGTCTAGCACCAGTGCAGGCACCCTTGCACCATGCTGTGCTGTCTAGCACCAATGGAAGCACCCTTGCACTGCGTTGCAAGGGTACCTGTGTAATAGGCATGACTGTTTTGTGCAGGAAGGGCCATCTTCCTGCACTAAAACATTCCTGTAGAGCACTTCCCTCATTTAATGTGTGCTGCAGAATGCAGTAAGCATAGATAGAGGAAGTAGCAAGGAGAAATAAAAATATTTCTTCTTGTTACGCCTGTTCATGAAGGTATAGTTCTTCGACACATTCCCAGGTTTACTAGCTTTAGTAAATCTGGGCATATGCCAAAAACTGGGTGGATGCAATAGAAAAGCCCATGCTGCACCCATGGAATGCCTCCCTGATGCTAAGTAATGCAAAGCAACGTACAAAACCATACAAAGCCACACATAGTGGCTTTGCATGGCTAAGTAAATCTATGACATGATTTTGTGCCTGGGCCACGTCACAAAAGTGGCACAATTCCAAAGCAAAATCTTAATAAATCTGCCCCTAAGGAGTATTCGTGGCATCACGGTAGGTAACACACTACGTAAACACCAGTTAGGCTAATGAACACTGCCTGGCAACTTTTTGTGTTGCATTGGCTCCCCGCTTACTATAGAATTCTTTCACCATGCCATCCTTCAACTTTTCTATTTTGCTTCTGTTCAGTTCCCTTTGTAATCCTCAACTTTGCTTGCTTAGACTGCTATTTGGCTTTGTTGCACTGCTGTGTGTGTTGCTTATGCTTGGTTCCCTTTTTCAGTATTTCCTTTTCTTGCACACCTGCTGTCTTATCAGCTTGCTTCTGTTTAGTTAGTTTAGGTACACCACGGCCTGCTATCTTAAAGCGCATACCTGAGTGTGGCATTCAATCATATAAGCAAGTCCCTTATGTTATAAACTGCTCCTAAAGCTGTATTTTTGCTGTAGCTTTATAGCGTGGACTTGCCCCAAGGGAATTAGAGCTACATGAGCACCAGATTACATTACAGATTCATTTTTTTATTTTTCATTTTTTAGATACAGGGAAATTAAGTCATGTGTTTAGAATCACAGGATGTTGACCCAATGTCAGGACTCAACCATGGTTCCCCAGTTTAAAAGTTGACAGCTCTGACTATTAGGCTACATCTCTTACATGCTCTTTCCTTACATATACAGACAGTTCCTTGCAAGAGCACATTGATTAATAACATTGCTGTGATACAAAACGTGAGATGAGAGAGAATGGTACCACAGAAGACATTGGTGTGTTTGTTTCTCTTTTTCACTGCATCCAATTATTTTTTCCCTCTAGTATTTACTTCTACTAGGAACGTCCTCTTTGGTTATGGCAGACCTACATTCTGCAGAGTGGGGCGGAGATCCCTGAAAAGTGTCAGACATCACCTGGAAAACCTAACATGTGCTTGGTTGCATTAAAGGTCACAGATTTCCATAGTGGGCAACTTTTTGCTGGCAATCACCCACTAGAACAATCAATCAGGATAGAAGATTTAAACTATGATATTCCTCTTAAGAGGCCTTCATGGGATGGCTTTTATACTGTTTTGTCAATTTACATTTTGTAGATGCTCAGGCCTAATGTGTTCATGGAGAAAAGTCAAAGGTGAAGACAATAGGTCTGACCTGTCCATTGGGAAACGTTATATGAGATGCCATCTCAACTGATATGATCTGTCTGATCTGTTTACTATCAAAAGTTATTACAAAGGCAGTAAGATTGCTTCATTTATTATGAAATGCATATATTAAAACTAATAGGCCTTTAGGATGGATTCTTCATGCACAACTTTAAAGCATGCAGGCAGGAGAGTACCTTTTTAGAGAAGGATTTTGGTGTTGATTACTCCGTCTGATAAGACCAGGGACAGTAGATTTGACGGCAAGACTTCTTGCTAGAATCTCTTCAGTACATGGAAACTTTGGGCCTGATTTAGAGTTTGGTGGAGGGGGTTACTCTATTACAAACAAGATGGATATGCCGTTCTCGTATTACAGTTCCATTATGTCCTATGGGCATCACAATATAGCTGACAGGATATCCATCACGTTTGTGATGGAGTAACCCCTTCGCCAAACTCTTAATTAGGGCCTTTCTCTCTGTAAAACGGTTTCACAGATCCCACACAGAGAGGGTCAGGGTGTGGGTGATTTATGCCTAAGCAGTTCAGGTGGCACCTTTATGAAATACTATATCCGTCTCCCTACGAAATCAGCCTGACCATCTAACTTTCTGAGTGTAGGTGAAAATATAGCTATTTTGTCAATGAGTAGTGAAAAATACCTGTTTAAAACAACAGTATTCCTTTATCATGGCTAGAAGTATTTCTAGAATTTATATGTGTACAGTAAGATTCAAGAAGCCTTTAGGCAGTTAAGCACTTTATAGAGTGGATAAACCGGGGTCTATCACTGAGAAAGCTTTGCATTTCAATAATGCTCTACACACCCTCATCATAATTCGTAATGCATTGTAACAATACATAAAGATAGGAAATCTATGAAATGGATAATTAAAATCCAATGCACCTTTGAGGTTCCCTGAGTGGGCCGTGCTTTCTAATCAAGCATAGTTAGTACAAGGAGTAAGTAGGACTGTTGAAAGGGGAAGCGCTGAGCTACCCTCAACTAAAGCCCTACAAAGCCAAAACCTAAGTAAATGTGCCCAATATTTTCCAATAACCTTAATTACTCCATTTACCTTTCCTTGTCCCAGTACTTACTAAATACGGTTTGTCAACCTCCTCCCACAGACACCACTTAACCTACAAAAATTTGAAAAACCAGCCTCGATTCAATTCCTTTCTGCCCCCATTCTCAGGCTCCTATTTTCATGAGAGCCACAAAAGGGGGGAGAGCACTAGATCTTCTTTTAATCCCCAAGCAATAGGGATTGAGACCGCAATCATGGCAAGGGAGGGTGGACAGTAAGTATTGTGGAGTTTAGGAAGTATAATTAGGGGAATAACGATTACACATAAGTAATCAGGCACATTACTTTCTAAATCCATACTTGTCCCAGTAATTAAAGATGAGAATATACCAAGCCAGTAAGTTCACAACCTGATATCTATCCACTACTAACTACTTTCCAGCAACACAATTAATCTACTACAAAGAACTACATTACCAAAAGGAAAAGCTGGAAAATTGCCAGAGTTTCAGAAATCTTAAGACATCTTACAGAAATTTCTGAATACTCAGGATTTAATGAGGTAAATGAACCTATCAATCTATCACTAAGAATCAGCCAGGCACAACTGGACCAAAGTCACACTGTGTCTAGGTCGAAGCAGTCCTCAGTAAAACACCCAGACACAGCCTGACATGAGAAGAATATACTAAACAACCTGCCCAGTAGCAAGTAGAGCCCTCACTTGAGCACGAATATCAGGTCAATGTTAGAGAATGGGGAGAGAACGGTAGCTGAGGAATTATTTCACAACCCTAAAGCATCTCACTGTCCAAAAATCAAGAAGAAAGTGAACAAGAGATCCATTTTCATTAACCCACTTAACCAAGAGCGAGCAACCTAAGGGCAACATCAGTCAGACACAAGTCAGAATCCATTGCTCCTCTAGGAAGAACCTTGGAGATCAGGAGGAAAAGTAAGTATATTCCAACAATCAGAAAAGCAGCCTTGATCAAGCAAGAAACAAAATCAGAAGGATGCAAGTTCAAGCAGAACCACCAATGTCTATAGCAAGATGCCTGTATCACAACATCTGGGAACTAAAAGATTAGAATCAAAACTTATCTAATCCGACTTCAAACTCAGAAGTCCCAATTTGATCCACAAGGAGGCCAAACTGACACTGGCTTGATATCAGAAAAAGCCAAGTCTGGCTTTCTGTGGCAAGGAATGTCAAGATGGACAAGGCTTTACACCAAAAGTGTCAAACACCAGATGAGCCTAAGTGAAATCCAGAATTATTAATGCTTAACTTACCAACTTTTTGCTAGGTCAGGCTGTGTCTGGGACGAAGTGGATACACCTTATTTTGTAAACACTGGAAGGAGAAAGTGGTTCAGGAGATAATGAATTGATGTGGATAGAAACCCTTCAATTTAAGGCATTTAATTCCTGTGCCACATAGGCACAGTGTTTTGCCAAAATTATGCAATATTCATCCATCATACAATAGCATCATACAACACATCCCAGCTATAATATCATCACAACATAACAGAGCGTAGCACAGTATGATGTAGCACTGGCCTATCACAAGTAAGACTCATGATATTCATGGTCACCTCACATTCCAAAGCACAATGGTCAAGTGGCTGTTTATGACATCCAACAAGTGACTCCTCAGTCTATCTACTCACTGTAATTCAACTTGACCTCTCATTCCATCCAAAACCACCTACCAAAATCAAGGAATGAAAGCCAAAAGAACATGTTGCAAGAGCAACCTCCTTTCTACCCTATCGTCTAGAGGCTGCATCACTCTAGCTGCATCAGTTCTGGAGCATGTCTTGTATGCCTTGGTAAGTCGGCCTCTTCTGGAGGCTGCATCCGTACTGGAGCATGTCTTGTCAAAGCTGCCTCTTCTGGAGGTTGTGTCACTGTAGTTGCATCAGTACTAGAGCATGTCTTGTCAAAGCTGGTTCTTCTAGCTACTTTACCACTCTTGCTTCACCAGTACTGGAGCATGTCTTGTCAAGGCTGGCTCTTCTAGAGGCTACAACACTCTTACTGCTTCAGAACTGGACCATATCTGGGCAAGGCTGGCTCTTGTAGAGGCTGTGTCACTCTAGCTGTGTCAAGTACTAAATCACGACTTGTCAAGGCTGGGTCTTCTAGAGGCTGCATCACTCTAGCTGCATAAGTACTGGAGCATGTCTTGTCAAGGCTGCCTCTTCTAGAGGGTGTGTTACTATAGCTGCGTCCGTACTGGAACACGTATTGTCAAGCCTGCCTCTTCTAGATGCTGCATCACCCTATCTGTGTCAGCACTGGAGTATGTCTTGTCAAGGCTGGCTCTTCTAGAGGCAACGTCATTCTTGCTGCATCAGTACTGGAGCATGTCTTGTTAAGGCTGACTCTTTTAGAGGGTGTGTCACTCTAGCTGCATCAGTTCTGGAGCATGTCTTTTCAAGGCTGGCTCTTCTAGAGGCTGCACCACTCTAGCTGCACAAGTATTGGAGCATGTCTTGTTAAGGCTGGATCTTCTAGAGGCTGTGTCACTCTAGCTGGATCAGTATTAGAGCACTTCTTGTCAATGCTGCCTCTTCTAGAGACTCCATCAGTACTGCAGCATGTCTTGTCAAGGCTGCGTCTTCTGCTAGATGCTGTGTCACTTTGGCTGAAGCACTATCGGAGCACTTCTTAGAAGCCTGGCTCTTGCAGCTGTACTCTGCTGCAGCCATTGACCATGTCTCTGTCCTTCACTTACCACACTCTGCCCTTTGCATTCCAAATTCAAAACAATTAACAACAGTGCACACATGCAAGCAGTGTCTGGCAAAGGCGACAGCTTCACAAGAGCTCATTTGTGACATCTGTATGCAGGGTCAGGGATGAGAGAATACCATAACTGAAGGACATAACGTCCCATGGCACTAAACATAGCATGACACATGACATGACAAAATTACACCACACATACTATTGCATGTGACAACACGTTATGGCGCAATAATGCACATACCATGACATCAGATTACTATGGCATGTCACATAACATTTGGACACAATGTAACAACACAACTAAACACATACCACCACTTTGTGCACACAGAGGCAAAACAACTGTCTGAGGAAGTGCCCAGATATTCAAAATTTGTCTTTTATGACAGTGTCATTTTGTAATGCAAACTCTCTGTTAGAAATGGGGTCTTTGGTTGGCAGTCATGTTGTCCCCTGTCCAAGCAAGGACCCTCACTCTAGTCAGGGTAAAGGAGAATCACCCTCAGTTAAACCCCACTCACCCCCTTCGTAGCTTCCCACAAGCAGGCAGGCTTAACTTCAGAAGCAATGTCTAAAGTATTTGTACCAACACTCAGAGAAACTCAGTAAAAACACTACAAAATGACACAACACAGGTTTAGAAAAATAGATAATATTTATCTAAACAAAACAAGACCAAAATGACAAAAATACAACATACACAAGTCAAGTTATGAATTTTCAAAGAATAAGAGTCTTAAATCCTTTAGAAAACAGTGATAATGTTGTCAGTGTACAAAAGTACCTGGGTAGCGTCAAAATAACACCACACAGGCAAGTGTGCGTCGGAAAAGGCCAGCGATGCGCCGATTTCTCACTCTCAAGCAAGATTGTGCATCGTTCCTCCTCTTGTCGGGTAGACGTGCGTCGATCCCAACAGGCAGCCTTGGGTCCGGGCAGGCTTTGAGTTGTTTTTATGTGCCCAGCGATGTTCAGTTGAAAATCCGGTTGCAAGGTATCACAAAACCACGCTGCGTGGGGTTTGCGTCATTCTCATCCTCCATTGGTGGGTGTTGCACGTGGTTTCCCCAGTCGCGTTTAGTTGAACTTCCAGGCGAGATGCAGGTGGAGCGTTGATTTCAAGCGCGTCAGTTATCAGCTGCATCACAGAAGGTGCGTCAAAAAGTTCCCAGCACGGCAGTCTGTGGGTGGATTTTCAGTCTTTGTCTTCCAGCTTCACCTTTCAAGAGCCCAGGAACTGGATTGGGCACCACTTGGCAGGGCAGGGGTCTCAGCAGAGAGTCCAGGTGCTAGCAGGGTAAGTCTTTGATGGCCCTAAGACTTCAACAACAGGGGGCAAGCTCAGTGCAAGCCCTTGGAGATTCTTCACAAGCAGGAATGCACAACAAAGTCCAGTCTTTGTCCCTTTTCACAGGCAGAAGCAGCAACGGCAGGATAGCTCCACAAAGCACAGTCACAGGCAGGGCAGCACTTCTCCTCAGGTCCTCAGCTCTTCTCCTTCGCAGAGGTTCCTCTTGGTTCCAGAAGTGATCTAATTTTCAGGGGTTAGGGTGCTCTTCCTATACCCCTTTCTGCCTTTGAAGTAGGCCTACTTCAAAGGAAAGTCTCTCTTGTTTGTGAGATCCTGCCTTGCGAAGGCCAGGCCCCAGACACACACCAGGAGGTCGGAGACTGCATTGTGTGAGGGCAGGCACAGTCCTTTCAGGTGTGAGTGACCACTCCTCTCCTTCCTCCTGGCACAGATGACTCATCAGGACATGCAGGCTACACCCCAACTCCCTTTGTGTCACTGTCTAGGGAGAGGTGCAAACAGCCCAACTGTCAAGCTGACCCAGAAAGGGAATCCACAAACAGGCAGAGTCACAGAATGGTTTAAGCAAGAAAATGCCTACTTTCTAAAAGTGGTATTTTCAAACACACAATCTCAAAACCAACTTTACTAAAAGATGTATTTTTAAATTGTGAATTCAGAGACCCCAAACTTCAAATGTCTATCTGCTCCCAAAGAGAATCTACGCTTTAACCATTTATAAAGGCAGCCCCCACGTTAACCTATGAGAGAGATAGTCCTTGGAACAGTGAACACCAAATTGGGCAGTATTTCACTGTCAGGACATATAAAACACATTAGTATATGTCCTACCTTAAAAATACACTGCACCCTGCCTAAGGGGCTACCTAGGGCCTACCTTAGGGGTGTCTTACATGTAAGAAAAAGAAAGGTTTTGTTGAAATGGCAGTTTAAAACTGCACACACAGACACTGCAGTGGCAGGTCTTAGCCATGTTTACAGAGCTACTAATGTGGGTGGCACAACAAGTGCTGCAGTCCCACAAGTAGAATTTGATTTACAGGCCTGGGCACCTCTAGTGCATGGTACTAGGGACGTACCAGTAAATCAAATATGCCAATCATGGAAATCCAATTACACATACATTTTATGTAAGAGCACTTGCACTTTAGCATTGGTTAGCAGTGGTAAAGTGCCCAGAGTAACAAAAAACAGCAAAAACAGAGTCCAGCACACATCAACAACCTGGGAAACAGAGAAAAAAAGTTAGGGGAGACCACGCCAAGCATGCCAAGTCTAACACTCTCAAACTCTGTAAATTTTTCATTACAGCGTTTTCTAAAGCGACGTTTTTTTCACAAATGTCACCAAGATGCGTCCACACAGTCATAACTCTAAAATGAAAAGGAAAACGCCTGATGCACTGTATGATTTTTCCCCTCACCAGTAACCTTGGAAGCCGCGTACAGGAGATATGTCTAGTGTCGCTTTCAGGCCTGGTGCATGCAGAAACGGAGGCTGCAGACTGTGTGCTGAGGCATGTCCTATAAAGTGTGACAGAGGCGTGTGCTTCAAAGACAGACGAAAGGAACGGAATCCTCCATTTTTTTTTTTTTTTTTACTTTGCAGTTTCTATCCCCTCTTACGTTTTGCCTAACCTCTATTAAAGCTAGGTTGTGCCAGCAGAGTTCAGGTTAAGATGTCGCATTACAATGAGGGAGATAACGGGGGATTAAAATAGCGCGCGGACGTCGGGCGGGAAAGCTGATTTATTCACCGAATGCTTTGCAGAAGATTTCACAATTTAAGATTACATAGAGGAAGGGAGGAAGGCAGGGTGGGGATGAAGGAAGGCGAGAGTGCGAAAGGAAGACAGGGAGGAGTGGAGGAAGGCTGAAAGGAAGGGAGGGAGGAAGTAAGAAAGGGAGGAAGAAAATGAGGAAGGAAGAATGGAAGCGAGGGAGGAAGATGGGAAGAAGGTAAGGAAGGAAGAAAGGAAGGGGAGGAGTGAGGAAGGAAGGGGAAGGTGCAAGGAATGAATGTCTGAATGAATGAGTGAATGAGGAAGGAGTAAGGCAGGAAGGAAGGGAAAGGAGTGCAAAAGATAGGAAAAGGGGAGGGAGAGCTGTAGATGGCGAGCGCAGCAGTGAGGAAGGAAGTCGGAAGGGATAAAGAAAGTGGGAAGGAAAGAAAGGAAGGAGGGAGAGAAAGAAGGACTGGACAGAGGAAAGAAAACAGGGAATTGCATTAACATAGAGTGTGGAAGAGAAATGAGAAAGCTGATATGAAGGAAGGACGAAAGAAAGAAATAATGCCGGAAAGAAAGAAAGAAAGAAAGAAAGAAAGAAAGAAAGAAAGAAAGAAAGAAAGATAGATGGGAGGGCAAGAGGGCAGGAGGAAGGAAGGAGGGAGGTAGGCGGTAGGCGGGAATTATGGCGGAATTATTAAAGTTCAAATTATTAAATGGCTTTTTGAGGTAGCAGGAGAAAACGCTGTTAAACTAGTCTAGTCTGCAATTCATAGGAGTTCCTCTGTCAATGCCCTGTCTTCCTTGAAGGGCAGAGGTTTCTGAGCCTAGGCAGATGAAAGGAGAAGCCTTGCTCTGAATCCTCACCGTCTGTTCACGGGGAGAGAACGTGAGCATTGGATGAGCCATGCTCCCAGGGAGCAGACCTTGTGCTGTGCGTTGCTCTGGGCTATGCTCCTAAAGTTAGGTCATTCTGCAATGCGAAGAGGAAGATGATCCTCACACGGGTGGGTGTAGAGTTCCATATTGTTCACAACATAACGAAGGTGAAGGCTATGGATGTCAGCTGAGCATGCAAAGCTGCTCTTGGATGAAGTCAGATTAGATAGACGGCAACAGGATGCTGGAAGCCGCATCTGGTGCCTTAGTGGACTAATGCGCCCGCTATAAGAGACTGTGTTTGACCTCATAGTCACAGGTACAAGTCCCTGTGGGTCCGCTCAGCCTTTCGTCCGAGTTCTGAAGTCGATAAAATGAGTACCATTGAGTTTGGTAACAATAAACATCTGTTATTCAGTGCCAAGATGTTTATGGGTGAATGTGCGCTTTACAAATCTCCATTAGGATGGTGAGGAGGAAGCTGTTAGATGAATGAAGAGTAAAGACAGCCCTGTCATGCTATGAACCTGCTTTCTGCCACTTGAAAACAAATCCATGCAACAGCCATCATAGTCTTGTAGCAACCATTGACTGAGTGCATCCACTCATCAACGCAAGGGTACAGGGAGACCAGTCAATGCAATGCCTAGGTCTACAGAGAAAAAGACATGAATGAAGAATGTAGACCGGAAAGTAGGACCACAACAACTGGATGGCCAAAAGAAGCACACAAAAAGACAGTGCTGTGGTGTGACTCGTAGGTAGTGGTCATTCAGCTCTGACGTAGCATGGTTTATCTAAGGATCTGAAGGCTCTGGGTTTTCTGAGGGGGTGTATAAGGAAATAATATGATTGAAAAGTGCTGATTAATATTTATATTGTTTTCTGGATCAATTGACCACTGTTCGACACAGGAAACACGTAATTACACATCCATTATACTATGTGACCTTGTTCTCTAAGGCGTGAGCACCAATTCCAGCTTCTTGGTGCTAACTACTTCGACCCCTTAAGTAGCAGCATTGCCAACCTATCTAGAACCCATCTCGGGATTGAACCCTCTTCTCAGCATGTGCTGGTGCTGGCAGCACATGAAGGTAGAGTGTATTGGTGTTTCACTGAGGTGAATAGCAGCAAGGGGTTTGACAGAAAAAACAGAGCCCCATTTACGAGATTTTGGTGCACAGCAATGTCCCAAGGATTCTTGCGGCTCTGCCCTACATCAAAAGAAAAGGGCAGGTGTTAGAAATAGGGTCTTTGGTTGACAGTCAGGTTACCCCCTGTCCACGCAAGGACCCTCACTCTAGTCAAGGTAAGAGAGAATCACACTCAGCTAACCCCCGCTCACCCCCTTGGTAGCTTGGCAATAGCAGGCAGGCTTAACATCAGAGTGCTAGGTGTAAAGTATTTGTACCAACACACACAGTAACTTAATGAAAACACTACAAAATGACACAACATAGGTTTAAAACATTAGAAAATATTTATCTAAACAAAACAAGACCAAAACTACAAAAATCCACAATACACTAGTCAAGTTATCAATAAAAATGCAAAAAGAGTCTTCCTGTAATTTTAAACACAATGCTAACACTGTAAGCGTGAAAACGTACCTTGGGCGAGTCAAAAATAAACCTGCACGGGCGAGTGTGTGTCAAAAAAGGCTTGCGGTGCGTTAATATCACTCACAAGCTAGACCTTGCGACGTTTCTCCTTCAGTCAGGTTGGCGTGCGTAGTTTCTTCTCTCTGCAGGAGAGCGATGGGTCGATCCGGTCAGCACTCTCGGGTCCGGGCAGGCCTTGCATCATTTTTAAACGCCCAGCGGTGTTTGCGTCAGAAATCCAGCTGCACGATGATCCAAAAACCATGCAGTGCGGGTTGCGATCTCAAAAGCCTCCGTCAGCGATGCTGCGCGTCGTTTCTCCAGCCATAGGCGTCGATCTTCCGGTCATCTTGCAGACGAGCACCAATTTTCAGGCACAAAGCTGCTGGTGCGTCGATTTTTCAGCCGCAGATCGGAGTTGCGTCATTCTTTTCCTCACATGGCAGTCGGTGTGTGGATTTCTCACTCTTGGGCTGCCAGCTTCTCCATTCAGGGTCCCAGGAATTGGATGGGCACCACTTGGCAGAGTAGGAGTCTCAGCAGAGGCTCCAGTTGCTGGCAGAGAGAAGTCTTTACTATCCCTGAGACTTCAAACAACAGGAGGCAAGCTCTAAATCAAGCCCTTGGAGAGTTCTTCACAAGAAGGAAGGCACACAAAGTCCAGTCTTTGTCCTCTAGCATAGGCAGAAGCAGCAACTGCAAGATAGCTCCACAAAGCACAGTCACAGGCAGGGCAACTCTTCTTCCTCAGCTCTTTAGCTCTTCTCCAGGCAGAGGTTCCTCTTGGTTTCCAGAAGTGCTCTAAAGTCTGTGGTTTTGCGTGCCCTTCTTATACCCATTTTACCCTTTGAAGTAGACTTACTTCAAAGAAAGGTCTCTCTTGATTGTGAAATCCTGCTTTGTCCAGGTCAGTCCCCAAACACACACCAGGGGGTTGGAGACTGCATTGTGTGAGGGCAGCACAGCCCTTTCAGGTGTGAGCGACCACTCCTCCTCTCCCTCCTAGCACAGATGGCTCATCAGAAATGTAGACTACACCACAGCTTCCTTTGTGTCACTGTCTAGTGAGAGGTGCAACCAGCCCAACTGTCAAACTGACCCAGACAGAGAATCCACAAACAGACAGAGTCACAGAAATGGTTTAAGCAAGAAAATGCTCACTTTCTAAAAGTGTCATTTTCAAACACACAACCTTAAAATCAACTTTACTAAAATATGCATTTTTAAATTGTGAGCTCAGAGACCCCAAACTCCATATATCTATCTGCTCCCAAAGGGAATCTACAATTTAATCATATTTAAATGTGGCCCACATGTTAACCTATGAGAGGGACAGGCCTTGCAACAGTGAAAAACGAAGTTAGCAGTATTTCACTGTCAGGACATATAAAACACATTACTATATGTCCTACCTTAACCATACACTGCACCCTGCCCTTGGGGCTTAGGGGTGTCTTACACATAAGAAAAGGGAAGGCTTAGGCCTGGTAAGTGGGTACACTTGCCAAGTCGAATTTACAGTTTAAAACTGCTCACACAGACACTGCATTTGCAGGTCTGCGACATGATTACAGAGCTACTTATGTGGGTGGCACAATTGGTGCTACAGGCCCACTAGTAGCATTTGGTTTACAGGCCCTAGGCACCTCTAGTGCACTTTACTAGGGACGTACTAGTAAATCAAATATGCCAATCATGGATAAACCAATTGCATACACATTACACAGAGAGCATAAGCACTTTAGCACTGGTTAGCAGTGGTAAAGTGCTCAGAGTTCAAAAACCAACAGCAACAGGTCAGAAGAAATTTGGAGGCAGGAGGCAAAAAGATCGGGGATGACCCTGCAGAAGGGAAAATTCCAAAATGAGGCATGCAAGATATCTATGAGATATGGCGCATTCCTGTCCTTTTCCCCTTCACAGGTGCACAATGGGCTGCCATGCACCAACACAGGCTCCCTTGCACATGGTGCAGTAGTGTCTGTGTTGCAGTAAGGGACACCTTTGTGCACAAAAATAATCACGAGAAGCATTTTCCTTCTGCTGTGAACATTGAAAAAGGAAAAATATAGAGAACTAATGTTACCTCTCCTAGTTGTGCATCCCTTACGCCTCACCTAGGGAGGTGTAGGCTTGTGACGATTTATAAAATCTTGTATATCTGGGAATGTGTTGAATAGCATGGGTTATACATGGGAACAGCCACAGTAACGCCCATGGCACTCCTCCCTGTCACAGGGTGAGTCAATGAAGTGACTTGCACTGCATTGACGCAGTTTGTATTTACAAGGCCATGAAAAGCCACACATGGTGGCTTTACGCAGCCTTGTAAATATGGCCTGGCAGTGTGAGCCGCCGGACCGTCACTGAAAGTGACATTCCAGTGGCATAGAATGGCTTGTAAATATTCCCTTCAGTCTTTATGGAAAGGCCGGTGAGCACCTGTTAATTCCATTAAGCCTTTTTTGTGACTGACAAGGAATGGTGACCTACTGTGAGGAGCTTGGGCACGGAAGAACTATGGTCAAAATGTGTAGCTGGTCTGTAGGTTTAATAACCACTCATGTTAGGTTCCTGTTAGACCTGACAGCCTTAGGGGGGTCACCCCTAACTTTTTGCCTGCCTCCATCCACTTTTTAGATATTCTTTTTGCTGGTTTTAAGTTTAAGACTCTGCGCACTTTACCGCTTCTAACCAGTGCTAAAGTGCAAATGCTCTCTCCCTTTTAACATGGTAAGTAGGATCATACCCAATTGGACTATTTAATTTACTTATAAGTCCCTAGTAGAGTGCACTATATGTGCCTAGGACCTGTAGATTAAATGCTACTAGTAGGCCTGCAGCACTGATTGTGCCACCCACTTAAGTAGCCCCTTAACCTTGTCTCAGGCCTGCCATTGCAAGGCCTGTGTGTGCAGTTTCACTGTCAATTCGACTTGGCATTTAAAAGTACTTGCCAAGCCCAAAACTCCCCTTTTTCTACATATAAGACACCCCTAAGGTATGCCCTAGGTAATCCATAGGGCAGAGTGCTGTGTAGGCAAAAGGCAGGACATGTACTGATGTAGTTTACATGTCCTGGTAGTGTAAAACTCCTACATTCGTTTTTACACTCCTGTGAGGCCTGCTTCCCTCATAGGCTAACATTGGGGCTGCCCTCATACATTGTTTGAGTGGTAGCTGCTGATCTGAATGTAGTAGGAAGGTCATATTTAGTATGGCCAGAATGGTGATTTAAAATCCTGCTGCCTGATGAAGTTGGATTTAAAATTACTATTTTAGAAATGTCACTTTCTGAAATCTTTCTGTGCCTTACAATCCACGTCTGGCTAGGTTTAGTTGACAGCTCCTTGTGCATTCACTCAGACACACCCCAAACAAAGGGTACTTAGCCTCACTTGCATAGATCTGCATTTTAAGTGGGTCTTCCTGGGCTGGGAGGGTCGAGGGCCTTACACTTACATGTCAGAGGACAGTGGCTTACCCTCACACAATGGACTGCCAAACCCCCTACTGAGACCCTGGCAGACAGGATATAACTGAAAGGAGACCTGGTGTACTTCTAAGCCACTCTTTGAAGTCTCCCCCACTTCAAAGGCACATTTGGGTATCTAAACAGGGTCTCTGCCCCTACCAACTCAGACACTTCCTGGAGAAGAAACTTGAACCAGAACCTGCATCCTGTCAAGAAGAACTATCTGGATGCCCAAAGGACTCACCTGTCTGCGTTTTGTGAAGGACTGCTGCCTTGCTGTTGCTCTGCTGCCTTGCTGCTCCCTGGCTGAGGGGAAGAAGTGCTCTCCAAGGGCTTGGATAGATCTTGCCTCCTGTTCCATGAAGTCCCAGGACCAAAAAGACTTCATCTCTACAAGATCTCTACTCCTTGTGCGGTGAAATTTGACGCACAGCTTGAGAGAAACGAAGCACAGCCTGCACTGCGGTGATAATTTCACTGCACGCCGAACCACAATCTGACTTTGCAGTGAGAAGATCGATGCAGCGCCAGTGTAGCGACCGGAAATTAGACGCACTGCCCACTGGATTGATGCACAGCCAAGCTGGAACGACACAGCCCGACTTCCAGAGAGGAATCGACGCAGCGCCTGCTGTGTGGTAGAAAATTTGATGCAACGCCCACCGGATCGACACAGCTCCTGTGACTTCATACTGCCAGTGCAGTCAATCCACGCATCGTCCCCGGGGCATCTGAAAACCCCGCAACCGATAGAGGATCCACGACCGAATGCTGGAAATTGACGGACAGCCGTACCTGAGTAAAAACTAAATGACGCATCACCAAGTGCGGCCCGAGAAATCGATGCACACCCTTTGTTTCCACGAATCTCCTCCTCTGCAGTTCTTTGCGGAGATTTTTCCAGCAAACCAGGTACTTTGTGCTTGAAAAAGACTTTCTTTGCTTTCAAAAAGACTTAAGACACTTTGGTGGTCATTACAACCCTGGCGGTCGGTGTTAAAGCGGCAGTAAAACCGCCAACAGGCCGGCGGAAAAAAAATGGAATCACGACCGTGGCGGAAACCGCCAACATAGACAGCCACTTTAACACTCTGACCACCATGGTGGTACAAACAAACACCGCAGTGGTTACCGCCAACAGACAGGCGGAGGACAATGTACCACCCACACTATTACAGCCCACCAATCCGCCACCTTTTCCGGGGCGGATTCACCGCGAACAAAAACACGGCAGAAACAGGACTTCGAAGGGAAAATGCTCACCACTACACACCCCACGAGGAATCAGGATGCCATGGAACCCGAGCTCCAGATTCTTCCAGCATTTATCTTCCTGCTCCTCTACCAGGAGCACGAACACCGGCGGCGAAGACCACGGTGAGTATTGCACCTACAACACAGGGGAGGGGGGAGGGAAAAAACTGTGACACACACACGCAACACCCCCACCCTCACCCACTACAACACACACGCTAATACATATTGATACATAACAGTTACACCCCCAAACCCCCCTGGAAGAATGCAAGGACAAAGGGAAATTAGTCGAATAATTGTGATATATTCAATTACATACATCAAAAATATTTACAAATATATACATTTATACCATTCACAATTATATACACCAAGAACACAAGCCCAAGGGATTCCACCATCATAGTCTGTGGATCACTGGGCCCAAAAGGCATGGGCGAGGCCCACACTCAATACCCGAACAAGACGGAGAGAACACTGCAGGGGCATCAGTTAGAAATAAAACAGGCACCTCAGAGGGAAGGGAAGGGGGGACACCTCAGCCGGTTGAGTGCACGACGCCAGATCCATGAGGGGGCTCCATGCCCACAGTTCAATCCTGGGGCGTGCAAAGCGACAGTCTCACAAGTCTCTACAGTAGGTGGTTTGCCCACTGTTCAATCCTGGGGAGTGCAAAGCCACAGTCTCACAAGGCTCTAAAGTGGGTGGGTGGTTTGTTCACTGCTTTATCCTGGGGAGTGCAAAGCCACAATCTCTCAAGTCTCTCCAGTGGGTGGTTTGCCCACTGCTTTATCCAGGGGAGTGCAAAGCCACAGTATCTCAAGTGGATGCCTTTCTCCACTGGTTCTGGAGGGGGCTTTGTGCCCAGAGTGCTTCATCCTGCTAAGGACTGAGGTAGTGGATGCCTTTCTCCACTGGTTCTGGAGGGGGCTTTGTGCCCAGAGTGCATCATCCTGCCAAGGACAGAGGTAGTGGATGTAACTCTCCACTGGTTCTGGAGGGGGCTTTGGGCCCAGAGTGCTTCATCCTGCCAAGGACATAGGTAGTGGATGCCTTTCTCCACTGGTTCTGGAGGGGACTTTGTGCCCAGAGAGCTTCATCCTGCCCGTGGCGGACTCAGTAGCGTCGGAATTGTTGGCGCTCACTGGCCTGCAGTGCTGCTGGCGGCTGTGTCCTGGGCAGCGGTTCAGCTGGTGGCGGTGTCCTTGGCAGCGGTTCAGCTGCTGGCGGTCCTGTCTTGGGCAGCAGTTGAGCTCCTGGCGGTCCTGTCTTTGGCAGCGGGGCTGCTGGCGGTCGTCTCATGGGCAGCAGAGCTGCTGGTGGTCTTGTCCGCCGTGCTGATCTTCCCAGACTTGCCGGTTTTACTGTGCCCCTTCCCCACCTTGGATGGTGTCGCAGCTGTCTCCACACTCCCAACTGTACCCCTTGGAGCGGCTTTGGTGGCTTATTTATTTCCCTTCTCCCGCCGGGCACTGTCCAACTTTTTATGCTTGACAGGTGGGGGACTGTCCGTGCTGTGGCTCCTTGCCACACTGGCTGCCCTGCTGCCTGGTGCACTCCATAATCCAGTGACTACTGGCACCACTGGTCCCGCCGATGTTGTGGCTGAGGTGCTAGGTTGGGACCTGGAGAGTCGGGCCCTAGGAGACTGAAGGGGTGGGGGAGGTGAGGGAAAGAGGTCAAGGTTGGACAGGAAAAGTTTCTTAGGAACACTGGGACGGGTAGCTGGAGGGGGTTTGGGAGTGGAGGAAGAGGTTGTGGTTGTAGGAGGTGTACGTTTGCTGACTTTGGGTGAAGGTGCATGGTCTGGAGGCTGTCATGAGGTGGATGGCTGTTTGGTGGGTGTGTGGCTGCGTTTGTGTACCTTGGGAGGTGGCCTCACAGACACACTGGGAGAGAACACAGGGGATGTGTGAATGGTAGTAGGGGTGGTGACTGCATGTGAGCGGGGTGTGGTGGTGTGTGTGCTGGTAATGGACGTAGTGGCTGAGGATGTAGTGCATGCAGGTGTGAGTGGAGACGAGACTGGGAGGGAGGAGGGAGACGAGGAGGAGGGGAACACAGTGGAGGCAGTGGATGTTGTTGTGTCTGCATGTGTGTGATGCTTGCGTGAGTGCCTGTGGGATGTGTAAAGCTTATGTTTGCCAGAGCTTTGTTGAGGTATGTGCATGCTGGTCTGATGGTATGCTTGGGATAGGCTGAAGTACAGGGATGTGGGTTTGGGTGGAGGAAGTTGGAGGGGGGAGGCTAGAGACAGGGACAATGGCTGCCATCAGTGCTGAGGCCAGAGTCTGAAAAGCTCGCTGAAGGGCTGCCTTACCAGAGTGAATGCCCTCCAGGTATGCATTGGTTTGTTGCAACTGCCTCTCTACACCCTGGATGGCATTAAAAATGGTAGACTGCCCAACAGTGAGGGACCTGAGGAGGTCAATGGCCTCCTCACTGAGGGCAGCAGGGGTGACTGGGGCAGGGGCTGAAGTGCCTGGGGTGAAGTTGATTTCCACCCTCCTGGGTGAGCGGGCATGGGGCAAACGCTGATGGGCTGCTGGGAGGGCAGTGCTGGTAGGGGGGATGGCGGCTGTACCTGTAGATGCGGGGGCACAGATGAGGCTGCCCCCGCAAGGGAGCTCCCATCAGAGGAGGAGTCCGTATCGCTGGTGTCAGCTCCTGTCCCCGCCGTGGAGCTCCCCTCGCCCTCCGTCCCACTGGTGTATTCAGACTCCGTAGTGTCACCCTCCAGGCCCATGTGGGATGCAGCTCCCTCCTGCTCCGGTGCCACTGCTCCTCCGCCTGATGATGCTAATGCACACAAGAACAGGGAGACCACAAAAAGGGGGGGGGGAGACAGAAGAAAGACATGTTCAGTGCATGCAATACCGCTACCGTTGGTGGACATGACAGACACAGAAGCCCCCTGCACTACGCCACGCCCTTCGGGTCCACTATTCAATCCCTGGGACATGGCTTACAAGGCTATGGCCGATTTCTGCACACATGGATGTCACAGGAGCCTGACTAGGTGTAGTTGGCACTGTACACAGGTGGGGTGGGGTGCCACAGGGCCTGCCTGAAGAAGGGAACTTAACTACCAAACTCGCCCTGGCCTAGGGGAACCCACAGCCCACCTCCCCACCCAGACACCAACAATGCGAGCTGAGTCAGCAGAATGAGAGTGTACTCACCCCCTTGTTGCTGCTGTGATGCCCTCAAGCACCCATCCAACTCCGGGTAGGCCACCGCCAGGATCCTGAACATCAGGGGGGTCATGGTGCGACGGGCACCCCTCCCACATTGGGAGGCCATCCCCAGCTAGGCCTCCGCCGTCTTCTTGCTCCCACGGCGAATGTCCTCCCATCTTTTCCGGCAGTGGGTGCTCCGTCTGTGGTAGACCCCCAGGGTCCGGACTTCCTTGGCGATGGCACGCCAGATGTCCTTCTTCTGGTGGGCGCTGACTTACATCAATTGTACAGGGGAAAAAGAGAAGTATTTACCAACTGCACCGTCACAGTCATTGGCCCGCATCCCTGCCCTTGCCATGACGCACATGCACTCACCGTTGTTTCATGCACGCCTCATTCTCACCCCCCCTATCTTTCATCCACCCCACTCCACACAGGCATTGCCCATACAGCATGCTCACAGTGTACTTACCTGTTTGTCTGGAGGACCGTAGAGTAGCGTGTACTGGGGGAGGACCCCTTCCACGAGTTTCTCCAACTCCTCCGTGCTGAAGGCAGGGGCCCTTTCCCCAGTCTCTTCCAGACTGAGGTCACAGTAGCACTTGCAGTGTAGGTCCTCTCCTGTCGAAGATCAGGTATCGAGTGATTGAACAGAGAGAAAATTACAGTCATGTCCACGGCACTGTGTACCGTCACCGCCGGTGTACATCGTCATTGGCTCCTGGGACCCATAGGGTCCAATTTTAACCAATGCAGAATTGCGCAGCGGTCTTCGTCCGCCTACCGCTACGGTGTACAACGCCAGCGCAGTTACCTCATATCCCCTTGTCCCACCTTATAGGTCAGGCAGCCGCCATTTCAGGGGCCCACATGGTATTATTTTTGACTGCGTCACACATACCCAGGCCTTGCCTAAACACTCATACAGGCAAATTTTGAGTTATGAATATTTTCAGAGTAAGCTGTGTTTACGTACCTCAGAGTTGGTTGACTCTGTGCTCACTGTTCTCCTCCATAGGCACCGTCCGCTGGGGCATGTGAGGAGATAGCGGCATCCTCCAGTGTACAGACCGCTGGTGGACCTGTCAACAATGGAGGAAAGACATGTGATCATCACCTACAGGCTTCATCGTGCCACAATCAAGGAACTGTGTGCCCAGTTGGAGCCAGACCTGATATCAGCTATCCGCCATCCCACAGGAATCACCCCTCAAGTGCAGGTGCTGTCAGTACTCCATTTCCTAGCAAGTGGGTCTTTTCAAACAACAGTGGCCATAGCATCAGTGATGTCCCAGCCTGTTTTCCAACGTTTTGTCCAGAGTGTTGTCTGCCCTGCTGAAACACATGCAGAGCTACATCGTTTTCCCTCAGGTGGAGGATTTGCCTGCAGTGAAAGGTGATTTCTATGCCCTAGGACATATCCCCAACATCATAGGTGCCATTGATGGGACACATGTGGTCTTGGTACCCCTCCGCAGGAGTGAACATGTGTACAGAAACCGCAAGAGTTACCATTCCATGAATGTGCAGATGGTGTGTTTGACAGACCAGTACATCTCCCATGTTAATGCAAAATTCTCTGGCTCAGTGCATGACGCTTACATCCTGCGGAATAGCAGCATCCCTTATGTGATGGGGCAACTACAGAGGCACTGGGTGTGGCTATTAGGTGAGGACATGGACCCAATACAATGCGACTAGGTGTCTGAGTCTGGGGATGTCCCTAAGAGTTAGTGTGTGTCTAACAGTTGTCCTTCACCATTTGCAGGTGACTATGGTTACCCCAACCTATCATGGCTACTGACCCCAGTGAGAAATCCCAGGACAAGGGCAGAGGAACACTACAATGAGGCTCATGGGCGAACTAGGAGTATTATAGAGTGGACCTTCGGCCTCCTGAAGGCCAGGTTCCGGTGCCTCAATATGACAGCTGGTTCCCTATTCTACTCACCAAAGAAGGTATGCCAGATCATCGTGGCCTGTGTATGCTTCAGAACTTGGCTTTGCGACGACAGGTGCCTTTTCTGCAGGAGGATGGTCCAGATGAAGGTGTTGTGGCAGCTGTGGAGCCTGTGGACAGTGAAGACGAGGAAGCAGAAGAAGAGGACATCGACAACAGGAACACGGTGATCCTGCAATACTTCCAGTGAGACACAGGTAAGAAGACAACACTGCCTGCTACATCTAATTTAAATCTAATGCCTCTCTACTGTCTGTCATTTTCACCCAGTGTATGGTCTCTGAGTTGTCACTTTCCCTTACAATTTCACAGATGTGGGTCCCACTGTGTGACATCTGCTTTGTTTCCTCATGGACTATAGCTGTGTGACATAGGTATGTTGACATTACATTTGTAAGAGCATTTTGGCACTGTAATTGCTAATACACTATTTCAAAATCACAGACAGACTCCAGATTGTTTTGTGCTTTAATGGAGTTTATTTAAGTGCTCAATATTGAAGGGGGTTGTAAAATGGTGAGGGGTGATGGTGGAGGAATGTCCATGGCAGAGTCCAGTCTATTAGTCTCACAGATGCATTGTCCAAAGGGGCATAGGAAGTGGAGCTGGGGCAGTTTAAGGATGGGCAGGGTGACAAGATGGAACAAATGGATGACAATCAGGGTGGTCTCATTTCTTGGAGGGGGTCTTGGCTTCTATGTCTGTCTTTGTCCTGGATCTCAGGGACCGTTTGCGGGGTGGTTCTCCCTCTGCAGGGGTTGGGGTGCTGGTGTGGTGGTCCTGTGGCGGTGCCTCCTGTCCACTAGCACCGGCGGAGGTGGTGGGCAGTTCATCGTCCATGCTAGTGTCAGGGGCCCCTTGTTGTGCCACAGTGTCCCTCCTGGTGTTGACGAGTTCCTTCAGCACCCCTACAATGGTGCCCAGGGTGGAATTGATGGATTTGAGTTCCTCCCTGAAGCCCAAATAATGTTCCTCCTGCAGCCGCTGGGTCTCCTGAAACTTGGCCAGTACCGTTGCCATCGTCTCCAGGGAATGGTGGTAGGCTCCCATGATGTTGGAGAGGGCCTCGTGGAAGTGGGTTCCCTGGGCCTGTCCTCCCCCTGTCGCACAGCAGCCCTCCCAGTTCCCATGTGTTCCTGGGCCTCTGTCCCCTGAACCGTGTGCGCACTACCACTGCCCCCAGGTCCCTGTTGTTGTTGGGGTGGTGGGTTAGCATGAGTTACATGTAGTGGTGGACACACTGCTGCTTGACGTGTCCTGGGGACAGAGGTATGGGCCCACTGGGTGGGTGCTGTGCTGGTGTTTCCAGAGGGGGGAAGCCCTGTAGTGGCTTGTGCCAGTGTGAGAGGAATCGACTGTCCCGATGTCCCAGATGGGCCGGGCTGGCCGTCTAGATCCAGTTGGACAGAGCTGCTGTCATCACTGTGGGCCTCTTCTCTGGGTGGAGTGGACATGTCTGGACCCACCTGTCCAGTGACATTGGGTAGGGGTTCTGCAGGGGTGGAAAAGCATGATTATTGCATCTGTGTGTGCCATGGTGTGCAATGGGTGGGTGACCGTGTACCCCATGCATTCCTGTGTAGGACCTTGTGTGATGATGGTTTAGGGGGGCGTACGGGTATGTGCAGTGGCCATTCTTTGGTGATGGGTGTCCATGCTTTGGTGTTGCATGCAGGGCTTGGTGTTGGGATGGGTGGTTTGTGATATTGGGACATGTGTGAGAAGTAGGAGTGATGGGGGTGAGGGCGAGGGTGGGGGTATGAGATAGCATGCAGGTAGGGTGGGGGATGAAGTAGTGAAAGATTTGACTTACCAGAGTCCATTCCTCCAGCTACTCCTGCAAGGCCGTCAGGATGCAGAATAGCCAAGACCTGCTCCTCCCATGTTGTTAGTTGTGGGGGAGGAGGTGGGGGTCCGCCGCCAGTCCTCTGTACTGCAATGTGATGTCTGGAGACCACGGAAGGCACCTTCCCCCGTAGGTCATTCCACCTCTTCCTAATGTCATCCCGTGTTCTCGGGTGTTGTCCCACTGCGTTGACTCTGTCCACGATTCTTCGCCATAGCTCCATCTTCCTAGCTATGGAGGTGTGCTGCACCTGTGATCCGAATAGCTGTGGCTCTACCCGGATGATTTCCTCCACCATGACCCTGAGCTCCTCCTCTTTGCGGTGCCATGGGGTGGTGTGGGTGATGTGTGGGGTGGTGTGTGTTGTGATGTGTGGGGTGATATTTAGTGGTGTGTTGTGTGAGGTGTGTGGATGTTATGTGGGTGATGGTGTTGACTGCCTGTGGATGCTCGTTTGTGTCTCTCTCTGGCCTTCAGTCGCAATTGTTGTTGTAGGGGTTTGTGGGTGATGTCAGTGTGTGTTTTATATTGTATTGGGTGTGTGGGAGTGGTGTGTGTATGTGTATCAGGTGTGTGTATTTCGAATTGTCCAATGTGGTAGTGTTTTGCAAATGTGTGTGTATTTTGAGCGTGGCGGTGTGTACCGCCAATGGAATACCACGGTTGAAAGACCGCTGCGTGGATTCGTGGGTCGTGATAATGTGGGCGTATTCCTGTTGGCGTGGCGGTGGAGGATTTCTTATCACCAGTTTATCACTGACCTTTGGTGTGGCGGACATGTGTGGGTGTCTAGATTTTGGCGGATTCCGGGCTTTGGGTCATAATGACCGTGGCGGAATTCCGCGGTTGTGGCGGTGTGTTGCCGGTCTTCTGCACGGCGCTAAGCGGCTTTTACCGCCAATGTTGTAATGACCCCCTCAATGTCACTTTTCAGTGATATCTCAACATATACTTATTGTATTTTAATAATTTTGACCTGCATTTATCCAGATAAATATTATATATTTTTCTAAACACTGGGGTGTATTTTTGTGGTGCTATATGGTGTTATTGTATGATTTATTGCACAAATACTTTACACATTGCCTTCTAAATTAAGCCTGACTGCTCAGTGCAAAGCTACCAGAGGATGGGCACAGGATAATTTGGATTATGTGTGACTTCCCCTGACTAGAGTGAGGGTCCTTGCACCCTGGTTTATGTACCCCTAGTGGGGAGGGACACACTTCTCACACTAGCTCCAGAGGATAGGAATGTCTATGCAACCATGAAAGCCGCTTTACTGGCCAAGTTTAGGCTGACACTTGAGAAATACCATCAGAGGTTTAGGGACAGATTGTTATGATTTCTCCAATAAGGCACTGGATGGATAGGTGCGGGGCAGCAAAGTAGATGATTACAAAGGGATTTATGACTTGATTCTGAGAGAGCATATGCTCAGTATTTCTTTTACAGAGTTACGCCAGCACTTAGTAGATAGCAAGCTGACTGATCCCAGGAAGCTTGCTGAAGAGGAGGACCTCTGGATTAGCACCAGAGTGTCCAAGAAGGCATCTTGGTGGGGGGCACCCACAAAGGTGGTCAGGGTTCCCACCAGAAGAAAGAGGGGGGGAGAAACTTAAAGATAAGGAGTTCTCAAAAGCCCCCCAAAACAATTCCTGGCGTGGTGGTAACCATTCCTCTTCTAGATTTGTAAAGAAACCAGGGTTCTTTGACAGAAAGTTCGGGAAGTTCATCCCCAAATGCTTTGAGTGCTACCAGCATGGACGCTCTAAGGGTGACTCCCCATGTTCCAAGAGAGCACAGTCACTACTGGATAGGCACCTGGGTTGGCCAGTGTAGCGCTCGGGAGAGACAGTCCCAGTTAACTTTGGGGGGCAGACAGATATTTCCCTAGTGTCCCTGGGAGATAGAGAGATGATCCCTAAAGCTCACATGCTGGCAAATACTTCAAAGTATAGGCAGTGGGTCACCATTGATAGGCAAAGGGTGGAGGCTCTGCATGACACAGGAGCCAGTATGACTACTGTCAAGAGTCAGCTGGTGTCAGCAGAGCGGATAGTCCCCAATACTTTCCACCAGGTCATAGTCACTGACAATCGTGAAAGTCACCTACCAGTGGCTCTGGTTCCCTTTGAGTGGAGGGGGGTCTCTGGTACTCTGAAAGTACCTGTGAGTCCTGCCATGCCTGTAGCTTGTCTTTTAGGCAATGATCTTGAGCATACAGCCTGGAAGGAGGTAGAGCTCAGATCCCACCTGGAGATGTTAGGTTTGCCTGAGTGGGTCTGCATGACCACGAGGTCCATGGCTGCCTGGGAAGGGAGTCAAGGGCGTCTGGAGCCTGGAACAATGGCCCAAACAGCTGCAAAGAGGAAGGGCAAGAGGCGCGGGAAACCCACCTCAGATGTTCCCACAGTAGTGGACAGGGCCCCTGAGGAAGAGGAGGCCCCTGAGCCAACTAGAGAGTACATAGCTGACCTGGGCAACCTACCTGAACTTGCTTGCTGACAAGTAGAAGGTGGGCCAACCAGGGCATAATTCTGCAGGGTGCAGAAAGAATGCCCCACCCTTGAGGGTCTGAGGCGATATGCCGCAGCCCAAGCAGCTGGTGAAGCCTCTGGCACTCATCACATCTACTGGGAGAATGATCTCCTTTACAGTGAGCCTAAGGTCCAGGGCCCTGGTGTAGCATGTGATCCCCCTCCCCGTTGTTGGAACCCCCTTTGAATAGGTAGGCATTGACATCGTTGGTTTTCTTGGACCCCAAAACTGCCTTGGGCAACAGGTTTAACCTGGTTTTGGTGGACCATGTCACTCCCTATCCAGAGGCCATCCCTCTGAGAACAATGACTGCACCGGTGGTAACCAGAGCCCTTATGGGAATATTTACCCATGTGGGATTCCCTAAGGAAGTTGTGTCTGACAAAGGCACAAACTTCATGTCTGCATACATGAAGTCCATGTGGGATGAGTGTGGGGTGACCTACCGGTTTACCACCCCTTATCATCCTCAATCCAATGGGCTTGTTGAGAGATTCAACAAGACCCTTACAGGCATGATTTATGGCCTAACTGAAGTGATGAGGCATAAGTGGGACGTCCTCTTGCCATGCCTGCTTGTTTGCTTATAGGGAGGTGCCCCAGAAAGGGGTGGGATTCAGCCCCTTTGAACTTCTCTACGGTCACCCTGTCAGGGGACCCTAAACACAGTGAAAAAAGGCTGGGAGAAAGCTCCCAGGACACCTCCCCAAGATGTGGTCAGCTACATGCTGGCTCTCCGAAACCAATCCCAACGCTTCTGGAAGCAGGCCAAGAGTAACCTTGAGGCCATTCAAGAGGTGATGAAGGAGTGTTATGACCGGTAGGCCACTCTGGTTGAGTTTTCACCTGGAGACAAGGTTTGGGTGATGGAGCCAGTAGAGCCCAGGGCTCTCCAGGACCGCTGGTCTGGCCCCTTTGAGATTAAGGAGTGGAAGGGGGAGGCCACTTACCTAGTGGACATCAAGACTCCTAGGCACCCCCTAAGGGTTCTCTATCATAACCGACTCAAACCTCACTTTGAGAGGTCTGAGGTCAGTATGCCCCTAGTCACAGATGAGGGCATGGAAGAGGAAAGTGAACCTCTCCCGACCTCCTCTCTGCCAAAGAAGGTGATGGGTCAGAGGAGGGTGTCATTCTTTCTGACTCCCTGACTCTAGACCAAAGAAGAGGCTCCTCTGAGTTATTAGGGCAGTTCTGTTACCAGGTTTCCCTTACTCCTGGGCTTTCCCATCTGTGTGTCCATGACATTGACATGGGAGATAGTCCCCCTGTGAAGAACAATATTTACAGGTTATCGGATAAGGGGAAGGCCAGCATCAAGGGGGAGGTCTCTAAGATGTTGACCTTAGGGGTTATTGAGAAGTCCAGTAGTCCCTGGGCCAGCCGTGTGTTGCTGGTGCCTAAGGCTGCTGCCCTCGGTGCAAAGCTAGAACTCTGGTTCTGTGTGGACTACTGGGGTCTCAACTCAGTCACATGGACTGACACTCACCCCATCCCCGAGGTGATGAGCTCGTTAACAGGCTAAGAACTGCCAAGTTCTTGAGTACTTTTGATCTCACATCAGGGTACTGGCAGATCGCTTTGACTGAGGGGGCTAAAGAGAAATCTGCATTTTCCACACCTGATGGCCATTACCAGTTCCGGGGGATGCCCTTTGGGTTGAAAAATGCCCCCGCCACCTTCCAACGGTTGGTTAACGGGGTCCTAGCTGACAAGGATGCCTACTGCGCAGCCTACCTGGATGACATGGCTGTCTGTAGTTCAAGCTGGGAGGTACACCGGCTCCACCTCAAAGAGGTGCTTCAGGCTCTGCAACAGGCAGGTCTGACTATCAAGGCTAGTAAGTACCAGATTGGGCAGGGTTCGGTGGTATAATTGGGACACCTAGTAGGTGGTGGCAAGGTGCAGCCACTCCAGGCCAAGATTGAAACTTTCAAGCCCTGGCAACCACCTAGAACACAGACCAAAGTAAAAGCCTTCTTAGGCCTCACTGGATACTACCGTAGGTTTGTCAAGGGCTATGGTACAATTGTGTCACCCTTGACAGAATTTACCTCCAAAAAGCAACCGAGGTTGGTGAATTTTACAGAGGCTTGTCAGAAAGCCTTTGAATCCCTGAAGTAATCCATTTGAACGGCCCCATGCTCAAGGCCCCTGACTACTCCCAGGAATTTATTGTGCAGACGGACGCTTCAGAGCATGGCATAGGGGCTATTCTAGCACAGCTAAATGAGGAGTGCTCAGACCAACCAGTAGTCTTTATTAGCAGAAGACTATTACCACGGGAACAGAGGTGGAGTGCTATTGAAAGAGAAGCATTTCCTGTGATCTGGGCACTAAAGAAGTTAAGACCATACTTGTTTGGGATTCACTTCTGGGTTCAGACAGACCACAGGCCCCTTAGATGGCTCATGCAGATGAGGGGTGAGAATCCTAAACTCTTGAGGTGGTCCATTTCCCTACAGGGGATGGACTTTTTACGGTGGAGCATCGCCCGGGGAGTAACCATGCCAGCTCTGATGGTCTCTGCAGATACTTCTGCCTTAGTGATGAGAGCTCCCAGTAGGTTGGGTAGCTGTCCCCACTTTCAGCTGACAGCCTTAGAGAGGTCACTCCAACCTTTTGCCTACCTCCCTCCACTTTTTAGATACTGTTTTTGCTGGTTTTAAGACTCTGCGCACTTTACCACTGCTAACCAGTGCTAAAGTGCATATGCTCTCTCCCTTTAAACATGGTAACATTGGATCATACCCAATTGGACTATTTAATTTACTTATAAGTCCCTAGTAGAGTGCACTATATGTGCCCAGGGCCTGTAGATTAAATGCTACTAGTAGGCCTGCAGCACTGGTTGTGCCAACCACTTAAGTAGCCCCTTAACCTTGTCTCAGGCCTGCAATTGCAAGGCCTATGTGTGCAGTTTCACTGCCAATTTGACTTGGCATTTAAAAGTACTTGCCAAGCCCCAAACTCCCCTTTTTCTACATATAAGACACCCCTAAGGTATGCCCTAGGTAACCCATAAGGCAGGGTGCTGTGTAGGCAAAAGGCAGGACATGTACCTATGTAGTTTACATGTCCTGGTATTGTAAAAACTCCTAAATTAGTTTTTACACTGCTGTGAGGCCTGCTTCCATCATAGGCTAACATTGGGGCTGCCATCATACATTGTTTGAGGGGTAGCTGGTGATCTGAAAGGAGTATGAAGGTCATATTTAGTATGGCCAGAATGGTGATATAAATCGTGCCGACTGGTGAAGTTGGATTATATATTACTATTTAAGAAATGCCACTTTTAGAAAGTGAGCATTTCTCTGCACTTAAATCTTTCTGTGTCTTACAATCCACGTCTGGCTGGGTTTATTTGACAGCCCCTTGTGCATCCACTCAGACACACCCCAAACACAGGATACTCAGCCTCACTTGCATACATCTGCATTTTGAATGGGTCTTCCTGGGCTGGGAGGGTGGAGGGCCTGCCTTCACACAAAGGACTGCCACACCCCCTACTGGGACCCTGGCAGACAGAATTGAACTGAAAGGGGACCTGGTGCACTTCTAAGCCACTCTTTGAAGTCTCCCCCACTTCAAAGGAACATTTGGGTATAGAAACAGGGCCTCTGCCCCTACCAACTCAGACACTTCCTGGAGAACAAACGTGAACCAGAACCTGCATCCTGCCAAGAAGAACTGCCTGGCTGCCCAAAGGACTCACCTGTCTGCTTTCTGTGAAGGACTGCTGCCTTGCTGTTGCCCTGCTGCCTTACTGCTCTCTGGCTGAGGTGAAGAAGTGCTCTCCAAGGGCTTGGATAGAGCTTGTCTCCTGTTCCCTGAAGTCTCAGGACCAAAAAGACTTCATCTCTACAAGGACTCCTTGTGCGGCAAAATTCGACGCACAGGCTGCACAGTGGTGAAAATTTCACCACACGCCGAACCAGAACCACTCAGCCTGACTTCGCAACGAGAAGTTCGACGCAGCGCGAGTGTAGCATCTGGAAACGCACAGCTGAGCCGGAACAACGCAGCCCAACTTCCAGAGAGGAATTCACGCAGCGCCTGTCATGCAGTAGAAAATTCAACGCAACGCCCACCGGATCGATGCAGCTCCTGTGACTTCTCCTGCCAGCGCAGGGAATCCACGCATCATCCCCAGGGCGTCTGAAAACCCCGCAACCTGAAGAGGATCCATGACAGAGCGCCAGAAATCGACGCACAGCCGTCCCTGCGTGAAACCTAAATGACGCATCGCTGTGTGAGGCCCGAGAAATTGACGCACATCCCTTTGTTTCCACGCATCTCCTCCTCTGCGGTTCTTGGTGGACATTCTTCCCACGAACCAGGTACTTTATGCTTGAAAGAGACTTTTTTTGCTTTCAAAAAGACTTAAGACACTTTGGGGGTCATTACGACCTCGGCGGTCTTTTGAAAAGACCGCTGAGGCCGCAGGAGACAGAATACCACCATTGCCGGCGGTATTCCTGTCTCCCTATTATGACATTTCCGCTGGGAAATGTCACATCAACATTGCAGCCGGCTCATAATAGAGCCGGCGGCAATGCTGATGTGCAGCGGGTGCAGTAGCACCCGTCGCGCATTTCACTGCCTTAAATTCGGGCAGTGAAATGCACCACGGGGCTATGCCTGGGGGCCCCTGCACTGCCCTGCACTGCCCAGGCCAAGTGCATGGGCAGTGCAGGGGCCCCCAGGGGCTCCCCAAGTCCCCTTACCGCCGGCCTTTCAATGGCGGTGTGTACCGCCATGGACAGGCCGGCGGTCGGGGACTCATAATCCCCAGGGTAGCGGTGCTTGAACCGCTGCCCTGGGGATTATGACCGCCAGGCGGAATCCTGGCGGGAAAATGGAGGTGCCGGCGGTATGGCCGTGACAATTCCGCCACGGTCATAATTGCTGGCGGAACACCGCCAGCCTGTTGGCCGCAAGGGTCGTAATGACCCCCTTTGTATCACTTTTCAGTGATATCTCAACATATACTTATTGCATTTTAATCGTTTTGACCTGCATTTATCCAGATCAATATTATATATTTCTCTAAACACGGTATGGTGTATTTTTGTGGTGCTATATGGTGTTATTGTATGATTTATTGCACAAATACTTTACACATTGCCTTCTAGTTAAGCCTGACTGCTCAGTGCCAAGCTACCAGAGGGAGGGCACAGGATAATTTGGATTGTGTGTGATTACCCTGACTAGAGTGAGGGTCCTTGCATGGACAGGGGGTCACCTTACTGCCAACCAAAGACCCAATTTCCAACAGTTCCCATTCCCGAAAGTTCCAAAACAGAAATTATTATAATATAAAACGTATATTTTTTAGGGCAATAAGGTGAGGCAAAGAGGCGGTAAGGCCGTCACTTGGCGCTCAAATAGTAACCAGGGAGCCATTTGTCCAGGAAAATGGACTGTGAGGTCAACATGCTAGAGTGTCGGTGTGAGGGTGACATACCAAAGTTCTGTAAAGAAGGAGTTGATGAGTCTGATAGGGGTGGTTGACTTCTGAAGGAGAAGATAGGAGCCATGCGATTCTGGGTGTGACTAGAAGGTTAGCGGGAGAAGTCAGAAGGACAAAACGTCAAGGGGTTATATAGATTAATAATATGTATAAGATGCTATTTTAGCATGTTTAGTTTGTAAGGCGTTTGGGCTAAACACAAAGAAACTTGAGTTCCGGGTTACTCCATTACATCTTATTGCATTAGATGTAACCCTTTCCTCAAACTGACTTGTATCGCTTGCTTATTGCCGTTGGCCACTGCAGAGCTTCCTAGTAATGCAAGCATGTATAGATGCAGAGGCAAACCCTAATTAACAAAGATCTTGGTGTCATCAAATTATGTCATTTAATTCACCCAGGATGATGAAATGAGAAAGTTAAAGAGCTGAACATTTGGCTAAATAGATTGGAAAATGACCATGGCTTGGTGTCCAGATTAAAATATGGCTAAATGCCAAGAATCAGAGGGCTTGGGATATGGATATCATTATAGTATGGATTAATTCCAAGCTACTAGAAACAAAACTATTCTTCTTTACAGGTTTCCCAAGCTACCAAGAAGGAAGGGAAAGCATTAGGATTGACAGACTGAAATGAAGAAGATTTAAAGGGTGGCCAGAAAGTACATTAACATCATCTGCTCACATGTTATTGGGCAGTTCATCTTTCCTTTGGTCATGGCAGGGTGCAATGTCATTTTCAGTACAACTGTGAGAATGTGGACTTCCTTGCTGATCAACATGTATAACTATGCAGACCACCTCCAGTCCCACTGGGCAATGAGGCATTAGCATTTCGTCTACCTATTTAAAGATGCCTTCTGGTGAATGAAGTCACAATACATCTCATACCCAAGTATATATTTTTTAAAAACTCTGTTTATGAAACAGAACTAACAAACAGCAGTACATTTCCGTTAGATTAGGGAGAGAGTGAACATTTTCTCTTTTCATGTACATCTTCACTTATTTGTATTTTCTATAAAATACGGTTACATTTTAGTGTACTGACATACAACTTAAATTGGTGCAGTTTATAACAATAGACATATCTTTAATTTTGCTTAGGTTTTTATAAAGGTATTCTAAGTAATAACGGTAACATTCGGCTGTGTAGGCATGAAAGATGTTTACGCTTTGCTTGTGTATTATGTGATTAGTGATGAAGGCGGGGCAGGGCTAACGGGTTAAGTAGCACCCACTCTTGACTCCCATGTTCACACCTGGGTGGACCTTCATTTGTTGCCTACTTTTATGTTTTGGTCTGATATGATGGAGTCAGCAGAGATATTGCGGCAGGCATGATAAGGCCATTGTTATGAATGCTAGGTATTTAACAGGAGGACTTTTTGCGTATGCCTAGCATTTCAGGGGGGATACATATCGTCTCTGGTCTCCATTTTTACTGCAAAGTGATCCCAGTTTTCAGCACCTTCTTGTATCTGGCCCTTATGTTGCAGCTGCCTTAGTGTGTGAGGCTCTTCTAGTGTGGAACTGTGCAAGTCTTTAAGCCAGGCAGAATAAGGGGGGGCATTAGGGGCCTTCCAGTGTGTATCGATCAAGCACTTATATGTTACAAACGCAAGATCGATAAACTTATGAGTGTGTTTTTCATTCTTGCCCCGGTGTGGTATACCCAGCAAACAGGATTCCGGAGTGGGTGTAAGCACACGATCTATCATGTCTGCTATGGTCTCGGTGATGCGACTCCAGCCAGTATTGAGTGGCAGTCCCAGATCATATAATAGAAATTAGCGGCAGGAGTAGTGCATCTAGGGCATTCTGGTTTAGAGTTTGGGTATATTTTATTGATGCGGGCCGGTGACAGGTATGATTGGTGGATGTAGTTAAATTGTGTGTATCTCAGTCTCATGTTACGGGATACAGATTTAATCGTGGCAGGGGCTGCTTCCCAGGATTTCTGGGCAATTGGCGTGGAAAGAACAGCGTCCCAGCGGCTTTTGACTTGAGTCAAAGCAGTGCAGGTATCTGTTAGGAGTATTTTATATAATTTAGTAATGATGCCCTTTATGTTTCCCATAGTGAGTAGTGAGGTAAGTAGAAGGGATTCGTCAGGTTCATTGGGATTGCGACCCCAGAGGTTCTGTAGGAGTTTGATAATGGCGCTGAATGTCAAGAAGGCCCCAGGGTGCAAAATTCCGGTAGACACAAGCTCTGCAATGGTGCTTGCTTTAGAGCCCGAAAACAGGTCCCCGTGTTCAGTGTTTTGGTTACACGTATATCATGATGATAGGAGAGAGCATGAACGCCCGGTACCTGAGCCAGTGGTATTGAAGGTGAGGAAGGGGGAGTTGTGGGTTCCGCCCGGGACATATCTCCGCCAGCAGGATCTGGCCGTATCAAATAGGGGAGTTTTGATAGGTGGATAGGGAGGCCCGGCCATCAGAGATGTCAGTGTCATTTGTGGTGCCGTATAAGCCGTTATCGATCTCATACCCAAGTAGATGTTCATCAAGCAAACAACCTTTTACAATTTCTACTGCTGGTGATTGTTAGTGGTGCAGGACTCAGTAAAGGGAACTGTTTTTAAATACACTGGATGGCCCATTTACAGTCCATCCACTCTTCCTCTGTCCATCCTCATGTACATTACTGCAAAGTCCAAATAGGGTCTGTAAGATTCAATGGAATGAGATGAATCTTATCTACAGTAATTGTTTCATATTCTAAAAGACTGTCTCAGAGTTTATAGATTGTGGACCAGATTTGTCATACTTTCACACAGCACAACACAGCAAGTCACCTTGCTGTGCTGACCTGCATGAAAGGGCAGGAATGCATTGTGTTTAACATTATACAGCACATTTCTGTCTTTTCCTTGTGCTGGACACTTCTGGCTGCTAAGCGCCAACACAAGCAACCTTGCATCACGGTGCGAGGGTTTCTGAGTTATATGCGGGATTGTTCTTGTGTAGGAAGGGGCACCTTGCTGTACAAAAACAATCCTCAGATGCATTCCCTCTTTCTATGTGGGCTGCAGAATGCAGAATGCAGCCCACATGGAAAGAGGAAAAAACAAGAAAAAATAAAGATATTTCTCCTTGTTACGTGTGCCCTGGGAAGATATAGGGGGTCATTCCGACCCCGGCGGTCAAGGACCGCCGGGGCCGGGGATGCAGGAGCACCGCCAACAGGCTGGCAGTGCTCCGCAGGGCATTCTGACCGCAGCGGTTTGGCCGCGGTCAGACCAGGAAAACCGGCGATCTCCCGCCGGTTTTCCGCTGCCCTGGGAATCCCCCATGGCGGCGCAGCTTGCTGCGCCGCCATGGGGGATTCCGACCCCCTCACCGCCATCCTGAACCGCCAGGAACAGGATGGCGGTGAGGGGTGTCGTGGGGCCCCCGTAAGAGGGCCCCACTTTGTATTTCAGTGTCTGCTTTGCAGACACTGAAATACGCGACGGGTGCCACTGCACCCGTCGCACCTACCCACTCCGCCGGCTCCATTCGGAGACGGCTTCCTCGTGGGGAGGGGTTTCCCGCTGGGCTGGCGGGCGGCCTTCTGGCGGTCGCCCGCCAGCCCAGCGGGAAAGCCAGAATGGCCTCCGCGGTCTTTCTACCGCGGAGCGGCCATATGGCGGCTCCCTCCAGGCGGGCGGCTCCCGCCGCCCGCGGGGGTCAGAATGACCCCCATAGTATTTTGACTCATTCCCAGGTCTGCCACTAATGGTAATGCTCGGAGTGCGCCATAAGTCATGTGTGGATACATAGTAACGCCCGTGTAAATAGCATAACAGCCTGTTACATATTCTGAGATTCTCATCTCATTATTCATTCTGTCTGTGATTTAGAGTTAAACTGTCTCAGAACCTGATATGTTAACGCTTCTTGGCTGAGCTTTCCCCGTACGTGGGCCCTGTAATACCATTTTGTTTTTATGGCTACATAACAGACTTAACTTAAATGTAAACATTATTTAAACATGATGGTGCCATGCTGAATAGGTAATTACAGTTGTTGGGATGAGTCTCCCATGGGCTCCTCCGGGGTGTGGAGTGATGCTAATCTTTTACTCCCCTCATTCCTTAATAAGTAAGTGGCCGTTCGTATCCAACCTGTCCATGCCCCAATACACTCGGTTTGGCCGTTTGCTACCTCCGCACCCACCTCACACTTGGTCTCACGGTCCCTCCCTAGAGCCTCACTCTGGCAGGTGTAATATCGTCCCTCCCTTCCTTTTGTCCTCCTAGACTCCTACTTCTGCTGGTTCCTCGGTGGGTGTCTCAGCCCCCTCACCATGCCATCCCATCTCGTCACTAAGTATTCCCACCCTGGGGCAATGGGGTTTTGACGGAGGCCTCACGCTTCTTCGCCTTTCAGGACCTGCAGTTCGGCTCTAGTCCATTTCATCACGTCTCGTCTCCACTCAGTCAGTGGGGGATGGCCTGGAGTTTTCCAACCCTTCGTGATCAATCTCCTATAAAGGACCAGAGCCAGGTCCAGGAGGTGGCCCCTGACTTTCCCCTGTGGCATTCCCGTCTTGAGGCCCAGTAAGCATACAGCGGGGGCCGGAGACAGTTCCGTCTCAAATAGTCTTGACAGGTCTGCCATCACTGCCACCCAGCCCAGCTGAAGTTCTGGACAGCTCCATACCATGTGGTCAAAGTCAGCGTCCACGTCCTCACATCTGGGGCATGTCTTGGGGGCTCCACCATATATTAGGAACAGTCGGTGTGGGGTGAGATACGTCCTATGAAGGTAATTGTATTGGATGTAGCGCAATCGTGTGTTGCGGGAGACCGCCCTGGGTAAGCCAATGCTCTATTCCACTCCGCATCCGACAATTCCCGACCGACCGTCCTTCCCCATCTCTCTCTCCGAGGTCATAGTGCGTCCAATGCATCCTCAATCTGGACCCGATATAGTTTAGTGATTAAATGGGATTCCTCTCCTGATGTCAACAGGAGATGTAATACCCTGTGGGTAGTCGGCTCCACATTATTCGTATCCCAGTGCTCTTTCAGGGTATGTACCAGCTTCCGGAATAGTTAGAACTGTCCCTGGGGAACTCCTCCGCTTGTTAGATCGGTGAAGGATTTCAGCACCCCTTCTCGGAAGAGTTCCCTGATTGTTTCCACTCCTGCTCTCCTCCATGGTCCCAGTCCCACGCCCCCGGGCTCTTCCCCCTCACATCCAGCACAAGGACCGATAACGGTAGCGCTGGGGAGTAAGGCTGGCCCACTCCAACCTTTTTCGCACATCTCTTCCAACACGCCCCGCCACTATAGTCATCAGGCTGTCCCTGTGGGGGGTAATCCTCCTATTTGTCATGCGTGCGATGATCCGGTCTATGTCTATCTCTTCATGGGCGGTACTCCTGTCCAATTGTCCCCTACCTGCGAACCATCCGGCCGCCCATTGTAGTTGGGATGCCAAATAATAGGCTTCGAAGTCTGGAGCACCCAGGCCTCCCAAACGGGTCGGCCTGCAGAGGGTCGATAGCGCAGTGCGTCTACGACCATCATCCCATATAAGTTCCCTAAGTAGGATGTTCAATTCGTGGAACCATGCTGATGGGATCAGTAGTGGCAAATTAGCGAAGTAGTAGAGAAGGCGGGGAGCATGATCATTTTAAATAATGCTATTCTGGCCATTGTCGTTAACTTCAAGGATCGTCAGAACCCGACCGAAGCCCATAAGGAGCGGGGTGCCCTACCGAGGTTACCATCCCGGAGATCTCCCATATCATGGAACACTTGTATGCCCAGATACTTGAAGGTCTGTGGGGCCCCGATTACATCCCCGGGGCATGTTACAGGGTGTTCATAACTTGGTAGTATGGGGAACACAAATGTTTTGCCTCGGTTAAGGCGTAGCCCTGACAGTGTCCCAAAATCTTCCAGGTTCCTCAAGGCCCACGGGAGTCCACTCACCCCGTCCCTAAGGTAAATGAGTATATCGTCGGCATATAATGAGACAACATGCTCAGATTGTCCCTATTCTACTCCCTTGCCCACGCCAACTCGTCGCAGTCGGGTCGCCAAGGGCTCAATGGCCAGGGCGAATAACAGTGGGGACAAGGGGCACCCCTGTATATTGGGTATGTGTCAGATATTGTCCTGCCCGTCTTTACTCTTGCCAGTGGGGACGCGTATAACAAGTCCACCCATTTTACCCATCCCTCCCCCAGGCCCATTCTGAGCATCACAGCCCTTAAGTAGTCCCACCTGATCGAGTCAAAGGCCTTCTCAAAGTCCATCGCGAGCAACACTCCCGATGGGGGTTTCTCTTTACTGGGCATATGCAGAACAGCCAAAAGTCGCCTCAGGTTCAGGGAGGTACTACGATTTGGGACAAAACCGTTCTGGTCTGCGTGCACAAGTGTGGGCATGTGACAGAGCAAACGGTTGGCCATGATCTTACTGAGAATTTTGAAATCGCTGTTCAGCATTGACAAGGGGCGGAAGTCGGTCACCGACGCTTCCTTGGATTTTGTCTTGGGGAGTGGGACCACCAAAGCCTCCCTCATGGTACCCGGCAGCTCCCCATGGTGTAATGCTTCCGTATACATTTCCACTAACTGGGGGGCCAGCAGTGTCTTATATTTTTTATAAAAATCCATGGGTAGGCCGTCCGTTCCCGGGGTCTTCCCAGAGGCTAGTTGCGATATGGCCTCACTGACCTCTTCCAATGTCACTAGTCCTCCCAGACTATCCCTATCTTCTATCAAAGTCGTCAGTGGGGTCTGTTGTAAAAAACTAAAAGGCTTCCGCTCCATGCTCACCAGGCCTCCCATACAGGTGAATGTAATATTCCTTGAATGCATCATTTATAGGGCCCAGTCTAAGTCTACGCAGCCCCTCCTTATCCAGCACACTCTTAATGGGCTCACTGTGCCCCCCTGGCCTCACCAATCATGCTAACATTTTCCCTGATCTACCCTCCTCTGATTGTAATGATGCAAAATATTTTTGCATATTGTGGCATCTGAGTTGTTCTTCAACCTGAGAGTGGGCTCTCCGGGCGCGGTTATATTCCTCGTTCTCCTGCGCGTCCGTTCCCTGTCTCAGTTCCCCCTCGTGTATTTTCTTCTCTATGTTAGTCAGCTCCCTTGCGAGTGTACATCTCACCCCTACCAACTGTCCCAGACAATAACATGTTGTCACCACTTTAAGTGTTTCCCACTCCGTGGATCTAGAGGAGGTAGATCCCTCATTGGACTTAATATGGTCTGCCAGGTGCAGTCGCAGGGCGCCTCTATACGCCTGATCCTCAAGTGCCGAAGGAGCCAGTCTCCATGACGGGATGGGGGGCCTGTCCTCTGTCACCCTCCATGTCAGTAGTAAGGGATTATGGTCTGACAGAGTACGACCGAGATATTCAGAATGGGTCATTCCCCGTGCCAGGGTTGCTGTACATACCACTCTATCAATTCTGGTGTGGACCCGGTGGAGGCCTGAATAGTACGAGTAATCTTTGTCATTCAAGTGTTGCTCCCGCCAGATGTCCACAAGCCCCCAGGAATCCAACCACTCACTCAGTTTTTTGGCTATCTTGCTTGTCACTGCCCCCTGTAGCAGCGGCGTGGACCTGTCCATGTTTGTGTCTAATACACTATTGAAGTCCCCCCGAGTAGTAGTTCTCCTATCCGCTGGCGGGTAAGGTGGCTCGATAATCGCATCATAAAGGGGACCTGGTCTTGATTAGGAGCGTGTATACAGCTCAGGACAATCGAGGTGCCGTGTAGCTTCCCTTCCAGGATCACAAATCTGCCTTCGCGATCTATGTTGGATGAAACTACCTCGAAGGGGACCCCTGCTCGTACCCATATCTTTACTCCCCTTGCGTATGCTTAATATTCTGTGGCAAACACCTGCCCCCTCCACCTGCGTCTCAACTTCTCCACCTCTCCAGTTGCTAAGTGAGTCTCTTGCAGCATTGCCACTTGTATGCACCTTCTCTTAAGGTAAGAAAGTATTCTATGCCTTTTAGATGGTGTACCCATCCCCCGGACGTTCCACGTTATGAAGTTGTGTTCTGCCATGTTGGTATTTCAGTCTGGTGATAACTTCCCCGTCCTGCCCCAGTTTCCAACCCACCCCTGCATTCTATCGGATACCTGATATAGTCGAGCCTCGTCTCCCACAGCGCCATCCTAACTTGCAATTGTAAATCCCAACTCCCCTTCCCCAGGGCGCCTCTCAAACAGTAGGTTGCCCAGAAAACTGTGCAACAGTGCAACTTATTCAAACTTTTAACTGCAGTTCTCGCCAGTCTGACTGAACGGGCAAGATTCCGGTCTGGGGGGCCATGTCCAGAGGGGCATCATGTTCACCCGTTTCACCTTGCCCCAGGGCTCTCGTGTAAGCTTAGTTATCCAAGTTCGTCCGCTGTCTGCGGGGTTACCCTCGGAGCCCGTGCCGAAAGGCCCGAGCCCCCAGCCGAGGACATCACAGTGTCATCCAATTCTCCCCCAGAGCCCTCCGGGAGGGACCCTTCTCCGCTCATGCGGGCTGCCACCTCCAATGCCGTCTTTTTGCCCTTTTCCCTTTGCATCTGGGTTGGCGCCAGGCGGGGACGATTCCTGGGCCGCCGCCCTCCCGGGCCCCCGCGAGACCCGCTCCCAGCCGGGCTCTCTCTCACATGCCAGCCCGGTTGGGTCCCATGGGCTTCCAGCCACTCCCACGCCTCCTCTGGGGATTGGAGAAATGCGGTCTTACCCTCCAGTATCACTCGTAGCCTGGCTGGATAAAGCAGAGAGTATTGGATCCCTTCTTCCCTTAGAGCCCTCTTAACTGCCATGAATGAGGCTCGCTTGTTCAGAAAATCTAGAGTGAAATCCGGGAACAGCGTCACCTCCCCGTTCGCTACTTTAAATGGGCCCATCTCTCTGGCCCTCTGCAGAAGAATGTCACTGTCTCTGTTGTGTAGTAATCTGGCAATCACTACGCGGGGGGCCTACCCGGGGTGAGGGGCCTCGCGGGCACCCGGTACGCTTGTTCCAATGTGTAGAAGGGGGTCAGACAACCAGGTGCCACAACCGTGCATAGCCATTTCTCAAGGAATTCCACCATATTCGCTCCCTCCGCCCCTCCGGGAGGCCCACCACTCGCACGTTGTTCCTCCGGTTTCTTCCCTCCGCGTCCTCAGCCCTTTGTTCTAGGCATGCCACTCTGTCCATGAGGAATGTCACCTCAGCCGTTAGGTCTTTTTGTTTCGGTGCAATTTCCCCCAGCATGATCTCCATCTCTTTGACTCTGTCTGCCAATTTGTGATGATCTGCCCTCAAGAGACCCAATTCGACTGCAACCTGGTTAATGTTGTGCTGTAGCGTTGTCTTTGTATCTTCGATTGCCCCTAGTATTTTGTCTAGGGTGTCCTGTACTTTAATTTGCGATGGGTCCTGCGGGTCCACTCCTTTGTGCCCAGAGGGTGCCGTGGTGTCCATAATTCTGCTCTTATGCCGGTTCTTGGGGGACATTGAGTATATGAGGGGTTGCGCCCCCGGGACCGAGGCAGTGGTTAGACTGTTGTTGCGGACCCTTCTCTGCCCGTGGCCTCCGCTGTTGGCTCGATTCAGGCCGCACTGCAGCTTCCAGATAGCATCCCACCAGACCTCTGGGATACCACTCTGGCAGTCGCCAGCGTTCAGTGGGTCCCTTGTATGTTCTGCGGGGATGGGAGGTTCCCCGTTGCTGGTCCTCGGCCGTATGCCACCCTCAGGCCCAGGCCAGCCCAACCGCACCTCTTCACAGTGTGTGCAGGGGGTTGCACCACTCCGAGTCTCACCAGGGCATCCTCGGGTCACCTCTTTGGTGACTTTACTTGGTGGTTCCCCAGGGGGGGGCCGTCAGGTCCCAATGAGGCGCCGTGGGCCGCCGGGCAGCTGCTCCCTCACTCCGCGCCTCTATCGCCTCACCAGCGCCGTCCCTAGAATGTTGGTGCCCCACCCGGGCCCGCTCCAAGATCCTCCTTGTCCCGGTCTCTGGCTGCTCAGCGGGGCACAGACTCTTACGGCGCCCGGCTGTCACACCGCCCATTCAAGGGCCGTCAGTTCTTTTCCGTGGCCCCAGGCTGGCAGGGCCGCCCAAATCCTCCTATACTAGATGTCGCAAACAATCTATGATGAACACTGGAGTTCCCTGTGAACAATAGCTATAATGCTCGGATTTTGGAGTCCACTTCCTTTGGGAGGGCTTTATTTTGCCGATACACAAAACAACTCTCATCAGCGGCCAGAAGGTCGTTTACGGAGGCCACAACAGTGTCATGTTCCATCAGAGGCTCTGTATAGCGAGAAACAGATAGTTCTATACACAAAAAACGGCGCACAGGGGTGATCACCTACCAGCCTCAGACACTGTAGTTTCCTTCACTCTACTAGGAAGTGGGGCAATCTGGAACTTCAAAGCAGAGCCCTCCTTGCCAGTCCAATGTCTTGTTAGGGTGTTGGGAGAACGCAGATCGACCGTTTCATCATTTTGTGGTAGGGCTGGTGCCTTACAAGTCTATCTCGGTTCCAGCAGTAAGCCCCTCGTCCGGCACAAGGTCAAATGTTACTGCTTTGGCCTTCTTGTTGGTGTTTTTTATGATATCAAACATAGTTTCTCGAAGCTCTTCTATTGGCACTGCTCCACAACGAACTGCTTGCTCATGCAAGCCGATCACATCAAAAGTGCCACAACGCTCCAACAGCCTGGCCTTACACATCCAGTATTTAGCGCTGCGCCTACCCGTTCTGGGGCCACTCTTCTCTTTTTGGGCCGTGACTCCCCGGCGGCCAGGCACGCTCCCGCACTCTCCCGGTGCGCGCGGTCATCCGCGCCGATTCCGTGCCGGCCCGCGTCTCCACCCAAGACCCCGGCTCCAGCCGAGGGATGGGCCGTCGGCTCCGCACTCCGCTGGCTCAATTCAGACCCGCGTATTAGGGTCGGGAAAGGGCTCCGCAGCTCCCCGGCCAGTCCCCTCGGGCGCCCACCGCAGCTCCGACACAGATTGCCCCAGGGATGGCACACTTTACACAGATAATTGCAGTCCCCTCCGGAGCGTGCGGTTATGCGTGCGCCATCTTCGGCTTCTTGGCCACGCCCCCATGGAATGCCTCCTTGGGGCAGAATAATGCAAGGTAGAGATGCAACACTATAACAAATATGAGCCCATATATTTAAACAAGGTTCATGTGAGACTTGTTTATATTTTTACCAAAACAGATAAATCAAGGGTCAGATTTATGATAGTATTACATTGCCCTTGCATCACACATGGAGTCACAAAAGCAACGCAATACTAAAGTCAGAAGTACAAAGCATTGCAAGGCCACCTTGCATGACACTTCAGTGCTTGGCAAATCTGGAGGAATGCAAGGCAACGGAAGTCACTGCCTTGTGTTACTTTGCCCTGGGAAGGCTTTCCTTGGGTGGAGCTTTAGTGTTCCCACTAATCCACCCACAACTTAAGTGTTAAGCACCAACCGCGGTCATCAGGTTGCGATTGACTGAGACCTTGGAGCAATTTAAGGCCAACCATAATAAAGTGTGGGTCGGATACATAATCAAAGTTCATCCTGGTCAGAAGTTTTACCTTCTTTCTTATTCTCTGAAATGGAAGTAAAAAATACTCAGTGGGGCAAGGCAGCAGGCTGTGGGTGAGAAGGGCTCCAGGAGGTTGGATAGAATTTGGAAAGGTCCCAGTAAACCCATTCAAATTCATGTCCAAGCAAGGTCCCTCCCCGACTGGATACTTTTGGCACCTCCGCCCAATGGACATTTCTACATTCTGACTTAGTCACTTATTTGAAGCTGGGATTTCTCATGTGGGGTAAGGCTGCAGGATAAAAAAAAAGGGTTCCACAAGGCTGGAATCTTTTGTTATGTCACTGCTGCAGAAAAGCTCATAGTGGAAGCAACCTGAATCTTTGGCCCGTGGCAACACACCTTCATTAAATGGATTTTGTCCATTTCCTCTGGAGGGCTTTGGAGCCCAAAAGATTTTTCAGGACATTAAAAGGACTACCTAAAATTGACATATCTAATTTTCCCAGGACTTCAGGAACAACACTTGGGGTAATAACTCACTCCAGCAAAGCCATCAGCTGGGTCTAGGTCAGGTTTAGTTAAACTGGTCATCAGGGCTCTTCAGGAAACAGTCTTTTAGCAGGCAGCTTGTTTTGTCCCTGTAGCTCAACAGTGTCAACTAACCCTTGAGTGTACTTTTTTGTCCTAGGTACCATTGAGAGTGAACCCAGCCTTTGAGGCCCCCTCATAGATTTCAACAACAGGTGCAGTCCTTCATCTGTCTTCCACAGGTCCAATGGTGTTCTCAAGAGGGTGTCCAAGGGTGCCACATTTATGCCTGGAACTAGCCCATGGGTGAGGTGTTTTCTGGCCCCTCCCTAACCAACAGGGATACAGTTTACAGGGGTAATTGTAACCACTACTGAAGTAGTTCCAAGATTGTGGAACCATTCTTAGTCTGTGTCAAGCTCCTGTGCCCACCCTGTGTCAGTTTTGCCAGAACTTCAGAATCGAAAGTAACACAGAGGCACTGTGGCAGTCAGATTTTAATTAAGATTTTCATCCGGTCAATTGGAAACAGAGGGGCTATGAAATATGAAAGTTATGTGAAGGATGCCCTGAGATATTCCTTACCATAGAGACTATCTCGGAGTTGTTTGTAAACTGACGTTGGAATTAGAAAACTGAGTTCTTCTCTCATTGTGGTTTTGGAAATGCATCTACACCTGCGCCTGGATGTATATCAATGGGAAGAACAATAGGATTGATAACATCTTTGGCATTATATATTAAGTATTGAAAAGGAACTGCCCTGATGAAGGCGGCCTCATAAATTAGAAGGTCACCGCCGAAACGCGCGTAGGCTTGGTTCCTACTGTTGTTTGGATGGATTATGAATTTATGGTGCCAAAACTCTCTTCTTTTTTTGATTAAGTAAGATGGAGACATAATCAGGATTTGAATAATAGGATGATATCATTGTGAACATCATTACGGCTCCAAAAAGAGAATTTGTATATATTTAGTTTGCATTTAAATGTATTCATGAAATTTAGAGCCATATATTTGTTAACTGTTATGGTCTTATTATTCTCACTGTCTTGTCTTGTGTGGCACTTTGTTTTTGTCAATCAATGTTTTTATATGTGTATGTATTTATAGAGTCTCTGGATCAGTATTTGTTCGCTTCCCCGTGTAAATATTTGCATATTTGTATAACTTAGATATTTGTGTTTGTTTTTGATGTACATACATATGTAATAAATATCATTGTTTGAATTTGTTATTGTTCTTTTGTTTTGTATATTATTTTGGATAGTATTGAATATTGGTTGTAGCTCATTTTCCTTTTTCTTGCACCCTAAAGGTGTGGCCAGTAAAATGAGCAACCCTTCTCTGGTGATCTCTTCAAAGCAGTTCTAGGGGCAGCTCCTCTCTCACCGGGATTGGTACCTGCTAGTTGGCTAAAAGACAGCACTGCCCTAGCAAATATTTACATATGAACTTTGAAGTTAATCAAGTCCTGGCACAAACCAGGTTTTCATCCTGTCAGAGGCACAGAGCACCTTCCCATATCCAAGGTCTTGTCTCAACTCTCGGGGAAATGGGGGGGGGGAGGTTGCTGGCTGATAGCTGATAGCTGATAGCTTATTTAGATGTACTTTTTCCAAAATATTTATTGCAAATCTGACTTTACCATTGAATTGGGCTTGTAATAAATATTTTCAAAAATACAATTGTATTTTGTAAGTTTGCACCGCTCTTGCATCAAAAAGCAGCACAAATGAGGTGATAAAAAAGTATCAATATGGGCCTTAATGTGTAAAATCGGTGTAAAATTGACACAGCTTTTCCTATGGCAGACTCCTTCCACTGCTGGAGTTGCATCAGTTTTTCAAAGGTACCTCATCAATGCGTGAGTTTAGTGCCAACAGATGCGTCAGAATTTCTGACACATCTGTGAAACCATAAGCCATGGAGCTCTATATTGTAAATACAGCTCAGCCATGTGGTCTTTAGGGGGTGTACGGAAGTGCAAGAAATCTGACACATCAATGGTGATGCATCAGATTCTTGTAAATGAGGTCCTTAGCACCTAGACCTTTAAATGTGCATAAAAACAGAATATGGCGAAACGCTGCTTTCCTCTCTGCCCCATTCCTTTCTCGTGTTTGCAAACTAGTGAAATAAGAAAAGTATTTGGTCACTTTTTACGCACATTACCACTGTATCCATTAATGCAAAATATGATATTTGAACACATTATTACATTGTAAATATCACCCTGACAAGATACTGTGTCCAGAATACTGAGGGGCATATTTAAGAAAAGTGGCGCTGCACACAGTGCAGCACCACTTTTCTTGCGCCACTTATCGCACCCCTAACACCACCATGTGTGTGCCATATTTAAAATACGGTGCACCATGGTTGTAGTTAGGGGACTAGCATCAGAATTTTTGACGCCAGTCCTGTGCTTTGCAGGATTAACATAAAACATTCTGACGCTAACCCTGAAAAGCACCCTATGATAACCAATGGAACCTTCCTTTTAACGCTTGCTCTGAGCAGGTGTTAAAAGTTCTGAAAAAAATGGCACAAGGAAATCTATTAGATTTCTTTGCACCATTGTTTTGCCCCCCCCCCATGGGGGAATGCCCGCTTTGCATAAATTATGCCTGGTGCAGGCATAATTTAGCACAAAGGGTTACAAAGTGGCGCAATGCATGCATTGCACCACTTTGTAAATATGGCACTGTGATTTTGGCCTTCTAACTCCACATTAGGGTAAAACAAATTATGCTATGTGGCATCAGAATGACACTAGGGGGCTCTTAAATATGTCCCTGAGTGTCACAGAATTGTGAAAGCAAGCATATGTAGGTAAGTAATGCAGGACGATATTTTGTCACTCAGTTTTGCAACATTCATCTCAAGGAAATATGTGGGCAACAGAACATCACATGGTGGGGATTCTCCACACACATAGCCACTATTTCTTAAGTTTACCTACAACTCTGTACCTCTCTAACTTGTTTGTTCAATTAACCGGTACGGTGCCTTGGAAGAGGTGATCTCGTCCAAGGCACTGGTTCCCAGGTGCCTTGGACGAGATCACCTTGTCCTGCACCCGGGAACAGGGGGGAGCGCTAGCGCTCCCCCATGGGCCCCCCACCCACCCCACCCGGTCGTGGATGGAAGGGGAAGCCCTTCCCCTTCCACCCCGACCCCCCCCCTTGGCAATCCGATGATGTCAGCGTGCTTACAGCGCGCCGACGTCATCAAATATTGCTGAGTGACGTGCTGGAAGCCATTTGCTTCCAGCGCGTCGAGAAGAAAGGAGATATAAGGTAAGTCCTTTCTTCTTTGGGGGTTGGGGGGGGAAGACACGGGTGGAAAGGAAAGGGTTTTTCCTTTCCCCCTGTGCCTGTTTTCAGTGGATTCCTGCTCCACTAGGCACCAAGGAGTTCTTTTAGCTGTTTAGATTGGGAACGACCCCTTGGGCAAGTGTCGCTCCCATTGGGGGCTAATTATTTCTGTATTTCAACCCCCCCTGGAGGTAGATTGGCTGATTTTTCAGCCGATCTGGCCCCAGGGGGGCCGAAATCCATTAGACACCAGGGAAATTATGTTGGGCATGTATTTTAGGGAGCGACCCCTTGGGCAAGGGTCGCTCCCATTGGGGGCTAATTATTTTTCTTATTTCGGCCCCCCTGGGGGCAGATCGGCCGATTTTTCAGCCGATCTGCTCCCAGGGGGGACTCAAAACCACTAGACACCATGTACATTTTTTGTTTTTGTTGTAGGGCAGCGACCCCTTAGGCAAGGCTCGCTGCCCCGGGATAGATAGGCCATGTTTTTGGCTGATCTGGCCACCGGGGGGGTCGAAACCCACTAGGCGCCAGGGATTGTGAGGTGTGTGTGTGTTTTGTGTGTTTGGGGGCACCCCTTGGGCATTTCGTATTGGCCATCTCTGCCCCCCTTGGGGGCAGATGGGGCTATTTTTGTAGGCCCATCTGCCCCCAAGGAGGGCAGAAACCACCAATACGGCAGGGATTTTTTCTTTTGGGTTCCCCTTTATTTTTTTAGTGCTGGGGGTGCCCCCCATTTGCCCCCTTTGGCAAGGGTCGCCCCCTGAAGGGGGCACAGAGCTGTTGGCCATTTCTGCCCTCCTTGGGGGCAGATTGGCCAATTTTTTTCCGAAATCCACTAGACACCAGGGAAATCCTTTTTGGCATAAATTATAGGGAGCGACCCCTTGGGCAAGGGTCGCTCCTATTGGGGGCTAATTTATTCCATATTTCGGCCCCCAGTGGGGCCAAAATCCACTGAACACCAGGGAATTTGCTTTTGGCATGTATTTTAGGGAGCGACCCCTAGGGCAAGGGTCACTCCCATTGGGGGCTAATTTTTTCCGTATTTCGGCCCCCTCTGGGGGCAGATCGGCTGATTTTTCAGCCGATCTGCAGCCAGGGGGGGCCGAAATCCACTAGACACCAGGGAAAATATGTTGGGCATGTATTTTAGGGAGCGACCCATTGGGCAAGGGTCGCTCCCATTGGGGGCAATTTTTTTTTCTTATTTCGGCCCCCCTGGGGGCAGATCGGCTGATTTTTCGGACGATCTGCCCCCAGGGGGGGCCAAAACCCACTAGACACCAGGGACAATTTATAAGTTCTTGGTGGCGGGGTGTTTGTCAACTGGCGAAGTATTTGTATTTGTGATTATAACAGTGTATTTCTTCTTTTTGTTCTAGTTCAAAGCTTTTGCTTCCTTTGCAGTGGATCCTTGTGGTTTTGGCAGTAGTTGTCCTGCGGTTTGCATAGTTGCATGTTTTCGGTAAGTGAAAGCAATTTACTCCAAAGGAGTATTGTTAACATGCATGAATGACATGATTGTAGGTGGTGTACTAAATGCAGTATTTTCTATGAAATTGTCCTTAGATTTGAGCACAGTGATATTTGTGTTGTCATATGTCTAATTTTCTTTTTTCTTTTTTCTTTTTAGTGGGATATCATTGGTGATTGCTGTGTCTGTGCAGAGTAGTTGCTGGTGAGTAGCTTGTTCAGGCAAGTGAGTGGTATAGTTTTTTAGTACATAACTCTTTGTGATAAAGCTACACTTTGTTTATTACTTATTTTAGTGCTAGTTGTTGTTGCCAATCCATTTGTTGTTAGTGAGGATCATGGCTAGACGCAGAGTGACCACTCAGCAGGTTGTTTGCATGCTCTTTGAGTCGTCTTCAGTCCATGATTACGAGACTGACTCTGCATCTGAGGCAGAGGAGGAAGTGAGATATTCTAGCAGTGAGTTTTCTGTCCGAGAGTATTCTTCTGATGAGGAAGCTACTCTCAGTGCATACGAAGGGCCTGTTTTAGAGGAGGACATTGATGTGCCAAGAGTGCAGCAGCCTGGGGCTGAAGGGTTTCCCGTTAGAAGACCTGACACCTGGATTGCCCCAAACATGGAGCAGCCACAGTTACCTGCATTTACTGGTCTCCCAGGGTGTAGAGTCAATACGGAAAACTTTTTGCCTGTCCATTTCTTTCACTTGTTTATGGACGATGTATTTTTGGAAGAAATTGTGGAGCAGACTAATTTGTATGCAGAGAAATATTTGAGGGACAACGCTGCCAGACTTAGGCCTCAGTCTAGAGCTACTCAGTGGGTTCCCACATATCTGGAAGAGATGAAAACGTTTTTAAGTTTGGCTTTTTTGATGGGGTTGATCAGGAAGCCATCACTGGCTTCTTATTGGTCTACTAGTCTCTTGATGGCAACGGCTATATTTCCTGCAACTATGACACGTAATCGCTATTTGCTTATTCTTCGTATGCTGCATTTTGCAGACAATGCTTTAGCCTTGCCACAAGATCACCCTGATTGTGACCGTCTTTTTAAGATTAGGCCTTTCCTTGATCATTTTGTAGATCGGTTTTCAGAGGTCTATGTTCCAGGCAAAGAGATAAGTGTGGACGAGTCTTTGATCCTTTTCAAGGGGCGTTTAGTTTTTAAGCAGTACATTCCTAGTAAGAGGGCACGGTATGGGATTAAATTGTATATCCTGTCAGGAAGCAGTACAGGATATGTGTATCATTTCCGGGTCTACACTGGTAGGGATTCCAGTATTGAACCTCCTGGTAGTCCGGCCACATTTGGAGTTAGCGAAAAAATTGTGTGGGAACTTGGTAGACGACTATTTAACAAAGGTCACCATTTGTACGTAGATAATTTCTACACTGGAGTGCAGTTGTTCAAGGAGTTGTTTAGAGTGGACACTGTTGCTTGTGGCACAATCCGTTCTAACTGGAAAGGCTATCCAAGGGAGCTTGTCTGTAAAAAACTTGAGAGGGGAGAGTGCAGTGCCTTGCGGAATAATGATCTGCTAGCTCTGAAATTTTCAGACAGAGGGATGTGGACATGCTATCTACCATCCATGATGAGAGTACTTCCCCTGTGACTGTTTGGGGTCAGGTTGCAGAAGTGCGCAAATCTGCGTGCATTTTGGACTACAATAGGCCATGGGTGGTGTCGATAGGGTAGATCAGAGGTTGGAACCTTACACTGCTCTTCGTAAGTGTTACATGTGGTATAAAAAGTTGGCCCTACATTTATTTCATTTGGCAAACTTTAATGCTTTTATTGTGTTCAAGGATTGTTCACCTGAGTCAAGGATGACATTTGGTAAATTTCAGGAGTCAGTGATAGAGAGCCTTATTGTGGTGGAACAGGCAACAGTTCTTAGAGTAGAAGTGGTGGAGGAAGTGGCTAGATTGAAAGATCGTCACTTTCCAGATCACATTCCTCCCACTCCCAAAAAAGACTTGCCCACAAAGAAACGTAGAGTATGTGCCCGGAGATCAATCCGGAGGGAGAGGTGGATGTACTGCCCCGAATGCCCTTCAAAGCCTGGGCTGTGTGTGCCCGGCTGTTTTAAAAGTTACCACACAAGGAAAACATTTTGGGAAATATCGTGAGCGTAAACTGCCTGTTTTGTATTTTCATATGTTCAGTTTCACGGTTGGCATTACTGTCATGTATTTAGTTAGAGCTTTTCTGTTTGTAGTTTTGTACTTATTTTATAATTAGTTAGTGGTTTCTTTGTTGTTTATAAACAAACAAAAAAGTGATGGCGGTGTGCGTGGGGTGGCGCTTGGCTGGCGGTGTGCATGGGGTGGCGCTTGGCTGGCGGTATGGGTGCGGTGGCGCTTGGCTGGCGGTGTGCTTGGGGTGGCGCTTGGCTGGCGGTATGGGTGTGGTGGCCCTTGGCTGGCGGTGTGCTTGGGGTGGCGCTTGGCTGGCGGTGTGGGTGGGGTCACGCTTGGCTGGCGGTGTGCTTGGGGTGACGCTTGGGCGGTGGTGTGGGTGGGTTGGCGCTTGGCTTGTGGATTGCTTGGGGTGGCGCTTGGCTGGCGGTGTGCGTGGAGTGGCGCTTGGCTAGCGGTGCCAGCCAAACGGCAGTCTACACACTCATCAGCTAGTGTGATTGCTGTATCAGGCATTTGGGCGTATGAAAGTGATGGGCCCTTGAATGGCGCTGTCTGTCGATGCGAGTGTTGTAATGTGCTGGGCCCGTGGCTGGCGGCGTGAGTGGTCTTGTGCATGTCATGTATGAAAGGTGTGTGAATGGACTGTAAAGCGGCTGGTGCCTTGCCGTGGCTTTACAGCTCACGAGCTGTGAGTCATTGGTTCAGTTTTTTGGCCTTTCAGTTATTACCAGTGCATTTCACTTTTGTGAAATCTCTTGTTAATAAAATTTGATCTACTGAACCATCACTCACCCTTGTGCCAAATCCAACCAGTATGTGTGGTACAAATGACAAAACCTGCTCCGCTGTAATCAGGCGTCGCAGCACACTTGTGACACACTAGGTGTCTCAGGTGGGACCCCGATGATGAAGCATGCCACCAACTTGGTTGGTGGGTGAGGGGTCTTTTTCACATAACCTAAGTGCATTTCTTTTCACAATTTTAGTGTTTGGCACATCACAGACGTATGTGGACACATCAAAATGATATATTACAAAACTACCTGTGTTTGGGGTGAAGGGGCACCTATGTTTTTGGTCCTGGGTGCGGCCTTCATCTAGGGAAACCTACCAAACCCAGACATTTTTTAAAACTAGACACCCGAAGGAGTCCAGGGAGGTGTGGCTTGCGTGGATCCCCCAAAATTTTCTTATCCAGACTCCTCTGAAACCTCAAAATGTGCTTAAAAAAGCATATGTTCCTGACTTTCGTTTATTTGATCACTGCTCCAGCACAAAATTCCTACTCACCAACGTTCCCCTCAGTCTCCCAAGTAAAATGACACCTCACTTGTGTGGGTCCCCAAAGCAGAGTCAGCCTAAAGATGTATAAAAGAAGAATATGTGCTTATCAACTCACTGTGCTATCCCCATAATCTCTACAAGTTTGTGGCCTTTTTCTGTTGCAGGCACCTGGCCCACCCACACAAGTGAGGTATCATTTGTATCGGGAGACTTGGGGGAATGCTGGGTGGAAGGAAATTTGTGGCTCCTTTCAGATTCCAGAACTTTCTGTCACCGAAATGTGAGGAAAATGTGTTTTTTTAGCCAAATTTTGAGGTTTGCAAAGGATTCTGGGTAACAGAACCTGGTCAGAGCCCCATAAGTCACCCCATCTTGGATTCCCGTAGGTCTCTAGTTTTAATAAATGCACAGGTTTGGTCGGTTTCCCTAGACTCCAGCTGAGCTAGAGGCCAAAATCTACAGGTAGGCACTTTGCAAAAAACACCTGTTTTCAGTCAAAAAATGGGATGTGTCCACGTTGTGTTTTGGAGCATTTCCTGTCGCGGGCGCTAGGCCTACCACACAAGTGAGGTATCATTTTTATCGGGAGACTTGGGGGAACATAGAATAGCAAAACAAGAGTTATTGCCCCTTGTCTTTCTCTACATTTTTCCCTTCCAAATATAAGAGAGTGAGCCCTGGGGCAATGGGGTTTTGACGGAGGCCTCACGCTTCTTCGCCTTTCAGGACCTGCAGTTCGGCTCTAGTCCATTTCGTCACGTCTCGTCTCCACTCAGTCAGTGGGGGATGGCCTGGAGTTTTCCAACCCTTCGTGATCAATCTCCTATAAAGGACCAGAGCCAGGTCCAGGAGGTGGCCCCTGACTTTCCCCTGTGGCATTCCCGTCTTGAGGCCCAGTAAGCATACAGCGGGGGCCGGAGACAGTTCCGTCTCAAATAGTCTTGACAGGTCTGCCATCACTGCCACCAAGCCCAGCTGAAGTTCTGGACAGCTCCATACCATGTGGTCAAAGTCAGCGTCCACGTCCTCACATCTGGGGCATGTCTTGGGGGCTCCACCATATATTAGGAACAGTCGGTGTGGGGTGAGGTACGTCCTATGAAGGTAATTGTATTGGTTGTAGCGCAATCGTGTGTTGCGGGAGACCGCCCTGGGTAAGCCAATGCTCTATTCTTCTCCGCATCCGACAATTCCCGACCGACCGTCCTTCCCCATCTCTCTCTCCGAGGTCGTAGTGCGTCCAATGCATCCTCAATCTGGACCCGATATAGTTTAGTGATTAAATGGGATTCCTCTCCTGATGTCAACAGGAGATGTAATACCCTGTGGGTAGTGGGCTCCACATTAATCGTATCCCAGTGCTCTTTCAGGGTATTTACCAGCTTCCGGAATAGTTAGAACTGTCCCTGGGGAACTCCTCCGCTTGTTAGATCGATGAAGGATTTCAACACCCCTTCTCGGAAGAGTTCCCTGATTGTTTCCACTCCGGCTCTCCTCCATGGTCCCAGTCCCACGCCCCCGGGCTCTTCCCCCTCACATCCAGCACAAGGACCGATAACGGTAGCGCTGGGGAGTAAGGCTGGCCCACTCCAACCTTTCACGCACATCTCTTCCAACACGCCCCGCCACTATAGTCATCAGGCTGTCCCTATGGGGGGGTAATCCTCCTATTTGTCATGCGTGCGATGATCCGGTCTATGTCTATCTCTTCATGGGCGGTACTCCTGTCCAATTGTCCCCTACCTGCGAACCATCCGGCCGCCCATTGTACTTGGGACGCCAAATAATAGGCTTCGAAGTCTGGAGCACCCAGGCCTCCCAAACGGGTCGGCCTGCAGAGGGTCGATAGCGCAGTGCGTCTACGACCATCATCCCATATAAGTTCCCTAAGTAGGGTGTTCAATTCGTGGAACCATGCTGATGGGATCAGTAGTGGCAAATTAGCGAAGTAGTAGAGAAGGCGGGGAGCATGATCATTTTAAATAATGCTATTCTGGCCATTGTCGTTAACTTCAAGGATCCTCAGAACCCGACCGAAGCCCGTAAGGAGCGGAGTGCCCTACCGAGGTTACCATCCCGGAGATCTCCCATATCATGGAATACTTGTATGCCCAGATACTTGAAGGTCTGTGGGGCCCCGATTACATCCCCGGGGCATGTTACAGGGCGTTCATAACTTGGTAGTATGGGGAACACAAATGTTTTGCCTCGGTTAAGGCGTAGCCCTGACAGTGTCCCGAAATCTTCCAGGTTCCTCAAGGCCCACGGGAGTCCACTCACCCCGTCCCTAAGGTAAATGAGTATATCGTCGGCATATAATGAGACAACATGCTCAGATTGTCCCTATTCTACTCCCTTGCCCACGCCATCTTGTCGCAGCCGGGTCGCCAAGGGCTCAATGGCCAGGGCGAATAACAGTGGGGACAAGGGGCACCCCTGTATATTGGGTATGTGTCAGATATTGTCCTGCCCGTCTTTACTCTTGCCAGTGGGGACGCCTATAACAAGTCCACCCATTTTACCCATCCCTCCCCTAGGCCCATTCTGAGCATCACGACCCTTAAGTAGTCCCACCTGATCGAGTCAAAGGCCTTCTCAAAGTCCACCGCGAGCAACACTCCCGATGGGGGTTTCTCTTTACTGGGCATATGCAGAACAGCCAAAAGTCGCCTCAGGTTCAGGGAGGTACTACGATTTGGGACAAAACCGTTCTAGTGTGGGCATGTGACAGAGCAAACGGTTGGCCATGATCTTACTGAGAATTTTGAAATCGCTGTTCAGCATTGACAAGGGGCGGAAGTCGGTCACCGACGCTTCCTTGGATTTTGTCTTGGGGAGTGGGACCACCAAAGCCTCCCTCATGGTACCCGGCAGCTCCCCATGGTGTAATGCTTCCGTATACATTTCCACTAACTGGGGGGCCAGCAGTGTCTTATATTTTTTATAAAAATCCATGGGTAGGCCGTCCGTTCCCGGGGTCTTCCCAGAGGCTAGTTGCGATATGGCCTCACTGACCTCTTCCAATGTCACTAGTCCTCCCAGACTATCCCTATCTTCTATCAAAGTCATCAGTGGGGTCTGTTGTAAAAAACTAAAAGGCTTCCGCTCCAAGCTCACCAGGCCTCCCATACAGGTGAATGTAATATTCCTTGAATGCATCATTTATAGGGCCCGGTCTAAGTCTACGCAGCCCCTCCTTATCCAGCACACTCTTAATGGGCTCACTGTGCCCCCCTGGCCTCACCAACCATGCTAACATTTTCCCTGATCTACCCTCCTCTGATTGTAATGATGCAAAATATTTTTGCATATTGTGGCATCGGAGTTGTTCTTCAACCTGAGAGTGGGCTCTCCGGGCGCGGTTATATTCCTCGTTCTCCTGCGCGTCCGTTCCCTGTCTCAGTTCCCCCTCGTGTATTTTCTTCTCTATGTTAGTCAGCTCCCTTTCGAGTGTACATCTCACCCCTACCAACTGTCCCAGACAATAACCTGTTGTCACCACTTTAAGTGTTTCCCACTCTGTGGATCTAGAGGAGGTAGATCCTTCATTGGACTTAATATGGTCTGCCAGGTGCAGTCGCAGGGCGCCTCTATACGCCTGATCCTCAAGTGCCGAAGGAGCCAGTCTCCATGACGGGATGGGGGGCCTGTCCTCTGTCACCCTTCATGTCAGTAGTAAGGGATTATGGTCTGACAGAGTACGACCGAGATATTCAGAATGGGTCATTCCCCGTGCCAGGGTTGCTGTACATACCACTCTATCAATTCTGGTGTGGACCCGGTGGAGGCCTGAATAGTACGAGTAATCTTTGTCATTCAAGTGTTGCTCCTGCCAGATCCAACCACTCACTCAGTTTTTTGGCTATCTTGCTTGTCACTACCCCCTATAGCAGCGGCGTGGACCTGTCCATGTTTGTGTCTAATACACTATTGAAGTCCCCCCGACTAGTAGTTCTCCTATCCGCTGGCGGGTAAGGTGGCTCGATAATCGCATCATAAAGGGGACCTGGTCTTGATTAGGAGCGTGTATACAGCTCAGGACAATCGAGGTGCCGTGTAGCTTCCCTTCCAGGATCACAAATCTGCCTTCGCGATCTATGTTGGATGAATCTACCTCGAAGGGGACCCCTGCTCGTACCCATATAATTACTCCCCTTGCGTATGCTTAATATTGTGTGGTAAACACCTGCCCCCTCCACCTGCGTATCAACTTCTCCACCTCTCCAGTTGCTAAGTGAGTCTCTTGCAGCATTGCCACTTGTATGCCCCTTCTCTTAAGGTAAGAAAGTATTCTATGCCTTTTAGATGGTGTACCCATCCCCCGGACGTTCCACGTTATGAAGTTGTGTTCTGCCATGTTGGTATTTCAGTCTGGTGATAACTTCCCCGTCCTGCCCCAGTTTCCAACCCACCCCTGCATTCTATCAGATACCTGATATAGTCGAGCCTCGTCTCCCACAGCGCCATCCTAACTTGCAATTGTAATTCCCAACTCCCCTTCCCCAGGGCGCCTCTCAAACAGTAGGTTGCCCAGAAAACTGTGCAACAGTGCAACTTATTCAAACTTTTAACTGCAGTTCTCGCCAGTATGACTGAACGGGCGAGATTCCGGTCGGGGGGGCCATGTCCAGAGGGGCCTCATGTTCACCCGTTTCACCTTGCCCCAGGGCTCTCGTGTAAGCTTAGTTATCCAAGTTCGTCCGCTGTCTGCGGGGTTACCCTCGGAGCCCGTGCCGAAAGGCCCGAGCCCCCAGCCGAGGACATCACAGTGTCATCCAATTCTCCCCCAGAGCCCTCCGGGGGGGGGGGGACCCTTCTCCGCTCACGTGGGCTGCCACCTCCAATGCCGTCTTTCTGCCCTTTTCTCTTTGCGTCTGGGTTGGCGCCAGGCGGGGACGATTCCTGGGCCGCCGCCCTCCCGGGCCCCGGCGAGACCCGCTCCCAGCCGGGCTCTCTCTCACATGCCACCCCGGTTGGGTCCCATGGGCTTCCAGCCACTCCCACGCCTCCTCTGGGGATTGGAGAAATGCGGTCTTACCCTCCAGTATCACTCTTAGCCTGGCTGGATAAAGCAGAGAGTATTGGATCCCTTCTTCCCTTAGAGCCCTCTTAACTGCCATGAATGAGGCTCGCTTGTTCTGAACATCTAGAGTGAACTCCGGGAACAGCGTCACCTCCCCGTTCGATACTTTAAATGGGCCCATCTCTCTGGCCCTCTGCAGAAGAATGTCACTGTCTCTGTAGTGTAGTAATCTGGCAATCACTATGCGGGGGCCTACCCGGGGTGAGGGGCCTCGCGGGCACCGGTGCGCTTGTTCCAGTGTGTAGAAGGGGGTCAGACAACCAGGTGCCACAACCGTGCATAGTCATTTCTCAAGGAATTCCACCATATTCGCTCCCTCCGCCCCCTCCGGGAGGCCCACCACTCGCACGTTGTTCCTCCGGTTTCTTCCCTCCGCGTCCTCAGCCCTTTGTTCTAGGCATGCCACTCTGTCCATGAGGAATGTCACCTCAGCCGTTAGGTCTTTTTGTTTCGGTGCAATTTCCCCCAGCATGGTCTCCATCTCTTTGACTCTGTCCGCCAATTTGTGATGATCTGCCCTCAAGAGACCCACTTCGACTGCAACCTGGTTAATGTTGTGCTGTAGCGTTGTCTTTGTGTCTTCGATTGCCCCTAGTATTTTGTCTAGGGTGTCCTGTACTTTAATTTGCGATGGGTCCTGCGGGTCCACTCCTTTGTGCCCAGAGGGTGCCGTGGTGTCCATAATTCTGCTCTTATGCCGGTTCTTGGGGGACATTGAGTATATGAGGGGTTGCGCCCCTGGGACCGAGGCAGTGGTTAGACTGTTGTTGCGGACCCTTCTCTGCCCGTGGCCTCCGCTGTTGGCTCGATTCAGGCCGCACTGCAGCTTCCAGATAGCATCCCACCAGACCTCTGGGATACCACTCTGGCAGTCACCAGCGTTCAGTGGGTCCCTTGTATGTTCTGCGGGGATGGGAGGTTCCCCGTTGCTGGTCCTCGGCCGTATGCCACCCTCAGGCCCAGGCCAGCCCAACCGCACCTCTTCACAGTGTGTGCAGGGGGTTGCACCACTCCGAGTCTCACCAGGGCATCCTCGGGTCACCTCTTTGGTGACTTTACTTGGTGGTTCCCCAGGGGGGGCCGTCAGGTCCCAATGAGGCGCCGTGGGCCACCGCGCAGCTGCTCCCTCACTCCGCCCCTCTATCGCCTCACCAGCGCCGTCCCTAGAATGTTGGTGCCCCACCCGGGCCCGCTCCAAGATCCTCATTGTCCCGGTCTCTGGCTGCTCAGCGGGGCACAGACTCTTACGGCGCCCCGGCCGTCACATCGCCCATTCAAGGGCCGTCAGTTCTTTTCCGTGGCCCCAGGCTGGCAGGGCCGCCCAAATCCTCCTATACTAGATGCTCGGATTTTGGAGTCCACTTCCTTTGGGAGGGCTTTATTTTGCCGATACACAAAACAACTCTCATCGGAGGCCACAACAGTGTCATGTTCCATCAGAGGCTCTGTATAGCGAGAAACAGATAGTTCTATACACAAAAAACGGCGCACAGGGGTGAGCACCTTCCAGCCTCAGACACTGTAGTTTCCTTCACTCTACTAGGAAGTGGGGCAATCTGGAACTTCAAAGCAGAGCCCTGCTTGCCAGTCCAATGTCTTGTTAGGGTGTTGGGAGAACGCAGATCGACTGTTTCATCATTTTGTGGTAGGGCTGGTGCCTTACAAGTCTATCTCGGTTCCAGCAGTAAGCCCCTCGTCCGGCACAAGGTCAAATGTAACTGCTTTGGCCTTCTTGTTGGTGTTTTTTATGATATCAAACATAGTTTCTCGAAGCTCTTCTATTGGCACTGCTCCACAACGAACTGCTTGCTCATACAAGCCGATCACATCAAAAGTGCCACAACGCTCCAACAGCCTGGCCTTACAAATCCAGTATTTAGCGCTGCGCCTACCCGTTCTGGGGCCACTCTTCTCTTTTTGGGCCGTGACTCCCCGGCGGCCAGGCCGGCTCCGGCACTCTCCCGGTGCGCGCGGTCATCCGCGCCGATTCCGTGCCGGCCCGCGTCTCCACCCAAGACCCCGGCTCCAGCCGAGGGATGGGCCGCCGGCTCCTCACTCCGCTGGCTCAATTCAGACCCGCGTATTAGAGTCGGGAAAGGGCTCCGCGGCTCCCCGGCCAGTCCCCTCGGGCGCCCACCGCAGCTCCGACACAGATTGCCCCAGGGATGGCACACTTTACACTGATAATTGCAGTCCCCTCCGGAGCGAGCGGTTATGCGTGCGCCATCTTCGGCTTCTTGGCCACACCCCCATGGAATGCCTCCTTGGGGCAGAATAATGCAAGGTAGAGATCAACACTATAACAAATATGAGCCCATATATTTAAACAAGGTTCATGTGAGACTTGTTTATATTTTTACCAAAACAGATAAATCAAGGGCCAGATTTATTATAGTATTACATTGCCCTTGCATCACACATGGAGTCACAAAAGCAACGCAATACTAAAGTCAGAAGTACAAAGCATTGCAAGGCCACCTTGCATGACACTTCAGTGCTTGGCAAATCTGGAGGAATGCAAGGCAACGGAAGTCACTGCCTTGTGTTACTTTGCCCTGGGAAGGCCTTCCTTGGGTGGAGCTTTAGTGTTCCCACTAATCCACCCATAACTTAAGTGTTAAGCACCAACCGCGGTCATCAGGTTGCGATTGACTGAGACCTTGGAGCAATTTAAGGCCAACCATAATAAAGTGTGGGTCGGATACATAATCAAAGTTCATCCTGGTCAGAAGTTTTACCTTCTTTTTTATTCTCTGAAATGGAAGGTAAAAAATACTCAGTGGGGCAAGGCAGCAGGCTGTGGGTGAGAAGGGCTCCAGGAGGTTGGATAGAATTTGGAAAAGGTCCCAGTAAAGCAATTCAAATTCATGTCCAAGCAAGGTCCCTCCCCGACTGGATACTTTTGGCACCTCCGCCCAATGGACATTTCTACATTCTGACTTAGTCACTTATTTGAAGCTGGGATTTCTCATGTGGGGTAAGGCTGCAGGATAAAAAAAGGGTTCCACGAGGCTGGAATCTTTTGTTATGTCACTGCTGCAGAAAAGCTCATAGTGGAAGCAACCTGAATCTTTGGCCCGTGGCAACACACCTTCATTAAATATATTTTGTCCATTTCCTCTGGAGGGCTTTGGAGCCCAAAAGATTTTTCAGGATATTAAAAGGACTACCTAAAATTGACATATCTAATTTTCCCAGGACTTCAGGAACAACACTTGGGATAATGACTCACTCCAGCAAAGCCATCAGCTGGGTCTAGGTCAGGTTTAGTTAAACTGGTCATCAGGGCTCTTCAGGAAACAGTCTTTTAGCAGGCAGCTTGTTTTGTCCCTGTAGCTCAACAGTGTCAACTAACCCTTGAGTGTACTTTTTTGTCCTAGGTACCATTGAGAGTGAACCCAGCCTTTGAGGCCCCCTCATAGATTTCAACAACAGGTGCAGTCCTTCTTCTGTCTTCCACAGGTCCAATGGTGTTCTCAAGAGGGTGTCCAAGGGTGCCACATTTATGCCTGGAACTAGCCCATGGGTGAGGTGTTTTCTGGCCCCTCCCTAACCAACAGGGATACAGTTTACAGGGGTAATTGTAACCACTACTGAAGTAGTTCCAAGATGGTGGAACCATTCTTAGTCTGTGTCAAGCTCCTGTGCCCACCCTGTGTCAGTTTTGCCAGAACTTCAGAATCGAAAGTAACACAGAGGCACTGTGGCAGTCAGATTTTAATTAAGATTTTCATCCGGTCAATTGGAAACAGAGGGGCTATGAAATATGAAAGTTATGTGAAGGATGCCCTGAGATATTCCTTACCATAGAGACTATCTCGGAGTTGTTTGTAAACTGACGTTGGAAATGGAAAACTGAGTTCCTCTCTCATTGTGGTTTTGGAAATGCATCTACACCTGCGCCTGGATGTATATCAATGGGAAGAACAATAGGACTGATAACATCTTTGGCATTATATATTAAGTATTGAAAAGGAACTGCCCTGATGAAGGCGGCCTCATAAATTAGAAGGTCACCGCCGAAACGCGCGTAGGCTTGGTTCCTACTGTTGTTTGGATGGATTATGAATTTATGGTGCCAAAACTCTCTGCTTTTTTTGATTACGTAAGATGGAGACATAATCAGGATTTGAATAATAGGATGATATCATTGTGAACATCATTACAGCTCCAAAAAGAGAATTTGTATATATTTAGTTTGCATTTAAATGTATTCATGAAATTTAGAGCCATATATTTGTTAACTGTTATGGTCTTATTATTCTCACTGTCTTGTCTTGTGTGGCACTTTGTTTTTGTCAATCAATGTTTTTCTATGTGTATGTATTTATAGAGTCTCTGGATCAGTATTTGTTCGCTTCCCCGTGTAAATATTTGCATATTTGTATAACTTAGATATTTGTGTTTGTTTTTGATGTACATACATATGTAATAAATATCATTGTTTGAATTTGTTATTGTTCTTTTGTTTTGTATATTATTTTGGATAGTATTAAATATTGGTTGTAGCTCATTTTCCTTTTTCTTGCACCCTAAAGGTGTGGCCAGTAAAATGAGCAACCCTTCTCTGGTGATCTCTTCAAAGCAGTTCTAGGGGCAGCTCCTCTCTCACTGGGATTGGTACCTGCTAGTTGGCTAAAAGACAGCACTGCCCTAGCAAATATTTACATATGAACTTTGAAGTTAATCAAGTCCTGGCACAACCCAGGTTTTCATCCTGTCAGAGGCACAGAGCACCTCCCCATTGTAGTTAGGGGACTAGCATCAGAATTTTTGACGCCAGTCCTGTGCTTTCCAGGATTAACATAAAACATTCTGACGCTAATCCTGAAAAGCACCCTTTGATAACCAATGGAACCTTCCTTTTAACGCTTGCTCTGAGCAGGTGTTAAAAGTTCTGAAAAAAAAGGCACAAGGAAATCTATTAGATTTCTTTGCACCATTGTTTTGCCCCCCCCCATGGGGGAATGCCCGCTTTGCATAAATTATGCCTGGTGCAGGCATAATTTAGCACAAAGGGTTACAAAGTGGCGCAATGCATGCATTGCACCACTTTGTAAATATGGCACTGTGATTTTGGCCTTCTAACTCCACATTAGGGTAAAACAAATTATGCTATGTGGCATCAGAATGACACTAGGGGGCTCTTAAATATGTCCCTGAGTGTCACAGAATTGTGAAAGCAAGCATATGTAGGTAAGTAATGCAGGACGATATTTTGTCACTCAGTTTTGCAACATTCATCTCAAGGAAATATGTGGGCAACAGAACATCACGTGGTGGGGATTCTCCACACACATAGCCACTATTTCTTAAGTTTACCTACAACTCTGTACCTCTCTAACTTGTTTGTTCAATTAACTTGTACGGTGCCTTGGACGAGGTGATCTCGTCCAAGGCACTGGTTCCCAGGTGCCTTGGACGAGATCACCTTGTCCTGCACCCGGGAACAGGGGGGAGCGCTAGCGCTCCCCCATGGGCCCACCCCACCCGGTCGTGGATGGAAGGGGAAGCCCTTCCCCTTCCACCCCGACCCCCCCCCCCCCTTGGCAATCCGATGATGTCAGCGTGCTTACAGCGCGCCGACGTCATCAAATATTGCTGAGTGACGTGCTGGAAGCCATTTGCTTCTAGCGCGTCGAGAAGAAAGGAGATATAAGGTAAGTCCTTTCTTCTTTGGGGGTTGGGGGGGAAGACACGGGTGGGAAGGAAAGGGTTTTTCCTTTCCCCCTGTGCCTGTTTTCAGTGAATTCCTGCTCCACTAGGCACCAAGGAGTTATTTTAGCTGTTTAGATTGGGAACGACCCCTTGGGCAAGTGTTGCTCCCATTGGGGGCTAATTTCTTCTGTATTTTAACCCCCCCTGGAGGTATTTCGGCAGATTTTTCAGCCGATCTGGCCCCAGGGGGGCCGAAATCCACTAGACACCAGGGAAATTATGTTGGCATGTATTTTAGGGAGCGACCCCTTGGGCAAGGGTCGCTCCCATTGGGGGCTAATTTCTTTTCTTATTTCGGCCCCCCTGGGGGCAGATCGGCCGATTTTTCAGCCGATCTGCCCCCAGGGGGGACTCAAAACCACTAGACATCATGTACATTTTTTGTTTTTGTTGTAGGGCAGCGACCCCTTAGGCAAGGCTCGCTGCCCCGGGATAGATAGGCCATGTTTTTGGCTGATCTGGCCCCCGGTGGGGTCGAAACCCACTAGGCGCCAGGGATTGTGAGGTGTGTGTGTGTTTTGTGTGTTTGGGGGCACCCCTTGGGCATTTCGTATTGGCCATCTCTGCCCCCCTTGGGGGCAGATGGGGCTATTTTTGTAGGCCCATCTGCCCCCAAGGAGGGCAGAAACCACCAATACGGCAGGGATTTTTTCTTTTGGGTTCCCCTTTATTTTTTTAGTGCTGGGGGTGCCCCCCATTTTCCCCCTTTGGCAAGGGTCGCCCCCTGAAGGGGGCACAGAGCTGTTGGCCATTTCTGCCCTCCTTGGGGGCAGATTGGCCAATTTTTTTCCGAAATCCACTAGACACCAGGGAAATCCTTTTTGGCATAAATTATAGGGAGCGACCCCTTGGGCAAGGGTCGCTCCTATTGGGGGCTAATTTATTCCATATTTCGGCCCCCAGTGGGGCCGAAATCCACTAAACACCAGGGAATTTGCTTTTGGCATGTATTTTAGGGAGCGACCCCTAGGGCAAGGGTCACTCCCATTGGGGGCTAATTTTTTCCGTATTTCGGCCACCTCTGGGGGCAGATCGGCTGATTTTTCAGCCGATCTGCACCCAGGGGGGGGCGAAATCCACTAGACACCAGGGAAATTATGTTGGGCATGTATTTTAGGGAGCGACCAGTTGGGCAAGGGTCGCTCCCATTGGGGGCAATTTTTTTTTCTTATGTCGGCCCCCCTGGGGGCAGATCGGCTGATTTTTCGGACGATCTGCCCCCAGGGGGGGCCAAAACCCACTAGACACCAGGGACAATTTATAAGTTCTTGGTGGCGGGGTGTTTGTCAACTGGCGAAGTATTTGTATTTGTGATTATAACAGTGTATTTCTTCTTTTTGTTCTAGTTCAAAGCTTTTGCTTCCTTTGCAGTGGATCCTTGCGGTTTTGGCAGTAGTTGTCCTGCGGTTTGTATAGTTGCATGTTTTCGGTAAGTGAAAGCAATTTACTCCAAAGGAGTATTGTTAATATGCATGAACAACATGATTGTAGGTGGTTTACTAAATGCAGTATTTTCTATGAAATTGTCCTTAGATTTGAGCACAGTGATATTTGTGTTGTCATATGTCTAATTTGCTTTTTTCTTTTTTCTTTTTAGTGGGATATCATTGGTGATTGCTGTGTCTGTGCAGAGTAGTTGCTGGTGAGTAGCTTGTTCAGGCAAGTGAGTGGTATAGTTTTTTAGTACATAACTCTTTGTGATAAAGCTACACTTTGTTTATTACTTATTTTAGTGCTAGTTGTTGTTGGCAATCCATTTGTTGTTAGTGAGGATCATGGCTAGACGCAGAGTGACCGCTCAGCAGGTTGTTTGCATGCTCTTTGAGTCATCTTCAGTCCATGATTACGAGACTGACTCTGCATCTGAGGCAGAGGAGGAAGTGAGAGATTCTAGCAGTGAGTTTTCTGTCCAAGAGTATTCTTCTGATGAGGAAGCTACTCTCAGTGCATACGAAGGGCTTGTCTTAGAGGAGGACATTGATGTGCCAAGAGTGCAGCAGCCTGGGGCTGAAGGGTTTCCCATTAGAAGACCTGACACCTGGATTGCCCCAAACATGGACCAGCCACAGTTACCTGCATTTACTGGTCTCACAGGGTGTAGAGTCAATACGGAAAACTTTTTGCCTGTCCATTTCTTTCACTTGTTTATGGACGATGTATTTTTGGAAGAAATTGTGGAGCAGACTAATTTGTATGCAGAGAAATATTTGAGGGACAACGCTGCCAGACTTAGGCCTCAGTCTAGAGCTACTCAGTGGGTTCCCACATATCTGGAAGAGATGAAAAAGTTTTTAAGTTTGACTTTTTTGATGGGGTTGATCAGGAAGCCATCACTGGCTTCTTATTGGTCTACTAGTCTCTTGATAGCAACGGCTATATTTCCTGCAACTATGACACGTAATCGCTATTTGCTTATTCTTCGTATGCTGCATTTTGTAGACAATGCTTTAGCCTTACCACTAGATCACCCTGATTGTGACCGTCTTTTTAAGATTAGGCCTTTCCTTGATCATTTTGTAGATCGGTTTTCAGAGGTCTATGTTCCAGGCAAAGAGATAAGTGTGGACGAGTCTTTGATCCTTCTCAAGGGGCGTTTAGTTTTTAAGCAGTACATTCCTAGTAAGAGGGCACGGTATGGGATTAAATTGTATATCCTGTCAGGAAGCAGTACAGGATATGTGTATAATTTCCGGGTCTACACTGGTAGGGATTCCAGTATTGAACCTCCTGGTAGTCCGGCCACATTTGGAGTTAGCGAAAAAATTGTGTGGGAACTTGGTAGACGACTATTTAACAAAGGTCACCATTTGTACGTAGATAATTTCTACACTGGAGTGCAGTTGTTCAAGGAGTTGTTTAGAGTGGTCACTGTTGCTTGTGGAACAATCCGTTCTAACTGGAAAGGCTATCCAAGGGAGCTTGTCTGTAAAAAACTTGAGAGGGGAGAGTGCAGTGCCTTGCGGAATAATGATCTGCTAGCTCTGAAATTTTCAGACAGAGGGATGTGGACATGCTATCTACCATCCATGATGAGAGTACTTCCCCTGTGACTGTTTGGGGTCAGGTTGCAGAAGTGCGCAAATCTGCGTGCATTTTGGACTACAATAGGCCATGGGTGGTGTCGATAGAGTAGATCAGAGGTTGGAACCTTACACTGCTCTTCGTAAGTCTTACATGTGGTATAAAAAGATGTCCCTACATTTATTTCATTTGGCAAACTTTAATGCTTTTATTGTGTTCAAGGATTGTTCACCTGAGTCAAGGATGACATTTGGTAAATTTCAGGAGTCAGTGATAGAGAGCCTTATTTTGGTGGAACAGGCAACAGTTCCTAGAGTAGAAGTGGTGGAGGAAGTGGCTAGATTGAAAGATCGTCACTTTCCAGATCACATTCCTCCCACTCCCAAAAAAGACTTGCCCACAAAGAAACGTAGAGTATGTGCCCGGAGATCAATCCGGAGGGAGAGGCGGATGTACTGCCCCGAATGCCCTTCAAAGCCTGGGCTGTGTGTGCCCGGCTGTTTTAAAAGTTACCACACAAGGAAAACATTTTTTTAAATATCGTGAGCGTAACCTGCCTGTTTTATATTTTCATATGTTCAGTTTCACGGTTGGCATTACTGTCATGTATTTAGTTAGAGCTTTTCTGTTTGTATTTTTGTACTTATTTTATAATTAGTTAGTGGTTTCTTTGTTGTTTATAAACAAACAAAAAAGTGATGGCGGTGTGCGTGGGGTGGCGCTTGGCTGGCGGTGTGCGTCGGGTGGCGCTTGGCTGGCGGTATGGGTGCGGTGGCGCTTGGCTGGCGGTGTGCTAGGGGTGGCGCTTGGCTGGCGGTATGGGTGTGGTGGCCCTTGGCTGGCGGTGTGCTTGGGGTGGCGCTTGGCTGGCGGTGTGGGTGGGGTCACGCTTGGCTGGCGGTGTGCTTGGGGTGGTGCTTGGGCGGTGGTGTGGGTGGGGTGGCGCTTGGCTGGCGGTGTGCGTGGAGTGGCGCTTAGCTGGCGGTATGGGTGGTGTGGCGCTTGCCTGGCGGTGTGCTTGTGGTAGCGCTTGGCTGGCGGTATGGGTGGGGTGGCGCTTGGCTAGCGGTGCCAGCCAAACGCCAGTCCACACACTCATCAGCTAGTATGATTGCTGTATCAGGCATTTGGGCGTATGAAAGTGATGGGCCCTTGACCGGCGCTGTCTGTCGATGCGAGTGTTGTAATGTGCTGGGCCCGTGGCTGACGGCGTGAGTGGTCTTGTGCATGTCATGTATGAAAGGTGTGTGAATGGACTGTAAAGCGGCTGGTGCCTTGCCGTGGCTTTACAGCTCACGAGCTGTGAGTCATTGGTTCAGTTTTTTGGCCTTTCAGTTATTACCAGTGCATTTCACTTTTGTGAAATCTCTTGTTAATAAAATTTGATCTACTGAACCATCACTCACCCTTGTGCCAAATCCAACCAGTATGTGTGGTACAAATGACAAAACCTGCTCGGCTGTAATCAGGCGTCACAGCACACTTGTGACACACTAGGTGTCTCAGGTGGGACCCCGATGATGAAGCATGCCACCAACTTGGTTGGTGGGTGAGGGGTCTTTTTCACATAACCTAAGTGCATTTCTTTTCACAATTTTAGTGTTTGGCACATCACAGACGTATGTGGACACATCAAAATGATATATTACAAAACTACCTGTGTTTGGGGTGAAGGGGCACCTATGTTTTTGGTCCTGGGTGCAGCCTTCATCTAGGGAAACCTACCAAACCCAGACATTTTTTAAAACTAGACACCCAAAGGAGTCCAGGGAGGTGTGGCTTGCGTGGATCCCCCAAAATGTTCTTATCCAGACTCCTCTGAAACCTCAAAATGTGCTTAAAAAAGCATATGTTCCTGACTTTCGTTTATACGATCACCGCTCCAGCACAAAATTCCTACTCCCCAGCGTTCCCCTCAGTCTCCCAAGTAAAATGACACCTCACTTGTGTGGGTCCCCAAAGCAGAGTCAGCCTAAAGATGTACAAAAGAAGAATATGTGCTTATCAACTCGCTGTGCTATCCCCATAATCTCTACATGTTTGTGGCCTTTTTCTGTTGCAGGCACCTGACCTACCCACACAAGTGAGGTATCATTTGTATCGGGAGACTTGGGGGAATGCTGGGTGGAAGGAAATTTGTGGCTCCTTTCAGATTCCAGAACTTTCTGTCACCGAAATGTGAGGAAAATGTGTTTTTTAGCCACATTTTGAGGTTTGCAAAGGATTCTGGGTAACAGAACCTGGTCAGAGCCCCACAAGTCACCCCATCTCGGATTCCCGTAGGTCTCTAGTTTTAAAAAATGCACAGGATTGGTCGGTTTCCCTAGACTCCAGCTGAGCTAGAGGCCAAAATCTACAGGTAGGCACTTTGCAAAAAACACCTCTGTTTTCTGTCAAAAAATGGGATGTGTCCACGTTGTGTTTTGGGGCATTTCCTGTCGCGGGCGCTAGGCCTACCCACACAAGTGAGGTATCATTTTTATCGGGAGACTTTGGGGAACATAGAATAGCAAAACAAGAGTTATTGCCCCTTGTCTTTCTCTACATTTTTTCCTTCCAAATTTAAGAGAGTGTGTAAAAAAGACATCTATTTGAGAAATGCCCTGTAATTTACATGCTAGTATGGGCACCCTGGAATTCAGAGATGTGCAAATAACCACTGCTCCTCAACACCTTATCTTGTGTCCATTTTGGAAATACAAATGTTTTCTTGATAGCTATTTTTCACTCTTTATATTTCAGCAAATGAATTGCTGTTTACCCGGTATAGAATGAAAACCCACTGCAGGGTGCAGCTCATTTATTGGCTCTTGGTACCTAGGGTTCTTGATGAACCTACAAGCCCTATATATCCCCACAGTCAGAAGAGTCCAGCAGACGTAACGGTATATTGCTTTAAAACATCTGACATTGCAGGAAAAAGTTACAGAGTAAAACGTAGAGAAAAATTGCTGTTTTTTTCACCTCAATTTCAATATTATTTTTTTTCAGTTGTTATTTTCTGTAGGAAACCCTTGTATCTACACAAATTACCCCTTGCTGAATTCAGAATTTTGTCTACTTTTCAGAAATGTTTAGGTCACTGGGATCCAGCATTGGTTTCATGCCCATTTCTGTCACTGACTGGAAAGAGGCTGAAAGCACAAAAAATCGTAAAAATGGGGTGTGTCCCTGTAAAATGCCAAAATTGTGTTGGAAAATTGGGTTTTCTGTTTCAAGTCTGCCTGTTCCTGAAAGCTGGGAAGCTGGTGATTTTAGCACCGCAAACCCTTTGTTGATGCCATTTTCAGGGGGAAAAACACAAGCCTTCTTCTGCAGCCCCTTTTTCAAGTTTTTTTGAAAAAAACGAAATTTTCACTGTATTTTGGCTAATTTCTTGGCCTCCTTCAGGGGAACCCACGAAGTCTGGGTACCTCTAGAATCCTTAGGATGTTGGAAAAAAAGGACGCAAATTTGGCGTGGGTAGCTTATGTGGAAAAAAAGTTATGAGGGCCTAAGCGAGAACTATTCCAAATAGGCAAAAAAAGGCCTGGCACAGGAGGGGGAAAAGGCCTGGCAGCGAAGGGGTTAAGTAACACCTTTTTACAAAGGTGTTGCTTAAATAAACAACTTCCCTTATGAAATAATGAGAACGTCCAAGCATGACTGTTTCCTGAGCTTTGGGGCATGTGGTAGCAGTTTCATTGCTAATTCTACCCTCAAAATGGTTGTTAGCTTTTGGATAAAAGATTAAAGGCTCCTGGATACCAACACTTCCTGAAAATGAGAAATCGCACTTCTTTGTGGTTTTACGTTCTGGAATAATGCCGGTGATAATTAACTTGATGCTGTGTAGTCCTGTTTTAGTCTTTCTTTTACCAATTGGCTTAGTCTGTCAAATTTTCTCTTGTGAACTTGAGGAGATCGTGGGTCTTTGTAAACTAATTAGTTTGCCTTAATTGGGGTTGAGAAAGGTTGCACTGATTTCTTTTAGCCTTCGTGAAGGCTTCTGGACAACTTTGCGACTTTGAGTTGCTGCTGCCGAATCATTTCTCATGCGCACATTTTCATATGAGATGTTATGTTCTTCCACCCCTTAATGGCATTGAGCAAAGCGCCGCAAAATGTAAATTCACAAAAAAATGCCTGCATTCATTTAAATTTTCCAGCATAAAATGATGAATCAAAAGTACAAGTAGCACAAATCATACTCCGTGGGTTGTGTTTTGCTTGATTCTATTTGCATGAAAATGATCTTTGTGGAGGAAAACTTTATAAAGTTTGAAACTCTGCAAACTACACAAAAGGCAAAACCCAGTAACTTCATAGTGCTTTGCATGGGAAAAGGAAGCCTCTTCATATGTCTATACTGAGCTTGAAGGCAGTAGCAGCTCGTGGCCGCGGAAGGGGAGGGGCAGGGAGGAGGCGCGGGGGGCGCTAAAATTGAACGTAAATAAATAAAAAAACAAAAAAACAACTCACTTATTCTGCGCGGTCCCGCGCAGCACGGCTCTTCCTTGCTGTCTGGGCTCAGGCACGGGCTCCCAGCCTGCCCTGTGGCCAATCCTGATGCTGCCCAGCAAGGGCGCACCCAGGTAGACTGGAAGCCTGTGCAGGCTCTCTCCAGCCCGAGACAGCCTATACACAAACGCAAACACACATGCGCTCTGAGAGGGAGTGCTGAGCACTCCCCCTCAGTGCACATCACCCCCCATGGCCCGTTTATTATTGTTTTGTTTAAAACGTTTTGCAGCTGCTGGCGGGGGGGCAACGCTCCTTCGCCCATACGGAGGAGCCGCCACTGCTTGAAGGTCACTGGGCTTAATCTGAGCAGGACCATCTGTATCTTTCTTCCTATCCTTTCATTTTGACTTAACGGCAAGGCGTGCTGGCGCATCAGATTAATCCATCCACTCCAGGGTTCTGTATTTCACCTCATGGCCACAGACTCGAATCCTAGTAGTTCACTCACCCTTCCTCCCTTTTTATAGGTCATTTTATTAGTTTTCCATTCGCCAAAGAAAATTAGCTATCCATCAGATATAAACAATAGTGCCCAACAGTCCATTGCCAATTAACACCCACCCACATCCATGATCATCAAATCTCACTCCGATCACAAGAGTCACTCCAATACACTTATCTGTTTAAAAGGTGAAACTCTTAGTATCCTAGGGCTTCTGACCACATGACTCTAAGAGGATACCCATATAATGAAATCAGTCTTTCCAATTTTTTTACTGTTTTTGTGGGCACCCTCTGGCCAAGAAAATGAGTCTTTCAATGATAAAACATTGATCCAGTACCCTTCCCAGCCCTCAAACAAGGGGGTCTTGGGTCCTTCTAACACTTAGTGACGCTTCTCATAGCAACCAGACCAATCCATAATAATGCCATTTTGTATCTATTGCTATCTAAATCATCATTGTTATGTAAAATAGTACTTTGGAAGTTCTTGGGGAGTCGCTTTTCCAACACAAAAGAGCAGACCCTCCCAAAAGGAGGCAATCACTTCATAATTCCAGACCTTGTGAACAAGATCCTCATTTTGATCAAATGTATCAAGTGGAGAAATGAATATACTATCCCCATCTTCCACAGTCTATCGGATGCAAAATAGCCACAATGTAAGTACTTTAGTCCAATGAGTCTAAATTGTGATGCCTTTACGAATTCGTTCGGCAATACCCGTGCCTCCCTCCATCACCATCAGCAAGAGGACTCAAATCCTGTCCCCATGCCACTCTTGAAAGGTCAAAGGAATTGCTGGTATTACCATCATTGATGTATCAACCTTTAAGGTTTTGTGGTCTTGTAGTTCTTCTGTTAAAATCTTGGCCTCCACCAGAATTAAGTCAGAGACCTCCAATAAACTCATCACAGAAGGCATAAGTCCATGACAGAGATGTAAACTAGAAGGAATTGACTGTGATATAGGTCATATTTCCTCTGTAAGGTTGAGTCTGAGAATAATTTTGTTATATCAGTCATAATATCACCAAGCCTTGAATTGGGGATGATGTTCCATTATTTGAACCCTGCAATTTCGTCACCTGGCATAACAACCTCTCTGTCCACAGTGGGTTTTAATTTGTAAACGTTTGTTTATCTACAGCCTGTCCAGAATCCCTGCATTGCCCACTTTTCAGATGCAATGGCCAGATCCCCCTTGGTGTCATACCTGTGGAACACACCACCACTCCTTAAGGATTACTAAATGCAGCACTCTGTAATATGTTGTAAAGTCAACTGCCACTATACCCACATCATGGATAGACTTTAATCATTTTTGTTGGGTGATGCTAGGTATACCATAGTCCCATAAGAAGCTCTGAAGAACACAGTGAAGAAGAAGGTGGGTCAGAAATTATGTAGTTGGGAGAATACGCGTGACCACCATCTTAAAGATTGTGGAGAGCTCTAATAAGGATAAAGGAAGGGCAGTCCAGAATTTAACATCTCCAAGTAGCCTACCTGTATGGGGTTGAATATTTCTGCCCCTGACTCTTTGACATCCTGTGTCACGTACACACCTAAATATTTCAAGCCCTATGTGACCATCTAGAGGTCTTGTGTCCAACCTAGGTCCTCTGAGGATTCACCACTTAATAAGGATGACCTAACTCTACTAATGAGGAGTCTTGATAACCTTCCAAATGCTTTTAAGATCAGCAGAACTCTCAGACCAGACCACTTGATCACTCAAAGATATCAGAACTTCATCAGAATACAGTGCCACTCCATCTGCTGTATCCTGTGCCCAGTCAAATCTTCTCTCATGGGCATCCTCCCTATTCCACTCTGCAAGTGATTCACTCACTATAATGAGGAGTAGAGGGGAAAGAAGGCAGCTTTGCCAGGTGCCTCGCTGCACTGGAAAAGAGTCTAAGACAGCTCTTCCTATCTTGACCCATAGAGATAGATTCATATATACCTTCTAAACTTGCTAACTAAATTCTTCAGCAGGATAACCAAATAATTCCATCCCATCAAGTCAAAGTCTTTTTCAAATTTGGCCAAAATAAATCAACAGGGGACCCTGTAGTCTTCCTGCAGGAACAAGTGCACTGTAAACACACCTCTTGTTATGTCTTAGACTCATTTAGGCAGAAAGTTACATTCATTAGATCAGATTAGAGAGCCAATCATCTTCTATAGGAGGTGTGGGAGGGCCTTTGCTATTATCTCTACCTTTACATTGAGGAGAGAGATGGGGCACTACGACCAACAGCAGCCGGGGGAGGGTGGATGCAACCACTAGAATTTCAGCTATATGCTTATCTGTTGGTAGTCTCCCCATCTCTAAAGACTCTGAGACCACCCCCAGCAGTTGATCAATGAGTCTGGAAATTGAGAGTTTACAACCTTCTACTGGGGGACCATTTGCACTTGGAGTTTTCCCCCAATTAAAACTGGTGTAAGGCTTCACTGAGTTCTTCTCCAGTGATGTCTCCCTTCAAAATGTCCCTGTCCTACATCTCATTAGGAGATCACTTCTCTTGGTCAGGTAGATTATGTCTGATGGATTGCACTGCTGGTACAAAGCTGAGTAATAGACTGCAAACCTCTTTGCTATATTTAGTTCTTCTCTGACCTCACACCCTCCTTTGTCTATTATATAGGCTATCGGTTGTGGCAGCACAACCAATGAACAGTTTTACTGGCCTTGTTACCGCGTTGATAGATCCTACTTTGGGTGGTGAGCCATGCCACTCTTGCTTTATTCAATTTTGTCTGCTGAAGAACAGTCTGTGTGTTAAGGAAATTCCTAAGTGTTATTAGCAAAGGGGAAGCCTAGCATTGTGACTAGTATCTAGTATCCAGTATTCAAGCTCTGCAACCTCTTGGTGCTTTTTATGCTGTGTTCCAACCTGATAACTAATAATATTCACACTCACTGTGATTTTAAATGCCTCCCAGAGTATCATGGGTGATTCAACCAAACCTTAGTTTGCCTCAAAATAGGAGTCAACCACCTCTGCAATGTATGTCCTGCAATCCAGGTAGATTGGCCACCAGGTGAACAGGAGCCACCAAGATCTTGCACACCCAAGGCCCAGCCATAATGTGGAGTCCACCAGTGAGTGATCAGGCAGACTTCATGCCAGGACTCAAACCTCAGCCACTCTACGCATCTCAGAATTGGGCATTAGCAAGTAGTCAATTTAGGAGCACATTTTGTGGGACCATGAAAAGTAAGTGGAACATCTCTTCTGGGGGTGGGTGGCCCTCCAACATCTATTATTCCTAGGGCATCTAAGAACTTGGCAAGAATGGTGAAAAACTCTGTTCCCTTCCACTTGACCTCCGGCCCAATCAATCACTCCATTCAAGTCACCATCAAATAGCCATGCTCTTGAGGTGAGCTGTGCCAGCAGGCAACCAACAGACATAAGGAAGCCCATCATCAGATGAAGGGGTGCATATACACAAATCAGAGAAAATGGCTCACCCTGGATCAGCCTCGTTATTGCTACACAGCTGTCTAAGTTATCATGGCAAACTTATGTGACCCTGAAGGGTAAATATTCATGAAGGAGAATGGCTGGCCACCTTGACCCCTGGCAAAGCCAGCATGAAACACCTAAGAGAAACATAAGCAGGCCAGAAAGGATCACATATGCTCCATGAGTTGAATCTCTTGCAGGAAGTGTATGCCAGGATTAAGATATCTAGCACCCTCCAAGGATGCTCCTCTTTTAGTTTTATATGATAACTCATTGTCATTGCAAGTAAGAACAGACTGTCATCAATAAATCATGATCAGTATTTGGGAAAACATTAGAACTGGATACTGAATCAATACTAAATGTATAGTTAAACCATCAAGCCATGAACTGTCATGAAACAGGTAATGTCAACAATGTGTCCCATCCCCTCCAACCCCTTTATCCTTCCCTCCTCCCTTACTTCAAAAATTTGAAACATCTGTCTTTCTTGGTATTAACCTTGGACCAAAGCCAGCAAGGCAAAAAAAATTCAATTTGGTCCCCTTGTACTGATACTCCACTACGCCACTCCTTACCCACCATATACCCTAAGGTTAAACTTGGATAATGAGTTTCCGTCAGCAGAAGGGGAAAAGGTCAGCTTTCTGGGGGAGCAAATCACAAGCTGCTCAAGCTTGTCCCACTCATCCCTCAATTTCCCTAGTCTATGATTAAAATATCTTACAATCATACATTAAGTACATCTTCAAATGTTGATACGATGGCTGTCATAATGTACGCTGTGGTTACCCCAAGAATGCCTAAGGATGAAGGAGCTGAGCCATGGAGTATCTGAGATTTCCCTCCTTACTGAGCAGGACATATTTCTGTTACAGGAGCAGTTGTGTATATTTTTAAAAGATGAGTCCCTATCAGGGGACTTTAGTGTTGAGGCTCCAAAGGGGGCACCTGATGCGGCCACAGAGGAAGCCAAACTTACACGCATTTGCATTGAACTTAACTGACATAAGTTGACACAATGTGCTTAAGTGACACTTACAAAGGCAGGCAAATCAAAACTTGTGTGGCCCTGGGCCACCTTTCACTCACAAAGTAACACAACACATTATCTTGTGCTACATTGAATTACCCTGAGCTGGGAGGCCCTACCTGAGCATTCTTGTGCATTCACCCATATAGTTTGATTCAAATTCAGATTTATTATAATCAGTAAACATGCACTGTTAGACCTGTCATCCTTATGGTGGTTTTCCCCCAAATCTTTTGCCTACTTATTCTGATTTTTGCTGATCTGTTTTTGTTGGCCTTAGGACTTTGAGCTCTTTACCACTGCTAACCAGTGCTAAAGTGGATGTGCTCACTCCCCTAAAACATGGTAAGATTGGGCATTCACAAATGGCACATTTAATTTACTCATAAGTCCCTAGTAAAGTGTACTATATGTACCCAGTGGCTGTAAATTAAATGCTACTACTGGGCCTGCAGCTCTGATTGTGCCACCCACGTATGTAGCCCTTTAAACAAGTCTCCGGATTGCCACTGAAGAGCCTGTGTGTGCAATTTGACTGCCATTTGGCATTTAAAATATTTGAAAGCCTTTGCCAATTCTCTAACTCCTCTTTTATTACATATAAGTCACCCCTAAGGTAGGACCTAGGTAGCCCATAGAGCAGGGTTCTATGTAATTAAAAGGCAGGGCATTTACTATTAAGTTCTACATGTCCTGGTATTGAAAAACTCCCAAAATGTTTTTCACTACTGTGAGGCCTACCCCACTCATAAGTTTACATTGGGGATTCCTTATTACATTTAATAAAGTGTAATTCTTGATTGAGAAGTAGTCGACCTGTCATGTTTAGTACCTAGGGAATGTAATGATAAATCCTTTTAAATGGTAGAGTCAGATTTGCTATTACAATTTTGAAAATGGTGATTTTCGAAAGTTGGCATTTTCCCTACTCTTAGCCCTGTGTGCCTATAGCCTGTCTCCAATACATGTCAGGGTCAGGTTGACAGTTGGTTTCCTGCATTCCCTCTAAACAGACTCACACAAAGGAAGTGTAGGTGTGACTGAGTGGCCATTTGCATATTGATGGGTCATCCTGGGCTGGATGGGAGGGAAGAGCTGACTCTCACAACGGAATAGGCAGTGTCCTGCTCCCACACAAAGGACTGCTTTATCCCTTGTACTCAGTCTGGAGCCAGAGCAGGAAGAGAGGACACTTGTGCACACCAAAGATCCCTCTTTGAAGTCAACCCCACTTCAAAGGAACAACTAGGTATAATAACTAGACCAGTACTCAACTGGAGGTGTGGAGACTCTGCTGAGAACAAGGGCTGCTGAAGCTACATGGACTGCTAGTCTGCTAGACTGTTGTTCTGGTGTGAACTGCTTTCCTGCTGTGCTGGCCTACCTGCTGCCCTCTCTGACTGGGTGAGAAGGATTAGACCTACACCACTTGAGCCCAGCTTGACTCCAAGGGCTTGCCTGCTTGCCTCCTGTTCTGAAGTCCCAGGGACCTCAAAGACACCCAGCAACTCCACAACAGCACCTGGGCTCTGCCAACTGTGAATCCTCCCTGCCAAGTGGTGCCCATCTAGTCCTGGGCCCTTGAAAGTTGGTCTCCCTGTGCTGGACTAGCAAAATCCCTGCATCGCCATCATTGTGCCAGTCGGAACAGCTGCATCTCTTCTCAACGCCACTGCATTGCCGCTGCCGCTGAGGAGGAGGACATCGCAACACCAACTGGCAGGCTCAGGATCGACGCATCACCCTCAGCCTCGACAAATCATCTTCACGTCGATGGCTGCTCGGCTCAACGATGATACATCACTTTCATTGCCAAAGAACTTGCAGATGATGCATCACCAGCTGCACGGCTCAGAACCAACGCATCGCCTCCTCTGCTCCTTTCATCAGGTCTTCAGAATCAGTGCATCCTCCATCCAAAGGTACTTTCACTGTGGTAAAAGTTTAGTCAATGTATCCAACTTGCACTCCATTATGTTTTGCTTGACTTATCAGATTTGACTCTATCAAGCCCTACCAGAGGGCCCCGGTTGGTGCTTTAAGCTTTGAAGCACTGTATTTGCAGACATTCTTTAAAAATTCATAATTCAAATTCTACTTATTGGATTATTGTTGTTTTAGTTTTGTTGTGTTCATTAGATTAGGCTCTATTGTTCTAATCCTGTGCAGTATTGTTTTTTGTTGTGTTTCCACTGTTTTGCTGTTTTAAGTGTTGCACAAATACTTTACACAGAAACCCTTGTTTCTCTGTGCCAAGCTACCAGAGGGTGAGCACAGGTTAATATATGGTGTGTAGCTGATCTACCCTGACTAGGACGGTGGTCCTTACTTGGACAAGGTACATATCTTTGCCAACTAGAGACCCAATTTCAAACATGCACCAAAATAGTGCGCCTAGATGATCTTGGCATAATGGGGAGAAATATCTATGTTTCTCCTCATTGCATCCTCTAAGGATAGTTTTTAAGCATGAAAGTATCCCTTCCTACACACAAACTAAACTTGCCACAATGCAGGCACCCTTGAGTCATGGTGCAAGGATGCCTGCTTTGGCACAATGCTGCCACAAGTGGGCCAGCACAGGTATGAGCAGAAATTTGTATTTTAGTAATAATGATCCATTTCTGCTCTCTCCCTTTCTCGCTATGCATCACAGCAAGTTCTTTTTCTGTGTTGCATTCTGTCAAAGTTTAGTAAATCTATGCCAGAATGTTGATCTCCCAACCATTCCCAGACTGCCTCCAGGGTGTTGAAAAAGGAATAAATGGTATGGGAAACAACTTTTAATTTAGCCAGAAATAGGGGCACATATTGAATGTTCATGGGTGTCTTTTTAATCTTGGCTTCTTCAAAGGTTGAGAGTTGCAGATGCATGAACTGGATATAATCTGGGAAGATTGCTATTGTCTTTGAGCCATAGAGAAGTTGGTGCTGATCAGGTGCAAATTGGAGGATTTCATCCCTACCCTTGTACTTTAGGAATCAGGCAATCACAAGCTTGAATAGGACTAAGTCAGAGGCCTTTGCAAACATGCCAATAGGTGCATTTGATCACAAAGCATGTGGATAGCTTTCTAGGGTTTAGTACTGATTTCACACAGCTTTATTAAAACTGTCTTGGGGACACATCTTCTCAATTTTCTGGGAATCTCACAAATATCATGTTATTTCATCAGGCACATCTGTCTGCACCTTCTGCCCTGCTTTTCTAGATGAGAGTTTAGATACCTCTTGTTGCAAAATTTTAACTGTGTTCTCCATCTCTGATATCGATCCCTCCGCGATCTTGTCAATGCCTGGCTTGGCTCAGTAGCCGCCCACCTGCACTGCTCCTATTTTTGCTTCCAGAGCTTACCTAGGTGTGTTGATGGCCTATAAGATGATGGCAGCCTCTGAGGTAATGAACGCTGTTGTGCAGAGTTGTGTCAGAGACCCCTTTCAGGTGTCATCACTGAATGTAGTGGTCCAACCACACTAGGGATATTTATCAAGTGCCCACTGTTTTCTGTACGGCAGATGTTCATCTTTGGCAAGCTTTGGCCTGCCGCTTACCCCAACAAAATCTATGGGTTTCCATAGGTGTATTTCTCAGGACTATACCAAAATAAATTTAGGGATACAAAACTAGGGAGAATAATGCAGTCCAGTTCATTGATCTCCCTACATGAACCTATAACTGAAATAAGATGCACTGCTCCAAAAGAAAGGACTTAATTCCACCAATTAGGGTAGGGGGTCTTTTCAGTAACCACATTAATTAGTCTTACAGGAACAGTAGCCCTCACTCACCATTGGGCGACATGCTTTATCATCGGCCCATGCTGCTCCTCAGACCGGCACTGCAATGCCTCACAGGCCATACTAGACAGCTCTTTGCCAGAGATCGTTTTGAGAAAGAATGCTGGTAGTGAGTAGATGCGAGAGGGGCTGGGAAAACTGCTAAAATTGGCTAAAGGTGCTCAGGAAATCTATCTTTAATACAACCTAGCACCCCTGCCAAGGTTAAAGACAAAAAAAGTAGAAGTAGCAGGCGTTGAGAAATGCTGATAAAAATGACGCAAAGGAATCTTATAGATTCCTTTGTACCATTTTTACAGCCCCCTGGCACCAGAACCCTCCCCCTTGCATACATTATGCCTGGCACAGGCATAATGTGGTGTAAGGGGTTACCAAGTTTTGCAATGCATGCATTGTGCCCCTTTGTAAATATGGCGCAGTGTTTTTGCCCTTCCAACGCCACATTAGCATTAAAAAAATGACCCTAATGTGGAGTTGAAATGGGGCTAAGCCACCATAAATCTGGGCCAAAATGAATAAAAACCTTTGAAAGATCTGGCCCCAAGTAAGAGCAGGTGCGTGCAATGGGTTAGGTGGTAGGTTGCCTGATAAGCCCTACTAACAATATAAGCACTGTACCCCATAGCACACATCTTATATGTCTGATCCCTGTAATGTTGTCTACAAGTAGGAATTAACACTGAAGAATATGCCCCCATTACAAATCTTCAGCTAAGTGCTTTTGGCTCGTTTTTACCCAACAGCAAGAGACTTGGGGCATATTTACAAGCGGCTTGTGCTGCTGATGTGTCACTTTTTTTGATGCACTGGGGGCGCAGGCTGCAGGCCCATATCCACAAGGCTACGCAAAGCCACGTTGCATGGCTTCTCATGGTCTTTTAGAAATGGAATAAGGCAAGGCAGCACAAGTCACTGCATTTCTTTACTCTGCGTCAGAGAGAGATTACATGGACACTGCGGTGGGTTTTCCCATGCAACATCCAAGGATTTTGACGCATTCAGAGATTTACAAAGGTTTGTAAACCTGGGAATGCATCAAAAGCCTATGCTTATTTTCAGCATTTTTATTCTTTCTATTGTGTCTTTCTATGTGTGTTGTATTCTGCAGCACAAATAGAAGAATTCTTCCTGCATAAAAAACAATCATTCCTACAACGCAGACACTCTTGCACCACGGTGCAAGGGTGCCTGCATTGGTGCATGCAGTCAATTGTGTGCCAGTGCAGTGGAAGACAACTGGAATGTGCAGCATCTCATAGATATGGCACATTCCTGCCCTTTACCTTTGATGCAGGACACCACAGCAAGAAGCCATGCAGTGCTGCCCTGTGCCAAAATATTGTAAATGAGCCCCTTAGTATCACACAGAACACCCAGGTTTAGCAAGAGTGTTGTCGATGATGTAATCAGCAGGCAACTTTTGCTACATCTGGTGGTACACTATTTTCTACCCTTCTTGCAATACAATGCAGGTTTTCGTACACCGCTCTGTTGGGTGAAGGACAGTAAATTTGAGCAATAGTTTGCCAATGCGGTGCCCTGCTTATTTCTCTGGTTTTTGTTGAAGTGCTTTATTACACTGTTAGGTTTGATAGTGAGCTCTCTAGCATGTGAAACTTCCAAAACAGTGGCAGAAATGAAGGGAATAAAAGGGTCACCTGAAAGTGCTGGCCAGTCTTTAACCTTTCCAGGTCCATTTTCATTCACACATTTGAATATGTATTTAGAAGATGGTGGCTCCTTGGTTTGTATGCACTCTACTGCAAGGCAGCTGCAGCAATTAAGACAACATGATTGCTTTTGAAAATAAAATGATAAGTAGTTCAAATCTAAGGGGCATTTGTATCATGGTTATGCCTCATCCTTGCAAGGGCCACAGGGTGATGCAAAACCTAGAATGACATTTACCAAGTCACAAAAGGAACCTGTAAGGAAATGCCTCCTTGGCATGGTGACCCCCTGACCTTTTGCCTTTTGCTGATGTCAAGTTATGATTGAAAGTTTGCTGGAACCCTGACAACCAGGCCCCAGAATCAGTGTTCTTTCCCTAAACTGTACTTTTGCTTCCACAATTGGCACAGCCCTGGCACTCAGATAAGTCCCTTGTAAATGGTACCCCTGGTACCGAGGGCCCTGATGCCAGGGAAGGTCTCTAAGGGCTGAGGCATGTCTTATGCCACCCCTCACTCAGCACATGCACACTGCCCACAGCTTGCCTCACAGTTTGTATGTTCTGGTGGGGAGAAAATGACTAAGTCGACATGGCACTTCCCTCAGAGTGCCATGCCAACCTCACACTGCCTGTGGCATGGGTAAGTCACCCCTCTAGCAGGCCTCACAGCCCTAAGGCAGGGTGCACTATACCACAGGTGAGGGCATATGTGCATGAGCACTATGCCCCTACAGTGTCTAAGCAAAACCTTAGACATTGTAATTGCAGGGTAGCCATAAGAGTTTATGGTCTGGGAGTTTGTCAAACATGAACTCCACAGTTCCATAATGGCTACACTGAAATCTGGGAAGTTTGGAATCAAACTTCTCAGCACAATAAATGCACACTGATGCCAGTGTGGAAATTATTGTACAAAGCACCCAGAGGGCATCTTAGAGATGCCCCCTGAATACCAGCGCGACTTCTAGTGTGGGGCTGACCAGTTTCTGCAAGCCCGCCACAACCAGACGAGTTGCTGGCCACATGGGGAGAGTGCCTTTGTCACTCTGTGGCCAGGAACAAAGCCTGTACTAGGTGGAGGTGCTTCTCACCTCCCCCTGCAGGAACTGTAACACCTGCCGGTGAGCCTCAAAGGCTCTCACTTTTTGTTACAGCGCCCCAGGGCATCCCAGCTAGTGGAGATGCCCGCCCCTCCAGCCACTTCCCCCACTTTTGGCGGCAAGGCTGGAGGAGATAATTAAAAAAACAAGGAGGAGTCACCTACCAGTCAGGACATCCCCTACGGTGTCCTGAGCTGACCCCAGCCTTTAGAAATCCTCCATCTTAAGTTTGGAGGATTCCCCCAATAGAATAGAATTAGGGATGTGTCCCCCTCCCCTCAGGGAGGAGGTACAAAGAAGCACAAAGAGGGTGTAACCACCCTCCAGGACAGTAGCCATTGTCTCCTGACTCGAAAACCTACAACAGCGACGCATCCAACACGGACCAGCGACCTCTGAAGCCTCAGATGACTGCCTTGAACCTAAGGACCAAGAAACTCCCAAGAGCAGCAGCTCTGCTCAACAAACAGCAACAATATTGCAACTTTTCTGCAACTTTCAAAGACCTCACTCTTCCCGCCGGAAGCGTGAGACTTCACCCTCTGCACCCGACGCCCCCGGCCCGAGATCCAGAGAACCAACACCACAGGGAGGACTCCCAGGCAACTGCGACCTCGTGTGTAGCCCGAGACGACCCCCTTGATCCCCCACAGTAACGCATGCAGAGAGAATCCAGAGGCTCCCCCTGACCGCGACTGCCTTATTACAAGGGCCCCGACGCCTGGACCAAGCACTGCACCCGCAGCCCCCAGGACCAGAAGGAACCGAACCTCAGTGCAGGAGTGACCCCCAGGTGACCTTCTGCCTAGCCCAGTCGGTGGCTGGCTCGAGAAGCCCCCCTGTGACCTGCCTGCACCGCTAGAGTGACCACCGCATCCCTCCATTGAAATCAATACAAAACCGGATGCCTGCTTAGCACACTGTACCCGGCTGCCCCTGTGCCGCTGAGGGTGTGTTTTGTATGCCTACTTGTGTCCCCCCCAGTGCTCTACAAAACCCCACTGGTGTGCCCCCGAGGACGCTGGTATTTACCTGCTGGCAGACTAGAACCGGAGCACCCCTGTTCTCCATAGGCACCAATGTGTTTTGGGCACCTCTTTGACCTCTGCACCTGACTGGTGTGGTAACTTTGGGGTTGCCTTGAACCCCCAATGGTGAGCTGCCTATGCCCAGGAACTGAGACTTGTAAGTCTCTTACTTACCTCACAACCTAACCAATACTTACCTCCCCCAAGGACCTTTGCAGTGTCTACTTTTAAAGTAGCTTATTGCCATTTTAACAAAAACTGTATATGTTATTGTTCTAATTCAAAGTTCCTAACTAACCTGTGTGGAGTACCTTGCATTTTATGTATTTACTTCAAATCTTGAACTTGTGGTTATAAAAATAAATAAAGAAAATATATTTTTCTATATAAAAACTATTGGCCTGGAGTTAAGTCTTTGAGTGTGTGTTCCTCATTTATTAGCTGTGTGTGTACAACAAATGCTTAACACTACCCTCTGATAAGCCTACTGCTCGACCACACTACCACAAAATAAAGCATTAGAATTATCTAATTTTGCCACTATCTTACCTCTAAGGAACCCTTGGACTCTGTGCACACTATCTCTTACTTTGAGATAGTATATACAGAGCCAACTTCCTACATAACCAAAATGTACACCCTCAACATCCAATGAATCGTTGATCATGACTAGTATGGGATCTATTGCTAATAGAAAGAGAACTGGAGAAAGGGGGCAGGCTGGTGAGTCACTTGATGTAGTGTGAACAGGGTGGAAGTTGCACATTTATTCTGATTCTCACTATGGGCTCAGCCTATAGCACCATAATGTAGGAGGCTGGCCTGGCTTATAGTGGGTACCTTGTGGTACTTACACCTTGTGCCAGGTCCAGTTATCCCTTATTAGTAGATTAGAGGTGTTCTAGCAGCTTAGGCTGATAGAGGTAGATATAGCAGAGAAGCTTAGGCTGAACTAGGAGACATGCAAAGCTCCTACTATACCACTTATATCACTTAGCACTATATCATAAGAAACACAATACTAAGAGTTACTAAAAATAAAGGTACTTTATTTTAGTGACAATATGCCAAAAGTATCTCAGAAGATATACTCCCTTAGGAAGTAAGTAAAATACACAAAATATACACACAAACCAAAAGCAGGTAAGTAAACAGTTAGCAAAGTAGTGCAAATACTGTTAAACATAATAGAATGCAATAGGAGACAATAGGCCTAGGGGCAACACAAACCATATACTCCAAAAGTGGAATGCAAACCACAAATTGACCCCAGGCCTAGTGTAGTGTGTAGAGGGTTGCTGGGAGTGTAAGAAAACACTAAGGGTGTCCAAGATACCCCACCCCAAATCCCTGAAAAGTATGAGTAAAGTTACCCTACTACCCCAGAAAGACAGTAAAGTCGAGATAGGGGATTCTGCAAAGACAACAACTGACTGCAAAGCACTGAAGATGGATTCCTGGACCTGGGGACCTGCAAAGGAAGGGGACCAAGTCCAAGAGTTACACAAATGTCTGGAGGGGCAGGAGCCCACTAAACCCCGGATGAAGGTGCAAAAGGGATACCTGTGGGTGGAAGAAGCCAAAGATTCTGCAACAACGGAAGGTGAAAGGAACTTCCCCTTTGTTCAGAAGATGTCCCACGGCGTGCTGGAGGATGCAGAGTTGTTTCCGTGCAGAAATATTGCAAACAAGCCTTGCTAGCTGCAAGAGTCATGGATGAGGATTTTTGGGTGCCTCCAGGGCCTAGGAAGGACCAGGAGGTCGCCCCTTGGTGGAGAAGACAGAGGGGGTGCTCAGCAACAGAGAGAGGCCATGCAGAAGCAGGCAGCACCCACAGAAGCACCTAAACAGGCATTCAGAAGATCTGAGCACGGCAGTCGTCTCAGCACAACAAAAGACGGTCCCACAAAGTCGGAGTACAACTCAGCGAGTTGGGCAATGCAGGACGGAGTGCTGGGGACCTGGGCTATGCTGTGCATGATAGAAGTCTTGCAAAAGTGCACAGAAGCCATAGCAGCTGCAGTTCAAGCAGTGAACAGGATTACTGTCTGGCATGGGGAGGCAAGGACTTACCTCCACCAAATTTGGACGGAAGGGCCACTGGACTGTCGTGGACACTTGGATCCAGCTCCTGTGTTCCAGTGACCATGCTGGTCAAGATGAGAGGGGACCCAGAGGACCGGTGATGCAGAAGTTTGGTGCCTGTGTTTGCAGGGGGAAGATTCCGTCGACCCACTGGAGATTTCTTCTTGGCTTCCAGTGCAGGGTGAAGGCAGACAGCCCTCAGAGCATGCACCACCAGGAAACAGTCGAGAAAGGCGTCAGGCTGAGGCGCTACAATGTTGCTGGTAGTCTTCTTGCTACTTTGCTGCGGTTTTGCAGGCATCCTGGAGCACTCAGCGGTCGATCCTTGGGAGAAGTTGAAGAGAGAAGTGCAGAGGAACTCTGGTGAGCTCTTGCATTCGTTATCTGATGAGAAACCCACAGGAGAGACCCTAAATAGCCCTCAGAGGAGGATTGCCTACAGAGAGAGGTAAGCAGGAGGGGTCTCTGACGTCACCTGCTGGCACTGGCCACTCTGAGGTCTCCATTGTGCCCTCACACCTCTGCATCCAAGATGGCAGAGGTCTGGGACACACTGGAGGAGCTCTGGGCACCTTCCTTTGTTCAATTTTGTGCCAGAGCAGGGGTGGAGGGATCCCTGAACCGGTGTAGACTGGCTTAGGCAAGGAGGGCACCATCTGTGCCCTTCGAAGCATTTCCAGAGGCCAGGAGAGGCTACATTTCTCAGGCCCTTAACACCAATTTCCTCTCAGAGGAAATCGTTTGTTCTGCCTTCCTGGGACTGTGCTGTCCAGGCCCCAGGGGGGCAGAAACCTGTCTGAGGGTTGGCAGCCGCGGTAGCTGCAGAGAAAACCCCAGAGAGTTAGTTTGGCAGTACCTGGGCTCTATGCTGGAGCCCCGGGGAAGCATGGAATTGTCCTCCAATACCAGAATGTTATTGGGGGGACTATTCCTTGATCCTAGACATGTTACATGGCCATGTTCGGAGTTACCATTGTGATGCTACATATTGGTATTTACCTATATGTAGTTCATGCGTGTAATGGTGTCCCTGCACTCACAAAGTCCAGGGAAATTGCCCTGAACAATGTGGGAGCACCTTGGCTAGTGCCAGGGTGCTCTCACACTAAGTAACTTTGCACCTAACCTTCACTAAGTGAGGGTTAGACATAAAGGTGACTTATAAGTTACTTAAGTGCAGTGTAAAATGGCTGTGAAATAACGTGGACGTTATTTCACTCAGGCTGCAGTGACAGTCCTGTGTAAGAATTGTCTGAGCTCCCTATGGGTGGCAAAAGAAATGTTGCAGCCCAACGGGATCTCCTGGAACCCCAATATCCTGGGTACCTAGGTACCATATACTAGGGAATTATAAGGGTGTTCCAGTGTGCCATATCAGAATTGGTAAAATTAGTCACTAGCCTGCAGTGACAATTTTAAAAGCAGAGAGAGCATAAACACTGAGGTTCTGGTTAGCAGAGCCTCAGTGATACAGTTAGGCACTGTTAGAAATGGGGTTTTTGGTTGGCAGTCAGGTTACCCTCTGTCCAAGCAAAAGCCCTCACTCTAGTCAGGGTAAGTCACACACTATCCAAGATTATCCTGTGCCCACCCTCTGGTAGCTTGGCACGAGCAGTCAGGCTTAACTTAGAAGGCAATGTGTAAAGTATTTGTGCAATAAGTCATACAATACCACCATATAACACCACAAAAATACACCACACAGTGTTTAGAAAAATATATAATATTTATCAGGATAATTGTAGGTCAAAAAGAATAAAGATGCAATGGAAAATTGTAGAACTATCACAGGAAAGTGATATAAAGTGTCTTAAGTCTTTAGAATGCAATACAGTGTCTTTCAAGCACAAAGTACCTGGTTTCTGGTGGAAAATCTCCTCAGAGGGCCACAGGAAAAGGGATGCGTGGAAAAAGGGTGTGTGCGTCGATTTCTCCTCAGCACACAAAGACTTGCGTCGTTCTTTTCCACGCGGGGAAGTCGGGCGTCGTTTTCCGGCGTGCAGACAGTCTCTTTTCGTGGATCGCGGGGATTACCAGATGTCCCGGGTCTGTGCGTGGATTCTCCTACTTGTTTTCCGGCTGCGCGTCGTTCTGCGGGACTGCGCGTCGAAGTTTCGATCTCACGGCAGGCGTCGCGTCGATTTCTCCTTGGAAGTCGGGCGGCGTTGTCCTTGCGAGGCCGTGCGTCGAAATTTTGGTCTCACGGCAGGCGTCGCGTCGATTTCTCCTCGGAAGTCGGGCGGCGTTGTCCTTGCGAGGCCGTGCGTCAAAGTTTCGCGTTCACGGTAGGCGTCGTGTCGATTTCTCTTGGAAAGTCGGGCGGCGTTGTCCTTGCGAGGTTGTGCGTCGAAGTCTCGATCGTCCCGAGAGCGTCGCGTTGATCAGCGTCGGTGTGCGGCGTTTTTCTCGCCGCGAAACAAGCTGTGCGTCGAAATTTTCGGCGCACGGAGCGTCCAAGTGAAAGGAAGAAGTCTTTTTGGTCCTGAGACTTCAAGGAACAGGAGGCAAGCTCTATCCAAGCCCTTGGAGAGCACTTTCACAGCCAGACACGAGTTCAGCAAGGCAGCAGGGCAACAGCAAGACAGCAGTCCTTTGTAGAAAGCAGGCAGGTGAGTCCTTTGAGCAGCCAGGCAGTTCTTCTTGGCAGGATGTAGTTTCTGGTTCAGGTTTCTTCTCCAGCAAGTGTCTGATGAGGTAGGGCAGAGGCCCTGTTTTATACTAAGTTGTGCCTTTGAAGTGGGGGTGACTTCAAAGAGTCTCTAAGAAATGCACCACGTTCCCTTTCAGCTCAATCCTGTCTGCCAGAGTCCCAGTAGGGGGTGTGGCAGTCCTTTGTGTGAGGGCAGGCCCTCCACCCTCCCAGCCCAGGAAGACCCATTCAAAATGCAGATGTATGCAAGTGAGGCTGAGTACCCTGTGTTTGGGGTGTGTCTGAGTGAATGCACAAGGAGCTGTCAACTTAACCTAGCCAGACGTGGATTGAAGGGCACAACAAGATTTTAGTGCAAAGAAATGCTCACGTTCTAAAAGTGCCATTTCTAGAATAGTAATATTAAATCCGACTTCACCAGTCAGCAGGATTTTGTATTACCATTCTGGCCATACTAAATATGACCTTCCTGCTCCTTTCAGATCAGCAGCTGCCACTTCAACAGTGTATGAGGGCAGCCCCAATGTTAGCCTATGAAGGGAGCAGGCCTCACAGTAGTGTAAAAACGAATTTAGGAGTTTTACACTACCAGGACATATAACTACACAGGTACATGTCCTGCCTTTTACCTACACAGCACCCTGCTCTAGGGGTTACCTAGGGCACACATTAGGGATGACTTATATGTAGAAAAAGGGGAGTTCTAGGCTTGGCAAGTACTTTTAAATGCCAAGTCGAAGTGGCAGTGAAACTGCACACACAGGCCTTGCAATGGCAGGCCTGAGACAAGGTTAAGGCGCTACTGAGGTGGGTGGCACAACCAGTGTTGCAGGCCCACTAGTAGCATTTAATCTACATGCCCTAGGCACATGTAGTGCACTCTAATAGGGACTTACAGGTAAATTAAATAGTCAATCATGGATAAACCAATCAATAGTACAATTTACACAGAGAGCATATGCACTTTAGCACTGGTTAGCAGTGGTAAAGTGCTCAGAGGTCAAAAGCCAACAACAACAGGTCAGAAAAAATAGGAGGAAGGAGGCAAAAAGTTTGGGGATGTCCCTGTCAAAAAGCCAGGTCCAACATGACCCCCCACCAGCCTAAAGCCAGGGGAGAACAATCACTATCCTGATGTACTTCCCTGTTTGAGGCGACAGAACAAGGACCCAGGCCCACAACAGCAGGGGCATGCTCCAGTTCTTCGCCTTCCTGACTCCAATTGGATCCCTCTGTTCATACTCTCAGGGCCCACTAAGCCCATCCATGGGGAACCTTTCTCCTTTCCTGCGGATCTCATCTGTGCAGCACCTAACCTTACATTGCTCACAGATGTATCCCAGGAGCAGGATAGTAACACCAGGACCAACCCAGTGGTGTTGCCCATTCTATCCCCGGGGTGTGACACTTGTCCCCTCCCCAGGGATAACTCTGTCCACCCGGACAGCAAGCCACTGTGGTTACTGACAGTTGTCAGGGATGAGAGCCAGGCCCCAGGCCTCTCAAAGCTCTCCCACCACTGTGGCTGTGGAGAGTGGGGGGCGGTAGCCCCAGGTGCTGGGCACCCTTTAACCACTCTCCCTTCCACCAGGTCAGGGATGACAGCCTGAACCGGGTCCTCCCCTCTGGGGCTCTGTACCCTCCCTCCTGGAGCGGTACCCCCAGAGTCCACCATGGTCAGGGTGCTTATAGAAGTCGCCCTGTACCATTCCTCCACCAGTGCAGGGCTGTTAACCTGCAACTGGCCCTCCAACCTGGGGTCTGTACCTTCAGGTTGGACTAGGGCCCGGGGTGAGGCTTCCCTCCCCCTGCCCTCCCTTCTGGGGTCCAGCACCCTCCAACTAGGAGTGGCCTCCTCAGAAGACAATAGGGTAGGGGCACTGTTATCAGTAGCCCCTCTCTCCAGGTCCGGGGGGACACCCTGAACCTGGTCTTCCAGCCCAGGGTCTGTACCCTCAGACTGGATCACTGCCTGGCAAACCAGGACTTTCTGGGAGGCACACCTACCCCCCACCAGGTCAGAGTTTAACCTCTGCACCTGACCATTCAACTCAGAGTCGCCACCCTGAAGTTGAACAATTGCCTGGCACGCCAGGACTTCCTGGAGGGCACACTGACCCTCCACCAGGTCAGAGTTTAACCTCTGAACCCGGTTATCCAACCCAGAGTCAGCACTCTGAGGTTGAACAATTGCCTGGCACGCCAGGACTTTCTGGAGGGCACACTGACCCTCCACCAGGTCAGAGTTTAACCTCTGAACTGGGCCATTCAACTCAGAGTCACCACCCTGAAGTTGAACAATCGCCTGGCACGCCAGGACTTCCTGGAGGGCACACTGACCCTCCACCAGGTCAGAGTTTAACCTCTGAACCTGGTTCTCCAACCTAGGGTCACCATCCTGAGGTTGGACAACTGCCTGGTACACCAGGGCTTTCTGGGGGGCACACCTACCCCCCACCAGGTCAGAGGTTAACCTCTGAACCTGGATATCCAACCCAGAGTCACCACCCTGAGGTTGGGCAATTGCCTGGCACCCCAGGACTTTCTGGGGGGCACTCTCACCCCCCACAAGGGACACGCCGTCCCCAAGGGCCACACAAGAGTCTGGTTGGCGCAGGTCTCCCGACCTCTGCCCATCCGGCAGAGTCTGGGTTTCCCCCAAACCAGAAACGGTCTCACCTGGGTCATTCCTGGGGGGCTCTGCTCTCAGAGCTGACCCCTGACTTTCAAGATCCTCCACTGGGGTCTGCCACCCCCTCTCAACCCTATGTCTGGACTTCTGCACCCCCTCACTAGGAGTGGTACTGCCAGACACCAGAACTGTTGGGATGCTGTCTACAGTCATCCCCCCAAGTTCTTCTGACACTGCGGGGCTTCCCTCAAAAGGTGGCCCTACGGTACAGGTTAGGCTCTGAGACCTACCTGGGACACTACAATCCTCTCCCACCTCACCTGGTCGGGAACCACCTAGACCACTCCCTTCAGGAGCACCCCCAAATGCCTCTTCAGACTCTCTGGTACTCACCCAAAAGTCTGCCTCCACTGTAAGTTCCCTGGGGTCAGAGAACTCACACTCCACCTGGTGTTGGCGTAGCTCTGGAAAATAAGGACCAGACATATGCTCTCCAGCAATTACATCACTCTGCCCTTCACATGTATTAACCACAGTACCCTTCACCCAACCACCCAGTAACTCAACCTTGGAAAAGCACTCTACTTCACCCTCCTGAGACTGGTGAGACAGTATCTGTCTGTCCCTGACACTCAACCCAAACTCTTCTGGGATGTCTCTACACTCTATATCCAGGACGTCCACCAGGGGGGAACCCTTTTCTCTGTCACTCTCTGCTAGAGTCAGTAAGGTGTCCCTCCCCCCAGTAGGAATATGACTCCCTGTGCCAGTTCCCCAATCCTTCTCAGGGACCCTGTGCATAACGGGAACTACCTCATACCCTTGAACTGCCTGGGGTGTGTCAACTCCCTTCTTCAAGTTGGGCACCACATCTCTGGGCTTGTGCCCTTCTTCAGCAGTACTAGATGCAAGATTTTTGCTGCCACCATCTGAACTGGACTCAGCCCTTCCGGCCTCCAGTTTCAGCTCTTTACAGCTCAGCTCTTGAGCTGCAATCTTTTCTTCTTCCAGGGCTAAGAGACTTGCTGCCTCAGCCCTTTCAAGAAACTCATCTAGCTCTTCCATCCACCGTGCTTGAGCCATGAGCCATTCTTTTCTCACTGGGTCTCTTTCCTCATCTAAGTCGTCTTCCTCCTCATGTGAGTAGTCCTCCTCCTCCTCTGAGGGGTACTTAGTCATTTGGTTTCTTGCTGCCTCTCTCTCTGCCCATCTGTCTTCCTCCCAGACTATGTAGGCATGTAGCATCTCTGCTTTAGTAGATCTCTTTGCTACAGGAAGGCCACATTCTCTGCAAAGCTTCCTTAGGTCAGCCTTAGTGAGGTGGTCAGTAGGCAAAAAGAATAAGTAGGTAAGCGATGCCATTCTGATAGGATCTTACCAGCAAAAACCAAAATCCAAAGTCCAAAATATCAATAGTATATCCAGGAGGACATCAGAGACCAAAAGTCAAAAGAGATGAAAAATCAAGTTGACCTTCAACTGTGGGTAGGTAGTGAAATACTTAGCTACTGTATGTCACTGCACAAACACAAGTCCTATCCCACCGCTGCCACCAATGTTAGAAATGGGGTTTTTGGTTGGCAGTCAGGTTACCCTCTGTCCAAGCAAAAGCCCTCACTCTAGTCAGGGTAAGTCACACACTATCCAAGATTATCCTGTGCCCACCCTCTGGTAGCTTGGCACGAGCAGTCAGGCTTAACTTAGAAGGCAATGTGTAAAGTATTTGTGCAATAAGTCATACAATACCACCATATAACACCACAAAAATACACCACACAGTGTTTAGAAAAATATATAATATTTATCAGGATAATTGTAGGTCAAAAAGAATAAAGATGCAATGGAAAATTGTTGAACTATCACAGGAAAGTGATATAAAGTGTCTTAAGTCTTTAGAATGCAATACAGTGTCTTTCAAGCACAAAGTACCTGGTTTCTGGTGGAAAATCTCCTCAGAGGGCCACAGGAAAAGGGATGCGTGGAAAAAGGGTGTGTGCGTCGATTTCTCCTCAGCACACAAAGACTTGCGTCGTTCTTTTCCACGCGGGGAAGTCGGGCGTCGTTTTCCGGCGCGCAGACAGTCTCTTTTCGTGGATCGCGGGGATTACCAGATGTCCCGGGTCTGTGCGTGGATTCTCCTACTTGTTTTCCGGTTGCGCGTCGTTCTGCGGGACTGCGCGTCGAAGTTTCGATCTCACGGCAGGCGTCGCGTCGATTTCTCCTTGGAAGTCGGGCGGCGTTGTCCTTGCGAGGCCGTGCATCGAAATTTTGGTCTCACGGCAGGCGTCGCGTCGATTTCTCCTTGGAAGTCGGGCGGCGTTGTCCTTGCGAGGCCGTGCGTCAAAGTTTCGCGTTCACGGTAGGCGTCGCGTCGATTTCTCTTGGAAAGTCGGGCGGCGTTGTCCTTGCGAGGTTGTGCGTCGAAGTCTCGATCGTCCCGAGAGCGTCGCGTTGATCAGCGTCGGTGTGCGGCGTTTTTCTCGCCGCGAAACAAGCTGTGCGTCGAAATTTTCGGCGCACGGAGCGTCCAAGTGAAAGGAAGAAGTCTTTTTGGTCCTGAGACTTCAAGGAACAGGAGGCAAGCTCTATCCAAGCCCTTGGAGAGCACTTTCACAGCCAGACACGAGTTCAGCAAGGCAGCAGGGCAACAGCAAGACAGCAGTCCTTTGTAGAAAGCAGGTAGGTGAGTCCTTTGAGCAGCCAGGCAGTTCTTCTTGGCAGGATGTAGTTTCTGGTTCAGGTTTCTTCTCCAGCAAGTGTCTGATGAGGTAGGGCAGAGGCCCTGTTTTATACTAAGTTGTGCCTTTGAAGTGGGGGTGACTTCAAAGAGTCTCTAAGAAATGCACCACGTTCCCTTTCAGCTCAATCCTGTCTGCCAGAGTCCCAGTAGGGGGTGTGGCAGTCCTTTGTGTGAGGGCAGGCCCTCCACCCTCCCAGCCCAGGAAGACCCATTCAAAATGCAGATGTATGCAAGTGAGGCTGAGTACCCTGTGTTTGGGGTGTGTCTGAGTGAATGCACAAGGAGCTGTCAACTAAACCTAGCCAGACGTGGATTGAAGGGCACAACAAGATTTTAGTGCAAAGAAATGCTCACGTTCTAAAAGTGCCATTTCTAGAATAGTAATATTAAATCCAACTTCACCAGTCAGCAGGATTTTGTATTACCATTCTGGCCATACTAAATATGACCTTCCTGCTCCTTTCAGATCAGCAGCTGCCACTTCAACAGTGTATGAGGGCAGCCCCAATGTTAGCCTATGAAGGGAGCAGGCCTCACAGTAGTGTAAAAACGAATTTAGGAGTTTTACACTACCAGGACATATAACTACACAGGTACATGTCCTGCCTTTTACCTACACAGCACCCTGCTCTAGGGGTTACCTAGGGCACACATTAGGGATGACTTATATGTAGAAAAAGGGGAGTTCTAGGCTTGGCAAGTACTTTTAAATGCCAAGTCGAAGTGGCAGTGAAACTGCACACACAGGCCTTGCAATGGCAGGCCTGAGACAAGGTTAAGGGGCTACTGAGGTGGGTGGCACAACCAGTGTTGCAGGCCCACTAGTAGCATTTAATCTACATGCCCTAGGCACATGTAGTGCACTCTAATAGGGACTTACAGGTAAATTAAATAGTCAATCATGGATAAACCAATCAATAGTACAATTTACACAGAGAGCATATGCACTTTAGCACTGGTTAGCAGTGGTGAAGTGCTCAGAGGTCAAAAGCCAACAACAACAGGTCAGAAAAAATAGGAGGAAGGAGGCAAAAAGTTTGGGGATGTCCCTGTCAAAAAGCCAGGTCCAACAGGCACCTCACAGGGAACACATACAGGGCACACTTTATGAGCACTGGGTTCCTGGCTAGCAGGATCCCAGTGACACATGCAAAAACAACCATACATACTAGTAAAAAATGGGGGTAACAAGCCAGGCAAGATGGTACTTTCCTACATATGATCATTTTGAAGAAGGGTTCACCTAAATTGTATTTGGTCAGTATAGCGTCTAAATAGGGCCAGAAAACCGTATTGCTTGCTTTTTTTGGCATCCAGAGCGATGGCAGCTGCAGCCAATGTTTGGGGGAGATAGGCCTTTTTAATTATGTGACAAAACAAGCAGGTGTTATCACTGGCAAGGCTACCTTTAACAAATCTGGATTGAGAGGGGTGGATAAATTGAGGTATGAGTGGTTCCAATCTTTTGGCTAAGATTTTCTCATATATTTTCATCTCTATATTTAGCAGTGAAATAAGTCTAAAATTTTTGGGGTCTAACTTTAATGGTTGTTTCAGCTGCTGAACGAGTTACTTTATTCGAGAATGTAAAATGTTTAAAAAGTGATTCCAGTGGCAGTACATTTGTATGGGCAAAGGTTTTGCCTCCCAGAATGAGTTTAATTGCCTTTAAATGTTCGTTAATATTAACTGGTTTGTTTGTGAACAATTTATCTGCTTCTGAAAATGATTTCATGGAGATAGATTGAAGGAAGTCAGTACATGGATACCTTACCTAGTGATCGACATAAGAGGGATATGAGGTAAAGTATAGAAGTTTTAAAAATGTAAAAAAAGTTGGATGTTTTCGCTTTATTAATACCTTGTTGATCTCTAATAGCTGTGATAAGAAAGTTATTATGCTTGACGTTTATATAAGCTGACAGAAACTTCCTAGCTTTATTTAGAGGGAAGAGTTTTTACTATTGCGTTTGAACCTCAAGGTGTGCTCTTTTTGTATTAATATTTGAGGAGCTTGTTCTCTGTCATCAACGTAGTATTCGTGGCCTGTTTGTAGAGTGTTGTTTTAGATTTAACCTCTTTCAGTAGTCTTGACAAGGAGCCCCTGATATCCTTGCTCCTTTTGGACAGATGACTCATGCACAAACCTTTAGAAGCACACTTTAGTATTATTGGTGAGGATATTGAATTTGTGTTTTCTTGAAGAAATTATGCCAATTCCTTCCCTAACCACTGTCTGTACTCTTCAGCATCCAAACGTTCAGTGTTCAAATGCTACAAGCTTTTTTTCGGTATGTGTAGGAGAGATTTTAATTGATAAAGTGATTGCTGAATGAATGGTTAGGAGGCTGGTTCCTCCTGCTTCAACTCTTCTAAAAACTAAGGAGAGTAGGGCCTGGGAGAAGTTAGAAAAGTAGATATTACAAGTAGATTTTAATGGTGCAACTATGTTTAAGGTGTGAACGAACGATTGTTGGACGTTAGAGACTGCACTGTTAATATTTGAAGATTTTTTGTCTTATTGAGTTGAGAAAAAGGAGGGAAAAGTGGATTTTTTTCTGGGGTAGCCCTAACATCTCCAAATTTGAAAATAATAATTGAGTTTTAGGGGCTGAGACCAATTCTGCGTGATAATTAAAATCCCCTACTAAGAGGAATTTATTAGAAGCAAGCATGTGGTATTCTATCAGCTTCTGTCAGAAATCTTTTTTGGATCCTGGTGGATGACAAACTAAGGCACCTTTCCAGGAATAACATGGGGTGATCGCTAGATTGAAGATACAGAGTTCTACCCATTCCCCTCGAAGATCATCTAAACCGTTGACCATGACCGGATTACGGAAGGCAATAGCAATTCCACCTCCTCCTTTAGTCTCTTTATCACATCTTAAAAGCTTATAATTTGAGGGTATGGCAACAGGAATGCAAGGAGTAGACATAGGATTTAACAAGGTTTCAGTAAGGAAACCTATGTCAGGTTGATGAGTAGTAATTAGGTCCACTATTTCAATTGTGTGTTTATGAAGGGAGCAGACATTACCATATAAACCTTTTATTAAGGGAAATGTGCTGCCAGTGTCAGTAGTTTAATGTTCACTTTGGGGATAGCGTGGGATACTCAAAGAATTGTCATGAGCAGCAGTATCCTTTGAGTGGCTCAAGGCCAACATTAGGAGATGTGGGATAAATGATTAGTTACTGTATTTACAGCAAGTGGAGATATCGCGTTCCAGGAAAGAGGTCTGTGACATGATGGCACAGCTATCTTCAAGGAAGTAGTCTTGGATCTAATCTCCATAAGAGCGCCATAGTATAGCGTAGCGGAATCTCTTACCTCTGAGTTCAGAAATTCATGGTTCCTGAGAGTGGCACGGATGGGCACAGATGGGCTTGCCTTAGGCACTCCGGTGGTGCACCCCCATGCTCTTCCACTGCCCGTCCATGCCAGGATTGTGATTTTACACTGCTATAACAGGTTTTAACAGTGAGAGGCTAGGCTGCTAACCGCTGAGTAAATGAAGGCCGCAGTTGTCTCTCAGAAGGACTGAAGTGCGTGTCTTCCCTCCACTCAATCGGCTGAAGCCGCAGTGGACTGGAGAAGTCTGGAAAAGTGCAGGTGCGACAAAATTTGAAAATTAAAAATGGCATGACAAACATACTAAGAGACTAACAGGCAATTAACAAAAATCCCCCCTGAACATAGGAGAAATAACAGCTTTAGGGCTTCCAATATTACTCAATCGATTTTCACAGCATAAAATGCGAGCAATACCTGGGGAGTGCTGCGTGTCCATGCCAGGCTAGGGATTTTATACTGCTCAGCCAGGTTTCAATAGTTAGAGGCTAGACTGCTAAATGCTGAGAAAATGGTGGCGGCAGTCGTCTCTCAGAAGAATCTAAGGCCCGTATTTATACCATTTTTGCGCCGCATTTGCGTCGTTTTTTGACGCAAAAACGGCGCAAACTTGCAAAATGCCATTGTATTTTGTAGGTTTGCGCCGTTTTGCGTCTAAAAGCGGCGCAAATGCGGCGCTAAAAAAAGTATAAATACGGGCCTAAGTGCGTGACTTTCCTCCACTAAGTTGGCTGAAGCAGCGGTGGACAGGGAAGTCCAGAAAAGTGCAGGTGCAGCAAAATAAAAAAATTAAAAACGACGTGACAAACATACTAACAAACTAAAAGGCAGTATTTAAAAGTCCCCCTGAGCATAAAAGAATTAATACAGGTCTAGGGATTCCAATATTACTCAATAGATATTCACAGTAAAGATGAGGTCAAAACCTGGGGAGCACTGCACATCCATGCCAGGCTAATAATTGTATACTGTTGATCCGGGTTTCATTAGTGAGAGGCTAAACTTCTGATTGTCGAGAAAAGGGCGACCCTAGTTATCTCTCAGAAGAACCGAACTGTGTGACTCCCTTCAACTCAATCGGACGAAGACTTGTTGGGCTGTCTTAAGTTTGTAAAAGTGCAGGTGCAGCAAAATTAGAAAATTAAAAACAACGTGACAAACACACTAACAGACTAAAAGGCAATGTCTAAAAATTCCCACCAAACATAAAAGAAATAATACAGTTTTAGTGCTTCCAATATTACTAAATAGATTTGCATTGTAAAAATATGTGGAAAATACCTGGGGAGCGCTGCATGTCCTTGCCAGGTAAGTGATTTTATTACAAAACACAGAGGCTCCTATTATGCTTTCTTCTCTTGCTTTAATTTGAATACCACCCAAGAAACACTACAACTCCCAGCATTCCTGGCTGGGAAACTACAATAAACATGTCATAAAGAATGAACCAATCAGGACACTGGGTAAGTATAAACGTCTTGACTGAGAGCAACAAGTGCTCTTTTCATGCTGCTTGCTCTCAAGATAAGTACTAATTTTATCATTATCAACTGTTTATATATTTATTGTGCTTGTTTATTACTTTTGTATGTATTTTAGAGTTATGGTCATGTTTTATTAACTATCATGTGTTTTTGCTGTTTCTGTTCGCTTTGTGCACAACGTTCCATTACGAGCGTCTTTCAGTGCGCGCTGTTCAACCGTCATTCTCAAAAGGTAGCGGACTTACCGGCGGTTCGTTTTGGTGTAAGTCTGGCAGCGCTTCACTTCTTCAGAGTCCTTCAGCCTTTCCTTTGGGTTTTTGAGCAATTTAACCTTGGGTTTGTGCTGGCGAGTCTCCGTCTGATCTGGAGTGCCAATCCACGCCTTTCCCCTCCCCTCCATAGAGTTTCTTTCTGTCAGGAATACATCCTGCTAACCTGACTGACAACATGTTTTAACCCTTGCTGTTCTTGATAGATTTTTTGTTATTTAGTCACCGGAGTTGGTTATATTTAACCACTATTTTCTTGATATAAATTATATTTAAGACATATATATTATGGAGAATTATTCTGAAGATGAGGAAGCTCAAATTTCTAAGGGCAATTTAGATTCTTTTAATAAAGACTCAGTCCAAAAAGCTGTTTCAAGTTCCATTTCTGATTTTTCTAAGTCCTTTGTGGCCTCAGTTAAAAAATAATGACTTTTGATTCTTCTACTTCAGCTTCTAAAAAGCCCAAGAAACAAAGGGCAGATAATCTGGCTCCAAATATAGACTCTCCTTCAAAAAATTCAATTTCTGAACCTGGTACTTCCACAAACCTTAGTTTTCCCATTCATATTTCTCAGTTAGGAGACACTGATTATGATTTCGGTGATTCAGACATGGATAAGGATGATCCAGACATAATGAACTGGTCAGGGCCTGTGGAGAAGAGGCGTTAAACTTCTGTTAACAAACTGGGAGAGTCCTCTAAAGTTGTTAATTCTAATTCCAATGAATCTATTTTAGATTTTTCAGGTCAACCAATGTTTGATCATGCACTTATCTGCCACCTAAATTCCACTGAGTGGAAGCCCTGTGATCATGTCGCAACTTATGTCTCCAATAAATTACGTCAACCTTTAGACAAATTGGCTATTAATAGATTAAAATCAGAATATCTTAGACACTCCTTATCTAATAATATTTCAGCCACTCCGGTGATTGACCCTCACATGTTAATGTTCTTTACTAAATTTGGCAAGGACCCCAAAAAAGGTGTGGACAGGGCATGGACTAATTGTCAAGATATATTGTTGGATTTTTCTGGTCCACTAACGAGAATCTTGGATTTGGCTGAAGAAGCCAGAATGGAGGGTACCAAAGTCAACCCAGTTATCTTATCAAATTGGGCCCAAAGGGCTATTTATCTTTCTTTTAGGTAACACTAATGCTGCCATGGCGCAGGAGAGACGGAAGAGTCTCCTGTTAAAAATGTGTCCGAAATTAAGTAACCTGGCTGCCAAAGAGATGGGACAGGACGCTAATGGATTGCTATTTGGGGACTCCTTTATTAAGGAGCTCAGTAAATATGTGGCCACCTTTACGTCCATTGATAAGGCGCAATCGTCCATGCAAAAGATTTTCCATTCTCTGTTTTTTGGCAGGGCCAGCAAAGGTAGGAGTATTATCCCTCCACATTTCATTAACCCTCCCTTTGTCTTATCAGATACAACTGCCAATCCTAACCAGATGTCTTAAGAGGGACCTTCCTCTTCGGCTCAACCCTTCTGCTGGTTTGACTGCAAATGCTCACAAGCCGTCTTTCTTGCAATGGTTCCAGGATATTTTGTTTGTTCCAGACCTCGAAAAGACTTTTAATGTTATCAATCGCCTGTAAGACTTATGTTCTAGCTTGTTTTATTTTGATACTTATTTTTTCTTTATTCAGAGTTTATTAACTGCTCTGCAAGAAAAGAGGACTTGTTGCTCTCAGTTTATACTTACCTTGTGTCCTGATTGGTTTGTTCTTTATGACATGTTTTTTGTATTTTCCCAGCCAGGAATGCTGGTAGTTGTAGTGTTTCTTGGCTGCTATTCAAATTAAAGCAAGAGAAGAAAGCATAATACTCACCTCCGTGTCTTTAATAAAATCCAGACTTTCTTTCACTGAAAGCTAAGAAAATCTCCAGTTTATACTGCTCAACCAGGTTTCAATAGTGAGAAGGTAGACTGCTAACTGTGGAAAAAATCTCGGACGCAGTTGTCTCTCAGAAGAGCCGAAGTGTGTGACTTCCCTCCACTCCATTGGCCGAAGCCAGGGTGGACTGGGGAAGTTCAGAAAAGTGCAGGTGCGGCAAAATTAGAAAATTAAAAATGGTGTGACAAACATACTAAAGGAGCTTAAAGGCAATGTTTAAAAATCCCGTCTGTACATAAAAGAAATAACACAGCTTTAGGGCTTCCAATATTACTCAATAGTTTGCACAGTAAAGATACGGACAACACCTGGGGAGCTTGTGCCATACACTGTGAGTCGTGAAACTGAGACTTTGTATGGGAAGCTGTTTACTGAACTGATACAGAATGTGTATGTAGTTTATAGTCAGACTGTCTTTCCCTGACTTTCAGTTGACCATCATTGAAAGTCTTACTCCCACAGAAGCAGCAGTTTCCACCTCATATACTCTGGGGGATGTTGCAAGGCTGCAGGATTGGCAGTTTACTGACTACATTCCTGAAATAGGTAAAAAGACTCAACCAGTTTGCCATTGTAAAGTATGCTCTAAGCAAGGAAAGAGAAATAAGAGCCATGTTTTCTGTCCCCAGTGCTCATCTCAGCCAGCCCTGTGTTTTCCTATTTGTTTTATGTGGTGCATATAAAAGTGAAGCATTAGGAAATTGACTGAAGTGGAGCTACTGCAAGGAAAACCTCACAACGGCTGTGCTTGGATGCTTGCCTTCCATGGGCCACTACTTCACTAGGAAAGCAGCTGTAGGATTTGTTCTCTTTTACTTGAGAAAATCATTGACTTGCTTATGGTCTGCTGGGCACCTTTATCCATCATCAGAATGAGGTAGGTGTTCTTATCACTGACAATGGCATTATAATCCCCACACTGCACATGGTGGATGGAACATAAGCCACATTTTCACAGAGTACCCTGACCAATTTTTTTAAAGCTTTTAAGGGAACTTATGTATAACACAAAATGGCCACTGTGATTGCCCACAAGAACCAGAGTAAGGGTAATAAGTCAAACAAATGTCCCTTGGGACTCATTAACCAATACTTTTAAACTCAATTAGTAATTTGTATCATAATCATTGTTATAGAAAAATAATACAGGACACAACATTTTGTATGAGGATGATTTTCAAATTTTTAGCATAAGGACAGTGTACATTTCATTATGTATAAATATTAGTTCAGACAGTGCAGTGCTCAGACAGTGAACGAATATGTGGTGGTCACCACTAGTTAGTTATAGTTAGGACCTAGTTTCTATAGAAAGAGAGATTTTTGTTTTGCTAATAACTTTGGAGCCATTTCATGAATCTTCACAAACTTTTGCGAGAAAATATGACCCTCACTTCAGCTCCTGTCTGGAAAGTTTTGGGGTGATCCGTCAAGCGGGGGCCGAGAAAAAAGGGGAGTCCCAAAACACGTTTTGCTGCACTCAGGACAGGTGCTCTCTCTGCGTTGGGATGGATCCACGCTATGTATTTCACAAGTTCCCCAAAAAACAAGGCAAAGCACTCACTGGGTTATCTCAATTACATTTGATAGCAAGTAATGGGTTCCGGCCTTTGCCTTCTTCGGACTTGCTACATTGAAGCAAAAAACACACACAATGTCATTTAAATTACAAATAATCTACTTCCATTGGAGAATACAGTCAGAGCAGGAGAGAGAGGACTGGTTTCACCTATATTGTTATCAATGTCCATAGCAGCCATATCAGTGTAGTTCACTAATTATATCCACACAGTAGCTTGCCCGCTGCTTTATTTACTGTTATTGACTTTTGAAGTTATCATCCTCTAATGCCCAGGGACAAAGTATTTATGGTTAAGTCTCAGCGATTATAGGCAGTTCTCTCTTCTCACAACACTAATGGTCCAAGGGTGCTCTCGCTGCACAGGAGTGGACCCACACTATGTATCCCACCTGTCCTGAGTGCAGCTAGATGAAAGGTGGATAAAGGAGATGGAAATCACTGCTTTATGCTGCACCTCCAAGAGGAATTTTGGCATCCCCGTTGATCTGAAGCAACAGTTATCTAAAGTGTTGGAATTATGACCATTTAACCGACTTCTCTGGATGAGTGCCTTTTTACATTACAGCTGCGGCGAGGGGCAACTTTAACTATAAGACCATTAGTAAAGCAGCACCACAGAATTGTGGGAAATTAAGTCCAATTCCACATAGTGTGACAACTGTCAACCTTACCCTTCCAGCCAGCTAGCAGTACCTCTCCAGTGCCCAAGGGTCAAGGTGATTTCTGGCAGCCGTGCACATGACATTCTGATTTCTTAGGGAAATCATGGTGGAACAGATATTACCCATTTTCTCTCAGTTACATTTGTTTCACAGATACAAAGACAAACAGAAGAAGGATCAATGAATTTTATTGAATCAACTGCATCCTAGATAAAAAGGCATGTATTGCAATCATAAGGACAATGAAACACAATAATAGTAGTGCAGTGACAAAGAAAGTGAAACATAAGAAAAGTCCCACCATAGCGTCACAGTGCTAAGTGTCAGAATTCCTACCTACACTACTAAAGTTCTATACTAGAGCACATCAGTGTTAGTCCTAATTTGCCCTTCAGGACCCCTGGGAAGACACCATACCCCATACCTGAACACAGTAGTAGCAAAGAGGACTGTGTGTCTACTGAGCGTCCTCTCCCATGTAGGCGGGAAAGACGTCTAGTGTCAGCAGACAGCTGCAATGAAACGAACAGCATCCAGTGGCAACTTCTAGCTAGAATTTCCCTCTAATATAAAGGGGGCAAAGGTGTGTTTTTATAATAAAACTTCTGATATTCTAATAAAACTTCCCTAACATAAAATCACGTATACTTCCATGAAATGATAGGGAATATGATTTTCTACTTTGTGCAAACAATATTATCATATACAGCCTTAATCAAGCACAGAGTGAAAATGCCGTGCTAAGAACTGAAAACAATTCCTAAGCAGAGCAAACAACAGATAAAAGAATAAAAAACATCACTGCAAAATGAGGCTTCTACTAAACTAATAAAATGAATTATTTTCTAGGATAAAGGGCACAAGCTGCAGGCCTATGGTGAAAATAAAATGCCGTTAAATGATGCTAAAATAACCTCAGGACAGTTCCACCCTTAGTTACTTTTTGGATCTCATCAGGACAAACGTCACCTGACTAAAATTCCCTAGAAATCTTGGAATCTTGGGACCTTCAAAATGCCATCCTGAAAGAAATACATTCAATAATACTTCAAAACAGAGTGTCATTCCTCCTTTTCTATGTATGTGCACCCAAATCTAGAATAATATTTTTCATGGTTTAAAACGACAGTGTAGCCAAATGATATTTCATACCCCTCCCCCATTAGTTGTGACAATGTTGAGAAACAAGAGTTCTTATAAAATTAGAGTAAACTGGCCCTTTTAATCATAAAGTGAAGTATAGGTTAGTCTTCAAAGCACTACTTACTCCATATCACAACACATTTTTACCTCTGGAATGGAGCTGGACTTTTGATAGAAGTCTTCTCCATCAGTATGATCCTGTACTAAGGAGTTGCTAAACTCTTTTGCATCAAGGCCAAAAAGTGGGTGGTTATCATGTGCGTACAAATACAGTGGTTCTTGAGGCCCATTTCTATATGATTGCTTATATCAAGGGATGTTAAAAATGGGGTCTCTAATTGGTAGAGGTATACACTCTTGTGCAAGGAGGGACCACAATCCTAGTTAACGTAAGTCAAAACACAATCCAAACTTACCTGTGCCCACCCTCCAGTACCTTGGCACTGAGCAGTCAGGCTTAACTTTAAAGGCAATGTGTAAAGTATATTGTGTAGAACTTATACATTAACACAGTGAAAACACCACAAAAATACACCACACAGGTTTAGAGAAATAGAGAAATAGAGAATATGTAAAATAATAAACTACTGTTGAAACATAAAAATCCAATGTACACATGCAAAGTTATGAATTTTTAAAGCTTAAGGCACTCATTACGACTTCGGCAGTCTTGAAAAAAGACCGCCGAAGCACCCTATTTTGACATTTCCGCAGGGCCAGCGGAAAAGTCACATCAACATTGTAGCTGGCTCATAATAGAACGTCAATGTTGATGTGCAGTGGGTGCAGCAGCACCCGTTGCGCATTTCACTGCCCGAAATTCGGGCAGTGAAATGCTTAATGGCGCTGTGCCTGGGGGCCCCTGCACTGCCCATACCAAGTGCATTAGCAGTGCAGGGGCCCCCAAGGGCACCCCGAGTCCCCCTTACCACCAGCCTTTCCATGGCGGTGTTTACCGCCATGGACAGGCTGGTATTTGGGGATTATGACCACCTGGCGGAAGCCCCGGGGTATAGTGGAGGGGCGGGTGGTATGGCCGTGGCTAATGCACCACGATCATAATACACTAGCGGATCAACGCCAGCTTATTGGTGGTGTTACCGCCAGTGTTCCACCAGCCGCCCTGGTCTTAATAACCCCTTAAATCCCACTAAAGCACTTAGTGCCAGATTTATGGAAAGTGGTGCCGCATCGAGCGCAGTGCCACTTTTTCGATCCCTTTTAGCACCCCCCCTACTTCCACCATGTGTGTGCCGTTTTAAAATACGGCGCACCATGGCACAGGGTAGGGGGTAATAGCGTAATTTTTCATGATGCTATTGATGTACTCTGCAGGAGCAGTACCAAAATATTGGCACAACTCCTGTAGAGTACATAGGGGACCATTCTAAAGAATGTAAGCCCCCTTTTAATGCCTGCTCTAGAGCAGGCGTTAAAAGTGGCTTAAAAATTGGCAAAATCTTTCCTTGCGTCATTTTTCCTGCGCCCCTAACAGGGGAACTCCCCCTTTGCATCCATTATGCCCGGCGCAGGCATAATGTAGCACAAAGGATTAAAGAGTGGAGCAATGCACTCTGTAAATACCGCACAGGGATTTTGGCCTTGTTGGGCTACATTAACGTAAAAAGTAATGACATTAATGTGGCGTAAGGTGGTGCTAGGTGACTATAAATGTGCCCCTTAGAAACACAATAACTCCAACTGAGGATAATATGGTATCACTGAAGGAGTTGTTCCCAACAATCTGACACCACTGGTGCTTGTCACGGAGTCACACAGACCCCCAAGTACAGTACCTTTGAAGAATGAAGAAACAAGGACGTTGCACAGAGTAGGGGAGATGAGGCGTCGCTGGGGCTGGTGCAGCATCAGTCATTTACAGCATTTGGGGAGATGAGGCATCGGTTCCACATTGCAAGGCAGGTGAGGCGAAGCGTTGGTTCTGTCCAGTTGCCGGGGAAGCTGATGCAGCATCCTTGGTGATGCGTCAATTCCTGCTGACCCTGCGGGGTTGCTGGATCCAGTCGGTCAAGACGTGATGTGTCGGCTTCGCAGTGTGGCAATTATCCTGTGTGACGTCAGCGGTGTAGCCGCAATGTCGGACTTGCATTGCAGGCGTGGTCGTTGCATGCAGCGATGTCCATGTAGAGGAAACAGGCTGCAGCATCGGTGCTGGCATTGCTGAAGTAATTCCAGGCATTGCTGAAGCTGGAAAACTAGCTAAGTCTTTGCTGTCCCTGCAAGGCAAGCTCAATCCAAGCCTGTGGAGTACTTTCGCGGAAGGCAGAGTCACTCCAGCACAGTCAGAGCACAACAGGCAGCAGTGTAACAGCAGGGCAGCAGTCCTTCTTAGCAAAACATCCCGATGAGTCATGTGGGCAGCCAGGCAGTTCTTCTGACACAGCTCAGATCCAGAAGTGTCTGATTGGTGGTGTCAAAGACCCCGTTTATATAACAAAAAATGCCTTTGAAATGGGGAAAACTCAAAGAGTGGTTTTGAAGTCCACCAGTTCCCCTTTCAGCCCAGTCCTGTCTACCAGGGTCCCTGTAGGGGGTTATCAGTCCTTTGTGTGAGGGCAGGCCACTGCCCTTTGAAATGTAAGTGTGAGCTCCTCCATCCTTCCAGCCCAGGAAGACCCATTCAATATGCAGATGAATGCAGATGTGACTGAGGACCATATTTATACTTTTTTAGCACAGCATTTGCGTAATTTTTGTATGCAAAAGTGGTGCAAACTTACATTTTGTACGTTTGCACCGCTTTTGCATCAATAAATTATGCAAATGCAGCCCAAAAAAAGTATAAATATGGGCCTGAGTGTCCTGTTTTTGTGGATGTCTTTGGTGGAATGCACAAGGGAGGCTGTCAACCAGCACAGACCAGACCTGGATTGGAGACAGGCTGTAAGGCAGAGATAACAATAAGTGCAGAGAAATACCCACTTTCTAAAAGTGGCATTTCTAAAATAGTAATATTAATTACAACCTCACCAGTAAACAGGATTTTCTTTTACCATTCTAGCCATACCAAATATGACCTGGCCACTCCTTCCAGATCGGAATCTATCACTCAAAAGTATATGAGGGCAGTTCTAATGCTAGTCTACGAGCGGAGCAGGCCTCACAGTAGTAGAAAGTGACTTTGTGAGTTTTCCACTACCTGGACATGTAGAACGCATAGGTACATGTCCTGCCTTTTACGTGCACAGCTAATTGCCTTATGGGTTACCTAGCGTCTACCTTAGGGGTGACTTATATGTAGGTCTGGGCGGAGTTAACGGAGTCTGATTCTGTGGAAAAAAAACTCAGTGGAATTCCGCTGAGGTGGAGTTCCATGACCGGCTGAGTCCTCCTGAATGCACCAGACCTTGGAAGCGCTAAGCAGGGTTGTGCCCGGTCAGCCATGCACTACCTTATTTAGCCCATCCAAGTTTGGGCACATTCAGGCGGACCGTAGGCAGTGAAAGCTGCTGTTTCAAGGTTCTTGCACACAGGCCTGTCCCATGTGTAATGCAGATGGGGCAGGCCAGTGCGCAAGAGGCCTGAAATGGCAGCTTTATTTCGCTGCTGCAGCCCTGGGCTGAATTCAGTCCAGGGGTGTAGGCAGCAAAAGGTGCCAGGCCTATTGTGCACTGGCCTGCCCTGTGGGCAGTGCACACGGGGCAAGATGGTACACAAGAGACCTGAAACAGCAGTTTGCTTTCTTTCTTGCTTTCTTCCCTTCCTTCTTTCTCTCCCTTCCTGGTTTGCAAGGCTCTTAATATCCCTCTAACATCTTCCCTAAGTCACTGATTTAACTAGTATATTTTCTCTTGCTTATTCAGACTTTCAACTCATTATTGCTTAGTGGTTCCTAAGTTTTGACTTAAGACAGTAGAAGGCTAGGGAAACAGCCTTAACAAAGCGGCTCGAGTCACGTTGTGCCTTTACAACGTGGCCTGAACCACGAATGCGTCTTTACAACACATTCCTTTACCACTCAAGTCATTACAATGACTTGCCTTAGGGAAAGTGTTGTTGGACTGATATTGGACTTTAAGTCCAACACTTTCCCTACTGTGGCGCTGACTGGAGTTGGAATAGTAAACTATACTATTCCAAAGTCCAGTGCTTTCCCCAAGGCAACTCGCTGTACTGACTTGCGTGGTAAAAGAATGCGTTACAGAGACACATTTGTGGTTTGGGCCGCGTTCTTAAGTCAGGCGCGCTAAAGACCTGCGTTGTTCCGACACACAACCAGGAGGCTGATCTCTTTCTGCTGCAACTGCTGCCTGCTGGAACCTATTCACTGAGCATCTGTGGGTTGAATCTGACCTACTGAGATTTGGACAAAAGTGTAAGTTTACCTTTGTGACTCAGCCCCAACGACATTAAAAAGGAATGCAATTTTTTGTTGAACAGCTTGACTGGTTTAGTCTACACAAATGTTTGCCTTGGAAATGGCAGAGGTACCTGCAAGTCAGAATAAATCTAGCACACATGAACCACATTTTACAGAAATCATGATTCATTCTTCCCCTTTCTTTCCTCCGCATGAACACTGGGATATGTGAGAAGGACCTCTCAGAGTTGGCACTGCAGACCGGCCATGCAAGGCTGCTCAAACACAAGCTGTCAGCTGAGACCATCGTCGTCCTTTTCCAAGCCAACAATCGTGTATTCAGATCTAATTATTCTCAAGTACTGTCTCTCCAACACACACAGAGCTGCCTACATATATATTCATGGTCACCAAGATGATAAAACATAAACTGACACATATAAATATAGGGAGCAAGTTCTGCTTTGCCAAAGATTGCACCAATTACCAAAAAGATGCTTTATTGACATCAGATGATATTTTAAGGGGATAGTGCAAGGCATCATATGTTGCTATATATCAAGCATTGTTGCATAAAATATGTGCAACCTATGTTGTACAAGTCTTTGCTTCTCAAGTGGCACACGCTCCAGCAGTGAACGTATGTTGCAACGTAAAAGACATTGCAAGCATCCCGATCTTTTTTTCAAGCAGAGGTTTTACTTCCATGCCACGTAGACGTCTGTGTTTTCTGATTACAACTTTTTATGTTTTAGACTAATGCTGATACAGATTTTGCAATTTTATATAAAATACAGCCTGGGATTATGCATTCTAAACCCTCTGGCAAAGTGCAGGCTAAGTGTCAACTTACCAACCTGAGACAGGAAACCTAGTAGACTGTAACCAACGACCCCCTTGAGCATTACATAATGATGATTGCGCTCTGGGCAACGAATAGTCCTATGAGATTCACAGGAGTATTTGCAGCTAATGGGTTCCAAAACTCTTTTCATCTTATTTAGACACACCCAAGAGTTCACAATATGAAAATGCTTTATGATATTATTAGAGTTGATTTTCTGTTCTAGTGCAGTTTTTTTTAACACTGCCAAATAGCTAGAAGGGTCTTTGGCTGAAAGGCCTTGAACTCAACTCTTCCCTGTGGTAGGTCATACTGTTGATGCACATATCATTTCAGGTCTTACAAGCACGTTCTGGAGCAATGCTGTCATTGAAACGGCATTGCAGGACTCTAAAGCTTACAGGTTGACCATGATAGTAAGCTAGATGCACTCTCCTTCTGCACCACGAAATGTGATGATTACTGTCACTGATTAACCCCCATGTGTCTCTGGAGTTGTATCCATGGTGGTAGATTTCTTGACATCACCATGGAATATTGTTGTAATATGTTTGATATCACTCTGAATACACCAGGTAGATGTTCAACATACATTTATGCAGATCATGGAAATGTTTAATCTGCTGGTACACATTTACAATACAGATTCCCTCTTATTAGGGTTATAGGCCTGGTTCAAACTGATTCTAGGCAGCACTGAAGCATGAGGGAACATACGAGCAACTTTTCCTTTTAAAGTGAATCATTGACTCTTGAAAGGACATCTGGCAAAGTGCACTCTCAAATCTATGAGGGTGTTCAATGTTTAGTCTCGGATGCAGGATGTTCTGTGATTTGACTTGCAATCTTTCCAGTTGCTATGGGGATGGTAACTCTGCAAAATGTGTAGAATTTGTAACATTCACTTCCTCCACTGCAAAATCTTCATGTTCTCATGCATAATTCTCTGCACACGTTGCTGTGCGGAGCATTACGTATCAGTGTCTACAGGGACAAAAAAATCTTAGAAAGTGGCTGAGATACATATTATATATACCTCAATGCCAACATTGAACTGCAGACATGAAGACAAACTGTAAGACTTGGAGCAGTGTGGACTTATGGGCCACGAGGGATGTCCTCAAGCAAATGCTAATTTCTTCAATATATTAGAAAGTGAATATTTAGGCATCTGTTTGTTCTTCAGCTCCAGCACCTCTCTTCTGCAGGCTGTTAGTCCTGAGCTGGCGTGTAAACACCGCCTTTCCTGCAAGCGAAAAACTAGCAGTGGCTGTCCTAGGAACTAATAAGCAATGATCTATTACAAGGGCATACCTATACCTCTTGGTAGGAAATATTTCTTGTATAGGGCGATTTGAAAGCAAGAAAGAAATTCAAATATTTGTAGTGGTAAGGACATGTGAGTTACTAGCAAAGCACACTGTAAAACATACCCCTTCACAGACCATAATCCTTTGCATTTCCACTGCAAGACAAAGATGGCCAAGGACCTATTTTTTGTAGAGTAAATAAATTAGGCATCCCTTTTTTCACTATCCCATAGAACACCCTGCACACACTTTTGTCCATTCACATCCTATTGCACCTCCCCTGTTAAGTGAGTCCCTGTCACCCCTATTTTTTTCCCACCATTTCATCTTCTAAAAATCCCATTCTTTCAGAAGATGAGTTAAGAGTCATGGTGGATGAAATCATAAGAGTAGAGCCACAATTTTCTGAAGCACACGTCCAGCACACTCCTCTCTGTAGAAAAGTTGAAATGTGGGACAGGATCATCATCAGAGTGAATGATGTATACACCACTGTGCACAAAAAGGAGGACATTAGGAAGAGGTGGAATGACCTCAGAGGCAATGTCTGTTCTATTGTTTGAAGGCACCAGCTGCAGGCCAAGAAGGCTGGTGGTGGCCCTCCCTGTACACCCCATTACAACTTGTTCCCTGGTAGGGTAAGGTCTTGGCCATCCTGCACCCTGAGGGCTTGATAAGAATACTTGGGGATGGAGTCTGGTAAGTTACAACACAAAAAATGAATGCACAAATGGCAATGTCAAGCATGCTCACAGCTCAGAATTACTCACTATCTTGTTCATGAACCTCACCAACAGTCAATACCCAGAGTACCAGAGCTTAAACACTGTGAAGGCCCATCACATGCCATATGTCCAAATGGGGCCTGGAAATCTCACAAAACAAAAACACATTCCAAGATTCATGGTATGTCTTAAAATGTAAATGTGTGCTCAAACCTAAATGCAGACTGTATACAGATAAATAATACCAAACATTTGTCAAGTGCTGGTGTGTAGAGAGAGTGACCTGACTACAGCTCCCAGCAGGCCTTGTTTTTGTAACTTCAAGCACCAGTCCAGTGGTCACATGCTTCAATGTATTTGTAAGTGAACTCACAAATGAAGTTTACCCACTTGGGGAGAACAGTTGTCAAGTGTGGGTAGTACAACTCCCAGCAGAACCTATGTTTTGTAACTCCAACCATCATCCCAGTGGTCACATGCCCAATACATCTGTCAGTGAACTAAAAAATTAAGTTTACTCACCTGGGAGTGATTATGCACAGATCATGCTCAAATCAGAAACGTGTCTTTCTACCTAGCTCCTTCTTGACTTGCTATGCCAAGATGAAGGTATTGAGGACAGGAAGGACACCTTACCCAGTGTGTAAAAATAGTATTCATAAGGCTCCAGATTGGCAGCAGCAGCAGACATATTGACACAGAACTGTGCATATGATGACTATAGTCACATATACAGCAAAGACCTGGGTCTGCCTGCATTCCGCTCAAATAGGCCTCAAAATGCTCAAAGCCATACATTGACTCTCCACTGTGTTGGCTGCAGTGGTGGAAAAATGTCATTGTAAGGCTATCTTCAAAAGTGCAATTGATCTGCACATCTCAGCAGCTGCTTGAGTCAAATTGAACAGGCATGCTTCACACATCATGTCAAATCACCCATTAGCATGGTTACCTGCTACAATGGGATTAACTACATCTTAACTTTGTTCAAGGTCTTTACTTACTGTGACCCTAAACCATTGGATGCAGGTGTCACAATGCAAGCCGTAACAATGTACATTTTACATCAACAGGAGGATCTGCTGCTGGGTACACTGAGACCACAGAACAGACTGCCAATACCCCATCTGCATGAAGCCCTCAGTGACGACCACAGTCCTGGACATCTGGAAGTGAAGGGTGGTTCTGGTCCACCTGCGCAACCTGGTCAGGTGGAAACAGTGGGTCTCACTGTGCCCACAACGTCACAGTCAACCAATCGCCTCCTCAACCTGTGTCCCTAGCACATTGTCCATCATCTCGTGCCCCTCAGTCCTGGATCTTGAGTTGCAGCACCACACTTCAGACAATGAGGGTCCAAGACCCACTTGGAGAGGGCACTGTGTGGCTAGGGCACAGGCTGATAGCGGTACGGGGCTTGGGAGGGATGCTGCGCGCCAGCGGGTGAGGCCATTGGGGCTGATCTTGGCCAGGACACAATCAGCCATGTCTTGAAGGCTCATCAGGAGTTCCAAGATGTGATGGGCCACTTGATGACCGAGCTCCAGGAAATCAAGAAGCTATGGAGAAACATCCATAGGGACATGCATGAACAGACAGAGGCTCACAATACCAGCGTGACCTCCCTATCAGGGGTGTTGAGGGACATAAACACCACCCTGAGCAGGGCTTTTCAAAAGCAACCTACCCCTTCCTTTGGCTCATTAACAGCAGGCCCATCAACATCGGTGCCAGCTACTGGAAGCGAGGTCCAGCCAGAGGAAAAACAAGCCACAGACACCCCTGCCTCTGCAGCAGCAGACGGCCCTCCCCACCCGTGCAAGCAGGGATGTCCACCAAAGAATCCATGAGGGGTGGATGGCAAGACACCCACCACTGCCAGTAATAACCATCTTCCTTGAGGACCTCCTGGACTGATCCTGAACTACCCACCATTTACAATGGGAGGAGTACTCTGGACTAGGGACTCCCAATGGTGTGGAATCGTCTCCACTGAATTCAGTCACCATGACTGACAGCTTCACATTTAAAGTTTTTGTTGAGTCATGTCACCTACATATTCTGTAAATCATAGCTGCAGAATAAAATCACCCTTCACTTACTCATTGCCTGCTGATTTTGATTTCATATTTAGCCATGTAGATATGTCAGATCATGTGAACCATACAATCATGATCCAAGGTACTTGATCAAGATGGGATATGTTGCATGTACACAGTGTCCAGCTCAGGATTACAACCCTTCAATACAAACGCATATATACAATCGCCTGCTCTAACTAATATTTTTAATACAGTGTTCAGCACATAGGCTGTCAATAAGTTTGAACTATTGGAAATCAAGAATGATTGACACATACTGAGCAAATGTACATATTGATAGGTACAGACCCCCACACCACAGAAGGGAGGAATTTGTCAGACATTGTTTGGTAGAATAGGCAAACGTTGAGGTGGTAGATGTCATCAGCTTGAGCCTTATCTCATACCACATCTAAGTAATTCAGCATCACATAATGCAAGATACAGACAGATTGCAGTACAACAGCCCCTGATCACAGAGCCATCATAATCCAATATCCATGCATCTGGTGGTATGACACAAAATATGTCAGTGTTGTGGCACATGCACCATGGCCTACAATGATAAAACATACGTACAGCTACATACAGATCATACAAAAATAGTGTTTAGCCATTGTGAAGGAAAAATGACTTGGTTGTAAGCTAGAGCTGCAACTTTTATGACCACATGATGACACAAATAATGCATCAGGCCCACCACAGAATACAAAACAAGTCCAATGAGCACTTCTCACCTTCCACCCAAACAATGTACAAGCTGCCATGGCACAGGTCTCATACACCTAAACTCTGTGACCTATATAACCTGGAACAATCCATGTCAGAATAGCATCACATACCTGCCAATGCCAGAAGTCTGAAATGCCCACATGAAGATGCCTTGGTGAAGGTACCTGTACAATGAAAAAAACAAGGAGTACAGGCCTGAATCCATACATATGATACAAGTCACAAAGTAAGCATGTGGTAAACAACGTACATTGCAAGGAAACTAATACAAAGAAAGCAACATCATTCATGGTGGGGATGTGTCAAAAGCTATCTTATCAAGCAGCCTATGCAAAATCATTATACAGTCACAGTCATTACATCACATGACATACACTCATGAGAAGTAGCTTTGGAAGAGATCTTCTTGCAAGTCAGCTCCTTCCTCCTCACCACTGTCATCCTCAGTAGGCATTTCCAGATTCTCACCTAGTGGCACTGCAGGCTCTCTCTCCTCTGGGATGTGTGGGATACTCCTCTGCAGGGCAGTTTTGTGGAGCATGCAGCATGACACAGTGATCTGACACACTTTCCTGGGTGAGTAGAGGAGGGATCCACCATTCCGGTCCACCAGTCCAGTCCAGACAGCAGAATCTGGCCTTCAGGATCCCAAATGCCCACTCCACTGGCCTTCATGTTCTTCCATGAGCCCCATTGAAGCAGACTTTCCCTGGCATAGTTGGATTCCTCAGCAGCATCAGTAACGAACAATGGTTTGTATATTCAGAGTCTCCTGTTAAGGAATGGAAATAAATGCAACAATGAGTCACTCACTTCATGATTCTAGCACTTGACATTGCTTATACACAATCAGGACAGACATGACTTACCAACTAGCCAGGTCCTCTCTGGGTGCAGTTGTGACATCAGCTGGGGTATGGTGTTGTTCCACATTGTGAAGGAATCATGGGCTGATCCAGAATAACAGGCACACACATGTAGATCTAGAGATCCATGAAACACACAACTTGCACGTTGATGGAATGGAAGTTCTTTCTGTTTTGATAGACTTGTTTAGTGGCTTGCGGTGGCACCAAGCCAACATGTGCGCCATCAATGGCCCCTACCACGTGTGCTAGGCAGACAAAACTATAAACATCAGCCTTCACATGTGCCAAATCATCACATCGGGGGACCCTGATGTAGCTGTCAATCAGCTTCAGCATTGCTGAGAGGAAATCATTCAGCACCAGAATGAACACGAGTTGGGACACGCCAGCAGTTAGGGCCACTGTATTTTGGAAGGTCCCTTTGACCAGGAAGTGCAATAATAACATGATTTGTACAATGGATGGTGTTAGAAATGGGGTTTCTGGTTGGCTAGGGTATGCACCTCAGCCAGGCAGAACTTACCCACTCTAGTCAGGGCAAGGGAGTTACACGTCCAAGATAACCCCTGCTCACCCCCTTGGTAGCTTGGCACGAGCAGTCAGGCTTAACCCGGAGGCAATGCGTAAAGCGTTTGCACAACACACACATACATGTGACGCAATATTCCCACCACAAAGGAAACACAACACCAGGTTATATAAAAATACACTGTATTGTACACAACGTAATTATTAGACCAACATCACATAACAGTACTATCCTGCTACCTTAGCAGTTGTCAGAACACGTTACACATTAGTTACTCTGCAAACTAGCAGTAGTCACACATAACACACAGGTTACTCAGTATTCTGCAACATAAGCAGTAGTCAGGAAACACGTAATTACATTAGAACACTTGTCATAAGGATATCATAAAACGCCCATAGTAGGAACCTTAGAAAACCTATGGCAAGTTAAGCAAACATATTAGCAAGTCATGCCCATAAAAGGAACATGTGCACACATATGTAAAAGCATCATGTAACAGGTAGGCAATACATCATAATGGCAAAGTCTGTAGCAAGAACTTTAGATTAGAATCATATTGGGCCATTTAAAAGTACCTGTTTTGCTAAAGGCACCTCCAGTGCCTGAGGAGCCGAAACAAGGGGGCCCCCCGCGCTCCCTGCGCCAAACGGGGGGTCTCGGGATCTTGTAACGGGCGAGGGGCAACACGCACCCTCTCCGATCCTTATTGGGTCCCTCCTGGGGACTCGGAGCCTTTAGGGCCCCCCCTCGGGCCTCAACCGGCCCTCTCCACGAGGGGGGAGCCCAAAGCGGTAAAGATGAGAGCTGGAGGGGCGTTCACGCCCCTAGCGCAGTGACCGGGGGAAGGGGAACCCCCTTCCTCCCCGCGTCCTGCTTGCCGGGAGGCAGCCGCCCTTGTCCTCGGTGCGGCTGCCAATGTAGTGGGGGAAGCAGGGGCCTCCGTTGAGGCACTGCTCCTGCTTCCTGAAAGCGGCCGCACCCGGTCCGGTGCGCGGCCGCGGTGCTGCCTTCCCTCGTCCTCTGGGGAGGCAGCGCCGAAAGGTAAGGACCTGGTGTGCCCCGGGGGCGCTCCGAAGGGTGCGCGTCCCCCAGGGGCACGGTAGGAGCGTGCTGCTCCTTCCTTCACTTTCTCAAGTGCCCCGGGGGCACTAAAGTCAGCGCGATCCTCGCGCTTGAAACAAAAAGCCCTGCCCGGGCTGCGGCGGTGATTTCCATCAAGCGCTTTTCACAGCGCTAAGACAAATGCAGCCTGGGCTGCGGCGGTGATTTCTTTCAAGCGCTTTTCACAGCGCTAAGACAAATGCAGCCTGGGCTGCGGCGGTGATTTCTTTCAAGCGCTTTTCACAGCGCTAAGACAAATGCAGCCTGGGCTGCGGCGGTGATTTCTTTGGGCAAAAGAAAAGCTAGTTGCAGGGGTCAGGGGCCACAGCACCCTGCCCCTGGGAACAATATCAAGGAGATGGTACAGGGCTGGTGGATCCAGCTACAGGCCAGCACAAGGGGTGCAGTTGGTGGCAGTTCCTCCTAGTGACCAGGCAGGTCACAGGTCAGCACAGCAGCAGCAGTCCATGGCGGTTTCCTGGTGAGTCCATTCATCAGCGTCTTGTGTCCAGTTTCAAGTTCCAAGAATGTTCAAATTGTGGGGAAAATTCCCCTGTACTTATAGTCCATTTTTACAGTGTTTTACAATGATAGGGAGAGGAGGTTCCAGCCAGTTACAACTGGTTCTGGGAGTGCCCCCTCTCTCCTTTCAGCACAGGCTCCAAACATCAGTGGGGGGTTAACGACCCTATTGTGTGAGGCCAGGGCACAGCCTTTACAAATGTAGGTGTGCCCCGCCTCTCCCTTCTCTCAGCCCAGGAAGACTATTCAGTATGTAGATGCACCTCAGTGACACCTCCACCCTCCCTGTGTACAGGCTGTCTGAAAAGTATGCACAAAGCCCCAACTGTCACTCTGCCCAGACGTGGATTGGAGTCAAGCTGCAAAACACCAGAATTATAAGCACAGATAAATGCGCACTTTCTAGAAGTGGCATTTCTGTGATAGTAATAAAAAATACACCCACACCAGTAAGCAGTATTTATTATCACCATCACAACCATACCAAACACGCCTACGCTAGCCCTCATAAATCAGACAATACCCCTACACTTAAGGCAGGGCATTTCTAATGCAATCCTATGAGAAGGCAGCACTCACAGCAGTGAGACACCAAGTTAGGCTGTTTGTCACTACCAGGACAGGCCATGCAATATGGCACATGTCCTGCCTTTCTACATACATGGCACCCTGCCCACAGGGCGTACTTTAGGGGTGACTTACATGTAGTAAAAGGGGAGTTCTGGGCCTGGCAAGTAAATTTAGATGCCAGGTCCCTGTGGCAGAAAACTGCGCACACAGGCCCTGCGCTAGCGGGCCTGAGACAGGTTTGAAAGTCTACTTCAGTGGGTGGCGCAAGCAGCGCTGCAGGCCCACTAGTAGTATTTAATTTACAGGCCCTGGGTATAGAGATACCACTGTACAAGGGACTTATAGGTAAATTAAATATGCCAATCAGGTATAAGCCAATCATACCAACTTTAGATGGGAGAGCACCTGCACTTTAACACTGGTCAGCAGTGATAAAGTGCTCAGAGTCCTAGAGCCAACAGCGAAAGGTCAGAAAAACCAGGAGGAAGGAGGCAAAAAGACTAGGGATGACCATGCGTATGGCCAAAAGTCCAACACAACCCCCTACCGGGACGGTATCTTGGGCACCTTGGGCCTCAGCCCAGCCCCATTCCCTCTCCTCAGAGACGGGACATGGGGTCCCTCACCCATCCCAGTCCACTGGGACCTACCTGGGACACTCCATTCCTTTCCCACCACACCTTGTTGGGAAACACCTAGACCACTCTCATTAGGAACACCCCCTAATGTCACACCAGACCCTCTGGTACGCAACCAGAAGTCTGCCTCCTTTGCAAGCTCCCTGGAGTCAGAGAGCTCACACACTGACAAGTGTTGGCGTAACTCTGAAAAACAACAACGAAACAGGTGCTCTCTGAGAATCAGATTAAACAGCCCTTCAAAATTGTTTACTGTGCTACCCTTCACCCATCCATCTAGTGCAATGCAGCAATCCTCCACAAACTCCTCCCAAGACTGGTGGGACAGTTTCTTACCACCCCTAAACCTTTTTCTGTATTCCTCAGGGGAAAAACCATACTTCACAATCAGTGCGTTCTTCACAGCGGAGTACCCCTCCCTGTCACTCTCTTCTAGAGTCAGTAGGGCATCCCTCCCCTCCTCAGGAATAAAACTCCCTAGGCCAGTTCCCCAATCCTTCTCAGGGATCCTGCGCTCTATCAGAGCCCTCTCATATTCCTTTAACCACTGACGTATGTCACCCCCCTCTTGGAACCTAGGTACCAGATCTATGGGTATGTGAGGAACATCTTTGCTACAGCACTGTACATTGCTGCCACCACTGGACTCCACCTGCAGCGCTGGTGAGTCCAGAACCTTCAGACTGCGCTCTAGAGCGAGTCTTTCTCTGGCAAAGGCCCTCTCTGCCTCTGCCATTCTCTCCTGTACTAAGGCCTTCTCTACCTCAGCCCTTCTCTCCTCAACAGCTAGGCGCGCTAACTGCAACTTCAGGTCCCTCTCTTCCCGCCTATCTCTTAGCTCATCAGGCGTCATGGAATGAGAGGTAGCCCTGCTTCTTACACTGGACCCAGCAAGGGACTCCCTATCACTGGGGCCTTCCCTGTCAACTGGCGTCCCCAACCGGTCATTCTCACCCTCCTGATCAGTCTCTCTACCACTCTCTAGGGATGAGGTCTGGGAGCCCTCCCATTGGGATCCCTCGCTACACTCAGGATCCTCTGGGTACCCCCTAAGCACACTCCCTCCCTGGGTAAATGTCACAAACCTTTCAAAGAAATTCAGAGATCTCCTGAGGTCCCCTTCTACAGGCAGCCCTCTCTCTCTACAGAACCCCTCTAATTCCTCCTGCGTGTAAAACGGCAGGTCCTCTAAATCAAAGGTAAGCCCCATCTTGAAAAGGTACAAATAACTCAACTGTGACAACCACAATACCCAAGCGTGAGAACTGAAAACAGGAAAAATGACCAAAGAGAGAAAGTTAAGAGAAGCCAAACATGTGATGGTCTAAACGCAATCCTTGTAGTGAAATAATGAGTCACAATGGTATTGTGCAAGCGCAAGTCCTATCCTCACCGCTGACTTCCAATGTTAGAAATGGGGTTTCTGGTTGGCTAGGGTATGCACCTCAGCCAGGCAGAACTTACCCACTCTAGTCAGGGCAAGGGAGTTACACGTCCAAGATAACCCCTGCTCACCCCCTTGGTAGCTTGGCACGAGCAGTCAGGCTTAACCCGGAGGCAATGCGTAAAGCGTTTGCACAACACACACATACATGTGACGCAATATTCCCACCACAAAGGAAACACAACACCAGGTTATATAAAAATACACTGTATTGTACACAACGTAATTATTAGACCAACATCACATAACAGTACTATCCTGCTACCTTAGCAGTTGTCAGAACACGTTACACATTAGTTACTCTGCAAACTAGCAGTAGTCACACATAACACACAGGTTACTCAGTATTCTGCAACATAAGCAGTAGTCAGGAAACACGTAATTACATTAGAACACTTGTCATAAGGATATCATAAAACGCCCATAGTAGGAACCTTAGAAAACCTATGGCAAGTTAAGCAAACATATTAGCAAGTCATGCCCATAAAAGGAACATGTGCACACATATGTAAAAGCATCATGTAACAGGTAGGCAATACATCATAATGGCAAAGTCTGTAGCAAGAACTTTAGATTAGAATCATATTGGGCCATTTAAAAGTACCTGTTTTGCTAAAGGCACCTCCAGTGCCTGAGGAGCCGAAACAAGGGGGCCCCCCGCGCTCCCTGCGCCAAACGGGGGGTCTCGGGATCTTGTAACGGGCGAGGGGCAACACGCACCCTCTCCGATCCTTATTGGGTCCCTCCTGGGGACTCGGAGCCTTTAGGGCCCCCCCTCGGGCCTCAACCGGCCCTCTCCACGAGGGGGGAGCCCAAAGCGGTAAAGATGAGAGCTGGAGGGGCGTTCACGCCCCTAGCGCAGTGACCGGGGGAAGGGGAACCCCCTTCCTCCCCGCGTCCTGCTTGCCGGGAGGCAGCCGCCCTTGTCCTCGGTGCGGCTGCCAATGTAGTGGGGGAAGCAGGGGCCTCCGTTGAGGCACTGCTCCTGCTTCCTGAAAGCGGCCGCACCCGGTCCGGTGCGCGGCCGCGGTGCTGCCTTCCCTCGTCCTCTGGGGAGGCAGCGCCGAAAGGTAAGGACCTGGTGTGCCCCGGGGGCGCTCCGAAGGGTGCGCGTCCCCCAGGGGCACGGTAGGAGCGTGCTGCTCCTTCCTTCACTTTCTCAAGTGCCCCGGGGGCACTAAAGTCAGCGCGATCCTCGCGCTTGAAACAAAAAGCCCTGCCCGGGCTGCGGCGGTGATTTCCATCAAGCGCTTTTCACAGCGCTAAGACAAATGCAGCCTGGGCTGCGGCGGTGATTTCTTTCAAGCGCTTTTCACAGCGCTAAGACAAATGCAGCCTGGGCTGCAGCGGTGATTTCTTTCAAGCGCTTTTCACAGCGCTAAGACAAATGCAGCCTGGGCTGCGGCGGTGATTTCTTTGGGCAAAAGAAAAGCTAGTTGCAGGGGTCAGGGGCCACAGTACCCTGCCCCTGGGAACAATATCAAGGAGATGGTACAGGGCTGGTGGATCCAGCTACAGGCCAGCACAAGGGGTGCAGTTGGTGGCAGTTCCTCCTAGTGACCAGGCAGGTCACAGGTCAGCACAGCAGCAGCAGTCCATGGCGGTTTCCTGGTGAGTCCATTCATCAGCGTCTTGTGTCCAGTTTCAAGTTCCAAGAATGTTCAAATTGTGGGGAAAATTCCCCTGTACTTATAGTCCATTTTTACAGTGTTTTACAATGATAGGGAGAGGAGGTTCCAGCCAGTTACAACTGGTTCTGGGAGTGCCCCCTCTCTCCTTTCAGCACAGGCTCCAAACATCAGTGGGGGGTTAACGACCCTATTGTGTGAGGCCAGGGCACAGCCTTTACAAATGTAGGTGTGCCCCGCCTCTCCCTTCTCTCAGCCCAGGAAGACTATTCAGTATGTAGATGCACCTCAGTGACACCTCCACCCTCCCTGTGTACAGGCTGTCTGAAAAGTATGCACAAAGCCCCAACTGTCACTCTGCCCAGACGTGGATTGGAGTCAAGCTGCAAAACACCAGAATTATAAGCACAGATAAATGCGCACTTTCTAGAAGTGGCATTTCTGTGATAGTAATAAAAAATACACCCACACCAGTAAGCAGTATTTATTATCACCATCACAACCATACCAAACACGCCTACGCTAGCCCTCATAAATCAGACAATACCCCTACACTTAAGGCAGGGCATTTCTAATGCAATCCTATGAGAAGGCAGCACTCACAGCAGTGAGACACCAAGTTAGGCTGTTTGTCACTACCAGGACAGGCCATGCAATATGGCACATGTCCTGCCTTTCTACATACATGGCACCCTGCCCACAGGGCGTACTTTAGGGGTGACTTACATGTAGTAAAAGGGGAGTTCTGGGCCTGGCAAGTAAATTTAGATGCCAGGTCCCTGTGGCAGAAAACTGCGCACACAGGCCCTGCGCTAGCGGGCCTGAGACAGGTTTGAAAGTCTACTTCAGTGGGTGGCGCAAGCAGCGCTGCAGGCCCACTAGTAGTATTTAATTTACAGGCCCTGGGTATAGAGATACCACTGTACAAGGGACTTATAGGTAAATTAAATATGCCAATCAGGTATAAGCCAATCATACCAACTTTAGATGGGAGAGCACCTGCACTTTAACACTGGTCAGCAGTGATAAAGTGCTCAGAGTCCTAGAGCCAACAGCGAAAGGTCAGAAAAACCAGGAGGAAGGAGGCAAAAAGACTAGGGATGACCATGCGTATGGCCAAAAGTCCAACAGATGGTATGTAGTATGTATCACTGTTAGCTGGCATCAGATCTGGCACCAACTGATGGCATAAGTCCACTATTGTTTGCCTATCGAAGCAATATAACTGGATTATGTGACATTCCTCCATGGTCTAGATCTGGCAGTGGATGGTAGACAGGTCGTTGTCTCATCCTATCTCTCCCATGGTACCAATGTGTGACAAGACATGATGTGTACCATTAGTCAGTGAGTCCACAGCAACATGATGCATGTCAACAATCTCATGTAACAATGCATTTCTGACTGGATAGACATGACACACAGTACACATCCCAGCTGGCAAGTACACAAGGTCACATGTGACCCCTTATGGTTGTCAACACATGGGTCCACAATATAGATTTGCGTAAAACCCAACTATCTGCTACACAATTGCACCTTGAAATGTGACTGTATTTTCCGACTGCAAAAAATACTGTTGGCGGTGGTGGAGCATGCAGCACGAGACAGATTAAGGAGGTTTGTGATGAGTTAATACATATACTGTAGGTGTGACACAGTTTTGAAGCCATATACAGTATTTCAGACAGCCAAAATGGCGGACGCCTGACCTACTCCACTGGACATTAGTGACTGCCCACAACCGCCAACGGAAGTCATCTGCACAGAAGGCAGTACCAGCCTTGGTGGACACAGTCATAGGCTAACATTGCCTGTGGCAGTTGCGGCCCCATGGCTGTGCCCGTCGGCGGTGAGGAACAAGTATGTGGTGGACGTGACCACCATGTTGAGCAAATTCAGTCACTTGACTCCTGATACTGAGGCCAGCAGCACCTTCACTACTTAAGCTGCTGTGTGCTGCCCCTGGGAGTAATCATGCCACATCTAGCAGGTGAAAGGGCCCCTGCCTTCTCTCAAGAGGGACTGGAGATGCTTGTGGATGAGGTCCTTCCCCTGTACAGACAGCTCCATGGCTCACCAGAATAGCAGGCAAGTACCTCATGTGCATAAGTGACTCAGTTCGACACAATCCATTCTCTCCTCAGAGGCTATAATGTGCCCCGGTGTGCCAGTTAGACTTCTTGTGTGCCTGTTGTTACAGTCTGTGTTGCATCCATGGGATGCACATGGTGCAGGTGGTGGTGACCAGTACTATATGTTATGTTAATTCACATTGTGTTGTGTGATGTTATTAGGGAGCCTAGATCCTCCTTGTGTTGGATGCACATAATTAGGCAAGGAAGCTTTACTGCCATCCAACGACATTTCTTCATTTAAGATGGTTCTCAATGTCAGACAAAATGGATGTGCATGAGAGAATGAGCTGTGTATTCATCTTGTCAGAGTCATTTGAGGGTCTTTTAAGCAATGTGTATAGTCCACAGATCTTTCAACCCACACTTGGCCTTGCCAAATTGTCATCTGGAAGGCATATCAGCCCTTCAGGTTGCCACATAAACCACAAGCCACATTGATGATGGCCAGATAATGTACTGTCATGCATGGAAGTGATGGATATGTGAGTGACATGTAGGTTCTATATGCTCGGCCTGCAGAGACCAGGGCCTGTCAAATGTATCTCCCAGTATGGGATATAGGCCAGGCTGTGGGAGAGTCATTGTGGCTATACAACTGTGGCACTGTGCCCACTCCCTGTACACCAGAAGATCCTGTCATGTGGCCAACATGAGGCTCTATTTGCAACACTTGCCATGAATGCCTCAGTCCATTCACTAGATTAGAAATGGGTATTGAGGTAAATCCCAGAGCTAGTCCATATGTGCATTTGGCACCATTTTCAATGTGTGTCTTTGACTGATGACAGGTCCCTTACTCCCACAGCTCTGTTGTCACCTTTACAGATGCCATTTTGTCTGGACAGGCTTATTGTGCAAATTACAGACCCACAGTGCAGACAGTCTGTAGATTCCTGGGAGGCCATGACATGTGGCTCAGGAGCTTGGTTACAAAGCAGAAATTTTAAAATGCATTCCTTTGTATGTTATATGCCATCGCTGTAGTTTAGTCACATATGTGCAAAGGAGTGTACTGTGGTACTGGTATATGGCACAGCAAGCCCCCGTGAAGTGACTTGAGTCTGTATTTGGTAGGCCACATGTTGACACATGCACATGAAAGATTCTTTCGGTAACCACCATGCCAGCCCCTTCATTGTCACTCAAGTGTAAGGGTGAAGTCTGTACTATGAAAGTGAATGCGGACAGAAAAGTCTCCAGACTTCAGTCGGAGATTTCCACCCTTGAGAGTGTGATTCAGGAGTTATGTCTAACGGAAGCGACAAGATTTACACAGAGAAAGGCCAGAAAATAAAAAAGGGATGGAAGAAATTACAGAAGTGGCAGGGTCTTCACTTTTTAAAGGAAATATGATCATCTTGTTCAGGTTAATTCCTCACGTACTGGATCAATAACATCTGCCACTTCAGATTCCACCTCCATTAGTGCTCCCACGTCCAGTAACGGTGATATGGACGGTGGGCCAGGCACATCTTACCAACATTTAACTACTAAAAGGCGTAATTTTTTTAGAAGAGATATTGAGAATAAAGCAAAACAATCAAGATCAGAACAGGACGAAGGTGCATGTAGGAAGACCAGAAGGGGAGGGAGGGGAAGAAAATCCCAAAGAAAAGGGTGGGATGAGAACAAGATCTTGAGACAACAGAGTTTAGACACTAAGGGCCTGATTCTGACCCTGGCGGCCGGTGACCGCTAGGGTCACCGGCCACGGGAGCACCGCCGACAGACCAGCGGTGCTCCGAAGGGCATTCTGACCGCGGCGGTTCAGCCGCGGTCAGAAAGGGAAAACCGGCGGTCACCCGCCGGTTTACCGCTGCCCTTCTGAATCCTCCATGGCGGCGGAGCGCGCTCCGCCGCCATGGGGATTCAGACACCCCCTACCGCCATCCTCTTCATGGCGGGAAACCCGCCATGAACAGGATGGCGGTAGGGGGTGCCGCGGGGCCCCTGGGGACCCCTGCAGTGCCCATGCCAATGGCATGGGCACTGCAGTGGCCCCCGTAAGAGGGCCCCGCAAAGTATTTCAGTGTCTGCTATGCAGACACTGAAATACGCGACGGGTGCCACTGCACCCGTCGCACCTTCCCACTACGCCGGCTCAATTCTGAGCCGGCGTCCTCGTGGGAAGGTTGATTTGCCCTGGGCTGGCGGGCGGCCTTTTGGCGGCCGCCCGCCAGCCCAGGGCAAATCTCAGAATCACCGCAGCGGTCTTTCGACCGCGGTGCGGTGTTCTGACGGGGTTACTTTGGCGGGCGGCCTCCGCCGCCCGCCAAAGTAAGAATGATCCCCTAACTCTTTATCACCAGTCAATGTAAAGAACTTATCTGATATAGACTTGTCATTGGATATGAGATCATTGTTGGGGAAAGGTTTGAATTATTGTCCCACCAGTTACGGTGATATATGTAGAACTAAGGTGGATCTGTTCAAGTTTGTTCGACGTCTGAAATTGAAAAAATATGTTCATATGAACCCGACTTGTAATGAGGCTACCACTTCCGCTATACAGGGGGTTACACACAGTAACTTGTCGATTAAGGACATATATGATACTGCAGCATTGTTATCAATTACAGAACATGAGGAAGACCAAACCACCTTATCACAAATCCTGAATGATCTTGATGTTGTACCCAATATAAGTACAACTAGTGGCCTGAAAAGGAAATCCAGATGGATACCAAAGTCTTCCAGTAACAACAATCTTGATGTGTTCTATGATATGGTTAGTAGAGATCTTGATGTATTCATGTCTAAGGACAGGTTTTGGAAAACCACCAACAACTTGAGTTATGGTGAACAACAGGCACTTAGAACACTTCAACAAAAGGAGGGCATCGTAATCAGACAGGCCGATAAGGGTGGTAATGTTGTAGTTATGAATAGGTTTATGAGAATGAGACTGTTACACAACTAAGTGATGGGAGGTGTTATGAAAACATTATGTTTAATCCGATTCCAGGATTGTCCAACAGAATTATTAGCAAGTTGAAGATATGGCATCAGCAATGCCTACTCAAAGAGGATGAATTTCTGTACCTTAGAGTGGACCGTCCTAGGTTCCCCTGCTTATACACTATACCGAAAATTCATAAGGGGCTACCTTTTCCACCTGGGAGGCCAATTGTCTCTGGGATCTCAGGAATGACAGAAAGACTTTCTGAGTATGTGGATATATGTTTGCAACCTTTTGTTAACAACCTTCCTTCCTATATTAAAGATACAAAGCACATCCTGAGTATTTTAAGTGATGTTGAATGGGAGGGGAATATGCTGTTGGTGACACTTGATGTTATCTCACTCTATCCCAGTATTGGACACGAACTAGGCCTACAAGCAATACGATATTTCCTTAATAAGAGATCTGCTACCCTATGGAAACACACGGTGCTGGAGATCAAAATGATTGATTTGATTCTAAATAATAACCTTTTTCTGTTTGGTAAGGATTGGTATAAACAGAAACAAGGAGTAGCAATGGGTTTTAGGTTCTCCCCTTCTTATGCAAATCTTTTTATGGGTTGGTTTGAGGAGAAGTGGGTTTAAGGTCATGATTCTACACAATGGCAGACACATATTATTATATTGGGGCCGCTACATTGACGACTGCCTTATGATTTGGACAGGCAGTGTTCAACAGTTATTAGGCTTCTGTGAGTATTTGAATTCCAATTAGGTAAATATAAGATTTACTTACCACTCTAATTTAGAAAGGATTGAATTTCTTAATGTGGAAATAATTCATTGAAGACAACAAAATACAGAGTAAACTTTTCCTAAAACCTACTTCCTGCAATTCTATTCTCCATGCATCAAGTGCTCACCCCAAACATCAAATAACATCAATACCATTTGGAGAGATGGTGATAGCCAGACGCAATTGTAGCAGGGATGAGGATTTTGTACAGTGCATTCCGGAAATGAGTGAACGCTCCAAAATGCGAGGCAATCAGATGGGAGATATAAAGAGAGCACAACGCAGGGTTATGCGTAATCCCAGAAGTAAGACTTTAGAACCCACCAATATTTCTGACGTTGGTAATGAGGTTCGTAAGGTTAAATTAGTCACAGACTATACCAGCACATCCATTGCTGTAAGAAAGATGATGAGCAAACATTGGGGCATTCTGTCTCAAGACGATACTCTTAAGGATTTTATTTCAAATAGACCCGATTTTACATTTCGTAAAGGCAGATCTTTGAAAAACATCCTTAGCCCTAGTTTTACGAAACCTAGAATACGGGGCAATTGGCTGTCTAACCAGAGGAAAGGTTTCTTTAAATGTGGCCAATGTGGGATGTGTAAATGGGGTTGTCACCGTAGGAAGGAATTTACTAGTATTGTTAATCGAACATTTAAGATAGTATCGGCCATTGATTGCAACACAACATATGTTTCATACATTATAATATGTAAATGTGATCATATTTATGTAGGAAGTACTATTCGTCCACTTAGAACTGGGATCAGTGAGCATGTGAGAACACTTATACATGAGGATGAGAGATATCCAATAGTGGCACACATGAGAACTTTCCAGAGCACATACCGAGAGATCTTAGGGGTGGCAACAGGAAACTTGCATTGAGAAGAAAGGAGGCGTTATGGATTATGAGCCTCAGAGCTGTTGAGGATGGTCTAAACACTGACCGTGAATTGGAATTCTTTTTGGGGGACTAAATACCTTTTCAAACAACAACACTTAGTTATATGAACTTTGTTGAATATGTCTGCATGTTATTTTAAATAATGTATAAACTTATTAGTAGTACACTCCAATGATTATATGTAAATTGTAAATATACACACATAGGGCAAATATTGATTTGAACTGTTATGTTTAAAATATTTATTGTTCTGTGGATGCTGCTGTTTATGTGTACTATTTCTGAACATGCACACACATGGCCTAGCAACAGACCCAGATTGATATTTAGGGGTTGATCATTCATATATAATTGACAGGTAATACATTATATTCTCTTGAATATCATTATGATCATGCTTTGTAATTAGACCTGTAAATAATTTACCTTATATTCTTTTGTGGCCTTTAGAACTAGGGGTCTGCTTATTGTACACCGATGAAAGGCAGAAAAGTGGGACTGGGTAGAATTGTCTATATGATGACGGATTGTTTCATTTCTTGGATGTTTTAGACTAAGGCTTATCTACCTTGCGCTTTGAATGACATGGCAATTGAATATAGATATTGGAGTTATATAATCTCAATATGTTCGACATTTGGAGACATAAGTGTAGTCCTGTTTAACTCTTAGTGGCGGTCGAGTTAATCCGCTATTTATACCAATATCGTTTTTTCGATAACTATGATTATTGCTCTGTTAATGATCAGACATTGCGATTTTACATGAAAAATGTGTTATACTCCATTAATTTTTGAACCGGATAAATATGATCTGAGTCAATTACCGGTAAGATATTGTTACATTTGGATGAGAAACTTATATAGGAAGGCTACACATTGTGGGCATTTGAGAGGCTCTATCGTCAAGATGGCGGAGAAGGGAGGATGTAGACATGAGTCCCTCTTTTATCTCCATGTCTTTATAATCAGAACTTTTCTGTATGAAAATATCGGTGTACTCGCGGCCGTTACCAGCAGCATTGTGTTACTCTATTCTGCATTGTATTAACAGTTATCAGGTGAGCGGTTTCTTAGGCATTAGTGAACCATGGATTTGTGGTATAACGCTAACCCTCTTGTCTATTAATATTTAGGTTAATCTGAGATGTATACACAATTCTCTGTTACAATTACATCGGACTCTTGCTCGCCACTAACCTCTACAGCGTTGCAACGACGGTGCATGCTGACTCGATACCAAGGACTTTTTTGTCTGGTTTAGGGTTGTGGTTTTACTACTACTCAATTGGATAACGGAGTCACTTAATATTCATGTTTTATATTGACGGCTAACAAGACATTCGAAATTATGTTGGAGCCCGAATAAGGGGCCGACCGTATGTTTTTTTCATTTGATCGGAAAACTGATGGTGAATAAGATTATTCTTCTTTTTTGCATTATTCACTGGGTTCTGTTGCACATGTGTGTGCATGGCTTATGCCACTCCTCGTTTGGTAGGTTTCATGTTCTCTACAAATTTGGGCATGAGAAATTTAATTGCACAACAACCCAATATAATATTTGGCATGTTACCATGCTAGAGATATCAATGATCACAACAACAATAAGATAACACATTGTTATGAACTGTTTTAATAATGTCACATGGGAGGTTTCTCAAAAACTGGTCTCCATACCCAAGGGATTTTGGTGAAGGTCATGCATTTATTGTAGTTGTAATTTCTTTTATTTACAATAAGGTTCTTTTGTTTTATAAAATTACAGCCCTGAGGAAGTCATTTGGGTTATTCCGTATGACGAAACACATGTTGCTATGATACAATTGGAATCTATCATCTGCATATACAGAAAAAATGAAACTGTGCTTGAATTGGATTAAACTTCAAACTGATTGAACCATACAGAAGGAGTGAGCAGCTATTTCTATTTCTAAACAGATTCTCATTGTGTTATTGCGATTTGGACTCTGAGGTGTATTTTTCCATGATTAAGATATCTTTATGTACTGAAGACCTACAATGGGTATATGATTTGTAAACCTTTTACTTGAGCGTGTGCCTCTAATGTTATTTTTGTATTGTTTGACAATCTTTGGATTTTCAGGTTTAGGGATGTGGGTGTTTCCCTAAAGAGAGCACCGCTTAGTTGATATTTGTACAATTATACGCTTGCCAATTGTGTATTTGAGCACCGATTTCTCCACTGTCAAATACCCCCCCTTTCCTGTATGTACTATGCAAGTTGCCTCTTGGGAATGAATTCAGTCAGTCAATCTTGCAGAGTGTAAATGTGTCTGTCTAGTCAGTCCCAAGGAGTTTACCATTTAGAAGCCACAGAGGTGTGTAGTGTTTCATTGTGGCTCACATCACAGTACATGTTGCTGGAGCATGGGCTACCTGATATGAGTAGGCTTGGTTATTCACTGTTGGCCATGAGCAGGGTAGTGGTTTAGTCTGCAGATGGATGCAAACATGTGTAGTTATGCCTCTGTACTTATTGGCATTTGTGCTTTACACCTGTGGAGTGTTGACACATTGACCATTTTTTGCTTGGTGTTTCTGACATGTGTGTGACACAACTCTTTGGGCAAAATCTTGTGATTGTGATCACTTGATTTGTCTCTTGTATCCATACAGGTAAACGGCCATCAGAAGAAGGCGATATGGAGAGACATCACCTGGAAGGTGCAGATCCTTGGAGTCTACAGCCAGTGGAGCACCCACTGTCGAGGAGATAGGAGGGCCTTGGATGCTGGGCCTGGAAGATCATGGAGGTCCAGCTGGGGCTGACCTCCTAATGTGGGTGGAGTGCCAATTAGACCATGACTTCCCTAATGGCACGCATCCTGGCAGTGGCGTACCCGGACCTTGATGGGCATTTGACGGGAACACAGCAGCCACAAGGGGGTGAGTATGGGGCATATTCCTGCCTGTCAAATTGCAAATTTGATGTGTTAAGTTCTGACATCTCCCCCGACGATCAGAGATGAGCCATGTGACATAGTAGATGAGTAACTGTTTGTGTAGATATGTAATGTGGTGCATACTGTTGTGCTTGCCCATTAGCCCAGGGACCTAGGACACAACTGTGGGACACCGGCACCCTGTTGCAGTACCCCTCCACTTTTTGCCTGGTTTCTCAAAGCAAATTGAACAGTAGTGGCACTGTTCTTTCCTTAAAAATTGCAAAGGTATTGATACAATTGGCAACACCGTTTGCTGTCACTGTAAGTCCTTTGTAAATGTGACTTAGGTACCCCGGGCTTGGGGAACTAAGGGTAGGCCCCTTGGGGTAGCAGCACAGATTGTACCACCCTCGAGGGCCATGCATCCAGATGCACCAGGCACTGCCATTGCAGGCCCAGTGTCCTGGTGCAATCTTATAACACAAACTGACATGGTACACAGCATGTTTAACCTGTCCACTACACACTGCATGCTGAATAGGTAAGTCACCCCTCTGGCAGGCCTTCCAGCCCTAAGGCAGGGTGCAATATACTACATGTGAGGGCATAGATGCATGAGCAATATGCCCCTACTGTGCCCCTACTGTGTTCTTGCCAAACCTGGGACACAGTAAGTGAACAGAACAGACATTTTAAAAGCATGTGCAGGACACTGGTCAGTAGGAGGTTCCAGCTACATGACGACTACCCTGAACCCCGGGTTGTTTGGTATCAAACTACTCAGAATGAAAAATCCAAACTGGTGCCAGTGTTGCATTTATTACTAAATGTATCCAGGGGCCACCTAAGAGGTGACCCCTGCAAAGCTTACTAAACCTGGCATGGTTGCTGGCCAGTCACAACCAGCCTGCCACCACCAGACAAGATTCTGGAACCCTGTGGTTAGAGCCTCTCCTCTCTGGGTCCAGAGAACAAAGCCTTTCCTGGGCAGAAGTGTAACACCTCCTCCCCCAGGAATGGGGTCAGCCCAGCCTGTGAGCTTCAAAGGACTTGCCGCCTTTGAAGCTTGACCCCCAGCCCTGCTGCTAGCAGCAAATGGCCATCCCTATTGCAATCCCCCACTTTTGATGAGAGCAGCAATGGGAAAACACGCAAAGGAGAGGAGGAGTGGTCACCCCCAGCTTGTACAACCTCTAAGGTGTTGCATGCAAGGTGACCGCTCCATTACATTTTCTTCCAACTTGCATGGAAGGAAAATAGCAAATCAGGTGTAGGGAAGTGACCTTTGCCCACAGGAAGTGGTCACTTAGTGGGTGTAGCCACCCTAAGGTAGATGACCCATTGGTCACTACTGGGTATTCCCCTAAATGTTCACTAATTACAGTATTTAGTAGGCCCCTTGTGACCAGAGATTCAGATTCCAGGGACACAAGAAGACCAGCAACAAAGAAGACCCAAGGTTCAGGAAGTGAAGTTCTGCTGCACCAAGAAAAAGCGCCAAACCCTGCCTGCTGCACCCAGGACTCAACAATCTCCACTGAGGGGTTACGTGGACATTGGACAGGCTCTAAAACCCCCCCAGAGAACCTCCACACTTCTGAAAATCGCTGAAGATCTCCCTCCAGAGTGAAGGCATTACTCACCTGCAACAAAGACCAAAAGACCAATGAAGTCCGAGTCACTAATCGCCTGCTGACCAAGGAACCGGATGTTCCAGCAGGGACAAATTTCACCCAATGGAACATGAGGACAAAACCTACCTGTGTGCCAAGAGGTCACACTGTGACCTTCAATGGCTGAACTGTGCAATGGCCTCTGGTACCGGTCACTTCATGTTGGAAATCCAGAAAGACAGTCCATGCCGGACTGAAAAATGGCCAGGAGGAAGCCCCAGTTGAGGGACTTCAGAAAACACCAGGACCTCCCACCAGAGTGCCCCTGCTGACCTACATATGACCCTCAAAGGGACCTACCTCCTGCTTCCAAGGGCACCTTTGCTCACAGCTCTTTGCTTACAGATTCACTCTGCACACGTCCACCCTGTGCCCTGCACCAAAGATCCAGCTGTGTTCTAAGGATCCCCAATTCCTTGAAACCTGGACACTCTAAGGGGACCGACCGGACTAACCTTGAGATCCACCTGTGCAGTGCTTTTACAAGTGGCCCCCGTCAGTGGCCTTGCACCAGCTTCAACGATTTTCTGCAGCTGCTCCCACCAAACCCGGGGGCCAGCCAAACTTCTCCAGCTGGTCCAAAGGGTCATCCGATGACCTCAACCTAAATGCAAAAGGAGACATTGGTAAACTCATTCCCTGATCTTCTATGCATTTTTTAAGTGATTCCTAATGTGTGTAATTACTCACAGAACTGAGATATTTTCTAAATTTCATAAATTCATAACTTAAAAAGAACTGACCCGATTTGGATGATCTTGGCCTTAACAAATTGATAGAAATTTGAAGTATTTTTGTAAATTGGTGTTGAGTTATTCTTTTGAGTGTGTGCCTTGCTTTATTGATACTGTGAGTAGAACAAATGCTTTGCACTTCGGCAAGATTAGCCTAACTGCTCGACCAAGCTACCATGAAAATTAGAGCATTAGGTGGTCTAGGTTTTACCTCTGTAAACCAATGTGTGGTTGCCTTGACTGTCTGCACAGTGTGCCTAGCTTTGCACACTACATAGAGAGCCAACCTCCTACAACATCTGTGTACAATCCACAAACAATTTGCTCTCCAGGGCCAACACATTGTACATTGATCAATCAAGTAATGTTTATTTTTTGTAGCTGGTAAATTCTACACTACAGACCACTACTCCACAGTGTTAGAGGCCAAAGAAAAAGAAGTGATAAATCATTGTCCTCAGCCATGTGTCTTGTCAAATGAGCAAACTGCCATCTGCCCCCCAGAGGCCACTTACCTTTAATGTGTGACCTGTGCTGGTGCCTCACTACTGTCTGTAATGTGAAGATCACCATAATATCCATAACAGAGCATACGTTGTTCTTTGGGTCAGCTACAGATCAAAGGTTTCCCTTGGTAAGCGGGGAATGTGCATTGACAAGATTTAGGTGCCATCATTGTTGCCAACATTCCTTGTGCCAACATATTTGCATGTGTCCCATTCTCTTTTGACAAAATGTGTACACTGCGGTTTCATGCATGGGCTGTCTGTCTTCATGGGATGATTTCTGTGTTCCCGCACATATGTATTCCCTCGCATAGATGCTCATGACTACATGTGTTTGAACTAGAACATTTGTTATGAGGTTCAATTCACATGGAGCCACAGACGGGAATGCATCACCATGGATTGTTGTCTCACACATACCCTCATCCGTCATTACATGTCATTTGACGTCTACAACTGCAGTTGCATTGAGGGACATGTTGGATGGGACTAGAGTTACTACACATAGGCGGCCATGCCGGCGGTAGCGGGAATTACCGCCACTGGCATGGCGGTCTGGACCGCCATATTATGCCCGCTGGATAAAGAACCTGTGTCCACCAGCCTTTTCCTGGCAGTTTCCCACACCAGGAAAAGGCTGGCAGAATGGGGGCCCCTGCACTGCCCATGCACTTGGCATGGACAGTGCAGGGACCCCTGTGCACAGCCCTGTCGTGCATGTCACTGGCCGATTTATGGGCAGTGATATGCGCGACGGGTGGTGCTGCACCCGCAGCACTGCTACATTGACGACGGCTCCATGTGGAGCCATCAGCAATGTCCAGGCCCAGCATTCCATGGGCCGGTGGGCAGAAACACTGTTTCCGCCCGCCAGCCCAGCGAATGTTGATTTTGTGGCTGGCGGGGTCCTCAACGGGCTGGTGGTCTGTGTTTAGACCGCCAGCCTGAACACGGCAGGAAATCCCGCCATGTTCATAACGAAGCCAATAATGTGCGTTTCCATGCCACTTATATGGCATCATGTGGAAAAGTGCACTTCACATGTGTAATGGGGAATGATTTTTACCTGACTTTTGGCATATATCATGAGTGTCATGCAGTTATGTTGAAATCATGCGTATTGTGCACAACCATTCATCGGCAGACATCTGGCTTTGCAGGAGCAAAATAGAGACAGTGATGTAGTTTCCCAATAGGCAACATGTTGAGTGCCTTAGACAAATTCCTGCAAATCTCTGGCCTCTCTTCAACATAGAAAGGACTACTGGTGTCTACTGATGCAATCAGAGTATGTCATTGGAAGGGGTGCCTGACATTAGCGGTGATTTCTCTGGGGCTTGCTGATTTATTGAGATTTATTGACTTGCGGATTTCAGTGACATGTCTCCCTGACAATTTGTATATTTTGTCGACAGTGTACATTTCCATGCTAAATTGGTAGAATACCTGAGCATCCTTAGTACTACCTCCATGACTCCATTAGGACAAATTACAGATGGTGAAGTGTGCATTGTTGATATGTTTCCAGTGTGATATGAGTATTTCCATGTCATGTTCTCCAGGCTACTGTACTGCTGTCAGCAACATGGCAGGTTTTAGGAGCATCATTTCCTATTGTTGTGTTATTGTTAATGTGGCAAATAGATGTCTGCATGACCTTGTGTGGGAACTGTGAGAATGATCTTGTCATTGGCCTACTATTGTATGTTCACAGGTAACTGAGGTATCTTCCATGAGACAAAACATTGAAAGTGATGTGGTCTCCTACTTGTTCATTGGTTACTGTGATTGCACAACTTCAGCCATGCAATTCTAGTTGTTTGAGATCCTGATTTTCCTGTGGGCGACTGTTGACAGTTCATATGGCATGCATGCATATCGTATGGTACATGTAGGGGGCACTTTGATGTAGTTTTTTGCTTGGGCCTACTTAACGTCATAATAATGTTTGCTAATCATAGCTAATGTTCAAGTGTGATCAGGAACATGTGGTGACCCTTTTCCTCTTTGTATTAGCAGCATCATCCCAGGCAAGTGAAGGAGACAGGGCACAATCCAGTGGGGAAGCATCTGGCCACAATACCTCCAGTCATGACACCACCAACACGGAAGGACCCAGTGGCCCGGAGGGTGAGGGAAGTGCCACGGAAGAGACAGGATCAACATCATCATCATTGGACTCTTTCTCCAGTGGCCACTCCCTAGTGGTGGCTGACCCATCAGGACCTGCTCCTGTATCATCTTTATCCACCACCCCAAGTTCTATCACCCCCCCCAGTTGGCCATGCCCGCTTACCCAAGAGGGTGGGCATCTCATTTGTTGCAGGCACCTCAGCCCCAGCCTCTGCTACCCCTACTGACCTGAGCGAGGAGGCTATTGACCTCCTGAAATGTATCTCTGTAGGGCAGACTGCCATTGTGAATGCCATCCAGGGGCTAGCCAGCCAACGTCAGCACACCAGTGCTTTCCTAGAAAGCATTCATAGTGCCATGTCTGGCCTACAGAGATCTTTTCAGGCTCTGCCCTCCTCACTGACAGCAACCAGTCATCCCCCCTTGATTCCTCCCCTCTCCACCTCACTTTTCCCAATCTAAAACCCCTATTCCCCTACCTGTCCCAAGCACACAGACACATCGGCACCTACCCACCTCAACACACATGAACAGCACACTTAGACACAAACACCACAAAACCCACTGGCATGCAGGCAGTCACTCACATACACCCACAACACAACATCAGCCACCACTTCACGGGACACCCCCACTGACCCACATACTACATCCAGCATTCTCACAGACACCACCACTACAGGCAGTGACACATCCACCACGCCCACAATACACCCAGACACCAGTACAACAGACGCTGACACATCCACCATACCTGCAGACACCACCCCAGCACCCACACATACATCAACCAGATCCAGCATACCCACAGACATAATCCCAACAGGCACACAAACATCCACCTCATCCAGCATACCCACAGACACCATCACAACAGACACACACACATCTACCACTACCACATCACCCAAGACCTCCACCGCCTAGCCCCCAAGATAAGCAAATGCCCACACTCACACATGCAACGGACACCACCCAAACAGAAGTATAACTCACACATGCACATACCTAAGGCATCTACACCCACACACAAGACAAATACTCCCTCAACCTCCAAATCCCCAACCCTTTCTGCAGACCATCCCTGTGTTCCCATGGAGAGTTTCCTTTTTGAGTTTGTCCTTTCCCCTGTTCCCTTCACCCTCCCTCCCAAACCCAGGAGATCCCCACCCACATCCCAACCCATCCCTTCCACATCCAAGTCCTCCCCTTTCGCCCATGCCCCCACTGCAAGCATCCATACCCTCACTCCAAGAAGAAGCCAACACTTCCAAAGAAGAAGACTCTCCTCCCAAACCCTCCCACCCCAAATCTAACCCTACCCCACCCAAGCATGCCCCCTGAAGTGCTGCCTGTCCACTTGATGCTCCTTCCTGTGGAGGTTCCCTCGCAGTGATTAGAGTCAAATGTAAGCACAGTAATGTGCATGGACAGTATAATTGGACTAGCCAATGGCCTTTGCTGCAGATAAGTTTGAGCTAATCAACCCAAGTTGTTGTTTTTTGGGTACATATTTGTCCTGAATTTTTTTTTCAACCTTTCTGTTGTTCCTGAGTAATTTTTGTTGTATGCGTACAGTTGTGTGTGTTCTAGCCTGCTTGATGATCCATTTTCTGTTGTTTACCTGACTTTGTGAGCAGTGCTGGTGTCCCCTAAGACAAAGGTAGATGTTCACTGTATGGATATGTGGTTGTTAATCCAAATGAGGTGTCATAGCATTGTGTTATGGTTGGTATGGCAATTATCTCATCTTGTGTTGTCAAATGTTAGCATGTATGGTGTTAGACTTGTCTCCCTGATATGGATTGTACAATTGTGTTATGTGTGGAAGCTGGAGTTTTTTTTGTCCCGACATGAGGGTGTTCAATTGTGCTAGCTTCCTATGTTTTTGACTGAGCATGTGTCCATTTGGATGTGTGTACCTCGCAGCTATTTCATCTAGATGTATGGCCCAGGCTGCTGCTGTTAAATGTGCTTTCTTGACTCACACTTCCATATTATGAACATAGGCATGTCACTTGGCTTTGCAATTGTTTGTCCCTGAGCTACATGAAGGGACAGTTCCTGTGCAAGTGTTGGTTTAGGGTCATGTGCGAAGTGTACTGTGTCCCAGGGAAGCATCCTTCCATGAGTGCTCCTAATGCCCCCATCCCTACTGTGCAGGTTTTGTTTGCATTGTGAGCTTTGTTTATTTGTCTCACAAACTATTATGAATCCCATTGACCTTCCATTGTGTTGCAATGTGGGTCCTTTGTGGGTCAGTCCATGGCATGTGTGCAATTTGAAGGTGTCATTTGAGTTGTTAGCTGTGATGTTGCTGTGGTGTGGCTGTTATATGGCACAATGTTGTGCACACTTCACTCTCCCTGTCCCTGAGATGATGCTGAAGCAGATGTTTTAATTAGAAATTATTAGTGAGTGTTTACGTAATTTGAATAATGACTTATGTAGAAAATGAATAACGTAGAGAAAACTAATGTGCACATTTGAAATTGTGACCTCGAAGAATAACCATCAGTGTTCACAAAATGTACTAAATAATTATTAATTCTTATGAAATATTGAATATGTATTGGATTAATGTAGTAATATGTCATATTAAGGGTTATGAAGTATGTTCTACCTTATTAATTGTAGGCTTTAACTTAGCGAGTGTCTTGGCCAAGTTTTGCCAGGCCTCATGCAGAAGCTGTATTTCTTAGCGTTTAATAAAAATGCTGACAGAGTGAATTCACTTTGCTCATTGTTTTATAAAATGCTTAGCAGAAGCTTTGCATGAGCACCAACTAACAGGAGATGATGTCTCTAAAATGCATCTACTTGTGTGTAATATGTGCAAGAGGTTCTTTCCCAGAATGCGAACAATGAAGACACTGACTGGAAAGGAAGATGCGAACATCGTAAAGCAGACCAATCAATGACGTGTGAAGCATGAAATATTATAATTCATAGATTTGGTATATGAAGATTATTGGACAGAGTAATAATGTACGATGAATTGAACAATAGGGAATTAGGGGATAGTTTGGGTGACTTTGATAAAACAACGTGACAGTGGGAAAAGACAGGGAGACCTTCTTCTGATTTTGTGATGCGATATTGACTTAAGAAGAGATTTGAGATTCTGTCATTGGGCTCATACTCTCTGACTGAGAGCCTGATTGTTGTACCTGGCTTTTTGACAGGGACATCCCCAAACGTTTTGCCTCCTTCCTCCTATTTTTTCTGACCTGTTGTTGTTGGCTTTTGACCTCTGGGCACTTTACCACTGCTAACCAGTGCTAAAGTGCATATGCTCTCTGTGTAAATTGTACTATTGATTGATTTATCCATGATTGGCTATTTAATTTACTTATAAGTCCCTAGTAGAGTGCATTATATGTGCCTAGGGCCTGTAGATTAAATGCTGCTAGTGGGCCTGCAGCACTGGTTCTGCCACCCACTTCAGTAGCCCCTTAACCTTGTCTCAGGCCTGCCATTGCAAGGCCTGTGTGTGCAGTTTCACTGCCACTTCGACTTGACATTTAAAAGTACTTGCCAAGCTTAGAACTCCCCTTTTTCTACATATAAGTCATCCCTAATGTGTGCCCTAGGTAACCCCTAGAGCAGGGTGCTGTGTGGGTAAAAGGCAGGACATGTACCTGTGTAGTTATATGTCCTGGTAGTGTAAAACTCCTAAATTTGTTTTTACACTACTGTGAGGCCTGCTCCCTTCATAGGCTAACATTGGGGATGCCCTCATACATTGTTGAAGTGGCAGCTGCTGATCTGAAAGGAGCAGGAAGGTCATATTTAGTATGGCCAGAATGGTAATATAAAGTCCTGCTGACTGGTGAAGTCGGATTTAATATTACTATTCTAGAAATACCACTTTTAGAAAGTGAGCATTTCTTTGCACTAAAATCTTGTTGTGCCCTTCAATCCACGTCTGGCTAGGTTTAGTTGACAGCTCCTTGTGCATTCACTCAGACACACCCCAAACACAGGGTACTCAGCCTCACTTGCATACATCTGCATTTTGAATGGGTCTTCCTGGGCTGGGAGGGTGGAGGGCCTGCCCTCACACAAAGGACTGCCACACCCCCTACTGGGACTCTGGCAGACAGGATTGAACTGAAAGGGGGCTTGGTGCATTTCTTAGACACTCTTTGAAGTCACCCCCACTTCAAAGGCACAACTTACTATAAAACAGGGCCTCTGCCCTACCTCATCAGACGCTTGCTGGAGAAGAAACCTGAACCAGAAACTACATCATGCCAAGAAGAACTGCCTGGCTGCTCAAAGGACTCACCTGTCTGCTTTTCTACAAAGGACTGCTGCCTTGCTGTTGGCCTGCTGCCTTGCTGAACTCTTGTCTGGCTGAAAAAGTGCTCTCCAAGGGCTTGGATAGAGCTTGCCTCCTGTTCCCTGAAGTCTCAGGACCAAAAAGACTTCTCTCTTTCACTTGGACGCTTCGTGCGCCGAAATTTTCTACGCACAGCTTGTTCCACGGCGAGAAAAACGGCACACACGGACGCTGATCGACGCAACGCCTTCGGTACGACCGGAACTTCGATGCACGGCCTCGCAAGGACAACGCCGCCCGACTTCCAGAGGAGAATTCGACACGATGCCTGCAGTGAGATCGAAACTTCGACGCACAGCCCCGCGGAACGACGCGCAGCCGGAAAACAAGCAGGAGAATCCACGCACAGACCCGGGACATCTGGTAATCCCTGCAACCCATAGAAGGTGACGGTCCGCGTGACGGAAAACGCCGCACGTCTTCCCCGAGTGAAAAATAACGACGCAAGTCAGTGTGTGAAGGGGCGCAACTGACGCACGCACCATTTATCCTCCCGTAGAACGACGCACGTCTCCCCGCGTGAAAAATAACGACGCAAGTCCGTTTGTGAAGGGGCGTAACCGACGCACACACCATTTTTCCACGCATCTCCTCTTCTGCGGCCCTCTGTGAAGATTTTCCACCAGAAACCAGGTACTTTGTGCTTGAAAGAGACTTTGGGGGTGATTTTAACCTTGGCGGACGGCGGAGACACTGAAATACTTTGTGGGGCCCCCAGGGGCCCCGCGGCACCCCCTACCGCCATCCTGTTCCTGGCGGGAGACCCGCCAGGAACAGGATGGCGGTAGGGGGTGTCAGAATCCCCATGGCGGCGGAGCGCGCACCGCCGCCATGGAGGATTCTCCCGAGCAGCGGAAAGTCGGCGGGACACCGCCGACTTTCCGTTTCTGACCGCGGCTGAACCGCCGCGGTCAGAATGCTCGACGGAGCACCGCCAGCCTGTTGGCGGTGCTCCCGTGGTCGGTGACCCTGGTGAATGACCCCCTTTATATCACTTCTTAGTGATATCTTTACAAATTCATATTGCAACTTTGATCGTTTTGACCTGCAAATACCCAGATAACTATTATATATTTTTCTAAACAATGTGTGGTGTATTTTTGTAGTGTTATATTATGGTATTGTATGATTTATTGCACAAATGCTTTACACGTTGCCTTCTAAGTTAAGCCTGACTGCTCGTGCCAAGCTACCAGTGGGTGGGCACAGGCTGATTTTGGATTGTGTGTGACTTACCCTGACTAAAGTGAGGGTTGTTGCTTGGACAGAGGGCAACCTGACTGCCAACCAAAAACCCTATTTCTAACACTGATGCTTTACTCATCGATTGATGACGTGAGGACGAAGACTGATTCTGCTTGCTGACCCATATCGTGGATAGTTAGATATGACAATATGACTGAATTGCATTTTTATGCCTTTTCTTCCTAGGTACCAGCTGCGCTGTCTTAATAGTTTTCCTAGCTAGATGTTTTCCAAATTTGAGTTCTAAATTGTTTTGTATGAAGCCCCACATGCTGATGCTAAACTGGGTTAGTTGAGGCTATTCACATAATGACGGAAAAATTGCAGGGAAAATGTTTGACGAGCTATCTCGCTGAATTAGATGTATGTGATTACTTCATCGCAACTGCTTTTGTTATTGATCTGTACCGTTGCCTTAGAATATATTGTGATACAAGCCTTGGTTAGATTGTGTTTCTTTTGTGGCTTTGGTCAACCAGTATTGTCCTTATATGTGTTTCATTTGATTTTGAGATTAATCTACATGATTTTAGCATTGTTAATATAAGGCAAATAAACTTACTAAACTTTTTTAAAGGTGTGGTTATTCATGACCTTCCAGTCATGGTGTGTGACAATTACTGACTCCATTGATTATTTTTCGACTAATGTTTATTGATTATTGCGTATTGTTTATTCTTTCTGTTCGGGAACTATGGTAAGAACATCCTAAATGAGTCAAAAGGTTCATCGACCTATACGCATCCCCTTGTAAGTTTACTTATTAAGGTTCGACGTGCTAACAGTTATGGTAGCAGACTGATGGTTAGTCTCTTTTAGAGCTTGCCATAGGTGTGCTGTACAGAGTGACAGGTGTTAACAGTTAAGGTAGCAGACTGATGGTTAGTCCCTTCGGGAGCTTGCCATCGGTGTCCGGAACGGAGTAACAGGTGTTAACAGTTGCGATAAGAAGACTGGACAGGTGTCCCTGGTTATGGTAACAGTTTGAGATTAATCCATTAATAGTCCAGTATTATTGAGATTTGGATTTGTTTTTCAATAATGGCATTTGTAGAGAAAATGATGTTCCCTTAAGCCCAGAAATGACTTTCCCAGATACTGGATCATGCTAGTAGTGTTGGGTATGTTCTTGGCATTCTAGTGATAAAGTGAGAGAGATAGGTTGTGCTTGCACAGCTTTTGCAAATCACAGGTGAATTGTGATGTATGGGAGGATTTAGGGAGTTTGCGTACTCCAAATGAAGTTTTAGTAGGAGTGTGCGTACTCCGCAGTATGAGAGTAGGGAAGTCATCGAACTTCACATGTGTGTGGAGCTTTGTGCTCAAAAACTGTCCACGTGGTTGTTGATGTAGGGACCCTGCGTGGTCTAAGACTCCGGAGTATATTGAAAAGTGTATGAAACACTTGGTTATATGTTGTAATCTGTCTGGTTTAATAGGTCGATCGGGCCTGGTCAACGGGCCAGTGTGTGAGTAAAGTGGGCAAGAGGACATTTCGACTGTGATTTGCGAGTCCTAAGTGCACCAGGACAGACCCATTGATCAGTTGAGAGTAAAATTTGCGGATCGAATTTTGCTTACGAATCTGGGAGACCGAGAAATAGGAATAGCTGCATTAGCGAAATGACCATCAGTGAAAATCCATAAGGTCTCTGAAGCGATTGTGTTACCTTCCTGTAGTAAACCAGCAGGTTTGTGTTTTGGTTTTTGGTTCTTTTGATTAGTGCCCGCAATACTCTGCATTAGTTTGTATGAATTGAAGTTTTGGAGGACGAGCCGCAATACTTTGTCATCTGCAGTATGTGTGAGTGTGACACAATTGGAGCCGCGCTGGGATAGGTGAATTAGTAAGAAGGGTCGCGCACGGATTGGCAGCTGTCCATGAGAGGCAATTGGTTGAGAACGTGGTTGAAAGGAATCCTGGGAGTAAAAGTAATTTCCTGATTTGATTTGAATGAACAAAAGTAGAAAAGATAAAGTTTTTCAAGTCATTGAAAAGTACCCTAAGGGGAGATACTTACATTAGAGCAAGCGTAGGAGAGCCTACCCCGCCAGAAAATGCAACAGCAAGTAATGGAGGAGAGAGATGTCGCACCATGTCTTTGGTTAAAACAATGGTGCAAGTTGACAGAGAAAAATGGGAGCTTAGCATTTCCTGAGAATAGGACGTTCAATTTGAGAATTTTGGAGCAATTGTGGATGGCGCTATAGGAGTCGAAGCCCCTTCCGATACAGCACAGTTTGAGGCATTAGCAGTTTGGGAGCTGGTAGCTAGGCAGCAACAACAAATTAAATTCAAGAGGAGAGTAAGAAAGGTAGAGAAGTCTTTAGCGGAAGCAAGACGGGATTGGGAATAGAAGAAATGGAGATCAGTGACATTGCAGGATGTTAAGTTGTTTCCAGCCATTACACAGGAAGATGAGATAGAAGGAAAAAAAAGCAACTAGAAAGACTAATAAGAGTCCGTCTGAGAGTAAAGAAGCAAGAAAGTCTTCCATAGTGGAGGAGGAATCAGATGTTAAGGATCTTGTTACACAAATACTGAGAGATCGACCACCACTGCATGCAGTGCATGAAAGTGGTCCGAGTACTAGTGTTGATGCAACAGCCCCGGCACAGACAGTGGGACAGTGAATCCAGTACAGGTTAATAATAGTCAGATACAGGATGTGGGCCAAGGTAGTCCTAATGTGATGACTAGTCGAGTAGTTCAGGCACAGATGCATCCGCCACCTATACACAGAATTTATCCCGATGTGCCTATTTTAGAAACAACTTAGAACTTAGTGATCCCTACGGAGCAAATGGTTCAGAGACCACTATTGGTTCAGACTGAGCAGACTCCGATTTTGTTGCCACAGGTACAGCCGCAGGGGATGCTGAGATTTACGTCAACGACAGGGACACAGTCAGACTTGACTCCAGTGATGAATCAGAGTAAGGGAGTTACTCTGTCACAGAGTACAGGGGTCAGAGCAGCCCCAGATGCAATAACGCTGCCAATTACTGTTGGTTCAGCGGCACCATTATTTGCGCAGAAGAAACCAATTATGAATGAACCAGGAACAATGTCTCAGAGTCTAATGAGGAGGGGATCAGAAGAACAAGTGCAGGTAGTTTCTTCTATGGGTCAGACCTTTGATGGGTCAAGGTCTTTGTTAGATCTTAGTCCACTCGTTGCACTTCCAGATGCTGTGAATGGAGCTAGTGCAGGTCAGAGCTTGAAACTATTGACACTGCAGACACTGAGTGCAGTGATACAGTAGATACCACTGGTTCAAACGAGTAGCATTTCGTTACAAGGATTGACAGCTCAGCAGTTAACTGAATGGTTAGACAAGCTTAATACCCCACACAATACTTCCAAGGGGGAGGAGCAGATCAATTGTGTCAGATTAAGCATGGAAGAAAGTGAACTAGTTGAGGGAATGATGGGGGTGAATAGATTAGAGTCCTACACAGAAGCAGAATTGAGATATTTATGCCCAAGAATCACAAGAGAGGCGGGAGATGGGCAAATTTGGCAGAGAGGTATGGCATAGAAATCTAGAAAACAAAGCATCTGAAGAGAAGTTACTGATTAGATTTTGAGGCAAAGGATTTTGAACACATGAGGTCTGCCGGAATGAAGGCGCACCTTAAAGAATTATTGCAGAGTGTTCAGGTTTGGGGAGCATTAGAGAAGTGGGAAGGCAGATGGGTGAAGAAGAGAGACAAAAGGAAAAAAGATTCTGTTAGAAATGGGGTCTTTGATTGGCAGTCAGGTTACACCCTGTCCAAGCAAGGACCATCACTCTAGTCAGCGTAAGTCACACACAATCCACATTTTCTTGTGCCCACCCTCTGGTAGCTTGGCACTGAGCAGTCAGGCTTAACTTAGAAGGCAATGTGTAAAGTATTTGTGCAATAAATCATGCAATAACATAGTATAGCACCACAAAAATACACCACACAGTGTTTAGAAAAATATATCATATTTATCTGATGAGATGTAGGTCAAAATGATTAAAAGGCAATAAGTATATGTTGAGATATCACTGTAAAAGTGATATAAAGTGTCTTTGGTTTCTTAAAAACAACAAATGTCTCTTGCAAGTACAAAGTACCTGGTTTGCGTTCAAAATCTCCGCAAGGGACCGCAGAGGAGGCGATGCGTGGAAAACTGGGAGGTGTGCATTGGTTTAGCCACTTCGCACACAGACTTGTGTCGTTATTTTTCACGCAGGAGAAGACTTTGCGTCGCTTTCCGGCGCATGGACTTGGATCCTCTTTTGGTTGTGGGGTTTTCAGATGCCCCGGGAACGGTGTGTGGAATCCTGGGCTTCCTGAGCAAAGTCACAGGTGCTGCATTGATCCAGTGGCCGTTGTGTGGAAATTTCTCCCATGCGGCAGGCGCTGCATCGATTCCACACTGGAAGTCGGGCTGCATCGTTGCGGGTCGGCTGTGCATCGATCCAGTGGGCTGTGCATCGAAGTTCCGGTCGCTACGCTGCTGGTGCTGCATCGATCTTCTTGTTGTGAAGTTGGGCTGCGTCGTTCCAGTTCGGCATACAGTGACATTTTCACTGCGATGCAGGCTGTGCGTCGTTTTTAGCAGCCTGTGCATCAAATTTTCGCTGCACAAGGAGTCCAGTTGCAGGAGTGAAGTCTTTTTGGTCCCGAGACATCAGGGAACAGGGAGCAAGCTCTATCCAAGCCCTTCAAGAGCACTGCTCAACACAGCCAGAGAGCAGCAAGGCAACAGGGCAGCAGCAAGGCAGCAGTCCCTCTCAGAAAAGCAGTCCAGGTGAGTCCTTTGGGCAGCCAGGCAGTTCTTCTTGGCAGGTTGCAGGGTCTGGTTCAGAGTTTCTTCACCAGCAGGTTTCTTGTCTAGAAGTGTCTGTGAGGTAGAGTGTCTACACAAGAAGTGTCTAAAGTCTGTGATTTTGGGTGCTCTTCTCATACCCATAAACTTACTTCAAAGGAAAGTCTCACTTGTTTGTGAAATCCTGTCTTGCCCAGGCAAGGCCTTGGACACACACCAGGGTTTTGGAGACTGCATTGTGTGAGGGCAGGCACAGCCCTTTCAGGTGTGAGTGACCACTCCTCCCCTCCCTCCTAGCATAGATGGCTCATCAGGATATGCAGGCTACACCCCAGCACCCTTTGTGTCACTGTCTAGAGAGAGGTACAAACAGCCCAACTGTCAAACTAACCCAGACAGGGAATCCACAAACAGGCAGAGTCACAGAATGGTTTAAGCAAGAGAATGCCCATTTTCTAAAAGTGGCATTTTCAAACACAAAATCTCAAAACCAACTTTACTGAAAGATGCATTTTTAAATTGTGAGTTCAGAGATCCCAAACGCCACATGTCTATCTGCTCCCAAAGGGAATCTACGCTTTAATTATGTTTAAAGGCAGCCCCCATGTTAAACTATGAGAGAGATAGGCCTTGCAACACTGAAAAACGAATTTGGCAGCTTTTCACTGTCAGGATATATATAACACATTAGTATATGTCCTAACTTAACCATACACTGCACCCTGCCCATGGGGCTACTTAGAGCCTACCTTAGGGGTGTCTTACATGTAGAAAAAGGGAAGAGTTAGGCCTTGCAAGTGGGTACACTTGCCAAGTCGAATTTACAGTTTTAAACTGCACACACAGACACTGCAGTGGCAGGTCTGAGACATGATTACAGGGCTACTTATGTGGGTGGCACAACCAGTGCTGCAGGCCAACTAGTAGCATTTGATTTACAGGCCCTGGGCACCTCTAGTACACTGTACTAGGGACTTACTAGTAAATCAAATATGCCAGTCTTGGATAAACTAATTAACAGTACAAGTTACACAGAGAGCATATGCACTTTAGCACTGGTTAGCAGTGATCAAGTGCCCAGAGTCCTAAAGCCAACACAAACAGGTCAAGAAAAATAGGAGGAAGGAGGCAAAAAGGTTTGGGATGACCCTGCAAAAAAGGAACGGTCCAACAGCTTCTTTGGAAGTGACCGGAATTATACAACAGGACAAGGATCCAGTGAAGATTTTACCAATGAGGGAAATCCCAGGGGGAAATTTTGTTCATGTCCCTTGGAGTAGTAGTGATATTCTGTCATTTACGAACAATTATCCAAAATTGAGGGAAAAACCAGTAGAGTGATATCAGCAGACAGACAGGTTTGTGAAACTTGCTAAATGTTTGTGGGAAGACTTGAACACCTTACTGGAGATAGTGGTTCCAGATGACTTGCGGGTTGAGTGTAAGAGAGCTGTAGATTGGCCAACAAGTGAACCAGAGAGGTATAAGAGTACAGGTGCACCATCTCCTGAGGTAATGAAATATTACTATATGGTAACTGAGTTTCTGAAGATGAGGATTTTGCCCCAAAACATTTATTTGCAGAGGACTGATAGGACAGTGCAGGAGGTAAAGGAGTCGATACATGCGTACTATGAGAGATTGTGAAAGGCATTCAAGGAGTACAGTGGCAAAGAAGCGATTGAGCCGAAAGACATGCTGCATTTTGTGTTCAGATTCGTAGAAGGACTGAGACCTGAGATAGGTCAGATGATTAAGAGTCATTTGATTTGCTGGCAAGCGAAGCCGATTGATGAGGTGTTGCAGTACGCGAAATACTGTAGTGACGAGATTGAGCTGAAGCAGAAAAAGTTGAAAAAGAAGGCAATGGTGATGCAGATTAAGGCAGCTCAAACAGGAGTGCAAGGAAAGTTTGTGCAGCAGATGCTGCAGCAGCTGGTAAATGTCATATTTTAGCCTCAGATGCAGGTAGGAGTTGTGGAGGCAATGTGAATTGTGGCCCAGATTTGAATACTGTAGTGGTTCAAAATGATGTGCAGGGGATGAAAAAGCTAATGCCGTGTCACATTGGCGGAGCCGTGGGACACTGGAAGCGGGAGTGTCCGATGATGGTGCAGGAGGGTGTTGTTCAGCAATGTAACAACGTCAATACATTTCAGAATATAGGAGGACCAAGAATGAGCAGTCCAAATCCAAATTTTCAGAATAATGTGAATCAAGTGCAAAATTTCCAGCCCATGCAGATGCAAATGCCCTGATGCAGCAGCAGGTTTCCATGGTACCTAGACAGCAAATGCAGATACCTCAAGCGCCGATGGAGCAGCAGGAGATTATGCTTTCTCAACAGGTCACAGGTCAGAGACAAGACAGAAGTAGTAACACAGTGCACCAATTCCCGTTACACGGGGAGAATTAAATAAATGGTGAATGGATGAGTGATAGTTCCGATGAGGAGCCATGTGTGCTTGCGACTTCTCTAGAGGTAGATCAGATAGGACCCTATGTGAAGGGAAAGGTAATGGGTCACAGAGTCTCATTTCTTGTGGACACAGGAGCTACACGCTCTTCAGTGAGAAGTGCAGAAGTTCTGAATTTGCCCTTTCAGGCTGAACAGTTCAGGTTGTGGGGGTAGTGAATCAGTATTTGACAAACCCAATCACAGACCCAGTGCAAGTTGAGATTGGCAAATTCCAGGGACTGCATACATTTGTGGTCTGCGATTCGAGTCCGGTATCCCTACTGGGAATGGACTTTTTGTGTAAGACAAAGGGGGTCATTCTGACCTCGGCGGTAAAAGGCTCTTACCGCCGGTCAGAAGTCCGCCATTCTACCGCCGCGGTAAACCGCCACGGTCATTCTGACCCACAACTGCCAAACCGCCAAAAACCCGACATCCACGGAAGGCCGCCTCATCAGCGGTCAGCGATAAACTGGAGATGACCAAACCTCCACCGTCACGCCAACACAAACACGGCCATGCCATTACGACCCACGAATCCACGCGGCGGTCTTTCAACCGCGGTATTCCATTGGCGGTACACACTGCCGCGGTCAAAATAAACACACCTTTACAAAACACAGCCACATTGGACAATTTGAAATACACACACCTGATACACATACACACACCACTCCCACACATCCAATCAACTATAAAACACCCACCCACATCACCCACAAACCCCCACTACTAGAAATTCGGAGAGAAGGCGAGAGAGAGAGAGAGAGCACAGCTATCGAAAACCCCAACACACAGAGGAACACAACATCATCACCCACACTACATCCACGCACAAAACACCACACACCACCACACACACCACACTCATCACCACAAACACCACCCCACACCACCCCATGGCACCCCAAAGACACCCCAGGTTCTCGGACCAAGAACTCAGGGTCATGGTGGAGGAAATAATTAGGGTAGAGCCCCAGCTATTCGGCACACAGGTGCAGCACACCACAATAGCCAGGAAGGCAAAGCTATGGCAAAGGATCGTCGACAGGGTCAACGCTGTGGGACAGCATCCCAGAAACCGGGAAGACATCCGAAAGTGCTGGAACGACCTACGGGGGAAGGTGCGGTCGATGGTGTCAAGACACAACATCGCTGTGCAGAAGACTGGCGGCGGACCCCCACCTACTCCACCCAAATTCACAGCATGGGAGCAAGAGGTCTTGAACATCCTGCATCCTGAGGGCCTCGCTGGAGTAGGCGGAGGAATGGACTCTGGTAAGTCTAATCCCAACTACTTCACCCCCCCAACCACCAGCATGCCAACCCACACCCCCACCCTCACCCCCAACCCCCCAGCACACATCCTCCCTGCCAATGTCTCACCAGCACAACCCACCCAACACAACACCAAGCCCTGAATGCCAACACAAACCATGGACACCCATCACCCAAGCATGACCACTGCACATACCCATCCCCCCCCACAAACCACCCTCACAACTCCTCCCACAAGGGAATGCCAGCACTGGGGGCAAGGGCACCCACAAATCGCACGACATGGCACACACATAAGCAATAACCATACTCTTTTACCCCTGCAGGGCCCGAACGCCAACACACTGGCCAGGAGGGTCCAGATTTGTCCATCCCGCCCCCAGAACAGGCCCCCAGTGATGACAGCAGCTCTATCGACCTAGAACCTGATGACCAGCCCGGACCATCGGGGACCTCTGGACAGTCGGTTCTCCACACACAGACACAGGCCACAGCAGACCCAACCCCCTCTGTGAATACCAGCACAGCTCCCACCCAGCGGGCCCATGCCTCTGTCTCCAGGACGCGTCAATCAGCGGTGTGTCCGCCACTACAGGGCACCCAGGCTGACCCACCACCCCAACAACAACAGGGACCTGGGGGCAGTGGTAGTGGGCACACCGTCCAGGGGACAGAGGCCCGGGGAAACAGGGGAACTGGGAGGGCTGCTGTGCGAGAGGGGGTTGACCGGCCCAGGGAACCCACTCTCCAAGAGGCCCTCACCACCATCATTGGAGCATACCACCACTCCCAGGAGACGATGGCGACGGTACTGGCCAGGTTCCAGGAGATCCAGGCACAGCAGGAGGAACGGTACCTGGGGTTCAGAGACGAACTCAGGAACATTGGTACCGCAATGGGGACCATCGTCCTGGCCCTCAACCAGATAGTCACCACATTGCGGGACCATGTGGCACCCCAAAGGGCCCCTGTCACTAGCCCGGACGACGAACAGCCTACCACCTCTGCCGGCGCTAGTGGACAGGAGGCCCCCACACAACGACAGGCCACCAGAGCCCCACCTCCTGCTGAAGATCAACCACCCCGCAAGCGGAACCTGAGATCACACAAGAAGACAGAGTAGGATGCCAAGACCCCCGCCAGCATAAGATACCCCCTGATGTCATCCCACTGTCCCACATTGTCACCCTGTCCAACCTTGAACTGCCCCTGCTCCATCCTTCCACAGGCATATGGGCAATGCACCTGTGCTACTGAGAACTGGACTCTGCCATGGACATTACTCCACCCCCACCCATCACCGTTTTACTATCATGGACCTATATGCAGCACTTAAAATAAATCACCAATTGCACTTCAAATTTCAGGAGTCTGCTTGTATTCTTTACAAATGTATTACACATAACGGTGCAACAATGTTCATTTACATTGTGATGACAACATACCAGTGTCAATAAGCATTAGCCCATGGGCAAACAAAGCAGAAGTCACGCTGTGGGTCATACAGCTCTGAAAAGGGAAGGGAAAGTCAAAAATCAGTTAAAATGAACTGGGGGGAAACACAGAAAGTAGAGATGCAGGAGGCCAGAAGTAAATGTAAAATGGCGTGGGTGATTCTTACCTGTGTGCTACTGAAAATACTGTTGTATAACTGTGTCCCTGTTGTCCGTGTCGTCCCCGTCGTCTTCCTCCTCTTCACTCTCCACAGGCTCCACAGCTGCTACAACACCACCATCTGGACCATCCTCCTGCAGGAAAGGCACCTGGCGTCGCAATGCAAGATTGTGAAGCATACAGCAGGCCACGATGATATGACACACCTTCTTTGGTGAGTACATTAGGGATCCACCTGTCATATGCAGGCACCTAAACCTGGCCTTCAGGACCCCGAAGGTCCGTTCTATAATCCTCCTAGTTCGCCCATGTGCCTCATTGTACCGTTCCTCTGCCCTGGTCCGGGGATTCCTCACTGGGGTCAATAGCCAAGGCAGGTTGGGGTAACCAGAGTCACCTATTAGCCACACACGGTGTCTCTGTAGCTGTTCCATCACATAAGGGATGCTGCTATTTCGCATGACATACGCATCATGCACTGACCCAGGGAACTTGGCATTTAGATGGGAGATGTACTGGTCAGCCAAACAGACCACCTGGACATTCATCGAATGGTAATTTTTTTCTATTTCTGTACACCTGCTCATTGTCTTTTGGGGGTACTAAAGCCACATGGGTCCCATCAATGGCACCAATGATGTTGGGGATATGTCCAAGGGCATAGAAATCACCCTTCACAGTGGCCAAATCACCCTCCTCAGGGAAAACAATGTATCTCCGCATGTATTTCATCAGGGCAGACAACACTCTGGACAAAACCTTAGAAAACATAGGCTAGGACATCCCTGATGACATGGCCACTGTTGTCTGAAAAGACCCACTTGCCAAAAAATGGAGTACTGACAGAACCTGCACCAGAGGGGGAATCCCTGTGGGTTGGCGGATGGGGGACATCAGGTCTGGCTCCAGCTGGGCACACAGTTCATGTATAGTGGCTCGGTCAAGTCGGTATCAAAGTATAATATGTTGTTCTTCCATTGTCGACAGGTCCACCAGCGGTCGGTACACGGGAGGATTCATCCTTCTCCTCGCAAGTCCCAGCGGACGGTGCCTAGGAAGGACAACATGGAGCACAGAGTCAAGCAACCCACAGGTACGTTCACCCAGCTTGCACAGTACACGAATCGCTATGCATTGAAAGGCTTGTATGAGTGGCAATGCAAGGCCTAGCCCTGTGTGACGCAGTAGCAATTAAGCCATGTGGGCCCTTGTAATGGCGGCTGCCTGACCAGAGAAGTGTGACAGTGGGATGTGAGGTCAACGCGCTGGCGTGGCACACCGTGGCAGTAGGCGGTCGAAGACCGCTGTGCGAAGGCGCATTGGTTAACATTGCACCCTATGGGTCTCAGGAGCCAATGACGATGTGCGCCGGCGGTCGCGGTACGCACCGCGGCGGTACGCACCGCCGCGTGCGTGACCGCCATTTTCTATCTGCTTAATCACTCGAGACCTGATCATCCACAGGAGAGGACCTATACTGCAAGTGCTGCTGTGACCTCGGTCTGGAAGAGACAATGGCTGCTGCGACTGGGGAAAGGGCCCCTGCCTTCACTTCAGAAGAGTTGGAGAAACTTGTGGATGGGGTCCTGCCCCAGTATGCGCTACTCTACGGTCCTCCAGACCAACAGGTAAGTACACTGGGTGCAAGTTGAATGGGCTATGCCTGGGTTGTGTATGGTGGATGTAAGATGGTGGGGTGGGGAGCGAATGAGGAGTGCAAGGCACGACAGATGAGAGCATGTGCCACATGGCAGGGTTGGGGAGGGGGGGGCAATCACATCTAACATGCAGAAAAATGTTGAAATTTCCTTTCCCACCCTGTACATGTCAAATAGGTCAGCGCCCATCAGAAAGTCGACATTTGGCGTGCCATCGCCAAGGAAGTTCGGGACCTGGGGGTCCAAAACAGACGGGGCACCCACTGCCGAAAGAGGTGGGAGGACATCCGCCGCGGGACCAGGAAGACCTCCGAGTCACTGCTGGGGATGGCCTCCCAATGTAGGAGGGGTGCCAGTCGTACCTTGACCCCCCTGATGTCCCGGATCCTGGCGGTGGCCTACCCCGATTTGGATGGGCGCGTGAGGACATCACAGCAGACACAAGGGGGTGAGTACCAGCACATTCTGCTATCTTTACGCGCAGTGGAGGTGCCTGGGTGGGGGAGGAGGGCTGTGGGTGACATTAGGCCAGGGCGCTTTCTGTAGTGTAGTCCCCTCCTTTAGGCATGGCCCTGTGCCCCCGCCCCCCACCTCTGTAGGGTGCCAAGTACAGCAATCCATGGTCCAGCATCACCCATGTGTGCATTTGTTGTCCATAGACCTGTAGGCCTAGTTACAAATACTGAGTAGTGTACCCCGATTGCGCGGCGTAGTGCTGTAGGCTCCTGTGTCTGTCCTCTCCGACAACGGTGTTGACAATGCATGCACTCAACCTGTCTTTATTTCTCCCCCCACCCTTTTTCTTTATCTTCTTGTGCATGTGTGCATTAGCATCATCAGGCAGAGGAGGATTGGCATTGGAGCACGAGGGAGCTGCAACTCACAAGGCCCCGTTGGGCCATGCTACAGACACCGAGGTCACCAGTGATACGGAGGGCGAGGGGAGCTCCACAACGGGGACCCGTGGTGACACCAGCGACACTGACACGTCCTCGGAAGGGAGCTCCCTAGCGGTGGCGGCAACATCCGTGCCCCCCGCCTCAACAGGTACAGCCGCCACCCAGCGCACCAGCTCTGCCCTCCCAGCAGCCCCTGAGCCTTCGCTCCGTGCCCGCTCGCCCAAGAAGGCGGGCATCTCCTTCGCCCCAGGCACCTCAGGCCCTGCCCCAGTTACCCCTGCTGCCCTCAGTGAGGAGGTCATTGACCTCCTACAGACCATCATTGTTGGGCAGTCTACCCTTTTGAATGCCATCCAGGGGGTAGAGAGGGAGGTGCATCGGAGCAATGCATACCTGGAGGGCATTCATTCGGGTCAGGCTGCCCATCAACGATCATTCAATGCTCTGGCCTCAGCACTGACGGCAGCCATTGTCCCTGTTTCCAGCCTCCCTCTTCTAACTGCCTCCACCGTCTCCCAGTCTCCTGTTCCTCAGCCTATCCCTTCCACACCATCAGACCAGCCTGCACACACCTCAACACCCAAGGGCAGCTCATCCAGACATAAGCACCACAGATCCCACAAGCATTCACCCAAGCAACATCCAGATGCAGTCATGGCAAAAGTCACTACCACCTCTGTGTCCTCCTCCTCCTCGTCGCCCTCCCCCCTCCCTGTGACGTCTCCACTCACACCTGCATGCACACCACCATCAGCCAGTACTTCCATCACCTCCACACCCTCCAGTACAGTCCGCACACGTGCAGTCACCACCCCCACTGCCATTTACACGTCCCCTGTGTCCTCTCCCACTGTGTCTGTCACCCCCTCTTCCAAAACACACAAACACAGGCAGCCACCCACACAACAGCCAACCACCACACGACAGCCTACGTCACAAGCACCTGCACCCATAGACAGCACACCTGACTCTCCTACAACCACATCCTCTCCCTCCACTCCCATACCCACTGCACTTACCCTTCCCATTGCTCCTAAAAAACTTTTCCTCTCCAAAATTGACCTCTTTGCACCACCTGACTCACCCCCTCCATCTGGTAAGAGTCCGAAGAGCACCTCAGCCACCACCAGCCCTGCATCAAGTATGACCATTGTGCACGGGTTTTGGAGTCCACCCTTTCCCAGCACAGATACATCGGCCAGCAGCAAGGGAACAGCCAGCCCCCGCCCCTGGAAAGAGAACCCGGAAAACCAAGGCCCGCTGTGAGAAGGCTGACACGGCTGCCCCCAAGGAGCAAAGTCGTGGCCCGTCACCTGCCACAACATCAAGGGAAGGCAAGGGCCAGAGAGCCTCATCGAAGGAGGGCAAGGGCAGCAGGGCGGAGAAGTCAGCCAGCAGGGGTGCGGACCAGGAGGGCCCCACAAGCCCCATCCTGGGTGTGACGGAGGACACCCACGGGCCCAGGACTCCGTCACAGGAGGGTCCAGCAACTGCACGGTCGGAGGGCGACTAAGCAGGGAGTCCTGGCCAGGTCTGGCTCCCTTGATAGACAAGAAAGGCACCGCTGAACAGGGCCCCGCCGAGAAGTAAGGCACCGCTGAACAGGGCCCCACCGAGAAGAAAGGCACCGCTGAACAGGGCCCCACCGAGAAGAAAGGCACCGCTGAACAGGGCCCCGCTGAGAAGAAAGGCACCGCTGAACAGGGCCCCGCCGAGAAGAAAGGCACCGCTGAACAGGGCCCCGCCGTGAAGACAGGCACCACTGAACAGGGCCCCGCCGAGAAGAAAGGCACCACTGAACAGGGCCCCGCCGAGAAGAAAGGCACCGCTGAACAGGGCCCTGCCGTGAAGACAGGCACCACTGAACAGGGCCCCGCCGTGAAGACAGGCACCGCTGAACAGGGCCCCGCCGAGAAGAAAGGCACCGCTGAACAGGGACCCGGCGAGAAGAAAGGCACCGCTGAACAGGGCCCCGCCGAGAAGACAGGCACCGCTGAACAGGGCCCCGCCGTGAAGACAGGCACCGCTGAACAGGGCCCCGCCAAGAAGAAAGGCACCGCTGAACAGGGCCCCGCCGTGAAGACAGGCACCGCTGAACAGGGCCCCGCCGTGAAGACAGGCACCGCTGAACAGGGCCCCGCCGAGAAGAAAGGCACCGCCGAACAGGAACCCACCGAGAAGAAAGGCACCGCTGAACAGGGCCCCGCCGTGAAGACAGGCACCGCTGAACAGGGCCCCGCCGAGAAGAAAGGCACCTTTGAACAGGGCCCCGCCGAGAAGAAAGGCACCGCTGAACAGGGCCCCGCCGTGAAGTCAGGCACCGCGGAACAGGGCCCCTCCTGTCAAGCACCGCTCCGCTGGGCCCTTCCTGTCAAGCACCGCTCCGCTGGGCCCTTCCTGTCAAGCACCACTCCGCTGGGCCCCGCCGTCTCAAGCATCGCTCCGCTGGGCCCTTCCTGTCAAGCACCGCTCCGCTGGGCCCTTCCTGTCAAGCACCGCTCCGCTTGGCCCTTCCAGTCAAGCACCACTCTTTATACATAAATTTAAATTAATATTTAAATTGTGTCTTTGCATTTTTCAGGGGGGTTTGGGGGGTGTCACTCAGTTGTTGCTCTGCATTGGTATGTTGATAGTTGGGGGGGGGCGTATGTGTGTGCCCGTAACCTTTCGTCCTCCCCCCTCCCCTGTGTCGTAGGTGCAGTACTCACCGTTGTCTTCTGCACCGGAGTTCGTACTCGTGGTAGATGAGCAGGTAGACAAGAGCTGGTAGGATGTTTAATTCGGGTTCCATGCTGTCCTCCGTCCTCGTGGAGTGTATAGAGGTGAGCGTTTTCCCGTTCGTAGTATGTTTCCGCCGTGTTTTTATCGGCGGGGGCTCCCGCCCCAGAAAAGGTGGCGGATTGGTGAGTTGTGATACTGTGGGCGGTACATTGTCTGCCGCCTGCCTGTTGCCGGTGACCGCCGCGCTGTTTGTCTGTCCCGCCATGGCGGTCGGAGTGTTAAAGTGGCGGGCTGTGTTGGCAGTTCCCGCCAGGGTCAGAATTCCATTTTTTGGACCGCCAGCCTGTTGGCGGTTTTGTCGCCGCTTTAACACCGACCGCCAGGGTTGGAATGACCCCCAAAGTGTTTGATCACTTGCTCAAATGATGGAATTGAAATTCAGACAAATAATGATGATGAGGAAGACCCAGCCCCAGAAACTGAGAGTGAAACTTCAAATGAGGAGTACCCTTTGACTGATTTTTTCCTGATGTTCACAGTGAGAGAGCTTCATTCTGATTTGCACGGAACAGTGCAAGAAAACAACAGCTTCTACAGTATAATATGCCACAAGATGTACTGATGAAAGTGGCTCAGATAATTGCAGATTTTGTGAAGCAGGGAGTTTAGAAAGAGGTGTTGAGCAGCCCATGTAATTCACCAATAATGGGTTTGAAGAAGCCATATGGGAAGGTTCGAATTGTTCAGGATTTGAGAAAAATAAATGACATTGTGGTCAAGTGTTGTCCCATAGTGCCCAACCCAGCTGTAATATTGTTCCAGATTCCATGTGATACAGAGTGGTTCACAGTGGTTGATTTGTCACAAGCGTTCTTTTCTATACCCCTACGTGAGGATAGTCAATTTCTCTTTAGTTTCAAATTCTTAGATCAAGTCTGCTACTGGTGTAGACTTCCTCAAGGGTACATGGAATCACCTTTCTTGTTTAACCAGATCTTGAAAAAGAATTTGGAGTCGTTAGAGTTACCTTTTCAGTCGACTCTGGTACAGTATATTGATGACTAGTTGATTGCATCCAAAACAAGGGACTAGTGTAAGTACGACTCAATTGCCCTGCTGAATCATTTGGGAAAGTATGGTCATAAAGTGTCACCACTGAAATTACAGTACTGTCAGAAGGTAGTGAAGTATATGGGTCACCAAATTGCAAAAGGGTCGAGGAAAATATCCAGAGAAAGGATTACAATGATACTGGAGATAAGTCCCCCAACCTCACAGAGAGATGGGAGGATGTTTCTGGGAATGGTGGGCTATTGTTGTCAATGGATTCTGAATTTTTCAGAAATTTCAAAGCCATTGCAGAAGTTGACCCATAAGGATGTCACAGATCCCATAGTGCTGGATCAAGATGAGATGAAAGCGTTCACTGAGTTGAGAGAGAGTTTGTGCAGAGCTCCAGCGTTGGGTATGCCTGACTACACGAAACCTTTCACATTGTTTTGTCATGAGCGTAATGCATGTTCATTGTCTGTCTTGACTTAGGTCCATGGAGGTGTTCATCGGCGAGTAGCATTTTTTTCAGCTACTTTGGACCCAGTTGAAGCAGCTTTACCTGGTTGTTTGCGTGCAGTTGCCACAGTTGGTCAAAGTCTTTCACAGTGTGAAAGCGTGGTGATGGGATATCCCCTGACTGTAATGGTCCTTCACTCAAATGAAATTTTACTGACAAGAACGAAAACCCAATACTTGACTGGTGCTAGGTTGACTAGGTATGAGACAAGTATTCTGGGAGACCTGACATGAGAGATACCTGATTGGAAGAAAATGACCAAATTGTTTTTGTTGATGGTTCTTGTCTGAGAGACAGTACAGGGACACTGAGAGCAGGATATGCTGTATGCACAATTACAGGTAACTTAGAACAGTGGTACCCAACGTGTAGTCGGGGGAACCTTGGGGGTCCACAAAGCTTCCTCAGGGGGTCCACGACTGCTTGTAAAATTAAATAATATTAACAGATTAGGTCCCCAGCTTTCAGTAATGACTCAGTGAGGGGTCCCCGGATTCCAATAAAACCTCAGTTGGGGTCCCTAGTCTCCAGTAATGATAAAGTGGGGGTCCACAAAAGTCAAAAGGTTGGGAACCACTGCCTTGGAAGCTTCCTGGCTTTGAGGAGTGTATTCTGCCCAGGTAGCGGAATTGGTCGCTCTTACTAGGGCATGCCATGTTTCTGCTCGATTGAAAGTCACCATCTACACAGATAGTCAATATGGATTCGGAATAGTTCATGATTTTGGTCAATTATGGTCGCAGAGAGGTTTTCTGACCCCTACTGGTTCGCCAGTGAGAAATGGTGAGAGAATAAAGGAGTTGTTATATGCAATTCAACTGCCTGAAGAAATTGCTGTGGTGAAATGCAGTGCACATTTAAAGTCACAGGACTACGTGTCCGTGGGAAATGGATATGCAGATCAAGCCACAAGGTTTTGCACATTGAGCTGTATGTCGTTCAAAGACAAGTGGGAATTGTTACCTGAAGAAGATACAACATGTACGAGTTTTGCATTAAAAGTAGTTGACACTCTAGAAGTGTTCAAATCGTTGCAGCGTAATGTTGACAAAGAGGAGAAACTTTCATGGAGCAAAATGAAATGTGTTCAAAGACAAGATGAGTTGTGGGTATCAGAAGAGGGTCAGTTAGTTTTACCAAATAGCCTATTGTCTCAGATGGCAAGGTACTATCATGGTCACACACACATTGGGAGGGATGCCATGGTTTGTCTGTTCAAAATTGACTGGTTTAATCGCAAGTTTAGACAAGCAGCTGAATCAGTTCGCCATTGATGTGTCATTTGTCAGCAATTAAATGCGGGGAAATAGACAGTAGTTAATTTGAGCCACATTGGAAGAGCAGGAGGTCCATTCAGCAGAATGCAATTGGATTTCATTGAGATGCCTGTGTGTGGAGGACTGAGATATGTGTTGGTGATTGTGTTCATTTTTAGTCATTGGATTGAAGCATAACCTACACAAAGAAATGATAGCCTCACAGTAGCAAAACTGCTTCTTAGGGAACTGATACCGCGCTTCGGATTCCCAATCTCTTTAGAATCAGATAGGGGAACGCACTTCAATAATGAGGTGATTAAACTATTGTGAGCAGCATTGAACATCGAGCAGAAGTTGCATTGTAGATACCGCCCTGAAGCATCAGGACTAGTGGAGCAGATGAGTGGTACTTTGAAGTCAAGGATTGCAAAAATGTGTGCAGCTACGAATTTGAAATGGCCCGATGCATTGCCTTTGGTGTTGATGTCAATGAGAAATACACCTGACAGGAAGACAGGATTGTCGCCCCACGAGATCCTAATGGGTGGAGCAATGAGGTTGCCAGCAGTTCCAGCCAATACACTTGTGAACATTACAGATGATATGGTGGAGGCCACCACACTGCCACCAATCCATGACTCTGGGTATAACCTGAGGGCTGGTGACTTGGTTGTTGACCGGAAACATGTGCGCAAGATGTGTTTGGACCCTCGTTGGAAGGGACCGTACCAAGTGGTCCTAGCGACCATGACAGCTGTAAAGTGTGCTGAGATTCCAAATTGGATTCACGCGAGTCTCACGAAGAAAGTGGCATGTCCACTGGATCATGAAGAAGCGTTGTTGAGAGTACCAACAACTGTGTGACAAATTACAGCACCGGAAAAGGAGCAAGGAAGAACTGAAGCTGAACCTGAGCTCGTTGAAGACGCGCCCATCACACCTGCGAGAGAAGAAGGTGGAAATCTCCAGGAGGGTGCTGAGGAACCTATCTCAACTGAACCAGCAGGAGAGCCTCGTATCGAGGGGGTTCTCCCAAAAGCAGACCATTCCGAGAGGCAAACAGAGCAATTGCCAGACCCAGAAGGGGAGGGATTTGAGGTGGATCAAAGTCAAAGTGATCTGACTCCTCCTGAACTGGTTGCAGGTCCATCAAGAGTAAACACCACAGAAAAAGATAAGGATTCAAGTCCAGTCCTGAAGAGAATATTGACAGAAGGTACACAAAAAAGGTGATAAGTGGCCGAATTCACACGTGGAGAAAAGGAAAGAGGTGATAGTTGAACCAACTACAGAGGAAGAAGTAGACACTATGAGAAAGGAAGAATTAAGTGAAGGAGAATTTAAAGGTGATCGAAAGTTGAAAAGAAATAGTATAGCAAGTCGAAGATACGCAGGTCCTGAATGGGCGTATGCAACTACAAACAAATGGCAGCAAGAGTTTATTTCTTTTTGTTTTGATAGGGAAGTTCTGAGTCAATATTTTGAGGTGACCTGAAGGAAGATAAAAGAGCTGACCTGTTGAAACAATCTGAAAAATATGTTTGAGAAAGAGACTGTTAAAAGTAACCGAAAAAAACATTGATATCCTATTTTGACTTTTGAAACCTGATTTGACAAAGCTGCTAACTGATTTTGACAAGGAAGAAGGGTTCCTGGAAGTGAAACTGAACTGCTGAAAGAGTTGTCTATTTTTTATTTTTGCTGCAAGTTTTTGAAGTTACTTCTGCTTTCTGATTCTTTACAGATCATGGCTGACATAGATGAGCAAATTAGGGATGTTAAGCGTTGTAAATGTATGAGCATTGGTTTGGCAATTATGTGTGGGATATTGTTTATTGTGTTGATTGTGGGAATGTCTGTTCTTGATGCGAAAGGAGCCAACCATACTACTGCTTTTGAGAGTACTACAATAATGGCTTTAGGGAGAATTAAGTTAGATGAGAAATATTTGCATGACTATACTAGTAGTACAAAGACTTTATTCGACTTTCAACAAGTCATAAAAGTAACAATAATTTACATTTTAATATACAATATACAATAAATAAATACAATAAATAGGCTAAAATCTTAATGGTTTACAATAATAAAGGTCTAAAATAGTTCAGGTTATATTGCTACCCCCATGTGCTTTCTTGTGCTTAGTACGGAGCATAAAAAATTGGCCAAGGTTCCACACATCTCTATGGATGATAGAACCTGGAGGCTTGCGTACGCAGTACGACACTGAGGGAGGTTGATTATCCTTAAGAGAGGGGCTACTAGGCGCTTTCTTTGCTTGGCATACAGTTTGCAAAATAAAACCACATGGATTGTGGTTTGTAGTGACTTTGCGTCACAGGGGCAGGCCTTCAAGGTGGTGCTCCAATCATTCATGGTTGGGAAGGTTACTAGTCGATGGAATGTATCCAGCCTCAGTCTGGTGAGCACAAAACGATGGCGGGGGTTTATCACGTTCATCAGGTAAGGCTGGATAGCCTCCGTTGACAGGATTATTTGATTATGAATGACAGTGGGCTTTTTTGATTCAGCCTCCCATCGTAAGTCTTCTAAATATTTTAATGCCAAAGCGCTCAGGTCCTTCCTAGAGATTGTTTCCAGAAGAGCTGGATTTGTGTAAAAAGTTTATTGCCCATGTTTAAAAAAAAAGTCATAATGTATTTTAGCCAAGGCACCCTTGTTGCGTATGTAGATTCCATACAGTCGGTCAAGATGGCCTTATTTAGTTCAGTATGTTCCGAGGTCCAGACTTTGTGCCATAACAGTAAGGGTTGAATCTTTATCAAATCGGTAATAAAAGGGAATCCCAGTTCTGAGTGAATTATGTAAGATGATGCACCTTTTGGGACCATCAGTAAATATCTTAAAAAGTCGTTTTCAACCGTCTGTACTAGGTTACAATCAGTATGTCCCCAGATGCCGGACCCGTACGTGACTGCTGGGATGCACTTTGCTTTGTAAATTTTTATCATGTTTGGAGGAGTAATCCTCCCTATTCTTTTAGAAAAAAACCTTATGGCCATCGTTGTTTTTATAAGCTGGGCTTTTTTTGACTTCCTACAATTGGCCCAAGAGCCCTGATTGTCAAACATTATGCCCAGATAGGAAAAGGAACGCGCAGTTTCTACTCTCCCCTCCGCAGTTGTAATGTTATAGGATTTTCCGCGTTTCCCACCACAATTCATAATGTATGTTTTTGAGTGATTGACAGTGAGACCCAGTTGTGACATGAATGTGATACAAGTAGTTAATAATTTTTGTAGGGCTAGCGGGGTCCTGGCCATTAGAACTGCATCGTCTGCATAGAGTAGAACCAGGACAGCGCGATTGCCTATTTGGGGTAGATCGTTGCAGTTAGTAGCCAATACGTTTTCTGGGTTGTTTATATACATCGAGAATAGGAATGGGGCGAGAACACAGCCCTGGCGCACACCTCTAAATATGCCAAAAGGGCGAGTACTCTCCCCCTTTAGGCCATACCTCACTCTTGCAATGCACCCTGAATACATGTCTCGTATAAACTGGATTATAGCTGGTTCTACCCCCAAGCTGGTTAAAATGTCCCATAACTTGTCGTGTAGTACACAGTCAAATGCTGATGATAGGTCAATAAAAGCCAGGTACAGATTACCTTCTTTGATCCTTGTATATTTTCCTATAATGATGCTTAGATTCAGGCTTTGTTCCACTGTCCCAATGCCTTTCCGAAATCCATATTGGACAGGGGATAAGACTCTTTTTTCTTCTGCCCATGTTTGCAATCTATTCAAGATAATTCTCCCTGCTAGTTTAGCTGTTGAATCCAGCAGCGAGATGGGTCTATAACAGGCTGGGTTGAGACGGTCACCTTTTTTATATATAGGAATTATATTAGAATCTCGCCAAGATGGTAGGGGACCTTGGGTGCAAATGTCCCTTAGTGACTGCGTTAGTACAGGGCCCCATAGGTGGATGTTGGCCTTGTATATATCTATCGGGACGCCATCGGGGCCCGGAGCTTTTCCTGATTTGCTTAGAGATATGGCTTCCTCTACCTCCTCAAGGCTAAATTGTGGAGTTATTAACGGGCGTGTGCCTTCCTGTAGGGCTTGATCATGTACGGACAGTGTAGGGTTCTCTACGCTGACTCGCGCATATATTTTGGAGAAGTGTGCTATCCAATCTTCTTCGGATATCGCTATTTCCATTCTGGGGGGGTCTCTATCCCCAAGCATAGGTGCATTAATGGTTTTCCAAAAAAGAATATTATCTTTTGTGCGGCTAGCTGTATGAAGAGTTTCCCACAAGGTTCTTTTTAGGGACATTTTCCTTCCCTTCATTGCTGCTTTGTATTCTTGTCTACACTTACGTATCTCGGATGAAGATCTTTTGGGGCTTTTAGAGCTTTTTTCAGTTTCTTATGTGCTTGTGAGCAATTATAATCAAACCAACCGGTGGCCCTTTTTTTTCCCTGGTTACCCCTTCTGGTGGTTAGGGCTTTCTTTATAGATTGCATGATCAATATAAAGGCGTTCAAACGTCGCCCTGGGTCTATGTTCTCACTTAAACAGTCTGCGAAAGCGTACTTGCAGTTAATTAGTAGCTGTTTGAGCATGACTATACTAATGCGGAGAACTTTCTTCTAATGTTTTCTATCACTTGTTGAGTGAGTAGGTTGGTGACGATGGGTGCAAAGGATTGTCTTGTGTGTACACAGATTCCTTCATCAGTCGAGGAAGGAGTCTCTTATCATAGTCTTCCATTAACATATGGAATAAGTTGTAGTTTGTTACAAACAAGGTTCTATAACGAGGAGTATAGTCAGTATTTCTACTCCCCATGACCTCGTGTTTTTGTTTTGATCCTATTATTAGGTATTTGAGTAGAGTAGCTAAGGATAATGACATAGTACTAGTTAGAGGATTCTTTGAACCTACACAAACATTCAGAGCAGCATATGCGCATAGAAATAACCTTACGTGCTTGCTTACACCTTTAGAGAAGGGCTTCTTAGATCATACTGACGACAGGAGAAAGGCGCTAAAGGAGAAATTAGAAAAAGGCTTAGAGAAAAGGACTTACAAGAATGATTATGCTTACACTTCAATTAAAACTCAAGCAAAATTAGCTTTAGATGCATTACACGTAGGGAAGCTTTGTACATATATATATATATATATATATATATATATATATATATATATATATATATATATATATATAGGCCAAAGTCACACACTGACACTTTATTTGTGGGTCTGAGTGAATGTAGGCATGTGTTTGTGTTTCAGAGTAAATGGACATTTATGTTGAATGGACAGGACCCTGCGATTCCAGGGATATATTATTTCTGTGGACTTAATGCTTATTACCATCTTCCAAGAGGATGGTATGGGACATGTTATTTGGGGATAGTGTTCCCAAAGATTTAGCAGATGGAGGATTTGAAAACGTTTCCGAAAATGACAGAATCACATCATAAGAGACAGTGGAGGGAGACCTCTTCTGTGATAGTGGGAGATATATTTGTTGCGGTGATTCTTTCAGTGGGAGTCATCCTGAATTAGATCAAGATTCGAAAGTTGTCTACTATTGTGGATAACATGCTGACAAATTTTTCAGGTGCAATACTCCTGATAGATACTGAATTGGCGGCGGATAGAGCTATGACTCTTCAAAATCATCTTGCTTTAGACATTCTTTTAGCAAAGGATGGCAGAGTCTGTAAAATGATTAACTCTAGGCATTGCTGTTCTTACATACCTAACAATAGTAAAGAGCTAAGAGACTTAGGGCCAGATGTAGGTAGCCGTTTGCATGGTGCAAACTGCAAAAATCGCAGTTTGCGCCATGCAAGCAGCCTAACGCGATGCTCATTCACAAATTGCGAGTCGGTACCAACTCGCAATTTGTGAATGCGACTCGCAAATGGGAAGGGGTGTTCCCTTCCTATTTGCGACTCGCATCGCAATTCAGAATTGCTTTGTGACCGCGAATGCGGTCGCAAAGCAACTCGCAGTTACCACCAGTGTCACACTGGTGGTAACTCATTCGCAAAAGGGAAGGGGACCCCATGGGACCCCTTCCCCTTTGTGAATGTGGGCATAAAGGTTTTTTCAGAGCAGGCAGTGGTCCAATGGACCACTGCCTACACTGAAAAAAACGAAACCAAATGGTTTTGTCATTTTTTTCATTTTGCAACTCGTTTTCCTTTAAGGAAAATGGGCTGCAAAATTAAAAAAAAAAACTGCTCTATTGAAAAAGCAGTCACAGACATGGAGGTCTGCTGACTTCAGCAGGCCACCATCCCTGTGAGTGCAGGGACTCGCTATGGGGTCGCAAAATGCGACCCACCTCATTAATATTGATGAGGTGGGTCTTTGCGACCCCATAGCGAGTCGCAGACGGTGTCTGAAACATCGTTCTGCATCCGATATTGCGACTCGGAAATTGCGAGTCGCACCAACTCGCAATTTCTGAGTCGCAATATCGGACTTTGCTACATGTGGCCCTTACTTCCTTACTAATCTGACTAACGCAAGTAGTGATTTGAAGGAGTTGAAAAAAACAGGTGTTTGGTAAAAGGTTGGTAAGGGGTTTGCTTCAGTGGGAAATTGGCTTAGTAGTATTTGGAATGGGGTACTATTGAAAATAATACAGGGAATATTAATTGTTGTGGGTTGTCTATTAGGAATATGGGGATTATGCAAATTATGCACAAGAATTAAATAGAAAAGGTCTAAAAAGAATCAGAGGAGGGAAGAAAAGAAAAGGGAAATAATTTAGAGGGAAAATTCAAGGAGAAGACATAGGCCCACATTACAACCCTGCGGTAAATCCCGCTTACCACCATGCAGAAGACTGCCAACATACCACAGCGGCTGTGGAATTCCACTACAGGTATTACGACCAACACCTCGGAATCCACCACAATACAGACACCCACACAAGTCCGCCACACCAAAGGTCAGTGATAACCTGGCGATAACAAAACCGACACCGTCACGCCAACAAGAATACGCCCACACTATCACGACCCACGAATCAAGGCAGCGGACTTTCAACCGTGGTAAACCATTGGGTACACACCGCCGCGCTCAAAATACACACACATTTACAAAACACCACCACATTGGACAATTCGAAATACACACACCTGATACACATACACACACCACACTCACACACTCACACCACTATAAAACACACACCCACATCACCCACAAACCCTTACTACCAGAATTTTGAAAGCTGGCCAGAGAGAGACACTACCTTAAACAACACCAGCATCCACAGACACACAACACCATCACTTACATAACATACACGCACCTCAAACAACACACACCAACACATCCCCTCACACATCACAACACACACCATCTCACACATCACCCACACCACATCATGGTACCTCAACAACACCCCAGGTTCTCTGAGGAGGAGCTCAGGGTCATGGTGGAGGAAATCGTCCGGGTAGAGCCACAGCTATTCGGATCACAGGTGCAGCACACCTCCATTGCAAGGAAGATGGAGCTATGGCGGAGAATTGTCGACAGGGTCAACGCAGTGGGACAGCATCCAAGAACACGGGATGACATCAGGAAGAGGTGGAACGACCTACGGGGGAAGGTGCATAACGTGGTCTCCAGACACCAGATTGCAGTACAGAGGACTGGCGGTGGACCCCTACCTCCTCCCCCACAACTAACAACATGGGAGGAGCAAGTCTTGGCAATACTGCATCCTGAGGGCCTCGCAGGAGTAGCAGGAGGACTGGACTCTGGTAAGGCAAATCTTTACTACTTTATCCCCCACCCTACCTGCATGCCATCACATACACCACCCTTACCCTCACACCCATCACCCCAACAACCCACAGATACCCCACCAACACAACCCACACATCCCAAAAACAAGCCCTGCACGTAACACCAATGCATGGACACCCATCACCAAAGCATGTCCAGTACAGATACCCACGCAAACCCCAAACCAACTATCACACAAGGACCAAGCCAAGAATGCAAGCACTCGAGTACAGGGTCACTCACCCATTGCACACGATGGCACACACAGATGCAATAATCACGCTTTTACACCCCTACAGGACCCCTACCCAACATCACCGGACAGGAGGTGCCAGACATATCCAGTCCCCCCACAGAAGAGACCCACAGTGATGACAGCAGCTCTGCACAACTGGATCAAGATGACCAGCCCGGCCCATCAGGGGCCTCGGGACAGTGAGTTCCCCTGACACAGTCACAAGCCACCACAGACCCTCCCCCTCAGGAAACATCAGCACAGCACCCACCCAGCGGGCCCATCCCTCTGTCCCTAGGACACGTCAATCAGCAGTCTGTCCACCACTACAGGGAACCCAGGCAACCCCACTAACACAGGACGATCAGGGACCTGGGGGCAGTGGCAGTGGGCACATGGTTCAGGGGACAGAGGCACAGGACAACAGGGAAGCTGGGAAGACTGCTGTGTGACAGGGGGAGGACAGGCCCAGGGAACCCACTCTCCACGAGGAACTCTCCAACATCATGGGAGCTTACCATAATTCCCAGGAGACGATGGCAACGGTACTGGCCAAGTTTCAGGAGACTCAGCGGCTGCAGGAGGAACACTACCTGGGGATCAGGGAGGACTTGAAGTCCATTAACAACACCCTGGCCACCATTGCAGGGGTGCTGGCAGACCTTTTCAACACCAGGAGGGACATAGTGGCACAACAAGTGGCCCCTGACACTAGCCTGGACAAGGAACAGCCCTCCACCTCCGCCGGCGTTAGTGGACAGGAGGCACCGCCACAGGAACAAGACACCAGCACCCCACTCCCTGCAGATGGAGAACCACCCCGCAGATGGTCCCTGAGATCCAGGAACAAGACAGAGAACATTGCCAAGACCCCGCCAGGAAATGAGACCCCCCTGAATGTCACCCTTCTGTCCCACTTTGTCACCCTGTCCATCCTCAAACTGCCATTGCTCCACTTCCTATGCCCCTTTGGACAATGGACCTGTGAAACAAATAGACTGGACTCTGCCATGGACATTCCTCCACCATCCCCCGAGCCCATTTTACAACCCCCTCCACTTATTAGCACAGAAATAAACACACTTCAATCACAAAACAATCTGGAGTCAGTCTGTGCTTTCACAAATGTGCAATTACAATAACCATGGAATATAGCAATATCAATTTACTTGTGCACATACCGATATAACACAGCTGGAGGCCAGGAGGAAATATAGCAGAGGGCACAAAGTGGGACCCACATCTGTGAAATGGAAAGGCAAAGGTACAAGTCAGGGTCCATACACTGAGTGAAAATGACAGACTTATGCTAGCTCCAACAATAGTATGAGATGTGGGAGACAGTGACATCTTCTTACCTGTGTCTCACTGGAAGTATTGCATGATTATGTTGTTTCGGTTGTCAATATCCTCTTCTTCTGCCTCCTCTTCTTCACTGTCCACAGGCTCCACAGCTGCCACAAGACCACTAGCTGGACCATCCTCCTGCAGAAAAGGCACCTGCCGTCGCAAAGCCAGGTTGTGCAGCATACAGCAGGCCACGATGATCTGGCACACCTTCTTTGGTGAGTAGTATTGGGAACCGCCTGTCATATGGAGGCACCGGAATCTGGCCTTCAGGAGGCTGAAGGTGCGTTCGATCACCCTCCTAGTTCGCCCATGTGCCTCATTGTAGCGATCCTCTGCCCTTGTCCCGGGATTCCTCACTGGGGTCAGTAGCCATGACAGGTTGGGATAACCAGAGTCACCTGCAAATATTAAGGGACAACTGTTAGACACACACTAACCCTTAGGGACAACCCTATACCCAGACACCTATTCACACTGTATTGGGTCCTTGGCCTCACCTATTAGCCTCACACTGTGCCTCTGGAGTTGCCCCATCACATAAGGGATGCTGCTATTCCTCAAAATGTAAGCGTCATGCACTGAGCCAGGAAACTTGGCATTCACATGGGAGATGTACTGGTCTGCCAAACACACCATCTGCACATTCATCGCACATTCATCCGGTTTCTGTACACCAGTTCACTCCTGCGTGGGGGTACTAATGTCACATGTGTCCCATCAATGGCACCAATGATGTTGGGGATATGTCCCAGGGCATAGAAGTCACCTTTCACTGTGGGCAAATCCTCCACCTGAGGGAACACGATGTAGCTGCGCATGTGTTTCAGCAGGGCAGACAACACTCTGGACAACATGTTAGAGAATATTGGCTGGGACATCCCTGATGCAATGACCACTGTTGTTTGAAAGGAACCACATGCCAGGAAATGGAGTACTGACAAGACCTGCACTAGAGGCGGTATCCCTGTGGGATGGCGGATAGCTGACATCAGGTCTGGCTCCAACTGGGCACACAGTTCCTGGATTGTTGCACGATCAAGTCTGTATGTGACTATGATGTGTCTCTCTTCCATTGTCGACAAGTCCACCAGGGGTCTGTACACCGGAGAATGCCGCCATCTCATCACCTGCCAAAGCAGACGTGTCCTATGGAGGAGAACAGCGAGCAGAGAGTCAGCCAACACTGAGGTATCACAAAATGTCATTTGCAGAAATATAATAATCCGCAATGTGCTTGTAACTGTGTGTATTCCAGGCCTAGATAGGTGTGACACAGTTATTAATAATGCCATGTGGCCCTCTGAAATGGCGGCTGCCTGACCTGTAAGGTGGAACAAGGGGATATGAGGTAACTGTGCTGGCGTTGTACACCGTCGCGGTGGGCGGTCGAAGACTGTGGCGCAATTCTGCATTGGTTAACATTGGGCCCTATGGGTCCGAGGAGCCAATGACAATGAACGCCGGTGGTGACGCACGCACTGCCGCGGATGTGACCACCATTTTCTGTCTGTTTACTCACTTGATACCTGACCTTCAACAGGAGAGGACCTACACTTCGGAGGAGTTGGAGAAACTAGTGGATGGGGTCCTCCCTCAGTACACGCAACTTTACGGTCCTCCAGACAAACAGGTGAGTACACTGTGAGCATGCTGAATGGGCAATGCCTGCTTTGAGTGGTGTGGCTGGAAGATACATCGGGGGGCTGAGACCTACATGTGCGGATGATGAGTGTATGTGCATCAGGGCATGGGTGGGAACTGGTGGGCAATGAGTATGACGGTCCGGCCGGGTGAGTAATGTCCTTTCACCCTGTACCATTCCTCTAGGTCAGTGCCCACCAGAAGAAGGCTATTTGGCATGCCATCGCCAAGGACGTCCGGACCCTGGGGGTCTACCACAGACGGAGCACCCACTGCCGTAAAAGATGGGAGGACCTGCTCCGCTGGAGCAAGAAGACGGCGGAGGCCCAGCTGGGGATGGCCTCCCAACGTGGGAGGGGTGCCCATCGCACCATGACACCCCTGATGTTCCGGATCCTGCCGGTGGCCTATCCGGAGTTGGATGGGCACTTGAGGGCATCACAGCAGCCACAAGGGGGTGAGAACACTCTCATTCAGCTGACTCTGCACGCATTACGAGGTGTCTGGGTGGGGGAGGTGGACAGTGGGTTCCCCTAGGCCAGGGCGATCTTGGTAGGCAAGGTCCCTGGTGAGGCAGGCTATGTGTGTCCCAAACCCCACCTGTGTACAGTGCCAACTACACCTAGTCAGGCTCCTGTGACATCCATGTGTGCAGAAATCGGCCATAGCCTTGTAAGCCATGTCCCAGGGATTGAATAGTGGACCCGAAGGGCGTGGCGTAGTGCAGGGGGCTTCTGTGTCTGTCATGTCCACCAACGGGCTCCTGTGACTTCCAGGTGTGCAGCAATTGGGCTTAGGCCTCGTACCCTATGGGCATGGGAAACATCTAGGAACTATAAGTGCATGGCGTATTGCAGAGGGCTGCTCACTGTCTGTTGTGTCCGCCAACTGTAGTTGTGTTGCATGCACTGAGCATGTCTTTCTTCTGTCTTCCCCCCCCTTTTTGTGGTCTCCCTGTTCTTGTGTGCAATAGCATAATCAGGCGGAGGAGCATTGGCACGGGAGCAGGAGGGAGCTGCATCCCACTTGGCCCTGGAGGGTGAAGCTACGGAGTCTGAAGCCACCAGTGGGACGGAGGGCGAGGGGAGCTCCACGGCAGGGACAGGAGCAGAGACCAGCGATTCCTCCTCTGATGGGAGCTCCCTTGCGGTGGCGGGCCCCTCTGTGCCCACCGCATCAACAGGTACAGCCGCCACCCCCCTACCAGCACCGCCCTCCCAGCAGCCCCTCAGCGTGTGTCCCGTACCCGCTCACCCAGGAGGGTGGGCATCTCCTTCGCCCCAGGCACCTTAGGCCCTGTCCCAGTCAGCCCTGCTGCCCTCAGTGAGGAGGCTATTGACCTCCTGCAATCTCCACTGTTGGGCAGTCTAACATTCTGAATGCCATCCAGGGTGTGCATACCTAGAGGGCATTCATTCTAGCCAGGCAGCCCAACAGAGAGCATTTCAGGCTCTGGCCTCAGCACTTATGGCAGCCATTGTCCCTGTGTCCAGCCTCCCCCCTCCAACCTCCTCCACCCAGACCCAATCCCCTGTACCTCTGCCTATCCCAAGCACACCATCAGACCAGCATGCATACACATCAACACACAAGAGTGGCTTGGGCAAACATAAGCACCACACATCCCACAGGCACTCACATAAGCAACATACCCATGCACACATACCAACATCCACTTCCTCCACTGTGTCCCCCTCCTCCACGTCTCGTCTCTACTCACACCTGCATGCACTACATCCTCAGCCACTACCTCCATCACCAGCAGGCCCATCACCACACACCGCTCACGTGCAATCACCACCCCCAATACCATTCACACATCCCCAGTGTCCTCTACCAGTGTGTCTGTGAGCCCTCCTCCCAAAGTACACAAACGCAGGCACACACCCACCTAACAGCCATCCACCTCACAACAGCCTCCAGCCCATGCACCTTCACAAAAATTCAGCAGACGTACACCTCCTACAACCAATACCTCTTCCTCCCCTCCCAAACCCCTTCCATCTTCCCATCCCACTGTGTCTAAAAAACTCTTCCTGGCTAACATTGACCTCTTCCCTACACCTCCCCCCCAGTCATTCCCCTAGGGCCAGGCTTTCCAGGTCCCAGCCCAGCACCTCAGCCACCACATCCCCAGCCACAGTGGTGCCAGCAACTGCAGTGTCATGGAGTGCGCCAACCATCAGGGATGCCAGTGTGCCACATAGCGAGGGCAAGGACATTCCGCCACCTGCCAAGGTGAAAAAGGTGCCCACATCCCGGAGGGAGAAGCCGAAACCACCAGCCACCAAGGGGTCAGCGAAAACGAAAGGGTATAATGGCAAGACAACTGCGCCACCATCCAAGGTGGGGAAGGGCCAAAAACAGAAGGGCAGGTCAGGAGAGGGTATGGTGGCACAGACTGAGGGACCAGTGTCACACCTTCTGTCCACGTCCACGCCAACCTGCACGGCGGCGAACACCCCCACCTGCACCGCCACCTGCACCACCTCCGGCACGTCTAGAGCCGCTGCGACAGTCCCCAGCCTCTTCCCCGGTGGGCAGCCGTCCGAGGCTGCAGGAGACATCCTACTTTCTCCCTCAGCAGGTGCTGACACATGCCCCGCCGCCAGCCCCGCCACCACAGATCCCGCCGCCAGCACCACCACCACAGATACCGCCACCACATACCCCGCCGCCAGCACCGCCACCACAGCCACCACAGCAGCCGCCGCCACCACCGTCACCACAGACCCCGTCACCAGCACCAAGACCACAGACTGCGCCGCCAGCCCCGCCGCAACAGACACCGCCACAAGCACCGCCAGCGGACCCACGACGTCCTCGGACAGTGCCACCAGCGCTGACATGCCTACCATCCCCAGTGGTCAATCGTCCGAGGCTGGTGGTGAGTTCCAGGACCCTGGGCAGCTTCCATGAAGCATTCCTGTCATCACTGTTGGCACCTGCAGGTGGAATGCGAAGCCGCAGCAGTGTGGGGTATGTCGCTGCCTCCATGGCGTATCATGCTACTTGTACCTCGCCAATGTCGTGGCACGCACACCCAGGTGAGTGAATTGTACCGGCCACACTGCATGTGGAGCACTCTGGGCACCAGGCCCCCTCCAGACCCACTGGAGAAATACATCCACTACCTCAGTCCTTGGCAGGATGAAGCACTCTGGGCACCAGTCCCCCTCCAGAACCAGTGGAGAGATACATCCACTACCTCAGACCTTGGCAGGATGAAGCAATCTGGGCGCCAGGCCCCCTCCAGAACCAGCGGAGAGATACATCCACTACCTCAGTCCTTGGTAGGATGAAGCACTCTGGGAACCAGGCCCCCTCCAGAACCAGTGGAGAATCACATCCACTAACTCAGTCCTTGGCAGGATGAAGTACTCTGGGCACCAGGTCCCCTCCAGAACCAGTGGAGACTGTTATACACTTGAGAGACTGTGGCTTTGCACTCCCCAGGATAAAGCAGTGGGCAAACCACCCACTGGAGAGACTTGAGATACTATGGTTTTACACTCCCCAGGATAAAGCAGTGGGCAAACCACCCACTGGAGAGACTTGCGAGACTGTGGCTTTGCACTCCCCAGGTTCCAGCAATGTTTTCCCTTCTGTGTACTGTTTCCGCTGTGTTTTTGTTCGCGTTGGTTCCACCCCAGAAAAGGTGGCAGATATGCCTCTTGTGATACGGTGGGCGGTACATTGTCTTCCGCCTGTCTGTTGGCGGTTACCGCTGTAGTGTTTGTTTCTACTGCCGTGGCAGTCGGAGTGTTAAAGTGGCTGTCTATGTTGGCGGTTTCCGCCATGGTCATGATTCCATTTTTTTTTCCGCTGGACTGTTTGCGGTATTACCGCCGCTTTAACACCGACCGCCAGGTTTGTAATGAGGGCCAAAATGTTGAAGAAATTGAATTGTAAAATTGTTGTGATGACACATTTAGTCAGCAGAGGAGGGATTGCTGAAGCAGATGTTTTAATTAGAAATTATTAGTGAGTGTTTACGTAATTTGAATAGTGACTTATGTAGAAAATTAATAATGTAGAGAAAAATAATATGCATGTTTGAAATTGTGACCTCGAAGAATGGCCACCAGTGTTCACAAAATGTACTAAATAATTGTTAATATTTATGAAATATTGAAAATGTATTAGATTAATGTAGTAATATGTCATATTAAGGGTTATGAAGTATGTTCTAGCTTATTAATTGTAGGCCTTAACTCAGCGAGTGTCTTGGTCTAGTCTTGCCAGGCCTCATGCAGAAGCTGTATTTCTTAGCGTTTAATAAAAATGCTGACAGAGTGAATTAACTATGAAATGCTCATTGTTTTAATTAAATGCTTAGCAGAAGCTTTCCATGAGAACCGACTAACAGGAGATGATGTCGCTAAAAGATATTTACTCGTGTGTAATATGTGCAAGAGGTTCTTTCCCAGGATGAGAATGAGGACACTGACTGGAGAGGAAGATGCAACAAATTCGATACCTGACGAGCTGGATGATGAGAACATCGTAAAGCAGACCAGTCAACAACGTGTGAAGCGTGAAATATTAGAATTAATTGATTTGGCATATGAACATTATTGGGCAGAGTAATAACGTACAATTAATTGACCAATAGGGAATTAGGGGATAGTTTGGATGACTTTTATATAACAACGTGACAGAGGGAAAAGAAGACTTAAGAAGAGATTTGAGATTCTGTCATTGGGCTCATACTCTCTGACTGAGAGCATGATGCTTTGCTGATCGATTGATGACTGGAGGATGAAGACTGATTCTGCTTGCTGACCCATATCGTGGATAGGTAGATATGACAATATGACTGAATTGCATTTTTATGCATTTTCTTTCTAGTTACCAAGTGTACTGTCTTAATAGTTTTCCTACCAAGATGTTTTCTAAATTTGTGTTCTAAATTGTTTTGCATGAAGCCCTACATGCTGATGCTAATCTGGATTAGTTGAGGCTATTCACATGATGACTGACAAACTGCAGGGAAACTGTTTGACGATCTATCTCGATGAATTTGATTTATGTGATTACTTCATCGCAACTGACTTTGCTATTGATCTGTACTGTTGCCTTCGAATGTATTGTGATTCAAGCCTTGGTTAGATTGCGTTTCTTTCGTTGCTTTGGTCAACCAGTATTGTTCTTATATGTGTTTCATTTGATTTTGAGATTAATCTACATGACTTTAGCATTGTTAATATAAGGCAAATAAACTTACTAAACTTTAACTAAAGGTATTGTTATTCGTGACCTTCCAGTCATGGTGTGTGATAATTACTGACTCCATTGATTTGTTTGACTAATGATTATTGATTATTGCATATTGATTATTGTTTCTGTTCAGGAACTATGGTAAGAACATCCTGAACGAGTCAAAAGGTTCATTGACCTATACGTGTCTCCTTGTAATTTTTGACGTGCTATCAATAGTCAGACGTGTTCTTTTGTGTGGCGCTGCAGTGCCAGTGACCTGCCCAAAGGGGGCATTTGACGCGTGCTTGTTGCCTATTGCATGACCCCATATCATGTAGATGAAGGTGCACCGATCTGTTGTTGAGCTGGCTAACGCAAGTAGGTGTGTGTACTTACTATTGGTTGTGGCCACGGCAGCGTGGACTTTGGGCTCTACTGATGAGCAGCAACAGCAGAAAGACGTGTGTGATGGGCTCCATAGCAGCTCAGGACATGTAAGGATGCCTGCTGTTGAGTTGCTCCCTTTATAATGTCCTTTCCCACCTGCTGATATGTGGTGGTTGGACCACAACGGTCATAGTGGCAGTGTGCAACATCATAATGTGTCCAGCCGAAACATTGTCTCCGCCGGACTGTTTGTCCTGCCATGTTACAACGGTGGTCTGCCCTGCCTGGCGGTGCCAGTGGGACCGCGTGGTCATTGCTTTCTGTGACCGCCAACATCGTAATACAGTGGTCCGACCACCAAACTCATAATCAGGCCCTAAAAGCCTAATCACAAGTTAGGCGGTCCTCGGACCACCAAACTCGTGGTGGCAGTCAGACTGCCACACTCCTGGCAGTCTAACTGCCGGATTATTATCCTGGTGGTTGGACCGTCAGGAGACCGCCTCTGCCACCAGGATTAGGATGATGGTGGTCAAAGTGGTGGTCATCTATGGCAGCACTGAGTTCAACACTGCCGTTCTGATCATGACTTTGCTTTCTGCCAGCCTTTTCATGATGGGGTCTCTGCCATGAAAAAGCTGCCTCAGTTCAAGGGTCCCCCTGCCAGTACCCTCAGAATGCTCACTGTCTGCTGCAGCAGACAGTGCACGTTCCAAGGTTGCTGTGTGCAACGGGCAATCGTTTTCCTAGGGAGACGAGGCCAATGTCACTGCACTGTTTCCACTTGGCTGACCAGTAGAAATTACGACGTTTCCACCAGTCAGCCTGGTGGAAGCATCGTAATACGACAGGGGTCTCCTCCCTGCCCTTTTTGGTGTTCTAACGGTCGGACTGCCAAAATCGCAATTAGGACCTAAGAGCCTGATTTAGATCTTGGAGGAGGGGAATACTCCTTCACAAAAGTAACAGATACCTGGTCTGCTGTATTACAATCCCATTATATCCTATGGAGATCGTAATATGGTGGACGGGATATCTGTCACGTTTTGTGATGGGTATTCCCTTTGCCGAGATCTAAATAAGGCCCTAAGTGCATATGTTTATTTATTTAATTATATACTTATACATGTTTTTATTTATGTATTTAATTTGCAACATATTAACATGTCACCAAGGACACATCTCAGCCCATGAAGGAACTGGCTGCAACAGAAGGATTACTGCACAACTGTGAGAGCTGGGGCGATCTCCTCCTCCCATGCTGCTCACGGGGAAGCAACTGGTGAAGAACTCTGTGCAATAGTATAAAGGCAAGCTATCAATTTGCGTGGGTATGAAGTAGTGAGTATGTGCTCCGGTACCAGAAGCAACGGTGGCAGAGATGGAAAGGTGTTATGGAGAGTTCTGCACATATCACACATTTGATAATATAGCAGTGTATTTGGAAGACTAGGAGGGGACGTCACATCTACAAGTGATGGGAGGAATTGGTTGTCAGGCTAAAGGTCCAATAGCAATCTAAGGTTGAATTTGCATGCATGAGCGGTGGCACCTTTGTCAGATAGCACTGGTAGCATGGGATTGCTGGCTAGTGGGATGGAGGAAGCATGAAGCAGAGACAGTCCTACTTTCTTTCTCAAGCCCTCCCATGCCTATCCCACACACTCTCCTCTGTTACTTTCAGCTCTAGGAGCCTTGTAGAGTAGGTACAGAGCTGTCAAAAGGGGAAAAGGAGCTGCCCGGTCCAACTCAACTGCAGTGTGAGGTTGAAATGGGGTTGGGTAGAGTGAGTTGTGTAGAAATTGAGCTTGGGCACAAAGGGCATATAGTGTCATGTCCAGCGCTCCCAGACCACCCTATGATAGTGGTAATGGTAGGAGTGCCCAGGTTGCTTACCTGCCCACGCCAGTGCTAGTAGATTAGACTTCAACCTATTAAAGATTTGAGCAGTAGAGGAATTTTGAGGAAGAGGTAGAGGAACTTTGGGAGAATGACCATTTTTGCAATGGCAAAATGACCTGCCAGGGAAAGGGGCAGTTTGGACCATGTTGGTATTCTATCCTCCAGCCAAGACATGGCCGGGCCATAATTTGCGTGCCACAATTGCTCCAGGTTGCGGCTGAGCCATATGCCCAGATAACGAACCGGTCCTTCCGCCCAGTCAACGAGGATTCTGTGGGGAATGGATGCATACTGCCAGTGAGGGGAAGATTGCAGATTTGGCCCAGGTAACTTGAATGCTGGTATAGCCACCAAATTTCACCACCTTAAGTAGGTTCTCGTGGGGATCAACTGTGTAGAGAATGATGTTGTCAGCATATATTGAGACCATTAATTCCTCTGTTCGCATGGCACTGATGTAGCTGCACTGCCAGGAGCTCTATTGTGATGGCAAAACGTAGTGGGGAAGAGGGCATCCCATGGAGGTTCTCTGGGTTATCGAAAAAGGATCAGAGGTGAGCCAGTTCAGGCACACATGGGCAGTGGGTTGTGTATAAAGGAGTTCTATCTGTTTAGTAAAATGTGTGCTGAGGCCGAGCTGAGACAGGAGAGGGTAGAGGTATACCCATTCCCGAGAGTCAAATGCTTTATTTGTGTCGAGCAAAGCTGCTGTGGCAGAAATTTGAGGGCTGAGGTGGTGTATGACTGCAAAGATGGTGCACAGATTATGCAATGTTTAATGACCTGGAATGATGTCCGATTTATCGAGCCACACAATCATGGGCAGGAGGGGTACGAGACAATTTGCAAGCACCTTGGCATGAATTTTATTGTTGACATTTATGAGGGAAAGGAAACTGTATGAATCACAATGGTCCACTGATTTGTCAGGCTTGAGGAGTGTAATTATGATCACCTCACATAGCAAGGGGGTTAGCGTGCCTGTATCTAGGGAGTCTTGGGACATTGCCAGCAAGTGTGGAGCTAGTAGGGGAATGTACTCTTTGTAAAAGGCAGTGGTGTGCTTATTGAGGCCTAGCGCTTTGTCCCCAGGGAGACTGCGAATGTCCTGAACAATTTCTTCTATTGTAATTGGGGAGTCTAGGTAGGTGTGGTGGGTGCTATCATGCCACAGCTGTTGTATAGTGACATAGAATTCAGTAAGTTCAGTCGTGTTGCAGATCGGGGTGGTTGTGTAGAGCTGGGCATAAAAGGAGAACATTACTTTCAATACCTCTGATGTGGAGGATACGGGGTTAGATTCGGAGCCAAGGAGTTCAGCAATGAAGCTGGATGCACGCGGGTTGCGAAGGAAACCAGCAAGTGTTTTACCCAGATGATCCTCTGCCTCACATCGCCTGGCCAGTGCATCGCAACACAAGTAGCAGGTCTCCCTGAAGCACCTCCTCCAGGAACTCTGACAGTTTGTTGGAAATACTGGCCAGGATAGCTGTATCCTTGGATTAAAAGTGTTGCACCTCGAAAGTGTGGATGTCTTGTTGGAGGTGAGCCAAAGTCCTCTGGATCACCGTCAGGACCCCAAATTGTTTTGCAATACAGGCACCTCGTATTACAGACTTAAAATACTTCCTAGAGGCCAAATGGCAAATCCAGAGAGCCCTTATTTTGACCAAAGTAATCTATAATTTCTTTGTGAATCTCCTAGCGGAAACTGCATCCCGCAACACAAATGGAGACGACCTCCAGGTTATTGCACGAGGGAGTGCTTGGGGAATCTGGGGCCCTAGCAAAATCGGAGCATGGGTGTGCATGGCAGGTGCAGTATTCTGGTTGCCCAAGTCTGGACGTCTTTGGAGGCCAACCAGAAGTCTATCCTGGACAATGCATTGTGGATGCTGAAAGACGGGTGCCTTCAGGTGCGTGAGGGCATGTAAGATGCTAGATATCTTGTTGACAGTGGTCGAGTGCTATTGTATTGAACATCAATGTGGCATGTGGGTGTAGACTTTTGAAGACTCTGGAATGATCCAAATGATTGTCCATTGCAGCATTGAAGTCACTGCCCCAGAGCATAGCACGTGAGATGAATCTAGTTAGTTTTGTCCATATTTCAGAAATGAATTTAGAGTAATCCATGTTAGGGGGCGTATATAGTAGCCAGGGTCACCCTGCACCCATATAGGGAGCCTGCAAGGATCACATAGCAGCCATTTGGGTCAACAGAGGATTGGGACAACTGCCAAGGGAGTCCCCGGCGCAGTAAGGTTGCAACGGTTTTAGCGTAGTTGGAGTAAGTAGAGGGATAAATGCTCTCACACCATTGGGCATGTTTATGAGAGGTCAATGGGCTAGGCATGTGAGTTTCCTGTAGAAAGCAGATGTTGATGTGTCTAATAGGCATGCTTTACAATGGTCAAAAGGGCTGAAATGGTCCATGTGATGCAGATTAAAGTGCCAATGGTCTCAAGGGGAAGGATAGTGTAGATGGGGGCATACGTTGTGTAGTCTGCTGTGAGTGTGTATAATATAACACAGCATGCATAAAAAACAAACCATAATTACAAAAATGAGACCCAGCCCTCCACCCACCCACACCAAAACCCCAACTAGGTTGAAACACATATTCTCACCCTCCTCCCACTATAGCCCTTACCCAAAGTTTGAAGAAGATGGCAATCTTTCACAGGGACAAGGAGATACCAGCTAAAAACCCTTCCGTGAACATCTCGGGGGGCCGAACAAGAGAGTAAAAGGGGACAACCCATATTGATGGGTTGGCAAGTGTAGTGACTTAGGGCGTAAGGATCCATAAGGAATAAAAAGTAAATATAGGGCTCCCTGCATCTGTGGTATTAGCGGGGGCACCAGGGGCCCCTAAGAAGTGTGGATACAATTGGAGGGACAAAAATGGCCTCTTATAGTGTCTGTTAAGTCATTGTTGCCTAGCGCAGTTTCCTCTGTGACAGTTGATGAGCTCCCAGGGGTATGATGTCCCTTGACAGCATCGATTTTGCAACTGTGAAGAAGTGTGACTTGCTCTTGAGGGTGAGCCTCAATTTGGCCTTGTACAGCATAGCGCAAAGGAAGTTTGCCTCTTGGAGAATCTTCTTGACAGACAGGAATTTGTGGCAGGCTGCCTGCACAGCTAGCATAAAGTCTGGAGACAAGGAGACATTATTGCCCTGATATTGCATTGAGCCACGCTCTCCTTTGAGGTGCAGGACTGCATCGCGGTCACAAAACTTTAGTATGCGTGCAACAATGGAGCGAGCCAGCGTTCTGGGAGGTGTGCGAGAGACAAGTGAGTGGAGGGTACGCTCCATAATGAACACTGGTGATAGGCTCCCAGCAAAGAGGCTACACAACATGGTCTTGATTAAGTCTTCCATCTTGTATATTGCAGTGGTTTCCGGGATCGCGGTGATACAGAGATTATTACTTCTTGATCTTGCCTCTAAAACTTCATTTTGGGGATTTATGAGGTTGCCCATGTGGAGGAGATGCTACTTGGATTCTGCATGCAGATCTTCAGCATTGGAGACAAGGTTTTCAAGGTGGGGTTAGAAGAAGTGTGGCGCCTGGGCCTGACTCACCAGCCCAAATTAGGCACAGCCTACGAATGAGGGATGCAATGCTGGAGCCTCAGCAGCATCCGGAGTCAGCTGGGCAGTCGATGGTGGCAAAGAGGCCGCGTCAGACAGCCGCAGCCGGTGAAGGAAGCCATACGGATCCAAAGCTCACAGCTCGGGGAACAGCACAAGGCATGATGCCGGCACGCCCCCTCTAGGCAAGCTGCCCACAAGGTGTGTTGCCCATCTCTTCGCTCAGAGATCCTCATGAGTGAGTCTGGGGGCCCAAACAACAACTGTTGGGTTCTGGGCACCGGGGAACCCAGTGCCAGTGAGAAAAAGGCTCAAGGCTTCCCCCACTTAGTCAGATGGCTGACAGATTTGATGTTCGACCAGCAGAGCCCCCTAATGAGCAGCCACCTTGTGGCTCGGCAAAACCACATCCCCTCCAAGGTTAGGCAAATTTAATATTAGGTCTCCCTGGACAACATTCACATAATACATGACCATACCTAATGTAAAGCCTTAAGCATCAACATCTTTTTTTCTAAAGGCACAACATTGAACTATAACCTCACTCAATTTCTTACTGGCTCTCTGGCTCCATCACGTGAGTTCCTTTGTTTCTGTGGATGCCCTTGGTTGTCTAGAAAACAGGAAGTTAGATACATTTTTCCTTTTTTTCTTTTTCATGGTGCCACAGTGGTCATTTTATTTTTTTAAACAGGTGTTCCTGGCCTCCTGTGTGGTACCCTGTGCAAAGCACAGCCCTTGATGCCTATCTTTAAGACTGATAATGTTGTGTGTTATTTTTTGGAACTTCTGCAAGCCTAAAAATCGTCTTGCCATGCTAAGTAGTGAACTGCGATGTTCCTGCTTCTCTCTTCCTACCATTTTTTTTGCTTTTGTTGTCCTGGTTGCGTGGAAGGTGGGATGTTTATTCAGACTTGAGTATTGGCACCAACGCTTCTGGTGCCCTGAGAGAACTCACAAGGGCAAGGACTCTTCTGAGGAGTCTGTGTACTCCCCTGTAGCTTAGGATCATTTCCTTCTTAATTGATGGGTTGAGGGCAGAGACTAGGTCCTCAACCGGTAAAAGATGGATGCAAGATTTCAAAACAGCACAGGATTTTGCTATGATCCACCATGGGAGCCAACAAACAAAAGGGTGATTCAGATGAACTAAGCTTATGATTTTCATCTGCTGGTGATTGCCGAAGGACACCTGCTGCAACTTGCAAAATTACTGAACATGTGGGCAACCAGAAGCCTGGAGGTACAAAGCTTTTCTTAAGGAGTTTTTCAGACACTCAAGGGCTCTTGCATCACTGCTTTCTCCTCCTTTAAAGTTAGTCACTTCAATGTTAGGACTCTTGCATTGCCCTCATGACTAACCCGAAATCCCATGACCTGGGTTTCTTCCTCAGCAGCACCCCACAATCACTCCTAAGGAGAATCCGTAAATTCCAGGAGTACATCCAGGAAGATTCTTAACAGTGATCAAGTTTTTACTAGTCCATCCTCTGTCCTTTCCAGGATCCTTCTCAGCACTCCCTGCCTGTCCAAGGTTTTAGTAATAGAGGTGCAGATACATATGATTTGTGAGGCACCTACCTACTCTTAGGGTGTTGCATATTTCATGCACCCTACGAAGCAGCCCATGAAGGAATGGAACCCACTACCAGCTCCACCACTATTATCATATCCCTGATATCTTATAAGATGAAAGCCTTCTCCAAGATCAGTTGCCTATGCCCATGCAGACCTGGCCTCTTCCTCTGAAAATCGTCCAATGGGACAAACATCTTTGGGTCTTTTGTGTATGTATTGCAATGAAATTATGAAAGTTTCACCTAGGCTTCATGCCAGTCCAGCCACCTTCCTCCAGTTGGAGACTCATTACCACTCACGAACACGCCTATTGTCAACTGGGACCTTTGATCCCCAAGGTGCTGCAGTCCGGTAATTAACTCACACAGCAAGGCAGTTCAAAGGGCAAATTTCATTAGACTTGACTGCTCTGAAGCAAACTATGGGCCTCGTTTACGAGGCCCTTGTGCCACCGGAGCATCACTTTTTGTGAATCTCCAGTGACGCTGTGCCCTTTTCCATACTTACAAGGCAGCATTAAGCCACTTTGTGTGGCTTAACACTGCCTTGTAAATATGCCCTCAACAGGTTTCTGCGGCAGAGTGGTGTGCAATGAATGTTGCTGTGGGCATTTCCACGCAACACCCATTTCTTTTGACAATGCCCTGGATTTATGAGAAATAGTAAACCTGAAGCAGCACCAAAAACCAACACCACCCCAGGGGTGGCATAAAAGTGGTGCAACGAGGAGAAATACCCTTATTTCACCTTGTTTTTGCTTTTTCTTTGTGTGCTGCATTCGGCAGCACATATAGAAAGAGCAGAATGCCATTAATGATTGCTTATGTGTAGGAAGGCGTTCCTTCCTGTTAAGAGTGTCGAAATTTTCATAGTGTGCATTTGGGTAGTTATGTGAAATTTCAGAAGAATTATACAGTATTATACACAATTTTTTCAAAATGCAAAACTGGCATCTGGCACAATATTTTATCGTGAAATGGGCCATTGCATCCATTTTGAACCTAATTATGCATTTCAAGCTAAAACATAGTAAGAAAAAAAACATGAGTGCTGGTCGTTTGCGTTGCTCCTGTGCACTCATGCAATTTGTTTTGCCATGAACAGCATGCAATCGCACAACGTGGCATAATAGGGTACTGTTATCAATTTTCATGCAGCAAACATAATGCAAAAGTAGCAAATCACACAAGATTACGCCAGCATCTCAGAAACTTTGCCCAGGACTAGAAAAATGGGCATACTATAAACTTTACCAAACGGAAATGATGCAGTTTCTTTAATTTCCGAATCGAATCATAAGAATATAGATCGGGCCCTTTCTGCAAACGTGCTACCTGTAACTGTCAGACAAGTTTTCCTTGCTCAGCCTTAATGCGTACAGATGTGTGTGTATACACGCACCAGCAAAATCAGCACAGATCCCCTTTTCTCAGCTTTAAATATCAGTTGGCCTCAATTTAAAAGGTAGGCACTGTACGCATTATACTGATGGATTACTACTAGAGGTGCGAGGTCACTGTCCAAAAACAGAAGAAACCAGAATACTAGAAATTCATCCCAAAAAATGATGAAAGTCCAGATGTCATCTGTAATTGGATGTCCTAATATCGTTGACACAAATATCAAAAGACTTGTAACCATTTTACTGCAGTGAATGAACTGTTCACTTCCAACCCAATGCTTTCTCATTGTGGTGGACATAAACAATTCGCCCACCACGGTGCTTCTGAAACTATGAAATTTGAGGGATGGATTATTTTAGCCAAAGTTTGAGGTTTGCAGGACATTCTGGATAAAAAAACATATTAGGATACACACAAGTCGCACATGCTTGGACTGACCTTGATGTCTATTTTGCAGAAATTATTGTGTTTACAAGGTTCCCTAGGTGGCATGTGATCCCTGGACTGTAACATTGTGGTACTTACATAGCCAAAATGGGTCAATATTGATGGCAAAATTTTATGTTTTCACTTTGCGTTTTGGGACCTTTCCTTTTGTGGTTCCTAGGTCCAGCCACACAAAGTTTAGAATAGTAAAATATTTGTCATTATCAATTGATTTTGTCTCAATTTTTCAGCCTCTAAATGTAACCCTACGTACAAGAATATGCAAAATGCACTCTGGCTCATACAATTGTATCAGTAATCCCAAATTCAGAGTTGTATGTATCACCACTTTTATCTCAACTCAGTATTTTGGGCATATTTCAGAAATACAAATCTATCCCTCATAACAATTTTTCTTTCATTACATTTTACATCAAGAATTGGAGCATAGTCTGTATGCAATGAAAAATCATTATACGCTTGTTTCTTGTGTTTTTGGACACTCAACAGACTCTATATATCCCTTAGGCCATAAGGGTCTGACATACATATTGGGATATTACTTTGTAAACCAACCATCACTGCACAAAATTAAAGATGAAAATTAGGGGTGGTTGGAATTCACAGAGCTTGATTCTGCTGAATCATGCAGGATTCCATAAAAAATTTGCCAGATTCTGCAGAATTCTGCGACAGGGCAGAAAGGGCATTTGGTGCTAGTTATTAGTGTAAAATGCACCTTTGTGTCCAAAAATGGATGCAATGGTGCATTTTGCCTAGGAAAATAGCACAGCCAAATGCACTCAGTGCCATTGCATACTTTGTAGTGATTAAACGTTTTAATCACTACAGAGTATGCAAGGGCACCAAGTGCTGTACATTCTAAACTTTAAAAGACAAACCACTGCATCATTTTTAATTCTGCCAGCAAAGTGGCAGAATTTTAATTTATCAAGTAATTCCACAATGGAAGAGTAATACGGAATTACAAAAATTCCTCCAATTCCACCGGCAGCCTAGAGAAACATGTTGCTCGTTATTTCTATTTTTCCCTAACTTTTAACATTATTTTTTTATTTCAATGATTAGTTTCCTTGGTTAAACAATGAGTTAGCTGAACACATTAATCCTTTCTAAGTTGGTAAATGTATCCTGTTTTCAGAGATGCATAGCTTCCCAGATTTAACCATAGGTTTCTGACCTGGCACCACTGCACACAGGTTTCAACCACAAACAAACATATGAAAAATGGACTACCACTCAGAAAAATTAAAAATCTGTGGTAAAAAACAACCCTTTTGTACATGCCATTTGGAGTAAAAAAACATATGTCTTCTTGTGCAGCACTCTTGCCGCAAAAATCTTTTTCTGTGTTTTGGTTCTTCCTTGGTTCAATCAAGGGGAATCCATAACCCTGTGTACCTGAGTAGAATCTCTGACATGTGGGCAATGAAGGATGCAAATTTGGCATGGATGTATTCTGTGGAAAAAAACGTTCTGAAATCTTAAGCCTAAAACTAGGTCTGGACGGAGTTCACAGAGGAAGTTCTGCATGCAGTGCGTTAGGTCACACCATTTGCACCGATTTTTAGCACTGGGTGTTAGTCCTGTGCTGAAAAGTCAGCGTGAACGGCACCACGTGCTGGTCAGAAGGGCTCTCCTTCTTTTCTGCCATGTGAGTAGATTTTCTACTCGAGCGGTACCTTCCTCAACGTGAACCAAAGGTTTTTCAACACGAGCGGTAGTGACCATCTGCGACCACCCACATTGAGGAATCTCACTAGGAAGTGGTCTGGGTACGATTTCCCTTGCTCGCTGTCGCCAACGTAATAGTGGCAAGCGCGAATGAGTCAAAAAACTCCGCTCCACTGAGTTTATCTGAACTCCACACTCTAAGTGGAGTGCAGAGTGGGAAAAACTTCACAAACTCTGCGAACGGAGTGGAGTTCACTGGCCACCCCTACTTAAAACATAAAAAAAGGGTTCAGCACTGGGGTAAAACTTCGCAGAAGTTAAAGGGATACATTTTGTATTTTAGATAACATTCACAAAAGTATCACCCCTTATATTTTATATTAGTAACACCAATGTGGTGATATTTTGTAATGCTATTTAGTAGACCAGTAGCACTTTAAACATGACATTCTTGTACCATATCTGAGACTGATTATGAGTCACAGTTTTATTTGACAATATTTGTCTTATGTACGTGTTTTTAAGCAAATGTGAGAGGAAAGGGCTCACAGAGGAAAGCCCAAGTATTTGAGAGAAGGATTATCTGAATTTTCATATGTTCCACCATAATTCTTTTTTTGTGTATCTGTAAATGCCGATCAGACAGGAACAGTTACATCTGAGGTAGTGTCTGGGGGTAGATCAATATAATAATGTAGACAGGGCAATCGTCTCAAAAGTATTTGAATGCAGTGCAAAACACTTTTTGTTGAAATTCTTTCTTTATTTAGGAGTCAATTAAGTTATTTCGGGACGGTGAATGTGTGGTTGTATTACCTTATATTTAAGCAGTGTCAGAGTTCTTAGTTCTGTAGTCAATGGAAGCTATGAGTCTCCTTCAGGGAGCACCAGTGTAGACTAATTAATCCAGTCAAAGCATCCAAATCTTAGGTTTCTTGTGAGTTTGATCTCATAACTCATTTGGTGTAAAGGGAGTTCCCTCTTCTGCCTTACTATCTGGGCATCGGTCTTTTTCAAAACGGAATTTTTTTTTGGTGCATATATATAAAAATAAATATAAAAACCTAATTATAGTTAGTGTGTATATATATATATATATATATATATATATATATACACATACACACACACACACACACATATATACATATGTATAAAGTAATCTCCATATTTATTGCTCTCTCTCTTTCTCTCCTGGTGTTCGGGGGGCATCAAATGGAAGTGCATCAACGCGTTGGATTCCTATACTCATCACCTTATTTATGATAGTGTTTTGGCACAGAAAATTTTACAAGGTTATGTTTGAGGCCCTTTGAGATCTTAGAGCATCATTCCTGGTTATTTTTATGTGAGATGTGGATTTGCATGACTAAATTTGAAATTACATCTATTTGCTTGCATAGGGCAATCAAGTATAAGAGTAAATATCAAAATATTTTTTCTGAGTCTCAGATTACTGTGAAGATGGCGAGGCTTGAACCATTGACCTAGTCAATATTTTTCCAGGTCATAAACAACAGATCAATAGAAACAGCAGGAAGCTAGAATGTGAATCTCTGAATTTAGGATCAACTTAACTTGATTACAATCTGCCTTGTAAGTGCAAGCAGGGTCTTAAGAGATCACACATCTCTTCTTAATGAGTCAGACTGAAGAGATACTCCTTACATCTATCAAGTTTGGATAACTGTCCCATATTACCTAATATTATATCTGATTAACCTGTAGGTATTATAATTGCCAAGTAGAGGTTATGATATTTTTTAGCATTTGTTGTGGGGAGACCCATCATAAACAAAGACACGTTGCCCGTGGTTCCAAGAAATCTGTAAACATAGTCCAAGGAAAAGAAGTGACAATAGGCATCCCGAAGAATAAAACACTATAAATTTGCACACAAACCTTTACTCAGATAAAAGTGTGTCAGTGAACATTATGGTTGCAAATTTCATGTTCCTTTGGATTGCCTTGTTCATTCAGAATTGTGACTTAAAATCCGACTTTACCAATAAAGAGAGTTTTAAATTAAAATTCCTCACTCACCACACATAACAGTCCTCCCTGCTCCCATATAAAATGTTAGCACTTATTAAATATAATTAGGTAACCCAATGTTATACTACGGGAGATGTAGGCCTTGCAGTAGTGAAAAACGAATTTAGCAATTTTTCACTACCAGATTATGTAAATTTTAAAAGTACATGTACAACATTTTAAATGCAAAGCACCCTGACCTAAGAGCTATTTAGGGCCTAACCTAGGAGTGAATTATTTTAATTAAAAAGAGAGGTTTAGGCCAAGCAAGCAACTGATTTTGCTAGCTAGAACTGAAGCTTTACACACAGGCTGCAGTGGAAGGCCTGACATTTGCTTAAAAAGTGCTACTAAATTGGATGGCACAACCGTTCCTGCAAATGCCCCGAAGTAGCATTTAAATTACAGGCCCTGGTAACAAGTAGTACCACTTTATTAGTGACGTCTAAGTAATATGGCAATTGAGAGTAAGACAATTTCAGCATGTTTAAAGGAAAGAGCAAAAAACTTTAGCACTGGTTAGCAGTGGTAAAGTGCACAGAGTCCTAAAAGCCAGAAAACTGGTAATGAAAACAAAAGAGGTAAGGCAAAACGTTTGGAGACGACCCTGCAGAGATAGCCATGTCCAGCAATGCGCGATTTGTAGGCTGTCTTAAGACTGATGTGTACAAAGATGTGAATAAGAATACTGCATCTTGGTTACCATGCATGTATGCACACCTATAGAGAGACCAGCACCATTGCTTCTTAGAAGTAATGCAAGAACTCATACGTGTGAATGACTGGGACTACTTTGCTGATGCTGCTCGTAGTGGGAACTAGCAACTCTTCTATTTTAGGCTCTGTCTACAATGTAGGACAAACCTCAGCAGCAAGGTTGAAGTCCACAGAGTAGACGATATAAGAAGCTCGCTATCCCAGTGCTGCGGGGACTGTGACAAGTTGGTTTCAGCTGAGCTGGGTGCCTGGGGCGTCCATGCAGAAATAGAGTGGAAAGTTAGAATAAAGGTACTGTCTCGTTGTAGATGCCTGGGGCCTTCCCCTCCCACTTTCTCTCTCTCTCTCTCTCTCTGTGCTTCCAGCTGAAAATTTCCAGCAGTCAGCACTGACATGGCGCGCGCTGTTCTGAAAGTGGCTGCAAGATTGATGACCTTTCGGAAACCCGCTTAGTTCCAGCGCTGCAGCAGCAGTTACATTCGGCTTCCCGGGGAAGTCATTTGGGACCTGCGTGCAGTAGAGTGCTGTGTCTTTGTGTGCCAGTGTTTGTTTTTTTGATTTTGTAGGCCTGTGTGTTTATGTTTGTACTTTAACTTTATTTACATTTCTCTGCATGTACTGTTGTTTCTGTGTTCAGAAGTATGCATAAAGCATTTTGTCACTGTACAGTTTTCTATAATGTTTACCTCTTGAATTAACCTGATTCTGGCTGCTGCTATTTTTCCCAATCAGAGGGCTTAGTCATTTTGAGATAAAGGTGAAGAATCACAAAAGCATTTATGAGAATGGGAACTAGTAGTACATGCTACTCTTTTACATTCTCTTACATAACTTTGTGAATCTAAACTATTAATAAAAGTGCAAAAAGGACACAGTCTTTTCTGGCTGTGTGATGAAACCTTGCATGCAATCAGTATGCATACCTTTACAATGGGCAACAGCCTTAACAACGCGGCTCGAACCACGTTGTGGCTTTATAGCGTGGCCCGAACCACGAATGTGTCTTTACAATGCATTCCTTTACTTTAGGGTAAGCGTTGTTGGACTGATGTTGCACTTTAAGTCCAGTACTTTCCCTAGTGTGGCGCAGACTGGAGCTGGAATAGTAAATTATACTATTCCATACTCCAGCGCTTTCTGCAAAGCAAGTCATTGTAATGGCAAATGAATGCTGTGTAGAGACACATTTGTGGTTCGGGCCGCGTTCTTAAGGCAGGTTTCGTAAATGCCTGCGTTGTTCCGACACACAACCTTTTACCACGCTGTCATTCCAACTTATTCGTCTTTACCATGCATTCATTTACAATAATATTTTTACCACACCATATGCCATTACCGGGAAACTTTTGTTGTAAAGTCTAGGTTGGTAAAGGCAGCCAACCGCATCAGCGCACAGCCAGTAACGAAAATTACTTTACATTAAAAAAAACGTAGAAATTCACTGAAAAAAACAAAGGTTACAGGGACGTTATAGTTACGAAATAGAATTAAAAAAAATAGGAATTCATTTAAAAAAGCCAAAAGTTATAGGGACATTATAGTTAGACTCACATTTTAAGCGTAAAAAACCATAGAGATTCACCTGTTATAGCTAGAGTTTTCTAAAGTAATTGTAACTCATGCCCTAAGGTAACTACAACTCACGCCCTTGCCATGCACTGTTAATTATCCCAAAAATTACAGCACTCATGACATCTTTGATAACATCATTGGTAATATCAATGTAATATTTGCAGTAACAATTTTAATGAAAAAATGTGCATGGAGGGGGCATGAGTTTTAGTTACCTTAGGGCACGAGTTATAGTTATTTGAGATATCCCTAACTATAAAAGGTGAATTTTGATGGTTTTGTACGTTTAAAATATGTGCCTAACTATAACGTCCCTGATAAATATATATATATATATAATTGTTGGCAAAACAAAAACACATTTTCTATTGAAACTAGGTTCTAACTATAACAACTACCTACTGGCAACTGCCAGAAGATAATATATACCATAGATATATTCATACATATATATATATACATATACACATATATGTGTGTGTGCATATATATATATATATATATATATATATATATACACACATATGTATGTATATATATATATATATATGTATTAATATATATATATATATATATATAAATAACACTTTTAATACTTACCTGTAAAACGTTTACTACACACATGCCTTTACCATTCATGCCCTTACAAAAAAAAAACACTTAATACTTACCTTTAAAAATTTGACCACACCTATGCCTTTACCGATCATGCCTTTAGAACAAAATTCATTGTAAAGGAATGTGTGGTAAAGGCATATGAGTAGTAAAGGAGTAGGGGTGGTTGGTGAGCTGCACTCTGTTGTCGGAGTTAACAGAGGTTTTGGCACTCTGCTTGGAGTGCGGAGTTTAGCCAAAAACTCTGCTAGTCCATCAGTGAAGGGGAGCTCACCGGTGTGCTCACTTAAGCCCAGTTATGGGCCGAACCACACAAGCGCAGTCTGTGCTTGTGCCATGTGGCCTATAACTGGGCTGCACTTTACACTCTGCCCAAAATGAAAACAACATTTGCCCTACTATGACAGGAAACTAGACCCTAGCTAAGGCTTTGCTTTCTGCCGGTCAGTGGCGTGGAGCTACTGCAAGCTGCTGCTGAGCTGAAGGGCTGCACCGACGCCAGCTCCGGGTTCAAGGCCTCTCGCTTTTCACTGTCCTCAGCAGCCCAGGAGTAGGGCCAGAAAGCCAGGCCACTGGTAAAGGCTCCCTAGACCCAGGGCAACATTCAGGTAAGACCCTCATTTTGCTTTCTCTTCTATGTGCACATGGGGTCCGCAACTGGCCATGGACAGTATTTGCATATGAGGGGGGTCTGTGTTTGGAAACTTGCAGTCAAATCTCCACTTGAAAAAAAGCTGTCCACCCAGAGTCCCTGGGAAAGGAAATGGTGTTATGGAGTACGGTGCTGAGGCAGGCAGGGAGGATCAGCTGCTGAGTGGTAGTCCGGAAGTCCCCGCCAGATAGAGATGTGTGTGGCCTGAGAGAGTACCTTGGAGCACAGTGGCAAGCAAGGCCAGGCACTTTGTGAAAATACCAGGCTGCTGGTGGTGAGCTGGTTTGCTGCTGCTAGTGCAGGGTCTATGACGTTATGTGTAAGTGCAGAGGAAGCGATTGAAAGGTTGGTGCAAGACATGGGGTGTGTTTGGCCCTCCGTAGCAAGTTTGTGAAGGAGGTCAGTTGGTGAAGGGAAGTGTGCAGGTGTGGTTGAGAGCAGCAGGCTCCAGGCCGGTGGGCTCTGTCAGCACAAGAGGCCGGAAACAGCAGCTTTTGCAGCCTACGGCATACCACCCTGGCCTGTCCTGAATGCACCCGAACTCAGAAGTGCTAAGCAAGGCCGGGTTAGTACTACTAACCAGGCCTTACCCTGCTTAGTGGTTCCAAGGTCGGGCGCATTCAGGCCAGGGTGCCAGGATTTTGGTAATAGGCTTCACAGCATTCTTAGGAGCACACATCTGAGTCAAGTGCGGTTTGAGTTAAGGTCTGACTATTTCACGCCTAGTATATTTATGTGACTGACATAAGGTGAGCCTGACTACAAAGTAGAGGGACGCTGTACAGAATAGGGTTTTATAGTTGTTACTGTAGAGGAAAGGGGAGAGTGGACACCATGCATCTGAGAAAAGAAGATTGTTTGATTCTCAGGTAGCATCCAAGATGAATGAGATGGGGGGTGGGGGTGAGAATGGGTGCGAGTGCAAATTCTTCAAAGTGACGCAGCATCATCATGTTTAGGGTACCCTGTGACGTGGTGTCACATCTTCAACCACTGAACCACACTCTACATCCACTACAGTAGATCCATGCCAACAACTTTAATTGTTTTCTCTCCATAATTTGAATACTCTCCCCACTCTTAAGCACAGTTTTTTTATTTTCACATACATTCCATTCGTATGCATGCATTATCTAAATGTAATGTATGTTATTGACTTGCTAAGTTTAGGGAAAATTGTAATTATACTTTTTTAACAACTCCACCTTTGTCGTCCACTATGTGCAAAAAATATTTCCCTTTCATATGCTTTTTCAAGGAACATTGCACAATGCTATGCCCTCTCCTACCATGTATATGGCCCCTGTGGGCTAGGTTACAACTAAAAGCACAGAAAAGTGTGATCAAGAATTTGTCAAATGTTGTTGCATACTCCCAATGTTATTGGTTTACGGCTGAATGATCATATATCCCAAATGGAAACATAAAATTAAGAATAGACAAATCAAAATTGGATATATTGAGATGCCAGACTGGGAAACATAATAGAAGAACCTAAAAATAATGTGGATAAAATCAGAGACAAATGTTAGTAGAAGAAAAACTATTCTAACTTTATGACGTGTTTAAAAATATTGTTATTATCGCAAATGCATCCAATTGCTGATCTCTAATACTACAACATGAGAAGGATTGTATAAATGTGTGAAATAATAATTTGGAAATACCGAAAATTACTAAATCACAAATTCTTAATCACCAAGGCCCAGATGCATCATGCATTTTTGCAATCGGCCCAATAGGGGAAAAATGCATTTTGGTATGTATTAATTCCAATTTGCGATTCGATAAATTGCGACTACATACCGATTTGGGCACATCGCTTGTGAGGAGAGTGCTGTGAGGAGGAGTAGAGGAGCATCATTAGTAAATTGAGGGGCATATTTATGAGCCCCTAGCGCCATATTTACAAGGTGGCTTTTGTGGCTTAACTCCACCTTGTAAATACGGCCCCTTCACACGCAGCGTCAACATGCAATGGGTGTTGCTGTGGCACGCCCACAGCAACTCCCATTGCACGCCCCTTCCACACAAAGTGCTACGTGTGAAGGGGCTGTATTTACAAGGTGGCATTAAGCCACAAAAAGTGGCTTAACGCCACCTTGTAAATACGGCGCAGGGCATAGGGCCACCAGAGCATCACGTAAAATGACACTCATAAATATACCCCTAAATGCAGTAGGGATTGAACACAGCACAGTACCGAAGAGATCAGAAAGTGCTGCTATGACCTCACAGCTCACACTATTTACGAAGAAACTCACCACTAGAAGGAGAGAAGCTGCTGGGGCTCGAGGAGGGACAAACAACCTCCAACCCCCATGAACAAAATGATAGAAACAACCATTATGCCTGAGTCTGTGACAGGAGTCATTACTAGTGACACCTCCGAGGAATGTATTATAGATGCATTTTACCATCTCAGTTCTAAACTGAGCTTGGGAAGTTGGGACATTATAGTAACATCAAGGTCTTATGTAATATATAGCCAAGATCCCCATTCAATACACACCACATACAGTATTTGGTCAGTCTGGTACCTCCTTACATAATACTTGCAAAATTCATTTTCAAAGGCATGGTTGGTTGACCTAGATGTTAAAAAACTATTTGGTCTCTTGCCAATGTTTAGGGATGACATACATTCCTACTAAGATAACGGAGGTGTGCCTAGCCAAATGGAAGAACTACACAGATGACACAGAAACATGTAATAATGTCATGTTTTTTTAATATGAAACTAAGTAATGGATTTTCCAACAGACCGTACAGTACAATTGAAGGATGAAGAATGAGTACTTAAGGGCATATTTATAATGCCCTAGCGCCACCTTGCGCCACATTAACATAATTATTTTCTACGTTAATGTGGCCCAACGAGGTCAAAATCCCTGCTCCGTATGTACAGAGTGGCGCAATTCATGCATTGCGCCACTCTGTAACCCGTTGAGCTACATTATGCCTGTGCCAGGCATAATGTATGCAAAGGGGGTGTTCCCCAGTTATGGGGGCTGAAAAAATGGCACCAGCAAATCTATGAGATTTCCTTCCACCATTTTTAACTGCACTTTTAACGCCTGCTCATAGCGGGTGTTAAAAGGGGCTTCCATTGTTTAGAATGGACCCCTATGTACTCTGCAGGAGTAGCGCCAACAGTTTGGCGCTATTCCTGCAGAGTATATCAAAAGCGTCAAAAATAATGATGCTTTTGCCCCCTATCCTGTGCCATGGTGCACCGTATTTTAAATATGGCTCACACGTGGTGGTGGTAGTGTGGTGCTACGGGGCGCAGGGAAAGAGGCACTGCACTCGGTGCAGCGCCACTTTCCATAAATCTACCCCTTAGTCCGTATACAAAGGAGCTCATCTGAGCAAACTCATTACTGCATGATCAGTGAATACTCCACATGAAAGTTGAACTTCACTCATATTGAAAAGTGATAAGTGCAGGCCCAGAACAACACCAACACATCACCAATCGCCTTCTCGAGGACCTCAGACACCATTAATGTCATGTCTTCAGCAGCAGAGCCATATAAGAAGTGTAATTAATTGGTTTATTACTTTGTGAGGAGAAGACACATACCAACTTCATGAATATAGTCCTGTTATGTCAAAACACAGTTTTGAGAGAACTTCTCCTCGACCCCAGGTAGTTATGGCATAAGCAGCCGGAAATTCCCAGAGAAAAATGTTTTTAGGTCAAGGATTGACAACAATTTTAAAGTAAAAAACACAACACAATAATAGAGAAATCTTTAATGAACAGAAAGACAATAAATATCATTAAAATACAGGGAACCAGAGTCAAATGTTTTAAAGTTTGAAGGCAAAAAGTGACTACAAAATGTAAAGCACCATTGGTAAAAAACAGCTCTTGGTCGACTAGAACCTAGACATAATTTCAGGCTGACTGCAATGGAGGACACTTCAGCTACACCTTGCAGGTCATTCTGATCAAATCTTTTACATTCAAATTCTGGTCTTGATTTAGAGTTTGGCGGTCAGTTATTCTGTCACAAACATGATGAAAATCCTGTCCACTGTATTACAATCTCCCTAGGCTATAATGGGATCATAATATGGCAGACAGGATATCTGTCACATTTGTGACGGAGTAACCCCTCCATCAAACTCTAAATCAGGCCGTGTGTCTCTGAAATCGAAGCAAAAATCTTCGAGCAGGCAAAAGTCCAAGACTGTAGACAGCAAGGGGATGTCAAAGTCGCATAAGTCATTGTTAGGCAATTGGTTTTGTTGTCAAATGTGCTGGATGCTTTGTTAGTTGGACAGATTTGCCACCTCATCCCAATCCAAAGTATTACTTTCAAACTTAGGGCCTGATTTGTATTTCAGCGGATGGGATATTCTATCACAAAAATGTTATAGGATATAATGCACATGTAATATTGTGGATGGGATATCCACCACATTTGTAATGGAGGATCCCGTCCGCTGAAATATAAATCAGGCCCTTAGTCACATTTTTTAGTCAAAGCTTCCAGTGGGACAAGGATAAATGCTGTAGCTGAGCAGGGCTCCAGAAGACCAGATACTTTTACCAAGAGGTCTTGTTGAACCTGTTTACAGCATGTCAAAAAGGTCCTAGGGGGACTCACCTGGTTTTCTAGCCCATCTAGATTTTGACCATCCTGGACTGTCTCATTATCCTGTCCCAGTCCACCAAAGGTGGAAAAAAAGATCAAGGCCCTCATTACAACCCTGGCGGTAAATCCCGCTTACCGCCGTGCTGAAGGCCATCAAGATAATGTGGCAACTGCAGAAATCCGCTACAGATATTATGACCCACATCTCATATTCCGCCACAATACAGACACCCACACAAGTCCGCCACACCAAAGGTCAGTGATAAACTGGTGATAGCAAAACCCACACCGTTACGCCAACAGGAATACTCCCACAGTATCACGACCCACAAATCAATGCAGCAGTCATTGAACCGCGGTAAACCATTGGCGGTACACACCTCCGCTCTCAAAATACTCACACATTTACAATACACAACCACATTGGACAATTCAAAATACACACACCTGACACACATACACACACCACACCCACACACCCAATCCAATATAAAACACACACCCACATTAGCCACAACCCCTTACAGTGAAATGTTTCGGAAGAAGCACAGAGAAAGAGAATAGCAAACACAACACCAGCATCCACAGACACACAACACCATCACTCATACAACATCCACGCACCTCAAAGAACACACCCCAACACAACACACCACACAGCACAACAAATATCACCTCACACATCACCCACACCACATTATGGCACCTCAAAGACACCCCAGGTTTTCTGAGGAGGAGCTCAGGGTCATGGTGGAGGAAATCATCCAGGTAGAGCCACAGCTATTCGGATCACAGGTGCAGCAGACCTCCATTGCAAGGAAGATGGAGCTATGGCAGAGAATTGTCCACAGGGTCAACGCAGTGGGACAGCACCCCAGAACACTGGATGACATCAGGAAGAGGTGGAACGACCTACGGGGGAAGGTGCGTTCTGTGGTATCCAGACACCAGGTAGCTGTACAGAGGACTGGTGGTGGACCCCCACCTCCTCCCCCACAACTAACAACATGGGAGGAGCAAGTCTTGGGAATCATGCATCCATCCTGAGCGAGCAAGATGGTGGAGGCGTAGAGAGGACACAGCCTTGCGGCCGCGCCCACCCCGACTTCGGACGCCGGCTCGAGAGCACGGAGGAGCAAGGACGCGGCTACAGACGCAGAGAGCAGCGAGAAGGGAAGCCCCCCTCTCCATGAATTTCCAGGCTATGCCGCGACCTGGGTCGGCTGAGAGGAGCGCGCCGGGGGCAGCCCCGTGGGCATAATCGGAGCCGGAGAACGCTTCTCCGGCTGTTGGCCTCAATCTCTGGCATGACAAATCGCACCGAGTGAAAACTACGTGGGGGGAAGCACCGGCCTCCCCCCCAGGAATATTTGGAAAGCAGGGGAAGACAAGTGGAAGTGGCCCTGACGGCTACCCCCAGTTAACCGCTCCCTGCAGCTTTACGTTGAATAATACACCTAGGAAAAGGAAAAGGAGTACCTAGAAAGAAAGGAGAAGCAGTCTTCCACCTTTGCCTGCCTGCTCTGCGCTTTCAACTATAGACTCTGCAAGAAGGAGGAGCAGTAACTTCAAGTAACTTCAAGTAAGCTAAGAGGGGGAAAGTGGATTGAATGATTGACTGAGACTCCTGAAAACACGTTAGTTTAGACTCATTTTCCTTCTCAAATATAAAAAAGGGGGGGGGAGAAAACTCTATTAGATTCCAAGGTATTTATGATTGTAGATTCGGATGGCAGAGGGTCTATGGTGAGCTGCGTCTGCAAACTAGGACCCCCCCAATGTTATTAATCACGGAGGCGAATATTAATCACTCATGTACCCATTCCTGGTACATGAGGAATAAGGGCATTATTAAAAGTGCGATATACAACGCAGTACACAATCTGATAGCAGCAATAGTAGGGCTAGCCAGCTTGGTGAAATCATTCCCCCCTTTTGTAAAAGTAAGGATGGCGCCTAAAATGCTTCGGAACCCTCGAGATAAGACTGACAATGCTAAAACATTACGCTCAGGAAAAGATAAAGGGGACTTGGCCGGGGCAAACGGACGGCCCACCTCAATAGTGGGGAGGCAACCTGGGAGAAGCATAACTGGCCAAAGTAAAGATCTTAAGTTGGATGATAACATAACCCTCCCTGCGGAAAATAGGGGGAAGAGCAAAACTCAGGCTACTATCACTTCTTTCTTGGCAGGAGGGGCACAAGGAAGTGAAACTACATTTTTAACTCCCACATCGGGAGGGGAACAAATCTCTACAGAAAGTACACATGGGGGGGCCTCCAGCAAAAAGTCCGGAAAGGAAAGATCATCCCAACCAGGAGTTATAAGGTCTGACAGTTGCATGATGGAGAAAAGTCAGGAACCTCCCCCGGCGCAGCAGCATGTGCCCGAAATACAAGGAGGAGATTTGAGTAATATAAAGCAAACACGGGGCAGCGCAAAAGAGCAAGGCAGGCCGCAGAGTTTAAGAGAAAGTGACAAGAGCAATGGGAAGGAGATGAAAATCTTGGACTGGTCGAAAGATACTGGGGATAAATTGTATTCATTAACAGAGGAATCGGAATTCAGTAGCGCTGAGGGGCACAGCCTTAGTGACTCTGGTAGCAGCATATCCTCGGAGGAGGGGAATGCCTCATCGAATAACAAACTCACAGTGCGGCAAAGGCGGCGCCAGCGCAAGTGCACCAAAATAAGGTCTGGATCACAGGAGGGCACAGAACTCTCCGCATCTAGCGGGAGCAAGACTCTGAAATGGGATTACTCCAGTATCAATCTAACAGATGTAGCCCGCACAACGAATAAGTCAAATATGGGCGATCAGCAGCTGCCGGGGAGTAGCGACAGAGGAGATAACATTGAGGTTGCAAGGAGCGATATATGCGCAGCGAACACAGACTCTGGGATGCTACAATCAATATTCAACTCAATTAAAGAATTTCAAACGGAAACTCGGATAGAAAGTCGTCGAGCTAGAGTGGCTACAAAACGGTTGCAAGGCTCAGTGCGTAAGGTTGTAAAATCATGCACTGAGATAGAAACTAAGCTATGCACAATGGAAGAGAAGATAGTAGAAGTTGAAGAGGAAGGTGATACGCTGAAACAACAGAATGCCATGCAAGAAAACCAAATGACTGGCGTGATGTGGAAACTGGAAGATTTGGAGAACCGGCAGAGAAGGAATATTCTACGCTTTTTGGGCATAGAGGAAGGGCTGGAAGGAAAGGACATTCGGGGCTACATGATCAAGCTTTTGCAGGGGGCTTTTCCCGAACTGAACCATTGGGATTGGAATAATGAGATTCAGCGGGCTCATAGATTTCCCCCGACAAGGAGGGAGGGGGCGCACCTAGCGCCCTCAAAATATACTAGAGCCATTTTGGTGTTTGTTGGGAATTTCTTACTGCGTCAGGCAGTTTTTGATAAAGCACGCCCTAATACCCCGCGACAGGTAGAAGGGGTAACCTTTTTCACATGACCAGACTTTTGTCATACAACTGTGGAGCGGAGATGGCGGGTCCGACAGTTGATCAAACCCTTTTTCTATTAGGGAGGAGAGGCTTACTTGATTTCCCCTGCTCGGTTGAAGACGGTGGTTAATGGGAAAGTGAGATGGTTTACGTCAGAGATTCAGGCAAAGGAATATTTGACGGAGGTAAAACAATGATGTATTTTTAGATATAAATGATTTCGGTGGTGGGCTGGGCACCCTGCATCTACACTTCACCAACACTCGGGCCAAGGGGGCTCGATTGCTCTACAAGAAAGGGGGAGGCTGGCTGAGAGGGGGGGCCCCCAGCCAGCCCTCGTGGGGAGGGAGGGGGGTAGATGGGTGTGTGGTGGAGTGGGGGGGGTCTGGAGGGGATGAGAGGCGGGAAGGAGGTGGGGAAGGGGAAGGGGAAGGAAGGGGCTAAAAGATTGGAACAGAAGCAGAATATAAGAATCAGAGAGAGGGAGAGAAAGCAAGGTAAGAGCATATACAGTAGGAGTAAAAGGCCAAACAGAAAGATCGGGAGGCGGAGAAAGTAGGGGGAGGGTAGAAAGAGCTAAAAATGACCAGACTCCGTATAGCTTCTATTAATATCTGTGGTCTAAATGATCCCAGGAAAAGAAGGAAAGTTATGGAAGAGCTAAAAACTCTCAGGGCAGATATCTTCTGCTTGCAGGAAACTCATGTAGAATACAGGAATCGAGGGATACTAGGGTCACTTGGCATGAGAGTGATAGTATGTTCAACACAAGAGGTGAAAACTAAAGGGGTGGCGATATTGGACCGGAGCAATAAAGTGAAATTTGCTAGGCAGAAGGTGGATAAGAATGGAAGATGGGTAATTGTAGAATGTCTATATAGGGATGGTAGCTTTACGTTGTGCTCTGTATATGGGGCAGTATTAGATGATCCAACGGTAATTGACACCATGGCTGTAGAATTAACCGGCTGGCTGACCCCGTATATTTTATGCGGAGGCTTTAACTTCAATGGGTCCTGGGATGGTTTACAAGATCTCTTAGAGCCCATAGTGAAGAAATATCAGGGGCGGAAGCCTCGAGTATTTAAGGCAATGGTAGGATTGCAAAAGGAGCTAGTTCTGGTGGATGCTTGGGCCAAGCTGCGCGATCCAGATCCGGGGTACACTTACTTTTCTGCCCCTCATGTGAAACTGGCCCGACTAGATTTCTTTCTGATATCTTCTGAATTGTTGTCGCAGGCTAGCATGGAGTTATATCCACGAGTCATGTCGGATCATAATCCACTGGTATTGGACTTGGAATTAGATGGTCTAGAATATAAAACCAGGAGATGGACCTTTGAAAGGGGGCTTCTCAGTGACTCTGAATACCTGGAATTTATGAGGGACTGGATAGTGGAATTTCTAGTGATTAACAGAGGTTCTGCTCCTATAGAAATAGTATGGGATACTTTGAAAGCAGGGATACGGGGAGCAACCCTAAGCTTCAGTTTGAGTAAACAAGGAAAGGCCCAAAGGAAAATTAGAGACTCTCATCTGAAGCTTAGAGATCTAGAATTACAGCTGATTACAGTTATAGAGAGAGGGGAAGACACGAAGAACATCCAGGAGCGAATTGCTATAGCAAGAGCAGCAATAAACGAGGGTAATGCAGATAGAGTAGCTGGGAAATATCTTGCGCAACGATCTGAGAGGTACGAGTACGTTGAAAGAACTGGCCACCTGTTGGCAGTAAGGGCAAGCCGTAAAACCGCAGCAGGGGTGATCTGAGAGATTCAAGACCAACAGGGACAAATAGTGACAGATAATGACGGTATTAAGAAAGTATTCCAGGGGTATTATACCGACCTATATAATGACACAGCTGGATTCTCGGCAATAGAGATGCAGGAATTTCTTTGCCCCATCAGGTTTAATACAATCTCAGAAGAAGATAACTCGCAACTGGAGGGTCAGATCGGCAGTTTAGAAATAGATAAGGCATTTAGTGAACTAGCTGCCGGCAAAGCATCCGGCCCGATGCAATTCCATTAGAGTTCTACAAAACCTTTAAATTAGAGCTACACGCACTGATGCTCGAGCTGTTTATTCAGGTACAGAGTGGAGGAAAGACCCCGCCCTCTTGGGGAATGGATAATATGGTAGTTTTCCTTAAGAAAGGGAAGGCCCGCAGAATCCGGCCTCATATCGGCCGACAACATTAATTAATAGCGATGCCAAATTATATTCTAAAATATTTGCTGCACGCTTATCCTTAGTAATCAGGAAATTGGTAATGCCCCGGCAACACGGATTTGTCCCTGGTAGAGATACGGCAGAACATATTCAAAGAGTTATTGCGCTGTTTGATGCAACAGAAGTTGCAGAGGAACCTATGGCGGTGGCCCTACTTGACGCAGAGAAAGCATTTGACCGAATCAGTTGGAAATACCTTTGGGAGGTCATGGAGAAATATGGCTTTCGAGAACAATTCATAGTGGCAATAAAGGCTATGTATAAGTCACCGGGAGTAAGAATCCAACTAATGGGAGGGCAGTCCGATTGCATCTAAGTGGGGAGAGGCACTAGGCAGGGATGCCCTTGTTCTCCACTGCTGTTTGCTCTATATATAGACCCTCTGCTCAGACAGCTCGAAGAAAACAAGCAGATTATTCCGGTACAGAGATATGGGTGGGGCACAAAAGTTCTGGCCTATGCAGATGATATTGCCATTATAACTTCCAATCCAGATACGGCACTGAAAGAAATCGAAGAGATTACTACTAAGTTTGGGTCATTCTCTGGGTATTTATTAAATAGGACCAAAACTCAGCTATTGGTTAATCAATTTACGAAATCACAGGACAATCGGAGGGTGGAGCAGGCAGTATACCTTGGTATCAGTATTTCGCCAAGGGTAGGAGAAATTGTCAGCATGAATCTGGATCCAATAATGAATAAAGCTAGAAACGATATGCACAGATGGAACAACTTGCACATGACTATAACAGAGAGGTGTAATATGGTCAAAATGATTCTTCTTCCCAAATTACTGTATCTATTCCGGACCATACTTCTGATCTTTACAAAAGCTCGGTTTGAAGACCTAGAAAGGATAATTATGAGATTCATCTGGGCATATGGCAAGTGCAGAAGGACGGCCAAGTTTATGTCCTTCCCTCGCAAAAGGGGGGAGTTGGCTTTGCCTAACTTGAAGCGATTCCAATTGGCTGCTGCATTCCAATATATCCGCCCACTATGGGGGGATAGACCAGGGGAGAGTAAGGGGGAAAGCACCCCCTATATCCCTAATATGTATAAATTGCTTGTGGGCTCTGCCTCAAAGGGGTGCTTGCTAAGTTTTCATGAGCCAGGGTACTATAAGAAAACACGGTACAAGGTACTAGAGGCGGCTTATAAATCTTGGCGGCCCTGGCGAACAAAGAATGGGCTTGGGAGATTTAACTATTATACCCTAATCAAGAATAACCCGTCGCTCCCCGACATTTTTAAAGACAGCTATATGACAAAATGGGCCTCCAAAGCGGTAGCGAGGCTAGGGGACTTTTTTGATGATGCTGGAATTAAGACATTCACGAGTCTCCAAGAACGGTTTGCTTTATAACAAAGGGATTTTTTAAAATTCTTACAGGTGCAAGACTTTCTGAGCAAGAAAACGGGGGGGCCACAGGGGTTTAAAAGCAATCAACTGTTAAAACACATTCTGGGAGAATCGAATCTGACTATCAAAGTAATTTACTCCTTGTTAATGGCAGAGCAACCTGATGATTTGGAGAAGCATAGTGAACGGTGGAGCGGGAAATTGGTCGATGGAAGGGTCAATTTTTTTAATTCACTCGAGTTAGGTCATACTGTGCTACTATCCTCGTCTCTACAGGCACAACATTATAAAACTGTGTTTAACTTGTATTATACACCAGCCCACCTTGCTAAGTGGGGGGGTCACGAGGAATCAATTGTCCAAGGTGCGGGGATCATGCAACAGATGTAATACATATGTTTGCCACCTGCAGAGAATTAAAGACACTGATAGATGGGATGCAACTTGTAATAAAAGACATTTTGGGGTAAGAGGTGGTTCTTACCCCAGAAATTCTGGTTCTAGGGGCTGCAAAACAAACAAGGGGACGACAGAGGGCGTTCATTTTTCTTGCTATGGCAGTGTACCGTTTATGTATTTCCTCTGTATGGTTGAGCATGTTACCACCATCTTGGCAGCAGTGGCTGAGCAGGTTAACCCCTTAAATGCGGGCGACGGTCACTGGCCGACGCCCGCACTACCTCCCTGGTGTGGGTCACGACTTTTCCCGGGAGACACGGAAGCTTCCGTGTCTCCCCCCGCCCCCCACCCGCCCCTTTGTGACGTCAGCGCGCCGCAAGGCGCGCTGACGTTAAAAAGTTGTTTTCCCCTTCGAAGCAGGAAGCAGCCTTGCGGCCGCTTCCTGCTTCGATGGGGAAAACGACCTTCCCCACGTTCGGGAAGGCCTCGTGAGAAAGGGGAGAGTCTCCCCTTTCTTACGAGGCCTTCCTGAAAGTGTTTCCTGGCCCCCCGATCGCAGCACAGCTGCGATCGGGGGGCCAGGAAACACTTTCAAAAGGCCTCGTAAGAAAGGGGAGACTCTCCCCTTTCTTACGAGGCCTTCTGAAAGTGTTTCCTGGCCCCCGATCGCAGCACAGCACGATTGCGCCCCCCCCAGGGGAATTTTTTTTTTCCCCAAATAAATAAAATAATAAAATAAAAAATAAAATAAAATGACAGGGGGTCGTCCATGGGCAGGGTGACCCCCTGTGGGGGCAATATTTTTTTTTAGATGTTGTAGGGTTTCCCTGGGGGCCATTTTGGCCCCCAAGGAAACCATACAACAACTAAAAAAATAGATCTATATATAGATCTATATATATATATCTATATAGATAGATATATCTATGCACATGGATATATCTATAGATATATCTATGTAGATAGATATATATATATATATATATAGAGGTAGATCTATATATATCAATCAAAGAGATTTATAAAGCGCGCTACTCACCCGTGAGGGTCTCAAGGCGCTGGGGGGGGGTACGGGGGGAGGGAAAGGGGCTGGGAGGTTCATTGTTCGAAAAGCCAGGTTTTGAGGCCCTTCCTGAAAAGAAGTAGGTTTTGGGTCTTGCGAAGGTGGGTTGTGAGGGCGTTCCAGGTTTTGGGTGCAAGGTAGGAGAAGGATCTACCCCCGGTGGTGGTGTGTTTGATGCGGGGGACAGAGGCGCGAGAGAGGTCAGCTGAGCGGACGTTTCGTGTGGGGGTGTGGAAGGTGACTCTCGTTGAGGTAGGCAGGGCCTGTGTTGCGGAGTGATTTGTGTGCGAGGATGAGGATCTTGAAGGTGATCCTTTTATCAATGGGGAGCCAGTGGAGGGATTTGAGGTGTGGAGAGATGTGTTAGTGTCGGGGGAGGTCGAGGATGAGTCGTGCTGCTGAGTTCTGGATGCGTGTAGTTTGCGCTTGAGTTTTAGAGTGGTGCCGGCGTGGAGGGCGTTTCCGTAATCAAGCCTGCTGCTGATGAGTGCGTGAGTGACAGTTTTTCTGGTCTCTGTGGGGATCCATTTGAATGTTTTTCAGTATACGGAGTGTGTTGAAGCATGAGGAGGTGAGAGCGTTGATTTGTTGGGTCATCGAGAGGGAGGAGTCTAGGATGATGCTGAGGTTGCGTGCGTGGTCGGCGGGGGTGGGTGCAGGGCCTAGCGTGGTGGGCCATCATGAGGGGTCCCAGGTGTTTTTGTGTGGGCCAAAGACGATTATTTCGGTTTTGCTTGAGTTGAGTTTCAGGTGGTTGGCTGTCATTTATATATCACTTTTGTCAATATGTGTGTGGTTTCCCTGGGGGGAAAAGGGTCCAACTTGTCTAGTGGCAGTTTTAGTGCCATAAAGAAGCGCAGAAGGTTTATATGCCTACTGCAAAGAGCAAATCTGTATTTTATGTAAATAGCTGAGTACATTAGTAAAGTCAGCCATTACCTGCGCTATAATACCAATGAAATGTATGTGCGGGGTGGAGGGCGGCTATGGAGAGATGAAGGGCACTTTTGCTGGGTGGTAATGAGGGAATCCGAGGAGGAGGGAGTGGGAGCACCAATAATGATTGTTGGACTGGGCGCAGGAGGTGCTAAAGACTGTGACGAATGGAATGTGACAAGGTGTTTTTTGAGTGTCTTGAAAGTACGTACTGATTGAGGGAAGAAGCGCAGGTAAGGTGGCCTCTACTGTTGCACGTATCTCACACACACCATCGATTTTGTGACTGTCTACGTAGGCTAGTGTTTTAGAGCAACAGTTTAGCCAATAGCAGAGATGGCATCTTGATGGATGACTGCTGCCTGCACTCGGGTTATAGAGGACCGCTCTGACATAGGATCAGAGACTGAGACATCAGATACTGAGACAGCATCTGAGGGATAGGACAATGGCGCAGACTCTGGGAGTGATTTTTCAGTCAGAGGAGGCCCATTCGATAACTCCTCTTCCAGTACATTATGAGGGAGGTGATGAGGACAGTCCTGCTGTCCCTTCGCAAGCTGTTCGTGCAACTGGGTAATAGTGGGTTAGGCCAACCCAGAGAGCAGGTGAATGCGGCGGCAAGCAGAGAGAGAGAGAGAGAGAGTGCTCTCTTGGGAGCTCCCCAATTTAGTTCAGCCCCAAATTCCACCTCCAAATCATATTGTGGAGACATCAAAATTATCTATGGCAAAACAAACTGGTTTTGTAAGGCAGGCACCTGTGTTTTTGGTCCTGGATTCGGCGGCCATATAGAGAAACACACTAAACCCAAACATTTCTGGAAACTAGACATTCGGGGGAGTCCACAGAGGTGTGACTTGTGTGGATTCCCCAAAGTTTTCTTTCCCAGAATACCCTGCAAAGCTGAAATGTTGAAAAAAAACTCAATTTTTCTCACATTTCTGTCACACAAACTACAGGAATATGCTGGGATCCACAACATTCCTACCACCCAATGACTCCTCACCTGTCCTGATAAAAACACTACCCCACTTGAGTGCCTACACCTAGTGCCTGTGTCAGGAATGGATCACCCCAGGGTCAACAGCTGCCTCACGTAAGGACCAACATTGACCGTTGTGTGATCTATTCCTGTCGCGGGCACCATGCTTACCCACACAAGTGAGGTATCATTGTTATCGGGAGACTTGGGGGAACGCTGGGTGGAAGGAAATTTGTGGCTCCTCTCAGATTCCAGAACTTTCTGTCACCGAAATGTGAGGAAAACTTGTTTTTTTAGCCACTTTTTGAGGTTTGCAAAGGATTCTGGGTAACAGAACCTGGTCAGAGCCCCACAAGTCACCCCATCTTGGATTCCCCTAGGTCTCTAGTTTTCAAAAATGCACAGGTCTGGTAGGTTTCCCTATGTGCCGGCTGAGCTAGAGGCCAAAATCTACAGGTAGGCACTTTGCAAAAAACAGCTCTGTATTTTGTCAAAAAATGGGATATGTCCACGTTGTGTTTTGGGGCATTTCCTGTTGCGGGTGCTAGGCCTACCCACACAAGTGAGGTATCATTTTTATCGGGAGACTTGGGGGAACGCTGGGTGGAAGGAAATTTGTGGCTCCTCTCAGATTCCAGAACTTTCTGTCACCGAAATGTGAGGAAAACTTGTTTTTTAGCCACTTTTTGAGGTTTGCAAAGGATTCTGGGTAACAGAACCTGGTCAGAGCCCCACAAGTCACCCCATCTTGGATTCCCCTGGGTCTCTAGTTTTCAAAAATGCGCAGGTTTGGTAGGTTTCCCTAGGTGCTGGCTGAGCTAGAGGACAAAATCTACAGGTAGGCACTTTGCAAAAAACAGCTCTGTATTTTGTAAAAAAATGGGATGTGTCCACGTTGTGTTTTGGGGCATTTCCTGTCACGGGCGCTAGGCCTACCCACACAAGTGAGGTATCATTGTTATCGGGAGACTTGGGGGAACGCTGGGTGGAAGGAAATTTGTGGCTCCTCTCAGATTCCAGAACTTTCTGTCACCGAAATGTGAGGAAAACTTGTTTTTTTAGCCACTTTTTGAGGTTTGCAAAGGATTCTGGGTAACAGAACCTGGTCCGAGCCCCACAAGTCACCCCATCTTGGATTCCCCTGGGTCTCTATTTTTTAGAAATGCACAGGTTTGGTAGGTTTCCCTATGTGCCGGCTGAGCTAGAGGCCAAAATCTACAGGTAGGCACTTTGCAAACAACAGCTCTGTATTTTGTCAAAAAATGGGATGTGTCCACGTTGTGTTTTGGGGCATTTCCTGTCGCGGGCACTAGGCCTACCCACACAAGTGAGGTATCATTTTTATCGGGAGACTTGGGGGAACGCTGGGTGGAAGGAAATTTGTGGCTCCTCTCAGATTCTAGAACTTTCTGTCACCGAAATGTGAGGAAAACTTGTTTTTTTAGCCACTTTTTGTGGTTTGCAAAGGATTCTGGGTAACAGAACCTGGTCAGAGCCCCACAAGTCACCCCATCTTGGATTCCCCTGGCTCTCTAGTTTTAAAAAATGCACAAGTTTGGGGCATTTCCTGTCGCGGGCATTAGGCCTACCCACACAAGTGAGGTATCATTTTTATCGGGAGACTTGGGGGAACATAGAATAGCAAAATAAGTGTTATTGCCCCTTATCTTTCTATACATTTTTTCCTTCCAAATATAAGAGAGTGTGTAAAAAAGACATCTATTTGAGAAATGCCCTGGAATTCACATGCTAGTATGGGCACCTCGGAATTCAGAGATGTGCAAATAACCACTGCTCCTCAAAACCTTATCTTGATCCCATTTTGGAAATGCAATGGTTTTCTTGATACCTCTTTTTCACTCTTCATATTTCAGCAAATGAATTGCTGTATACCCAGTGTAGAATGAAAACCAACTGCAGGGTGCAGCTCATTTATTGGCTCTGGGTACGTAGGGTTCTTGATGAACCTACAAGCCCTTTATATCTCCGCAACCAGAAGAGTCCAGCAGACAAAATGGAATATTGCTTTCAGAAATCTGACATCGCAAGAAAAAGTTACAGAGTAAAACATAAAGAAAAATGGCTGTTGTTTTCAGCTCAATTTCAATATTTTTTTATTTCAGCTGTTATTTTCTGTAGGAAAACCTTGTAGGATCTAATGACTCCTTGCTGAATTCAGAATTTTGTCTAGTTTTCAGAAATGTTTAGCTTTCCGGGATCCAGCATTGGTTTCACACCCATTCCTGTCACTAACTGGAAGGAGGTTGAAAGCACCAAAAATAGTAAAAATGGGGTATTTCCCAGTAAAATGCCAAAATTGTGTTGGAAAATGTGGTTTTCTGATTCAAGTCTGCCCGTTCCTGAAAGGTGGGAAGATAGTGATTTCAGCACCAGAAACCCTTTGTTGATGGCATTTTCAGGGGAAAAACCACAAGCCTTCTTCGGCAGCCCTTTTTTCCATTTTTTTGGAAAAAAAACGATATTTTCACTGTATTTTGGCTATTTTCTTGGTCTCCTCCAGGGGAAAGCACAAACTCTGGGTACCATTAGAATCCCTAGGATGTTGGAAAAAAAGGTCGCAAATTTGGCGTGGATAGCTTATGTGGATAAAAAGTTATGAAGGCCTAAGCGCGAACTACCCCAAATAGCCAAAAAAGGGCTCAGCACTGGGGGGGGGGAAAAGGCCCAGCAGCTAAGAGGTTAATATCCATATATCATCTGGAGATCTCCCTGTATGAGCGGAAGGGAAGATTGTCCAGAAGGAAAGGGAACGTGGTCTGGGGTCAATTTCGGAACTGGCTCATGGCTAATGACTGATGTATTAAGTCAATATTCCCTTTTGTTATGATTCCTTGTGTAGAGACAAATGGAGGAAATGTATCTATCTCTCCAACTGAAGAAGGTCTAATTGTATATTGTATTTGTTTATTTGCTTTTGAAAACATAAATAAAAAAAAATAAAAAAAAATTAAAAAAGGGAATCATGCATCCTGAGAGCCTCGCAGGAGCAGAAGGAGGACTCGACTCTGGCAAGTCATATCTTTACTATTATATCCCCTACACCCTACCTGCATGCCATCACAAATTCCTACCCCTACCTCACATCATCACCCAAACACCCCACAGATACCCCACTATCACAACCCACACATCCCAATAACAAGCTCTTCATGTAACAACAATGCATGGACACCCATCACCAAAGCAAGTCCAGTCGAGAGACTCACCCAGGCCACAAAATCACCAATCACACAAGGGTCAAGTCAATAATGCAAGCACAGGAGTAGAGTATATCCCACCCATTGCACAAGATGCCACACACAGATACAATAACTATGCATTTACACCCCAACAGGACCCCTACCCAACGTCACCAGACAAGAGATGCCAGCCACATCCAGTCCCCCCACAGAAGAGGTCCACAGTGACGACAGCAGCTCTGCACGCCTGGATCAAGATGACCAGCCTCGCCCATCAGTAACCTGGGACAGTCGGTTCCCCTGCCACAGTCACAAACCACCACTGAAACTCCCCCCTCAGGAAACGCCATCACAGCACCCACTCAGCAGGCCCATCCCTCTGTCCCCAGGACACGTCAATCAGCAGTGTGTACACTACTACAGGGACCCCAGGCAACCCCACTAACCCAAGACAATCAGGGACCTGAGGTCAGTGGCAGTGGGTACACGGTTCAGGGGACAGAGGCACAGGATAACAGGGAACCTGGGAGGACTGCTGTGCGACGGGGGATGACAGGCCCAGGGAACCCACTCTCCACGAGGCACTCTCCAACATCATGGGAGCATGATTCTGCCTTTTTACCTCTGTGAATGGACCCTGACAGTTCACTTTGGCTTTACAATTCACAGATCTGGGTACCACTTTCTGCCTTCTGCTATTTTTACTGTTGCCCAACAACTGTAGAACATTGGTTTGTGATAATGAACATTGACATTGGCATTTGTCAGAGAGGTTGTAATAACACACTTGTGAAAGTACAGACTGACTCCAGATCGTTTTGTGATTCAAGGGTGTTTATTTAAGTGCTATTCAGTGGAGGTGTATGTGCAATTGGCAGGGGTGATGGTGGAGGAATGTCCATGGTGGAGTCCAGTCTATTGGCATCACAGGTGCATTGTCCAAGGGGGCATAGGAAGTGGAGCAATGGCAGTTCAAGGTGGTCAGGGTGACATGGTGGGACAGAAGGGTGACAATCAGGATAGTCTTATTTCCTGGTGGGGGTCTTGGCAGTGTTCTCTGTCCTGTGCCTGGATCGCAGGGACCGTTTGCGGGGTGGTTCTACTTCTGCAGGGGATGGGGTGCTGGTGACCTGTTGGTCCTGTTTGTGGGACCTCCTGTCCACTAGCGAGCGGACGTGGAGGGCTATTCATCTGTTGGGCTAGTGTCAGGGGCCCGTTGGTGTGCCACTGTCTCCCTCATGGTGTTGGCCATGTCTGCCAGCACCCCTGCAATGGTGACCAGGGTGGTGTTAATGGACTTCCAGTCCTCCCTGATCCCCAAGTACTGTTCCTCCTGCAGCCGCAGGGTCTTCCTAAAACGTGGCCAGTACAGTGCCCATGGTCTCCTGGGTTTGTGGTATGCTCCCATGATGTTGGAGAGTGCTTTGGGTTTTACTGAACAATCCCTTATGAAATGTCCCTTCTTTCCACAATATAAACACAGACTTTTACGACGTCTTTGTTCTTTTTCTTCTTTTGTTAATGGTTGGCGAAGTGTTCCAATTTCCATAGGTTCACTAACAGTATCTAAGAAAGTAGAGGAAAGAGAGGGTCTAGGTTAGATTTATCAAATCTGTGCATGTTTTAGGTTGAGGATCAGTTTGAGCCAAAACGTCTTTTAATTTCTCCTTCAGGCCTTGATAAAAAAGCGCGGCTCTTTTTTCCTTGGGCCAGGCTGTCTCAACCACTAAACGATTGAATTGTGAGAGATAAGAAATAAGGTCTTTGTTTCCTAGTCGTAGTTCCAATAGTTCTTTATCCGCTGACATGGTAACTGCTCGTCAATCAAACACCTTCTCAAATTCGTCAACAAATCGACGCCAATTGTAAAGCAAAGGACTATCTTGACTCACTAGGGGAACGGCACAACTGGCTGCGGCTCCTGACAAGTAAGAAATTTAAAAAGCTATCCTAGAATGTGGGTCAGGGAAAGCAGCCGGACGACAAGTGAAATGTAACTCCACTTGGGTAAGAAATATCTGGACTTTATTGGCATCTCCAGAAAATCTCTCAGGAGCGGCTAATGGTATTTGCGTAGGAACATTGACAGATACATTGGTGGGAGATGGGGGTAAACGCAGCAAAGGTGCACCTCCAGGACCGTCCACCTTAGTTTGTAAGTGAGTGACTTTAGTAACTAAAGCTGCAGTTTCATTCCTAGAGTCCTGTAGTTCTTTTTGTAATTGTGTTAATGCCTGCATCACTGTATCTAGGGTAGCCATCTTGCCAGCTATCGTGCAGATCAAGAGAAGAGAAAACTCGTGGGCTTCCTATTCTGTCAGGAGGTCCAAGTTCTCGGGATCTGCACAATGCTGATAAGGGTCCCACTTCCAGGCAACACCAAAGTCAGATGCCGTTATGGCGCTGAACTTTAGAGGGGCCCAGCCGGGGAAGGGGTAGTCGGGAAGGTACAGCCAGGAGGGAGATCTGGAAAGGAAAAGGTTAATACAGCACATGCAGTAAATTATATTCAACAACAATTCACTGTCTCTCAAGGTTTTCACTAATCTCTATTTCTGTCCAAAGAAATAAAATTCTGTATGACTTTTACTCCAGAAATCCAAAAAGCGCGGTATGTCAAAATGTGCTGCAAAATATATTGTCTGTATAATTATTAGTCATACAATGACATTAGAATTCTTTAATGACACTCAGGTGAATTGAAATTATAGTATTGATCTTTCTGATGAATTAAACTTACTCTGATTTTAACAAGAAAATTTAAACCTAGCACAATGTCACTTTCTTCAGCTAAGAAATATCTGAGAAACTCAAATAATCGTATGACCTTAAATCAGCGCTTTCAAAATGTAGGAAAATTACACCTTAGTTTAAACGGAATAAACATAAGCAATTGTGTAGCCAACTTTCGTAGAAAATGTGTCCGAGAACATGATTACTATGAATTTTACGGAATTAGCGGAATATGCACGAGCAATTGTGTATTCAACTTCAAAAGGCAAATGCTACAAGGAAAAAATGGTTATTTTAAATCACACGGAAAATAACTGCCAACAGAAACAATGTTACAAAGCGACTCGTTCAGAACACTTTCTTAATCTAAATAAACTCCGAACTCGGAGTTCACCGAGAGGGCAAGAATGCCCTAAAGGAAAGATCTCACCTCTGCGAACCGGCCGCTCCCAAATCAAGACAGTCTGGAGAAAACCTCAGGCAGAGACGCGATAGGGACCCGCTCTCCAAAGACGCTCAGAATAGGAAGCGTCTGTTAACTGGGTGTGGCAGGTATTTATAACCTGACCACACCCAAAGTAGTTTTTCTGCAGAGGAAGCTGGGAAATGAAGTCTTTCTTGACTTCCCCATTGCCATGTCCATTACAACGTGTATTTTCAAACGATGAGAGTGCAGATATCTTGTTCTAATGTTCAAGGTGGCAAATACTCACGAAAGCAATGATACCACCAATGGCCCAAATGTCTGGGCAGATGACTTTCACCACACAATGTGCGTGGTTTCACCGAGATGGTGGCTTCAATATATGGGCAATTGCGCCCGCGCACTACTGGAGTCCTGACAGTACACCCTCTCCCCAGGTGCGGGCACGGACCTGGTTTGTTGGGATAGCGAAGATTAAATTGATGTATTAATCGCGGGGCATGGATTTGTGAAGCAGGTTCCCAAGAGTCCTCTTCGGGACTGTTGGAAAATGGGTTATTGGTAGGGCAGGTAGGTACCTACACCTAGCAACAAGCCACTAACCTCCACCTAGGTACAGTAAGTTCTCAGTAAATTAATCCCAGCTCAACCCTTGGTAGCTTGGCAACGAGCGTCAAGGCTTAACTTAGGAGACAAAGTGTAAAGCATTCAAATATCACAAAACAGTAATTAAATAAAACACAGGAAACAGTTTAAAAATCCAAAACCAATTTATAAAAATAGTTCATATTTTTATCTTTAAAATGACACAAAAACAATTAAAATCGGTTCAGGGGAACCGGAGATATGAATTTTTAAAGAATTATTACTTTTCTAGCGCTTAGAAACAAAAAGCGCCAATCGGGTCATCTAGTTGCACCTCGACCGGGGCAAAGTCAAACTTTCAGGCCGACCGCGATGGAGCCCTGCTCGGCTACAGGTCGCGGGAGGCCTCGGTTAAAAAGTTACCTTCTGACTTAGTCTTTATTTTGAAGTTTTTCTTCACCGGGACGAACCTGCCAGTTGAATCCGACCTCCTGGAGCCCTTGTCCGGATACGCGATGTGGGTTTCCTCTGTGGAGACTTTTACCTTCGGACTTAGTCGTTTTTTCGAGATGAAAATCCTTCGACCGGGGTAAACCTGGATCTTGATCCGACGTCCATGGAGCCCTTCTCGGATACGATGGCTGGGAGGTCCCGGTCAACTTTTTACGTTCGGACTTAGTCTCTTTTTTGGATGTTTTTCTTCACCGGGACGAACCACGAAGTCAGGCCGGGTCGCGGTTGAGGCAAGCCGGCTAGAATTTCCGCGGCGGGTCGGTCCCTCTCTGGAGCTTTTTTCCAAAAATTCTGAAATCTTTTCCAAACTTCTGGGGCTTCACCCAGATGTTCTTTTAAGGTTCTTTTGGGGTCCACAGCTCACCCCAAGGGTCCAGAAGTTCTGTGATGGTCCTTGGGGGGTGCGGACTTCAACTCCCAGAATGCACCTGGCGCAAACTCCTTTTTGGCCACTGGACAGTGGTCAGCTGGTCGCTTTCTTCAGGAGTTGGTGCAGGTGACTCTGGTTAGCAATTTTTTACCTGTAGCAAACAGGGAGTCCCTCCTTGAACCAGTTGAAGCCAGGCAAAGTCCTTCTTGTGGTGAAGCCCAAGTGTGCAGCTGGTGCAGTCCTTCTGAGTGCAGGGTCCAGGTGCAGGCCAGGGGTCCAGCAGGGCAGTCCTTCTTCTTCTTTAGTTCCTTTCTTGTTGAATTCTGGAGGGGATCTGAGGTGTGGGTGCAGGTCTGCCAGTTTTATCCTTGCTCCTGGGTGAAAAGCAGGGGGGCCCTGGTTCTCCAATCAGGGACAGGGTCGTCCCCCTGTGATGACCACTTCCTGGGAAGTGTGGCAAAAATCCATCCCAGAAGGCAACAGTCTCTAAAAATCCAACATGGATGAATCTGATTTTTGGAGGTTACATCTGGCTGAGCCCACCCACTGGTGTGGCAAAAAATCATAAACACACCCCTCTCCTGCCCTCTCCTAATCTAATCAAGGGGGCACCTAGCTGTCTGGGGTTGCAGGATGTGGGGGTGTTGCTGGGTGCTGCAAATGTCCTTCTCTGCCTTTGAAGACCAGTTTGGCAGCCCTCCCCCTTCCTGCCTCACCATCTGCTGAGGGGAGATTCTCTCCCCCAAGCACATTCCTTTGTGTGAAGCCTGGCCACTTCACACCTCATCAAGGCAGCCTGGCAGAAGCTGCTGCAGGCTGGCCAATCAGAGCACAGCAGCAAAAACAATGCAGAGCTGAAATTGGCAACTTTTTAGGTAAAGTCTAAACTTTTTACCTGAACTAGTTATATTAAATCCAACAACTGGAAGTTGTAGGATTTATTACAACAATTAATTTGATACCAAATTCTTGGTATGCAACATTTAAGGAGACTTTAAAATTTAAAATAAAGTCTGCCCATTCTAGCCTATGAAGGCCATTTACTTCAATGAGGGAAAAACTAATTTGGCTGTTTTTACCTCACCAGGGCTTATAAATCTATTTTTATAAAGTCCCTGCTTATAGTTACATGGCACCCAGCCCTAGGGGCACATAGGGCACACCTTAGGGGTGACTTATATGTAAAAATAAGGTAGTTTAAGACTTTGGAAGTACCTTTAATTCCAAATCGAATTTGCATATAACTTTAATTTAAAAGCAGCCAGCAAGGCAGGCTTGCTTTTAAAATGACACTGGGCACCTCAGCAATGCACCTAGGTGTGCACCACCTATGCTGTGGTCCGTAAACCTACATGCCCTACCATATACTAGGGACTTATAGGTAGGTTAACTTAGCCACTTATAATTAGCCTAATTTGCATATCCATTTTACACAGAGCACAGGCCCTGGGACTGGTTAGCAGTACCCAGGGCACCTTTAAAGTCAGGAAAACACCAGCAAAAAGTGGAAAATGGAGGCAAAAAGTTATGGGGCCTCTGCAATCAGCCCTGTTTTCTCACAGGGACCATCGCCCTTCCAAGCCACTAAATACCATAAAGAATTGCCACAGAATCGAGAATCGAGAATAGACCGCACTTCATATTCCCATTGGTCCTGAACAAGAATTGGGGGTGGATGTGTGTTACACTTTGCAATAGCAGGTTTAAGTAATGAAGTGTGAAAAACAGGATGAATCCGTAAGGACGGGGGTAACTTCAATTTGTATGTTACGGGATTGAGGCATTGAAGTATTTCATAGGGCCCTATGAATTTTGGATGAAACATACTTTTCTCTTTGAAAGTCAAATTTTTTGTGGACAACCAAACCATGTCTTTCACTTTGTATTCTGGGCCAGGTTGATGTTTTTTGTCATATTGTTTTTTGTATTTTGCCTTGGCTTGTTGAAGATTTTTCTGAAGTTGTAAATTGACTTTTTTTAAATGTGATAGCATCCCTTGTACTGCAGACATTTCTGGTGTGGAACTTGGTAAATCAACAGGTAAAATGCGTGGGTGTAGACCATAAAGACCATAGAATGGAGTGTTTTTTGTCGAAGAATGACAAGAATTTTTATAGGCTAACTCGGCAAGCCAGAGAAGTGTTGGCCAAGAAGAATGATCTTCTGCTGCGTAACAGCGTAGATATTGTTTTAATGTCTGGTTTAATCTTTCGGTCTGACCATCAGTTTGTGGATTGTAACTTGTAGATAGATTAGAATCTATATGTAAAGCCTGGCACCATTTCTGCCAGAAATGTGCTGAGAACCGAGATCCTCTGTCGGACAGTATAACCTTTGGAAGAACATGTAGAAGCACAATATTTTGCAGAATGAGATTAACTAGGACACTTGATGTGGGAAGTCCTTTCCAAGCTATAAAATGAGCATATTTAGTGAGACTGTCTATGACTACTAATACTGTGTTTACCCGGTTGACTTCAGGGAGACCTGAAATTAAGTCCATTGAGATATGTTCCCATGGGTAATCAGGAGTTGGTAAAGGTATCAATAGCCCTTTTGGCTTAACATGAGAGCTTTTACAACGTGCGCAAGTCTTGTATAAATCGGTCATTTGTTTAATATCTTTGGTAAAAGTGGGCCACTAAAATACCTCTTCATAAGTTCTAAGGGTTTTTGAGGTCCTAGGTGGCCTGCTACTGGATATGTGTGTAACCATTGAAACGCTGTGCGTTGTAACTCTTTTGTGGGTATAAAGATTTTTGAGTTATAAAAGGCCAATCCTTGTCGTATTGAGTAATCAGTGCCGTTTTTAAGCCAAATTGGCCAAACAGTGGCGTGGAAATGAGTGCGAATGGAATCAAGAAATTTGTCTGCTGCTATTAAACATATAACTTTGGAAGGATTCATGATTGACATTGGCTGAGGTTTTTCGTGCACTAATGTAGAATCTTGTCTTGTTAAAGCATTGGCTTTTTTGTTATCACTGCCTAGTCTAAAAGTAACAACAAAATCGAATTATGCAAAAAACAACATCCATCGTAATTGTCTTGGGGTTAATACTCAGAATTGTTAGTTTCTGTGGTCTGAATAGACTGTGATCTGGTGGACTGTTCCGGACAAATAATGTCTCCAATCTTTGAATGCTTCACGGATTGCCAATAATTCCTTCTCTGCGATTGTATAATTTTGTTCTGCCGTGTTAAGTTTTTTGGACATATAGGCCACAGGATGTAATTGTCCTGTAGTAGGATGTCGTTGTGAAAGAATGGCCCCAATTGCTACATCGGAAGCATCCGCTTCTACAATAAATGGATCTGAAATTCGTGGATGGGCTAGGATAGGGGCAGTTGTAAAAGCTTGTTTTAACATTTGAAAGGCTTCTTCAGTTTGTGATGACCAAATAAAAGGAGTATTTTTGCGAAGTAATTTCGTACTGGGAGCCACTTTTTTGGAAAAATGATCAATGAATCGCCGATTAAAATTGGCGAAACCCAGGAAACACTGGACGTCTCGAACAGATTTAGGTGTGGGCCAATCAATAACAGCTTGGATTTTTCGGTCGGTCATTTGCATCCCTTTGGGTGTTAAAGTGACACCCAAAAACTCCACTTCTTCTGTATGAAACTCACATTTACTGAGTTTACGGTATAGGTGATGTTTTCGTAATGTTAGAAGTACCATTTTCACATGTTCATCATGGTCTTCTTTTGCACTGGAATATATTAGGATATCATCAATATAGACAATGATAAATAGATCCAGATATTCTCTTAAAACGTCATTGAGAAAATAATGAAATGCAGCAGGGGCATTACAGAGGCTGAAGGGCATTACTTGGTACTCGAACAAGCCATAGCGGGTTTTAAAAGCTGTCTTCCATTCGTCTCCTTCTCGTATACGGACCAAATGATATGCACCTCAAAGATCAAGTTTCGTATAGATGACAGCGTCCTTTACTTGATCTAATAGCACGGGAATCAAAGGCAAAGGATATTTATTTTTTATTGTGATATTATTCAGTGCTCTATAATCGATGCAAGGTCTCAACTCTCCATTGGCCTTGGAAACGAAGAACAGGGGGGAAGCTGCTGGAGATCGTGATGGTCTAATTAACTTGTTTTTTAAACATTGGTCAAGATATTCCCGTAAATATTGATTTTCTTTTTCAGAAAGGGCGTAGACTCTGCAATTAGGGATCACAGATCCAGGTGTCAAATCTATTTGGCAATCATAAGGACGATGGGGTGGTAGTGTACTAGCTGCTTGTTCACTAAATACATCTGCATATGTGGCATACTGAGAAGGCAATGTTACTATTTTTTCTGCAGCTGTAGCTATTTGTTGAATAGCTTGTTTAGTGATAAGACAAGTGTTGGAGCAATAGGATGATGAGAAGGTTAGAGGCTCCTTTTTCCAGTCTATGTGTGGGTTATGTAATTTTAACCAAGACATACCCAAAATGAAACCATATTGGGGGGCTTTAATCACATCAAACTTTATTTGTTCTAAATGTTGATGGCCATTGGAATTATAACACGCCAGTTGAATTGACGAAGTGTGAGAGGTGATTGCACCTCCAGCAAGTTCACTGCCATCTACAGCCTGTACAATTTCAGGTATTACCTTTTATTTACACATGAGTTATAATCGGTGTGCAGTTTGGGAATCTACAAAATTTCCAGTGGCTCCTGAATCTATTAGAGCAAAAGCCTTCTGCCATTTGTCCATAATCAAAAGCTGTATTGGAATATGAAAATGTCTATTGTGTTGATTTGAACAGGAATGTACAGAAGGGATTGTAAGAACACCCAAGGGATTCCCTTCTCTATCTCTTGGGTTTGCTAGTTTTCCTCAACATTTCCTACTGAAGCAACTTGACTTTTGGTATTAGGAAAAGAAACTGTTTTGTTTTGGGGTTTTACTGAACAATCCCTTACGAAATGTCCCTTCTTTCCACAATATAAACACAGACCTTTACAATGTCTTTGTTATTTTTCTTCTTTTGTTATTGGTTGGCGAAGTGTTCCATTTTCCATAGGTTCACTAACAGTATCTGAGGAAGTAGAGGAAAGAGAGGGGAGATATCTATCTTGACGCCAAGTGCCACGTTCAGGTCTTTTCTTATCCCCTTTTCTTTCAGAAAGTCTATGATCAAGTCTTAGAGTTAGATTTATCAAATCTGTGCATGTTTTAGGTTGAGGATCAATTTGAGCCAAAACGTCTTTTAATTCCTCCTTAAGGCCTTGATAAAAAAGCGCGGCTCTTTTTTCCTCGGGCCAGGCTGTCTCAACCACTAAACGATTGAATTGTGAGAGATAAGAAATAAGGTCTTTGTTTCCTTGTCGTAGTTCCAATAGTTCTTTATCCGCTGACATGGTAACTGCTCGTCGATCAAACACCTTCTTAAATTCGTCAACAAATCGACGCCAATTGTAAAGCAAGGGACTATCTTGTCTCACTAGGGGAACGGCTCAACTGGCTGCGTCTCCAGACGAGTAAGAAATTAAAAAAGCAATCCTGGACTGTGGGTCAGGGAAAGCAGCCGGACGACAAGTGAAATGTAACTCCACTTGGGTAAGAAATATCTGGACTTTATTGGCATCTCCAGAAAATCTCTCAGGAGCGGCTAATGGTATTTGCGTAGGAACATTGACAGATACATTGGTGGGAGATGGGGGTAAACGCAGCAAAGGTGCACCTCCAGGACCATCCACCTTAGTTTGTAAGTGAGTGACTTTAGTAACTAAAGCTGCAGTTTCATTCCTAGAGTCCTGTAGTTCTTTTTGTAATTGCGTTAATGCCTGCATCACTGTATCTTGTGTAGCCATCTTGCCAGCTATCGTGCAGATCAAGAGAAGAGAAAACTCGTGGGCTTCCTATTCTGTCAGGAGGTCCAAGTTCTCGGGATCTGCATGATGCTGATAAGGGTCCCACTTCCAGGCAACACCAAAGTCAGATGCCGTTATGGCGCTGAACTTTAGAGGGGCCCAGCCGGGGGAAGGGGTAGTCGTAAAGGTACAGCCAGCAGGGAGATCTGAAAAGGAAAAGGTTAATACAGCACATGCAGTAAATGATATTCAACAACAATTCACTGTCTCTCAAGGTTTTCACTAATCTCTATTTCTGTCCAAAGAAATAAAATTCTGTATGACTTTTACTCCAGAAATCCAAAAAGGCGGTATGTCAAAATGTGCTGTAAAATATATTGTCTGTATTATTATTAGTCATACAATTACATTAGAATTCTTTAATGACCCTACGGTGAATTGAAATTATAGTATTGATCTTTCTGATGAATTAAACTTACTCTGATTTTAACAAGAAAATGTAAACCTAGCACAGTGTCACTTTCTTCAGCTAATAAATATCTTAGAAACTCAAAGAATCGTATGACCTTAAATCAGCGCTTTCAAAATGTAGGAAAATTACACCTTAGTTTAAACGGAATAAACATTAGCAATTGTGTAGCTGACGTTCGTAGAAAATGTGGCCAAGAACATGATTACTATGAATTGTACGGAATTAGCGGAATATGCACGAGCAATTGTGTATTCAACTTCAAAAGGCAAATGCTACAAGGAAAAAATGGTTATTTTGAGCCACACGGAAAATAACTGCCAACAGAAACAATGTTGCAAAGCGACTCATTCAGAACGCTTTCTTAATCTAAATAAACTCCGAACTCGGAGTTCACCGAGAGGGCAAGAATGCCCTAAAGGAAAGTTCTCACCGCCGCGAGCCGGCCGCTCGCAAATCAAGACAGTCTGGAGAAACCTCAGGCAGAGACACGATAGGGACCCGCTCTCCAAATTCGCTCAGAATAGGAAGCGTCTGTTAACCGGGTGTGGCAGGTATTTATAACCTGACCACACCCAAAGTAGTTTTTCTGCAGAAGAAGCTGGGAAATGAAGTCTTTCTTGACTTCCCCATTGCCATGTCTATTACAACGTGTATTTTCAAACGATGAGAGTGCAGATATCTTGTTCTAATGTTCAAGGTGGCAAATGCTCACGAAAGCAGTGAAACCACCAATGGCCCAAATGTCTGGGCAGATGACTTTTACCACACAATGTGCGTGGTTTCACCGAGATGGTGGCTTCAATATATGGGCAATTGCGCCTGCGCACTACTGGAGTCCTGACATCCTGTGCTTGCATTATTGCCTTTGCCCATGTGTGAGTGGTGATTTTGTGGCCTGGGTGAGTCTCTCTACTGGACATGCTTTGGTGCTGGGTGTTCATGCAAGTCTGTAATGGGTGTCCATGCATTGGTGTTACATGCAAGGCTTGGTATTGGGATGTGTGGGTTGTGATAGTGGAGTATCTGTGAGGTGATGGAGTGATGGGAGTGAGTGTAAGGGTGGGGGTATATGATGGCATGCAGGTAGGGAGGGGGATATCGTTTTAAAGATTTGACTTACCAGAGTCCAGTCCTCAAGCTACTCTTGCGAGGCCCTCAGGATACATGATCGCCAAGACTTGCTCCTCCCATGTTGTCAGTTGTGGGGGAGGAGGTGGCGGTCCACCGCCAGTCCTCTGTACGGCTACCTGGTGTCTGGATACCATGGAACGCACCTTCCCCCGTAGGTTGTTCCACCTCGTCCTGATGTCATCCCATGTTCTTGGATGCTGTCCCACTGCGTTGACCCTGTCGACAATTCTCTGCCATAGCTCCATCTTACTTGCAATGAGGACTGCTGCACCTGTGATCCGAATAGGTGTGGCTCTACCTGGATGATTTCCTCCACCATGACCCTGAGCTCCTCCTCAGAAAACCTGGGGTGTCTTTGAGGTGCCATAATGTGGTATGGGTGAAATGTGAGGTGATGTTTGTTGTGATGTGTGGGGTGATGTGTTGGAATGTGTTCTTTGAGGTGCGTGGATGTTGTATATGTGTGCCTCTGGATGCTGGTGTTGTCTTTGCTATTCTCTCTGCTTCTTCCAAAACTGTCATTGTAAGGGGTTGTGGGTAGTGTGGGTGTGTGTTTTATAGTGGTGTGAGGGTGTGGGTGTGGTGTGTGTATGTGTATCAGGTGTGTGCATTTTGAATTGTCCAATGTGGTTGTGTTTTGTAAATGTGTGTGTATTTTGAGCACGGTGGTGTGTAGAGCCAATGGATTACCTCGGTTGAATGACTGCCACATTGATTCGTGGGTCGTGATAGTGTGGGCGTAATTCTGTTGGTGTGACGATGTAGGTTTTGCTATCGCCAGTTTATCACTGGCCTTTGGTGTGGCAGACTTGTGTGGGTGTCTGTACTGTGGCGTATTAAGAGATGTGGGGCATAATACCTGTAGCGGATTTCTGCCGCGGCAACGGTATGTTGGCGGCCGTCAGCACGGCAGTAAGCGGGATTTACCACCAGGGTTGTAATGAGGGCCATAATTTCCAGCTCTAGTGGTGTGATGAAAGGCAAAAATAGATTTAAGCCAGTTCTGGCTTAGGCAGCCTAAAATATATTTATTCAAAGTTATTCTTCCTATTAAGTCATCAGATTTTACCACTTGACAAATTTTGAAAAAAAAATAGTAATTATATTTGAGGAATTTTATATGACATTAAGGCCCTCATTACAAGTCTGGTGGTCACAGGACCTCCATGTTGGTGGCGGCGGTCATACCGCCAACGGCCCAGCGGTGAAGACCAACAAATTATGACCATGGCGGAGTTCCCAGCGGAACAGAGGAAAACTACTGCCAATACCGCGAGTGCGGTCAGGCCGCCACAGACGGCGGTAGGCACCTTCAGACCAGCGGGGAGCATGTTTCTGTCATACATATTATGAAGCTGGACACCACAAGGGTTTCCACCGCGGTCGCACCGCCACCCAAACCCTGGCGGAAACCAACTCTATAAAAGGCAACACTCACCTTTGGGAACACAGATGGGCCCAGAGCTGCCATGGAGCCTGAACTCGAGGTCCTTCCACTGCTCCTGCTCGCAAAATGACTTCGGAACTAGCGACGCTAATGAAGACAACAACCATAAGTACACACACCTAGTACATACTGGAGGGAAAGGCATTAGTACACATGCACACACAACACACACATGCGGAACTGCTTGTGACGGACACACACACATACATGTAACCACAAACCCATACGAACACACACACCTACATACCCACATGCACACACATACTACATACACACACACCCAAACTACACACACCACGTGCCATACACACCTCAAGCCACACACACACACAGCACCGCCACTGTCTAACACAATCATACACAACACCACTGACTACACAAATGCTTCGCCAAGCATTCTAATTGCACATCTTTACATGACAACACATACATACAACAATATGTAACAACACCACAATACCATGCAAAACTATCACACTGCTATTCAATGAACCATATGATACACCACGCACACACCACACACAACGCAGAGGACATAGCCAACACCACATACACGAACCCACACACAACGACCACGCACGGGCACACAACACCGCCAACACAATCAATACACAATTTGGCTACACACATGCATGTACCAAACACAAACGTCCTACAGATAAAACACAGCAATGACAGTGGGACCAATGGGAGGGCTACACACACAAACATGCAGCCCAGTCACAGCAGGTAGCACAACCAACACACACACACACACATCTCACACACTCAAACCAAAGCCCACAAACAAAAAACAGCCATGTGGAAAGAAAGGCAGGACAAGTATGTTACCATCGATACCAACTGCAGGATGGACCAGAGGTCTTCAAATATTAAAATGTTTTTAATTAACTATATACAAATTGAAGGCCATTGGCCAGACCATAGTCATTGGTGCCCAAGGCACAAATGGCACCTCACTGTGCCCCAGCTTGACTCCTGGCTGCAAAATGACCTCCACATGGTGGGGGTTTCAAGGGGGCAGGCAGGCACCTCAGGGATTAGGGGATTAGGGGTGGTGGTGGAGAGGGTCCTTGGGTTTGGGATTGGGAGGGGGTTCCTTGGGTTTGGGCTTGGGAGCGGCATCCTTAGTTTTGGGCTTGGGAGGGGCAGATTTCTTGTTAGGAGAGGGGCATGGGTACTAACAGGGGGCAAGGGAGGACTTGGAGGTGAAAGGGCTGGACTTGGGCAGCAACACAGCACGCTTGGGGGTCTCATGGGGTAGGAGAGGGGTAAGGAACAGGGAAAACTCTGATAGGAAATGCTTTTTTGATATACGGGGTGGTCATGGCAAAAGGGTTTGGGAGTGGAGGGAGAAGGAGTGGTTGTCAGATCTGTAGGTGTGGATGTCTTGGGTGCAGGTGCGTGCGTGAAATGCTTGTGGGTGTGGGTGGGGTGTCTGTTGGGTGGATGAGTGCGGGCGTTTAGGTGTTTTGGGAGGAGGTGGGGAGGAGGTGCTGGGAGATGCTGTGGTAGATGGGTGACTGTCTGTTGGGACGGTGTCTGCAGGTACGGTACATGTGCTGCGTGTGGGGGTGGCAGTGGTTGTGGTGGGTGCAGATGTGGTGACTGGGATGGATGTGTGCTGACTGCAGGTAAGATGGGACTGGTGGCTGGATCCGTGCATGATGGTGTGGTGGCTGCAGGTGTGTCTGGTGTAGTGTCTGTGTGGGAGGGGGTAGCAGGGGAGTCAGTGCAGGGAGTGGATGTTGGTGTGTCTCCAGGTGGGTGTTGCTTGTATGCATGCCGGTGGTGGGTCTTGCGGTGTTTGTGTTTGTCTGAGCTACACTAGAGGTGGATGCATGCTTGTGTGTACGTGTGAGTTGGATGGGTACAGGGAGAGGGGTCTGGGATTGGGAAGAGGTAGTTGGAGGGAGACGGGAGACAAAGGGACACTGGCTGCCATCAGAGATGAGGCCAGAGCCTGAAAGGATCTCTGTAGGCCAGCCATGGCACCTTGAATGCCCTCCAGGATGCAGTGCTCTGTTGGACCTGAGCTGCCAGTCCCTGGATGGCATTCATGATGGTTGACTGACCCAGAGAGATGCACCTCAGGGTGTCAATAGCCTCCTCACTGAGTGCAACAGAGCTGACTGAGCAGGGGCAGAGGTGCCTGTGGTGAAGGAAATGCCCACCCTCCTGGGTGAGACGGCACGGGCAACTGGGTGGGGAGCAACAGGGAGGGTGTGGTAGTAAGGGGGGGTGGTGAACATAGCTGGGGTGGCCCCCGATGGGTCCGCCACTGCCAGGGAGTGTCCACTGGAGGAGGATGAGGTGTTCGATCCGGTCTTCCATGAGGCATTCCCCTCACTCTCAATCCCACTGGGTCCCTCGGTGTCACTGGTGCCACATTCCTTGGTCCCGTTCGTTGCCGCTTCCCCACTCACCTGTTCCCCTTCGCCAGATGATGCTGATGCACACAATGAGAGAGCGAGATGAAGGGAGAGAGAGAGGGGGAGGGCCTGATGGTTAACAGATACCTTCCATTGAAACAGCTACACGTACATCTGTTGCAATACATATCATGGCTTAGACAGCGCATTTGCCAAAACACATTACTTACATCATGTCATTAAATGTCACTACTACCCACACCTGTCTTCCAACCCTTACACTACAGCTATACCTAAGTAGGAGTGCACTACTAGACTCCTCCCCATGATGCCCACCTAAGTCCTTTAGCTAGCAATGCATGCCCTGGATGCAGAAGCAATAGTATGCCAGAATACACATTTAACCCGTCAATACCTCTTTCACCCATTGGATGTGCAGCTTACAAGACATAACACATCAGGCCTCTACAGGCAGAACACCTGATATGTCCATGTCCTCTCTAACATGTCCATTTCAGTGACTACAACTCCACTCACAGACCACACAGCACCTACCTGTCATCTCACATGGCTGCCCACTCAGCATACTGTTGCCACTATAGAGGAGTACTCAAATTTAGCCTATATTAGTTAGACACCCAAACATCTCGCATCTGATGTGTACAATGTGAATCTGTGGTATTGGTATGTTAGTAGTCAGACCCCATCACAGAACCACACCAGGTGACACACAACACATACATCACCACCCAGCATACTGCTAAGTGCATCTACAATGGCCCATATACCACATGTAATGCATCCAAACCCATCCACTGAGTGCACTGTCACAACAGATATACATCAGAAACAATCATACCACTGCATGGACACCCTTCAATGCCACCACACATGCAGGTCCACAGTTGGACTACGCACCATGAAAGCTGCAGCCTCACACACAACATTCCACAAATGGCAAACCCTGTCACTGAGACCAGACAACACACATCTCAGGGGGTATTTGTATTTGCATGCATTAGGCACACTTGGACAAACACCACTGCCAGTACACCAAATACACAACCCACTACCATATAAGCAGCCTGAGGTGACTGAATACAAATTTGTTTTCACATCAACACGCCATGTGTCATCCAGTACCCAAACCACTCCTAATCTGCCACCACCTAATAGCCAAGGCAGGATGTAATAGTCACAGGCAATCAAATGTGCCCCCAACTATCCATGACCAAATGATGTAGGCAGCCAGTCAGCCAGTCAGCAATGCAGCATAGGACTTGCTAGGACTATGTCTTACATGCCATGTACACACCATGTTGACAAATAATGGATCTCCTAGGGCACTTACCACCTCCAGTACCAACTCATAGGTTGGAAGCCCACATCCCCACAAGTATAGCTCCTAGGAATCCATCACCTGTGCTGTGCTATCAGATCTCATCAATTTGACATGTTATAGTATCCCATGTTGGCTGCCTACACATATCCTACATTCAGCAGATCACCTATATGTTTGTCTAGTCTCCTATCAGGCCAGTACTCATGTGCCATGAAGTCCAGTCCTGTGGTGGAGCTGTAATAGCAGCCCCACAATGTGCCAACACCATTTCCAGTACATGTTCTATATAGTTGCAGTGATATCAGGAGAGTGATACAGCCGCAATACAGGATAGGCTACACAGATTAAAGTGGACTGACACCTCAGATCCACTAATACAGTTGTCTGAAACTGTACATACACAATGCTTAGGGTGATACTAAAACTGACATCTATTGTATGGACAGGATGGAGTCACACATGTGCCTATGGCATTAGTGCACATTACAGACATGGGGAGCTATCGAAATGGGAGATGTACATCCACTGACAGTAAAGCACGGGGATACATCTCCAATATATACTCAGCCAGGGTGCCTAGTACCCATAACCAATTGTTGATAGACATGAAGCATTAACTTCAATGTCACTTTGCCTGCAGTGAGGCCCCTAATTCCATTTAAGGCCAGCCAAGTCCCAGGATGCAGTCAGTACTCACCCCCTTGTGGCTGCTGTGCTGCCCTCAAACGCCCACACACCACAGGGTAGACCACTTCCAAAATGGGGCCATTGGGTGGCCAGGCTCGGATGGGCACCCCTCCCTCATTGGGAGGACATCCCCAACTGAGCCTCCACGGTCTTCCGGGCCCAACATCTCAGGTCTTCCCACCGCTTGCGACAATGAGTGCTGCACCAGGCATGGACCCCCAGGGTCTGCACTTGCTTGGCGATGGCATGCCATATCCCCTTTTTCTGATGGGTTTTGACTTCCATGGGTGACACAGACAGAAGGAGCAGGTTATGTAGACTGGCACCATACCAACGGCAGTGGACTATAAACAGTAGACCCAGCAAAAGCGCACACATACCCATTCTCATGGTTCACACGGCTCAACAAAATGACCTCTGCATGCATGTACTCCCTGATTGGGACATGTACGCCATTCACCCTCACCCACACCCCTATCACACATGACTATGGCATCGGGCTCACCTGCTGCTCTGGTGCCCCATACAGTTGTCCATGCAGGGGTAGGACCCCTTCCACCAGCTTATCAAGCTCTTCTTTGGTGAAGGCTGGGGACCTCTCACCTGCAGGACGTGGCATGATGTCTCACAGAGACAATACACTGCAGCTCAGCTTGTAGAGGTCTTGCTTGCAACAGTATCAGGAGTCAAGTGAGCAAGGCTGCTGCGTACAGGACTGTCACCGCTGGCAGTGATTGGCAAGGCTCCAGTCTCCCATAGGCCGCAATGTTACCCAGTGATGAGTCGCACTGCAGTTGCGATCCCCTACCACCATGATGACAGACGCTGGTGGGCTTAGGTCACTTCCATCTGTTCAGTGCTGCAGTACAGGCGGCTGCAATTGTATTCTCATGTCATGCCTTGATGCATGAAAATAGGTGCGCCCATATACTTTTTTCACATGAAGGTGGAGAAGGCCTTTGTTATGGCTTTATGGTTTGTCTCATACATGTGACATGCTTGACATAGTGGCCTTAAATTGCTGGTTGTCATATGACGTGCATGTCCAGTTACACGTTGTCTCTGAAGCGGAGTAACCATATAGGTATTTTGCATGACTACATACGTGCTCACTGCAGGACAGCTCAGTGTACCACATTTGGAACCCAACACATGTGATGTATGTCAGATACTATTGATCAGGGGCAGTAATGTGCAGCAAGGATAAAGTCCAAGCCACTTCAGCATGGCCAATATTGTATGTGTCAGCAGTGTGAGGCATGTCTAGGTGGTCTGCACTAGGTTCAGCGCCACTTTCCTTAAATATGCCCCTAAATGTGTGACTAATTTTCAGATTCTGAAGGGTAGCAAGATGTTAAGAACATAAACCTGTCTTTCTTTAATTATGGATCTGTTCGGACAAAAAAATGCTTCATAAAATAACAAATGTACTATTTGGAAGTTCCGTAGATCGGAAGCCCCACGAGAACTCTCCTAACGAATGTTTGTGATATTGCATCGTGTACACAACTCGGTTGCTTGATAAAACTTCCTTTCGTTACAGAAGAACATTTCAGTGGCATCATGGAAAGAGTATCGTAAAATTATTTTTGTCATTTGGGTCCAGTAAGCTCTTCACATATAATTTTGAGTCTGAATATGTCTTCTTACCTATTAGCGTTTCTAATGTTCAGTTTGCTATGACTCATCACATATGTCAACACTCCAATATAAGGTTCAGCCAAATTGTTTTACCGTTTTATCTTCTAAAACTTCACTGACTCCAAAGCTTGTTAATGAGGGGATTAAATCCACCCATATTTTATGGCATTTTGAAGTGACAACATGTATGCCTCTCTACTTGTGTGGTGAGGATCTAGCCAGCTTAGTTCAGTAGCTGGTGGACTATTTAAGAAAAGACACAAACACAAAATAACTTCCAATGAGGCACAATCCTACTTGCCAAGTGCCATGATCCATGCACCTTTAGCTATTCCTTCCTGGCGATACCTACAATATAGAAAGTGAAAACAAAGTTCCACAATGTACATACAGTTGGCTAAAAAGTGGGGAATGAGTGCTTATTTTACATGACACTTCCCTCCCAGCATCCTTCACACCATCAGATATATCAGTTTGTCTTTTTATGTGTGCTTAGCCATGTTGGTAGGATCTTATCTGTCTGGTGTTGTACATAAAGGGTCTGAATAGCAGTTGCAGCGTACGCGACACTGAAGGGGCGGGGTGGCGCGTTGGGGGAAGGATGAGGGGATTAACGGGGGAGGAAATGGGGATTAAGTTAAAAATATATTTTTTAAAATACTTATCTGTGCCGCCGCCACCGCCTTAACGACCGCACTGCTCCTCTCCTCTTCCAACAGCCTGCAGGCACAGGCTCCCAGCCTGCCCTGCACCAATCCTGACGCTGCTCAAAGCGGCGTCAGGATTGGCTGAGAGCGCCCATCCAGGGCACAGCACAGCACTCCCCCTCATTGCTCATCTCCCCGTGGCCCTGCCCTTTTTCCCCAAAAACGATAATAAACAAAGCTTATCATCATTTTTGTAGAAAAGGTTTGCAGCTGCCGCTGCTGGCAGGGAGGGGGGTGTGACGCTCCTCCACCCTTATGCAGGAGCCGCCCCTGCTGAATAGATCTACTTGTGCAGTGGGTACAGCTGTGTTTGTGGGAGTAAGAGAACCAGATTCAGACTTCTGCAACACCGTCTGCTTGCCTCTATGGTTATGATGTTTTCTGCAGCTGAAAGTCTGAGCACTCTTTTCTTATTTTCTGTCATTGGACACAGTTGTAATTTTGCACAATGTCACCTCATTTGAGTGTGTATTCTTTTAATCTTGATAATCAGATTTAACAAATTATAAAAAGAGAAACAGTCCTGTAACCTGGTAGCTGGATAAAACTAAAAGCTGCATTTATAGTTTGCTGTACTAGATATACCATCACAAAAGTGAAGAATATCCTGTCCGCCTAATTACAAGTGCATGATATCCTATGCACTTGAAATAAGGTGGATTGTATTCCGTCACGTTTGTAATGGAGTAACCCATCTGCAAAACTCTAAGTGGAGCCCTAGTGAATGCAAGGTATTTTTATTTGAATTGTCGTTGGATTAAATTTCTAGCTTCAGCTCTGCACATCAATGAGACTTAGCAAGATTGCTGCCTTACATTGGCCACAAAAGGCAATAAATGACAAGAAAACTGATGGAAAAATTGAATGCTTTTAATGTAACAGGAGAATCCCAGCAGCAAAACATTTTCTTTCCTGAAGCATCAAACGTCTTTGCACCATCCTAGTAAGGTAGTTGGATCTTTGTATAATAAACTGATCTTTCTCATTTAAGGTTTATTTATTTTCGTGTTTTATAGAGACAGACTTGTCCCAAGGGTATCAGAGCACTTTACAGAGTATGCACAGCAATATTTACAAGCAATATACAAGGACAATAATAAAAACAATACGCATACATGGTAATAACACATACACGATGGTGGAATGGATAGACAATATAGTTCAGAGTTAGCGTTGGTCAGTCATTTCATAAGTTGGGGAAGTACACAGTTTTTTCAGAGGTAGAGTTGTTTGGGCTTTTAGACGGTTGATGGGGTAAGTGCATCAGGGAAGTCTGTTATTTTAGGGGGGTTCAGGTATTTGGTGAGTAAAAGTAATTTATGATTTTTTCTGAAGTGTAGGAATGATTGATTGTCATGTAAATCCTGTGGCAGTGCATATCAAATTCTAAGCGCATTCCCATAGGAAGAGCGGGTGAATGATTTTTCTGTCTTAAATTTGGGTGGAATCAGAAATACAGTGTTTGAGCTTCGCAGAGGCCTCTTTCGTCCAGCTTTTGATAGTTAGGGGCTGATTTAGAGTTTGGTGGTTGGGGTTACTCTTTTGCAATCTTGACGGATATCCCATCTGCTGTATTTCAAATCCCATTATATATTATGGGTTAGAAATTGGGTCTTTAGTTGGCAGTCAGGTTACCCCTTGTTCAAGCAAGGACCCTCACTCAAGTCAGGGCAAAGGAGAAACACACCCAGTTAACCTCCGCTCAAGCCCTTGGTAGTTTGGCACGAGCAAAAAGGCTTAACCCAGAGACAATGTGTAAAGTATTTGTACCAACACACACAGTAATACAGTGAAAACACTACAGAATGATTCAACATCAGGTTACAACAATAGCCAATATTTATCTGAATAAAACAAGACCAAAATGACAAAAATCCAACAAACACAAGTCAAGTTATGAATTTCTAAAGATTAAACACAAAAATAGCGCTTAGAAACACTAATGGTTTGATTAGGCGATATCAAGACGTAATGACGGAGTAGTTCCCAGCAATCTGGCGCCAATGGCGCCGGTCACGGAGTCACACAGACTCCCAGGTACAGTACCTTGTGAAAATGAGGAAACAAGCTGGGATACGGAGTCAGGGATCGTGGCGTTGCAGGATCTGAGGCGGCGGCAGTTCCGGTGCTGCAGAACGAAGGAGTGGAGGCATCACGAAGAGGCATTGGGTCCGTGCTGAGGAGTGGTGAAGGTGAGGCAGCGTTGTGCAAAACATTGGATCTGCGCACTTCCAGCGGAGTCGATGTCCGGCGGTCACGACGTGGTGCGGCAACTTCCAAGGAGTTGCAGACTTCAGCGAGGCTGCAGCAGCGTCAGGCATTCAAGTTTGTCATCCTCAGTGAGGATCACGGCTTCGGTTGCAGGCGACGTCACTGGATTCGGTAGTGGCGTTTGTTCGGAGTCGCCCGAAGTCGGTTTTCTTCTTAGTTTTCCTCCAGCTTCTCCTTTCAAGGGCCCAGGGACTGGATTAGGTACCACTTGGCAAGGCAGGAGTCTCAGCAGAGAGTCCAGGTGCTGGCAGAAGAAATCTTTGATGGCCCTGAGACTTATGAACAGGGGGCAAACTCAGTCCAAGCCCTTGGAGATTCTTCTCAAGCAGGAATATACCACAAAGTCCTGTTTTGTCTCCTTTCACAGGCAGAAGCAGTAACTGCAAGATAGCTCAACAAAGCACAGTCACAGGCAGGGACAGCACTTCTCCTCAGCTCTTCAGCTCTTCTCCTTGGCAGAGGTTCCTCTTGAATCCAGAAGTGATCTCAAGACTGGGGTTTGTGGTCCACTACTTCTACCCATTTCTTCCTTTGAAGTAGGCAAACTTCAAAGGAAAGTCTCTGTTGTTCACAAGATCCTGCCTTGCCCAGGCCATGACCCAGACACACACCAGGGAGTAAGAGACTGCATTGTGTGAGGGCAGGCACAGCTCATTCAGGTGTAAGTGACCACCCCTCCCTCCACTTTAGCTCAGATGGTTCATCAGGAGATCCATGCTACACCCCAGCTCCCTTTGTGTCAATGTCTAGAGGAGATTCAGAAACAGCCCAATTGCCAGTCTGGCCGAGACAAGGAATCCACAAACAGCCAGAGTCACAGAATGGTTAAAGCAAGAAAATATCTACTTTCTAAAAGTGGCTTTTTCAAACTAACAATCTAAAAACCAACTTCACTAAAAGATGTATTTTTAAATTATGAGTTCATAGACACAAAACTCCAAATGTCTATCTGCTCTCAAAGGGAAACTGTACTTCGAGAATATTTAAAGGCAGCCCCCATGTTAACCTATGAGAGATATAGGCCTGGCAACACTGAGAACCGAAGATGGCAGTATTTCACTATTAGGACATGTAAAACACATCGGTACATGTCCCACTTTTAACATACACTGCACCCTGCCCATGGTGTTTCAGTACAAAACACAGAAGCCAGAATGATTTTTGTCCACAGAGTCCATATATTAGGCACCCATTGTTTTCACAATCCTATTGAACACCCTGCACACACTTTTGTCCATTCACACCCTATTGCACTTCCACTGTTTAGTAAGTCACTGTCACCTATTTTTTTACCACCATGTCACGTTCCAAAAATCCCTGTTTTTCTGAAGACGAGTTAAGAGTCATGGTCGATGAAATCATAAGAGTAGAGCCACAATTGTTTGGAGCACAAGTCCAGCATACTCGTCTCAGTAGGAAAATGGAAATGTGGGACAGGATCGTTGAAAGTGTGAATACTGTAGGCACCAATCTTCGCACCAGGAAGGCCATCAGGAAGAGGTGGAACGACTTCAGGGGCAAGGTCTGTTGCTTTTTCTCCAGGCACCAGCTGGCTGTGGGTGGCCCTCCCAGTGCTCCATTAATGTTCTTTCCCTGGGAGAAGGTCTTGGCCATCCTGCATCCTGAGGGCTTGACAGGAACATCCTGGGGGAGTGGAGTCTGGTAAGTCACAACACAAAAAATTGTCCCAAAAATGCTATGTCATGCATGTTCATAGCTCGCCTTTTGCCTCATTTACTGTTACTCCACTCACCAGCCCAGTGTTCACCTGTCAACAGACCTCTTTTTGGCAACTCCCAATTGAAGTGTACTCACCAGGGAAGATGACAATTGTATGGTGTGAGTAGCACAGGGACTGACATGACTGCAAACCCCAGCAGGCACTGTTTCCATTACTGCAAGTCCCACACCACTGGTCGAATGTCCAAATACCCCTGTTTGTTATCTATTAGTTTGAAGGTACACACCTGGGGAGATAACATTTGTTAAGTGTGTGTAGTACAGGGACTGACTTCACTACAACTCCCAGGAGGCACTGTTCCTGTAACTACAAACACTAGCACAGTGGCCACATACTACAATGCATCTGTTAGTGAAAACTCTGTTGAAGTGTACTCACCTGGGGGGAGAACATTGGTCAAGGGTGTGCAGTAGAGAGAGTGACCTGACAGCAACTCACAGGAGGCCCTGTTACTTTAACTCTAACCATCAACACAGTGGGCACATGCCCCAATACACCTTTTTCACAATTATCAATTGAAGTGTACTCACCTGGGGGGAGAACATTGGTCAAGGGTGTGCAGTAGAGAGAGTGACCTGACAGCAACTCACAGGAGGCCCTGTTACTGTAACTCTACCCATCAACACAGTGGGCACATGCCCCAATACATCTTTTTCACAATTATCAATTGAAATGGACTCACCTGGGGGAGTAACATTTGTATAGTGTGTTTAGTGGAGAGAGCGACTTGACTGCAACTCCCAACAGGCATTGTGTTTGTAACTCCAAGCATCAGCACAAAGACCACTTTCCCAAATACACCTGTTTGTAATCTCTCCAATGCTCTTGACTCACCTGGGAGTATACCATTTGTCAAGTGTTGGGAAGTAGGAGTGACCTGAATCCAACTCCCAGCAGGCTTGTTTCTGTAACTCCAAACTCCAGACCAGTGGCCACTTGCCCATATGCCCCTGTTTGTCAGCTCTCAAATGAAGTTTATTCACCTGGGGGGTAACATTTGTATAGTGTGTGTAGTACAGGGAGTGACATTACTGCTAAAGCCAGGAGGCTATCTTACTGTTACTCCACTCACCAGCCCAGTGTCCTCTTCTCCAAAGACCCCTGTTTGGTAACTCACACATGAAGTGTACTCACCTGGGGGGGGTAATATTTGTATAGTGTGTGTAGTGTAGGGAGGTACATGACTGCAACTCCCAGGAGGCTCTGTTACTTTCACTCCAACCACCAGTCCGGTGTTCTCTTTTCCAAATACCCTTGTTGGTAACTCACAAATGAAGTGTACCCCCATGGGAAGGTAACATTTGTCAAGAATGTGAAGTAGAAGAAGTGACATGGATGCTAAGGCCAAGAGGCCCTGATTCTCTACTTCTAACCACAAGTTCGGTGTTCACTCGCCCAATTCCATCTATTAGTGAACTCTCAAATGAAGTTTACTCACCTGGGAGGATAACATTTGTCAAGTGTGTGTAGGGGATAGAGTGACATGACTGCAACTCCCAGAAGGCACTGTTTCTCTAACTCCAAACACCAGACCAGTGTCACTTGTCTAAATACCCTTGCTTGCCAACTCTCATTTGAAGTTTACTCACCTGGGAGCGACCAAGATACACATCATGCTCAGCTCAAAGATGTGTCTGACTACCTAGCTCTATCTTAAACTGCTAACCCAAGATGAAACTATTGAGGACAGGAAGGATAGCTTAGCCAGTGTGCAAAACAATGATCTCTTAGGGCTCAAGGTGCATAACCAGAATGGTATTGGCGCAGACACATTCACACTGCACTGACCATATGATGACGTCAGTCACATATGCAACAAACTCCTGGGTCTGCCTTTATCACAATCAACTAGGCCTCAAAATGGCCGAAGCCATATCTTGCATAGCCACTGTTTTGCAATGAACTGGTGGCAAGATGTGATTCTCAGGCCATCCTCCCAAGTGCTAATGATCCTCACATTTCATCAGCTCCTTCAGTCAGAAAGATCTGGCATGTTCAACAAATGTCATGTCTATACAACCAATACCATGGGTACTTGCCACAATTATATTAAATGCAACTTAACTTTGTACAAGGTCTATGCTTACAGAAAAACTAAACTGCTGGAGGTAGATGTCAGAATACAACCAGTTGTATGTTTCACATCAACAGGTCGAGCTGCTACTGGGCACACAGAGTCCGTAGAAGAGACTGCCACTACCCCTCTGGATGAAGCCCTCAATAAAGAAGACATTCCTGGATGTATATATGTAGAGGACGGTTCTGGTCCATCTGGGCAACCTGGTAAGACACCAACAGTGAGTATCCCTGTGCCCACATCAACACCTCACAGTCCAATTGCCTCAACATCACATTCACCCTGAAACCTGTGTCCCGAGCACAGTGTCTACCATCTTGTGCCACCCAGTCCTGGATCTAGAGTTGCAGCACAACACTTTGGACAATGAGGGTCCCGGAACAAGTTGTAGAGAGCAACCTGTGGCAAGGGCACAGGCCCTTGGGGGTATGGTGCATGGGAGGGATGCTATAGGCCAGCAGGGTGAGGCCACTGGGGCTGATCTTGGCCAGGACTCCACCAGCCACTTCTGGGGGGTCTATCAAGAGACCCGATGTGTGATGGGCCAGGTCTTGACTGCACTCCGGGAAATGAAGTAGCTACAGAGGGACATCCATAGGGACATGTGGGAACAGATGGAGGCACAGAATACCAACATGGTTTCTCTAACAGGGATTCTGAGGGACATTCACACAGCCCTGAGCAGGGCTTCTCAAAACCAATCTTCCCCTTTCTTTGGCTCATCAACAGCAGGCCCATCAACATCGGTGCCAGCCACTGGAAGGGAGGCCCATCCAGAGGAATAACCCGACTCAGACAACCCTGCCTCTGTGGCAGCAGATTCCCCCCCACCCCAACACAAGCGGAATTGTCCTGCAAAGAATCCAGGAAGTGCTGATGGCAAGACATCCACCACTGCTAGTAAGTGACTTCTTCCTAAAGGACCTTCTTTGTGTGCAACACATTCACTCTGTTAACTGATTCTCAACCACCTACAGGTTACAATGGGAGGGATACTCTGGACTCCCAAATGTGTAGCATCTACTCCAATGATTTCAATCACCATGACTGACCCCTTCACTTTAAATTTTTAATCTTTTCTGTCCCAAATGTATTTTCTACATTAGCATTGTAATAAATTCACCCAGCACAAACACATTGTCTGCTTGCTAAATTTCCACATTTTGCTCTGTACAGAACATGTGGACCATATGATGAAGACAAAAACTACTTGTGCAGGGAGGGATATGTTCCAGGTACGCAGTGTCCTGCTCAGGATTACAACCATTACCCACCAACACATTAGTACACATTTGTATTCCTATTGTACAGCACATAGGCTGTCTATCTGTCTGGACTGTTAGAAACAGGAATGTGTGACTCATAATGAGTTAAAGTACATATTCCAAGGTACAGCCCCCCCAGGTCACGGAAGGAAGGAATTTGTCAGACATTTTCCTGGAAAATAGGCAAAGAGTAAAGTGGGTGATGTCCCTAGCTCTAGCCTTATCAACCACCACACCAAAGTAATCCAACATCACATAATCCAAGACACAGACATATCGCAGTATAACAGTCCCTGATCACCGGGCCATCCTAACCCAATGATCATGCATCTGGTGGTATGACACAAACATAAGTCAGTGTTGTGGCACAGGCACTGTCACAATACACAACTACATATTTCATGCCCTCATGATGGCACACATGATGCAATCATCCCACCACAGCACACAAAACTAGTCCAATGGGCACTTCTGACCTTCCACCCAAACGCTGTGCGAGCTGTCTTGGCACAGGTTTCATACAGCCAAACTCTGTGACCTACATTACCTGGAGCATTCCATGTCCACCTTCTATGTCACAAAAGCATCAGGTACTTGCCAATGCTGCAACTTTGAAATGCCCACATAAGGATGTCATGGTGAAGGTACATGCACAAAGAAAAAGCAAGGAGTATAAGCTTGAAAACATACCTACTACACAAACCACATAGCAAGCATCTGGAAAAGAAATTACATTGCAAGGAAACTGACACCAATAAAGCAAAATCAAGATGGGGATGTGTCAAAAGCTATCTCACCAAGCACCCTTTAGCTCAATATTGCAGAGTATCAGCTCTCTAGCTGTTTCTTAAAAAATAAACTCCACACATTCTCCCAACTAGAGTTCATTGTACAGTCACAGTCATTACATCACATGACATGCTTAAAATCATGAAAAGTAGCTGTTGAAGAGATCTTCCCGCAGGTCAGCTCCTTCCTCTTCACCATTGTCATCCTCCTTAGGCATTTTAGGAGTCTCACCCGGTGGCACTGCAGGCTCCTCCACCTCTAGGATGTCTGGGATATTCCTCCAAAGAGCGATGTTGTGGAGCATGCAGCATGCCACAGTGATCTGACACACTTTTGTGGGTAAGTACAGGAGGGTTCCACCAGTACTGTCCAGACACCTATATCTGTCATTCAGGAGCCCAAAAGCCTGCTCTACTACCCGCCGTATTCTTACATGGGCCTCATTGAAGCGGACTTCCTCTGGCATAGTTGGATTCCTTAGTGACATCAACAACCAAGGATGGTTTGGCTATGCAGAGTCTCCTGTTAAGGAATGGGACATATGTGCAACAATGAGTTACTCATTCATGATTGTAGCACCTGACATTGCACACACACAATCAGGACAAATGTGACTTACCAACCAGCCAGGCCCTCTCGGGGTACAGTTGTGACATCAGCTGGGGTATGATGCTGTTTTGCATTATGAAGCAATCATAGACTGAAGCCGGATAATGGGCACAGACATGTTAAATGTAGAGATCCGCCAAACAGACAACTTGTACGTTGATGTAATAGAAGTTCTTTCTGTTATGATAAACTTGTTAATTGGCTTGCGGTGGCACTAAGCCAACATGTGTGCGATCAATAGCCCCCACCACATGTGGGAGAGGGCAAAACCATAAACGCCAGCCTTCACACTGGCTAAATTCTCACGTCAGGGAAACCGGATATAGCTGTGCAAGTATTTCAACATTGCTGAGAGGACATCCTTCAGACCAGAATGGACATAGGTTGGGACATACCAGTCAATATGGCCACTGTATGTTGGAAAGACCCTGTGGCTAGGAAGTGAAAACACTGACATGACTTGTACAATGGGTGGTATGCTGGTTGGATAACTAATAGCTGGCATCAGATCTGGCTCCAACTGACGACATAAGTACACTATTGTTTGCCTATCCAGGCGGTAGTACATGATAATGTTTTGTTGATCCATGGTCTGAAGGTCTGGCAGTGGATGTTAGACAGGAGGTTGTTGCATCCTTCTTCTCCCTGAGTGTCTGGCAAGAAATGATTTGTAACATTAGTGAGTGTGTGCACAGCAACATGTATGATGCATGCCAATTATATCATGTGACAAAGCATTTCTGACTGTACCGACATGGCAACTAATACACATCCCAGCTGCCAACTACGCAAGGGTCACATGTGACCCCCATGCTTTTCAACATGTATCCACAACATGGATTTGCAGCAAACTCAAAGATTTGCAACATAATTGCCCCTTGAAATGTGACTGTATATTCTGGGACCTACATGACAAAATAGGATAAGGATGTTTGTAAGGCAACAAAACATGTTTTGTAGGTGTGACATAGTTTATTAAGCCCAATACAGCATTCCAGGGTGCCAAAATGGCAAATGTCTGACCTACTCCACTGGACATTAGGAAGCACCAGCGACTGCTGGTGGAAGTCGTCATGGTGGTAGGCAGTAGCAACTGCCGCAAACACAGCCATAAGCTAGAATTTTTGCCAGTGGCAGTCACGGCTCAATGGCTGTGTCCGCCACCGGTGATGACCGCGTACGTGGGGGAGGTTACCGCCATGTTGTGCAGATTCACTTACTCGACTCCTGACACTGCTGCCAACAACACCTCCATGACCTGAGCTGTTGAGTGCCGCCACTGGGAGCAATTATGCCACATCCAGCAGGTGATAGGGCACCTGCCTTCTCTCCAGAGGAGCTAGAGAGGCTTGTTAATGAGGTCCTACCCCTGTTTTAACAGCTCTAGGGCTCACCAGAGGAGCAGGTAAGGACCTCATGTGTACAATTCTCTCTGTACTTCGCCATCCTTTTCCTCCTCACAGGCTAAAATGTGCCCCTGTGTGCCAGTTAGACTTCTTGTGTGCCTGTGTTGCAGTCTGTGTGGAATCAATGGGATGTACAATGTGTAGGTATTTGTAACCAGCACCATATGTTAAGTTTAGTCACATTGGGGGTTATTCCAACTTTGGAGGAGGTGGTAATCCGTCCCAAATGTGCCGGATTTACCACCAGCCGTATTACGAGTTCCATAGGATATAATGGACTCGTAATACGGCTGGTGGTATATCCGTCACTTTACAGTCACTTTTGGGACGGATTACCACTTCCTCCAAAGTTGGAATAACCCCCATTGTGTTTTGGGAGGTTTTTGGGGGCCTGGATCCCCCTTGTGGTTGATTCACATGACTAGTTAAGGAGACATTATTGCAATCCACTGACATCTTTTTCCTCATGATTGTTGTAAATGTCAGACAACATGTTGGTGCATGACAGCATGAGCTGTGTGTGCATCTTATATGATTCATTTAAGAATCATTTGAGCAATGTGTATAGTGCCACAGATCTTTGAACCCACATCTGGCCTAGCAAAACTATTGTGTGGAAGGCATGTCATGACTCACTTTGCCCTTCAGGTTGACTCCCAGACCACATGCCAAATTGCTGAATGGCACATGATGTACTGTCATGCATGGAAGTGACAGAAAGGGATCGTCATGTAGTTTCTGTTTGCTCATCCCACAGAGACCGGGGACTGTCAAATGTATTTCCCCATGTGGGACTTAGTCCAGGCTGTGGGAGAGTCACTATGGCCATGCAACTGTGACACTATGCCCACTCCTTGTAGACCAGAAGATCCTAGCATGTGGACATTATGATGCTCTAGTGGGAAAACCTGCCCTGAATGCCTCAGGCCTTTAAATAGGTTAGGAATGGGTACAAAGGTACATCGTTAAACTAGACCAGTCCCTTACTCCCACAGTTCTGTTGTCACCTTCACATAAGTCATATTTGTCCTGTACAGGTTTATTACACAAATGACAGTCCCACAGTGCAGACAGTGTTTTGATTCCTGGGAGACCATGATATGTGGGTCAATAGCGTGGTCACATAGCAGAAATTGTACATTGAATACCTTTGAATGTTGGATGCCACCTCTGTAGGCTAGACACATATGTCCAAAGGACATTTTTGTGGTACAGGTACAAACCACAGAACCCACTCCCTGAGGTAGCATGAGTCTGCATTTGGTAGGCCACATGTCCACACATTGAAAAGGAAAACACTTTCTATTCCCACCATGCCAGTCCCTTGATTGTCACTCAAGTGTAATGGTGAAGTTTGTACTATGGCAGTTGCCTGTAGGGACTGTCTGCAGTGTGTCAATCTCTCAGAGTGTGAATGTGTTGGTCCATTCAGGCCTAAGGAGTATACCCTTCAAAAGCCACATAAGGGTATAGTGTTTCTTTGTGGCTCACATCAGAGTACGTGTTTCTGGAGAAAGGGCTACCTTATGTCAGTAAGCTTGCTTAGTCATTGCAGGCCCTGTGCAGGGTAGTGGGTTAGTCTGCAGATGGATATACATATATCTGTAGTTATGTCCCTGCACTTACTGGCATGTGTGTTTCACACTTGTGGAGTGTTAGCAAATTGAAAAGTTCTGTCTTGTTGTTTCTGACATGTATATGACTTAACCATTTGTGCCAAAACCTGTGATTGTAATTTCTTGATTTTTCTTTTGCATCCATACAGGTTAACACCAATCAGAAGAAGGAGCTATGGAGGGCCATCGACCGGAAGGTGCGGACCCTTGGTGTCCACAGCCGTCGGAGTGCCCACTGTCGGAAGAGGTGGGAGGACCTGAGACGTTGGACCCGGAAGATTACCACGGTTCAGCTGGGGCTGTCCTTCCAATGTGCAAGGGGCGCATGTAGGACCATGACCTATCTAATGGCCCGCATTCTGGCATTGGCCCACTCAGACCGTGATGGGCATTTGAGGACAGCACAGTAGACACGAGGGCATGAGTACAGGACATATTCCTGCCTGTCACATTCCCAAGTGTATGGGTTTTGATATCCCCCCTGACAATTAGGGATGAAACATGTGTAACACAGTAGTTGAGTGATTGTGTACAAAAACAAAGAGGAAGAAGGAGGTTGTGGTGCTGGGTCTGTCCTCCTTATAGCCTATATAACATTACAAAAGAGGCCCAGCTAAAAGAACTGCCACAGGATGGACAGGAAAAAGGACTTTCCTGTTCAAAAAACGTCAGCCACCAGGGTAACTCCTTGGTGTCATGCTTCATCATTGGGTTTCTTCACGTTACGCTAGGGAGTGGGGCATGCTACGACCTACGGGATACGTGGGAGCACTGATGTAGTCTTGTCAATGTAAATCACAGGAGTGATAGGAGTGGTGGGGTCTTGGGTGACGTAAAAATACCTGTCCCCTAGTAATTCCAATGATTTAATAGATCTCTTGGAGATGGTATGATTAAAAAGGGGCAGCATAAGTGGGGGATGTAATGTACCTGACTTCCTAATCGACATGTTTCAGTCATACCCTTAAGCTCCTCTTCAGGACCAAGGTGGACTCCCTGGTGCCACTCCTTCCTTGACTACCTCTAATGAAAGCATAAATAATACATGCTCTGTGATATGGTGCAATTCACCTTACTAATGTGGTGTCATAAGATGATACCTATTGTTTATGGTGTCTGTCATTGATACCTGTGGAAAAGCATAGTTATAGCCCCCAATTGTAATGGGCCGCGATATATGTTGTTTGTGGGTGTGGTGCCACCCAGTTACAAACTGCACCCTACTCGTGTGAAACGGCACTCATGAATATCAGGACTGAGAGACTCAAGTACTCTCACAATCAACAGTACAAGACATAATACATTTAAAACTTTTAAACATGTAAACATGTGAAATACACCAAACAGCACACATGTGGTGCATGTGTAGCCCACTCAGTAGTATTTGGATTCTCATATCATAGCTCCTCTGGGAGGGGTATGTGCTTGTAGTTACACTCTAAAGATATGGCAAAGTTTTAGAATTGATTTGTCTTACCGTATCTGTAGCTCTATGTAAACAATGTTCAATAGGCACTTACTTCCTCAAAGCGAAACTCCTGCACCGCTCTGTACCTAATGCCCACCTCCCTGGGGTCTGAAACTTGAATGCTCACATGGGAGCCGAGTTTAAATGTGCAGCAGCTCTTGTATCTCAGCATGCTAAAGCGTGCAGCACTAGATCACTAACTTCCCCAAGATGGCGTCCTCCCGTGGAACAAAGGGGGGGTCTGCCAGCACCCTAAAAGCAGGTATCCCTTGTGGTTGCCTGTAATTGTATGAAGGTCATTATGGCTTCATGGGCTTACAGAGGCAGAACTGGGGATTCCCATGTTATTTTGTTAATTATTTTGGAGTTTCTTTCTTGTGTTTAAGGGTTTGCTCTTTGTAACACTATGGAATGCGAAGGAATGGGATGGACATAGGACCTTTTGCACTGCCTAGGTATACCATTCATTTCAGGAGATCTATATCCGACTAATGATTAATGTGATGTTTATACTTCATCAGCTGGCTCCAAGGTATGTTCTCATTGAGGCCAAATTGGTGTGTGCATAATTTATAAACCCATCGTTGAACTTTTTCGAACAGTGTAAACTCAAAATTAATCTTTTTATGGTGTTCTAGCATAACCCACTGGTATTCCTCCACTGTGTGTGCTTTCTCTTTGAAATTAGTGGACATTTTAGTTCACATCTCAGGTTACTATGGTGTTTGCAGATGTGAGTCTTAACATAGCTGGTTGCATGGACACGTGATCATGTATACTGCTCACTGAGTGTTCAAATTGGAGAAGTCTCTAATGTCCCATGTTGTGCTGTCTTTAAAGGTAACCTGTTTAGTGACCTTTGTTTGATGGCAGACACTACAGTACCCACTTGGATTGGGTAGTGGTAGGTAGTTGATATCTTCTGGTTTACTACGAATATGGCATAGGCGGGTGTGTACAAGCATGCCTCTAAGACTCTTTCGCCGTTTATGTGAAAACATGTGTTTGGGAATATTTAGTGAGCCACTATTGAGTATGTGCCAATGTTTGTTGATGATCTTGCTTACTTGATTGGAGGCTATGTTAAATGTTGTGATACATATCGCTCATTCTTCCTTCTCTTTTTGGGGAGGAGTGTCCAGAAGGGCTTCTCTGTTGGTATTGGGAGCTCAGTTCATGGCTTGGTTGATTATTCTTCGGGCGGTATTTCCTAGCCTTCAGTTTAGATACTAGAATCTGGGCTTGTTTAATATAATATGATATCTCTGAGCAAATCCTTCTCAATCTGAGAAATTGTCCAAACATTCTCTCTCAAATGGCGGGGGTCAGCACTATCAAACAGGATTAAACAGTTTTTGGCTGTTGGTTTTTCGTGGGTGGTTGTTTTAAGAGTACCATTGGTGGCTATAACGTTTAAATCCAGGAAGACCAAATGTTCCTTGTTCATTGTGTGAGTGAATTTCAAGAACTGGTCCTGTGTGTTTAACCACTCTAAAAATGCCACCACTTGTGTCTCATCCCTTTTCCAGATAACCAATATGTCATCAATATATCTTTTCCACAATACTATGTTGTCTCTGTATGGATTGGTGGGGTTTAGGATTCTCTGTTTCTCTAGATGATGGACATAGAGACTGGTCAGACTCAGAGCGAAGGTGCTTCCCATACTGGTCCAGTGTTTCTGAAGGTACAAATCTTTCTCAAATTCAAAAAAATGTTTGGTTAGGGCCCAGAAACAGCATTCCATAACCACATTCTGTAGTCAAAGATTACCTCCTCAATTATGTGTATTGTGTCAGGGTGAGGAAGACTCGTGTATAGGCTTTCCACGTCCAATCCTATTATTATCTCATTTGCCAGGTCAAAAAGTCTGTGTTTCAAAAGACACAGTACGTCCTTTGTATCTTTAAGGTAGGTATCTGTGTTTTGGAGTATGGTTCTTAAAAACGCATCTGCAAAACGGGACAGAGGTTCCAAAATAGAATTGATACCTGGTTGAAGGTGATTCAAGGTTTTTGTGAATTTTGGGGATAGGTTAGAGATAAGGAGTTACTGGATTTTTATAAATTAGGAAATCTCCTTCTTTGTGGGAAATCCAGTTGTGCGCTAAAACTTGCTCCACCATGCTGTGGATCTTCGTCTTTAGTAAATCTGTAGGGTCCTTTATACGTTTTTCATAGTTACGTGTGTCACCCAATAGTCTTAAGAATTCTTTACGATAGTTTTCTAAGGTCTGGGTTACGATAGCACCTGCCTTATCTGCTAGTTTTATTACTAAGTTGTTGTTGTTAGCTAGTTGCTTTCAGGCTTTTTTCTCATTCTTAGTTGTGCTATGGAACACCTTCAAAGTGTTAGGATTAATCTCACTGATATCCTTCAGAACCGCTTTTTCAAAGACGAGGATTTCTATTGGCATAGAAGTGTTGGGAGGTGCGAAGATGTTTTTTTACATAGACCTGGGTCCCCCTGTGCTAAATTGTCTGCTGGTGTCTGATCTTCAAAAAAGGATCTTAGCTTGATCTTCCTAATGAAATAATTTACTTCAATGCACAATCTGAATTTGTCCAGGGGGGCCACTGGGACAAAACCCAAACCCTTCTCAAGGACGCCCAACTGTGCATCAGTCAATGGCAAGCTACTGGGATTTACTACTAGGCTGTGCGACTGCTTTGGCCTGCTTCATTGTCCGGACACGGTGTACTCTCTATTGTCATGCTCTGTGTCATCATCCTCCCTGGATCTTGGTTGGATGCCATTGGGCCTGGGGTTGTCTCTTTGATTTGCCCTTTGGGCGTCTCTGGCCTCTTTCTAAAAAAGGAGGGCGGTACTGTGGAAATTGGTCACTGTGGGATTCCCAATGTTCAAAATTAGGACGATACATAGAGTAGGTGCCCCACCCTCTCCCTGTTCTAAAACCAGCTATCCTGTTTCTTCTGTTATTCCACCTCCCCTGAAACTGTCCTTCCATGTTGGAGTCAGATTTGCTGGAGCCTGATTCTGATGAGTCAGAGTCTGTATTGTACCCTGGATCCCTTCCTCAGGGGGGCATAGGCCCTCATTATGAACTTGACGATAATCCCCGCCGACTGCCGTGCTGATGATAAACAAAAGACCGCCAGTGGCGGTGGACTGCACACCGTCGAATAATGCTGTCAAAAACACAGTCCGCCCAAAATTTGACAACCTCCACTCACTGCCAGGGCCAATGACAGCAGAAAGGCAGGACACAGCACCCCGCCACCGCCATCCCTACAACCCCCTCACCCACCAAATATTGATGCACAAATTAGCGCGGCAGACAGTGGATGTCGAACGGCCATTGGCGGTAATGACTACCGCGCTCAGAAATGGGAACCGCCAACAACAGAAGCACACATTGGCAAATTTGAAAAACAAACAGCTGACAGACATCCACACCACTATAAAACACACTCACACACAACCCACAATCCTTTGCAACGCCAACAGCACCACAGAAAACCACACCACAACACACATGCAAACAACCACCACACAAGTCACACACACAACACACCACCCACAACACACACCATGTCACCCCCTAAGCATCCCCTCTTCACTGATAGGGATCTGAGGACCATGGTGGATGAAATACTCAGGGTCGAGCCGCAGCTATTTGGGGCACAGGTGCAGCAGACGCCTTTGGTCAAGAAGATGGAGCTATGGCAGAGTATAGTCAACAAGGTCAACGCAGTAGGAATCCATCCACGCACAAGAGATGACAGTAGGAAGAGATGGAATGAAAGTGTGTTCCATGGCCTCACGACACAACATCGCCATACAGAAGCCTGGCGGTGGTCCCCCACAAATACACCGACTGGAAGAGAGGGTCATGGCTGTCCTGCACCCAGAGGGCTTCACTGGACTCCCTGGAGGACTGGACTTGTGGACTTGTGTACGTCAACTGCAGTGCATGTATCACCTCATCCCTCTCTCTACCACCATACCCCCATCCCTTACCCAGCCCATAACACCAACACACTCTTACCCATGTCCCCTTCATGCCCACAACCCCCCATACAAATCACTATCCAGTCCCCTGTGCACAGTCACCAACCCATGCATAAAATGGCAGGAGCATCACAACACCCAGAACGCGTCACTCCCCTCTCACCAAATGCATCCAAATGAACACCAAGGGACCTTGCATGCTACCACTTGGGAATAGAACCACCAATAACTCCTAAACAGTGCTGCAAGGGACACGAATGTGCAGGACACCCATATCTCTGTTCTCACACACACAGACAACACCACCCATGCCACCCGGCATGCCAGTACTCCACCTGAAGACGAAGGCCCCACTCAAGAGAGTGCAGAGGGATGTCTGGACACAGAGGAGATCCCTGGCCCATCCCACAGCCCTGTTCACTCACGTTCCAGTAGCCCCACCCAGGACACCACTGACACCCTTAACACTCAGCCACGACCATCAGCTTTGGCCCAACACCCCCACACCAGTGTCTCCAGGCCAAAGACTGGCTGCCCACAAGTACAGAGTCCCAAGTCTCCACCCACCACCAGGCAGGATGATGATGAGTCCAGTGCAAGTGGGACTGCCAGGCCTGTGCAGGGGAAACAGGTAAAGGGGGCTAGGGCCTTTGGGACAGGAGCATTGTGTCAGGGGTGGTGGCACAAGGAGGGATGCTGGTGCCCAGGAGGCCATTGCTGAGGTTACACTGAGGTGCACTTAAAATGTCTGTCCTTCATTAATATGTGAATATAGTAGCCAGTTTCCATCATAATGCTGTTTTATTGCATGAGGGGGTCTAACAGACTGCAGTGTTAGAAGTAGGTCACACTGTACATTCCATTGCTGTAACACATATCTCCTTCTTCACACATGAAGTCTACACATCAATGGTAAGGGACACCACAGCACTTTGAACATAAATCACCCTGAAACAATACAGTAAACTCATTGATAACATAGAACACTACCAGAGAGTCACTGGAAGTATAGCCGGATTAGCTGGGTCCAGGAGTTGATGTTTTCCCCCTCCTCTTCCCTATCACTCTCATCCATCCTCTGAGGTGGCAGGGGTGGTTGGACAGCATCCACCTCATCCAGTAGTAGAATAGCTTTCCTCAGAGCCAAGTTGTGCAGCATGCAGCAGACCACCACTATCTGACACGCCTTGTCAGGGACATAGCACAGGGACCCTCCAGAGAGATGAAGGCAGCAAAATCTTGTCTTCAGGGGGCCTATGGTTCTCTCAATAACCCCCCCTAGTGCGACCATGTGCCTCATTATAATGGATTTCTGCATCTGTCCTGGGATTCCTCACAGGTGTCAGGAGCCATTGCATGTTTGGGTAGCCAGAATCCCCTGCAAAAGTGGGAATAAGAGGGTTGAAACAAGCAAAATCTTCTTGCATACAGCCTGCCTGTCAGCTATGTAACTGATCCAGTGTCATACATACTCACCTAAGAGCCAAGCTCTGTCCCCCTGTAGTTGACTCATCATGTGTGGCACACTGCTGTTTCTCAGGACAGAGGAGTCATGGACTGATCCTGGGAACCTTGCATTGACATGAGTAATGGACTGATCAAAGGTACACATCATTTGGACATTAATGGAGTGAAAGTCTTTACGGTTTCTGAACACCTGTTCATTTACTCTTGGGGATATGAGGGCTATGTGGGTACCATCAATAGCACCTATCAGATGGTGAATTTTTGCAAAAGCATAAAATCCAGATTTGATGGAGGTGAGATCAGTCCTTTGGGGAAACTGGACATAACTCTGCAGGTAGTGCACAAAGGAATCCAGAAATTTGGACAGTACGAATTGGCTGAGATACACCAGCTGCCATGCACACTGTCACTTAGAATGAGCCCGTGGCCAGAAAATGTAGCACAGATAGTACCTGCACAGTTGTAGGGATGGCATGGGGATTCCTATTAGCTAGCATCAGAACAGGCTCCATTTGTGCACAGAGTTCCAGAATAGTGGCTTGATTCAGGCAGTAAGTGATGATGATGTGACATCCCTTCATGGTGGCTAGATCAACCAGGGGTCTGTAAATAGACGGGGCCCTCCCTCGCCACATCGGTCTGTACCTATGGGGGAATAGAGACACATTGTTTGCCAGAAACACTTCAGTCACAATATTACACAATTCAACCTGTACATGCAACACTATTGCCCCTCACACAGACGCAGAGAACTTGGTAATCCTGTCCGGGTATTGGCTGGTGTGGTGTGTATTCTGCGTTGCATCACAGAGGAGGCACACTTCCCACTATGATCCCATGAGGAGGATCACTGATCATACCATTACTTGACGAAGGGGAGAGGAAATGGAGCCATGGATTAGGACCCCGGACAGACTATGAAGGTGTGGTGTATGCAAAATGGCAGCCCCCTGCCCTACAGGTAGTGTAGTGTAGGAAGTGACTACATTCTGCTGGCATTAGTCATCATGGCGTAGGCGGTGCTCACCGCTGTGCACCTCTTCATTGGATAACATTGGTGTCTATAGGGAAGCAGGGCCAATCACAATCACCACGGGTAAACACTGTCATTTTGCTATGCCCTTGCCACTTGACTCCTGCACTTCGAGAGGAACGGAACTCCACTGCGTGAGCTGCTGTGTCCTGACTCTGGTCCTTAGAATGGCACATGTCACAGGGGAACGGGCCTCGGCCTTCACCGCGGAGGAGCTTGAGAAGCTGGTGGACGGGGTCCTATCCCTGTATGCTAAGCTGTATGGGAGACCAGAGGCTCAGGTAAGTTGCTATTAGTTCTCCTTGAATGTGTGTGAATGTGGGGGATGCCTGTAGGTGTTTTTGTTGGCGGTGTGAATGCTTACCCATGATGTGTATGGCACTTGTCGTCTTGGCTATTGTCAATATGTGTGTCTCCATGGGCCAGGTGAGGTCGAACTGGCATTGCATTTGTGTATGGGGCACCCACACTGACGTCTGTTTCTTTACTCTGTGTGTCCAATGCAGGTCAGCTCCCATCAGAAAAACGTAATGTAGCAAGCCATTGCCAAGGAAGTGTGGACCCTGGGGGTCTACAACCGGCGTACTACCCATTGCAGGAAGCGGTGGGAGGACCTGCGGCGCTGGGTCAGGAAGACCGGAGAGGCCCAGCTGGAGACTGCCTCCCAACGAGGGAGAGGAGGCCATTGGACCCTAATGACCCGCTTACTGGCGGTTGCCTTTCCCAATTTGGATGGGTGCTTGAAGGCAGCACAGCAGCCACAAGGGGGTTAGTAACTACACTAATGTGATGCTACTATGCTGAGTGTAGTTAGGTGTCATGGGGTGCATGCAGTGTAGCAGCAGGCCCATAGATGGGTGTGTCCCTGCAGTCCTGCCCCCCACTACGTCCATGGAAAAGTTTCCTTAGGTAGATAAAGCTGGGAATGTAGACCTGTGAAGGGTCTCCTGTTAGGGCTATTGGTTTAGAAGTAGCTTCACGGATTAGCAGATTTGTTGTCTTGCCAACGTCTCTCATTGTGTCCCATTGCAAAGTGTTTTGGAGTAGAGGGCAAGGATGGTCATGTAGTGTACTGTGGGATGTTGCCTACCAGTCAGGGGCATTTTCAGGTAAATTATTCTGTCTGCTGGGGGTTAGTGCATGAGATGGGTGGAGGTGAATGTGTGCTAACAGGTATTTTTGATCTTGATTTGACCTACTTATTCCTTGTTTTGCCCCCGTGCTCTTGTGTCCTTGTGTGCTTTAGCATCATCTGGTGAGGGAGCTGAGGCACCAGTGAGTGGGGATGCTGCAGCCCACGGTTCCCAGGAGGTAGAGGGGACCAGTGGGTTGGAGGGCGAGGGGATTACCATGGGGGAGGCAACTACCACTGGAGGTAGTGATTCAGACACCTCCTCCGATGGCAGCTCCCTGGTGGTGGCAGAGCCTACTGGGCCCAGCCATTCCTTGTCATCTTCCGCCACCCCCTGTACCATCACCGCCCTCCCAGTAGTTCCCCAGCGTGTAGCCCGTTCCCGCTCACCCAGGAGGGTGGGTGTCTCCTTTGCCCCAGGCACCTCATCTCCTGCCCCTGTTAGCCCTGCTGCCCTCACTGAGGAGGTTATTGACCCCCGAGAAGCATCTCTGTTGGTCAAACAACCATTGTGAATGCCATCCAGGGGCTGTCATCCCATATGCAGCAATACAATACGTTCTTGGAAGGCATTCAAGGTGCCATGTCTGGCCTCCAGAGATCTTTTCAGGCTCTGGCCTCCTCTTTGATGGCAGCCAGTGTCCCTGGTCTTTCCATCCCCCCTCCCACAACCTCTACCCCTTCCAGGACCCCACTTCCTTCTCCCATCCCAAGCACACATCCAGACAGCCATGCACCCAAATCAACACCCAAGACGCATGCAGACAAACACAAGCACCACACGTCCCACCACATGCAGGCACACACCCAACATTCAAAGGCAGACACAGCAACATCCCCCTCCCCCAGTGTGTCCACTCCCCCCCTCCTCCCATGACACAGAAACACTCCCAGATATCCAGTCCATACACATCCACCAACCAAGGGCATACTGTACAGGCACCTGAATCCAAGCACAGCAGACCTACACCTAATACCTCCAGTCCCTCATCCTCCAAGCCCAAACTTGTCTCCAAAACCCCTCCAGCTGCACCTCCTAAGCTTTCCCTCTCCCATGTTGACCTGTTCGAACCCACTGGCCCACCCCATCTTGTCCCTAAACATTCCCTTGGCCTCCAGAAAGCCACTCCTTCCTCATCCAAGTCATCCGCAGTCCGACCTACCCATTACGTGCCCCTTCCCCAGAGTTGAGTTCGTCCCTGTCCTTATTGTCTCTCACATTCCCCGATATTGGTTTGTCACCAAATGGGGATACTGAAGCTAAAATTCTCTCTACTTCTTCAGCCGAGAAAGTAAGCCCTGTGATTTTGTCCATGGGAGGGAGCCTACTGATTTCCTAAAGACGAAGATCCACAGCATGGTGGAGCAATCTTAAGCGCACAACTGGATTTCCCAGAAAGAAGGAGATTTCCTAGTTAATAAAAATCCAGTAACTCCTTATTTCTACACCATCCCCAAAATTCACAAAAACCTTGAATCACCGCCTGGTAGACCCATCGTAGTAGGTATTAATTCTATTTTGGAACCTCTGTCCCGTTTTGCAGATGGGTTTTGCAAAACACAGATACCTACCTTAAAGATACAATGAGGTACTGTGTCTTTTGAAAGACAGACCTTTTGATCCAGCAAATGAGATACTAATAAGTTTGGATGTAGAAAGCCTATACACGAGACTTCCTCCCCCTTTCTCACCCTTACACATTACACATAATTGAGGAGGTTAACTTTGACTTAGATTGGGACTACCAAACACCACGCAATGTGGTTATGGAATGCTCTTTCTTGGTACTAACCAAAAAATGTTTCAAATTTGAGAAACATTTGTACCTTCAGAAACACAGGAGCAGCATGGGAAGCACCTTCGCTCCTAGTCTGGCTGGTCTCTATATCAATCATCTAGAGGAAGAGAGAATCCTAAACCCCACCAATCCATACAGAGACAACATAGTATTGTGGAAAAAGATATATTGATGACATATTGGTTATCTGGAAAGGGGATGAGACATAAGTGGTGGCATTTTTAGAGTGGTTTAAACAGAGAGTACCAGTTCTTGAAATTCACTCAAACAATGAGCAAGGAACATTTGTTCTTCCTGGATTTAAACATTATAGCCACCAATGGTGCTCTTAAAACAACCACTCATAAAAAAACCAACAGCCAAAAACTGTTTACTCCTGTTTGATAGTGCTCACCCCCGCCATTTGAGAGAGAACCTAATGTTTGGACAATTTCTCAGATTGAGAAGGAATTGCTCAGAGATATCAGATTACAAAAAACAAGCCCAGAGTCTACCATCTAAACTGGAGGCTAGGAAATTCCCCGCAAGAATAATCAACCGAGCCATGAAGCGAGCTCCCAATAACAACAGAGAAGCCCTTCTGGATACCCCTCCCCAAAAAAGAGAACGAGGAAAGACTCATATTTATCACAACATTTAACATAGCCTCCAATCAAGTAAGCAAGATCATCAACAAACATTGGCTCATCCTCAATAGTGGCTCATTAAATATTTCCAAACCCATGTTTTCACATAAACGGGGAAAGAGTCTTAGAGACATGCTTGTACATACCCGCCAACGCCAACTTCGTAATAAACCAGAAGATATATACTACCTGCCACTACCCAATGGACATTATCCATATGGGAACTGTAGTGTGTGCCATAACACAAGGTGACTAAACAGGTCACCTTTAACGACAGCACAATATGGGACACTAGAGACTTCTCCAATTTTAACACTCAGTGAGGAGTATACATGATCACTTGTCCATGCAACCTACATTATGTGGGGATGGCCACCCACAAGGTTAAGACTTGAATCTGAGAACACTGTAGTAACCTGAGATGTGGACGGGCTACGACTAAGCTCTCTGCCCAATTTAAAGAGAAAGCACACACAGTGGAGGATTACCAGTGGGTTATCCTAGAACACCATAAAGAGATTAATTATGAGTCTACACTGTTCGAAAAAGAGGAACGATGGGTTTATAAACTATGCATACACCAATTTGGCCTCAATGATAACATACCTTGGAGCCAGCTGACAAAGTATTAACATTACATTAATCATTAGTCGGATATAGATCTCTTGAATGGTACACCTGGGCAGCGCAAAAGGTCCTATGACCAGCTCATTCCTTTACATTACATAGTATCACAAAGAGCAAACTCTCAAAAATAAATATTAGCCACTCACATATACGTCACCATCACAGTAAGAAGGAAACGAGTAACCCTTAGTTAAAACAAGAAAGAAACTCCCAAATAATTATCAAAACGACATGGAAATCCCAAGTTTTGCATCTGTAAGCCCATGAAGCCCCAATGACCTCCGTGCAATTACAGGCACCCGCAAGGGATACCTACTTTTAGGGTCCTCGCGGACCCTCCTTCATTCCACAGGAGGCCGCTATCTTGGGGAAGATAGCTGTCTAGTGCTACACGCTTTAGCATGCTAAGATACAAGAGCTGCTAGACATATAAACTTGGCTCCCACATGAGCTTTCAAGTTTCAGACTCCGGGGAGGTGAGCATTAGGTACAGAGCGGGAGCGTCGCTTTGAGCGCCTTTTGAACATTATTTACATGGTGCTACAAATACAGTAAGATTAATCGATTCTAAAACTTTGCCAAATCTTTAGAGTGTGACTACAAGCACACTCTCCTCCCGGAGGAGCTATGATATGAGAATCCAAATACTACTGAGTAGGTTACACATGCGCTACATGTGTGCTGTTTGATGTGTTTCACGTGTTTAAAGTTTTAAATGTAGTATGTCTTGTACTGTTGATTGGGAGAGTACTTTAGTCTCTCAGTCCTGATATTCACAAGTGTCGTTTCCCACAAGCGGGGTGCAGTTTGCAAATAGGTTGCACCACACCCACAAACAACACATATAGCGCCCCTTACAAATGGGGGCGGTGACAACTATGCCTCTCTTGTATTTCCAAAGATTTCAATGATGGACACCATAAAAGATAGGTATCATCTTATAATACCACATTAGTAAGGTGAATTGCACCATATCACAGAGCGTGTATTATTTATGCTTTCATTAGAAGTAGTCAAAGAAGGAGTGGCACCAGGGAGTCCACCTTAGTCCTGAAAAGGAGCCTAAGGGTAAGGCTCCGAAGCATGTTGACTAGGAAGTCAGGTACATTACATCCCCCACTTCTGCAGCCCCTTTTTAATCATACCGTCTCTGAGAGATATACTAAATCATTGGAATTACTAGGGGTCAGGTATTTTTAACTCATCCAAGACCCCACCACTCCTATCCCTCCTGTGATTCACATTGACAAGACTACATCAGTGCTCCCACGTATCCCGTAGGTTGTAGCACGCCCCTCTTTGTAGTGGAACGGGAGGAAACTCAATGATGAAGCATGCCACCAAGGGGTAACCCTGGTAAGTGAGGGTTTTTCTAACAGGAAAATCCTTTTTCCTGTCCATCCTGTGGTAGTTCTTTTATCTGGGCCTCTTTTATAATGTTAGATTGTTTGTGTAAACATGTCATGTGGTGCATACTGATGTGCCTTGCTTATTGGCTGAAGGACCTAGGACACAACTGTGTAAAAAACCACAATCAATTTGCTCTCCAGGGACTACATATGGCTATGTACATTGATCAATTGAGTACTGTTTGTTGTTGCGGTGAGTGTGAATTCTTTGCAACACACCACTACTCCTCAGTGTTACAGGATAAAAGAAAGGTAGTCCTCAGCCATGTGTCTGGTGAAGTGAGTACATGGTCACCTGCCACCCAGAGGCTGTTTGTCTTCATCATATGACGGGTGCTGGTGCCTCACTACTGTCTGTAATGCGAAGATGCCCATCATACATGTGACAGTGCAAACATTTCTTTTGGGATGCAACTATAGATTAAAACCTTCCCTTGGTAAGTGGAGAATGTCCATTGGTATGATTTATTTGCCATTACTGTTGTCAACATTCCTTGTGCCTACTTGTTAACATGCGTTCCTTTCTCTTTTGAAAATCCTTTGTAAGCTGCTGTTTCATTCATGGTCTATTGTGTTGATGGGATGATACCTGTATTCCCTCACATATATATGTGCATGCCAACCTGTATGTGGAATAGGACATTTATAATGAGGGTGCATTTCATGTGGTGCCACATACAGGAGTGTGTCACCATTGATTATTGGCTGACACATACCCTCACCCGTCTTAGCATATCATTTGACATGCACTACTGCAGTAGCAATGAGGGACATGATGAGTAGGCCTAGAGTTTTTACCCACAATGTGCATTTCCACATTGGTGTAGAATCATGTAGGAAAGTGCTTTGCACATGTGAAATGGGGAAGGTTTGTAACCTAACTGTTAGCATGCATCATGGAGTGACTTGCAGTTATGTTGGAATCACAGGTGGTTGTGTACTACCATTCATCCACAGACATCTGGGTTTGCATGACCAAAATGGATACAAAGATGTACTTTCCCCTTGGGTACCATGTTGAGGGCCTTCCACAAGTACTTGTAAATCTCTGGGACTCTCCAATATCCAAAGGACTAATGGTGCCTACTGATGCACTCAGAGTATGTCATTGTAAGGGGTGCTAGAAGTTAGTGGTGATTTCCCTGGGATTTGCTGATTCATTGTGTTGTGGATTTTAGATACATATCTCTCTGACATTTTGCACATTTTGCCTACAATGTACATTTCAATGCAAAATAAGTGGCATATCTGAGCAACATTAGTACTACCTCCATGACTCCATTGGGACATATTTCACTTGGTGAAGTGTGCATTGTTGATATGTTTCCAGTGTGAATGAGTATTTCAATATCACCTTATCCAGGCTATTGTACTGTTGCCAGCAACGTAGCAGGTTCTGGGCGCATCATTGTTATTGTTGTGTTATTTTATATGTGACAAATAGATCTCTACATGACTTTGTGTGGGATCTGTGGTAATGCAGTTGGCCTACTATTATTTGACAACAGGTAAGTGATGCATGCTTCATGAGGCAAAGCATTGAATATGATGTGGTCCCCTACTTGTTCAATGGTTACTGAGGTTGCACACCTTCAGCCATGCAATTGTAGTTGTTTGAAATCCAGATTTTCCTGTGGGCCACTGTTGACAGTTCATATGGCATGCATGCAAATGGTATGGTACATGTAGCGGCCACTTAGGTGGAGTTTGTTCCTGGGGCCTATTTGACATCATGGTAATATTTGCTAATCTGAGCTGTTGTTCAAGTGTGATCCTGGACATGTGATGACCCTATTTCTCTTTGTATTTGCAGCATCAGCCCAGGGAAGTGAAGGAGACAGGGCACAGCCAAGTGAGGAAGCATCTGGCCATGGGAACTTTTGTCAAGACACACCCACCAGAGAGGACCCAGTGGCCCTGAGGGCGAGGTCTACATCCTTATCATCATCGGATTCTTTCTTCAGTGGCCACTCCCTAGTGGTAGCTGACCCATTGGGATGTAGTCCTGTATCATCTTTGTCCACCAACCCCAGTTCCATTGCCACTGTCCTTGTTGCTCCCCACCCAGTTGGCTTGCCTGCTCTCTCAAGAGGGTGGGCATCTCCTTTGCTGCATGCACCTTTGCCCCAGCCCCTGTTAGCCCTACTGCCCTGAGTGAGGAGGCTATTGACCTCTTAAGGAGTCTCTCTGTGGGTCAGGCTGCCATTGCGAATGCCATCCAGGGATTATCCACCAAATTGCATCAGACAAATGCATTTTTGGAAGGTATTCATAGGGCCATGTCTGGCCTACAGATATCTTTTCAGGCTCTGACCATCTCACTGATGGCAGCCAGTCACCCCCACCTTCTGTCCCCTCTTCACCTCCCTCTTCTCAATCCAAATCCCTAATTCCACAACCTATCCCAAGTACACAGGCAGATCTTCATGCACCCACCTCAAAACATAAAAGCAGCACACATAAACACAAACACCACAAGACACATGGCTCACAAGCACTCAACATACACCCACACACACAACATCAGCAACCATTTCCCCAGATAGACCCCCACCAGCACCGGCCCACACACCATCATATAAAGCATACCCACATATACCACCACAACAGGCAGTGACACACCCATCACACCCACTATACACGCAGACACCACCCCAACAGACACACACACATCCACCACTACAAGCATACCCGCAGACTCCACCTCCCAGCCCCCCAGACACACAAACACCCACACTTACACAGCCACTACCCAAACATAAGCATACATCACACACGTACACACCCAAAACATTTGTACCGGCACAGCAGACAACCACTCCCTCAACCTCCAAATCCTCACCTCCTTCTGCAAACCATCCCCATGTATTGAAGAAAAGTTTTTTGTTTGATCTTGCCTTTCCCCATTCCCTACCCCATCCCAAACCCAAGAGAACCTGACCCACACCCTAACCCATCCCTTCTACCTACATGTCCTTCCCTGTCACACCTGTAACTCCACATGTACCCATACCCTCCTCCCCAAAAGAAAAAGCCCACCCCTCCAAAGAAGCAGTCCACCCCTCCCAAACCCAAACACACCCATCCTAAATCCCCCCCCCCAAGGATGATCCCTGAGGTACCTGCTGTCCACTTGATGCCCCTTACTGTGGAGGTTCCCTGGCAGTTAGGAATCAAGCGTTGGCACAGTACTGTGCTATATGGGACTATGAAACAAACTGGCCAATGGCCTTGGACAATTTACATTAGTTTTCCAATAAACCCAAATAGCTGTTTTTGGGGTACACGTTTGTCCTGCAATTCCTTTTCTTCATTTATGTTGTTCCAGAGTAACATGTGTTGCCTACCCACAGTTGTGTGTGTTTGACCCTGCTTGCTGATCCATTTTCTGTTGTTTGTAGTATCTGACTTTGTGAGCAGTGCTGGTATCCCCAAAAGAAAGGTAGATGTTGACTGTGTGGATATGTGTTTGTTAAAGCAATTGTGTTGCCATTGCATGGTGTTCTATTTGGTATGGTATGTATTTCATCTTGTGTTGTCAAATGTGAACATGTATGGTGTAAGACCTGTTCCCTGGTTTGGATTGTAGAGTCATGTAATGTGTGGCAGCTTGAGTTTTGTTTGTGCAGACATGGAGTGTGTTCAATTGTGCTACCTTTGTTTGCATTTGACCATGCATGTGTCCATTTAGCTGTGTGTACCATGCAGCTACTTTGTGTAGATATATGTTCCATTCAGTTGCAGTTTAATTTTCTTTGTTGACTTGCACTTCCAAATTGTGCAGATAGGCATGTCACTTTACGCTAGTATTTTTTGTCCCTGGGATACTTGAAGGGCCAGTTCCTGTGCAAATGTTGTTTAAAGGGCATATGCAAAGTGATATGTGCCCCAGTGCAGCATCTTCCCTGAGTGCTCCTGGTGCTTCCATCCCTATTATGCAGGTATTGTTTTCATGGTGAGCTTGGGATATTTGTCTCTCTGACTAACGGGCATCCAGTTGTTCTTCCATTTTGTTGCAATGTGAGTGATGTGTGTGTTCATTGCAGGGTTGGTTCATGGAAGTGCTGTTTGTGTTCCATGACACATTCATACATATGCCTGTTGAATGTGACGGCAGTCCATGGCTTGTGTGCAATGTGAGTGTGTCAGTTGTATTTGTAGATGTGATGTTGCTGTGTTGTTGGTGTTGTGTGACACAATGTTGTATACACTTCACTGTTCCTGTGCCTGAGATGGTCAGACGTGTGTTTTTGTGCAGTTTTGCGGTGCAGTGGGTGACCTGCCCAAAGGGGGTGTTTTGTGATTGTGCATCTGTCCTTCTCTGTGAATGATTCTGACCCAGGACACAGCGACACATGTACTTGGTGCTCTTACCCTCATATTATGACAGCCGGACAATCTGATGTTGAGCTGCATAACACAGGAAGGTGTGTGCACTTATGGTTGGTTGTGTCCATGTGGTGTGTATTTTGGGCTCCATCGATGATCAGCAGCAGTGGCAGGACAAATGTGATGGGCTCTATGGCGGCACCAGATGTGTAAGGCTGCCTGCAGGTGAGTGTCTTCCTTTTTACTCCCCATTTCCACCTGCTGAGACGTGGTGGTTGGACAGTCAGGGTTACATTGGTGGTGTGCAACCTCATAATGTGTCTGGTGGAAACACTGTCTCCACTGGCCTGTTTATACTGCCTCGCGACCATGGCGGTCTGTGCTGCCATGTGGTGTCGGTGGAACTGCAGCTGTCTTTGCCCCCTGGGCCCGCATGACTTGTAATACAGTGGTCCGACTGCCAAACCAATGGCCGTCGGACTGCCAACACCGCCATGGCAGTCCATAGACAGTCAAACTTGTAATGAGGCCCTAAGTGTTAGCCCTATGAACCTTAGGGTGGTCTTCCCCCAAACATTTTGCTTCCCCTTCCATTTTTGCTGATCTTTTTTTTGCTGGCCTTGGAACTCTGTGCACTTTACCACTGCTAACAAGTGCTAAAGTGTGTGTTCTCACTCCTTAAAACATGGCAACATTGGCTTATCCCCAATTGGTATATTTCATTTACTTTTAAGTCGCTAGTAAGGCTGTACTACCTGTATCCAGGGACTGTAATGTAAATGCTGCTAGTGGGCCTACAGCATTTGTTGTGCCACCCACTTAAGTAGCCCTTTGAATATGTCTCAGGCCAGCCACTGCAGCCTGTTTGTGCATTTTTTAAACTGCTATTTTGATCTAGCAAAATAAGCCTTTTTTCGGGCAAAATCTTCCTTTTTAATATTTATATGAATCAAACCTAGGTTAGACCTTGGACAGGCCAGAGGGGAGGATGCGGTGTATTTAAAAAGTTGGATGTGTACTTTTAAGTTGTACATGTCCTTCTAGTGAAAAACTCTTTTTTTTTCACTGCTGCAAGGCCTACCTCTTCCATAGGATAACAAAGGAATTACCTTACTACACTGAATAAGCCCTAACTTCCAACTGGGAACAAGTAATTAGTTCACATTGTAATGAAAACTCCTCTCTTATGGTAAAGTTAAATTTGCAATTACAATTTTTAAAAGGTCATTTTTAGAAAGTTGGCATTTTCCTGACTTAGCCATTTAGTACCTGCAGCCTGTCACTGGGCCACATGATTGGTGATAGTTGGAAGACGTGCTTTGTGTAGTCCTCCTAGACAGCCATATACAATAGAGAGCTTAGGTATAGGTGGATGTGCATCACTGGAAGGATTAGAGAGCGGAGCTGGGCACAGCCCTACTTACACTTGAATAAAAGGCTGCATCCTGCCTCCACACAAAGGGCTGCCTAGCCCTTGGAGTTAATCTGGAGCCAGGGCAGGTGAGCTAAGAAACGTGCGCACTTCACAGGAATCCTATAGAAGTTTCTCCATCTCAAAGGAGTCACCTGGTATAAATATTGAACCTCTGACACCAAGGGGCATATTTATCAATATTTAGCATCAACCTAGCACCACGTAAGGTAACATGAGGGTGACACAAAACCTAAATAAGACTTACCAGGTTATACAAGGCCACCTCGCTGTGCTTGGTAAAACCAGATAAACACATCTTGCTGTCTTGAGTTACTTTACTCCAGGGAGGCGTTCCATGAGTGGAGCATGGGTGCGCCCATGCATCCAAACATGGATTTTGGCGCATTCCCAGATTTACCACGATGTGCATTTTGTAGCACACTTAGAAAGAGGAAAATTCTTTGAAGGATTGCTCTTGTGCAGGAATCACCCCTTCCTGCACAAAAACAATCCTACCTACAATGCAGGCACCTTTGCAACACTGTGCAAGGGTACCTGCATTGGTGCAACGTGGCACATTGTGCGCCAGCGCAAGAAGAGGATAAGAATGCATGATATATTGATAAATATGGTGAATTCCAGTCCTCTTCCTTTCATGCAGCGCAGTTAAATGTCTTGCTGCCGTGTGTGAAAGTATGACAAATCTGGCCCTAGTTCTTGAGAATATTTCTGGACCTGTGAAAACTGCCAAGAACAAGGACTGCCACTCTTCTGGACTGTTGCTCTGCTGGGCTATTGCATTGCTGGACTGCTGCCTTGCTGGATTGCTGCCCTGCTGCCCAGCATTTCTCTTTCCTGTGTCAGAGGGATTGGACCAGCACCTGCACCCAGGACTCTCAGAGTGACCCCAAAAGCCAGTCTACTGCCCACCTGTTCAGAGCCACAGGGTCATAAAAGACTCTCAACCACCAGAACAATCACCAGACCCAGCTGGAGCCAGTCCCTGACCCCTACATTGTGCCCCTCAGGTCCCAGACCCTTCATGTGCCCTCAGTAGAACTGAATTAAAGATTTGGGCTCACTGTGATCACAAACGCACCCATTAGCACCAAAACTCTGTTGCACACACTGCCTGCCAATGAGAAGTTCCTTCAACTTGACTATTCATGCTACTACGTTGAGCACTCACGTCGCGTGCCACCGCATAGCTTTGGCCTGCCGGTTCACAGTGACAATAGGATCTTTGCGCTGCAGAGATGACATCAGTGACTCTAGGTCTGTTCTTTATACTACATCAATGACTACCTGTGATGCTTCCCTACTTCCTGAAGCACCTCAACTATGAACAAGACTCCTCATGCTGGACTGAGAAGGTGACCTTTCAGCTGGACAAATCAGGTCCCTGTATCCAACCCACGCTACATAGAGGTTGGCCTGAACCTGTGACTTTCTCTTGGTTTTGCACAACCACTTAGCCACGAGTAGCACTTTGGTCTTTTAACACTATTTTCACTTAAATCTTTCAAATTGTACATCTCTGGTTCTACTAATTGGATTTTATTTGTTTTGGTGTCAAAATATTATTGTTTGTGCTGTGTTTTAAGTTCATTACTGTTTGCTGCATAAATACTTTACACATTGCCTCTAAGTAAAGCCTGACTGCTCTGTGCCAAGCTACCAGACGGTTGAGCAAAGGTTAATTAAAAGTTTGTTTGTGCCTCACTCTGACTAGGATTGTGATTGCTGCTTGTACATGGTTTGACCCTCTCAAACAGTAACCCAACTTCTTACACTTCTTATATATATATTTACTTCAGTCTTGTGTCAAATTACTCCACACATAAAAGCAGAGGCCACTACAAACTTAAAATCTTTATTTGTCGTAAATATAATTAATATTACCATTGGGGGTTTAATTATTGTCTTCACCTATTTTGAGAATCAGCCCCAGGAAGAGGCAGATTTATCAATACTTTGCACAAGTGCAAACTCACAAAAGTGAAATACACAGGTGCAAAGTGTTGATAAAGTATTAACTTTCCAACCCAAAAAGTAAAATGAAATGTAGCACAAATAGTACTTTGTGCTGCTGTGCATTACTTTGCATTAAGTGGGCATCCTTTGACTGGTGCATGGGCATTCCCGTCCAACCACACATGGTTTTTGATGAAAATCCCTATCTGTTAACAATGATAGATTGGGCTTTTCTAAAAACAAAAAATGCCACCTTGAGGCAGATGCTGACATGGAAAAATCTTTTTATTTCAAGCTGTTCACACATTGCATGTGTGCTTTACTGTGCAGCATACACACAATATTGGAAAAAAAGTAAGTATGTATAAGCATAGTATTTAATACTGTACGGGTAACCTTCCAGTACAAATATCATGCTTTACTTCACAAAGACCTTTTAACAACGGTGTGTGTGTGTGACGTAAAGCACCAGCCCGCAGGAAAAGAGTAGCAGCCCTATATGCTAGTGGATATAGTTCTGAGATGCTTTCCCTCCCCATAATCCACAACCAACCCCTCCCCCCACTTAATTCAATGCTGTGTAGCAACTTTAGGTGCTGTGCTGCACTGCTTTGCACAAAATATAATACATCCACCCCAAAGGGTGAAGTGTAAAAATCCTGTGTGGACACTGGAATGAAACAAAATTGAAAATTAGGAGAATACAAAAATCACAATTTGGATATGTGGATGGATGCCAGGTAAAGACAATTGTGGCCTTGAAGTAGTCACTTGAGGTTTTCAACAGAAATACAAGAAAGTTGATAGGTAACAGATACAGATGTGAGGGGTCTCATCATTGGCATATGGAACTTTTTAGATGCCTGAAATGTATAGAAACCTCTTGCGAATGTTAAAGTGTCAATGTCAAATCAGCAACAAATTTAAGGTTTTGGCATTCAATGTTTTGAATATGCATCGTAGAGTTAAAATGAGGGTTACAAAATGCTAAATTATCATAAAGTTGATATGCGAGGGCATAATATAAAGTCATATGTGAAGCGACATTTAAACAAATTGTCAAGTAAGAGGTAGATTTTCAAAGACAACTGGAGGTATGTATGGTGGATTATTAATTTTTTCAATCTTCATTGTACTTAGAAAAATGATTTAAAATCTATATTTTACAGTTTAACTTTAATATGAACCTGACTTGGAAAGATTAAATGAACATAGAAAATAAACTATAAACTGATTTCTGTGATCCATGGTAATGTTAGGGAAATAGGAAAGCAGTTTGACTAAGAGCTTCATTACGAGTTTGGCTGTCTTTTGGGAAGACTGCTGCGGTAGTAGCTGCCAGAAGACAGCCATGTTAGCTGTAATCCAACCACAGTATTAGGAGTCACACTGTGAAATCCGCCAAAAAACAGCTACATTTCTGAAACCGTCAGGACACTGGAGGATGGAAAAGAGGTGGTCCCACCACCAGCTCTGCCAGCCCGACAAAAATCTACCCATCAGATTACGATCCACAAATCACAACAGCAGTTCTTCCATGGCGGAAAACCATTGGTGGTGTGAACTGCGGTGTCTCAACTCATTTTAGTCAGAACACCACACCACAGTGGATCGTTTGAATACCCCACACATGATACACATCCACACCCCGACTGTCAGAGTCACCAGATCCTCGGGGTCTGTGCACGCTCCCAGCACTTCCACCACAAAACAGCTCCAATACTCTGATTAGAATTATCATAGAGTCTAAGAGAGTCCAAGTGGGGAAAAGGGGATTAGGAAGGGAACAGCTGGGAAGGAGACCTGTAGGAAGCAAAAGGTTAAAACACACAATATCAAGATTATATCATATGAATCAGTACTAGATTATAACTCTAAGCATTGTCGTTCTGAAATCATAGATAACCTATGAATGGACTTAAACAACTAGGCTTCAAGGTCACTGGACACCTGAGAGGAAATCCAGAAATGGTTAAATGCAATGTTCAGATTCAAACATTATCTTTTGCATGATGATCAATGAAAGAAAAAACATTATTATATACACACAACATCATATCTAGAACTCTAACATTTTGTTCTTTCAAAAAACTGTAGGAAACATGAATTGAGCACATTGTGGGCCATATTTATACTCCGTTTGCGCCGAAATTGCATCGTTTTTTTTGACGCAATTTCGACGCAAAACTAACGCCAACTAACGCCATATTTATACTATGGCGTTAGAGGCGAATAGCGCCAAAGTTCCCGGAATGTGCGTCATTTTTTAGCGTGAACCCCTTCCTTGCGTTAATGATATGCAAGGGAGGCGTTCCCGTCTAAAAAATGACTCCCAGGCCTTTACGTGGTATTTATACTCCCGGGCAAAAGAGACGCCCGGGAGTTGGCGTGGCTAAAAACGGCGCATTTGCGCCACTTTTTAACGCCTGCTCAGGGCAGGCGTTAAGGGGCCTGTGGGCTCAAAATGAGCCCACAGGTGCCCTCCCATGCCCCCAGGGACCCCCCCTGCCACCCTTGCCCACCCCAGGAGGACCCCCAAGGATGGAGGGACCCACCCCAGGGACATTCAGGTAAGTTCAGGTAAGTATAATTTTTTTTTTTTTATATATTTTTTTGGTGGCATGGGGGGCCTGATTTGTGCCCCCCTACATGCCACTATGCCCAATGACCATGCCCAGGGGACAGAAGTCCCCTGGGCATGGCCATTGGGCAAGGGGGCATGACTCCTATCTTTACAATGATAGGAGTCATGTTGATGGGGGATGGGCGTCGAAAATAAATGGCGCAAGTCGGGTTAAGACGATTTTTTCGACGTAACCTGACTTGCCCCATTTTAAGACGCCCATGCGCCATTTTCCCCCTACGCCGGCGCTGTCTGGTCTACGTGGTTTTTTCCCACGCAAACCAGGCAGCGCCGGTCTGATTGCGCCGTCTAACGCCATTCCATAAATACGGCGCCCGCATGGCGCTTCAGAATGGCGTTAGACGGCGCAAAACTTTTTGACGCTAAACTGCGTTAGCGCAGTTTAGCGTCAAAAAGTATAAATATGGGCCTGTATACTCTCACAAGGTTGTTAATACCATAGAATGATTGTGCACCATGAATAACATAAGCTAGGCTTGAGAAATAAATCACGTGCCTTGCTGGCTAGAAAACCACCTCGTAAATGCCATGAAGAGGTTGCACATTATGAACACCATGATATTAAACACAAGAAAAGAATTGCGCTTCCTGCCGATTCAGATGTCACCATGAAAATGCCCGAAAAAGTTAACGCACAATGAATAACATGAATTACACACGAGAATGAAATTGTGCGTCTCGCCAATTTAAATGCCACCATGTAAATGCCAGAAAATGGTAGTGCACAATGAACAGCATGAGTTACACACAAGAAATGAATCGCTTGTTTCGCCGATTCGAATGCCACCATGTAAATGCCAGAAAATGGTAGTGCACAATGAACAACATGAATTACACACAGGAAATGTATTGCGTGTTTCGCCGATTCGAATGCCACCATGTACATGACAGAAAATGGTAGTGCACAATGAATAACATGAATTACACACAGGAAATGAATCGCGCGTTTAGCCGATTCGAATGCCACCATGTAAATGTCAGGAAATGGTAGCGCACAACGAACAACATGAGGTACACACGAGAAATGAATCGCGCGTTTAGCCGATTCGAATGCCACCATGTAAATGTCAGGAAATGGTAGCGCACCATGAATATCAAGGTTTAAAACACGAGGAACGAATCGCGTGTCTTGCCGATTCGAAACTCCCCTTATGAATGCCTGGAAATGGTAATGCACAATGAATATCAAGGGCTAAAGCATGAGGAAAGAATCGCGCGTCTTGCTGATTAAAATTTCACCATATGAGTGCCTGGAAATGGTAACGCACATTGAATATCAAGGGTTAAAGCACAAGGAAAGAATTGCGCGTCTTGCCGATTCAAATGTTACCATATGAATGCCTGGAAATGGTAACGCACATTGAATATCAAGGGTTAAAGCACGAGGAAAGAATCACGCGTCTTGCTGATTCGAGTGTTACCATATGAATGCCTGGAAATGGTAACGCACAATGAATAACATGAATTAAACACGAGTAAGGAATTGCGCGTCTTGCCGATTCAAATGTCAGCCTGTAGATGCCCAATAAACATCAAGCACACTTTCACACGCACGAGAGTCAAAAGATTTTATCATGATAATTAGGCCCAAGAACTCGAACTCCTTCGAGAATGGGATCGGGGGCCCAGCCCGACCTCCGTCTTACCGCCCTGATCAAGAATCACCAAGCGCAGTGAAAAGGGCGAGGTCTGGAAGATCCAATTAGGCCTCTGGAACAGGAGCTCAGGAAGTTGCTGCTGCTCTGCACCGGGACCTCTGAATAGTGAGCACGTGGAGCTGAGCTGGTTCCCTTTTATAGTTTTAGCCCAGTCCACCAACCACACCTAGGCATGCTGCAGGGAAGCTTCTAGAAGGCCCTGGAAAGGGACCACACCCTGACACAGTCTGAAAGCCTGCAGCAGTACATTACATGTGGACAATATTTATATGCATGCTGAACATAAGTCTTCAGGATGAAACTGCAATGCAAAAGGTCTAACAACATTATCAGCACAATGCATAAATTATGTTAGCTGGAAATCATTAGGTTTTTTCATTCTGGTCACCCGTAGAGCGCGCACTGCCCTGATGTTGACACCGACAGACCTACACAGTGCACTATATAACATATCCCTACAAAACCCACAATCATCTGCAATCAAAACACACCACACAGCCACAGACAGCCAATATCCCAGAGAGTTCAAATGAGCAAGAATAGGCACCTACTTTACTACGCACACATCACACACCTGCACAACAGTACCGCACACAGTCCACAATACTTCCACTTATCACAGCACCTACACTTCACCATTTACCAAACTCTGCACCCTTTCTCTTTGAACACAACCACACCGTCTTCACAACCACTACCATGTCCCCACAAAAACACCCACGTTTCACTGATGAACATGGTGGATGAAATTGCCAGGGTAGAGCCAAACCTGCTTAGAGCACAAGTCCAACAAACAGCTATTGCCAGAAAAATTGAGTTTTGACAAAGGATGATCAAAAGCAAGTTTGGAAGCTAGAGCCACTAGTCGGTCTCATCAAGAAACTGAAGTCCGAAGGGCTGGCTGGGTGAAATGGACTTCCGAATGCAATCATTAAAGTCGACCCAGTATATTGGGCACAATACTTTCTTCCACTCCTCAACTCTATCGCCCACTTCAACCATACCCAGAATCTTGGAGAGGCAGTATAATACATACCATCTATAAAAGCGGAAATCACACTCTCCCTTCAAATTATAGGCTGATAGCCCTCACTGATGTAGAAGCCAAGCTATATGGCTCATGTTTGCTGCAGCATCTTCAAGCCTGGGCTGATGAAAACAAGCTACTCCTGAGGTTTCAAACAGGCTTCAGGGCAGGCATGGGAACGCTATCAAATTTAATTGCACTTTCCCTTATAGAGGAAAAAGCCAGTCGCAAGAACCTGGACCTCTATGCATGCTTTATTGTCCTCAAATCGGCCTTTGACCGGGTTCCCAAGGAAAGGTTGTGGGCTAAGCTGGCTAAATGGGGTATTCCCAACAACCTACTGAGGGCCATTATAGATCTCTACACTGATACCTGGGTCCAGATTAAAATCAGAGACGGTTCAAGATTAACAAATAGAATACCCACAAAATCTAGCCCAAAGCAAGGTTGTGTTCTGGCACCAATTCTCTTTCATCTATACCTGGCAGAACTTGCTGGCACGTTAGCACAAGTGAATAGTCTTCCCCCAGCACTGGGTTCAGAGAAAATTGGGTGCTTACAATAAGAAGATTACATCATCCTGCTGAGCCATACCCCCCATGGTTTGCAACAAATTTTATCAGCAGTTAACATCTGGCCTAGAAATTAATCTGGATAAAACTAAACTGATAAGATTCCTTGATGTAAATTATAAACAATTCAATTGGTTCCTGGGAGAGAAAAAAGTGGAGATGGTGCAGTTGTACAAATATCTAGGAGTCCATCTTGAACCACCCCTGAAATGGAAGTGCCAATTACAGTCAATCAAGGCAAAGGCCAACTCACTAACATATAGCTTTAACCTGCTCAAAAAGAAGCTGGATTGCTCCAACTGGTCCCATTTATTAAAAGTAATGTCTGCACAGCTGCTTCCAGCCATCTCCTAAGGGTCTGAAATATTGAAGGGCCGTGAGATCGAGACTCTGAATAACAGTCAAGTTAAAACATACAAGGCCATTTTTAACATCCCGAAAAGTGCCTCCCTTGCGCGGGTTAAACCGGAGATGAGCTTAAAAAATCAAAGTTTCCAGCGACAGGGTGCCTTCCTCAAAGCATCATGGAAGTTACGTGCGGCAGAGGATTCTTCCATACTCTGCTCCTGCTGGCAAGAAATGCAGGTGCAGCAACTTGGTAATAGGAAAGGAACATGGGGAAGCTACCTAAGCCAGGTTATCATTAGACTGGGAATGGAAGAAGTCTGGAAACGTAACATTGGGAAGACTGAATTTAACAGATTAGTTAACATTACTGTTCGCTCACTCTTGCGTATCACAGGTAAACCCATTCTGGCCAAAAGACGGCATGCCTCGGCAGTCCTGGGGTCCTACTCAACATTGTCCCCACGGGGTACTTGCCCGTCCCCTTTTCTGCTCACCTCAAACATCGATTCCTGTTAAACCGTATGGGCTTCTTCGACACCAAAGAAGATCATCCCTAATGGAAAGGCCAGCATATCGACCAAAACTGTCACCTATGCTGCTATAATCAAGAATCTTTGCTGCATGCCTTTTGTATATGTCCTGCTTTAGGTCTGGAAAGAAGAAAATTGTTAAAACATGATTTTATAGCTAATAATATCCGCTCATGTAGACCGGCGGTAATCATCTGGCTCAAGGGCGAGTCAATCTCATTTTGCTGTAAGGGGGTACAATTTTTACAACTGCTCCGTAAGAAATTGAACAAAGCGGACTTGGAAAAATTGCTGCAGTTTAGTTTTTAAAGACTGAACTCAAATGTTTATTTTGGTTAGAAATGATTTTTAGCTGTTTAGCTTTTTAACTCGTTTTAATATCAAGTGTTAATTTTATATTTGTAGTATGCTGTTTTATATTGCAATGGATTTTATTAATCGAGCAATAAAATCAAAATCAGAAATCTGAAATCTGACAAAGGATAGTCAACAGGGTGAATTCTGTAGGCAGTTCTCCATGCACAAGGGAGGCCATCAGGAAGAGGTGGAACGACCTCAGAGGGAAGGTACTTTCCATTGCATCCAGCACCACCTCACGGTACTGAAGACTGGCAGTGGGCCCCCACCTTCTCCCCCTACTTTCACATCTTCGGAGGAGAAGGTCTTATACATCCTGCTGAGGGCCTGACAGGAATACCTTGGGGAGTGTAGTCTAGTAAGTACCCACCCCATGGATGTCACCCAATTGCCTAGTCCTGCATGCTCCCTCACCACGAAAACCCACCTCAATTAACACACCACCCACTAAAACAGTGTCCTGATCACCTTCCCTCTCTGCAATGCCACAAGTCCACCAAACACATCTGGCCCTACAGCCCTTGGAAATGGCACAAAAAGTACTGGCTAATTATAGCACTACAACTCCCAGAATGCAATATCCCAACATTTTCAAAACCTTGACACTGCACCAAATTTTACATGTCATGTATGTTAAACCAATTTACTATCTACACAATCTTGATTGTTCTAGTGTGGAACAGTGCATGGCAATGACAGCAATGCAATGGCTCACTCACACTAGCACCCCAAGCAAAACACGGCTATAGCTGAGTGCCCAGTTAAAATGGCCACAGATTAAAAATCTCAATCTAGAAATATACTCACCTGGTTTGGAAATTCAGATGACTGAGTGGATGCACATGCAGTACACCCAATACAGGTCAATGTCCATTGCTTACTCACATACTGTGTTCTACAAGGACACCAATGTGTATTGTACAGCCCTTGTGTGTGGCACCTATCATGGCAGACAGTGCACTAGGTAACAGAGGGGTACAGCCATGTCAATAATCAGACAACATCAGATGTAATCAGCAGTACAAACAGTACCAACCTTGTCTAAGAACTCTATACATGGAGTATGGAATTCAAGTCACAGAGTTGTATGTTGTACTAAGGTATTCTGTGCAGCAACTGTCAATGTCATTGCTGGGGATTATGTTAAGACACTGTCTGCATCTCACACAACAGCAACAATACCCCCAATTTAACCTGAACTCTGTCTTTCACTCCTTCCACAGATAACCTTGCCATTGTCACCATGGAGAGGATACCAGAGACTGTCACTTCCCCGCTGCATGAAGGCCCCAGTGAGGACAACACCCCTGGATGTCTGGACACTAACAACAAACCTGGCCCATCTGGGACACCTGGTCAGTCAACAATTGTCAGCCTCACCCTGCCACATCAACTCCTCCCAGCCCTTTGCTTCTACAGCACAGACACACTGTGTTCCACGTTCTGTTTCATCCATTGTGTGCCCCCACAGTACAGGTACCTGAGTCTCACCTTGCCATCCCTGACAATGTTGGACCTGCTACCACTGGAAGTTGGCACACTGAGCCAGGGACACAGGCATCTGTAGGTAGAGTGTGTGAGAGAGCTGCTGTGGGCCAGAGGATGGAGTCTCAAAGGGACAATACTGACCAGGAAACCATCTCCCGTCATGGGAGCCTACCAAAGTTCCTAAGACATGATAGCCCAAGTTATCACCATGTTTGTGGAAATCCAAAAGCTGCATAAGGACAACCACCAGGTAATCATGCAGTAGTGGCACGGACAACATGCCCACTTGGCTGGTATTACAGAGGGGCTGAGAGACATGAATACCACACTGAGAAGGTTTTGTACCCAACATCCTGCCCCTTCCACTAGCAATGAAACATCAGGCCCTTCTACATCTGCTAGTGGAATGGAGGCAGGTCAGAGGAAGGACATGCCTCAGACACCCCACTCTCTGTAGCTGAAGAACCCCCCACAAACGTGGACGTCTACCCAGACATCCAGCAGCAGCAGATCCCAAGACCAAACCTATTGCCAGGAAGTAAACCTCTCCTGACTTGTAACCCTTTTGTGCCACAGATACACCTGTTTGACTGTTCTGGAACCAATCTCCATATCCCTATGGTACACAGACAGTGGACTTGTGTATCCTGATGGTGTGGTGTAGCAGCTATATCTGTTTGCAACATTTCTGTTAAATATGTTTTGCTATTGAGTTTTGCTGCCGAAGAAGGTTTATTACAATCCCAAAATACATTTAGATCGAATTGTGGTACTGAAATAGAATCAACTGATAATGAAAATGGTCCTTATGATGGCATACATATACAAATGAAAAAGGAAGGATTAATTTTCCTTTGGTTGCCCTCTCAAAATGTTAATATAATTATAGAGGGTATTTATGATTCCCTATGATTCCCTGAGTGGAGGAATAGTAAGGAAGTGTACCGCATAATGAGAAAAAGTGATGGCATTAGACAATGTTACAGGCAGTAAAATAAATCTGATTGAGTTATGAATGCATTTGCATTGATTTTTCCTGCCTGGCGTTCTGACACTGCCCTGGGGATGGCCATTGGTATAGTGTAAATTTGCAGCTACATCTGCATAATGCATTAATGATCTACATTCCTATCACATGTATAGCTACTGCTTACACTAAAGATACATATTTGCTCACCCTTTACGAACTAGACATAATTTGTGAATGCATGCAGTCTGGCTTTTCCAGGAATAATGTATTCTTACGAGTGAATAAATCTTCATGATGATTCCAATAGATCTCCCAAAATACTCCTTAATCCTCGGATAGTGTAAGCATAAATGCACAATTGTAGCGACATTATGGCATGATCAGATACTGATAAACTGAAAAAGCTTCCATCCTGTTAAAGGTACTGATAGAGTCACTATTGGCAAGCCTGTCCTTTTTCTGTAAATTAATGAGTAGGTCAAAAGTATGCATGTTGCCCAAGACACACACAGAAATGCTTTGCAAATGAGACCTGAATATTCAGGAGCAAATCACAATTAGGACTGAAATAAGACCTACCAAATTAAAGTGCTTTACGGTGAAAGAATTCAAGACAACATGTTTCTTCACATTGTTAAATGCCAACAAAGATACAATTGAGTTTTTGGTCTTGGGGTTTCATTTAACAAATCAGGACATTCTAGGATTGTAATGTTCATTTTCTACAATGAACCATAACTAATGAACATGTATAGCAATGGTTTGTAAAACAAAAGCCCAGAACTGGATGCACATTGGATGTACATCAACACACCTTGTAAATGTTTGTGCTTCTGATGTTAATATGGAAGAAACAGAGATATTGAATTGCAGTTCAATAGATGTATGCTTATTGTAAGCAGGCCAAGGATGGAATATGCATGGAAAGAGCACTGCATGTTATAGAAAGGTGATCATTCCACAGAGGATCATCATGTTCTGTGTTCAGAGACTGAAGAGCTGGTCAACCTGCAGACCTGATTTCTCCATGAAGAGGCTTCGGATGGATTGATCAAGCATTAATAAAAATATTTCCTCTTCCTTAAATTTGAGCGTGTCAGCACAGGGTGTACTTATTAAGTAGACTTGAAATCTAAATTATTGCACCTGCCTTTGCTTCTTTGTGTCTGATTGCTTCTCTGTCCTTCTATGATCCTTTTTGTGTGCTCTCATCATGTGCGTTGTGTGGTCTACATGTGAGCCTATATATTTGTCCTCTGTGCCTCTCAGCTTCTCAATGTTGATTTGTGGACATGAGTTACTGGCTCTCCCTGAATTGCACTGGTAATTCAGCTACCTCTCCTATTTCTCATAATGTTTGATCATTCTTACCTCACCTGTCTCCATTCTTCTTTCTCCCATGTTTTCATTTCTTGTTTCCCTCTTCCTGAACTTATATCCAAGGTTGGCTAATGACCACCGCTCCATTTGAGAATTATTTCCATTCACAAAGCTCATCCTTCATTTCCTCTTACTCGCATCCCCCATTCCACTCTCCTTTCAAATCTAGCATCAAATCTAGCACTCTGAATACAACTTTGACCAGCATAAAGCACTATACATGCAACAAACATTACAAGATATAACACGTCCCAGGGTCACTGCGCATAAGTAACTGCAAGTTCTATGGTTAAAGTAAAGGGGTGAACTTAGGTCCATATGTGTTTGATGGCCTACATTGGTTGCTGTAATTGTGTTTGATAGCCTACATTGGTTGCTGTATGTGTGTTGGTACGTGTGCTTATAGATGCCCGTTGCTCTGGCCCTAAGTGCTAATGTGAACATAAATGTTGTATACCTGTCTGCAAATGCATGACTAAACTAGAGACTCAAGGTTAGTGGTTTAATGTATAGAATCAGGGCATGTGCTTCATCAAGGCTAAATACCCAGCCGCAAAGTGTTGTTCCATCAGCAAATGTGTACCAAAGTGCCCCTAAAAGCACCAAGTACAGCTCGTTGGAGAAGAAGAAAGGTCAGAGAATGGCTCTTTCCCAAGAGCCCCATAGTGCATGGCACTAACCTTTATGAAAGGTCATTAGGCCTATTGTTTGTATTCCTTTCTGCTTTGATGTACAAACATAAGAATATAGTTATTTCTCTTTGAAGTACACTGAAATGTAGTCAAGTGTACACAAAATGCACAGAAAGGAAGATGTCCAAAACACAGATATGCTGCCAGGATGGGTACTAGTTAGAGCAAAGGTCAGTAAACCAATGCTACCCAAACACCACACTTCCACTCTGCCTCTTTCAGGGCCGTTGGAAAGGAGATTATTGATAAAGGCAGGGAAGTCCCTAGACTTACCAACAGGCCACTAATCCCCGCTAGGTCCAGTTAGGTCTCAATAATTAATCCCAGCTCAACCCTTGGTAGCTTGGCAACAAACGACAAGGCTTAATTTAGGTGACGGAGACAGATGTGTAAAGCATTTAAAAATCACAAAACAGTAAATAAGTAAAACACAATAAAAATCCAACTCCAATTTATAAAAATAGATTCTATTTTTATCTTTAAAATTACATCAAAACAATTAAAATCGGACAAGGGGATCCGGCGATATGAATTTTTAAAGAATAGAAGTTTTTAACTCATAGGAACTAAAAGTGCCTATCTGGTCATCTGGTCGCACTTGACTGGGCCAAAGTCAAAATTTGAGACCGACCACGATATAGCCCTACTTGGCTACAGCAAGCGGGAGGCTTCGGTCAAAAGTATGCCTTGGGATTTAGGGGCACATTTAAGAAATGTGGCGCTGCACACAGTCCAGCACCACTTTTATTGCACCCCCTAATGCCACCATGTGTGCGCCATATTTAAAATACGGTGCACCAGAGCAGCAGTTAGGGGACTAGCGCCAGTGTTTTGGGCGCTAGTTCAGAGCTTTGCAGGATAATCCAGAACAGCATCTCAACTATCCCTAACCCCTGCCATGCTTATCTGTCTGTCCTGTTTTAGGGCCTTATAGAGTCGGGAGATGAGACCTCGGACACCACCAGGGTCAATAAGGGTAGCTGCAAGGTGGGATTCAGTCGGCTCTGTAGGAAAAGAGGTCCAAACCTCACATGCGCGAAAGGCCTGCGTATTGCAAAAACTGACCCCGGTCAATGCCGAAGAGGGCCTCCATTTCCTCCTGAGTAATAAATGTATTGTTCTGGTAAAGCTCACCAGCAGCATTACAGCCGCCGTCTCGCCATTTTTCAAAGTCTAGCATTTCTGCAACATGGGCGAAGGGGCACAGCACCCAAAGCGGAAGTAAGCGCGCATACAGTGCCCTGCGTAACACCTTCGCAACGGCCTGCTCCCAGACTCGCGACACCTGCATGACCAGGAAGGAGGTCCCTGGTGGCGGCCTAGAGCCACCCATCAACAAGCTCGGTTAACACGACAAGCAAACGGAGCTCTCCAGCAGCTCTTTCTCCCAATTAGAGCCATCATCGCACCACAGAGCTGCATATTGCAGCCAGCATGCCGCATAGTAGAGGAACAAATCGAAAAGGCCCAGACCACAGTCGACTAGGTCCAGCTTCAGCACTTCCCAGCATACCCTGGGCTGATTACCCACCCATACCAGAGACAGAAGTAATTTATCGAGCTGCCGAAAAAGAGGGGTTGGCATTTCACAAAAAGAGTTCTGTAACATGTATAGGCATCTCAGGAGAAGAATCATCTTGCAGAGCGCGACTCTGCCCATAACTGACAGTGGGAGGGAGGTCCAAAAGTGAACCGAGGCACGGAGACTATCCATCATCCTACCCATATTTAAGGCATATTGTAGGTGAGGGGAGTGTGTCACCTGCATACCGAGATACTGAAACCACTCCATCTCCCACTCCAGATCCATTCGTAGCAGCTCAGATACAGCCACGGATGACAGACGCGCCATAGGGAACAGTACCGTCTTCCGCCGATTGATACAGAGCCCCGACACCCTACCGAAATCATCCATCAGCTGTAATAAGAGAGGGTCTGAGCACTCCGGATGAGTAACATACATCAGTGCATCATCAGCATATAGTGATATGGTGTGCGTCTTTGCTCCAACCTGTATGCCCGAATTCCGCAGGCGTTTTCGCAACCGTATAGCTAGGGGTTCGATGGCCAAAGTGAATAATAGCAGCGATAAAGAGCAGCCTTGTCGGGTGCCCCACTGTATAGCAAACGCCTCGGACACTGGAGCCCCTGTGCGAACCCAAGCCCGCGGGGACGAGTAAAACAGACGTACCCATGACAAGAAGGAGGGTCCCAGGCCCACCCTACACAGGACAACCCACATGTATTCCCAGGATAGAGTGTCGAAGGCTTTGTCTATCTCCAGGGCAACCAGCGAAGCACGGCCAGGGAGTCCGTGCGTCTCGTGCATGACATGTGATAGTCTCCACAGGTTCATATGGGTCCCTCTTCCAGGAATAAACCCGCACTGGTCCTGCCCCACTAATGAAGTTACCACCCGTCCCAATCGCATTGCAAGGACCTTGGCGAGGAGTTTCACATCCACATTTAACATGGAAAGTGGCCTATATGAGCTCGGGTTCCCAGCTTTAGATAGCATCACAATCAATGCCTCCCTCATCTGCTGTGGAAACAGGCACCCTTTGCGTGATTCCCAAAGTATTTCCAGAAGTTGGGGGAGCAGTGTCGCGGAGTAGGTGCAATAAAACTCGACCGGGAGGCCGTCAATAATAGATGGTCTCAAGGTGCTCTCGTAAATGAGCATTCATGCAAGTTTGATTTAAAATGCGATCACCAGTTGGGCCCGAAGAGATAGAATTATGGGGGTGGAGCGTTCACGGCGGAGCAGCCAAGCAAGTAAGCACCCAGATCAGTCCCCTTCATGATGCAATCGCTGTCGAAAATCTTTACGAACATAACTATCCAGTCTACTCCACAGGGCACCTATGCGACCATGCACCGCTCGAGTCTCGTTCTCCAGCATGCCCCCATTGTCAATTTGATGTTGTAAGGCATTTAAGGCATCCTCTTGCTGCGCCAGTTCCCGATCTAGTTCTTCCGAATACCATATGTTTAGCGAGGCTTTCACCTCTCATAACAACTTTAAGGGCCTCCCATTCCAAGCCGCGACTCAGGGGTGCAGTCCAGTTCTAGCTAAAATACCCAGCCAGCACTTCCTGAATATCATGCCTATACTCATGGTCACCCAGTAATTCTGGCCGCATGCGCCAGAGTGGGATCGCCGGCCTAGGTGTATCGGTACCACACTCCAACAGAAAGAGGGGCTTGATCGGACAGAAACCTGACCTGATAGTCAACACGACGAATATTGAGGGACCCGTCGTTCTTCAGAAACAATCTGTCTAAGAGGCTATATGCTCCATGTGTGGGAGAGTAACAGGAAAAAGTTGGAGAGGTGGGGTGCATCTCCCTCCATATATCCACGAAGTGTAGAATATCCATTATACCGCAAAGCATGGAGGTCATATGGGGCTTAGTGCCCATCTTGGGGGGACTTCTATCCAATGCCCCCACCAATACACAATTAAAATTGCCCGCCCAAATATTGGGCATCCCAGCATAGGGCACCAACTCGCACTGGAGACAGTGGAAAAACTCTGCATCATCGGAGTTGGGGGCATATATATCCAGAATGCAAAGTTCACAGCCATCCAGCTCCCCATGCAGAAAGACTTAGTGGCCCTGTACATCCGCGGTGCAACCCCTCAACTGGAAAGGCATCCCAGGGGCCACCCAGATCGACACCCCGCTGGCATAAGATGAATATGTCGCTGAGTAGAGCTGACCTCGCCACTTTCTCTGTAATTTTTGTGCTTCATTATCTAACAGGTGTGTCTCCTGCAGGAGGGCAATATGGATCCCAAGTCTCCATAGATACGTATGCACCCTATAACGCTTTACAAAAGAGTTCAGCCCCCTCACGTTCCATGTGACCATCTTGATCAATGTACCTGCCATGCTCTATGCCAATTCGCAAATCCTCCCCCCAACCCCAACGGCCAACCCATCCGTCTCAGGAAGTACAGTACAATCAGTGCATGATGCAAAACTCCAACAGCAATCGAAATTAGAATCCATAACCAACAGTCCTAACCCACCCCAGGTAAACACCACCCACAACTAGTGTCTGTCCACTTTGTGTGTGCGTCCCGCAGTCTACCTCACCAAACTGTACTACTGCGGGGAACTGGTCCGGACAGAGTCTGTTCTACACTCCTACCCCTCACACCTGCCCACCCAGACTTTGCACACACAGTACCCAAACTCCAACGCTACTCACAACAAATACTTAGTATGAGCCACAACGGGTGGCACTCCCCACTACCGAAAGGAGGGGAACAAAAAAAAAGAACAATGTTAGCTTTGGTCAAGCAAAGAGGGGAAAGAGAGAGGGCTGAAGGTAGAGTGTGAACCCACATGAACCCCACCCCGTGTCCTATAGCCTCCCAAGACTCCACCACCCCGCAATAAAGGATCTGAACAGAAAGGAGAAAAAGGAAAGAGGGGGAGGGGAGAAGCAGGAGGGCAGCTGCAGAACAGGAGGAGGGAAGGAGGGCAGCAGGAAGAGCAAGTGACCAAGGCAGAGTCTCAAGTCCGGTAGCAGGCACAGCACCACCCATCTAGTTCAGAAGTCCATTCCCAGCGGCTCTTCAGGTGTAGGTGCTGTATGAATCCTGGGTCAAGCCACCATCCTCTCGGGCGAACCGGACTGAGGGGACACTTCGGCAGTGACGGAACGCACCAACAATCTTGCCTCCTACCGTTCCTGGCGCCTCCTGTCCAAACTCAAGGTGCCATCCGATCGCACTATCACCTTGGCGCCCCGGGCAGCACGGCGTCACCTGGTGGTCCGGCGCAAGGCGGATTCTTTGTTACCCATTTTGGCGGGTTGCTCGTGGACTCCTCCACTCTGGGGCCTCGGTGTGCCATCGCCACTACCCAACTCCAGCCAATCCCATACTGCCTCAGGTGTCTGCAAAAAGTGAGAGCGGCCTGCATGAAGAACCTTCAGTTTAGCTGGGAATAGTAACATGTAGGTGTACCCAAGTTCTTTCAGTTTGCGCTTAACACTCATGAAGGACTGCCTCTGGAGCTGCACCTCCTGGGTGTAATCAGGGAAAAAACAGATTATGTGGTTCTCATAGGAAGGGTCTCCATACTTGCGCACCTCTTGAAGGATATTGTCCCGGTCCCTATAGTTGAGAACCTTGTCGATGATCGCCGGGGGTGGCACCAAGCGGCGGCGGAGGGGCCAATGCCCTGTGTGCATGTTCCACAACAAACACAGTTGACAGGGAGGTGTTAGGCAGTGCTCTCTTAATCCAGTCTTCCAAGAAGGCCTCTGGGGTCGAGCCCTCTGCCCCCTCGGGGATACCCACCACTCAGAGGTTAGATCTATGCGCTCTTCCTTCTGCATCCTCAGCTCTCAATTTCAGTCTGCGCGATTTAAACCTCCAGAGCGGCCACCGAAGTCTTTAGGGTGTCAATATCAGTCCCAATAGAGGTCACTTGTTGTTCAGTCACCACTGAGCGTTCAGCCACCACTCTCAAATCCGCTCTCAGCAAGTTTACATCAACTGCTATAGCAGCAATTTGCGACTTTACTGCCTGTCCCGAGGTCTCAATGGTGGCCAGGATTTGCGTGCCAGTGGGTTCGCTTCCTTTGTTCAAGGGACACGAAGATTATTGTGGTAGAGGCCCACTCATAGTCTGTGCTGTGTATTGGTCCATCTGGGTTTGCTGTGTTCCCTTCCCCGCTTTGTCCTTGCCCATGGTGCACTCCGCACGTTAGCACTGGCAAAGTTACAATTAATTACACCACTGAAAACAACACTGCTTCACAGTTACAGTTAACTACTTTGCAGACTTTTAGACCTATATAACTCTTATGCAAATTCTGTTTGACCCTGTTTGAGCAATTACCACCACTTCCTTAATATTCCTGACCGTGTGGCAGCATAAGGAAGGCACATTACTGATGGGATTTAATGGATGCTGCATTGTTGCCGCTGAAATCGTGAATGTAGCTTCGTGAACTATTCTGCAGTTGCATTACCACTTGAAACAATTAAGCCATTATACTGCTAATTGAAAAAAAAAATACAGAGCTATCATCCCCTTTTGTACTGTGCAATCTAACCAACGCTTATGGAATTTGCAAACTGATGTGTTTACTGCTGATTTTCCTGGAAATTAATAATGAGGTAAGAATCAAAACCTGCGAGAGAGGCAGGTGCCAAGGGGTAGGAGCCGGCAGGAGTGATACTCGTAGCATTGTTAGGAAAGATGAGTAATGCAATTAAGATTGACATTGGTAGTTGAAATGTTAATCAAGAATTGACATTTATATTCTGTGCAGACAGAACAGCCAAGCGTGTATGAAGTGTAACCAGGTTCACATACATGTTTACGAGCTGTGTGCTACATTTCTGTAAAAACTCATGAAGTCTCCATGGGTAGGATCGTGGATCTCCCTCACCAGTTGTACTCAGGAGGAACTGTGAAAAGGTTCTGTTACACAAGCGTAGTCTTGCAGAGTTACTGTTTATTGACCTACCCTTAAGTCGCAGAGTTTCCAGCTTAGCTTGCAAGCATTTTATTTGTGAGGGTATTATTCCTCACTTGGTGTTTTTGTTCTGACACCGTCACATCAGTAACGTGCAAGCATTTTGTATGAGACTTTGCTTAAGCTTTTCGTTCATGTAATATGAAACTGTTCTGATGTACAGGGGGCAAGTTGTTTCAAACTTTAAGAGCTGTTAAAAGAAGGCACCACTGCTAAATCGGGTTGTGCGTAAAATCTGGTTCTGCATATACAGGAGTGTGTGCGAGTAGAAGTCCAGCTGAGCAGATGTGTCTTGTAGGTTTGTGGAAGCTTAATGCACTTAGGCCCATAAGGCTCTTTTAACTAGCTCTTAAAGTCTGAAACAACTTGCCCCCTGTACATCAGAACACCCTCCTCAGTTCTTGAATTCTGCAAGAAACTGAAGACCTGACTCTTCACCTAGTTTCGACCCTGGGCCAGCTCATGCAGATCCTGCTTTAGCGCCCGGGTGAGTTGTGCACTATAAAATATGCATGACATAACAAAGCATAACATAACATAACATGCTCCTGTGCTATCAGGGAGGAGATGGGGCTGATAGCCCCCTGGGGCTTCCCCTGCAGCTTCTAACATAAAAAAAGCTGTGGAGTGCCTCAGGTGGGCACTGAACACTCCATGTTTAAAACATTAAAAAAAAAATAAAAAAAAAGAGTTGCTGGCTCTTGCATGGCCTATGGGGCTGCTTGGAGGTAGCCGGCTGTGCCTCAGGGGCCCTTTGGCTCCCCTCGCATGTCACGGAACCCAAAGGGGCAGCAATGAACCCAAAAAATGAAGAAAAAATGTATATTAAATTAATAGCAGGAGCTGCTTATTTATTGTTCACTGCTCCAAGCAAGGAGCAACCCATAATACCATGTGAGGACTTGTTTATATGTTTGAGATCCTGAAGGTCCTCCTAGAAGGAATGGGGCACTACCAAACCTTTTTTTTATGTTATGTTGTGCTGCACGGAGTGCAGCAGTCTCCCAGCAACAATGAAAAAGCAGAAAGAATCCTGGGCCATTACATCTATGACCCCAGGAGAGCTTACCATATTTTTTAAAGCACTTCAAGTTGGAGTTGTATGCTCTTCAGCTGGATCACAAAGCCCCCATGTGGTGGTTCTATGGCTGCACTTATAGTCTAAAAACAAGTTAACAGAAAAACTCAAAGACAGGTTGATTTTTTTATAAAAATATAGCAATCACTTTTCTTAATCATTGCAATCTATGCATTTATATAATGTACATTGCTTTATTATTATGGCTATGACAAGACAAACATAATAGGCCTTCTTTATATATGCTAATATGCTGAACTCTTCATAAAGCCAGTATGGCCATTTTTTAGATGTTTGTGTTGTGACCCTTTGAGAAAGTTAGTAGGTCTGCCTTTCTTAAAATGATACCCTATACATTATAACATCAAATATAATCAGACGTGTCCCCCAGCGGGGATTGGGTGCCAGGCCCTATGCTCAACCCTATTTCCCAACATGAGGGCTTTGGGCAGTGTGCAGTTGGGGTTGGAGAGGAGTAGGGAAAAGGGAAAACTCCTCAAGAAAAGCTTTCTTTGACACATCTGGACACTCATGGCAAAAGAGTTTGGGTGTGGAGGGAGAGGGAGTGGTTGTCTGAGGTGTTTTGGGTGTCTTGGGTGCATGTCTGGGTGAGGTATGCTTGTCGGTGGTGGGTGTCTGTTGGGTGGGTGAGTGTGGGCATTTATATATCTTGGGAGAAGAGTGGTGGAAGGGGCTGGGAGATGCCATGGTGGATGGGTAACTGTCTGTTGGGGTAGTGACTCTAGGTATGGTGGATGTGCTGCATGTAGGCGTGTCGGTGGTGTCTGCGGTTGTGGTGACTGGAGTGGATGTCTGAGGGTCTGCTGTCATGATGTCTGTGGGTAAGATAGGTGTAGTGGCTGGATTTGTGACTGTTGGTGTGGTGTCTGCAGGTGGTGGGGGTGTCAGGACAGATTGTGACTGTTGATGTCTCTGCTGGTGTATGTTGCTTGTCTGCATGACAGTGGTGTGTCCTGTGGTGCTTGTGCTTGTCTGAGATACCCTTGTATGTTGAGGTGGATGCATGCTTGTCTGTCTGTGTGCTTTGGTTGGGGTGGAGAAGAGGGGTTTGGGAAAGGTAAGAGGAAGGCAGGGGGGGACGGAAGACACAGGTTGACTGGCTGCCATCAGTGTGGAGGCCAGAGCCTGAAAGGATATCTGTAGGCCTGCCAGTGCACTGTGAATGCCCTCCAAGTATGCATTACTCTGTTAGACTTGAGTTGCAAGTCCCTGGATGGCATTCACAATGGTCAACTGACCCACAGAGATCAATCTCAGGATCAATCTCAGGAGGTCAATAGCCTCCTCACTGAGGGCAGCATGGCTGACAGGGGCTGGGGCAGAGGTGCCTGCGGCAAAGGAGACACCCACCCTCTTGGGTGAGCGGGAATGGCCAACTGGGTGGGGTGCTACAGGGAGGGCGATGGTAGAAAGAGGGGTGGTGGACAATGATGATGTTGGGGTGTTCCCAGATGGATCCACCACCACCAAGGAGTGCCCACTTGAGGAGGATTCCCAGAATGATGATGTAGAGCCTGTCTCCCCTGTGGCACTCCCCTTGTCCTCCGGGTCACTGGGTCCCTCACTGTTGGTGGTCTCGGCCCTTCAGATCCCGTGCCCGGCATCATCCCCACTCTCCTGTGCCCCGTCTCCTTCGCCTGCCAATGGTGATGCACACAAATCGAGAGAGAGGGAGGGAGGGAGGGATGGAGAGGGAAAGAGAGTGTCATCACATATTTCACATACACATATTACAACATGCACAGCTGTAGGTATACATCTCCTGCTAGGCAAGTCCCTGTTAAAACCCTCAGAGCCTACATCATGTCAAAATAGGATACTTCGAACTACACCATTTGTCACCTGTCTCACCTACATCATAAGCCAAGTATTTGAGCACTGCTTGATCATCCCATCAAATCAACTGTAACTCTAAGGCATCATGCTCATCTTGGCCTAGCAAACATTTAATTCCCATACAGCTCATCACTGCCCATCATCTTATCTGTCTAAGGAAATGCAGCTGACAGATAACACCATGTCATGCCTACTCCGACTCCACACCTGCCCAGTCCATCAACAAACGTCATGTTCCATGAAAGGAAAGTCATCTCTGTTCACATACTACACAGCACCTAGCCTTCCAATCACATACCTACCTGATCCTTCTGTACACAACTGACACAATGGCAACATTCTCTGATGAATACGCAAAATGTGGCAGTCCCATACAGTGTCCATCACAATTTGGCATTTAATGTCTAGAGAACAGCTATGTAAACTCCATGTACGGCCCTTGGGGGCAACCTAGCACACATGATAAATCCACAAACAATCACAGAGAGCAGAGTTACAACAACAAACTGATTCAGAGCCACAACATAACAACATGAGTACACCTACATCACTTATAGCTGTCCTGACAAGTGAATCCCACTAGCTAAGTCCCGACAAAACAATTACACCTCTGAAGACCAATTTACACATGAGTTACACATGGACCTACACAACTGATATTTTACTGACAACATATCCCACAACACCAACAGGTGGATGTGAAATAAATGTGCAGCTAAACCATTGAATCAGGCTAATATGAGGTGAGCCAAAACCAAACCTGTCCAAACAGCCCAGATCAGCTAAGGTAAGTGTAGCAAAGAATAGCCTACTATACATGATCAGCCACCAAGTACCCATTGAGACATGATGTAGGCAAATAATACCATATGTAGCACCCTTGTAGATATGGTATTAGCATATCTAGCATCTCTAGCATGGACAATGCACATGGTCAAAGGGTCAAACAGCCTAGCTACTTGCCTTAACTACAACAAGGGCATTGGGATACAAGCTATTTGGCCACATTTCAATGTGATGCCAACAAAGGTTAATGGCTAATAGACAACACTGTCCCCCCATTCTGGGATGTCCATCCCTCACAAACTTCACATACCCCATTGCATGACTATGACATGACAATGAGGACACCTTCTCAAACCTCATAGGGGCAGTTCTACATTGGCCATACCAATTGCCTGAATGGGATCGCAGCCTCATATGTAGTCTACAACTGTTTCAGGACACAGGGTAACTAGGCCCTTTAACTAATATGTCAGGCCTAATGTTCCTCATAGAGCAGATCCATTTAACTGTGAGTGGCATGACACCTCAGAGCTACATAATACAATAATTGGATGATTGGACCAGGGGACACGAGGTGGGAAGGAAGATAAAGGAGCTTACAGACATGTATATGGCAAGGTAGAGTCACATATGTGGCTCAGTCACATGTGCATCTCCACATGCAGTCATACATTCGTCTGGACACAGGCGATGAACATGTTTCCATGCACAATTGAAAGGCCAAATCTCTGTTTGTATCTTGACAACTGGAGTACCATGTATTTCCAGTAGTCAACATACCTGTAGCACCTACTACATTGTCACAGCTGCAATAATGAGACAGCATACACCAAACTATCAAAGGAAAGTTAATGCATTCAGTCAGTACTTACCCCCTTATGGTTTCTGTGCAGCCCTCAAACTTCCATCCACCTCAGGATTGGCCACCACCAAAATGCGAGCAATTAGGGGGGGGTCAGTGTCCAACGGGCACCCCTCCCTCGTTGGGAGGAGATCCCCAACTGGGCCTCAGCGGTCTTCTGGGCCAAGAGTCTCAGGTCGTCCCTCCGCTCTCTACAAAGGGTGCTCCCTAGGCTGTGCTTGTGGGGTCTGCACTTGCTTGGCCATGGCACGCGAAATCCCCTTCTTCTGAAGAGCTTTGACCTGCATGGATGATACAGACAAAAGGAGAAAGTCTTGTCCACATGCACCATACCTATAGGAGTGGACAGTACACATCAGTCACAGCAAGATGGCACACATTCCAATCTTCTCAGCTCACATGCCTTCACAATATACCATCTGCATGCATCAACACCTTTGCTAGTTTACATTAATGGTACACCGTCAAACACCACAACTACCATACATTGCTATGACATTGGACTCACCTGCTCCTCTGGTGAACCATATAGCTGTTCATAGAGGGGTAGGACATCCTCCAATAAAGTTTCCAGCTTCTCAGGGTTGAAGGCAGGGGCCCTGTCACCTGCAGGATGTGGCATGATAGCTCGCAGAGGCAGTACAGAGCAGCTCAGGTCGTGGAGGTCTAGCTGGCAGCAGTGTCAGAAGTCAAGTGAGCAATACTGCAGAAAATTGCAAATACGGCGGCCATATACATGGCCGTCACAGCTGGCAGACATTGCCCTTGGCCCAAACCCGCCAAAGGCAGCAATGTCTTACAATGGCAGGTTACACTGTGGTTGTGACTGCCTACCGCCATAACGACTTAGGAATTAGGTCACTTCCACCTGTCTAGTACAGTAGGTCAGGCACCTGCCATTTTGAGAACATTTCATGTATGGAAGTGTTTCCTAATCTGCATCATTTACTTAACCCCCTATTGTGCTGTAGATCTGTACGTACTGCCCTCATGTTTGGGTGACATATTGTACATATGTGCACCAAAAGCAGTGTTGTTTGAAGATATGTGGTGATAGCTATGTACAGATACTCAGAGGTTCCTATTTTTTGGAAATTTATAATGAAGCCAAACAATAAGTGTGAATCATGTATAACAGATTAGTCTTACAAACATTGACAGTGACAGTTGTTTCATAAGTTCTAACCCATTGTTATAGTTTGCAATGTGCACCAAGGAGGGTGTAATCAGATGGACAGCTATGTGCTGCACTGAATATGTCAGATGTAGTAGCTGTCCTCTACAGCTGTTAGGTGTGAGGGATGTAATTAGCTGTACATGATGTGTGCATTGTGCATTTCTCAAACTATGTTTACTTTTTTCACATAGTTATCCTGCCATGAGCATAGTAAGATAACCAGCAGTGTACCGTCCACTAGGAGACCTGCACACCATGGAGGAAAGACATGTCATTCAGACATGGATCCTTGTAATCAGTAGGAGCTAGATCTGATGCCTGCCATTCGCAATCCCTATAGCATGCCTCCCATTGTTCAAGTCTTGTCAGTGCTACACTTCCTGGCCACAGGATCTTTTCAGAATGCAGTGGCTCTAACAGTAGAGATGCCTCAGCCCACGTTCAGTCTCCTTTTGAGGGATGCACTGTGTGCATTGTTGAAACACCTGGATAGCTATATCAGGTTTACCCACCAAGCAGATTTGGCCTATGTTAAGACACACTTGTATGAGATTGGGCACATTCCTCATGTGGAAGGAGCAGTTGATGGCACTCATGTAGCCTTGGTCCATCCAAGTGCAAATGAACAGGTGTATAGGAACAGGAAAAACTACCACTCAATCAAAGTTCAGGTGGTGTGTCTCACAAGTCACAGCCAAGTATCCAGGTTCTGTGCATGATTCCTTCATCATGCGAAACATCAATGTGCAACTGCTAATGACACAGTCCTACACAGAGAGGGCCTGGCTGGTTGGTAAGTTACCATTGAATTGTGTGTTTAGGATGTACGTCTCCTGCCATCACAATATAGCATGTCACACATACATGTTTATGTTGTCTTCACAGTGTGTTCAAAGGTGACTCTGGCTATCCAAACCGTCCTTGGCTGTTGACACCAGTGAGGTACCCAACTATGCAAGGGGAAGTCTGCTACAATGAGACCCACAGGAGGACAAGGCGTGTAGCTGAGTGGACTTATGGGCTCCTGAAGGAAAGATTTAGGTGCCTGGACATATCTGGAGGAGACCTCCTCTATTCGCCCCACAAGGTATGTCAAAAATGTGTTGCCTGCCCGTGCTCAACAATCTAGCCCTGAGACATCAGATACCATTGATTACAAATGAGGGGGAGACAGCTGTACCTGTTGGTGGAAATGCTGATATGCCAAGTGATGAAGAGCCAGAGGAAGCTGAAGCAGGGAACTCTATAGCAGATCTCATCTATCAGTACTTCAACTGACAGACAGGTATGTGAATTAGACCTATTGTTGTGATGTATGTGTACAACCAGATGCAGATGGCTGGCATCACACCTCCTTTTTGCATAATCTGTGGGGGTGAGTGAGCTCCAATGCCTATGACTGAGATGTGAATGCAGACTGAAAGTTTGTATTGTGTACAGGACAGATTGTTCTGTATTCTCATGTATTGTTACAGCAGATGCTAACTTACACTTATGGAAATGACTTCACAGATGTGAGGTATGTTTTGTGTAATGTCCTATCCTCTTTCCCTTTCACTCACAGATTTGTCTAGATCCTGTTTGGCTCTGCAACCTTGACTTGAGAAATATTGTTTCAGAGGCAGATGAGAATTGCTGACAGACATGAGTACTGTTCACAACAGATACTTGGTAATATCAATTTTCTTTAAGTGGGGTATATCCTTGATTGTTTAACCATCATAAAACTGGAGTGGAAAATGCTTTCTCCATTTCTTTAAACCTTGGGGTAGAGGAGGATGTCAAATGCTGTATCTTGTGTCTGGACAACTGTTTAGCACATGTGCAAAGGTTGGATCATAGCCTCTCGCTTCACAATGGGTAGAGTAATTTGTGATAGGTATTGGACCGAGCTGTTGTTTTGTTCTTACTGTGCAGTCCAAGGTGCATGTCACTGTAGACTGACATAGGTGAGTGACAATTCTACAAGTATGGGACTTATGTTAGTGAATGGTTTCAGTACTGTGTATCTCAGTTATTATCTTTCCATGGGATATGTGATTTAGAACCTATGGTATCGGTATGTGAAGAGCCTATACCAGGTGATACAGAGGACCTATCTGTGTGCCCCTGCTTTGTAGGTAGATTACCATGAGCCTGATGTCTGCATCCTGTCTATTTGTATTGTATGACACCATTGCATACATCCTGATAGTACTCTCAGTCCTGCTCTAGGTGCTGATTGCAATACTAACAATACATTTTTGTAGAACTCAACTTCAACCTCTTTGCCATCTTTCTTGTAACATTCCTGTTATGATGATTCCCATGCTTATGGAGTCCCCATTTGATGTCCATTACAATGGCTCTTTGATACAGGAGGACATGACCACACTAGAGTTGGCATGCATGACTTGTGTACATGGCTTATAAAGGGTGCACACAAAGGACCTGTGCTTAAGTGTGATTTTTTGTGTGTATGAAAAGAAAATCTGTAACAATGAGACTAATATAAATTAACATAACAGTGATGGGTGAAGTCATGGTGGATGATTTAATCAGGGTAGCTGCTACACCAGTTAGTAACACAGTTCCTGTATCCTTGTACCAGGGGAAAATGGAGTTAGGTTTCACAACAGTCAACAGGGTGCATCTGTGGCACACAAGGGGGACTAATCAGGTGAGGTTCCCTTCCTGTCAGTGAGTTTGGTCTTGGCATCTGCTTGATGTCTGGGTGGACGTCCATGTTTGCGGGACTACAGAGGGAGGGGTGTCTGAGGCATGACCACCCCTGGCAGTGCCTCCATTCCACTAGCAGCCGCAGATCGTGAAGGGGCAGATGTTACATTGCTAGTTGAAGGGGCCAGATGTTGTGTGGAGAAACTAACCAGGGTGGTTCTGATGTCCCTCAGCACACCTGCAATGGTAGTTATGTGGGCCTTTTGCGCATGCCACTGCTGAATGACTTCCTGGTGGTGGTCCATCTGCAGCCTTTGATTTTTCCACAACATAGTGATGATTTGGCCAATCCTGTCGTGGGAACTTTTGTAGACTCCCAAGACTTGGGAGATATTTTCCTGGCCAGTTTTGTCCCTTTGAGGGCCTGTCCTCTGGCCCACAACATCCCTCCCACGCACCCTAGCCCCACGTGCCTGTGCCCCTGGCACAGTGTGCCCACTCCCAGTTGCTGCAAGTCCATCATTTTCAGGAGCAAGGTTAGAATCAGGTACCTGTACTGTGAGGCACACAATATATGACACAGTCATTGGGACACAGATTTGGGGGCAAACGGTTGACTGTGATGTCGATGCAACTGGATTTTTAGGAGTTGATGTGGGTAGGGTGAGGCTGAGAGTAGTTGACTGACCAGGTGTCCCAGATGGGCCAGGTTGTTTGTCAGTGTCCAGACATCCAAGGGTGTTGTCCTCACTGGGGCCTTCATCCAGAGGGGGATTGACAGTCTCAGGTCTCCTCTCCATGGTGCAAATGGCAAGGTTACCTCTGAAGGGAGTGGACACAGAGTTCAGGTTAAAATGTGTGTTTTGTTACATTTGTGTGTGATGCAGACAGTGCCCTTGCATGATTCCCTGGAATGACATTGACAACTGCTGCACAACAAACAATTTTTTATACATACAAATCTGTGACTTGATTTTCATAATCCACGTTGAGAGTTGCTACACTAGGTTGGTACAATTGCAGTGCAGATGGAATCTGATATTTTCTGATTATTGACATGACTGTTCACCTCTGTTACCTAGTGAATAGTCAGGCTTCCTAGATGTCATACATTAAAGCTGCACAATGCACAATGGTGTCCTAGTAGGAGCACAGTATGTGAGTATTCAAGGGCCACTGTCATGTATCTAGATCTTGTGCATGTGCATCGACTCAGCCATCTGACTTTCCAACTCAGGTCAGCCTATTTCTGGCTTGGGATATTTGATCTGTGGCCATTACGAATGGTCACTCACCTATAGCTGTGCTTTGGTTGCTATTGTGAGTGTGCCATTGCATTGCTGACATTCCAATGTACTGTTCCTCACTTGATCAATCTAGATGGTGTAGCTAGTAATTTAGTTGTACATGCATTACATATGATGTGTTGTTCACATTCCAGGTTTTCACAATGATGGGTTAGTGCATTCTGGGAGTCATATTGAAATAATTAGCCAGTAGTTAATGTGTAATTTCCAAGGGCTGTGAGAGCAGTTGGGCTCAGTGAAGAAGTGGCATGCCAGAGGAGCATTAGGTGATTTGTTGAGAGGTGTACTGGGTAAAATAGTTCATTCTGGTGGGTTTAGGTGGTGAGGTAGCATGCAGGACAAGAAAATAGTTTGGCATAAATGTTGTGGGTACTTTCCAGACTCCAGTCCCCCAGGTATGCTTGCCAGGCCCTCGGGATGCACTATGCAGTATGTCCAAGGCCTTCTCCCATGATGTGAAAGCAGGGGGAGGAGGTGAGGGCCCACTTACAGTGTTCGGCACGGCTAGCTGGTGCCTGGATGCCCTGGAATGCACCTTGCCCGTAGGTCGTTCCACCTCTTCCTGATGTCCTCCCTTGTGCATGGATGCCTGCCTATAGAAGTGACCCTGTCAACTATTCATTGCCACAACTCCATTTTCCTGGCAGTAGATGTTTGTTGGACCTGTGCTCCAAACAGGTGTGGCCCAACCCTTACTATTTCATCCACCATGACCCTCAATTCGTTATCTGTGAAAATTGATGTTTTTGTTGGGACATGGTTGTGATTTATGGACGGTGTGTAGGGGTGTTGTGAGTGTAAGGGTGCAGTGTTCGCTAATTGGTGAGGTGTGGGTGCTGCAATGTCAGCTGGAGACAGTTGTAGTGGACTGTGCGTGCTAGTGATGTGTGTATTGTTATTGTTGTGCTGATGTGGGGTGAGTGTTGAGTGAAATGTGTATGTGTGCCTACAGTTTACAGGAGCACGTTATTTTCATTTTGGCTTCTCTGTGTATGTGTATGGCATTCTGGATGCAAAGGATTGTGAATTGTGTAGTGGGTGTGTTATATAGTGATGTGAGCAGGTGTGACTGGTGTGTGGTGTGTGTCAAGTGTGGGGTATTAATACTATCCAATGTGGTGTTGTGTTCATGGTGGTCTTTTGGCAGCTGCCTCCACAGCGGTCTTTCCAAAAGACTGCCAAAGTTGTAATGAGGTCCATTGTACTTTGTCCTACCTAAAAGTAAACTGGTTTAGAATTTGTTTTCCTCACAGTTCTGCTCCAGAGTCTGAATACAAATCCCTAGCTGGCTGTTAACAATCCTCCTCTTTGAATACAAAGACTTGGGGGCCTCATTTACAAGAATATGATGCATCTACCCTGATTTGTCAGATTTATTGCGCTGCCCTACGATCGCCTAACGATGCCATGGATGTGCTGTTCTTACAGTGCATAACTCCATGGTGCACGTTTTCACAGATGCAGCAGAAACTCTGGCGCATCTGTTGGTGCTACTCACACATTGCAGTACTAGCAGCAAAAAAATTATGCTGCTCCAACAATGCGAGGAGGCACCGATAGAGAAAAGCCCTGCATCAATTTTCTGTCTGCTCTGAGCAGGTGGTAAAATTCTGAAGCAATGGAGTTGCAGAGTGACACAGTGAAATGTTGTAAATTTTACTGCGTCAATTTTGCATGGGTTGTCCAATGGGAACACCTACCCTGCATACCTTATACCTGGCGCACGCATAGTGTGACACAAGGGTTTACACAAACTGATGCATTAGTCCCAATACATTAGTTTGTAAATCTGGAGCAGAGTACAGCAATGCTAGTGCCACTGATGCATTAAAAATGATGCAAAGGTGGTGCAAAGGCCTTGTAAATGAGACCCTTGGTCTTTGTCATCAGATACACCACAATAGAGGTAATAATCGCCATTCTCCAGCATTGTCCAGCAATTAGCCACTCTGAAGGGGGTCAGGAACAATTGACAGCACAAAGAGTAGCTTTCACAAGTGGAACTCCCAAATATGGTAGTCAGGAACTGTAAGCATTCATGAACTATACATATTTTCTAGATCAAACACTAGAAGAGAGGATGACACTTTGCGTCCATAGTAGAATTACTATATGGCAGGATAAGGCACAAGGGATGAGGAACTCTTGGAATGTTTGCAAGTAATGCAAACAGGGATTCTATGAAAACTGTGCCAGGTTTTGGTTTAGAACTTTCTCAAACCAGTGGCTGGAGCACAGGAAAATTGGCACTCACCACCACTTCCTCAGAACATTCCTGGATCAAGAGGGTTTGTTTAATGTTTTAAATTTGAGTCCACAGATAGTTCACAAATATACGGCCTCTCTACGACTTTGGCGGTTCCATCACTGGACTGCCAAAGCCGTGGGGAGGATGGAGGTGGCATTCCTCCCCCCGTCATATTACAATGTTACTGCCGGGCTGACTGGTGGGAACATTGTTTTACGACATTCCTGCCAGACTGACCAGTGGAAACAGTTCCACGGTATTGGTCTTGGCACCTTTAAGGCAGCCAAGGCCAATACCATGGCACACCATCACCCTCAGAATGCACACTGTCTGCAAAGCATTCCAATGTTGCCGGACAGGGGATCCCTGTACTGCCTATGCCATGGGCATTAGCAGTGCAAGGGCACTCCTGTGGCCCCACAGCCCTGGCTTTCCTCCATCCTTTGCCTGGCAGGATGACTGCCATAGAAAGGCTGGAGGAAAGCTGAGTTGTGATCATAACTCAGACCGCCAGCAGCCCATCGGGAACAATGCTCCTAGCAGGGACAGTGATCTTTAGGTGGTCCCGCCCACCAAAGTTGTAAAGTGGTGGTGGGACAACCAGGAGTGCAGCAGTCCCTCTACCACCTTGAGTGTGGGGGTCTTCAGATGTCGTAATGAGGTCCATATTACTTAAACTGTCGACAAACAAACCCTATCCATATTTAAAACATTTATTTTTCATAAACCACTGAAAGGATTTATTCCTAACTACAAAAAATTTCAACTTTAGGATAGGTTTGATGTAAATCCATTCAGTAGTTTTGGTTGTACCAAAGAGTAAAACTGCATTTGGGAACCGAAAACATATTGATTGCCACCCTCCCCCACCCTAAAGCTTTTTTTTCCTGTGCAGATCTTCGTCTTGGAACTTTGCTGCATAAGAGAATGCTAAATTTCATGCAGATCCTTCAACGGGGAAAATCATTATTGGAAAAGCAAAAAATTGTAGTGGTAAGAAATATTTTTACAGAGTTCCATGAAATAAACATATATATATGTATTCATTTTTTCACTATGTAATATGGGTTTCATTTTCATAGTTTTACCACTGTTGGAGAAACTAACACCAATGTATGCTGTATAGTTATCTCAGTTATGCAACAAGATAGGGAATAATAAAGTGCATCAATGGCAGTATTTGGAGTCATTTGAGCTAGAAAACATACTTTTATCGAAATATGCAAAATATTCTGCAAATTGCGTGGCTACTGGGACAAATCAATAATTATGCTGTAAACAGCAGGTCTGTCAGAGTCACCAGATCCTTGGGGTCTGTGCATGTTCCCAACACTTCCACCACAAGACAGCTCCAATACTCTGATTAGAATTGTCACAGAGTCTAAAAGAGTCCAAGTAGGGAAAAGGGGATTAGGAAGAGAACAGCTGGGAAGGAGACCTGTAAGAAGCAAAAAGGTTAAAACACACAATATCAAGATTATATCATATTAATCAATACCAGGCTATGACTCTAAGCATTGTCATTCTGAAAACATGGAAAACCTAAGCATAGACTTAAATAACTAGGCTTCAAGATGACTGGATACCTGTGAGGGAATCAAGAAAGGTTAAATGCAACTTTCAAATTCAAGTATTATCTTTTGCATGAGGATCAGGAAATAATCTGAATGATTGGTAAACCATCAAATGAATCGTGTTTGAGAAACTTATTATGTACACACAACATTACATCCAGAACTCTAGCTTTTTTGTTTTCTCAAAATTGCCGGAACATGAATTGCGCACATTGCAGATTTTTACAACGGTTGTAAAATACCATGGAATGATTGTGCACCATGAATAACATAAATTAGACTTGAGTAATAAATCACGCGTCTTGCCAACACGAAAGCCACCAAGTAAATGCCTTAAAGTGGTAGCACATACTGAACACCGTGATTTTAAGCACAGAAAATGAATTGCGCGTCTTGCCGATTCGAATGCCACCATATGTATGTCAGGAAATGGTAGCGTACAATGAATATCATGAATTACACACAGAAAAGGAATTGCGCGTCTTGCCGATTCGAATGCCACCATGTGACTGTCAAGAAATGGTAGCGCACAATGAATATCAAGGGATAAAGCAGGTGAAACGAATTGCGCGTCTTGCCGATTCGAATGCCACCATTTAACTGCCAAGAAATGGTAGCGCACAATGAATATCTAGGGTTAAAGCACGAGAAACGAATTGTGCGTCTTGCCGATTCGAATGCCACCATGTAACTGCCAAGGAATGGTAGCGCACAATGAATATCAAGGGTTGAAGCACGAGAAATGAATTGCGCGTCTTGCTGATTCGAATGCCACCATGTAACTGCCAAGGAATGGTAGCGCACAATGAATAACATGAATTAAGCACAAGAAATGAACCGCGCGTCTTGCCGATTTGAATGCTACCTTGTAAATGCCATAAAATGGTAGCGCACAATGAATATCAAGAGTTGCACACAAGCAAAGAATCGCGGGTCTTGCCGATTCGAATATCAGCATGTAAATGCCATGAAAAAACCAAGCGCACATTCACACGCACAAGAGTAAAACTTTTATCATGCAAAATTAGGCCCAAGAACTCAAAAGCCTTCGAGAACGGGATTGAGGGCCCAGCCCGACCTTCGTCTTACCGCCCTGATCAAATATCACCAACAAAGAGAAAGGGGCAAGACCTGGAAAATCAAAGTAGGCCACCGGAACAGGAGCTCAGGAAGTTGCTGCTGCTCTGCACCGGGACCTCTGAATAGTGAGCACGTGGAGCTGGGCTGGCTCCCTTTTATAGAGTCTTAGCCCAGCCCACCAACCACACCCAGGCATGCTGCAGGGAATGCTTCTAGAAGGCCCTGGAAAGGGACCACACCCTGACACATTGTGAAAGCCTGCAGCAGTACATTACATGTGAACAGTATTTATTTGCATGCTGAACATAAGTCTTCAAGATTAAACTCTGCAATGCAAAAGGTTTAACAACATCATATCAGCACAATGCATATATTGTGTTAGCTTGAAATTGTTAGGTTTTTGCATTCTAGCCGCCCGTAGGGCGTGCACTGCCCTGATGTTGACAAGGTCACAGAATGAAATAATTAAACTAACCCTGATCATTAGCCATTTTTTTCTAAAAAATATTCACGATAGGTAAAAACTGTCCTTAACAACATGGAATTCTCTCAACGTTGTGGAAGTCCCATTCTCTTTGTCCTAAAATTTCTAATTCCAGTCAGTGTCCACTGTTATCTCCACATTGAAGAGAACAGCTGCAAAAATCTTCTAAAGATTTTTTTACAAAAAGGGGAAAAAGGGTGTGTTTAAAGGATTATGGGGGTCATTACGACCCCAGCGGTCGGCGTTAATGTGGCGGTAGTACCCCCAACAGGCTGGCAGTACTTATCGCCACACTATGACAATGGCTGGTTGGCTAAAGCCAACCTGCCAATGTACCACTCTGACCTCCATGGTGGTAGCAGCCACCGGGCTGGAGATAACCATCTCCACCCCGGCGGCCCCATTATGCTGCCGGCAGGATTATGACCCCGCCTACCACCATGGTTTTCGTGGCATTCGTAACGCCACAAAAACCATGACGGTAGGCCCTATCAGTGACAGGGAATTCTTTCCCTGTCACTGATAGGAGGCCCCCACCCACCCACCTCTCCAAACAACCCCGACCCCTACATCCACACCCCCCATGCACAGACACACACACAGACACACACTCATTCACACATACATACACGCATGCATACATCCAATCACACACACACATCCAATCACACTTCAAAACATACACGCAGACAGGCATTCGGATTTCTATACATAAATGCACTCACACTTCCATACATTCACGCACGCAATCAACACTAAACACACACCTGCATTCACGCGCACACTCACACATACATGCACACCCCGACACACACACACAACACCCCCCTTCCCCTGTCAGAGACCCGACTTACTTGGATCCAGGGGGTCTTCCGGCAGGAGACGGGATGCAGCGATGCTACCGCCAGCAGCGCCTGCCAGCAGAACACCACCAGGCTGTGATATTTTTCATAATATGGCTGGTGGCCATCTACTGGCGTGGTGCTGCTGGTGGTAGTAGCGCCACCTTACTGCCATCCGCCAGTATGGCAACAGCCGAATTTCCACCCTTCTTGTGGCGTAAATCCGGCTGTGGTCATAATATGGCGGACAGGTGGTAGCCGCGGCGACCGTCTTTTGTCAGCCGTCACCACGGCGGTAGGCGGTTTTTACCACTAATGTCATAAAGAGTGCCTATATTCTTAAATTTACAATTAAGTATTGTCCTCATTTTGTTTAGGATAATTAAAAAGTATATTCAAGTATTTTGCTTACTATTTTCTTCAAATGTTTTTTTCAAGCTAACCACACTAAAATATAATGTAAAATTTACATAGCAGGGGACGTGCAAAATGATCAATCGCCATCTGAGGGTTCTGACGGCATTTACAAACTCTCAAATTTGTGAGTGTCCAAGCTTTTCAGGGTCATTATTGCTCTAGAATGCTCACTGTTACTGGGATAGAATTTGACCATGCAGAGTATTATGGATAATCCGTAACCAAGATGTTTAAATTGATCAAATCTGATGACTATCAACATGTGGCAGTAAATGTCATTTATGAAATTCCCACAGGTTTTACGTGCTGAAATTTCATTAAGGGTCCAATCTTTTTCAAACTGCAAATTTCCAGATGTGATAAGTATCGCACCACCTATAGTTGCACTCCCTGTACAATCATGTGTTTGAACTGCGATTCCTATTTAATGTGTGCTTGTAATCAGGCCATCAGTACCAGCATATCGGCCTGGCAAGAATGGCTGAAAAGACATTTTGTAACAGAGCTCCCGAGTCCTAGGACACAGTCTGTAAGAATACTGCACCCTGAGAGACCGAAATGTTGCTATTCTGATCAGGTGACTTCTGTGATCGTTTGTTGCAGATAAACTGCAAGTCAAAGCAGTGAGAGGCCAATGCCTTCTGAACAAACCCATGTACAAAGTATTAGCTGTCTTTAAGGGCCTCATTACAAGGCTGCCGGTCTTGAGACGGCCAGCCTTGCAGTGGTGGTCTGACCTCTGCATTTCAGGCAGTCTGAACGCCACATTACAACCCTGGTGGTCGGACCACTGTCCCGACAGGAACATGGTTCACAACGGGCTGACAGCGGTCGGACTCCCTGTCAGCCATGGTGGCGCTAAGTTCAGTACTGCTGTGCTGATCATGAGTCCCCTTTCCACCAGCCTTTTAACAGTGGTTTAAGTCATGAATAGCTGGTGGAAAGGAAGTGCTGAGGGCCACAGGGGGGCCTCTTTACTGCTCATGACCATATCATGGGCAGTGCAGGGGCTCCCTTCCACAGCACCCTTAAAATGCACACTGTCTGCTTTCAAAACAGTGCCCATTCCGAGAGTGCTGTTGTGCCATTGTAATCGCCTCGGCTCCCTTAAGACCAATACGTTAGCACTGTTGCTGCTCTGCTGATTGGCTGGAACATCGTAATATGATGTTCCTGCCAGTCAGCCCAGTGGGAATATCGTAATATGACTGGGAGTGAGGCTGCTGGGTTAAACAGTGGTCTCATCCCCGCGAGTTTGGCGGTTGGCTCGTCTGACTGCCAAACCCGTAATGAGGGCCTAAGTAACCGACAGCTGCGACTGCAAGCCAATATTCTTAAAGTGGGTTATTGTCAACTGTGTGGGACCCGCATTTGAATTCAAATCAGATGTCATGACTGAAGGATGTTGAGGCACAGCTCCTATGGTGACTGGCAGAGCCCATCGGACCTAAATATGTAATGTCTGAAGTAGGTGGTCACTGCCTGGGCTGCATAGATAGCTGGGTGGGTGCAGCTGCCAGATAGGCCAACAGCAGTGAGGTGGCATCCTTGGACCCCCCATACATGGAGAATTAAAGTGATGGAAGCTGCTCTGATCCAGAACCAGCATGAATGCAATTTGGCATTGACATGCCCATGAGCCAGGGAGAGAAAGTTAGCAAATCCACTCCTTCTAAACACTGACGGGGAAGATGATTTTGTGTGCCAGCATGAATGGGAATGGTGTCATTCTGAAGAGCATAGCAGAGTTAAAAAGAGGAGGCCACTTTGCAGAGTGTACATTGAATGCTGGGGATGGGCAGTGACGAATGGTGCATATGGGTTCTGAAACTTGTTGGAAAGTATACAAATGATGCACAAAAGGATTGAAAATGTGTTGAATGTATTGTGAGACACAAATACCATGTCAAAAATATTACGATGTCAAACTATATCATGTGACAGAATATAGAAGGTAAAATATTGTTTTTTAAACTTGTATGTTTTTTAAACATAGTTGTACATAGTATCACTTTTCAGTTATTTAATTGAGTTTTATTAGTTTTTGGGGTTTAAGTTATTATTTTAATGTTGGGTAATATATTTATCATGCACTTTTGACTTGGAAACATATTTTATGTTTTAGGTTTTTTATATTACGGCATTTTGTATGTCAGTTGTTTGGTTTGTGGGGAATTGTGTGGGAAGTTTGGGAAATATATATTTTTCATATGATTAAATTTTTCATAAGTTTTGATTTTATTAATTGGATAAATATTTATTTAATTGCATTAATTAATTTGACTATTATCTAAATACATTATGTTTAGGTTTTTTACACAATAATTAATTTTGTAGTGTTATTATTAATTAGTGTGTATTGTTATTTGTCCTGTTATTAATGTAGATCATTTTTTGTTCCAATTTTGATGTTTTGGGCCTAAAAGAATTTGAAATCTATTTTTTACACTTTTATATCTTTTTCAATATGTTTAGGTATACTTTCACATTTAATTTCATGTTTTTAATTGAATTTATATAAAAATATACATTAGAATATATTTGCACACACATTTATATATATATTTAGTATAGGAGTGAGGATAGTTAATTAGACCACTCCAAGTCTAATAGTATTTTTTTCTGTTTGCTTTATCCTTTTATTATGTATTTTTTTGTTCTATTGTTTTAATTTTAAAAGTCACTTTAATTTAAATTAGTTTTATTTTTATTGCAGACAATATTTTTAATTATTTTCAAATTATACTACTGTTATTGTATAATTTTCAAAAACATGTTTAATATCAGGTTTTGTAATTATAATTAATTTACATTTTCTTACTTTATGTTTGAAATATAGGCCCTCATTATGACCTTAGCCGCTGCCAAGATCTGACCTCCGTGCGGCCGCCAATGCGGCCGCACCCCCGCCGTGGTCATTAGGAGATCCCCGCTGAGCCAGCAGGCGGAAACCTGGTTTCCACCCGTCGGCCCAGCGGGGATCACGGCCGCAACATAAGAGCCGGCATAGCAGACAGTGAAAAGCTGCATGGGGCCCTGTCAGGGGGCCCCTGCACTGCCCATGCCAGTGGCATGGGCAGTGCAGGGGCCCCCAGGGGCCCCACGACTCCCCGTACCGCCAGCCTTTTCCTGGCGGTTCAAACCGCCAGAAAAAGACTGGCGGTCGGGACTCGTAATCCCCTGGGCAGCACTGCTAGCAGCGCTGCCCAGGCGGATAATCACCGCCAGGGCAAATGTGACGGAATACCGCCGGCCATGGCGGTGCAACCGCAGCACTTCCGCCACGGTCATAATACCCCAGGAAGCACCGCCAGCCTGTTGGCGGTGCTTCTGTCATTTTAGCCCTGGCGGTCTCATACCGCCAGGGTCAAAATGACCCCCATAGTTTTTTAAGTATTTTATTTATTTTATAATTATTATAAAGTATATTTTTTATTTTATAATTGTGAATTGTATGTTTTATATATTTATATTTTAAGTATACATTTTTAAATGTAATGTTATTTTTAAAGTTAGTATAGGTTTGAAAGTTACTATAGGGTAAAATATTTAACATTTGATGTACTGCTTGAGAGACAGGGGCAATCTAGGTGACTTCAAGAGTGATAGCATCCTAGCAACACCTCTTTTGGACTGGCATCGCTGACATTTCAGCATATAACTATGGCAAAGGACAGAGCCCTGACACCTTCACAACAGATGAGGATTGATGACGTGATGCACAAGTGAGCCTTCAAGTGTCATATAGTAATATAGTGATAGGTGCGCCCCCATGCTAGGAGTGTGTAATTACTAGTTTTTCAAGACATCAGGGTGAGCCCTCCCTTGCCCCAAAAAGCCAGACACTGCACCTCGAATGGGTGAATGCTATGAGATGTGGCTTCTATAATTAGTTATTGATTTTCTTAAGAGTTGGCATTTACTCTGCACAAGTTTGGGACAGTGGAGTAAGAGGTTTTGAAAAATCAGTTTGATTCATGGTTTCTCTGGAGCAAAAGTAGAAAGACCTCTGTTGCTGTGTTCAGAGAGTGTTTACCAGGGGAGGTGCTTTGTTTCCTATTGTCTATGACATCATTTACTGATAGTGAGACAAGGAAAAGTCACAGTCTACCTTTTTGCACACTTATCCTGACATGATGAATAGCCCTGTACATTTGGGAAATTAGTATTTGACAGTTCACTTCTGACTGGCAAAAATAGGCTTGACAATAGATCTGTCGGATAGGAATGGCTCAATATTTCTCTTAAAATATATAAAACCCATATGTACCTTAGGAGTCATGAAGTGAAAAAGTCTGTCCTACAAGAGATTCACTTGCTGGACATATAGGACAGTAAAGGAAGGAAAAATTGGAGGGCATATTTGTTCACATACTCCATACTCCACATACCCTAGATCACTATTGGTTTTGATTGCCCCGGGAGTCTACTTTAAGCACCACACTTCATGGGTAGATGGTACAGGTCAGATATCTGGCAATACATGGGCTGCTAAATGGTACTGAAAACTGTTTTGTCACCTTTAATGTTAACTATGTTTACGATAATGGCTTTTACTGAATTCTGTTAGAGGAAATGGCACATTTACAAGGGCTCCCTGATTATTTGCGTTGGCGACTTTAACTGCATCTTGGCCCGTAACATGGACCAGTGTGCACTCTAAACAGGCCATGACTGTATCGTTGTCTGAAGTAGTGGATAAGATGGATGATTTTGACATGTGTGAAGAACTCTACCTGACTGATAGAAAATTCTTATCTTACTCAGCCACTCATATCAATATGACACCTGAACTTGGAAATACTTGATATCTTTTTGCTGAAAACTGTGAGACACCCACAAACAAGGCAAATGAGTGGGAGAAACTGAAAGTAGTAATACGTGTTGAGTGTTAGGCAACATTTATATGTTAATTGTAATTGTACTTATATATTGCTTAGTACCCCTGATGAGGCGTTGAAAAGCTTTTCGATGAGTAGCATGGTACTCCAGAACCCAAAAAGAATTGGTATAGGGAAATATGAGCTAATTGGAGAGGTGGACATGCAAGTCTGTTAGTTGGATTAACTAGGATAATGGAGGTATAGTGAGGGAAGAGTCTAGAAATTATTTGGAAGATCATAGCAGTAAGATGAGGTTTTGGATGGTTAAAAGATGAGATGGATTCTCAAGTCTCATAGTCTCAAGAAAGGGATTAGGGAGATCATAGTGGTAAAATGAGGTTTGCGGTGAGCCAAGGAGGGATAGAGGAGGGAAGATTCTAGAAAGGTTTTTTTTCTGATGTTAATATTGGTAGAATAAGGTTTGGGAAGAGTCAGAGAGTGGAGGTAGTGGATATATTGAGAGAGGTATAGGATGTGCATTTCAGAGAGTCAACGTTTTTTTCCCTTTTTTCTAAAGTTAGAGTAATGTAATAAATATAGAGATACATATCTACATAGAAAGGGTATAGATGCATAAGGAAGATAATATATCGAGATATACAGTTGTATTGTACAACCTCAGACATTTAAGTGTTGCTGTACACAAAGCTAATTTAATTGTGTCGTTTTTATTTCAAAAAATCAAAATGTGAAATTTTCCTTAATCTATCAATAGTGAAGCACTTGTAGATAAAATAGCTACAATAATATTTGCTTATGGTGATAGATAAAACAGAATCCCATAATCAAATCATTCATATCTATGCAGTGACCTTTTATAAACCATAAGTTATAAATACATTTGTTAAGCAGACCTAAAGAAAATCTATATATTTTAAAACCATACTTATTATACATATTTTTAAAAGAACACACACGTCTAAATACAGGCTGAAAATCAAATGATAAATACATACACAAGGATATATAGTACATAAGTGTTTGAGTAAGGTGGTTATGCAGGAAAACCCCCACTCTTGAGTAGTCTTCTGAAGATAAGATAGTTATCTATGGATTTTATGTTTGTATGTAATGAGTTTCAGAGCTTGGTGGCTTGAACAGTGAGTGATGTACCAACTATGATTTAGTTTTGTATGGTGGGGTTTGAAGGAAGGTGCCAATCTGGGGCAGAAGTTCTTTTGTTGAATGTATTTGGTAATTTTATTCCCAATGGAAAGCAGTCCTGTTCCATGTATTGCTTTGCTTTGTGATACAAAGCAGCTTGAAGGTAGATCTTCTGGCAACCAGTAACCAACGTAGATCCCTCAAGGCAGGGGGGATATGGGCTTGTGGCTTTACATGTAGAATTAATCTGGTGGCAGAGTTCTGGATCTGTTGTAGTCTTTTCATAGTTGATAAAGATGATTCATGATAAAGGCCATTGGCGTAATCTAGTTTAGACAGCACAAGAAAGATCATAGCCTGGGCCGTGTGGGAAAGATGCACCACAGAGTTGTCATAGAAATTAAGCTTGATTTTGCTAATTTGTTCACTTGGGCATTTATTGATAACTTGGAGTCCATGGTAATTCCAAGGATTCTTACTTCCTTAGATACTTTAGGAGGTGGTCCCAGATTGTTAGGCCAGGCACAGAGTGGGTCATTATTTTTTCAACCGCTATATCTGAGTATTTTAGTTTTGGAAGCATTCAGTTTGAGACGTCTCCGTGTTATCTAAGAAGTATTTGTGTGCCATCTGCATAGTTATAGTATGTGAGATGAAAAACATTGAGTATTGCGGTAATGACTTCATGTAGAGGTTGAAAAGCATGGTTGAGATGATATAGGCTTGAGGGACCACTACCTTTGTGAAGTATGGTTTGGATGAGAAAAGGGGAATATGGATGACATTTATTGTGTTTTGAAAGTATGATGTGATCCAGTCGAAAGAAGCCTGCATCGTACACCTGCAAATGACGTACACCAGGCAGCGCCGGCGTAGGGGAATATGGAGCTTGGGCGCCAAAAAATGGGGCAAGTCAGGCTGAGGCAAAATTATCGCCTCAACCCGATTTGCGCCATTTTTTTCGACTCCCAACCCCCATTGAAATGACTCCTGTCTTAGCAAAGACAGGAGTCATGCCCCCTTGCCCAATGGCCATGCCCAGGGGACTTCTGTCCCCTGGGCATGGTCATTGGGCATAGTGGCATGTAGGGGGGCACAAATCAGGCCCCCCTATGCCACAAAAAAAAGAAAAAAATTACTTACCTGAACTTACCTTATGTTCCCTGGGATGGGTCCCTCCATCCTTAGGCGTCCTCCTGGGGTGGGCAAGGGTGACAGGGGCGGTCCCTGGGGGCATGGGAGGGCACCTCTGGGCTCCTTCCGAGCCCACAGGTCCCTTAACGCCTGCCCTGACCAGGCGCTAAAAAACGACGCAAAAGCGGCTGGACGTCATTTTTTTTGACCCGCCCACTCCCGGGCGTGATTTTTGCCCGGGAGTGTAAATACGGCGCACATGCCTCGGAGTCATTTTTTAGACGGGAACGCCTACCTTGCATATCATTAACGCAAAGTAGGTGTCCACGCTAAAAAGTGACGCAAACTCCATGGACTTTGGCGCTAGACGCGTCTAACGCCAGAGTATAAATATGGAGTTAGTTTTGCGTTGAATTTGCGTTAAAAAAAACTACACAAATCCGGCGCAAACGGAGTATAAATATGGCCCTGAGTTTACTTGATGGAAGAGGGGGATGGCCAATCCAGAATGGCTTGAATCTTGTCTGAATCCATGGCAACACCTACTTGGTTAATGCAATACCCCAAGTATTTTACCTCAGTTTGGTCAAATTCACATTTTTCTGGCTTGCAGAATAGATGATGTTGTCTAAGCCTTTCCAATACTTGGAGTACATGTTTAGTGTGTTGTTCTGGGTGAACAGAGAATATTAGAATGTCATCCAGATAGACGACCACTGTCTGGTGTAGAAGATCAGAAAAAAGTAGCGTCCATGAATCTTTGAAAGATGGAGGGAGCATTGGTTAGTCCAAAAGGCAACACCTGATATTCATAATGGCCGAAAGGTGTTCTGAAGGCGGTCTTCCATTCATCACCTTCCTTTATCCTTAAAAGATGGTCTTAGCCCCTCTGACGGCTTCTAAGATGTCCTTAATAAGAGGCAGAGGGTAGCGATCCTTAGTAGTAATCTTATTTATTCCTCGAAAGTCTATGCAAGGACGTAAGTCTTTCGTCTTTTTTGGTACGAAAAAGAGAGGAGCCCCTGCAGGTGAAGCGGAAGGGGCAATCAAACCACTTTGTACATTTTCCTCTAGATATTCCTTGAGGATCTTTTTCTCAGGCTCGGTTAGAGAATACATTCGGCCAAAAGGAATCACGGCATCTGATTCCAAGGGAATGGCGCAATCGTATTCTCTATGGGGTGGCAGTTCTGGTCTTTCTGGTTTCTGGAATACATCGACATATTCTAGATAATGTCTGGGTACTCCTTGAGGACGTTGATTGAACATCGAATAGTTACGTTTGGAGTCGGATAGTATGTGTGAGAGATAGAATACAGGGTGCTCTAGCCCATCATCATCTTGTTTTTGTAGCAAGGCCGCCCCGATTGCTCTTTCTGAGGCATCCGTGATGACGATGGACTGTTTGGTGGTGTTTGGATGCTGTAGAATGGGGGCTTGAATGAAGGCCTTCTTTAGCTCTTGAAAGGCAAATTCGGCGCCTTGGGTCCAACAAAAACCCTTCCTTAGATTGTCTTTCTTAAGGGTTTGTGTAATATAACTGGTTCTCTGGGCAAAGTCAGCTATAAACTGTCGCTAAAAATTGCCCAGTCCCAAAAAACACTGAGGGCCATATTTATACTTTTCGACGCACAACTGGGCCAACGCAGTTGTGCGTCAAAAAATCTAACGCCATTCTGAAGTGCCATGCGGGCGCCGTATTTATTCAATGACGTTAGCTGGCGTTAGCCGGCGGCGCTGCCTGGTGTGCGTCAAAAAAAATGACGTACACCAGGCAGCGCTGGCGTAGGGGAATATGGAGCTTGGGCACCAAAAAATGGGGCAAGTCAGGCTGAGGCAAAATTATCGCCTCAACCCGATTTGCGCCATTTTTTTTGACTCCCAACCCCCATTGAAATGACTCCTGTCTTAGCAAAGACAGGAGTCATGCCCCCTTGCCCAATGGCCATGCCCAGGGGACTTCTGTCCCCTGGGCATGGTCATTGGGCATAGTGGCATGTAGGGGGGCACAAATCAGGCCCCCCTATGCCACAAAAAAAAAAAAAAAATTACTTACCTGAACTTACCTTATGTTCCCTGGGATGGGTCCCTCCATCCTTAGGCGTCCTCCTGGGGTGGGCAAGGGTGACAGGGGGGGGTCCCTGGGGGCATGGGAGGGCACCTCTGGGCTCCTTCCGAGCCCACAGGTCCCTTAACGCCTGCCCTGACCAGGCGCTAAAAAACGACGCAAAAGCGGCTGGACGTCATTTTTTTTTACCCGCCCACTCCCGGGCGTGATTTTTGCCCGGGAGTGTAAATACGGCGCACATGCCTCGGAGTCATTTTTTAGACGGGAACGCCTACCTTGCATATCATTAACGCAAAGTAGGTGTCCACGCTAAAAAGTGATGCAAACTCCATGGACTTTGGCGCTAGACGCGTCTAACGCCAGAGTATAAATATGGAGTTAGTTCGTCTTTTTTGGTACGAAAAAGAGAGGAGCTCCTGCAGGTGAAGAGGAAGGGGCAATCAAACCACTTTGTACATTTTCCTCTAGATATTCCTTGAGGATCTTTTTCTCAGGCTCGGTTAGAGAATACATTCGGCCAAAAGGAATCACGGCATCTGATTCCAAGGGAATGGCGCAATCGTATTCTCTATGGGGTGGCAGTTCTGGTCTTTCTGGTTTCTGGAATACATCGACATATTCTAGATAATGTCTGGGTACTCCTTGTAGGACGTTGATTGAACATTCCACCTTAGGTGGTGTTAGTAAGAGACTCTTCGGGGACCAATAGGTTCCTGCTAAGAGGAACCTATTGGTTCCTGCTAAATAACAATGGTGTTGGCAAAAGTGGGAGGAAAGAGAAATGGTTCTGGTTTCCCAATTAATGTAGGGATTATGCAGAGTTAGCCATGGAATCCCCAGAATCATTATGTGATGCGGTGAGGATATTAAGTCGAAGGAAATATTTCCTTGATGTTTCCCGAACTGCAGACATAAGGTAGGAGTGGTATGCCGGACAGGTCCCGAGGCTAGGAGTGAACCATCCACTGTGTGGACTTGCTCTGGCACTTCCTTGGCTATTTGCAGAATCTGTCTTTCCATGGCCCAGGTTTCGTCTAGATAGATACCACTGGCTCCACAATCCAGCAAGGCCAGTGCTCTTTCTTCACGGCCATCTGTTAAGTGTAAGGTGACGGGTAAGAGGAAAAGAGCAGTTATTTCTTCCCTTGAGGAACAGATGGAAGGTATCTCGGAATATCCCGTCCTCACCCTTCTCACAGAGGACGGGAGCTGGCGTTTCCCAAGGGCTTGGCTGGACGGATGGGACAGGTACGAAGTAGATGACCAGCAGCACCACAATAAAGGCAAAGACCTTTTCTTCGCCTCTTTTCCCGCTCACTAGTTGATAATGGCCCTCGTGCCATGTCGATTTGCATAGGCTCTTCATCAGTAGTACCTTTAGGTTCAGAACAAGTCTCCTCGGAGCGATGAGGAAGGGCGCGGGACGTCGAGTGTGATGGTATACGACTCTTTTTCTTCTCCACCCTTCGCACATTTAGACGATATTCTATTGCAAGGGTCAGATCCATTAAACCCTTGAGGTTTTCCACTCTGGCGGAGTGCACCAGTTCATCTTTTATGTCATCCCTAAGACCCCTGCGAAACAGGGTCACCAAAGTACGCTCCACCCAAGAAGTTTCAGCTGCCAACTGTCTGAATCGTGTGATGTATTGTAGAACGTCCTGACTTCCTTGTTGAATATCGCATAGAGCTTCTTCTGCTGAAGACTCAAGTCCAGGACGCTCAAACATTTGTTTAAAGGCAGCGCCAAAGTTTGAATAATTAGACAGACTGGGATCATTGCCTGTCACTAAGGGGGTTGCCCAGGCCAAGGCTGGGCCAGATAGAGCGCTGATCAAATATCCAACCTTAGTCTTGTCTTGCATGAACTGTGAAGGACGGAATGCGAAATAGACTGTCAAGGCATCTAGGAACTCTCGCAATTTGTTAGGATCCCCAGAGAAGCGAGGTTTGGTTGCAGAGACAGTAGGAAAATCAGTGGCTCTAGAGGCTAAGGCTTGTCGGAAAGCCGTATTTTCGGTTTGTAGCTGTTGGAGTACTTGGGTCTGTTATTGGATAGCCAGGAGCAATGTTTGACTGTTTGGTTCCGTACTCATCACGGGATTCTCCATGGTTCCGGTCAGCGACTGGAGTTTTAGCCGTTGCAATCTGTCACGATTCACGCTAGGCTTACCACCAATACTGGCGATGGATGGTGAGTGGCCCCGGTTCCTGGAAGTCCTGCTCTGACCGAGGTAGGGGTGACCCCTTCCGGTAGCCATGGTGCTGTTGACAATAGTAAGCCACCACAGTCCGTGCCCTCCAGAAGGAGTCCCAGAGGAAAAACCCCAAGGGGGAAAAAACCTCCAACAGGAACTCCCTGAAACAGAAGGAGGACACAAGGATTAGAACTCAGGATCCTGGAAATCTGGAAGACTGAAGACAGAACAAGAACGACTGGCGTCCCAAACGAAGACCAGCCGGAGCGTGACCACCATCGCTGAAGTGTTGCAACGCAATAAGAAGAAGAAGTGATTCCCCTTATATACCCCTAGACAGGAAGTGATAAACAGGAAGGAGTAACACCACCATCTTGGCTTGGGAAGGAGCTATAGCTAAAGATAAAAAATATACCCTTGTACAAAAGGAACAGATGCATGCAGGGAAGAAGGGAAGTCCACGGCATGCTGGGAAGGAGAAGGCATGCCTCAAAACCATGCATGAGGAAGAGGAAGGCCCTGAAGGCGTGTGGCAGGTAAGTAATGCTAGGGGGGAGGGCCCAGACACCCCACAACACTGTCCGCGTCGCATGCCGTGGGCAGCGAGGACCGTGACCCAATTCTGGGTCTCCGGCCTCTCCGCGTCCTAACAACAGCGCGCGGCCGGAGAAAAGGGCTGCCGCGGGCGCCGCGACCCTTGACACGGGCCGCAGCTTCCCCCGCCGCCGGCCGGGAGACGCCGCAGCTCCCCCCCCGCGGTTCGGCTGGGAGGCGCCGCAGCGGCCCGTGGCGCAACAAGAGGTAATTAAATGAATGTTCTTGAAGATTTGCCAGAAGGACATCCGGCTGGCCTGCTTGCTTTGACAAGATCCATAGATTGACGTTGTGATAGTTGTTTCAAGGAATGAAGAGGCTGGATTGGCCTACTGTTGGAGGGGATTGTTACAAATGAGCTTCCTATGTTTTAAATAGGAGTCCAACATGTCTTCTTTGGTTGTGTAAACATTTGCCAGAAGTTCCTTCTGTTCATTTAGGTTTAGGAAATTGGGTGAGAATTTTATAAAATTCTTTGTTTGCATATTTAACATTTTTAATCTGTCTGGATAGTGCCTTTTTTAGCTTTTTTGATTGTTGACTTTCATATTCTGTTTGTGTATGTGAAGTTTATCTTGATTGCTGTTTGTTTTGAGCCAGGTGCATTGGCATTGGGGCTTCGTAATTAGTTGTTTTACCTTTTTTAGTTCTGTAATTCTGACAAATACCTTGTTTTCTTTTGTCCTGTTTTGTCATTCTTAGTGGTATTAGCATATCAAAATCTTTGTGCAGTGACTCATAAAGTTTTTTAACAGAATTTATTGTGTTTAGATCTGTTTTGGGTGTCAGTTGTGTTTCTAAGTATTCAAAATTGAGTTTATTCCACAGTCGATAGGTGGATGCATGCAAGGTGGTCTTGCGTGTGTTGATTTGTGTTTTTTTATGTTGGAAAGCTACCAAATGGTGGTCTGACCATGTGACTGGAGTACTTCTTTGAACAGTATCTAGTTCTGGATTTGCAAAAATGACATCCAGCATGTGTCCAGTGATATGTTTTGGTTTGTGTATGAACTGATGTAGGTTCAGTGTAACTAGGCCACTGATGATAGTTTTTTATATGGAGCATATTGGGTTTGTCAAATCAAATGTTTAGGTCACAAAGAATGCATAGGTTGGAGTGTAGTCTTATAAGGTTCAAAACTGTGTCTAGAAAAATACCCGGGAATGTTGCATTGCTAGGTGGTAGTGCTAAGTAGCCCAGTGAGTAAAAGACAAAGAAAGTGTGAAAATTTAGGACCTCTTTACGAGTCTGGTGGTCCAAAACCTAGACTGCCAGCCCAGTGGAGAGGAAACCCGTACTGAGCTGGCAGTCGCTCCCCATCTCTAGTACAAGGTTTTCAGTGGGCTGACCAGTAGAAACCTCTGAAATCAGGGGTTTCAACCTATCAGCCCATTGGAAACTGTGCAGCAGCATTGACCTTGGCTCGTTACAAAACTCTTTATCATAACGGTCATGGGAAATATGTATTGGGACACTACTTATATATTATCAATGTATGTAGACTGCACTAGGCTGTATTTGATCCAAACCCACAGTTCAGGTCCCATTTAGGTGTTAGAAAACTTTGGGGCTTTGTCGAAATTCCATATCAACGAAGATAAGACAGTGCTGTTTCCTGAGGACAGTTATCAAGGGAGGAAGGTGTAAAGCTACAGTGCATAGGCCTGCAATGGAAATGGATATCTGCATATTGCACACTTGGAAGAGACACAGGCCCTCATTATGACATTGGCGGCAAGTGCCGCTTACTGCCATGCTGACTGCCGCCAACATACCACGGCGGTATACAGATACGCGTATTATGACCCACACATAGAAATCCGCCACTATACAGACACACACACAAGTCCGCCAGCCCAAAGGTCAGGGATAAAATGGCAGTACCAAAACCCACACCATTACGCCAACAGAAATACGCCCACAGCATCATGACCCACGAATCACCGAAGCGGACATTCAACCGCGGTAAACCATTGGCGGTACAGAACGCCATGCTCATAATACACACGCACTAACAAAACAACACCACTTTGGACAATTCAAACTACACACACCTGACATACATACACACACCACACCCACACACCCACACCAATATAAAGCACACACAGACACTACCCACAACCATTTACGACCCAAAGAATTTGACAACTGAGAGAGAGACAAGCCAAGAGCACCCACTGAATCAGAGTCACAAAACACCATCACCCATACACCATCCACGCACCTAATAGCACACACCACAACACATCACCCCAAACACCCTCACACACACCACTCACCCTACACCCATGGCTCCACAAAGACACCTCAGGTTCTCAGAGGAGGAGCTAAGGGTCATGGTGGAGGAAATCATCCAGTAGAGCCACAGCTATTCGGATCACAGGTGCAGCAGACATCCATTGGTAGGAATATGGAGCAATAACGGAGAGTCTTGGACATGGTCAACGCCGTGGGGCAGCACCCAAGAACAAGGGATGACATCAGGAATAGGTGGAAAGACCTACGGGGGAAGGTGCGTTCCGTGGTTGCAAGACACAAGATAGCTGTACAGAGGACTGACGGTGGACCCCCACCTCCTCCCCCACATCTAACAACATTCGAGAAGCAAGTCTTGGGGATTATGCATCCTGAGGGCCTGGCAGGAGTAGCAGGAGGACTGGACTCTGGTAGGTCAAATCATTAATACTTTATCCCCCCATCTGCATGCAATCACAAACTCCTACCTCTACCCTCACCCCCATCACTTCACCACCTCACAGATTCCCCACCATCATAACCCACCCATTCCAATACCAAGCCCTGCATGCTACACCAATGCATGGACCCCCATCACAGACCTGCATGGACACCCATCACCACATCATGCACACTAGTGACAATCACTAAGCCAACCAAATCACAAATCACACAAGCCAGAGCTGCCTTGCTAATAACAACCATAGAGGGAAACATACCCATGCACAAGATGTCACACGCAGAAACAATAACACTGCATTTACATCCCCACAGGACCCCACACAACGTCACATGAGAGGAGGTGCCAGCCACATCCAGTCCCCCCCCCCAGAAGAGGCCCACAGTGATGACAGCAGCCTTGCACGCCAGGATCAGGAGGACCAACCTGGCCCATCAGGTACCTCTGGACAGTCGGTGACCCAGCAACATTCCCAAACCACCACAAAGCCTCCCCCCTCAGGAAACACCACCACAGCACCAACCCAGCAGGCCCATCCCTCGGACCCCAGGACACGTCAATCAGCAGTGTGTCCACCACTACAGGGACCCCAGGCAACCCAAAAACACAGGACGATCAGGGACCTGGGGTCAGTGGCAGTGGGCACACGGTTCGGGAGCCGGAGGCATAGGGCAACAGGGAAGCTGGGAGGACTGCTGTGTGACAGAGGGAGGACAGGCCTAGGGAACCAACTCTCCATGAGGCACTCACCAACATCCTGGGAGCATACCACCATTTCCAGGAGACCATGGGCCAGATACTGGCCAAGCTGCAGAAGACCCAGCGGCTGCAGGAGGGACAGTACCTGGGGATCAGGGAGGACCTGAGAGACATCCACACTACCCTGCTCACCATTGCAGGGTTGCTGGTGGACATGGCCAACACCATGAGGGAGGAAGTGGCACACCAACTGGCCCCTGACACTAGCCAAACTGAAGAACAGACCTCCACCTCTGCCGATGCTAGTGGACAGGAGACCCCGCCACAGGAACAACAGGCCATCAGCACCCCTCACCCTGGAGAAGGAGAACCACCACGCAAAAGGTCCCTGCGATCCAGACAGAAGCCACAGAACATTGCCAAGACCCCCACCAGGAAATAGGACTCCCCTGTATTTCACCCTTGTGTCCCACTCTGTCACCCTGTCCACCTTGAATTGTCATTGCTCCACTTGCTATGCCCCCTTGGACAATGCATCTGTGATACCAATAGACTGGGCTCTATCCTGGACATTTCTCCACCATCAACCCAGCCCATTGCAATACCCCCTACACTTATTATCACAGAAATAAACACCCTTGGAACTAATACAAGTATGGAGTCCGTCAATTGATTTAAATATGTATTAGTTTTACAAGCTGTAAACATTACAATTCAAATGTACAGTTATATTTGCATAGGTATGACCTGTAGTGGGCAGCAGTAAACACACCAGGTGCCAGAGTGGGGACCAGATATCTGAAAATAGAGATGTCAAAGGGTACAGTAAGTGGCCATAGAAACAGGGAAATCAGGCTGCCGTGTACAATGTCCAACACAAAACTTCAATGGAAGGTGAAGTTACCTGTGTGTCACTGGAAGTACTGTCTTACCTGTGTGTCACTGGAAGTAATGTTAAATTATAGTAGTTCTGTTGTCCATATCCTCTTCCTCTGCCTCCTCTTTGTCACTGTCTACAGGCTCCACTGCTGCCACACGACCATCTCCAGGCTCATCCTCCTGCAGAAAAGGCACCTGACGTCTCAAGGCCAGGTTGTGCAACATGCAACATGCAACGATGATCTGGCACACCTTCTTGGGTGAGTAGTACATGGATCAACCTGTCAGATGGAGGCACCGGAATCTGGCCTTCAGGACGCTAAATGTGCGCTCAATGATCCTTCTTGTTCGCCCATGTGCCTCATTGTAAGGTTCCTCTGCCCTTGGTCCTAGCATTCCTCACTGGGGTCAGTAGCCATGAGAGGTTGGGGTAACCAGAGTCACCTGTAAATATCGAGGGATACCTGTTAGCCACACACTGACCCTTAGGGCCAACCCCACACCCATATACCTACATCAACTGAGTGGGGACCATGGGCTCACCTATTAGCCACACCCAGTGCCTCTGGATTTGAGACATCACATATGGGATGCTGCTATTCCTCAAGATAAAGGCATCATACACAGAGCCAGGATACTTTGCATTGACATGGGAGATGTACTGGTCCGCCAAACACACCATCTGCACATTCAGAGAGTGAAAGCTCTTTCGATTTCTTAACACTTGTTCATTTTTCTGGGGGGCGGCAAAGGCAATATGTGTACTATCAATGGCACCAATAATGTTGGGGATATGTTCCATTGCATAAAAGTCAGCCTTCACTGTGGCCAAATCATCCACCTGGGGGAATACGTGGTAGCTGTGCATGTGTTGAAACAGGGCAGACAACACTCTGGTCAGCACATTTGAAAAGATAGGCTGTGACATCCCTGATGCCATGGCCACTGTTGCTTGGAAGGAACCACTTGCCAAGAAATGGAGCACTGACAGGACCTGCACTAGAGGGGGAATACCCGTGGGGTGTTGGATAGCTGAGATCAGGTCTGGCTCACATTGGGCACACAGCTCTGTGATTGTGGCCCTATCAAGTCTGTAGGTTAGGATAATGTGCCTGTCCTCCATTGTCACCAGGTCCACCAGGGATCTGTACACAGGGTTATGTCTCCATCTCCTATTCATCCTCAGTTGAACTCTAGGGTGAGAAACGGTGAGCAGAAGGTCATGTTCAAACATATACTCAGATTAATATGCTATTTTTGTTTTACAGAAACAGTATGTGAACTTGTAAATCACATTGATGTGCCTGTGTCTGAGGTGACGCAGTTAGGTGCCATGGCCTGTGCCCCCCTGAAATGGCGGCCACCTGACCTGTGAGGAGGGACAAGTGGAAATGAGGTAATGCCGCTGGCGTTGTGCACCGTTGCGAGTGGCGGTCGACGACCACCAAGCAACACCGCTTTGGTTATCATTGGGGCCTACGGGTTCCAGGAGCCAATGGCGATGTACACGACAGTAAGCACCGCAGTGGACGTGACCGCCTTTTTTTATCTGTTCACTCACTTGCTACCTGACCTTCAACAGGAGAGGTCCTACACTGCAAGTGCTGCTGTGACCTATGTCTGGAAGCGACAAGGGCTCGAGTGTCTGGGGCAAGGGCCCCTGCCATCACTTCGGAGGAGTTGGAGAGACTGGTAGATGGGGTCCTACCCCAGTACCGTTTGCTTTATGGTCCTCCAGACCAACAGGTCAGTACACTGTGAGCATGATGCATGGGGCATGAATGTATGGAGTGCTGTGTGTGTAAGCCTCGTGTAGGGGAGGGCTGAGGGGCCCTGGGCAGAGTGCTGCATGCATGGTGGTCAATGTATGTTTGTAAGGAGATGGGAGGGATATGTTGGGCCACGAGTATGACAGTCCGGATGGTATGAATAATACCTTTTCTGCTGTATTTTATTCTGCAGGTTAGCGCCCATCAGAAAAAGGGTATTTGGAGTACCATCGCCAAGGAGGTGCGGACCGTGGGCGTCCTTGACAGGCGGAGCATCCACTGCCACAAACGGTGGGAGGATCTGCGCCGCTGGGCAAGGAAGACGGCGGAGGCCCAGCTGGGGCTGGCCTCCCAAAGAGGAAGGGGTGCCCGTCGTACACTGACCCCTGATGTTCTGCATCCTGGCGGTGGTCTATCCGGAGTTGGATGTGCGCTTGAAGGCATCACAGCAGCCACAAGGGGGTGAGTATAGATTCAGATTCATGACTTTGCGCGCGTTAAGGTGTTACCTGGGTGGGGGATGTGGTCTGTGGGTGCCCCTAGGCCAGGGCGAATATGGCAGGGTAGGTTCCATGATGGGCAAGCTCAGATACACTCCAACCCCAATAATGTTAGTGGGCATCTACTACTGGGCAGGGTCCTGTGGGTTTCAGGTGTGCAGCTAATGGCGTTAGGCATTGTACCCCATGGGCTGGTGACTATGATTGTATCTGGTAGTGCATGGCCTAGTGCATAGGGCTGTTCCCTGTGAGTTGTGTACGCCAACGGTAGTGTTGTTGCTGGTATTGACCAAGTATATCCTCTGTCTCATCCCCCCCATTTTGTCCTGTCAGCCTGCCCTTGTGTGCATCAGCATCATCTGGCGGAGGAGCAGAGGCACCGGCGACAGAAGGAGCTGCATCCCACATGGGCCTGGAGGCCGAATCCACCGACGGTGAGGGCACCAGTGGGACAGAGGGTGAGGGGAGCACCATGACAGAGACAGGAGGGGACAGTACCAACTGCGACTCCTCTACAGATGGAAGCTCCCTGTCGGTGGCGGACACCTCTGTGCCCACCCCAACTACAGGTACCACCGCCACACCCATACCAGCACCGCCCTCCCAGCAGCCCCTCAGCGTGTTTCCTGTGCCCGCTCACCAAGGAGGGTGGGCATCTCCTTCGCCCCAGGCACCTCAAGCCCTGCCCCAGTCAGCCCTGCTGCCTTCAGTGAGGAGGTTAATGACCTCCTAAGATCCCTCTCTGTGGGCAGTCAACCATACTGAATACCATCCAGGGTCTAGCAGGGCATTTGCAACAAACAAATGCATACCTGGAGGGCATTCACTCTGGTGTGGCGGCCCAACAGAGGGCATTCCAGGCTCTGGCCAACTCACTGATGGCAGCTATTGTCCCTGTCTCCAGCCTCCCCTTCCAACCTCCTATACCCAGTCCCAATCCCCTCAACCCTAGCCTATCCCAAGCACACCTGCAGACCTGCATTCACCCAAATCAACACACAGAAGTGGCTCAGGCAAACACAAGCACCACACTTCATCCCACAGGCACTCACACAAGCACCATTCAGATGCAGACACACCAACATCCACTGCCTCCACTGTGTCCCCCTCCTCCTCCTCATCCACCTCCCTCCCAGTAGTGTCTCCACTCACACCTGCATGCACTACATCCTCATCACCTACCTCCATCACCATCACACCTATCACTACACGCCCCTCACTGGCAGTCACCACCCCCACATCCATGCACACGTCCCCTGTGTTCTTTCCCACTGCGTCTGCGACCCCTCCTCCCAAAGTACACAGACACAATCACTCAGACACCCAACAGCCATCCACCTAACAACAGCATCCAGCCCATGCACCCAAACACAGCAGACACCCCCTATAACCACTCCGACTTCCTCCATTCTCAAACCTTCACCCTCCTACCGCCCCAGTGTCCCTAAAAAGCTTTTCCTCGCCACCCTTGACCTATTCCCTACCCCTCCCCTCCCCCATCCTTCACTTTGGGCCAGGGTGGCCAGAACCCAGCCCAGCACCTCAGCCACCCAGTCCTCAGCCACTGAGGCTTTTGCAGCTACTGTAGGTGTGAGAGGCTCCAAGGAGGCACCCGTCAGCACAGACAGTGTGCCTGCACCACCTGCCAAGGCCAAGGAGGGGCCGCCACCTAGCAAGGGCAAGAAGGGGACACCAGCCAGCAAGGGCAGGAAAGGAACACCAGCTGGCAGAAGCAAGGAGGCACCCCCATCTGCCAAGGGCAGGAAGGGGCACACAACACCAGCCATGGCAATGCAGCCGTCCGAGGCTGTAGGGGAAGGGCTGGAGCCTCCCCCTACCACTTACAGCACCGCAACCTGCACCGCGGGCAGCACCGCCACCTGCCCCACCGCCAGCACCGCCACCTGCCCCACCGCCAGTACCGCCACCTGCACTACCAGCAGCACCACTGCCAGCAGCAGCAGCCCCAGTGGGCTGTCGTCTGAGGCTGCAGGAGAAGGGCTGGAGCCTCCCCCCACCACTGACAGTACCGCCACCTGCACCTCAACTGACATCCACTGAGCAGCTGTTACCGTTGGCGAGCAGTGTGTAGTCCTGACTACATGGGTTGCAGTGCATCCTGGTCCCTGCAACACCTGTTGGTGTGACATCCAGGTGAGAGACTGTGACCTTGCACCATCCAGGATGAAGCACACTGGGCACAAAGCCCCCTCCAGAACCAGTGGAGAAGCCATCCACTCCAGAGACTGTGGCTTTGCACTCCCCACTACTAAGCAGTGGGCAACCCACCCACTAGAGAGACTGTGGCTTTGCACTCCCCAGGACCAAGCAGTGGGCAACCCACTCACTAGAGAGACTGTGGCTTTGCACTCCCCTGGAACAAGAAGTGGGCAACCCACCCACTAGAGAGACTGTGGCTTTGCACTCTCCAAGACCAAGCAGTGGGCAACCCACCCACTAGAGAGACTGTGGCTTTGCACTCCCCAGGACCAAGCAGTGAGCAACCCATCCACTAGAGAGACTGTGGCTTTGCACTCCCAGGACCAGGAATTGGGCATGTAGCCCCCTCCAGGAGCAGTGGCGTTGTACCATCTTCCGGCTGAGGTGACCCCCCATTCCCTGTCCCCCTGAGGTGCCTGTGTGTTTTCAACCTGATGCCCCAGCAGTGTTCTCTCCATATTGAGGCAGGAGCCAAGTGTGGCCTTGGCCTATGTGTTATGGCCCCATGGCCACGGACATTTTGGAGTGGCCATTGTCCCTCCTTTTGTATATATTGTACATACTGTTTATTGATTTAAGGACATATTTATCTTAAATTGTACTATTACACTCATTTTAATCAATTCCTTTTGTCCTTGTTTTATTCCTGGGGGTTACGGGGTGTGTATGTAATGTTGTTGCATCTGTTTGTGTGTATGGTGTTGGGGATGAGGGTTGTGGTGGGGGTGTTGCGTGTGTGTTTCACTCTCTTTTTCCTCCCCCCCCTCCCTTGTGTGCTAGGTGCAGTACTCACCGTGGTCGTTTTCACTGGCGTTCGTGTTCCTGGTGTATGAGGAGGTACAACAGCATTGGAAAAATGTGCAGCTCGGGCTCCATGGCGTTGTTGTTCTTCCTTGAGTGTCAAGAGGTGAGTCGTTTCCCTTCAGTGTACTGTTTCCGCCGTGCTTTTGATGGCATTGGTACCGCCCCGGAAAAGCTGGCGGATTGGCCTGTTGTAATACTGTGGGCGGTACATTGTCTTCCGCCTGGCTGTTGGCGGTTACCACCGCAGTGCTTGTTGCTACCACTGTGGCAGTCAGAGTGTTAAAGTGGCTGTCTGTGTTGGCGGTTTCCGCCAGGGTCATAATTCTATTTTTTTTACTGCCGGCCTGTTGGCAGTATTACCGCCGCTTTATCACCGACCGCCAGGGTTGTAATGAGGGCCACAATGTGATTACAAAATGGAATGAGTATTGAAAAGACTGAACGAATCAGTACAATTGTGGATCACACTTCCCCTTGTAGGTGGCATTTAGGATTGCGTGGACAAAAAGGCATTTCTTCCTTGTTGTCAGTATGTTCTACAAAGTATACTATGCCCCTACCCAAAACCCCTTTTAAATAACTAGAGTGCTTTTTGATATACCTCTTAAGGGCAGAGAAGAGGAGTAGGACTCGCTTAGAATTCCTAAAAAGGCATAAGGAAATGGGCAGCCTTGGCTTGCCAGACTTAAAACTGGGAAAAACAGCTGATATACAGTACACTGGAAGGGGATTCATTGCCATGTGGTGCTGATGAAGGGCAGATGTTTGTGAACTGCGCCATTTTCAGTAAGAGGAACCTTCAATTGACAGAGTTACAGGCATGCCTAGTATGTTACCTATGTAGTCAACCTAGAATGAAGGGTGCATTTGCTCCTTGCAGAAGCTCCAGTACCCAGCTTCACTCAACCAGCCACTTAACCTTGCCCAATCATGGGCTCAACAAGCTATTGTTCATGTTAATCAATGCAAAGTGCCTAAGCAAAGCAAAAACCATGTCAACAGCTGATATAAAACTTGACCTATTCATCAATGAAACATTGCTTGGTAAATGTGCAGGCCCTATTCTACATGAAGCAGCCTCATTACTCCTCCTCTGTCTACCAACCTCACACAATGTTTCTTTCAAAGACACCATTCTGGTCTCATTAGCTAATAATGATAGGAATTACAAGATGCTGTATATACTAGGGGACTTTGGCATCTGGCCTAATAAACCAACACTACAAAAATGCCCTGTATTCTCTTCAACATCAAAGCACTTAGGCCCGCATTTATACTTTTTTAGCACCCCATTTGCACCACTTTTTGATGAAATAGCGGTGCAAACGTACAAAATAAAATTGGATTTTGTAAATTTGCGCCGCTTTTGCATCAAAAAATGACGCAAATGCAGTGCTAAAAAGTATAAATATGGGCCTTAGATTCCACTAATTGAACTTGAGTGCCATTTATGTGGCTGGTCACACTTTGGATGGTATATTTGCATGAAAAGGCTTAAAAAGGTAATCAGAAACAGCCCCTTGACAGAGAGCATTAATCACTGCACATTTATCAGTCAACAGTCCTAGGGCAAACAAACCTTCTACAAGCTTTTATACAACCATGGTTATCAGACCATGCAAGAAATTTGATGTAAACTAACTGCAAGAATTTAATTGTACCTGACCATATATTTGGAAAGAAATATCTGTAAAGCAGTCCTAATAATGGGTAGCAAGGGCTTTTTGATATAATGCTGCCTCTGCAAACCATTCGTGACCTAGGAGAAGCAGGACCTCCTAACTCAATTCTGATGAAATATGGAAACTAGACTGTTAGGGATTGGGTCTGTAGTTGTCTGAGGTATGCACCCTATCCAAGTAGAGACCACAATCATAGTTAGGGTAAGTCAGATATATAGATTAAATTATTCTGTGCTCACCTTCTGGTACCTTGGCATAGAGCAGTCAGGCTTAATTTAAGAGGCAATGTGTAAAGTATTTGTGCAACGCACACACAGTAACACAATGGAATTACCACAAAAACACTCAATGCTGGTTTACAAACATAGAGATTATTTATATGAGTAAAACGAGACCAAAACAACAAAAATCCAATAAGTAGAAGTTGAGATATGAATTTTTAAAGAATAAATCCCAAAACAACTCTTAGAAATCAATAGCTCTAAAAGGTTACTTGAGGTCGTGCTTGACCAGGGCAAATCCAAAGTTCAGGCAGATTGCGAAGGAGCGTGGGTCGGATATAGTTCCAGGTAAGTCCAGCTGAAGTTTTGCCTTTTCCGTTTGGTGTAAAAAGTCTGTTTGTAACTGCGAAGTGCGGCTGGGCCTAGCGTATGGACAGGCTGGAGCCTCACGGTCCTGAGCATCGATGCTGCTGTGCGAAGAAATGAAATTGCACATGCTTGTGATGATCTCATTTGCGAGTGTGCAGTTCTTGTGTGAAGAGACAAAGAGCTTTATTTGAAGAGCAAAAAGAGCAGAAAGCAGATGCAAACCCCACTTCCGAGGCCCAGGACTCGCAAATGCACCTCAGGCAATGGTAATACTCACAGATGGCAGAGTCCAGCAGTATCAGCAGATTTGTAGGCAATCTTTGATATCCCTGGGTCTGCAGAAGAACAGGGGGCCAGCCAGTAAGCCCTAGGAGACACTCTGGGTTCAAGTGAGAGGGATCCGTGCCTTGTTTCAGCAGAGCAGATGTCAGCAAAGCAGTGAAGCAGTAACTCAGAAAAGTCAGTCAAGCAGAGTGACAATCCTTGTAGCATAGCAGTCCTTACTCCAGCAGTTTTTCCCAGGTCCAATAGTGTACTGATTAGGTAGGGTCAGAGCCCCAGTTCTTATACCCAAATGTGCCTTTGATGTGGTGAAGAACCAGAACCTTATGGGCCTGGCGGCGCAGGGTACGCCTGAAATCTCCTTGGATTCACCTGCCTCAACTAACAGAGACACGGGACACTCTGTCAGGCGTAAAAGATCAGATTTTATTAGCTGCAGCTAGTACAGTTGTCCAAGAAGTACACAAGGTATGTTCTCAGGAGACTGCCACTTTACTTTGTGGCGCACAATCTTATATACCGTATAAAAACCATTTATTAACTACATACACTCCCAGAACACATAGAAAGGAGCCAGTAAGAATAATGTAAACATAGAACAGAGCCAATAGAAATGTCGGAAAACAAGACAGCACCAATAGAAGGAATTGGAAAACAAAGTATCAAGTGACTTAAGGTTGCCTCCCCTCCAGCTGTGTTTGTCACCCCTCCCTTGAACTAATTCATTAACCGATCCACAACGAAGTTGCATGTGGTGCGATAAGTTTGTGTGCGTTTGGAGGACAGTTGTGAAATGAGAGAATACTAGCAAAGGACAGCGAAGGCCAGACGATAAGATAAGATCGGCGGAGAATAGTGTGAGCCTACAGATAGTTGAAACAAGGATTAGAAAACCAGACAGGGATTAGTGTACTCGGTCAGACCTTAATACCAGCCTTGTAAAGATAGAGGCAGAAGGCTGTTTTGAACACCATGTTGCAGAATAAGCAGAAAAGGCAGAATGGACTTCGTTCGCTGTGCTGCCTGAGTGAAGGCAACATAAAATGGCGGCGGGCCACAAAATGGCGGGTCGATACGATCGTATTAAAAATCGAATTTCCTCAGACCCTCCTTTTGCCAGAACTCAGGCAAGATACACAAACTCATGTTAATCTGAGTCGATGTCTATGGCCATGAGGTCATCAAGCTGTTGCTGTACCATCATTTTGATATTCTCTGCTCTTTGTGACTTGGGTTTGGGAATACATGCAGTAGCACATAGGTTGCAGATGGCAGGACCGCAGTGCATACAAAGACAACAAGAGAATATAAAAGCTAAAATTACTCCAAAGAATGTCAATACCTTCCAACCCCATTTGGACACTAATCCCCAAAACCACTCTGAAAAGGACCAATCTCCTTCGTCCTGATGAATCGACTCGGAGATTATGTGTAACTTAGAGATAGCTTGGTATACTGTCGGAGCGTCATTAGGTATGAAAATACAGCAACTTGATCCGATCAATTTGCATACTCCACCACGGTCCGCAAGAACAAAGTCTAAGGCAACACGGTTCTGCAAGGTCATAAGACGATCAGCCTGTAGTTCAGCTGTAATGTTACTTAAAGCTCCTACAGTGATGTCTATGGTGGTTTCTACGACACGAACCAATTGCCTTATATTTCTGCTGTTGGCCATTGGACCCCAGAAGGGAAGAAATCCTTTGAGGAAATCTCCTCCCTCTTGTCCTGCTGTGTCTTTCGAATCCACAATCCCTCTGCCATATTTATTTTTATGATGGTTCGCAGGAGCGGTGTATGTAGGGGGAAGAAGAAAGGCTATATAACAAGTACCAGAGAAATCAGCTGGCAACCATGTATAAGCCCTATCGTGGCAAACGAAGTATGTACCTTGAGATGGTACTAACGGCAGTGAATTCAGGGCTGAATAAACATATGTATGGGAACATAAACTTTCTTTTTGTCCGGTGTTTGGAGTTCTACCATTTATTTGCAGACAGAAATTTCCTTGTTGGGGTATGACCCGTATCGGAGGAGATTTTCCTTGCTTAACCTTATCATTGAGGCTGGAAATGTAATTAGTTATGTTCCAATTGGTATATGCTTTTCTTTCATCTATGGAAGCTTCACTTTTTTCCATGATTTTAGCCATAGCTACCATTCCCTTTATCAATAAACTATGACTGAAATTTGAACCAACACTATGTGAACTGACAGGTTGTTTAATTTTACTTTGATATGCATTATTGAAAATGACAAAATAAGCCCAAGCGGAACCTTCATAGGAGAATGGAAGAACTAAATATGGCATTCCTTTTTCTACCGTATGTGGTATGAGTCCACACACCCAACAGTCAGTTGTATTGATCACTAACTGATGTTGATGTAACAACTGGACGAAGGAATTGTTAAAGTATTCAGTTCTTCTGATGAGTTCATGCTGGGGAAGAGTGTGAAATAGGTGCGGAGGGATAGTAGAAGAAGATGTAGAGGTAGGAGAAGAGACAACTTTTTGCTGCAGAGTAATAATGATCCAGTTTACAGATGCCAAAAGAATACACGACAATATAATGACGCATAGAGCAATACTACAACGACTACATATTTCTTTACAATTATTCTTTACATTTTTACTTTCTCTTTTATCTAATGTAGCCTCCATCTTTCTAAGTGGATGCTCACGGCAATCTTCCTCAATCACTGTAGTCACGATTATCTACCGTCCTATGACACTGTGAGGTCCTGCAGGCCTATTGCCACTTACTCAGGTCGTAACTAAGACTCCTACCGTGACCCTGCAACCGGGATAGAGTACTACATAGGAGAGAAATTTACAAGTTCTTTGGTCTTGGTCTCAAATTATAGCGTTCCTGTCCAGAGGCAGTCTGGTTTTGAAACAATGTTCCTGGATTTGTCGTGTTCGAGCGACGATGCGATGGTATTGCTTCTTGAAGGATGTCGTCGTCCTCTTTCTCAGAAAGTGTTCCAATTAGACGCGCATCACTGAATGGTACAAATTGCGGAACTTTCTCACTTTCAGAGTCACTGATGCCTCTACGGACCCACTGATCGAAAGGCAAGGGCAAAGGCACTTTCTTGCAGTGCACGGCATGCACCCAGTTTTTCTTTCCTTCGACTTTAACTGCTGTTCTTGTGGTCAAAAGAACCAGGCGTGGCTCTCTCCATCTGGGCTCCAAATTTCTCTGTCGTTGGAAATTTTTCGTGCAGACCCAGTCACCTGGTCGGATGGAATGACCTGGGTCTGTGGAAGCCTCTGGTAGAGCACTCTGAACCTGTTGATGAAGAACACGCAATTTAGTTGTAAGGTCATGCAAGTAGTCAATCAACATCGGGTATGGCAAGTCTGAGTATTTCTTAGGGCGAGGAACTCCCCATACATTAGCTGGGCGACCAAATATCACTTCGTAAGGGCTAAGCCCCAAACGAGAGTGTACTGCTGTTCTGGTGGACAGAAGAGCCAATGGTAAAGCATCAGGCCAATTAAGTCCTGTGCTAGCTTGCACCTTAGCAATTTTAAGCTTCAAGGTTCCATTGTAGCATTCTACTAAACCAGCCGACTGTGGGTGATTCGCCGCGTGGAACTTCTGTTTTATGCCAAGACCTGCACAAACTTTTTGCATGACTTGACCCACAAATTCGCTCCCATTGTCACTCCAGACAATGCGCGGCAAACCAAACCTAGGGAAGAATTCTTTCAAAAGTATTTTGGCAGTTGATAAAGCAGTATTGTCCTTCAGAGGGTAGGCTTCTACCCATCTAGAAAAAGCACATACTACCACCAGAACATATTTGAGGTTGTTGCATCGTTCCATGTGAATATAATCGATCTGCAACACCTCAAATGGATATGTTGGAGGAGCAAAATGACCTGCTGGAGTTGGGGTTCCCTTTCCCGGATTGTACATCAAGCAAACAATACAATGTTTTACTACATTATTTGCACACTTTGGGATCCCCTCATTTTGCCACACTGGAGCCAGAAGTTTACATATTCCTTTTGCACTTAGGTGAGCTGGACCATGTGCCATAGTAACTACAGGTAGTACATAAGCATCTGGTAACAGCCAACGTTGATGTTCTGATAATTCAACCCAACATCCCATCTCATCTAACATTCCTGTACTTTCCTTCCACTTTCTCAACTCATTCTCCGTAGCCTCTCCTTGAATTGATTTCACACTCTCTACTGTATCTTCACACATTCCCTTTTCTCTTACGCAGTTTGCGGGACCTGCAACATACATTCGACTTGTGTTGTCTCTGGCTGTCTTTTTCGCTACCTCATCTGCAAATGCATTTCCTCGACCAACATCGTCCACAATCTTTTTGTGTGCACTACACTTCACGATCGCTATCTGAGTAGGCATTGTAAGTGACTCAAGAAGTTCAGTCACTAATTGACCATGTTGTATCTTAGTACCATGGGAAGTAAAGAATCCTCTTTCCTTCCATAAGCGCCCAAAGTTAAACGCTACACCAAAAGCGTATTGGCTATCAGTGTACACGTTTACTCTTTTTCCTTTGGATAACACACACGCTCTAGTTAAGGCTATCAATTCAGCTGCCTGAGCTGAATTATGTCTAATGCGTGCTGTCTCCACAATCGTATGCAAAGTAGTAATAGCGTAGGCTGAAACTGTATCTCCATTCGGGAGCTTGAAACAAGAACCATCTACCCATAGTGTTCCATCTGGATTCACTAATGGCGTGTCTTTTAGGTCAATTCTACCCTTAGTCTCTTCTTCAGTACGGAGAAAACAATCATGCTGTTCAGAGACATCTCTCTCTTCTGGAAGAGGCAACAAAGTAGCTGGATTCAGGGTATTACATAGTTTGATGTGTATGTGACTAGCCAAAAGCGTCAGCTCATATCCGGACAACCGAGCACTCGTAAGATGCTGCGTTTTGTCCTATTTAGTAAAGTATCCACTGCATGTGGCACCATAACAATGAGAGTATTATCTAGCACTACTCCAGCAGACTGTCGAATAGAAATTGCTGCTGCCGCTGTCGCCTTAAGACAACTAGGCAATGCTTTAGCTACTGGATCTAACGTAGCTGAGAAATATGCGCATGGTCGCTGTTGATCTCCAAAACGCTGCGTTAAGACTGACAATGCACAACCCTCTCTTTCGTGGACATAGAGCGTAAAGGGCTTACTGTAATCAGGAGTACCCAATACAGGAGCAGAACACAAAGCAATACGCAAATCAGTAAAACTCTTCTGACACTCGTCAGTCCACGGAAGAGGCTGAGGCGTATCTTTTAAAGTTAGCGCCAACAGCGGTTTAGCCAATAAAGAGAAACTCGGAATCCACTGTCTACAATAAGAAGTAATGCCCAAAAAGGCACGTACCTCTCTTTGTGTGGATGGCACTGACATTTGTGCAATTGCCTGAATTCGTTCGGGGGTCAATCGTCGTCCCTCCTTTGACAAGAGATGACCCAAATAAGTCACCTCGCGACAGACATATTGTAATTTAGAAGGAGAAACCTTGTGATTCAGATCAAACAAATGACGCAACAGTGCAACGGTCACGTTTTTGCAAATCTCCTCTGAATCAGCTGCAACTAATAAGTCATCCATGTACTGAATGAGAGCGGCACCGGACGGTAAGGAAAAGGCATCAAGATGACATTTTAGAGCTTGACTGTAAATAGAGGGACTTTCACAATAACCTTGAGGTGCGCGTTTAAACCGGAAGCTTCGGCCTCCGAAGGAAAAACCAAAAATATCTCTACTCTCTTCGGCGATGGGAATACTAAAGAAAGCATTCTTTAGATCAATAACTGAAAACCAAGTCGCTGTAGAAGGTATCATCGTCAACAGAGCAGTGATATCTGGGACTACAGGAAACTGCGGTACGACAATCTTGTTTACCTCCCGAAGATCAATTACAAAACGATAAACAGGAGGCTGAGAAGGATCAGTGCGTTTAAGAACCGGAAGAACAGGACTGTTACATGTATTTCCTCTCATTTCCTCAACCACACCCTTCTGAATCAAATCATGGACAATTTCCAGAAGTGCTTTCTCACCTTCAGTACAGATTCTGTATTGCGGAATACGTGGCATTTCAGCATTGGGCTTAAGAGTAACAACATAAGGTGGGATCTCAAGACAACCAACGTCATTCGGACCCGTAGCCCAAAGCGTTTCGGGAAGAGAAAGCAATTCAGGTGGGAATTGATCTTTTGATAAGTACATTGGACTAGTCATTTTCTGTCCTAGAGTGAGGTATACACCAGAAGGTGAACAATATATCGTAGCATGCATTCTTTTTAATAGATCTAAACCCAACAGATTTTCACCACAACCATTCGTCAGAAGAAGCGGAGCTTCTAAATCATAAGGGCCTATTGAAACAGGCAAAGGGCAAGAAACTGGATTGCGAACAGGGGCGCCAGAAAATCCTACAGATACATTCGTTAAGCCAGACAAAGGTGCGCCAGGGAGTTTAGAATGAATGATAGAGCTTCTCATGGCACCAGTATCTAAAAGAAATGGCTCTGAAACACCCATTGTAGTGACATTAACATAAGGTCCATTCTGATCCACTGGAATTGACGTAACCCCCTTACTTTGTCCATGGCTGTCCTATTCAAAATGAAGACTTTCATTCCCTCCTTCAATATACTGATCCTCACTGTAATACTGTGTAGACCTAACATTTTGCTGGTCAAAGTAATTTCCGGAATTTGGAGGATCAAAAGAACGCTGCTCTTGGGTTAACACACCTCGACCTCTACCTCTATTTGCTGACTGAGGACCACCACGACCTCGTGAAGCAGATGTTGCTCCATTACGCTGCAACAATGCCGGACAACTGTTCTTAAAATGACCTTCCTCCCTACAATAAGCACATTGATTGGGACCTAGCAAAGGTCTTGGAATGAATGGTTCAGGCTTTTGATACAACCTCTGAAACTGCGGAGGCTGTTGAAACTGAGGCTGAACATAACGAGGAGGATAAGCCTGTTGCAAGAGAACTTTAGTTTTTAATTCTTTCGTCTTTTTCTCTTGTTTTTCCCTTTCTTCTTTGTCTCTATTTTCATAATATTGTGCAGTAGCCAATATCTGGGCGGAAGAAGAAACTGCCCATGAACTCTCGGAGTCTTTTAGCTTGTGTGATAGTTCAGGAAGCAAGTTATATACGAACTTATCCACAAATAATCGCTGTCCCCCTTCTGTAGCCATATCTTGACCACTGTGATCAATGAATGTCTCCTCGAATCGGGTAAAGAAATCGGAAACACTTTCATCTTTCTTTTGTTTACATGCTGCTAGCTTATCCCAATTAACTCTCAAAGCAGGCATCATTGTTTTCATTAATGTAATAATCCTACCAGGGAGTTCTGAGATCAAAGCGTCGGGCTTTGCACCACCTACTTGACCTCTATCTGCGGCAATAATAGCGTTCCAATCGCCGCCTAATTCTTGAGCGTGATCCTCTCTACGAATTTTAGCCCATATTGTCTGTGGAACTACATTTCCCATCAACATGTCAATATCTGCTAGATTCATAGTACATGCATCAACTGTTTGCGACAATTCTTTATAGTAACCAGCAGGATTTTTGCGTGAATCTGGTAGTGACTGTTTAAGTGCTAAAACTTCAGACCTTTTCCAGGGGACATGTATCCATATGCGCTGAAAATGCGCAGGAATAGCTGGATTAGCACCTGCTGCTGCAACTTCTTCCTTCCATATTGGAGAAACCTCTCTAATGGGATAGTTTTTCAGTGCTGTCCTAACTGAAGGATCAGAATCAGGAAAAGTCTGTGAGAACAATAGGGATCTGAAAGAAATAAGTGTTCTGACAGCGTTTTCAACCTTAGGACCCACAATAAGTCCTTTGTCAAAGTCAGCCTGAACATCTAACAGATCCTGTGGGACCGAACCCAAATTCATATCCTCCCATTCTTTAGCGAGAGTATCGCACATAACTTTAAAAACATATCTCTGCGTAGGTGCATTCCATTGCAGAAAGGTGGACATAATATCAGACGTACTATATTGGGGACCCTTCTTGATCCATCTACAAGCAAGTGAGTCCAATTTTTCTCGCTCTTCGGAGTCTGGGAATTGACTACGAGACTGTCTTCGAGAAAAAGCTGGAGACACATTTAAAGCTTCAAAGAAAGGTGATAAGAGACCAGAGACAGTATCTGCAAATCGCTTACGCATAGATGGAGAATTTGACATAAGGATAGGGGACAAGGTATTAGGTGAATTAACTAAAGGAGCATTAGGAATTGCCAAAGGAGCAGAAGGCAAAGGAGTTAAAGGCAAAGCTGGCATAGGCAATACTTGAGGAGGCAAATGTGGAAAAGCTGGAGCAGGCGGAAGCACAACTGGCGGCTGAACAGGCTGTAACATCGGGGGTGCATTAGCACCTTGTACATAGGGCGGAGGCAATTTCAATAAGTGGGACATTAAGGAATCTTCCTCAAAATCTTTTCTCTTATCAAGGGAAGAGATAGGCAACGTCGGATAGCATTTATCTATTGCCATTCGATGCTGTCTGTCTGAAATTTCCATTGCATTATCTATTTCATCATCTTTGAATTGCTGAGCAGCCTGTATAATCGTCATTCCCTGTGTTTTCCTATCTCGTTTCGCTTGTTTAATTTCTCTCTGTTTGGCTTCCTTACGCCAAAGGCGAAAAGAGTCAAACATTGCCGGCCGGGCTTTTCTTTTAAATAACGTTGCTTCTAAATTATCTAGCACATCAGTTTCGAAACTACCATTTTCTGGCCATTTTAAAACACCATCTTTCTTTGTATATCGGGTCCATGTCTTATTAAAGGCAATAGGACCAACACCATGTTTAGAATAGAGCTCATATGTGGGAGTTCCAACCGAAGGAATCGGACAGGAGTCCTCAAGCTGGGAGTCCCTATTACAACCAAAGCAACAAAGTTTTCCAAACTTAGTCAGACCAGACATCTCACGATTTTTACTGGCTGTTCACAAACATCAAGGGGGTAAAACTTTCAGTTTACACAGCACAAATGCACTTACCCCTCGGCTTTGGCCACTGCAATGGCCAAATCTAAGGACCTAAGGACAAAACAAAGACCAAAATTTGTGGGCGCGACCCACCAAATACTTAACTAAGGATGTCTTCTTACACCAACAGAGGCCCGTCTATCGTCTCGCTTTACCATACATCATCAAAGAAAGGGCCAAGGCAGGGCGGCAGTCAGGGCAGCAGTCGTCAGTAGCCGTCAGGAAGGAGTAACCGCGCTGAAAAAGACCTTCGGACCACTTCGACATACAGGGGTCGCTTGACGTGGCTCGCGATTCCTCCAGAATTTTCTTGCGGGGTTCCTCACGACCTTCAGGCAGAACCGGTACCGCTGAAGCCGCCCCACGTTGGGCGCCAGTTGAAGAACCAGAACCTTATGGGCCTGGCGGCGCAGGGTACGCCTGAAATCTCCTTGGATTCACCTGCCTCAACTAACAGAGACACGGGACACTCTGTCAGGCGTAAAAGATCAGATTTTATTAGCTGCAGCTAGTACAGTTGTCCAAGAAGTACACAAGGTATGTTCTCAGGAGACTGCCACTTTACTTTGTGGCGCACAATCTTATATACCGTATAAAAACCATTTATTAACTACATACACTCCCAGAACACATAGAAAGGAGCCAGTAAGAATAATGTAAAGATAGAACAGAGCCAATAGAAATGTCGGAAAACAAGACAGCACCAATAGAAGGAATTGGAAAACAAAGTATCAAGTGACTTAAGGTTGCCTCCCCTCAGCTGTGTTTGTCACCCCTCCCTTGAACTAATTCATTAACCGATCCACAACGAAGTTGCATGTGGTGCGATAAGTTTGTGTGCGTTTGGAGGACAGTTGTGAAATGAGAGAATACTAGCAAAGGACAGCGAAGGCCAGACGATAAGATAAGATCGGCGGAGAATAGTGTGAGCCTACAGATAGTTGAAACAAGGATTAGAAAACCAGACAGGGATTAGTGTACTCGGTCAGACCTTAATACCAGCCTTGTAAAGATAGAGGCAGAAGGCTGTTTTGAACACCATGTTGCAGAATAAGCAGAAAAGGCAGAATGGACTTCGTTCGCTGTGCTGCCTGAGTGAAGGCAACATAAAATGGCGGCGGGCCACAAAATGGCGGGTCGATACGATCGTATTAAAAATCGAATTTCCTCAGTGGGGTTGACTTCAAAGAGTGGTCTTTGAAGTGTACAGAGATCTTTTCTTCCTAGTCCTGGTTCCGGACAACCAGTTGGGGATAATACCTCCTTTGTGTGGGGACAGCACTTCATTATTCAAGTGTAAGTGTGAGCTCACCACCACCCTTCCTGCCCAAGAAGACTAATCAGAATACAGATGAATGCAGATGTATCTCTGTAACACCCATCCTTCCTGTGATTGTGCACTCTAGAGGGATTGCACAAAGTGTATCTCTCACATACCCCAAATGTGTATTGAAGTGTTAAATCCAACTTTACCAGTAAAGAGGATTTATCATTACCATTCCAAAGTTATGAAACATGACAAATCTACTCTTTTCTGATCAGGGATTATAGCTTTAAAGTGTATTAGGGAATTCCCAATGCTAGCCTATGAGAGGAGTAGGCCTCACAGTAGTGAAAGAAAATGTGTTGTTTTTCACTACCAGGACAGTAAAACATAAAGTTACATGTCCTACCTTTTACTTGCATAGCACCCTGCTCTTAGAGTTATTTAGGGCCAACATTAGGGGTGACTTATATGTAATGAAAGAGTAGTTTAAGGCTTGGCAAGTAGGTTTACATGGCAAGTCAAAATGGCAGTGAACAGTACACAAGGGCCCTGCAACAGCAGGATTCAGGCAGGTTTGAAAGACTATTTATGTAGGTGGCACGGTCAGTGCAATAGGACCACTAGTAGCATATGAATTACAGGCCCTGGGTATATGATGTAGCACTTTACAAGGGTCTTACTAGTAAACCAAGTTTGCCAGTCAGGTATACACCAATGTCATCATTTTTAGGGGAGAAGCACATGCACTTTTGCACTGGTTAGCCATGGTAAAGTGATCAGAGTCCTACAGCCAAAAAAAAAAGATTCAGCAAAATGTAGAGGGTAAAAGGTCAAAAGTTTGGGTTGACCTTTCAGAAAGGGCCATTTCAACACAGATCCTGAAAGGATTTTGGAGGAAAATACTCAGCCTTGATAAAACAAGTGGATCTGAATATAATTCATAATACACTGAACCTTTATCGAAAAGGAAAATGGTTCCTTAATAAACAATGCTTTTAGAGGCATCTAATCCAACCAAAGTGCTTTTCGGAATTGTCAATGAATTATGTTACCCTACCAGAACTTTAAGAAATGTAAATTCCTCTCAGAGGACCTATGATACCTTAAGAGAGTACTTTCTCAAGAAAGTTACTAACCTTCAAGCTTCCTTAGCCTCGAAACTGCTCCACATCCAATTAGAGCTTAAATTGCCAAATAAGCCTACACTGAACCATTAACTCAGTGGATGCGTATTCAGCCTGCTCACTCAAAGGGATCATGTCAACCTAATAAAGACATAAACATGGCCAGATCTTCAGCAGACCTTTACCTTCAAAACACTTTTAGGTTCATATCTACATACTGTTGCTATACTGATAAGAGAGGTCATCAAGTACTTCCTACCAACATGAATTCTCAAGTAACCTGAAGACATTGTACATTAAACCAATTCTTATAAAACTGGTACTTCACAAGGCTGACCCAACCAAGTACAGAGCAATAGTTAATGGACCCTCTTTAGGTAAGCTACATGACCTATCATCAGCTTTTTATACAGTTGTCCACCAACTACTAATGCAAAAACTGTGTGACAAAGAGAAGCAGGACTCAGTACTCAACTAAACAAAATCCTTCATTATTGACAGGGCCCCAAAATGCCTCCCTGTCACCAATCAATTCTTCATCTTACATCGAACATCACACCTTCACTCATTAACATTTACCCAGCCACTTTTCATAAACCTATTAATTTTCTCACCCTCTCCTCCTACAACTACATGATGACATGCAGTTCATCTGAACACTCATGCAACTCTGTCAGGTCAAATGTTTTCAGCCTAAGAAAATGCCTGTCCTGTGGATTATGACACATCTACAATTCTATATCATCTAGGCATCAGGATATTGGGCATCCAGTCAACTACCACTGACCGAAGGCAAAACGTGAATGATAATGGACCCCAACTCCTATTAGTCACAAGTCACCAAAGTGATAAGAGACTCATTCCATGCAATGAGGCTCATTTAACACATATACGCCTACCTGGGGCTCTTATATGGTTTACAGGCAGTTCTAGATCTGATTGTACTAGGACTGCATTTTGCCAATGGACTCTAAATAGATCTGAGAAAGAATGTCTGCTGAGCTACACAAAAAGCAGACTACGCCAGCTGACAATTCCTCATTCTAAGCAGATGAGATCATTTTAACTATTCATTTTAAGAGCACCACTATTTGCCAATAACTAAAAAAACATTCCTTGTCAGTAGTCAGGACCTCCATGGGTTGGGACCTAACCCTGATGAGACCTAGGGGCATATTTATGGCAGCGCCACTTTTTTTGCACCCCTTAGCAGCCCCCTAATGCCATCATGGTAGTGCCGTATTTAAAATACGGCGCACCATGGCAGTAGTTAGGGTGACTAGCATCATCATTTTTTATGCTAGTCCGGCGCTTTGCAGGATTAGTGTAAACAATGATGACGCTATTCCTGCAAAGCACCCAGTGGCCCATTGTAATCAATGGGTGCCTCTGTTTAACACCTGCACTTAGCAGGCTTTAAAAATGCTGATACAAATGGTGCAAAGGAATCTAATTGATTCCTTTGCAACATTTTTAAGGTCCCTCTAGCTTCAGGACACCCCCCTTGCATACATTATGCCTGGTACAGGCATTATGTGGTGCAAGGGGTTACAAAGTGGCACAAGCATTGCGCTACTTTGCAAATATGGCTTGGCATTTTTCCCCTTCCAATGCCACATTAGCTTAAATAATATGACACTAATGTGACGTTTGAATGACGCAAGGCCAGCAGAAGTTTTGCCCCTAATTTCTTACAGTCATAATGAAGACTCTACAATAAAAAAGAAACATCATGCCAAGTATGTCCCATCTTCTACTTTCTTGATTAGGAAGGAGCTGCTTCTCAGTGCAGACATACAAGTTATGGAATAAGCCACTAAAGGAAGTTGGATTCTTCAACAACCATTTGCAATTCAGAACAGCCATAAGGTCACGCTCTTCCCACTACTAAAACCTTTGCACCTCAAAGGCCACAGCCATAACTGGTATGTGTATGCTGCTTGTTAACCTATCCCTGCACAACTTTGCGTCCTGCCAGTTGCATAAAATGTGCTCACCTGTCTCTGTGACAAGTTTGGAATATACTCACTAGGCATCATGCAATACTCAACACTCACAGGTGGCACAGTGGCAAACAAACCTCTCACCCATGCAACTTTGACTTAATACAAGTGTCACCTGGACTGCAGAGCACTTTGGGACCTGTAAGAAAGGGCTACAAAATGATGCAATATAATACAGTGACCACATACACAATAATTGCAACCAGTGACTGAGCTTGCCCACAGATTTACAATAAAAGAGAGCACTTTCTTCCCTCAATATTAAAGACCTCAGACAAGTGCAGAGGCCCAAACATAATTAAAATGCAGTAAATAGCTAACAGGTATGCCAAACTAAATGAACAGCATCTGTGTCTCATTTGAAAAGTAATACAACTACAGCTTGGTAGAAATTGCTTATAAGCAGAAGCCTCTATAGACATATCTTTGCTACACAAATAGCCTGATTACCAACCTGGCTGGGGCACCTAATATTAAACACAATCTAAAATGTAAAATTTGAATGAAGCACAGAGGTGGGATACTAATGTTTCAAGTCTATGGACATTTCCAGTATCCATGTAGGGCAGATTAAGAGCTTTATTATGAGTTTGGTGGTCAGACTGCCAGAGCACCACACCGCCATGTTGGTGGTCTCTCAGACCGCCGTATTCGAGTCAAACAGGCAGGACCACTGACCACCAACCAAAAAAGGCAGACCACCAGAGGCAGGGAGGCCCAGAAATAGGTGGCCCAACCTCCTGCCCTGACAGCAAAGCAACCAACCACTGACTGTATTACAAGCCCAAAGTCCCAGTGGTGGGCACACATGGCGGCCAGTCTATGGTGGTCCAAACCACAGCAATTCACGATCAGCAAAGTAATACATAACGGCACATTGGATGGATTTGAAAACAACACAGCTGACACACATTGCCATACTGGACACATTTGCAAAGCACACTATAAGACACACCCCTTCACACACCACAATCCTTTGCATCACCAACGCCAAACACAGAAGCTAAAGCTAATTGTTCAACACAGCAGCACAGATACTAGACTCCAATTTTTCCCAACATCTCTGTCACACCAAGCGCACACTTTTGTCCAGTTACACCCTTTTGCACTTCCCCTCTTTAGTAAGTCACTGTCTCTTTTTATTTTTATTTTCCTCCAATTCCACCATGTCAGGTTCTAAAAATCCACACTTTTCTGATGATGAGTTGAGAGTCATGGTGGATGGAATTATAAGAGTAGAGCCACAATTGTTTGGAGCCCAAGTGCAGCACACTTTTATCAGGAGGAAAATGGAAATGTGGGACAGAATAATCGACAGAGTGAATGCTGTAGGCACCACCATGCACAGAAGGAAGGACATTAGGAAGAGGTGGAACAACCTCAGGGGCAAGGTCTGTTTCCTGGTCTTCAGGCACCAGCAGCAGGCCAAGAAGACTGGTGGTGGCCCTAGAAATGCCCCATTGCATCTCTTTCCCTGATTGGAAAAGGTCTTGGTCATCCTGCATCCTGAGGGCTTGACTGGAAAACCGTGGGAAATGGAGTATGGTAAGTCACAACAATAAAAAAGTTACCAATGTAATGCATGCTCATTACTCACCTTTTGCCACCTTTACTGTCATTTTACTCATCAGCCCAGTGTCCACCAGTCCAAAGACTCCTGTTTGGCATCTCACAATTGAAGTGTACTCACCTGGGGGGAAGAACATTTGTGTATAGTGTGTGTACTACAGGGAGTTACATGACTAGAACTCCCAGCAGACACTGTCCTACAACTCCAAACACCAGACAAGTGTCTCCTTCTCCAAATACCCTAGTTTGTTAACTCACATTTGAAGTGTACTCACCTGGGAGAATAACATTTGCATAGTGTGTGTAGTAGAGAAAGTGAAATAACTGCAACTCACAAGAGGCCCTTTTTCTGTAACTCCAAACATCAGCGCAGTGTTCTCTTGTCTATTGACCCATGTGTCTTAACTCATAATTGAAGTGTACTCATCTGTAAGGATGAGATTTGTATAGTGTGCGTACTACAGGGAGTTAGATAATGCAACTCTCGGCAGGCCCGGATTCTGTAACTCCACACATCAGGCAAGTGGTCATTTGTCTAAAGACCACTGTTTGTCAATTACCAAATAAAGTTTAGTCACCTAGGTAGATAACATTTGTCAAGTGCTGGAGAGTGACCTGACTGCAACTCCCGGCAGGTCTTGTTTCTGTAAGTCCACATACCAGGCCAGTGTTTACTTGCCCAAAGACCAATGTTTGTCAATTCCCCAATGACGTTTACTCACCCAGAGGGATAGCATTTGTCCAGTATTGGAGAGTAGTGAGAGTGGCCTGACTGTAAATCCCAGCAAGCCCTGTTTCTGTTACTCCACACAGTATCCCTGTGTTCTCTTCTCAAAATACTCTTTTTTGTCAACTCACAAATGAAGTTTACTCACCTGAGAGATTAACATGTCAGATATTCGGGATTACTGAGAGTGACATTACTGCAATTCATAGGAGGCACTATTTCTCCAACTCCAACCCTCAGATCAGTGTCCACCTGCCAAATACCCTTGTTTGGTAATTGAGGTGCAATCCTCTGGGAGGCTACCATTAGTATAGTGTGTGTAGTGGAGGAAGTTATCTGACTGCAACAACCAGGAGTCACTGTTTCACTTACTCAAAACACCAATCCAGTGTTCTCCAAATTACCTTCCTTATGAACTCACAAATTAAGTGTACTCACCTATGGTTATGACAGTTATCAAGTGTATGAAGTAGAAAGAGTGACATGATTGCTAGGGCCAGGAGGCTCTTTCTCTCCTACTCTAAAGACAAGGCCAGTGTTCACGAGACAAAATCCCCCCTTTTCTTAACTCTCAAGTGAGGTTTACTCACGCGGGAGCATAACATAAGTATGATGTGGAGAAATAGATGGAGTGACCGGAATGCAAAACCCAAGAAGCCCCGTATCCAGACTACTCACAGTTTTGCCTGCACTGGTGGCAAGATGGCATTTTCAGGCCATCTACCCAAGGGCTAATGGTCTGCACATTTCAGCAGCTGTTTGGCTTAAATGGAATTGTCATACTTCACAGATCTCAGGTCAATACAACCAATACCACGAGTACCTGTCACAATAGGATAACCTGCAAACCAATTATGTACAAAGTCTTTGCTAAGTGTCACTATAAACATTTCGAGGTAGATGTAACTGTTAACGCATCCCTTTATGATAATTTATTACACATCAGGACTTGTTTTAGGCCAATGAATCTTTTGACCCAGTTGAGAGACACCTTAGGACGAGATAGCTAACCAATATATCAAACAATACGTCAATAATGTCATCAATATTTATCACAACAATATATTTCACCTTAGTCAAAGTCATTAATTAATTCAAGATGCTACCATGACCTTTCAGCCATGAATAACCACACCGGTTTAGTAGAATTTTATGAGTTTTATTCCCTATTGCTTACAATTCTAATAGCAGGTACGTCAATCTCAAAACCAAGAAACATAATAGCATAGTCACAATATGGCAACTTTGGTAAGATTTCATTAAAGCGAGAATCACAAACATCAGAACATAACACGGCGTGAACATAGAGCAAATTTAGCAGAGTGTCAATAACGCGTCAGTTCAACAAAGCATAGTCTTCGTTGTTTGTCTATTTGCGTCAGTTTTGGTGAACACCTGTCCTAACCACTGATTAGCATTTGCATGTTGGGCTTCATGCAAAACAATTTAGAACACTAATTTGGAAAACATCTAACTAAGGTCTCTGTCAAAAGTAAGCAGTTGGTACCTAGAAAGGAAAAGCAAACAGACAAATCACAATTGCATTGTCATAATTACCCTTCAAAGTTCAGGTCAGCACACAGGTTAAGTCTTCGTCTTCAGGACATCAGTCAATTCGCCATCAGTCAAAACTCAGCTCTGGGGCAAAAGGGCACTTCCCTCATAAGGAGGTAATGTGTAACATGGACAAATCTAAGGGCGAGGATGGTTTTAAGTAAAGCAACAAGTCACCAAACAGAGTGACAGAGTTTCTGGATAAAATCAATAGCATTCCCTAACCCACCTAAATGACTCCCCGTGACATGGGTTTTTATCCCTTTTCCATTGTATGTTCCCCCAAAACTCTATTGGACATTTTTTATACCCCACTATCTTTAATCTATCAGAAAATACATTAGGTAACTTAACTCTTCACCCCATATTATTTTACAAGTCTTTGATTGGTCTCCATAATTGACGTCTTCAGAGGTGGCACGTCCGGTATGATTTCATCTTTCTGTAATTCTTTGCACATCTTTTGGTCAGCAGCTCCATTGTCTTCACCGGTTTGAATGACCTTGTACATTACATTAATCTATACTGTTTCAGTTTGTTTTTAACATTTATTCTGCAAACAAGAAAAAAGCTATGAGGACGGATCTAACATGGTTACATTCGTCTTCTAGTTTGAAGGAAACAGAACATGCAGGGTCGTGTCCTTTTATGAGTCAGTACACTGCAAAATAGAAAAATACATTTAATATGAGAGCCAAGCAGCTAAGCTTCGGCTCATGCTAACTTAAGGCCTATGAGGATTTCAGCACAGATTCAATAACGCAATCATTAGTATAAACTTATTTAAACACAATATAAACATTTTAGTCATCATTATTAGTCTACGTATACATTGGCGGCCACTCCCCGTGGTCACATTTCAAGTGCACGTTTTAAGCAAAATTATTATTATTATAGTTTCTATGCAGCATTATCACACATTAATTCATAAACATTTCATGTTAATATAGATTATATAAGATACGCTCTCTCAGTCCCTCCTCTGATGACATCCGTCATCACACAGACCTTTCACTTTAATTTTTCACTTTACACATAATGCACATTTAAACATCTTGTCCCTTGTGTAAACTCTCCCAAATTTCATTAAACATTTTCTCCCTTTCATTTTCTTCATTCCTTTTACTCCTCTTTGTCCAATTTCTGTTAATTTTGTCATTTATTTTGCAAGCTCGGGAGACGGTAATAAGCATTAAGTCCACAGATGTAATAGATCCCAGGGATCGCTGGGTCCTGTCCATTTAACATGAATGTCCATTTACTTTGAAACAAAAACACATGCCTGCATTCACTTGTTCCCACAAATAAAGTGTCATGTTCAGATTTCGGCCTATATATATATACAAAGCCTTCCTACATGTAATGCATCTATAGCTAGTTTGCCTTGCGTCTTTATTGCGGTGTAAGCAAAATCATTTCTATATGTGTGCTTCTCTAGCCCTCTTTCTAATCTTTCTTTTAATGCTTTGCATCTATCATCAGTGTGATCTAAGAAGCTTTTCTCTACAGGTGTCAATAAGCAAGTCAGATTATTGCGTGTTCATAAGCTGTCCCAAATGTAAGCGTTGGTTCAAAGAAACCTCTAACTAATTTTATACTATGCTCCTTGGCTAATTTGTTCAGAAACTCAATCACAGGCACAAAAGAAAACACTACATCCAAATTAGAATAAAAATATTGTACATGCTCCTGATTATAGAATCTTGTTAATAGCAAGCTACAACTTATCCCGTACGTTAATGGAAGGCTATGGTAGGTGACCCCTTCTTGCACTGATGAAGGAATCTTTGTGCACACATAACAGTTTTTCGCATCCATTGTTTCAACATACTCATTCAGCAAGCGATAGAAGACATTAGTGGAAAGTTCCCCCTTTGAGTTAGTTCCCTCGTGCAAGTGTTTTGCATCCTGCTCAAACCTTTCCCACGGTGTTAGTGTTGCAGTCAAAGGTTTTGAAGCATTGTTAGTTGCCTTCTTATCCAACCAAGGCATTCCCACAATCACTCCTACAATTATTATAGCACACACAATTCTGAGTATAAGACTTAACCAACCACACACCTTACCCCTTTTGTTACTACCTCTATTATAAGCCATGTCTGTAAAGAATCAGATAGCAGAACAATAATCAATTTAAGGACGATAAAAAAACTCTCTTTTTTTTTTTCTTCTCTTGATGCAAAAGTCTCTTTCTCTCTGCGTGTAATTACAGTGTTCCACTCACTCCAGGACCCTTTTGTCAAATCAGGTTAGCAGCTTGTCATAATCGGGTTTTCAAAGTCAATTCAGGTTATCAGTGTCACATCCGGTAGTTTGTAAGTCTCTTTCTCAGCCTTTCAGCTTTTAATTTCAAATTTCAGTTTTATCAAAGTATTTTTCTTTGATGGATTTCAGGTATCGTAGTATTGGCCTGGTACTTCTCGATCAAAACAGAACGCTAAGAATTCTTGTTGCCATTCAGATGTTGTTGCATATGCCCATTCAGGACCTGCGTACCTTCTATTTGCGGTTCTCTTTCTTTTCAATCTGCGTTTGCCTTGCAATTCTCCTTCACTTCGATCCTCTATTAAGGAGGTATCAGTTTCTTCTGTTATTGTTTCACCTGGTGCGACCCATTCTTTTGCAGCTTGCTTCTCTGGCCAATTATCTCCCTTATGCATCTTTTTCCTGCTTGTCCTTTCAGGACGCTGAACAGCACCCTCCTCTTGTGCTTTGCTGTTTTCTCTCGATGGACCTGCAACTGGCTCAAGGGATGCCAGGGTGCTTTGGTCTCTCTCTACTATTTCCCCTTCTTCTTCTTCTTCTGGGTCTGTAACAGGTTCAAGCTCTAACCCGTATCCGTCTACTTCTGGGAGAACCTCTCCTTGATTTAGTTCTCCTGCAGCCTCTACTGAGATAGGCACATTGTCACCTCTCTCGAATTCGTTCACTGTTTGAGGGACTAGGCGGTTCTCAGTGGGCTCTCCTGCAGTCTCAGTTCCCTCCTGGCCATTTTCAGGCCCTGAGACTTCCCTTTCTGGAACTGTTGAGTCAGAAACTTCAAGTTCCTCATCAGTTGGACACGTTACCTTCTTTGTGTGACTGGCATGTATCCAGTTTGGAACGCCTACACATTTCACAGCAGTGGTTGTTGTCAATATTACTTGATATGGCCCCTTCCAGCGCGGCTCCAAACACGACTTTCTCATGTGCTTCTTGACAACCACCCAGTCACTGGCTTGCAGGGTGTGACCTGGGTCACTGATTGGTGGTAATGTGTTAGCTGCCACCTGGTGAGAAAAAGAGCGAACCACATCAGCCAAGCCTTTGCAGTAGTACAACACCATATCATCCGTGATATTCACAAGAGCATTTGCAGGTACTGCGGGCAGCCTTATAGCTCTACCCATAATGATCTCATGGGGTGATAGTCCTGCCTTCTTATCAGGAGTGTTCCTCATCGACATCAGCACTAAGGGTAATGCATCTGGCTATTTCATATTGGTAGCTGCGCGCATCTTCACCATTCTCAACTTCAAGGTACCATTCATTTGTTCTACTAGTCCTGATGCTTCAGGGCGGTAGCTACAATGCAGCTTCTGTTCAATGTCTAATGCGGCACACAAGAGCTTAATCACCTCATTGTCAAAGTGTCTGCCCCTATCTGATTCTATAGAGACTAGAAACCCAAACCTGGGTATTAGTTCCCTAAGCAGCAGCTTTGCAACTGTGAGACTGTCATTTCTACGTGTGGGGTAAGCTTCAATCCAATGACTGAAAACACACACAAACACCAACACGTACTTCAATCCTCCACAAACAGGCATCTCAATGAAATCCATTTGCATCTTGCTAAATGGACCACCAGCTCTCCCTATGTGGCTGAAAGTTACCACAGTCCCTTTTCCGGCATTCATCTGTTGACAGATGATGCACCTGTGACAAGTAACCTCTGCGGCATGTCTGAATTTTGGGTTAAACCAGTCAATCTTGAATGAACTGATCATTGCATCTCTCCCAAGATGTGCCTGTCCATTGTAAAGCCTCGCAAATTGTGACAGAAGACTGTTTGGCAAAACCAGTTTCCCCTCCTCTGAGACCCACAAGTCATCAGCTCTTTGTACGCATTGCATTCTCTGCCAGGAGCGTTTTCTCTCCTTGCTAGCATGACTCTGTAGTGTTTTTAACTCATCTAGTGTATCAACCACCCTTAATGCAAGGTTCAAACATGTGTCATTTTCGGTTTGCGGTAACAATTCCCACTGATCCTTGAACGATATACAGTTCAATGCGCAAAATCTTGCGGCTTGATCTGCACAGCCGTTTCCCATGGACTCAAAGGGGGTCATTTTGACCTCAGCGGTCTTTTTTAAAGACCGCCGAGGGACCGCCGTGCGGAAGACCACCATTGGTGGCGGTTTGCCGCTCGGCCTATTATGACCGTTGGCAGCTCTCCGTCCTTTTACAGATGGAGAGCCGCCAACAGCCATACTGGCGGGAGGCGGGGAAGTGGAGGTTGCTCCACCTCCACCGCCACGCCAACAGAACACTGCCCAGCGAATCACGTCCTGTGATTCACCGTTGCGGTGTTCTGTTGGTGGTGTGGTGTCGGCGGAGCTGCCCCCATGGGTCCCGTCCCCTCCCAGTGGATCGCCGGACCAGGTAAGTCGGTCGTCCGTGAGGGGAGGGGGGTGGGAGGGTGTTGTATGTTGTGTGGGTGCATTGGCGTGTGCGTGTGTGTATGTAGAGGGGGTGTGTGAGTGCGTGAATGCCTGCGGGAGTGTTGTGTGTATGGGAATGAGTGCGTGTATGTCTGTGGGTATGTCTGTATGGATGTGTGCGTGTATGTTTGGATGTGGGTGTGCGTGTATGACTGTGTGTGTGGATGTAGGCATGTATGTCGGCGTGTGTGCGTGTAGGTATGTAGGTGGTGCCTGCGTGCGTGTCATGTGGGTATGGGTGAAGTGATGTTAGGGGTCCCGGTGGGGAGGGGGGCCCTGCCACCTTTGGGGGGTGGCAGGGGTGGTGGGGGGGTAGGGGAGGGAGTCGGGGTGGGGGTGGGTGGTGGGGGAGACCCCTATCAGTGCCAGGGAAGAAATTCCCTGGCACTGATAGTGCTTACCGCCATGGATTTCATGGCGGTTCAAACTGCTGGAAATCCACGGCTGTAAGCCGGTCCAAATACCGCCGGCGGTATAGTGACGGCCACCGGGCTGGAAACCCAGGTCTCCAGCCCGGCGGGCTGAACGGAGAACCGGCGGATAACACCGCCATGGTCATAATTCCACAAAGTAAGACCGCCAGCCTGTTGGCGGTCTTACCGCCGGTTTTCCGCCTTCCGCCACGGTTGTAATGACCCCCAAAGTCTTGTGACTTAACATGAGCATTGCATTTCACCACGGCAATTTCAAGAGGGAACTGAATCGCATGTAACAAATCCTTAATTTGTTCACCATTTTTCACAGGAGAACCAGAAGAGGTCATGAAACCTCTCTGTGACCACAATTGGCCAAAATCATGTACAATTCCAAATCCGAATCTGCTGACAGTATAGATAGTGACTCTCAGATTTTCAGCTGCGTGGCATTCCTTAGTAAAGGCAATTAGTTCTGCCACTTGTGCGGAATACACTCTCTCGAGCCAGGAAGCTTCAATGATACCAGCTATGGTACACACAGCGTAACCAGCTCTCAGCATTCCGAGTGAGTCTCTCAAACAGGATCCATCAACAAACATAAGGCAGTCATTTTCTTTTAACTGCGTATCTTGAATATCAGGTCGGGGCTTGGTACATAGTTCTGTTACCTCAAGACAGTCATGATCCACTTCCTCTTCATTATTAATCTCGGTACTTTCAACAGAAAGTAGAGTTGCCGGGTTTAATACTGTACATCGCTTCAGTGAGACATTAGGCGACCCCAAAATGATTGTCTCATATCTGGGAAGTCGGGCATTTGTCATGTGCTGGGTTTTGGTTCGAGTTAACAGAATTTCAACTGAATGTGGAACCATTACTGTCAAGGGATGTCCCATCACTATGCCTTCACACTGTGTGAGGCTATGACCAACTGCTGCAACTGCGCGCAAACAACCCGGTAAGGCTGCTGCGACGGGGTCCAAGGTAGCTGAAAAATATGCTACAGGGCGATTTGCACCTCCATGGACCTGTGTTAAGACAGACAAAGAGCAAGCATCATGTTCATGACAAAACAGTAGAAAAGGTTTCGTGTAATCAGGCATACCCAAAGCTGGTGCCCTGCTCATGCACTCTCTCAATTCCATGAATGACTCAAGCTCTTCTTTGGATAGGGTTATGGTGTACGGTTCATCCTTAATCTCTTTGCCTGTTAGCTTTATCAATGGTTTTGAGATAATTGAGAAGTTGGGTATCCACTGGCGACAGCAGCCCACCATTCTCAAAATCATCCTGACATCTCTCTTTGTTGTCGGGGGGTTCATTTGCAAAATGACTGTCACCCTTTCCTTCGATATTCTCCTGGACCCTCTCTCAATCAAGTGTCCTAAGTATTTCATCTCTTTCTGACAGTATTGCAGCTTCTTTGGCGACACTTTATGTCCATTTTTTCCTAAATGATTCAGTAAGGCAATTGTGTCATACCTACAGTCATCTTTTGTCCTGGACGCAATCAGCAAGTCATCAATGTACTGCACTAGAGTCAAATTGAAAGGCAGTACTAAGGATTCTAAGTCTTTTTTCAATATCTGATTAAAGATGGACAGTGACTCAGAGAACCCTTGAGGAATTCTGCACCAACTGTACACCTTGTCCAGGAATTTGAAACTGAATAAAAACTGGCTGTCCTCATGAAGAGGCACCGAAAAGAAAGCTTGTGACAAATCTACAACGGTGAACCATTCAGCATCGCACAGAACCTGAAACATAATCACTGCTGGATTTGGCACTATGGGGCAACACTTCACCACAATCTCGTTTATTTTTCTCAAATCCTGCACAATTCGAACCTTCCCACAAGGCTTTTTCAGACTCATTATTGGTGAATTACATGGACTGCTCAATACCTCCTACAGGACTCCCTGTTTCACAAAGTCCGCAATTATTTGCGACACTTGAATAAGGACATCTTGTGCCATGTGATATTGTGGCACCTGGGGAAATACCGCATTTGGCTTTACTTGTACTTTAACTGGTTCCACTCCTTTTATCAGTCCCACTTCCTTTCCTGTCAAATCCCACACTTTCTCTGTCACCGTTCCCTGTAACTCGGCTGGTAAGTCAGTCACTGTGAGCATCGGGAAAAATGTTATCAAAGGGTAATCTTCATTCGCGGTTTCTGTCTCTAACTCTGAGATCTGACCATCTTCCCCTTCATCCTCACTGTTTGTCTGCACCTCAATGCCATCATTTGAACAGGTAATTGAGCATTTCGTCTTACACTGTAAGTCTCTTCCCAGTAGGGATACCGGACTTGAATCGCAGACTACAAACTTATGCAGTCCCTGGAAGTTGCCGATCTCAACTTGCACTGGATCTGTAACCGGATTTGTCAAGTACTGGTTTGCTACTCCGACCACTCTTATGGTACGCCCTGAAAGTGGCAATTTCGGAACCTCTGCACTCCTGACTGTGGAGCGTGTATCTCCAGTATCAACCAAGAATGAAACCTTGTGACCCATTACCTTTCCCTCTATATAGGATCCCCTCTGATCTACTTCTAATGACGCTGCAAGCCTGCACTCTTCACTGTCTGAACTGTCATCCGACCATTCCTCATTCATTCAATCTTCACCACGCAATGGGAATTGCTGTACTGTATTATTTTGGCTCATCACTTGACCTGTGACATACTGAGGAAGCATCACCTGTTGCTGTCCCATTGGAGCCATTGGTAGTTGCATTTGCTGTCTAGGTACCATCGGAACCTGCTGTTGTACTTGCTGCATTTGCGCTGGTTGAACACGCGGCATTTGCATTTGCTGCATGGGCTGTAACCCTTGCATCTGGACCATGTTATTTTGAAAGTTCGGGTTTCGATTTCTCAATTTTGGACCCCTCATATTTTGCAATGTACCGACATTAGTGCTTTGTTGAACGACACCATCCTGCACCACATTTGGGCATTCCCGCTTCCAATGCCCCACGCCCCCGCACGCGTGACATGGTGACATCTTTTTCATCCCTTGTACATCATTTTGAACTACAACAGTATTCAAGTCTGGACCGCGATTCACAAAACCTCGACCTCTTGGTTGTGCCTGAAACGCACCATTCCCCTGCGGTTGCTGCTGTATCATCTGCTGAATCCCATTTCCCTGCATTCCTGCCTATGCAGCCCTTATCCGCATCACCATCACTTTCTCCTTCACCTTTTTCTGCTTCAGCTCAATCTCATCACTACAGTATTTTGCATACTGCAACACCTCGTCAATCGGCTTCGCTTGCCAACAGATCAAATGATTCTTAATCATCTGGCTAACCTCTGGTCTCAGCCCTTCAACAAATCTGAACACGAGATGGTTCATGTCTTTTGGCTCAATGGTCTCAGTACCACTATCATGTTTGAATGCCTTCAACAACCTCTCATAGTATTGATTCCTTAACCTCCTGTGAGGTCCAGTCGATTTTCTGCCAATCAGTCACTTTCGGCGACACCTTCTGCTTCAAAAACTCAATCACTTTATGATAGTACTTCATCACCTCCTCAGAGGGTGCTCCGGTCACCTTATCCCTTGCCGGCTCCTGCGTCAGCCAGTCTACCCCTCGCTTGCACTCAAGCCATAAGTCAGGCGGAACAATGATCTGAAACAAGGTATTCAGGTCTTCCCAGAGACACTTCGCAAGCTTCACAAACCTATCTGTTTGTTGGTACCACTCGATCGGTTTCTCCCTCAATCTGGGATAATCATTAGTGAAGGATAAGATATCTCCCCAGGACCACGGTACATGAATTAGAACCCCACCAGCTGTTTCTCTCATTGGTAGCATCTTTACTGATTCCGTATCTGGTGTAGTTTTAGCTTTACTCGATCCTGGGCTGTCACCTTTCTCATTGTCTCTTTTCTTAGCCCATCTGCCTTCCCACTTTTCTAACGCTCCCCAGATTTGCGCACTTTGCAATATTTCCTTTAAATGCGCTTTCATTCCGGCAGACCTCATATGCTCGAAGTCTTTTGAATCAAAGTCTAACCTGTAACTTCTTTTCAAATGTTTAGTATTCTCAATATCAACATTGTATTTGTCTGCCAGGTTTGCTAATTTCTGATGTACCTTGCCTACTTCTTTAGTAATCTTAGGGTACAGATATCTCAATTCTGCTTCTGTGTATGACTCTAATCTGTTTACCCCCATTGTTCAATCCAGTAGTTCAGCCGCTTCCACGCCCAGTCTCACAAAGTTCAGGTAATCATCTTTCTCCGACCTTTCTGGTTCCACTGCAGTTACTGTAGTCTTTTGCGTAGTATAGGTCTTTTCTAACCACTCATTTAACTGTTGTACCGTAAAACCTTGCAATGAAATGTTCCCTGCATGCATCATTGGCGACTGTGAAGCATTCGTACTTATTGTCTGTGGGGTTAGCACTCCTAGCCCTGCCTGTCTCATTGCCTCCAATGGTGTTTCAACTGGGCTACGGTCTAACAAAGACCTCAGTTTTTCAACCGTTTGTTCTCCCGGGGCCATTAGCTGGGGAGTTCCTATAGACCCTCCTCTTATTATCCTGGGTCATTACTCCCTGATCACACATACCAGGCTTACCTTGCGCATACAATGGCACCGGTGGACCAACAGTAATCGACAATGATATGGCAGCTGGTGTCTGACCTGGTCTCTAACCTCGTGGAGCAGCAACTCCAAAGGTCTGATTTTCTGAAGCCGGTGCAGGTATTAATAGAGGACCTGCTTCTGGATTATACTGTGGTATCAGTTGTGGCTGCGGCTGGGGCAGCAATTGCGGAGTCAGCTTGATCTGCACTAACCTCGATTTTGTATATATCGGGTCTGGCGGCACTATCAGATTTGTGGTAATCTCTAGTACTGGGATGTCTGGATAGATTCTCTGTATCTGCGGTGGAGGTTGCTACTGTATCTGGATGTCTGGCGCAGTGGGTACACTGACACCATTCTGTATCGAAGCCATATCACTAGTCTGTACTGTATCAGTAACTCCCTTCTCCTGCGTCTGGTTCCCAGGATCTGCACTAGCGCTCAGGACATTGTCGCTTACAGCATAAGGTGGCAGGCGATCATGAAATAGCTGATTTAGAAATTCTTCGTTATGTGAATCATCTTCTTCTTTCCAAGACCTCCTAGTTTCTTTAGACTTACTAGAGTCTTTAGCGGTCATTACAACATTGGCGGTAAAAGGCGCTTACCGCTGTGCAGAAGACCGCCAACACAATGCCGCGGCCGCGGAATTTCGCCACAGCTATTATGACCCACATTTCAGAATCCGCCAAAAGTCAGACACCCACACAAGTCAGCCACACCAAAGGTCAGTGATAAACTGGTGAAAACAAAACCTCCACCGTCACGCCAACAGAAATACGCCCACACTATCACGACACACGAATCTACGTGGCGGTCTTTCAACTGCGGTATTCCATTGGCGGTACACACCGCCGCACTCAAAATACACACACTCTTAGAAAACAAAGCCACATTGGACAATTCAAAATACACACACCTGATACACATACACACACCATTCCCACACACCCAATACAATATAAAACACCCACCCACATCACCCACAAACCCCTAGGACCAAAAATTCAGAAAGAAGACCAGAGAGAGACACCACCAGCAAGAACAACAGCATCCACAGGCACACAACACCATCACCCACACAACTTCCACGCACCTCACACAACACACCACTACATATCACCACTACATATCACCACACTTATCACCACACACTCCACCCCACACATCACCTACACCACCCCATGGCACGGCAAAGACACCCCAGGTTCTCGGAGGAGGAGCTCAGGGTCATGGTGGAGGAAATCCTCTGGGTAGAGCCACAGCTATTTGGATCACAGGTGCAGCACACCTCCATAGTTAGGAAGATGGAGCTATGGCGAAGAATAGTGGACAGGGTCAACGCAGTGGGACAACACCCAAGAAATCCGGAGGACATCAGGAAGAGGTGGAACGACCTACGGGGGAAGGTGCGTTCCATGGTCTCAAGACACCACCTGGCGGTTCAGCAGACTGGCGGCGGACCCCCACCTCCTCCCCCACAACTAACAACATGGGAGGAGTAGGTATTGGTGATTCTGCATCCTGAGGGCCTCGCAGGAGTAGGTGGAGGAATGGACTCTGGTAAGACAAAGCTTTACTATTACATCCCCCACCCTACCTGCATGCTGTCACATACCCCAGCCCTCACCCTCCCCCCAGCACCCCAACTCCTCACATATGTCCCAACATCACAAACCACACATCCCAACACCAAGCCCTGCATGCACAACAAAGCATGGACACCCATCACCAAAGCATGCCCACTGCACATACCCATACACCCCCTAAACCATCATCACACAAGCTCCCAAACAGGAATGCTAGCACTGGGGTACACGGTCACCCACCCATTGCACATCATTATACACACAGATTTAATAAACATCCTTTTATACCCCTGCAGGACCGCTACCCAACGTCACCGGACAGGAGGGTCCACACATGTCCACACCACCAACAAAAGAGACCCACAGTGATGACAGCACCTCTGTCCAACTGGATCTAGATTACCAGCCCGGACCATCGGGGACCTCTGGACAGTCGGTTCCCCTCACACAGGCACAGGCCACTACAGACCTTCCCCCCTCTGGAAACACTAGCACAGCACCCACCCAGCGGGCCCATACCTACGTCCCCAGGACACGTCAATCGGCTGTGTGTCCAACACTACAGGGAACCCAGGATAACCCACCACTCCAACAACAACAGGGACCTGGGGGCAGTGGTAGTGGGCACACAGTCCAGGGAACGGAGGCCCAGGAACACAGGGGAACTGGGAGGGCTGCTGTGCGACAGGGGGCGGATAGGCCAAGGGAACCCACTCTCCACGAGGCCCTCTCCTCCATCATGGGAGCCTACCACCACTCCCAGGAGACGATGGCAACGGTACTGGACAAGTTTCAGGAGACCCAGCGCATGCAGGAGGAACAGTATATGGGCTTCAGGGAGGAACTTAGAACCATCAGCTCCACCCTGGGCACCATCGTAGGGGTGCTGAAGGAATCAACACCAGGAGGGACACTGTGGCACTACAAAGGGCCCCTGACACTAGCATGAACGATGAACTGCCCACCACCTCCGCCGGCGCTAGTGGACAGGACGCCCCACCACAGGACCACCACACCACCACCCCATCCCCTGCAGAGGGAGAACCACCCCGCAAACGGTCCCTAAGATCCAGGACAAAGACCAAGCACGATGCCAAGACCCCCGCCAAAAAATGAGACCACCCTGATTGTCATCCTACTGTCCCACTTTGTCACCCTGTCCAGAATTAAACTGCCCCAGCTCCACTTCCTATGCCCATATGGGCAATGCACCTGTGAGACTAATAGACTGTACTCTGCCATGGACATTCCTCCACCATCACCCCTCACCATTTCACTACCCCCTCCAATATTGAGCATTTAAATAAACACACCTAAAGCACAAAATGATCTGGAGTATGTCTGTGATTTCGAAATAGTGTATTAGCAATTACAGTGACAAAATGTTTTTTAAATAGTAATGTCAACATACCTATGTCACACAGCTCTAGTCCATGAGGAGTCTAAGCAGATGTCACACAGTGGGAGCCACATCTGTGAAATCATAAGGGAAAGTGACAACTCAGTGACCATACACTGGGTGAAAATGACAGACAGGAGAGAGGTAGTAGTGTAAAAGTACATGTAGTAGGCAGGTTTGTATTCCTACCTGTGTCTTACTGGAAATATTGCAGGATCACTGAGTCCCTGTTCTGCATGCCTTCTTCCTCTGCTTCCTCCTCAACACTGTCCACAGGCTCCACAGCTGTAACAACACCACCATCTGGACCATCCTCCTGCAGAAAAGGCACCTGGTGTCGCAAAGCCAAGTTGTGAAGCATACAGCAGGCCAAGATGATCTGGCACACCTTCTTTGGTGAGTAGAATAGGGATCCACCTGTCATATGGAGGCACCTGAACCTGGCCTTCAGGAGGCCGAAGGTCCGCTCGATCACCCTCCTGGTTCTCCTTTGGGCCTCATTGTAGCGTTCCTCTGCCCTTGTCCTGGGATTCCTCACTGGGGTCAGTAGCCATGACAGGTTGGGGTAACCAGAGTCCCATGCAAATGGCGAGGGGCAACTGTTAGACACACACTAACCTGGAGGGATAACCCCAGACCCAGACAACCATTCTCACTGACTAGCTTCCAGGTGCTCACCTAATAGCCACACACGGTGCCTCTGGAGTTGCCCCATCACATAAGGGATGCTGCTATTCCGCAGGATGTAGGCGTCATGCACTGAGCCAGGGAACATGGCATTCACATGGGAGATGTACTGGTCTGCCAAACATACCATCTGTACATTCATAGAATGATAACTCTTCCGGTTTCTGTACACCTGTTCACTCCTGTGGGGGGGGACCAAAGCCACAATGGTCCCATCAATGGCACCTATGATGTTGGGGATATGTCCAAGGGCATAGAAATCACCTTTCACTGTAGGCAAATCCTCCACCTGATGGAAAACGATGTAGCTCCGCATGTGTTTCAGAAGGGCAGACAACACTCTGGACAATACGTTGGAAAACATAGGCTGGGACATCCCTGATGCCATGGCCACAGTTGTTTGAAAAGAGCCACTTGCAACAAAATGGAGCACTGACAGCACCTGCACTTGAGGGGGGATTCCTGTGGGATGGCGGATTGCTGACATCAGGTGAGGCTCCAACTGGGTACACAGTTCCTGAATTGTGGCACGGTCAAGCCTGTAGGTGATTATCAAATGTCGCTCCTCCATTGTTGACAGGTCCACCACCGGTCGGTACACCGGAGGATGCCGCCATCTCCTCACATGTCCCAGCGGACGGTGCCTATGAAGGACAACAGCGAGCACAGAGTCAAACAACTCAGAGGTACGTACCCACAGTTTACCCAGAACACCAATCATACACAAAAGGTGGCCTGTATGTGTGTTGAGTCTAGGCCTAGGTATGTGTGACGCAGTTGAAAATGAAGCCATGTGGGCCCCTGAAATGGCGGCTGCCTGACCTGTAAAGTGGGACAATGGGATGTGAGGTAACTGGGCTGGCGTTGCACACTGTCGCGGTAGGCGGTCAAACACCGCGGCGCAATGCTGCATTGGTTAACATTGGACCCTATGGGTCCCAGGAGCCAATGACGATGTACGCCGGCGGTGATGGTACACACCGCCGTCGACGTGACCGCCATTTTCTATCTGTTCAATCACTCGATACCTGATCTTCGACAGGAGAGGACCTACACTGCAAGTGCTGCTGTGACCTCGGTCTGGAAGAGACAATGGTTCGTGCATCTAGGGAAAGGGCCCCTGCCTTCACATCTGAGGAGTTGGAGAAGCTCGTGGATGGGGTCCTCCCCCAGTACACGCTACTCTACGGTCCTCCAGACAAACAGGTAAGTACACAGGGAGCATGTTGTATGGGCTATGCCTGTGTGGAGAGGGCTGGATGTTAGAAGGAAGGGGGCAGAGTGCTGCGTGCATGAAAGACGGTGAATGCATGTGCCACATGGCAAGGGTAGGGATGGGGGCCAATCACTTTGACGGTGCAGTTGGTAATGACTTCTCTTCTTCCCCTGTACATTTCATGTAGGTCAGCGCCCACAAGAAGAAAGATATTTGGCGTGCTATCGCCAAGGACGTCCGGACCCTGGGGGTCTACCACAGACGGAGCACCCACTGCCGGAAAAGATGGGAGGACATTCGCCGCTGGAGCAAGAAGACGGCGGAGGCTCAGCTGGGGATGGCCTCCCAAGTTGGGAGGGGTGCCCGTCGCACCATGACCCCCCTGATGTTCAGGATCCTGGCGGTGGCCTACCCGGAGTTGGAAGGGCGCTTGAGGGCATCACAGCAGACACATTGGGGTGAGTACACTCTCATTCTGATGACTTTGCCCACAGTAGAGTTGTCTGGGTGGGGGAGGAGGGCTGTGGGTTTCCCTAGGCCAGGGCGAGTTCCGTAGGCAAGGCCCCTCCGTAAGGCAGGCCATGTGGCACCCCACCCCACCTCTGTAGAGTGACAACTACACCTAGTCATGCCCTTGTGTCATCTATGTGTGCAGATGTCGTCCATAGCCTTGCATGCCATTTCCCAGGAATTGAACAGTGGAGCCCAAGAGCGCTGCGGAGTGCAGGGGGCTTCTGTGTCTGTCGTGTCCGCCAACGGTAGCGGTAATCCATGCACTCAACATGTCTTTCTTCTGCCCCCCCCCTTTTTGTGGTCTCCCTGTTTTTGTGTGCATTAGCATCATCAGGCGGAGGAGCAGTGGCACCGGAGCACGAGGGAGCTGCATCCCACATGGCCCTGGAAGGCGAGACTACGGACTTGGAATTCACCAGTGGGACGGAGGGCGAGGGGAGCTCCACGGCGGGGACAGGAGCTGACACCAGCGACACGGACTCGTCCTCTGATGGAAGCTCCCTTGTGGTGGCGGCAACATCTGTGCCCCCCACATATACAGGTACAGCCGCCACCCCCCCTACCAGCACCGCCCTCCCAGCAGCCCCTCAGCCTTTGCCCGTGCGTGCTCACCCAGGAGGGTGGGCATCACCTTCGCCCCAGTCACCTCAGGCCCTGCCCCAGTCACCCCTGCTGCCCTGAGTGAGGAGGCCATTGACCTCCTCAGGTCCCTCACTGTTGGGCAGTCTACCATTTTGAATGCCATCCAGGGTGAGAAAGGCAGTTGCAACAAACTAATGCATTCCTGGAGGGCATTCATTCTGGTCAGGCAGCCCTTCACCAAGCTTTTCAAACTCTGGCCTCAGCACTGATGTCAGCCATTGCCCCCGTCTCTAGCTTACCCCCCTCCAACTTCCTCCACCCAGATCCAATCCCCTGTACCTCTGCCTATCACAAGCACACCATCAGACCAGCATGCACACACCTCAACACACAAGGGAAGCTCTGGCAAACATAAGCACCACACATCCCACAGGCACTCACGCAAGCAACACACCAACATCCACTGCCTCCACTGTGTCCCCCTCCTCGTCGTCTCCCTCCTCCCTTCCAGTCTTGTCTACACTCACACCTGCATGCACTACCTCTACAGCCACTACGTCCCTCACCAGCACACCCACCAGCACACCCCGCTCATGTGCAGTCATCACCCCCACTACCATTCACACATCCCCTGTGTCCTCTCCCAGTGTGTCTGTGATGCCCCCTCCCAAGATGCACAAACGCAGGCACACACCCACCCAACAGCCATCCACCTCACGACAACCTCCAGTGCATGCACCTTCACCCAAAGTCACCAAACGAACACCTCCTACTACCACCACCTCTTCCTCCACTCCCATACCCCCTCCAGCTACCCATCCCAGTATGTCCAAAAACTTTTCCTGTCCAGCCTTGACCTTTTTCCCACACCTCCCCCACCCCGTCCATCTCATAGGTCCCGAAGTAGCACCTCAGCCAAAACATCTCCGGCACCAGTGGTGCCTGTAGTCACCGGTATGTGGAGTGCTCCAGCCACCAGGACAGCCAGTGTGGCACGGAGCCAGAGCACAGACAGTCCCCCACCTGTGAAGCATTAGAAGTTGGCCAGTGCCCGGCGGGAGAGGGGGAAGACTCCAGCCACCAAAGCCGCTCCCAGGGGTCCCGGTGGGAGTGTGGAGACAGCTATGACACCTTCCAAGGTGGGGAAGGGCCATAAGAAACCCGGAAAGTCTGGGAAGAGCTGCATGGCGGAGAAGAATGCCATCATCCCCTCTGGCCAGGAGGCCACCGCCAGCCCCAGCCCAGCTGCCCAGGAGGCCACCGCCAGCCCCAGCCCAGCTGCCCAGGAGGCCACTGCCAGCCCCAGCCCAGCTGCCCAGGTGGCCACCGCCAGCAAAAGCCCCGCTGAGCAGGGCACCGCCAACTCAAACACTGCTGAACAGGGCACCGCCAACTCAAGCACCGCTGAACAGGGCACCACCAACTCAAGCAGCACTGAACAGGGCACCGCCAACTCAAGCACCGCTAGCCCATGTGTGGCAGGGGCACTGACGTAACTGGGTCCGTCACGGGGTGAGTGATGCACTCTGGGCACCAGTCCCCCTCCAGAACCAGTGGAGAGATCCATCCACTACTCTGTCCTTAACAGGATGAAGCACTCTGGGCACCAGTCCCGCTCCAGAACCAGTGGAGTGATCCATCCACTACCTCTGTCCTTAACAGGATGAAGCACTCTGGGCACCAGTCTCCCTCCAGATTCAGTGGAGAGATCCATCCACTACCTCTGTCCTTCACAGGATGAAGCACTCTGGGCACCATGCCCCCTCCAGAACCAGTGGAGACTGTTATCCACTTGAGAGACTGTGGCTTTGCACGCCCCAGGATTAAACAGTGGGCAAGCCACCCACTGTAGAGACTTGAGAGACTGTGGCTTTGCACTCCCCAGGATTGAACAGTGGGCAAACCACCCACTGCAGAGACTTGAGAGACTGTGGCTTTGCACTCCCCAGGATTGAACAGTGGGCAAACCACCCACTGTAGAGACTTGAGAGACTGTGCCTTTGCACTCCCCAGGATTGACCAGTGGGCAAACCATCCACTGTAGAGACTTGAGAGACTGTGGCTTTGCACTCCCCAGGATTGAACAGTGGGCAACCCACCCACTGTAGAGACTTGAGAGACTGTGCCTTAACACTCCCCAGGATGAAGCAGTGGGCAAGCCACCCACTGTAGAGACTTGAGAGACTGTGGCTTTGCACTCCCCAGGATTGAACACTGGGCAAACCACCCACTGTAGAGAATTGAGAGATTGTGGCTTTGCACTCCCCAGGATTGAACAGTCGGCAAACCACCCACTGTAGAGACTTGAGAGACTGTGGCTTTGCACTCCCCAGGATTGAACAGTGGGCAACCCACCCACTGTAGAGACTTGAGAGACTGTGGCTTTGCACTCCCCAGGATGAAGCAGTGGGCAAGCCACCCACTGTAGAGACTTGAGAGACTGTGGCTTTGTGCCCCCCTCGTGGATTTGGCATCGTGCACTCAAGCGGCTGAGGTGCCCTCCCTTTCCCTCCCCCTGAGGTGGCTGTTTTCTTGGTATCTGATGCCCCTGCAGTGTTCTCTCCGTCATGGTCGGGGATCATGTGTAGGCCTCGCCCATACCGTGTGGTCCCAGTGTTCCACAGACTTTCTTTGTGCAGTACATAGACTACTATGCCTGGTATTTATTTTGTACATGGTGTATATATATATGTTTCTGCCTACTTGTTTTTAATATATTCCGATGGTTACACTCATTTTCTTTGGTCTTTGCATTCTTCCGTGGGGGTTGGGGGAGTGCAACTGTGATGTATTGATATGCATTAGTGTGTGTGCTGTAGTGGGTGAGGGGGTGGGGGTGTTGTATGTGTGTGTGTCCCTGTTTTTAGCCTCCCCCCTCCCCTGTGTCGTAGGTGCAGTATTCACTGTGGTCTTCGCCACCGGCGTTCGTGCTCCTGGTAGAGGAGCAGGAAGACTTTCGCAGGTAGGATTTGGAGTTCCGGTTCCATGGTGTCCTCGTTCCTCGTGGAGTGTGTAGAGGTGAGCGTTTTCCCTTCGAAATTCCTGTTTCTGCTGTGTTTTTATCCACGGTGAATCCGCCCCAGAAGCGGTGGTGGATTGGCCTGTCATAATAGTGTGGGCGGTACATTGTCTCCCGTCTGTCTGTTGGCGGTGACCGCCGCGCTGTTTGTTTGTAACGCCGTGGCGGTCGGAGTGTTAAAGGGGCTGTCTTTGTTGGCGGTTTCCGCCACGGTCGTAATTTCAAATATTTTACCGCCGGCCTGTTGGCGGTCTTACCGCCGCTTTAACACCGTCCGCCAGGGTTGTAATGACCACCTTTGTCTGTTTTACATGTGGCTTTCTTTCCCTGCGTCTCATCTCCCTGTGTTATTGCTGGGAACAATTTTAATCCTTCAACTATTCCCCGTCTCCACATTTTGCTCTCATTATCCCACCTAGCTTCCGCTAGAGTCTTTTCTGCCCTTTTCAGTCTTCTTTGGAACTTTTCTTGTCTCTGTTTAAGATCCATTAAATCCCCAATTGCTAAAGCCTCATACTGAGCTGGCCTCGGAGGTGGCTTTTGTACACTTAGGGGGTCATTCCGACCCCGGCGGGCGGCGGGCGCCGCCCACCGGGCAGAAACCGCCCAAACACCGCCCCGCGGTCAAATGACCGCGGGGACAATTTTAACTTTCCCGCTGGGCCGGTGGGCGATCTTCAAAAGATCGCCCGCCGGCCCAGCGGGAAAGACCCAGCAAAGATGAAGCCGGCTCCGAATGGAGCCGGCGGATTTGCTGGGGGGCGACGGGTGCAGTTGCACCCGTCGCGATTTTCAGTGTCTGCTATGCAGACACTGAAAATCTTTGTGGGGCCCTGTTAGGGGGCCCCTGCAGTGCCCATGCCATTGGCATGGGCACTGCAGGGTCCCCCAGGGGCCCCAAGACACCCGTTCCCGCCAGCCAGGTTCTGGTGGTTAAAACCGCCAGAACCAGGCTGGCGGGAAGGGGGTCGGAATCCCCATGGCGGCGCTGCTTGCAGCGCCGCCATGGAGGATTCTTTTGGGCAGGGGTAAACCGGCGGGAAACCGCCGGTTGCCCTTTTCTGACCGCGGCTTTTCCGCCGCGGTCAGAATTGCCCATGTAGCACCGCCAGCCTGTTGGCGGTGCTACCCCCGGCCTCCACCCTGGCGGTCATAGACCGCCAGGGTCAGAATCAGGCCCTTAATATCCACCTTAAATTCTCTAGAACTCTCGTATTGAACGTCCTGTGTTCTGGGAACTCCAAACATCCCTCTTTTTCTGTCAATTTGCACCACTGTTTCATCCATAAACAAGGCGCGACACCTTTTTCCTCCACGACTATGCAAGCTGGAGTTCCCTCAGGCGGTGTAGGCTCCCCTTCACTCGCCATAATGTATGTGTCTCCTTTCAGAGCACTCTTAAAAGCTTTGACAAAGTTAATTTTTACGTCTTTTCTTTTGTTTGTATATAATCAAGAAGTGACTTTTAATTCCCAGGACACTCTTCACCCACTTTCTTAACCTATTGCCTTTCACGGACGGCAGCCAATCCGTGCGCGACCCCTCTCGACAACCAACCCATCTCAGCGCGGCACCACTGACGTCACACTTACACACTGCAGCTGACAAAATCTTGCAGCTCATCCCCCCTTCACTGGATTCACACCAAACTAATGCAAAAATTACTGCGAGCACCTTAAGAACAACAACAACACAAATTTGCTGGTTTACTACAGGAAGGGTAACACATTCGCTTCAGAACTTTACAGAGATTTCACTTGAAGCCTCGGCCGCTACTCTCTCCTTCTCAGTTCCCGCACCGCAAGCAGAATTCGACCCACCAATCCTACTCTCGACTTGTCAATGGTTCGTCCTAGTGCACTTTAGAACTTGCCAAATCTCCTTCGAAGGTTTCACACATACAATTTGACTCAATCTCGACTTGTCAACCACGCCCGATTGACCTAATTAAACCGCACAAATTACAACATAAACCCAAGTGTCTCCTACACTTTTCTAAATACTCCGGAGTCTTAGACCACGACGGGTCCTTACATGAACAACCAACCACGTGGATAATTTTGAGCACGAAGCGCCACACTCATATGAAGTACGCCGACTTCCCTACTCTCATACTGCAGAGTATGCCCACTCCTACTAAAACAACATTACCTGGCCTAGATACACACAAACTTCACAATTCACTTGCAAAATTCATAAGCTGACCAAGCGCAAACCCTACACCATACATGCTATGACGCTGAGGACATTCCCAACTCACTTAGGCAGGCTCCGAGATCCCAGGAAAGTCATGGTGAATTTAGAAACACATCATACCTCCAATTTCCATTATCTCAGAAAAACAGTCTAAACAATAATTCTCCGTCCTAGGGCCCCATAGGGCCAAACCGTCGCTCTGTTACCAGAACTGTTAACGTGTCCCTTTATGATAATTTATTACACATCAGGACTCGTTTTAGGCCAATTAATCTTTTTACCCAGTTGTGAGACACCTTAGGACGAGATAGCTAATCAATATATCAAACAATACGTCAATAATGTCATCAATATTTATTACAACAATATATTTCACCTTAGTCAAAGTCATTAATTAATTCAAGATGCTACCATGACCTTTCAGCCATGAATAACCACACCGGTTTAGTAGAATGTTATGAGTTTTATTCCCTATTGGTTACAATTCTAATAGCAGGTACGTCAATCTCAAAACCAAGAAACATAATAGCATAGTCACAATATGGCAACTTTGGTAAGATTTCATTAAAGCGTGAATCACAAACATCAGAACATAACACGGCATGAACATAGATCAAATGTCAAGTGTCAATAACGCGTCAGTTCAACAAAGCATAGTCTCGGTCGTTTGTCTATTTGCGTCAGTTTTGGTGAACACCTGTCCTAACCACTGATTAGCATTTGCATGTTGGGCTTCATGCAAAACAGAACACTAATTTGGAAAACATCTAACTAAGGTCTCTGTCAAAAGTAAGCAGTTGGTACCTAGAAAGGAAAAGCAAACAGACAAATCACAATTGCATTGTCATAATTACCCTCCAAAGCTTAGGTCAGCACACAGGTTCAGTCTTCGTCTTCAGGACATCAGTCAGTTCGCCATCAGTCAAAACTCAGCTCCGGGGCAAAAGGGCACTTCCCTCATAAGGAGTTAATGTATAACATGGACAAATCTAAGGGCGAGGATCGTTTTAAGTAAAGCAACAAGTCACCAAACAGAGTGACAGAGTTTCTGGATAAAATCAATAGCATTCCCTAACCCACCTAAATGACTCCCCGTGACATGGGTTTTCATCCCTTTGCCATTGGACATTCCCCCAAAACTCTATTGGACATTTGTTATACCCTACTATCTTTAACCTGTCAGAAAATACATTAGGTAACTTAACACTTCACCCCATATTATTTTACAAGTCTTTGATTGGTCTCCATAGTTGACGTCTTCAAAGGTGGCACTCCGGTATGATTTAATCTTTCTGTAATTCTTTGCACATCTTTTGGTCAGCAGCTCCATTGTCTTCACCGGTTTCAATGACCTTGTACATTACATTAATCTACACTGTTTCAGTTTGTTTTTAACATTTATTCTGCAAACAAGAAAAAGGCTTTGAGAACGGATCTAACATGGTTACATTCGTCTTCTAGTTTGAAGGAAAAAGAACATGCAGGGTTGTGTCCTTTTATGAGTCAGCACACTGCAAAACAGAAAAATACATTTAATATGAGAGCCAATCAGCTAGGCTTTGGCCCATGCTAACTTAAGGCCTATGAGGATGTCAGCACAGATTCAATAGCGCAATCATTAGTATAAACTTATTTAAACACAATATAAACATTTTAGTCATCAGTATTAGTCTACGTATACGTTAGCGGCCACTCCCCGTGGTCACATTTCAAGTGCACGTTTTAAGCAAAATTATTAATATTATAGTTTCTATGCAGCATTATCACACATTAATTCATAAACATTTCATTATGACAGTTATTAAGTGTATGAAGTAGAAAGAGTGACATGACTGCTAGGGCCAGGAGGCTCTTTCTCTCCTACTCTAAAGACAAGGCCAGTGTTCACGAGACAAAATCCCCCCTTGTCTTAACTCTCAAGTGAGGTTTACTCACTCGGGAGCATAACGTATTTATGATGTGGAGAAGTAGATGGAGTGACCGGAATGCAAAACCCAAGAAGCCCCGTATCCAGACTGTTCACAGTTTTGCCTGCACTGGTGGCAAGATGGCATTTTCAGGCCATCTACCCAAGGGCTAATGGTCTGCACATTTCAGCAGCTGTTTGGCTTAAATGGAATTGTCATACTTCACAGATGTCAGGTCAATACAACCAATACCATGAGTACCTGTCACAATAGGATAACCTGCAAACCAATTATGTACAAAGTCTTTGCTAAGTGTCACTATAAACATTTTGAGGTAGATGTCACAATACAACCAGCGACATTGTACGTTTCACATCAACAGGTCGAGCTGCCACTGGCCACACAGAGCCCACAGGACAAGGATACTCCTGGATGTCTGGATGTGGAGGATGGTTCTGGCCCATCTAGACACCAACAGTGAGTTTCCCTGTGGTCACAACATCACCCCTCAGCCTGGTTACCTCCACAGCTCAGACAACCTTTCACCCCTCCCAACATGTGTGCCTCGGACAGTGGCAACCATCCTGTGCCCCCAGTCCAGGATCCTGAGTTGAGGCAAAACACCTCTGACAATAATGGTCCTGGAACCAGTGGGCAGGGGCACACTGTGGCAGGGTCACAAGGCCGTGGGGGTAGGGTGCGTGGGAGGGATGATGTCAGCAAGCGGGGTGAGGCCAATGGGGATGGGGATCAGCCACGTCTTGGGGTCTATCAGGAGTCCCAAAGTGTGATGGAGTGATGGGCAGAACTCCGGGAAATGAATCAGCTGCAGTGGGACCTCCATCGGGAAATGCGCGAACAGTGAGAGGCTTACAATACCAACATGGCCTCCCTAACAAGGGTCCCGAGGGACATAAACACCACCCTGAGCAGTGATCAACAACAACATACTACCCCTTCAGTCCCTTCATCGGTGCCAGCCACTGGAAGGGAATGCCTGCCAACTGAAGAACCAGCCCCAGACACCCCTACCTCTGTAGAAGCTGATCCCCCAACATCACACAAGCTTGGACGCCCAGCAAAGACTCAAGGAGGTATGGATGGAAAGACACCCACCACTACCAACAAGTGACATCTTCCAAAATGGCCTTCTTTGTGTGCCACATATACCCTCTGTTGACTGTTCTTCAACCACCTTCCATTTTCAATGGGAGGAGTATACTGGACTTTGGATTTCCAGTGGTCCGGCATATACTCCAGTGATTTCATCCACCATGACCGAACCCTTCACTTTTCTTTTCCATCATGCCCCAATTTTATTTTATGCACACATTTTCAATAAATCTACATATCATAAAGTCACTGTCTGCTGCCTTCTGTTCCACATTTTCCTATGTAAAGACATAAGTTCATGTGAAGCAAATGAGGAAGACATAAGATACAAATGCAATGAGGGTAATGTTACAGGTACAGTGTCTTGCTGAGGATTACTACATACACACTGCTACAAGTGTCTGGTCACACCAAACATTTAATCCCAGTGTACAGCAAATAGGCTGTGTCTGGATTTTCATAGCCAAGAATTACTGTGTCAATGTACACATACCAAGCTACAGTCCCCCAGACTGCAGAAGGAAGAGCCTTGTCAGACATTGTCCAGTAAAACAGACAAACAAAGAAATGGATGGTTACACCAGCTTGGGACATTTCACATATGACACCAAAGAATTTCAAAATAACATAAACCAAGGTACAAACAAAGGGCAGTAAAACAGTCCCTGATCACAGGCCCGTCTTAATCCAATGCCCATGCATTTGGTGTTATGACACAAACATATGTCAGTGTTGTGACACAGGCACTGTGTCCTGCAATAATAAAACACATCTACAGTATACAAACAGGTGTACAAGAATTGTGTTTTGCCTATGCAAAGGGTGAATGCCTTGCTTGCAATTGACGACAACATATTTCATGCCCATATGATCACAAACATGATGCAATCAGCCCACCAGAGCACATTAAACAAGTCCTCTGTGTCCTTCATACCTTCCACCCAAACACTGTTCAAGCTGCCTTGGCACAGGTCTCATATACCCCAGATCTGTGACCTACTTTACCTGGAACAATCCATGTCCACTTCCTATGTCAGAACTGCATCAGATACCTGCCAATGCCATAACTCTGAAATGCAGACATGAGGATGCCATGGTAAAGGTACCTGTGCAATGACAAAACAAGGAGTATAGGCTTGAAGACATACCTATTACACAAATCACATAGCAAGCACCTAGAAAGGACATTACATTGCAATGAAACTGACACAAACAAAGTAGAATAATCAAAGTGGAGATATGTAAAAGGGTAGCTCTGCAAGCATTCTTTGGCTGGATATTGCAGGGTCAGCTCCCTAGTTGTTTCCAAAAAAACTCAGCTCCACACATTCTTACAACTACAGTTCTTGGTAAAGTCACAGTCATTACATCACATGGCATGCTTACAATCATGAAAAGTAGCTATTGATAAGATCTTCCTGCAAGTCAGCTCCTACTTCTTCACCACTGTCATCCTCACTTGACATTTCAGGAGTCTCACCTGGTGGCACAGCATGCTTCCCCTTCTCTTAGATGTACAAGATATTCCTCCGCAGGGCAATGTTGTGGAGCGTGCAGCATGCCACAGTGATCTGACACACTTGAACGGGTGAGTGGAAGAGGGCTCCACCTGCCCGGTCCAAACACCTACATCTAGCCTTCAGGAGCCAGAAAGCCTGCTCCTTGGGGAACATTAGACAACTGGGAAGGCAGATGGGTGAAGAAGAGGGATAAGAAGAAAAGGGATTCCGCAGATGTTACTGCAAACGGCCAGCAGGTTGAGGACCCAGTATAAATGTTACCAATGAGAGAAATTCTAGGATGGATTTTTGTCCATGTCCCTTGGAGCAGAAATGACATTCTGGGGGTCATTACAACATTGGCGGTAAAAGCCACTTACCGCCGTGCAGAAGACCGCCAATACACCGCCGCGGCCGCGGAAATCGCCGCAGCTATTATGACCCACATCTCGGAATCTGCCGAAATTCAGACACCCACACAAGTCCGCCACACCAAAGGTCAGTGATAAACTGGCGGAGCAAATCCTCCACCGTCACACCAACAGAAACATGCCCATGCTATCACGACCCACGAATCCAAGCGGCGGTCTTTCAACCGCGGTATTCCATTGGCGGTACACACCGCCGCGCTCAAAATACACACACATCTCCAAAACACCACCTCATTGAATACTTCCAAATACACACACCTGATACACATACAAACACCACTCCCACACACCCAACACAATATAAAACACACACCCACATCACCCACAAACCCCTACGACCAAAAAATATTGACGAAGGCCAGAGAGAGAGCACAGCATAGACAACCCCACCACACAGAGTCACACGACACCATCACCCACACAACATCCACGCACAAAACACCCCACACCACTACACATCCCCACACTTATCACCACATACACCACCCCACACATCACCTACACCACCCCATGGCACGGCAAAGACACCCCAGGTTCTCTGAGGAGGAGCTCAGGGTCATGGTGGAGGAAATCGTACCGGTAGAGCCACAGCTATTTGGATCACAGGTGCAGCACACCTCCATAGCTAGGAAGATGGAGCTATGGCGAAGAATCGTGGACATGGTCAACACAGTGGGACAGCACCCAAGAAATCGGGAGGACATCAGGAAGAGGTGGAACGACCTACGGGTGAAGGTCCGTTCCGTGGTCTCCAGGCACAACATCGCGGTACAGCGGACTGGCGCCGGACCCCCATCTCCTCCCCCACAACTAACAACATGGGAGGAGCAGGTCTTGACCATCATGCATCCTGAGGGCCTCGGAGGAGTTGGTGGAGGAATGGACACTGGTAAGTCAAATCTTAACTATCATATCCCCCACCCTACCTGCATGCTATCACACACCTCCACCCTCACCCCCTCCCCTATCACTCCAACTCCTCACTAATGTACTAATAACACAAACCACCCATCCCAACACCAAGCCCTGCATGACACAACAAAGCATGGTCACCCCTCACTAAAGCATGCCCACAGCACATACCCATAACACCCCCCCAACCATCATCACACCATCCCCCACACAGGAATGCTAGCACTGGGGTACACGCTCACCCACCCATTGCACACCATGACACACACAGATGCAATAATCATGCTTTCATACCCCTGTAGGACCACTACCCAACGTCACCAGACAGGCGGGTCCAGACATCTCTACCCCACCCACAGAAGAGGCCCACAGTGATGACAGCACCTCTGGCCAACTGGATCCAGATGACCAGCCCGGACCTTCGTGGGCCTCGGAACAGTCGGTTCCCGTCGCACAGGCACAGCCCAACACTGACCTTCCACCCTCTGGAAACACCAGCACAGCACCCACCCAGTGGGCCCATACCTCGGTCCCCAGGACACGTCAATCAGCTGTGTCCACCACTACAGGGAACCCAGGATAACCACCACCCCAACAACAACAGGGACCTGGGGGCAGTGGTAGTGGGCACATGGTCCAGGGAACGGAGGCCCAGGAACACAGGGGAACTGGGAGGGCTGCTGTGCGACAGGGGGCGGACAGGCCAAGGGAACCCACTCTCCACGAGGCCCTCGCCTCCATCATGGGAGCATACCACCACTCCCAGGAGACGATGGCTATGGTCCTGGCCAAGTTTCAGGAGACCCAGCGCCTGCAGGAGGAACAGTATTTGGGGTTCAGGGAGGAACTCAGAACCATCAGCTCCACCCTGGGCACAATCGTAGGGGTGCTGAAGGACATACAGAACACTATGAGGGACACCGTGGCACTCCAAGGGGCCCCTGACACTAGCATGGATGAAGAACTGCCCACCACCTCTGCCGTCGCTAGTGGACAGGAAGCCCCGCCACAGGACCACCACACCAGCACCCCACCCCCTGCCGACGGAGAACCACCTCGCAAGCGGTCCCTGAGATCCAGGAACAGGACAGAGCACGATGCCAAGACCCCTGCCAAGAAATGAGACCACCCTGATTGTCAAACCACTGTCCCACTTTGTAACCCTGTCCATATTGGAACTGCCCCAGCTCCACTTCCTATGCCCATATGGGTAGGGCACCTGTGAGACTAATAGACTGGACTCTGCCATGGACATTCCTCCACCATCACCCATCACCATTTTACCACCCCCTCCAATATTTAGCACTTAAATAAACACCCTTGAAGCACAAAGCAATCTGGAGTCAGTCTGTGATTTTGAAAATGTGTATTAGCAATGACAGTGACAAAATGCGTTCTCAAATGTAATGTCAACATACCTATGTCACACATCAGAAGTCCATGAAGGATGCAATCAGATGACACACATTGGTAACCACACCTGTGAAACTGTAATGGATATGTACAACTCAGTTACCAAATACTGCTTGAAATAGACAGACAGGATAAAGGTAGAAGTGTGAAAGTACTTGTAGTAGGCAGGAATGTGTTCTCACCTGTGTGTCACTGGAAATATTGCTGGATGACTGAGTCCCTGTTGTCAATGTCTTCTTCCTCTGCTTCCTCCTCATCACTGTCCACAGGCTCCACAGCTGCCACAACACCGTCATCTGGACCATCCTCCTTCATAAAAGGCACCTGGCGTCGCAAAGCAAGATTGTGAAGCATACAGCAGGCGATGATGATCTGGCACACCTTCCTTGGTGAGTAGAATAGAGCACCACCTGTCATATGGAGGCACCTGAACCTGGCCTTCAGGAGGCCAAAGGTCCGCCCATGGGCCTCATTGTAGCGTTCCTCTGCCCTGGTCCTGGGATTCCTCACTGGGGTCAGTAGCCATGACAGGTTGGGGTAACCAGAGTCCCCTAATAGCCACACCCGGTGCCTCTGGAGTTGACCCATCACATAAGGGATGCTGCTATTCCGCAGGATGTAGGCATCATGCACAGAGCCAGGGAACATAGCATTTACCTGGGAGATGTACTGGTCTGCCAAACATACCATCTGTACATTCATGGAATGATAACTCTTCCGGTTCCTGTACACCTGTTCACTCCTGTGGGGGGGGACCAGAGCTACATGGGTCCCATCAATGGCACCTATGATGTTGGGGATATGTCCAAGGGCATGGAAGTCACCTTTAACAGTAGCCAGATCCTCCACCTGAGGGAAAACTATGTAGCTCCTCATGTGTTTCAGCAGGGCAGACAACACTCTGGACAACACGTTGGAAAACATAGGCTGGGACATCCCTGATGCCATGGCCACTGTTGTTTGAAATGACCCACTTGCAAGGAAATGGAGCACTGACAGCACCTGCACTTGAGGGGGGATTCCTCTGGGATGGCGGATTGCTGAAATCAGGTCAGGCTCCAACTGGGTACACAGTTCCTGGATTGTGGCACGGACAAACCTGTAGGTGATGATTAAATGTCGCTCCTCCATTGTCAACAGGTCCACCAGCGGTCGGTACACCGGAGGATTCCGCCATCTCCTCACATGTCCCAGCTGACGGTGCCTAGGAAGGACAACAGCGACCACAAAGTCAAGCTACTCAGAGGTATGTACCCACAACCACACAGAACACGAAACATAATCCAAAAAGTTGTCTGTAAGTGTGTTGAGTCCAGGCCTAGGTATATGTGACGCAGTTGAAAATGAAGCCATGTGGGCCCCTGAAATGGCGGCTGCCTGACCTGTAAACTGGGACAATGGGATGTGAGGTAACTGCGCTGGCGTTGTACACCGTTGCGGTAGGCGGTCGAAGACCGCTGCGCAATGCTGCATTGGTTAACATTGGACCCTATGGGTCCCAGGAGCCAATGACGAAGTGCGCCGGCGGTGATGATATGCACAGCCCCGGACGTCACCGCCGCGGACGTTGACCGCCATTTTCTATCTGTTCAATCAATCTATACCTGATCTTCGACAGGAGAGGACCTATACTGCAAGTGCTGCTGTGACCTCGGTCTGGAAGAGACAATGGCTCGTGCGTCTGGGGAAAGGGCCCCTGCCTTCACTGCACAGGAGTTGGAGAAGCTCGTGGACGGGGTCCTCCCCCAGTACACGCTACTCTACGGTCCTCCAGGCCAACAGGTAAGTACACAGGGAGCAAGTTGTATGGGTTATGCCTGGGTGGAGAGGGCTGGTTGTAAGAAGGAAGGGGGCAGAGTTCTACGAGCATGAAGGACTGTGAATGCATGTGCCATATGGCAAGGATGTGGGCCACTCACTTAGACGATGCAGTTGGTAATGACTTCTCTTCTCCCACTGTACATGTCATGTAGGTCAGCGCCCACCAGAAGAAGGCTATTTGGAGTGCCATCGCCAAGGACGTCCGGACCCTGGGGGTCCACCAGAGACAGAGCACCCACTGCCGTAAAAGATGGGAGGACATTCGCCGCTGGAGCAAGAAGACGGCGGAGGCTCAGCTGGGGATGGCCTCCCAACGTGGGAGGGGTGCCCGTCGCACCATGACCCCCCTGATGTTCCAGATCCTGGCGGTGGCCTACCCTGAATTGGATGGGTGCTTGAGGGCATCACAGCAGACACAAGGGGGTGAGTACAACATCATTCTGCGAATGTGCGCGCAGTGAAGGTGTCTGGGTGGGGGAGGAGGGCTGTGGGTTTCCCTAGGCCAGGGCGAGTTCCGTAGGCTAGGCCCCTCCGTAATGCAGGCCATGTGGCACTCCACCCCACCTCTGTAGAGTGCCAAGTACAGGTATACATGCCCCTGTGTCATCTATGTGTGCTGATGTCCACCATAGCCATGTATGCCATATCCCAGGAACTGCATCAGTAGAGCCCAACAGCGCGGCGTAGTGCAGGGGGATGCTGTGTCTGTATTGTCCGCCAACGGTCGCGGTAAGCCATGCACTCAACCTGTCTTTCTTCTGTCGTCCCCCCCCCTTTTTGTGCTCTCCCTGTTCTTTTGTGCATCAGCATCATCAGGCGGAGGTACAGTGGCACTGGAGCACGAGGGAGCTGCATCCCACATGGCCATGGAGGGCCACACCACGGACTCTGAATACACCAGTGGGACAGAGGGCGAGGGGAGCTTCACGGCGGTCACCGGATCAGCAACCAGCGACACAGACTCGTCCTCCGATGGGAGCTCCCTTGTGGTGGCGGCAAAATGTGTGCCCCCCACTTCTATAGGTACAGCCGCCACCCCTAACAGCAGCCCCTCAGCCTTCGCCCGTGCTCGCTCACCCAGGAGGGTGGGCATCACCTTCGCCCCAGGCACCTCAGCCCCTGCCCCTGTCACCTCTGCTGCCCTCAGTGAGGAGGCCATTGACCTCCTCAGGTCACTCACTGTTGGGCAGTCTACCATTGTGAATGCCATCCAGGGTGTAGAAAGGGAGTTGCAACACACTAATGCATTCCTGGAGGGCATTCATTCTGGTCAGGCTGCCCATCATCAAACCCTGCAATCTCTGGCCTCAGCACTGATGGCAGCCATTGTCCCTGTCTTTAGCCTCACCCCTCCATCTTCCTCCACCCAGACCCAATCCCCTGTACCTCTGCCTATCCCAAGCACACCATCAGACCAGCCTGCACATACGTCAACACACAAGGGAAGCTCAGGCAAACATAGGCACCACACATCCCACAGGCACTCACACAAGCATCACCCACATACAGACACAGAAACATCCACTGCTTCCACTGTGTCCCCCTCCTCGTAGCTCCCTCCTCCCTCCCAGTGTCATCTACACTCTCACCTGCATGCACTACCACTACAGCCACTAGGACCCGCACCAGCACACCCACCACCACACCCCGGTCACCTGCACTCACCACCCCCACTACCATTTACACATCCCCTGTATCCTCTCCCAGTGTGTCTGTGACGCCCCCTCCCAAAGTACACAAACGCGGGCACACACACACACGCAACATCCATCCACCTCACGACAGCCTCCAGAGCATGCACCTGCACCCAAATCATCAAAAGTTACACCTCCTACAACCACCTCCTGTTCCTCCACTCCCAGACCCCCTCCAGCTGCCTGTACCAGTGTTCCTAAGAACCTTTTCCTGTGCAACATTGACCTCTTTCCCACCAACCCCCCTTCCAATTCATAGGTCCCGTACTAGCACCTCAGCCAAAAAATCTCCGGTACCAATGGTGCCTGTTAGAGGTATGTGGAGTGCACCGGGCACCAGGGCAGCCAGTGTGACACAGAGCCAAAGCACAGCCAGTCCCCGCCCTGTGAAGCACCAGAAGTTGGACAGTGCCCGACGGGATAGGGGGAAGAATCCAGCCGGCAAAGCCGCTCACAAGGGTCCCGGGGGGAGTGTCGAGTCAGCTGTGACTCCTCCCAAGGTGGGGAAGGGGCAGAAGAAAGCGCCAAAGTCTTGGAAGAGCAGCACGGCGGAGAAGGCCGCCATCATCCCCGCTGCCCAGGAGGCCACCGCCAGCCCGATCGTCACTGGTCAGGAGACCACCGCCAGAGTCAGTGCTCAGGAGGGCACTCCCATCGTCACTGTTCAGGAGACCACTGCCAGAGTCAGTGCCCAGGAGGGTAGTCCCATCGTCACTGGTCAGGAGACCACCGCCAGAGTCAGTGCCCAGGAGGGCACTGCCATCGTCACTGGTCAGGAGACTACCGCCAGAGTCAGTGCCCAGGAGGGCAGTCCTATCGTCACTGGTCAGGAGACCACCGCCAGAGTCAGTGCCCAGGAGGGCCCTGGCAGCCACAGCCCCGCTGGGCAATGAGGGACCGCCATGGCAAACACCGCTGCCCAGGTCAGAGACAGCAAAGTGAAGCACCGCTGAACAGGGCAAGCACCGCTAAACAGGGCAAACACCGCCATGCCAAGCACCGCTGCACAGGTCAGAGACAGCAAAGTCAAGCACCGCTGAACAGGGCAAGAACCGCTGAACAGGACAAAGACCGCCATGGCAAGCACCGCTGAACAGGGCAAGCACCGCTGAACAGGGCAAACTCCGCCATGGCAAGCACCGCTGCACAGGTCAGAGACAGCAAAGTCAAGCACCGCTGAACAGGGCAAGCACAGCTGAACAGGGCAAAGACCACCATGGCAAGCACCGCTGAACAGGGCAAGCACCGCTGAACAGGGCAAAGACCGCCATGGCAAGCACCACTGAACAGGGCAAGCACCACTAAACAGGGCAAACACCGCCATGGCAAGCACCGCTGCACAGGTCAGAGACAGCAAAGTCAAGCCTCGCTGAACAGGGCAAGCACCGCTGAACAGGGCAAAGACCGCCATGGCAAGCACCGCTGAACAGGGCAAGCACCGCTGAACAGGGCAAGCACCGTTAAACAGGGCAAACACCGCCATGGCAAGCACCGCTGCACAGGTCAGAGACAGCAAAGTAAAGCACCGCTGAACAGGGCAAGCACCGCTGAACAGGGCAAAGACCGCCATGGCAAGCACCGCTGAACAGGGCAAGCACTGATGAACAGGGCAAAGACCACCAATGCAAGCACCGCTGAACAGGGCAAGCACCACTAAACAGGGCAAACACCGCCATGGCAAGCACCGCTGCACAGGTCAGAGACAGCAAAGTCAAGCACCGCTGAACAGGGCAAGCACCGTTGAACAGGGCAAAGACCGCCATGGCAAGCACCGCTGAACCGGGCAAAGACCGCCATGGCAAGCACCGCTGAACAGGGCAAGCACCGCTGAACAGGGCAAGCACCACCAACTCAAGCACCGCTAGCCCATGTGCGGCAGGGGCAGTGACGGAACTGGGACCGTGACGGGGAGAGTTATGCACTCTGGGCACCAGTCCCCCTCCAGAACCAGTGGAGAACAGCATCCACTACCTCAATCCTTAACAGGATGAAGCACTCTGGGCACCAGTCCCCCTCCAGAACCAGTGGAGAACAGCATCCACTACCTCTGTCCTTAACAGGATGAAGCACTATGGGCACCAGTCCCCCTCCAGAACCAGTGGAGAACAACATCCACTACCTCTGTCCTTGACAGGATGAAGCACTCTGGGCACCAGTCCCCCTCCAGCACCAGTGGAGACTGTCATCCACTTGAGAGACTGTGGCTTTGCACTCCCCAGGATGGTACAGTGGGCAACCCACCCACTGTAGAGACTTGAGAGACTGTGGCTTTGCACTCCCCAGGATTGAACAGTGGGCAACCCACCCACTGTAGAGACTTGAGAGACTGTGGCTTTGCACTCCCCAGGATTGAACAGTGGGCAACCCACCTACTGTAGAGACTTGAGAGACTGTGGCTTTGCAGTCCCCAAGATTGAATAGTGGGCAACCCACCCACTGCAGAGACTTGAGAGACTGTGGCTTTGCACTCCCCAGGATACATCAATGGGCATGGAGCCCCCTCGTGGATCTGGCATGGTGCTGTCATCCGGCTGAGGTGGCCCCCCTTCCCTTCCCCCTGAGGTGCCTGTTGTATTTCGATCTGATGCCCCAGCAGTGTTCTCTCCGTTTTGCTCAGGTATCGTGTGTGGGCCTCGCCCATGCATTTTGGGCCCAGTGGTCCACGGACATTGAATGGTGCATACCTGCACTACTAATCGTGATGTATATTTTGTTGAATGTGTAACTATATCTGTATATATTTGCTTCCTGTATTTTGATACATTACAATGGTTGCACTCATTTCCTTTTGTCTTTGCATTCTTCCGGGGGGTTTGGGGGTTGTTACTGTAATGTTTGGATATGAATTGGTGTGTGTGTTGTAGTGGGTGAGGTTCGGGGTGGGGGTGGGGGTGTTGCGTGTTGTGTCCCTGACTTTTGCCTCCCCTATGTCGTAGGTGCAGTACTCAACGTTGTCTTCGGCGCCTGCATTGATGATGATCGTACTGAAGCGGGAAGACTATCGCAGGGAGTATTTGGAGTTCCAGCTCCATGGTGCCCTCCTTCCTCGTGGAGTGTGTAGAGGTGAGCGTTTTCTCATTGAAATGGCTGTTTCCGCCGTGTTTTTATCCACGGTGAATCCGCCCCGGAAAAGGTGGCGGATTGGTAGGTTGTGATACTGTGGGCGGTACTTTGGCTCCCGCCTGTCTGTTGGCGGTGAGCGCCGCGCTGCTTGTCTGTACCGCCGTGGCAGTCGGAGTGTTAAAGTGGCTGTCTTTGTTGGCGGTTTCCGCCACAGTCATAGTTCCCTTTTTTTTCCGCCGGCCTGTTTGCGGTCTTACCGCTGCTTTAACACCATCCGCCAGGGTTGTAATGACCCCCCTCTGTGATTTACTAATAGCTATCCCAGGTTGAGAGAGAAACCAGTAGAATGGTACCAGCAGACAGACCGGTTCGTGAAACTTGCAAAATGCCTATGGGAGGATTTGAACACTCTATTAGAGATAGTGGTTCTAGCTGATTTATTGATGGAGTGCAAGAGTACAGATTGGCCAAGAAAAGAACCAGAGAGAGATCTGATTACAGGTGAACCATCTCCTGAGGTAATGAAATACTACTATAAAGTGATTGAATTTTTGAAAACGAGAATTGTGCCCAAAAAATTGACTGGCAGAGAACAGAAAGGACATCCCAGGCGAATTAATCAATACATGGGTAGTATGAAAGATTGTTGCAGGCGTTTAAGCATTACAGTGGTACAGAAACAATTGAACCGAAAGACATAATTAATTTTGTGTTCAGATTTGTGGAAGGATTGAGACCCGAAATTAGCCCGATGATTAAGAGTAATTTGATTTGCTGGCAAGCGAAGCCGATTGATGAGTTATTGCAGTATGCAAAATACTGTAGTGACGAGATCGAGTTGAAACAGAGAAAGTTGAAAGAAAAGGCGATGGTGATGCAGATCAGAGACATAGGGGGTCATTCCGACCACGGCGGGCGGCGGGCACCGCCCGCCAGAAGACCGCACCGCGGTCAAATGACCGTGGCGGTCATTCTGACTTTCCCGCTGGGCGGGCGACCACCAAAAGGCCGCCCGCCCGCCCAGCGGGAAAGCCCCAGCAACGATGAAGCCGGCTCCGAATGGAGCCGGCGGAGTTGCTGGTGTGCGACGGGTGCAGTGGCACCCGTCGCGATTTTCAGTGTCTGCTAGGCAGACACTGAAAATCATTATGGGGCCCTGTTAGCCTGTGGCATGGGCAGTGCAGGGGCCCCCAGGGGCCCCACAACACCCGTTCCCGCCATCCTGTTCCTGGCGGTTTTCACCGCCAGGACCAGGATGGCAGGAAGGGGGTCGGAATCCCCATGGCGGTGCTGCGAGCAGCGCCACCATGGAGGATTCTTTGGGGCAGGGGTAAACCGGCGAGAAACCGCTGGTTCCCCTTTTCTGACCGCGGCTTTACCGCCGCGGTCAGAATTGCCCATGAAGCACCGCCAGCCTGTTGGCGGTGCTTCCGCGGCACTCTGCCCTGGCGGTTTTCAACCGCCAGGGTCAGAATGACCGCCATAGTGTGAAATAATAAATGAGTACCCCCTGATTAGTTTCTTTCCAGTTTTCACAGTGAAGGATCTTCCTTCTGTCTTACAGGGAACAGTTAAAGAGAGATTATGGGATTTGACAGGGAAGGACAGTGGCCTGATAAAGGGAGTTGAGCCAGTTAAGGTTCAAGTAAACCCAAACACAATTTTTCCCCAGGCACCCCAGTAACACATGACACAGGACATCATTGAAAAGGTTGCTCCCATAATTGCAGAACTTGTAAACCATTGGGTTTTGAAAGAAGTATTGAGTAGCCCATGTAATTCACCGATAATGGGATTGATAAAGCTCTGTGGGAAAGTTTGAATTGTTCAGGATTTGAGAAGAATAAATGAAATTGTAGTTAAATGTTGTCCCGTGGTGCCAAATCCAGCCATGATTTTGTTTCAGATTCCATGTAATGCTGTATGGATCACCGTCATAGACTTTTCACAAGCTTTCTTTTCTGTGCCTCTTCATGAGAATAATCAATTTATCTTCTGTTTAAAATTTTTAGATCAAGTTTCCTGTTGGTGTAGAATTCCTCAAGCGTTTTTAGAATCACCTTCCATATTCAACCAGATCTTGAAAATGAACCTGGAGTCATTGGAAATACCTTTCCAATTCGCATTGGTACAGTGCATTGATGATTTGTTGATTGCATCCAAAAGAAAGGAAGAATGCAAATATGACACAATTGCTTTACTGATTCATTTGGGAAAGAATGGTCATAAAGTATCCCCACCTCAGTTACCATACTGTCAGAAAGAAGTGAAATATTTGGGTCACCAAATCGAGAAGGGAATTAGGAAGATATCTAGAGAAATGGTCACAGCCATGTTTTAGATGATTCCCCCAGCCACTCAGAGAGATGTTAGGATGTTTTTGAGGATGGTAGGCTACTGTCACCAGTGGATTCCCAACTTTTCAGTCATATCAAAGCCATTGCAGAAGTTGACTCACAAAGATGTCACTGATACCCTAGTGTTAGATCCAGCGTGTATTAAAGCATTTTCTGAACTGAGGGAGAATTTGTGCAAAGCCCAGGCTTTGGGAATGGCTGACTACACAAAACCCTTCATGTTGTTCTGTCATGAGCATGCATGATGCATGTTCTTTGTCTGTCTTGACTCAAGTCCATGGAGGTGTAAACCGCCCAGTAGCATATTTTTCAGCTACTTTGGACCCAGTTGCAGCAGCTCTACATGGATGTTTGCATTCAGTTGCAGTGGTTGGACAGAGCCTCACACAGGACAAAGGCATTGTGATGGGACATCCCCTGACTATTATGTGTCCCTCACTCCATTGAAGTTTTACTTCCCCGAACAAAGACCCAATACCTAACAGGTGTCACACTGACTTGTTATGAAATGAGCATCATAGGTTCCCCTAATGTGTCACTGAAAAGATGTACAGTGCTTAACCCGGCAACCGTACTCCCAAATGAAAATGTTGAAATTGAAAAATTGGAAGATATTGAGCATGATTGTCGTGAGGTAACTGGTCTGTGCACAAAACCGACACCTGATATTAGAGACACTCAATTGGAAGAAAACAACCAACTTATCTTTGTTGATTTTTTCTGTCTAAGAGACAATACGGGAACTGAGAGCAGGATATGCTGTGTGCATAATTTCTGGTATACTTGAAGCATTCTGGCTTTGAGGAGTACACTCACCGCAGGTAGTGGAACTGGTAGCCCTTACTAGAGCATGCCATGTTTCTGCACAGCTTAAAGTTACCATCTATATGGATAGCCAATATAGATTTGGAATAGTGCACGATTTTGGCCAGTTGTGGTCTCAAAGAGGTTTCCTGATCTCTTCTGGTTCACCAGTAAGAAATGGTGAGAGAATTCAGGAGTTGTTGCAAGCTATCCAAATGCCTGAAAAGACTGCAGTGGTGAAATGCAGTGCCCACCTGAAATCGCAAGATTTTGTGTCAATGGGAAATGGATATGCGGATCAAGTCGCAAGGTTTTGCGCATTGAACTGTATATCGTTCATGGATAACTGGGAATTGTTGCCTGAGGAAGATGAGACATGTCCAAGTTAAGCATTACATATTATACATACTTTAGAAGAGCTGAGAACATTGCAAAATAATATTGACCGGGAGGAAAAAAGGTAATGGGTCAAAATAAAATGTGTACAACAACAAGATCAATTGTGGATTTCAGACGAAGGTCAATCAGTACTGCTGAACAGTTTGTTGACTCAAATGGCAAGATATTATCATGGTCAAGCACATGTTGGGAGGAATGCAATGATTCGATTGTTATAACAGAATTGGTTCAATCCAAACTTTAGACAAGTTGCTGAAGCAATTTGCCATTGTTGCATCATTTGTCAACAAATGAACATGGGAAAAGTGACAGTGGTCAATTTGAGCGACATTGGAAGAGCAGGGGGTCCATTCAGCAGAATACAGATGGATTTTATTTAGATGCCTGGGTGTGGAGGACTGAGATACGTGTTGGTGATTATCTGCATTTTTAGTCATTGGATTGAAGCTTACCCTACAAGAAGGAATGACAGTCTCGCAGTAGCAAAATTACTTCTTAGGAAACTGATACCACGTTTTTGGTTTCTGATCTATTTAGAATCAGATAGAGGAAGTCACTTCAACAATGAAGTAAATAAATTACTATGTGCTGCCTTAAACATTGAGCAGAAGTTACTTTGTAGTTACCGCCCTGAAGCATCAGCACTTGTGGAACAGATGAATGGTACCTTGAAATCAAGAATGTCGAAAATGTGTGTCCACGAATCTGAAATGGCCCGATGCACTACTGTTAGTTCTGATGGCTATGAGAAACACACCCGACAGGAAGACAGGACTGTCACCGCATGAGCTCCTCATGGGCAGAGCAATGAGGTTGCCAGCTGTTCCTGCAAATGCTCTTGGGAAACTAACAGATGATATGGTGTTGGACTACTGCAAGGGCCTGGCTGATGTGGTTTGCCCTTTCTCACATCAGGTAGAAGCTACCACACTGCAACCGTCTCAAGACCAAGGCCACAACATGTGAGCAGGTGTCTGGGTTGTGATCATGAAACATGTGAGGAAGACGTGTTTGGAGCACCAGTGGAAAGGCTCTTTCCATGTAGTTTTAATCACTACCACAGCTATGAAGTGTGCTGGAGTTCCGAATTGGATCCACGCAAGCCATACTAGAAAATTGGCATGTCCTCTGGACAAAGAAGAGGAGTTGTTGAGAGTACCAACAATGACCAGACCAACCTCAGGGCTGGAAAGAGGAGAGAGAGGAACTGAGACCCGATCTGAGCAAATTGAGAATGGTTCAGCCACTCCTGTGAGAGACGAAGGAGAAGACCTACAGGAGAGTAACAGTGAACAATCTCAATTGAGGCAGCAGGGGAGTCTAGTCAGAGAAGGGCTCTCCCAGAAGTAGATGATTTTGAGAGACAAACAGAGCTAACAACAGACCCCGAGGGGAAAGGAGTTGAGGCAGATCAAAGCCACTTTGATCTGACTCTTCGTGAACCAATTGCAGGTCAGTCAAGAGAAAGTCCTGCAGATCGAGAAGAAGTTACAAGTTTGACACTGAAAAGAGCATTGCAAATGGTCCATTCTAAGGTGATAAGTGGCCGGAATCACAAGCAGGGAGAAAGGAAGCAATTGTAGTGACAACTATTGAGGAGGAAATAGATACGACTAGGAGAGAAGATCTTAGTGAAGGAGATTTGTATGGAGATCGAAAGTTGAAAAGAAAGAGAATCGCAAGTCAAAGGTATGCTGGTCCTGAATGGGTGTATGCCACAACAAGTGAATTGCAAAGAGAATTTTTTTATTTTTGTTTTGATCGAGATATTCTAGGTCAATATTTTGGCACCTGAAAGAAGCAAATGAACTAAAACTGTTGATTGAACGTAACTGGGAAAAAGGCTTTTGATAACCTGATTTGACAAACTGCTAAACCCATTTCTGACTAAAGGATCCTGGAAGTAAGACTGAAAGCTTTAAATAGCTGCTTAAAGAAGATTGAAGACTTTGTTTTTGATTTTTGCCAGTATTTATGCTCCAATTTTGATGTTGTGTTTTCATCTGTTCCTATAATTAAGTACCTGAGTAGAGTAGCTAAACAGAACACTCTAGAATTAGTGAGAGGATTCTTTGAACCTACATTAACCTTTGGCACAGTCTATGCACACAGAAACAATCTGACATGCTTGCTTACACCACTAGAAAATAGCTTTTTAGATCAGACAGATGACAGGAGAAAGACATTAAAAGATAAGTTAGAGAAAGGATTAGAGAAAAAAACTTTTAGAAATTAATATGCATTTAATGAAATAAAAACACAAGGGAGGATAGCATTAGATGCACAACACGTAGGGAAGCTTTGTATATATATATATATATATATAAATATATATACTGTATATATATATGCCTAAATCTAGCACTGACACGTTGTTTGTGAGAACAAGTGAATGTAGACATGCGTTTTTTTTTCAGAGTAAATGGATGTTTATGTTGAAGGGACAGGATCCAGCGATTCCTGGAATCAATTACATCTGCGGGACAAATGCTTATTACCATCTTCCAAAACTATGGTATGGCACATATTACTTGGCGATAGTTTTCCCAAAGATATTTCACCTTGATGACTTGGAAAGATTACCGAAAATGACTGAATTACATCATGCCACACACAAGAGAGAGTCTCGTTTTGGTATTGTGGGAGATATATTTGGAGCAATGATTCCTTCAGTGGAAGTTGTTCTGAATTCTATAAAGATTCGAAAGTTGTCTACTATTTTGGATAACGTGTTGACAAATTTTTCAGGAGCCATGATCCTAATGGATACAGAAATTACTGCAGTAAGATCAATGACTTTTCAGAAGCGCCTTGCGTTAAACATCCTTTCAGCAAAGGATTGCAGAGTTTGTAAAATGCTGAATTCAAAGCATTGTTGTTCATATATTCATGATAATAGCAAATAAATGAGAAGATTGTTTACTAATCTGACTTATGATAGGGCTGATTTGAAGGAGCTGAAAGAACCTTGTGTTCGGGAGAAAGTTGGCAAAGGATTTGCTTCAGTGTGAAATTGACTCAGCAACTTTGGGAAAGGGATAATAATGACAATAATACAAGAGATATTGATTATTGTATTTTGCATAATTGGATCATGGGGAATATGTAAATTGCATCATGTGATTAAATCAAGGAAAATTAAAAATGATCAGAGGAGGGAAGAGAGGAAATGGAAAATTTGTTTAGGGAAAAGAAGATTAAATGGATAGAGATTACAAATTTTAGCTGATGCAGTAAATTTGTGTGGGAAGATGTAAATGTGCTGACATATTTAGTCATCAGAGGAGGGATTGTTACCGCTGATATTTTACTAATGAATATTATGTATTCTAAATGTTAAATCGGCACAGAAAATGAGTTAATGTAGAAATTTAATACACAAGTTGGAAATGTGCCTACTTGCGTGACCACCAATAATCATGAAGTGTAATCATTGACAGCTTATTAATGTAAAATGTTGAGTTTACATTTGAATTAATATAGCAGTATGTCATATTAATGGTTATGTATTATGTATTTGCTTTATTAATTATAGGTCTTAAATTAGCGAGGTCTTGGGCCTAGTAGCACGGCCTCATGTCAAGTTGCATTGCGATTTTCCACTGTATTGACCAAATGCTAGCAGTTGAAATTCTTTCCCATAAGAACTGCTTGCTAGAAAATGTTGTACTAGCTATTGATACTTTGTGTAACTTAGGTCCTCATTATGACATTGACAGTAAGTACTGCTTACCGTCATGCTGACTGCGCCAACATATCTCTGCCGCAGCAGATTACCGCTACCCATATTATGACCCACACATAGCAATCGTCACTATACAGCCACACACACGTCTGCCAGCCCAAAGGTCAGTGATAAACTGGCAGGAGCAAAACACACACCGTTACGCCAACAGAACTACGCCCACAGCATTATGACCCACGAACACCGCGGCGGACATTCAATGGCGCTAAACCATTGGAGGTACATACCGCTGCGCTCAAAATATCAAATCAAATCAAATCATTAACATTTATAAAGCGCGCTACTCACCCGTGCGGGTCTCAAGGTGCTAGGGGAAAGGGGGGGGGTTACTGCTGCTCCAAAAGCCAGGTTTTTAGGAGTCTCCGGAATGCGGAGTGGTCCTGGGTGGTCCTGAGGCTGGTGTGGAGGGAGTTCCAGGTCTTGGCTGCCAGGAAGGAGAAAGACCTCCCACCCGCCGTGGAGCGGTGGATGCGAGGGACGGCAGCGAGCGCGAGGCCAGAGGAACGGAGGAGGCGGGTGGGGATGTAGAAGCTGAGGCGTCGGTTGAGGTATTCCGGTCCCTTGTTGTGGAGGGCTTTGTGTGCGTGGGTGAGAAGTCGAAAGGTGATCCTTTTGCTGACTAGGAGCCAATGCAGGTGTCTCAGGTGTGCGGAGATGTGGCTGTTGCGGGGTACGTCGAGGATGAGGCGGGCCGAGGCGTTTTGAATGCGTTGCAGGCGATTTTGGAGTTTGGTGGTGGTCCCAGCGTAGAGGGTGTTGCCGTAGTCCAGGCGGCTCGTGACGAGGGCGTGGGTCACGGTTTTTCTAGTGTCGGCAGGGATCCAGCGGAAGATCTTGCGGAGCATGCGGAGGGTGAGGAAGCAGGCGGAGGACATGGCGTTGACTTGCTTGGTCATGGTGAGAAGGGGGTCCAAGATGAAGCCGAGGTTGCGGGCGTGGTCTGTGGGGGTCGGTGCGGTGCCGAGGGCCGTGGGCCACCAGGAGTCGTCCCAGGCGGACGGGGTGTTGCCGAGGATGAGGACTTCCGTTTTGTCAGAGTTCAGCTTTAGGCGGCTGAGCCTCATCCAATCTGCGACGTCCTTCATACCCTCTTGTCTTGGCGCTGGCGGGTCCTTGGTGAGGGAGAGTATAAGTTGGGTGTCATCGGCGTAGGAGGTGATGATGATGTCGTGCTTGCGTAGGATGTTGGCGAGGGGGCTCATGTAGACATTGAAGAGTGTTGGGCTGAGCGATGAGCCTTGAGGTACGCCGCAGATGATCTCGGTGGGGTCTGAGCGAAACGGTGGGAGGTAAACTCTTTGGGAACGGTTTGAGAGGAAGGAGGCGATCCAGTCCAGGGCCTGGCCTTGGATCCCGGTGGAGCGGAGGCGGGTGATTAGGGTGCGGTGACAGACGGTGTCGAACGCCGCCGAGAGGTCGAGGAGGATGAGGGCGACTGTTTCACCGTTGTCCATCAGGGTTCTGATGTTGTCTGTGACTGAGATGAGGGCGGTTCCCGTGCTGTGGTTGGTTCGGAATCCGGTTTGTGAAGGGTCGAGCAGGTTGTTGTTTTCCAGGAAGGTGGTCAGCTGTTTGTTGACAGTCTTCTCTATTACCTTGGCTGGGAAAGGCAGGAGAGAGATGGGGTGGAAGTTTTTCAGGTCGCTCGGGTCAGCCGTAGGTTTCTTTAGGAGGGCGTTGACTTCGGCGTGTTTCCAGCATTCGGGGAAGGTAGCAGAAGAAAAAGAAGAGTTGATGACGGCCTGGAGGTGCGGGGCGATGATGTCGTCGGCTTTATTTAAGATGAAGTGAGGGCAGGGGTCCGAAGGGGCGCCGGAGTGGATAGAGTTCATGATGGATTTGGTTTCTTCAGTGTTGATGTGGGTCCAGTTGTTGAGGGTGAAGGCCGGGGGTGCGGGTTCGGTGATGTTAGGTTGGGTCTGGTGTCCGAAGCTGTCGTGGAGGTCGCTGATCTTGCGGTGGAAGAAGGTGGCGAGGGATTCGCACAAATCCTGTGAGGGCGTGACGGCGTTTGCGTTGGCGTTGGGGTTGGAGAACTCCTTGACGATGCTGAAAAGTTCTCTGCTGTTGTGGCTGTTTTTGTCCAGTCTGTCAGTGAAAAAGTTAATTTTGGCAGCGCGGATCAGGTGGTGGTGTTCGCGGGTAGCGTTCTTGAGGGCGGTCATGTTGTCAGCGGTGTGGTCCTTGCGCCAGGCCTTCTCGAGGGTGCGACAAGTTTTCTTTGATTCTTTGAGGGTGTCAGAGAACCAGAGAGGTTTTTTGGTGTTGGTCTGTCGATGCGTGCGTTTGAGGGGAGCAAGGTTGTCTGCGCAGTTGGAGATCCAGTTTGTGAGGCTGAGGGCTGCGTCGTTGGGGTCGGTGGTGAGGGTGGGTTGGTTGGCGGCGAGTGCGGAGAGGAGTTGCTCTTCGGGGATCTTGTTCCACTGTCGACGAGGGATGGGTTGAGTGCGGAGGTGGCGGGTCTCGCGTCGGAATGTGAAGTGGACACAGCTGTGGTCGGTCCAGTGTAGAGCGGAGGTGTGGCTGAAGATGTGTTTGCTGGTGGAGAAGATAGGGTCGAGCGTGTGTCCGGCGATGTGGGTGGCGGTGTTCACCAGTTGCTTGAGGCCGAGGTTGGCGAGGTTGTCGAGCAGGGCGGTGGTGTTGGGGTCGTTGTTCTGTTCCAGATGGAAGTTGAGGTCGCCTAGGAGGATGTAGTCCGGTGAGGCGAGGGCGTGCGGGGAGATGAAGTCGGCGATGGCGTCGCTGAAAGGGGTGCGCGGTCCGGGGGGGACGGTAGACGAGGGATCCTCCGAGGGTGGTCCTGGGGTCGGTGCGGATTTGAAAATGCAGATGTTCAGCGGCGAGAGGGGTGTCTTCGGTGGAGGTGGTGACTCTGATGGAGTCTTTGAAGACGATGGCGATGCCTCCTCCTACTTGGTTGGTGCGGTCTTTTCTGGAGATCTTGTAGCCTTCGGGGATGGCAGTGGCGATGTCTGGAGCTGATGAGGCGTTCATCCAGGTTTCCGTGATGAAGGCGACGTCCGGAGCTGTGGAGTCCAGGAGGTCCCAGAGATCAACGGCGTGCTTGTGGACAGAGCGAGCGTTGACCAGGATGCACTTAAGGTGGTTGATGGCACGTGGGCTGGTGGTCGTGGTAGTTGCGTGGTGGAAGATGCGTTTGCAGGAGTTACAGGCGAAGGGTCCATGGGTGCGCTTGGGGTGGACTTAGAAGCAGGTGTTGGAGCGCCCGGGGTTGAGGGCGTGGAGGGTGGTGGGGTCGTAGCGGGTCAGCGGGGTAGGGGAGGGCTGGGGACCAGGGGTCGTGGCGCAGGGCGCAGGCCAGGCGCGGACGGGCATGCCTCTGGTGCGCCTCTGGCGCGCCAGCGGTGCGCCCGCTGCGCTATTGCGCAGCGGCCGCCATAAGAGGGAGGAGGGTGGGGGGAGGGGTCAGCTGGGGGTGAATGGGAGCTGGGGGGCGGGGGCGTGCAGGAGGTCGCGGCGGGAAAGCGCGAGGGGGGGACAGGTAGAGGGAGAAGAGCTGGGGTAGGGGGATTTAAGGGTGGAGGGGGGTGAGTGTTAGAGTTTTAGGAGAATAGGGAGATAGATAGGAGTAGGGTTGAAAAGATAGGGGAGGGGGGGTGGTAGAGGTGGGTGAGGGTGAGAGGATAGGGAGATAGGTAACAGAGGGGGTGTCGGGACGGGGGGAGAGATAGGGAAATAGATAGATGGAGAGATAGGTGGAGAGATAGAAAAATAGGTAGATAGGAGGAGGGGGTGAGTGAGGGAGTTAGGTGGAGAGATAGGTAGAGTAGTGAGGGAGGCAGGTAGCGAAAGGGTAGATGTGGGTGATAGTGAGAGATAGGTGGAGAGATAGAGGGGGGTGAGGCAGGAGCAGGAGGGCAGAGACAGGGGCGGGAAGAGACAGGAGTCGGAGAGGACCGAAGAACAGAAGAAGCGAAGAACACAGAAGACCGGAAGAACACAGAAGAACAGAAGAGAAGGACACAGAAGACTGGAAGAACACAGAAGAACCGAAGAACACAGTTGAACAGAAGAGAAGAACACAGAAGAACAGAAGAGAAGAACACAGAAGAACAGAAGAACACAGAAGAACAGAAGAGAAGAACACAGAAGAACAGAAGAACACAGAACAGAAGAGAAGAACACAGAAGAACAGAAGAACACAGAGGAAGATGCAGGGGACGAAGAAGCAGAAGAGCAGACGAACAGAAGATCAACAAAGAAGATACAGAAGACGAAGAGCAGAAGGCAGAAGACCACAGAGCAAGATGAGGAAGAAGAGAGGCGACAGGAGAGGCTGAGGAGCACACAGAAGAAGAGAGAAGACGGGGAGAAGAAGAGTGCAGAAGAAGATTGCAGAGGAGGAGCGAGGAGGAAGAGACAGAGAGGAGGAAAAGAAGCAGGAGCAGGAGAGAGGGTGAGTAGCGCGGGGCAGGGCGAGGGGCTGGGAGGTGGGGGTACTTACTGTGAGGTGGGTCTCAGGAACTCAGGAACCTGGAGGAGCTGGAGGAGCTGCAGCGGCAGGGGGAGCGACCTACCCTTGGGTCAAGGGTCGCTACCACTGTCGCGCAGCGGCGGCCATAAGAGGGAGGAGGGGGGGGAGGGGTCAGCTGGGGGCGAATGGGAGCTGGTGGGTGGGGGCGTGCAGGAGGTCGCGGCGGGAAAGTGCGAGGGAGGGGGGGACAGGAAGAGTGAGGAGAGCTGGGGGAGGGTGGTTTAAGGGTGGAGGGGGGTGAGTGTTAGAGTTTTAGGAGAATAGGGAGATAGATAGGAGTAGGGTTGAAAAGATAGGGGAGGGGGGGTGGTAGAGGTGGGTGAGGGTGAGAGGTAGAGTGAGAGGATAGGGAGATAGGTAACAGAGGGGGTGTCGGGACGGGGGGGAGAGATAGGGAAATAGATAGATGGAGAGATAGGTGGAGAGATAGAAAAATAGGTAGATAGGAGGAGGAGGTGAGTGAGGGAGTTAGGTGGAGAGATAGATAGAGGAGTGAGGGAGGCAGGTAGCGAAAGGGTAGATGTGGGTGATAGTGAGAGATAGGTGGAGAGATAGAGGGGGGTGAGGCAGGAGCAGGAGGGCAGAGACAGGGGCGGGAAGAGACAGGAGTCGGAGAGGACCGAATAACAGAAGAAGCGAAGAACACAGAAGACCGGAAGAACACAGAAGAACAGAAGAGAAGGACACAGAAGACCGGAACAGAGGGGGTGTCGGGACGGGGGGGAGAGATAGGGAAATAGATAGATGGAGAGATAGGTGGAGAGATAGAAAAATAGGTAGATAGGAGGAGGAGGTGAGTGAGGGAGTTAGGTGGAGAGATAGGTAGAGGAGTGAGGGAGGCAGGTAGCGAAAGGGTAGATGTGGGTGATAGTGAGAGATAGGTGGAGAGATAGAGGGGGGTGAGGCAGGAGCAGGAGGGCAGAGACAGGGGCGGGAAGAGACAGGAGTCGGAGAAGACCGAATAACAGAAGAAGCGAAGAACACAGAAGACCGGAAGAACACAGAAGAACAGAAGAGAAGGACACAGAAGACCGGAAGAACACAGAAGAACCGAAGAACACAGATGAACAGAAGAGAAGAACACAGAAGAACAGAAGAGAAGAACACAGATACACACAACCTAACAAAACAACACCACATTGGACAATTTGAATAACACACACCTGACCCACATACACACACCAGACCCACACCACTTTAAAACACACGCACACATTTCCCACAACACTTTACAAATACAAACAAGTGCCACAAGAGAGATAGCAAGACCACAGACAAGACCCCAGCCACACACCACCATCACCTGTACAGCATCCACACACCTTAAATTGCACACCCCAACACAGCACCCCACACACCCTCACCCACACCACTCACACTACACCCATGGCACCACAACAACATCCCAAGTTCTCAGAGGAGGAGCTAAGGGTCATGGTGGTGGAAATCATCTGGGTAGAGCAACAACTATTCGGATCGCAGGTGCAGCAGACATCCATTACTAGGAAGCTATGGTGGAGAATCGTGGACAGGGTCAACACCGTGGGACAACACCCCAGAACAAGGGATGACATCAGGAAGAGGTGAAACGACCTACGGGGGAAGGTGCGTTCCAGAGCAGAAAAACACCAAATAGCTGTACAGAGGACTGGCGGTGGGCCCTCAACTTCTCCTCCACAACTAACAACATGGGAGGACCAAGTCTTGGCAATCATGCATCCAGAGGGCCTGGTAGGAGCAGGAGGAGGACTGGACTCTGGTAAATCAAATCTCTCTTACTATCACCCCCCCCACCTGCATGCCATCACAAACCCCCACCCTTACCCTCACTCCCATCACTTCATCACCTCATACACACCCCACCATCACAATCCACCCTTCCCAATACCAAGCCCTGCATGTAACACCAATGCACGGACCCCCATCACAGACCTGCATGGACACCCATCACTAAAGCATGCACACTAGAGAGAATCACACTGCCCACAAAATAACTTCTCACACAGGGCAAAGCTGACAAGGGAATATCAACCATACAGGGCAACACACCCATGCACAAGATGACACACACAGAAACAATAACACAGCATTTACATCCAGACATTGTCACCCTTGTGTCCCACCCCCTCACCCTGTCCACCTTGAACTGCCATTGCTCCACTTCCTATGCCCCCTTGGACAATGCAACTGCCACACAAATAGACTGGACTCTATCCTGGACATTCCTCCTTCATCACCCCAGCCTACTGCACATCCACCTCTACTTATTAGCACTTAAATAAACACCATTTGAATAAATACAAGTAAGGAGTCTGACAAATGATTGAACTATGTATTTGTTTAACATGCTTTAAACACTGCAATACAACTGTACAAGAATATATACATAGGAATGACCTGTAGTTGGCTGCAATCAACACACCAGAAGCGATAGTGGGGCACAAATATCTGAAAATAGAGATGCCAAAGGGTACAGTAAGTGGCCATAGAATTGGGAACATCAGCCTGGCAGTGAAAATGTCAAACACAAAACTGTCAATGTAAAGTGAAATTATAATGTCTTACCTGTGTGTCATTGCAAGTATTGTTGTATTACTGCACTTCTGTTGTCCTCATCCTCATCCTCTGCCTTCTCATCTTCACTGTCCACAGGGTCCACTGCTGCCACACTTCCCTCTCCTGCCTCATCCTCCTGCAGAAAAGGCACCTGGTGACGTAAGGCAAAGTTGTGCAACATGCAGCATGACACGATGATTTGGCACACCTTCTTGGGTGAGTAGTACGGGGATCCACCTGTTAGATGGAGGCAACAAACCTGGCATTCAGGAGGCCAAATGTATTTTCTATTATTCTTCTTGTTCGCCCACGTGCCTCATTGTAACGTTCCTCTGCCCTTGTCCTGGGATTCCTCACAGGGGTCAGTAGTCATGAGAGGTTGGGGTAACCAGAGTCACCTGCAAATGTCGCGGGACAACTGTGAGACACACACTAACCCTTAGGGCTCACACCATACTCATACACCAACACCTACTGGATGGGAACCTGGGCTCACCTATTAGCCACACCCGGTGCCTCTGGAGTTGAGCCATCACATATGGGATGCTGCTATTCCTCAGGATAAAGGCATCATGCACAGACCCACAATACTTTGCACTGACATGGGAGATGTACTGGTCTGCCAGGCACACTATCTGCATATTCATTGAGTGAAAGCTCTTTGGATTTCTGTATACCTGTTAATTCCTACAGGGGAGGGGGGGTGACAAATGCAATATGTGTACCATCTATTGCCCCAATAATGTTGGGGATATGTCCCATTGCATAGAAATCAGCTTTCACTGTGGCCAAATCCTCGACCTGGGGGAAAACGATGTAGCTGCACATGTGTTTAATCAGGGCAGACAACACTCTGGTCAGCACTATTGAGAATATTGGCTGAGACATTCCTGCTGCCAAGCCCACTGTCACTTGGAAGGAACAACTTGCCAGGAAATTAGCACTGAGAGCACTTACAAGAGGGGGGATCCCGGTGGGATGACGGATAGCAGATATCAGGTCAGGCTCTATTTGGGCACACAGCTCTGTGATTGTGGCCCAGTCCAGTCTATAGGTGAGGATAATGTGCCTGTCCTCCATTGTTGCCAAGTCCACCATGGGCCTGTAAACGGGGGGATATCTCCATCTCCTATTCATCCGCAGCGGTTGCAATCTAGGGGGCAAACAGTGAGCAGTTGGTCAGTAGTCCATATTTCCAAACACTACACTGTATTGCATGTTGTGACTGTAACAATTTATTGTGGGATAGGGAGAAATGGTGCCTATGTGTACTGTGATGCAGTTAGGCGCCATGGCCTCCCCCCCCTCCTGAAATGGCGTCTGTCTGTCCTGTATGGAGGGACATGTAGAAATGAGGTAATTCGCTGACGTTGTGTGCCGTTGCGTGAGACGGTCAAGAAACGTCGTGCAACTCCTCATTGGATACCATTGGGCCCTATGGGTTACAGTAGGCAATGGTGATGTACGCCGCCGGTGACGTATGCACTGCCGGGAACGTGACCACCATTTTCTATCTGTTCACTCACTTGCTACCTGACTTTCAACAGGAGAGGACCTACACTGCAAGTGCTGCTGTGGCCTGTGTCTGGAAGCGACCATGGCTTGTGTCACTGGGGAAAGGACCCCTGCCTTCACTGCTGCGGAGTTGGAGAGACTGGTGGATGGTGTCCTACCCCAGTACAGAATGCTGTATGGGCCTCCAGACCAACTGGTGAGTTTACTGTGAGCGTGATGCATGAGCATTAATGCATGGAGTGGTTTGTGTGAAGGCCTCGTGTGGGGGGGGTTGGTGGAAGGGCACTGGGTAGCGTGCTGCATGTATGGTGGGCAATGTCTGTGCGTAAGGGGCTGTGAGGGCTATGGTGGGACATGAGTGCAACAGGCAGGACTGTCTAACTGATACATTTTCCTATGTGTATTTCTATGCAGGTCAGCGCCCATAAAAAAAAAGGGTAAATGGCGTGCCATCGCCAAGGACGTGCGGACCCTGTGGGTCTACGGCAGGTGGAGCACCCAATGTCAGAAACGGTGGGAGGACCTGAGACGCTGGGCACGGAAGATGGCGGAGGCCCAGCTGGGGATGGCCTCCCAATGAGGAAGGGGTGCCCGTCGAACCTTGACCCTCCTGACCCCCCCATGATGGCCCGCATACTGGCGGTGGCCTATCCGGAGCTCGATGGGTGCTTGGGGGCATCACAGCAGCCACAAGGAGGTGAGTAGAGTGCCTCAACATACTACGGGCGCGTGATGGGGTGGCATCCGGGTGGGGGATGTGGACCTGTGGGTGCCCCTAGGCCAGGCCGGACATTGCAGCGTAGGGCCCATGTTGGGCTGGTTCTGATGTCATCCTCCTCCAACCAAGCTAATAGGCACCCCACTACTGGGCAGGTGTCTGTGGGTCTTAGATATGCAGCAATTGGCGTTAGGTATCCCTGTCCATGGGCTGGTGACTAGCATTGTGACTGTTAGTGCATTGCCTAGTGCGTAGGGCTGTTCCCTGTGGGTGGGTGTGCTGTGTACGCCAACGGTGGTGTTGTTGCCGTCACTGACCAAGGGTATCCTTTGTCTTTCCCCCCCTTTTTGTTTTGTCACCCTGTCCTTATTTGCATTAGAATAATCTGGCAGAGAAGCAGAGGCACCAGAGACGGGGAGAGCTGCATCCCACAGGGACCAGGAGGCCGAATCCACCCACGGTGAGGGCACCAGTGGTACGGAGGGCGAGGGGAGCACCACGGCGGAGACTGGAGGGGACAGTTCTGACAGTGATACCTACTCCGACGGAAGCTCCCCGGTGGTGGAGGACACCTCTGTGCCCACCCCAACTACAGGTACAGCCGCCACCCCCGTACCAGTACCGCCCTCCCAGCAGCCCCTCAGCATGTTTTCCGTGCCGCTCACCCAGGAAGGTGGGCATCTCCTTCGCCCCAGGCACCTCAGGCCCTGCCCCAGTTAGCCCTGCTGCCATCTCGGTTGGGCAGTCAACCATTGTGAATGCCATTCAGGGCTGGTAGCCCATTTGCAACAAACAAATGCATTCCTGGAGGGCATTCACTCTGGCATGGCGGCCCAACAGAGATCAATCCAGACTCTGGCCTCCTCCCTGATGGCAACCATTGACCCTGTTTCTAGCCTCCCCCCACCAACTTCCTCTACCCAATCCAATTCCCCTCAACCCCAACCTATCCCAAGCACACAGGCAGACCAGCATGCACCCAGGACAACACACAGGAGTGGTTCAGGCAAACACAAGCACCACACATCATCCCACAGGCACTCACACAAACACCATACAGATGCAGACATACCAACACCCACTGCCTCCACTGTGTCCCCATCCTCCTCCTCATCCACCTCCCTCCCAGTAGCATCTACACTCACACCTGCATGCACTACATACTCATCCACTACCACCATCACGCCTATCACTGCACACTCCTCACTGGCAGTCACCACCCCCACTTCCGTGCACACGTTCCCTGTGTCCTCTCCCACTGTGTCTGTGCCCCCTCCTCCCAAAGTACACAAACGCAAGCACTCAGACACCCAACAGCCATCCACCTCACAACAGCATCCAGCCCATGCACCTGCACCCAAACACAGCAGACAGACACCTCCTACAATCACTTCCTCTTCCTCCACTCCCAAACCTTCATCCTCTTCCTGCCCCAATGTCCCTAGGAAGCTTTTCCTCTCCACCGTTATCCTCTTCCCTACTACTCCCCCGCCGACCTTCTCGTCAGGCCAAGGTGGTCAGAACCCAGGCGGGCACCTCAGCCAGCCAGTCCATGGCCACAGTAGTGTCGACAGCTACTGCAGGTGGGAGATGATCCAGGGCACCAGGCAGCAACACTGACATGGTGGCTGCACCAGATGTATCAAGGAAGGGCAAGGAGGGAGCACCAGCTGCAGGAGTGAAGGGCAAGGAGGCACCACCAGCAGCGACAGGAAAGGGCAAGGAGGCATAAACAGCAGCATCTAGGAAGGGCAAGGAGGCACCACCAGCTGCAGAAGGGAAGGGCAAGGGGCAATCCCCGGCTGCTGACAGGAAGGGCAAGGGGCCTGCACCAGGAGACAGGAAGGACAGGAGCCCTGTTGCTGGGAGTCATTCTGAGCCCCCACTACCAACAATGGTGGCTCAGCCGTCTGAGGCTGCAGGGGAAGGGCTGGAGCCTCCCCCACCACTGCCAGAACCGCCACTGGACCTGCCACCAGCACCGCCACCAGCACTGCCACCGGCACCACTGCCAGCAGCAGCAGCCCCAGTGGGCAGCCGTCTGAGGCTGCAGAGGATGGGCTAGAGCCTCCCCCCCACTGCCAGCACCGCCACCCCCTCACTGCCAGCTGTCCACCACTGCCAGCTCCACCAGCAGCACCACCACTGCCACCACTGAGCAGCCAACACCGCTGGTGGACAGTGTGTAGTCCTGCATCCATGGGCTGTTGTTTGGCCTGGCCCCTGCAAATCCTGTAGTTCTGACACCCAGCTGAGAGACTGTGACCTTGCACTCCCCAAGATCTGCATCACTGGGCACAATGCCCCCTCCAGAACCAGTGGAGAAGCCATCCACTCACCCCATCCTTCCTAGGATGAAGCTCACTCCAGAACCAGTAGAGAAGCCATCCACTCACCCCATCCTTCACAGGATGAAGCTCACTGGGCACAATGCCCCCTCCAGAACCAGTGGAAAGTAGTCACCCACTTGAGAGACTGTGGCCTTGCACTCCCCAGGGCCAAGCTGTGGGCAAATCACCCACTTGAGAGACTGTGGCCTTGCATTCCCCAGGACCAGGCTGTGGGCAAATCACCCACTTGAGAGACCGTGGCCTTTCACTCCCCAGGACCAAGCAGTGGGCAAATCACCCACTTGAGAGACTGTGGCCTTGCACTCCCCAGGACCAAGCTGTGGGCAATTCACCCACATGAGAGACTGTGGCCTTGCACCCCCCAGGACCAAGCACAGGGCATGTTGCCCCCTCCAGAGCCAGTGGGCATGACACCCACTTGAGAGACTGTGGTCTTGCACTGCCCAGGACAGCGCACAGGGCATGTTGCCCCCTCCAGGACCAGTGGCGTTGTACCATCTTCCGGCTGATGTGCCCTGCGTTCCCTGTCCCCCTGAGGTGCCTGGCTATTTTCAACCTGATGCCCCTGCAGTGTTCTCTCCATGTTGTTGCAGGAGTAAGGTGGGGCCTTGGACGATGTGATGTGGCCCTGTTGCCCACAGACATTGAGGACTGGGCAGTGTCCCTACATTTGAAAATATGTATATACTTTTTGATTTGGATGCACGTATTTATACTATTTTATTGTGTTACACTCACTTTAATCTATTAGTGTTGTCCTTGCATTATTCCTGAAGGGTATGGGGTTCATATGTTATGTTGCTGCATCTGCTTGTGTGTATGGTGTTGGGGGGGTGTGTTCGTAATGTAGCAGAAGGTAGACGAGCATGGGGAAGACATGCAGCTCGAGCACCATGGCAGCATGGTTGTTCCCCTTAGTCTCCAGAGGTGAGTCGTTTCCCTTCTGTGTTCTGTTTCCGCCAGGCTTTTGATGTTGTTGGTACTGCCCCGGAAAAAAATGGCAGTTTCCTGTGTCTTAATACTGTGCGTGGAACATTGTCTTCTGCCTGGCTGTTGGTGGTTACCACCATGGTGCTTGTTGATTCTGCCCTGGCCTGGCCGCCGGCCTGTTGGTGGTATTACCGCCGCTTTATCACCGACCGCCAGGGTTGTAATGAGGACCTTAATGTACGTTGTGAGAATTACCTCAATATGATAGAATCAGATGCAAGGTTTTCATACATAAGTACAACTGTATCTGCAAAAAGAGACATCCTGATCTATACGTCATTCCACTAACTCACAAAAAGCGTGCTTGTTCTGTTCATTGTACACTTTGCGCTGGCAAACCCAGACGAGAGGCAAGAGGATGATGAAGGAGGTAATTGCCTACTTTAGAAGATGTTCAGGGCAGGGACTTCTCAAATAAGCTGGAGCAACTTATGTACTCTTTCAATGAAAGTCTGGTTCTAGGTGCACACTAGGATGCCTCGCCTGTGCCTGCCTGCAAAGAAAGGCGGCTCAATGGCACATACGTGTGGGAGGTCAGAAGCACAAACAAAGCCCTCAGTTCTCATTATAGGTCCATGAACCTATGTACTAGGGACCAAAACATCTGAGGCATCACAAGAAGCAGATGGGATCAGTCACATTTGCCACCTGTCCTCTTGCAAAGCTGCTACGTTCATCCTGATGTTCTTTCTGTCTTTCTTTAAAAGGCTGTTTTTCTACATAACATTCTCCTAGCTGTCTTTTTATAAAGACGTTTAAGTCTGTGCTTTAGTTATAGTTCAGTCTCTGAAGCTGTTTTTATCGTTTTACCTGTCCTTGCACATAGGGGTATCTCTTTCTATGTCGGTCTCTCCATGTGCCCTATTTTTTCTGTCTGCCTGTAACCCCCTCCGCAGTACCCTCTCACTGTCTGTCCATCTATCTCCCCCACCTCTGTCCTTACTGCTTTCTGTTACACAATAAAGTTGTCTGCCAAACCGTTGTATCAGCCTAATGTCTATCTAAGAGACTATACAATTATTATTTTGCTCCCCTCTCATATTATGCTTATAATATGGAAATTGTGTTCATCGGTGATTCATTCTAAAGGCACTGTGTGCAAAAAGTCAAGACAGTGAGTGACTCAAATCCATAATTTAGCTGTCTGAGAAGCAATTAGATTACAGCAAGCTTGAGAAAGGCGGCACACTTTGGAGCAGAGAGGAACATGGCGCTAAGCAGCATGGGTGAACGTGTTATGCAAATTGCCAGGAGGCAGCGCGAGGCTAAACAATTTGCAGAAGGCCAGAAACCGATGAAGATCATTAACTGGAGCGGCCTTCGCCTTCATCCAGCGCTCTCTCTCCTTACCTCTACCCTGCATTTGCTCAAGAATACGGGTTTCCTTCTTGCAAACGTGGTCATTATTAGAGAAATGATCTGAGACGTTTGGCAGAGAGTTCAGGAGTTAAGCTTCTGACACTGAATAGAATGTAAAGTGATCCCGGCCGTCCATCTCGGAAGCAGAGACTGAGAAGGTATAAACAGCAGTATCCCCTGAGGCCATGCACCTGAAAACACACAACATTCACTAGCTGCACAATTAACAGAAAGCAGGAATCCTGCAACTGCACTTGCTGTGCATGGGTAGTTGGGTACCATATATAAATATATAACCTAGGCAATTTGAATCACTGTGCCCTGGATGGATCCTAAGCAATTTCAAAGTGATTGATGTATTATGGGGGGTAATTAGCAGTGCATGGCGAGGGCGTGAGTTATAGTCACCTTATGGCACAAATTATAGTTACTTGAGATGACCAGAACTATGACTACTGAATTTCTATGATTTTGTGTGAAGGAATTCAAAACCTAACTATAACGTCCCTGTAACCTTTTTTCAGTGAATTGCTATGGTTTCTGTTAATGTAAAGCAATTTTAATTACTTTATGTTAATACAACCACTGCAGCACATGGCCTAAACCTGTGCATGGTGAGGGTTGGCCGCAGGGCCTGCAGCCAACCCCCTATAACCACCCAACCATGCATGGCCTTTGGCCATGCGCAGCGGGGTTGGTTGGAGGGCTTGGCTACAGGCCAGGACCTGCGGTCTACCCCCTATACCCAGTCAACCCCACACCACTTGTGAAGTGCTTCTTTGTTTGGTGGAGGTATTACCATATTCCTAAGCATCAAGAACGTGCCTCCAAAATTGCCAGGAAATGTGCTCAAAGGGTCCTTTTAGTAAGCTGCCCATCATCCTGAATAAATGGCAGAAAGATTTTAAATGCAACCTATAAACTCAGTGTGGGGCCAAAAAGGGCTTCTAGGCCATCTCACATACTTGTAGTTTTCAAAAGGGAGAACATGATCTCTGCTTTCAGCAGCACATGTTAAGAAAGAACCCATTCATGACAGTCACTACATGAGATATTGTGCTCGAAAAAAGCAAGGAAGCAAACAGGTCCATCAAGGATTACAGATAACTTTTCAAGTTGGAAATTCAGAGAAAACGTTTGGTATTCTTGGACCATGTGCAAGAAATTGGGATGATTACTGCTTTACTGGAGCTTCAACTTGGGCACCTACTTTGACTATATCTGTGAGGGCTTCCATTGAGGTTTAATTCATGTGAAATATGCTTTGTGCCACAGTGTATCCTGACCTGCGCATTTATCCAAGAGAAGGGCATCTTTATGTTTTCAGAAATCTCAGGGACTGTGTGTGTATGTATAGTAATTTTCATTATTATACGTTAATCCAACCACCTCTGCACACGGCCTTCAGCCATGCACAGCTCTGAGTTGTCCAAAGGACCTGCGGCCAATCCCTATAACCACCAAACCCTGCATGCCCCCCTCCTCAGGCTGACATTGGCACCAGCGTAAGCATTGAATTGTTTTTGGGGGGGCAGCGTGCTCTCCCCCATTGGGTTGATCTCGGGCCGAGGGTCCCATCCACTCGGGCCTGGGCTAAACATTTCATTTTTGTAGGATGAACTGCACCCCCTCAGGGTACCTGGGGACCCGGGTGAGGGGGACCAAAGGACCCATTCCATAGGCCCATCTTGGAGTCGGGGACCACCCCCCCCAGGGCCTGGCCTAATTATTGTTTTTTTGGGGGGAGGGAGGCAGTGTGGCCCTCCTCCCCAGGGCCAATGTTGGCCCCACGGACCCCATCCCCTGGGGCCTGGCCATTTGACCTGGGTGCCCCCCAGGTCACACAGACTCAATGTTGGGGACAATGGGTGGGGGGGCTTGAATGCCCTCACAGTCCCAGCTGGCTCCACACTTCCTGTGAGAGCCAGCATTGCTGACACAGAGAGGGAGCTGATAGAGCAGCTCCCTCTCTGTGAGAGCAATGTTTCCTCTTTCACCTTGCCTGCATCTCCGCGGGCACGCAGAGAGAGGAAACTCTGCTCAAATGAAGGGAGAGTTTCTTGACAGCTCTCCATTCATTGGGGTAGAGTGTTTTCTGTGAACTTGCATCAGTTTTGAAGCTGCCACCAAGTCACAGCAAACAGCTATGTCTGGGCACCGTGGGAAATAGCAGGAGCTGGCCCCGGGGGGTGGCGGTCCCCAGGGCCATCTGTGGCTCCGTGAGGGGGGCTGCATGGCCCCCCTCAAGCACAAAAGAGCACAGGGGAGGAGGTGGTGTGAGGAAGATCTTTGTAAGCTCGAAATGTGTTGCCAATAAACTTTACTTTTCTCATCAAAATTTTGGAGTGCTTCTTTTTGATGCCTGTGACGAGTGGCACCTTCTTTGTTTCACACACACACACACACACACACATATAGATAGATAGATAGATAGATAGATAGATAGATAGATAGATAGATAGATAGATAGATAGATAGATAGATAGATAGATAGATAGATAGATATATTCCCTTAAAAATCCAAAGGTTAGAGGGACATTATAGTTAAAAGCACAAACCCATAGAAATCCGTCTGTTATAGTTAGGGTTATCTCAAGACTCACGCCATTGCCATGCACTGATAATAACCCCAAAAATTATGCCACTCATGACATCTTCGATAACATCATTAATAATATCAATGTAATATTTATAGTAAAATGTTTACAAACAATTTCAAGTAGGAACTGTACACTCGTAAATTGGGTGCCACAATCTGACTTTATGGGGTGGAGACATGTAAACCTATACTTTGTAATAAATTTATGTTTATAAATGGTGAGCAACCTAAAGTATTACAATTTCTACAAAATGTAAGAGTAAGCATACATGTATAGATTTACTCACAAGTAAGTTTACCTTCGTGAAATTGCCCTTATTACTTACCTACAGGGACTTTCAACCAACCTCCACATACATTTGCCTATTGTGTTATTATTGATATTTTTCTTCCTCCTAAATATAGAGCATATGGCAAAGAGTCAGTAATTACATTCATTGGTTAACTTCACTCTGAATGATAGAAGTCTGCTCGTTTGCAAGGAGTACAATGGGGGCTAGTCACAAAAGTAAACAAACACATGATTGAATTTTTACATGTAAGTTTACAGTTACACTAGTGTAACTTCACCAGTTTTGGCTATTCATGATTGCTGAGTGTTACTCAAAAATATAGACTTACAAATCCCAGCCATGAAAACAGGGGTTGGAGACAGTATGAACATCATATACAACTTTAAATCTTCTACTAGTAGTGACATTGAGACAATTTTTCCTTTACGCACACATGGCTAAGACCATTCGGGGTGGAGATCTCCCTAGGTTAAAATATAGGGAAACATTTTAAGGTTTATTAAAGTTTAAAAATATAATTTTCATATTTTTTAAGGTTGTTAATTAATTTTCCATATTTATTTTAAAAGTAGTACAGATTAAACAAAATGCTTCAACACTGTTAACTTAATATTGCATTACATATTGAATTAATTTAAATATATTAAATTACATTAAATTATTTTTTAAAGATTTACTTTAAGAAATTCACCTAATGCAAAATGTTTATACTTAGGTATTATGTATTGTTTACTAAACACCAATACTTTGGTAGGAATACATTTTCAAATGCTCCTGTGGAGAGGTGAAACACCACTTATTGAAGTGGCTTCTTCCTCTGCGTTTCGGCCAAACGGCCTTTCTCACGGGCTACAGGAGTTTATTCCTTTACAGATAAATAAAGTAAGTGCAATGAACATTGTGGAAGGACTAACCCAACACAATACAGCAATCACATAGAGTGAGTAGTGGGTGCTACCTTGTAAAGTGGGGAACAAACATATAGAAAGTCATTCTCAATAGTATCAGCCCCCCAAATAAAGTCTTCTCCATAAAGGGCATATGTACTAAACATATATTTCCTGCACGCCGAACATCAAAATTAAATTTGAAAAAAAGTTATCGCTAATCTCTGTAAATATTTAAAATCTAACATACATCATGCATCTAGCCCTAGTTAGCATTGGAATCCAGCATGTAACAACATCATGGACAATGCACTGGATAAATAGCAAAAGGAAATTTGCAATAATAATAATACATGCTATATATTATGTCAAAAATGGGGGTAATTATCACAGCTACTTTGCATATAAAATCCTTATGCCAGTAACAACAATGAACAATGCCACACATTCAATACAATACAGCAAAAGTGAAAGATAAAAGGAAGGATTAACAACAGTCAATATTCATTTATCCGATCTAGTGCCACTGTACAGCCATCACTTTATCAAAGTTCAATCCTCCAGGAGCAAGGGTATTGAAGTCCAAAATGTACCTAGATTCAAGTTTATGTAGTTCCTTTTCTCAGTTTTATGGTTTCTGGGATTTGGGGATTCCTAATTGAAAAAATACAGAACAAGTCCAGAAGTACATGGGCAAGCAGGTCCAGCCACCCAGGCCTGAAGCAACTGATTAACAGATCACAGGTGGGGTGACATGTAGCCCATAGACATACATGGCAAACAATAAAGACCAGATTGATTCACCAGATAGGCAGCAACACCACAAAGGTCCTAGGAAATTTCCCCCCAATAAAAAACATTTGTCCAGAGGGGTTCCTCAAAAACCATAAGGTTATATACCACGAGGTTAGGAACACACAACCAATCACAACACACCACACACACACCACACACAGTGATCACACGCTGCCCATGCCAGACATCTGGACAGGTTACCTACTGACCCACACTATGTCCATGCTAGGTCGAGACCCACCTGCACACCTTATGAGATGGTCAGATTTATGGCCTTGTGACTAGGCCCAAAATCCTTTTTTTAAAAGAATGTATTCACTTGTTTTATTGCACCTCAAGACAATGCATTAAAAGACACTCAAAACTCTATAACTTTGATAGACAGTCATATGACCTTGACTCTTACTGCTCTCTCCTGGCCATTGTGGCTAAATAGACAGAAAGTTCCTGTTTCACCAGACAACTCTTGTTTTTCATTTATTTAAGGTAAACCCACATTTGAGCAACAATGGTATTTTTTGCTAAAATTCAAACAGAAACTACACGGAATTGTAGATCTGAGTGAATGGACTATTAGGGGATATCGCCTTAAGGATTGGAATTTTAAACAAGATTGAATGTCTTATACATAAACTTCAAAGAACTAGCCAACAGCAAAGTTCTTGTTATTGGACAGGGAACACCCCCTAGTGTTTATTCACTCCAGATCATGGATTTTTGCTTTCCAAGCCTCAATCTGTTTGGTCCAATGTAGGCTTCTAAGTTCCCAGGTTTGTTAAAACACTGCTCGGTGCACTGAAAGCATCTCAGATTTTCAGGAACAGAGTGCTCATCTGATACACCTCATCATAAGTCTGGGAAGGATTAGGGATTGAAGGAATATGATGAGTACAGTAGGATCTAGCACAAAGAGTATTTCTCCTAATTGGCGAGGCTTGGATTAGGGGTAACCCCCAGTCCTAACGACAATGTCTGCAACCGATCTTAACACCAAAAATGACTGTCTCAAACTCCAAGTCACTTCCTAAAAGAGCTAGGCCACTCCTTTCTTTCCTTTTTTTCTGTGTGTGCTTCTTCAGCCTGACCCTTTTTTCTGAGTGCAGATTGTTAAACCTGACGGCCTTAGGTTGGTCTTCCACCAAACTTTTGCCTGCTTGCCTCACATTTTTCTGAATTCGTTTTTTTGGCTTTAGTGCTAAAGTGCTTGTGCACTCTTCCCAAAACATAAGCTAATTGGTATATACCTAATTGGTATATTTATTTTACTTATATATAACTAGTAAGGTGCACTACGTGTTTCCCTAAAGTCTGTAAATGAAATGCTCCTAGTAGGCCTACAGCACTGCTTGTGTCACCTACTTAAGTAGCACTTTAGAACATGTCCCATGCCTGTCATTGCAGCCTGAGTGCAGTGTTACACTGCTATGATGACTTGGCATTTACAACCTCTTGCCAAGTCTTAACACTCACTTTTTATTACATAGGTCATCCCTAAGGTAGGCTGTAGGTAGCCAATAAGGCAGGGTGCTGTGTAACTAAAAGGCAGGATATAAACTTTTACGTTTTGCATATCCTGGTAATGAAAATGTCTCAACTTTCTTTTTCACTTCTGTGAGGCCTACCACTCTCATAGGATAACATTAAGTGTTCCTAGTTACATTTATTGAGCTGTAATTCCTAACTGAGAAGGAGTAGATATATCATGTTTAGTACCTATGGAATTGTAATAACAAATCCACTTTAATGTTAAAGTTGGATTTTTCGTTACAGCTTTTGAAAAGTACACTTTTAGTAAGTTGACATGTTTCTGCTCTTAGCTCTGTGTGCTTGCAGTCTGCCTCTAATACACGTCTGGGGTGGGTGATAGCTGGGCTTTGTGCATTCCCCCTAGACAGCCACACACAAAGGAAGCTTAGGTGTGAGTGATGGGCCATCCACGTCCTGAATAGGCTGTGTCATGTCTTCACACAAAGGATTGCTTAGGCCCCTGTAGTGAATATGGAGCCAGAGCAGGACGGGAGGATAGATGTGCATTTCAAAGCCCCTTTTTTGACGTCTGCCCCACTTCAAAGGCATCACTGGGTATGAGAACTGGACTTCTGACCCTCTCAATTCAGTATACATCTGGCCTGTGGATAGGCTGCCAGGAAGAAGGAATGCTGTGATGCTGAAAAGACTGCCACTTTGCTGGACTGCTGCTTTGGAAGAATTGCTTTCTTGTTGTGCTCACCTGCTGCCCTCCTTGCATGGTTATGAAAGGCTGGACCCACATCACTTAAACCCGACACCCAGTGACTCCAGGCGCCAGCTGTCTGGCTTCTTCTTTTCTGAAGTCTCAGGGACCAAAAAGAGTTCTGATAAGACACCTGCTATGGCAGCTTGGAAGATGGTATAAAGTGCTCCTCCAGTCAGAACCGATGCATCTTTGCTACTGCATGGATCACAACCAGTGCACCGGACCCATTGCATGGATCGAAATCGATGCATCAACTCTGCAGAATGGATCAACCTCAGTGCTTCGCCTTGGGAACCACCGCATCTCAGATCTGATGCATCACTCCTGTTGCATGGAAAAAATCAACACATCGTCACTGCTGCTTGGAAAGGATCAATTCATCACCTCCACTGCGGGGATCAACACTAACACATCACTTCAGTCTGCTCCCCTCATCCTCAACTTTGATACAATCAGATTAAGATACTTTTGTTCAGCAGGCCACACTGGGTCCCTGTAGCCAGCCCTTGCTCCATTCCGGCTAGCCTGAACTTTTAACTTTGTCCTGGTTGGACCTTCATGTTTTTAAATGGCGTTTCACAGTTTAGTATTTTTTGTGTTAACACATTGCCTCTTAAGCCTGACTGCTCTGTGCCATGCTACCAGAGGGTGAGCACAGGTTGCATAGCTTTGCCAACCAGAAGTCCAGTTTCTAACACGGGTGCTTATGGTGACTCATGACCAGCTTTTCAGGTCATACAGGACTCAAGCTTTAAAACAGGCTAAACAGTAAAAGAGAAAGCATGAAAACAATATTGTTTTGCAGAACCAGTGCAGAGCCTCGCAGAGTTTACTTAGAGCATCTTCCTGTGCTACATTACTCTGCTCTGCCACAACCTCTTGTACCATCTGGCATCAGCAAGGGTTTGGTCTCTTGGTATCTGCATCCACAGTTTAGGGCTTTGTCATCCATACTCACATAGCATGTTGAGCCTTGCAGTGTCCCTCTTGGCCATTTATAAATGCTGATGCATGACCCAAGGATTGAAGGGGATGCTGCAGACCAAACTGTCTTCTCCAGGTTGATTTCAATTTATCTTGTATTAATTCTTCTCCTCTTTCCCTCCTTTTAGAATACGACTGGAAAAGAAGCATATAAGAGGAAAGCAAGTGATACTGCCCAATGAGGATTCTACTTTTATTACTCTTCACTCTTCTTCATGTGTTATCATTTCTTTGAATACTTTTGCACTTGCTGCAAAAGGACATGTAGATCTCCAAACTAAGGGCCTTTTTACGAGTTTGGCAGTCTGTCGACCGCCAAGGTTCCGGCGGTCCAACAGCCATTTGGGTTGGTGGTTGGACCGCCAGATTATGAGTCATGCATGCCTAGGGAGCAAATATGGCCGTGGTCCCACCAGCAGCACCCTGCAGCACAGACTGCCACTATCACGAGGCAGCACAAACAGGCCAGAAAATAAATTGTTTCCACTTGGCACATTATGAGGTTGCACATCACCAACGTGACGATCCAACCACCACTTCTCAGCAGGCAGAAATGGGGAGCATAAAGGAAGACATTCACCTGCAGGCATCCTCAAACGTCTGGTGCTGCCATGAAGCCCATCATGAATGTCCTGCCTCTGCTGCTGATCCTCGAAGGTGCACAAAATCCATACCTCATTGGACACAAACAACCATAAGTAGACACACCTACCTGTGTCAGCCAGCTCAGCAACAGATCATTGCACCGTCATCCACATCCTATGAGGGGTCATGCTACAGGCACCAAGTACACATCTCATTGTGTCCCAGGTCAAAATTATACATAATGAAGGACACAGTCACAGTCACAATATGGCCCCATTGGGCAGCTCACTCACACTGCACTGCAACACTACAGAATAACACACATCTGGCAATCTCAGGCACAGGTACAGTGAAGGGTACACAACGATGCCTCACACAACACCAACACACCTAAATCACATCTAAAAATACAACATATACACACTCCTCACATGCCATGAACTATAATCACATTCAACACACATATGTATAGATGTGGCACTGAACATAAACAGCACTACCAGTAAACCGCCCTGGAATGGACACACACATCACACACATTGGGAGAACAATGGTATGGACAATAGTCAGAGAGATAAATATACAAAGAACACCATGCACACATAACTACACAATAGGGATGGGGCACTCAGGGAAGGAGGCTACACTGGAACACATATCACCTGCAACTGCCCATAAAATAACATTTGCCAAGAAACTGGTCCTTCATGTATCTCAGGGACAAACACATGTCCCAAATGACATACCTACCTGCACAATATGAAAGTCAACAAAGCACATACAGCTGTAACTGCATGGGATATACCTCTATAGGAACTAGCTGCAAGGCACACACAGCAAAATGGAAACATACAGAGTCAACTGCAAACAAAGGTAGCACAACTAAACACACTCTGGTGGTCATTACAACCCTGGCGGTCGGTGTTAAAGCGGCAGTAAGACCGCCAACAGGCCGGCGGTAAACATTTTGCAATTATAACCGTGGCGGAAACCTCCAACAAAGACAGCCACTTTAACACTCCGACCGCCACGGCGGTACAAACAAACAGTGCGGCGGTCACCGCCAACAGACAGGCGGAGGACAAAGTACCGCCCACAGTATCACAACCTACCAATCCGCCACCTTTTCGGGGCGGATTCACCGCGGATAAAAACACTGCGGAAATAGGACTTTAAAGGGAAAATGCTCACCTCTACACACCCCACGAGGAACGAGGACGCCATGGACCCGGAACTCCACATACTCCCTGCGATTGTCTTCCTGCTCCTCTACCAGGAGCACAAACGCCGGCGGCGAAGACCACGATGAGTACTGCACCTACGACACAGGGGAGGGGGGGAGGGAAAAAACAGTGACACACACACGCAACATGCAACACCCCCACCTCCACCCACTACAACACACACACTAATACAGCATGATACATCACAGTTACACCCCCCCAACCCCCTGGAAGAATGCAAAGACAATAGAAAATGAGTGTAACCATTGTAATATATTAAAAGCAAGTAAACAAAAAAATATATATATATACACCATGTACAAAATATATAGCAAGCATAGTAGTCCAGGTAGTGCTCCAATTAAGTCCGTGGAACACTGGGCCCACACGGTATGGGCGAGGCCCACACAAGATCCCCGACCATGACAGAGAGAACACTGCATGGGCATCAGAGAGCAAGAAAACAGGCACCTCAGGGGGAGAGAAAGGGGGGCACCTCAGCTGGTTGAGTGCACAACGCCAAATCCACGAGAGGGCCACATGTCCACTGTTCAATCCTGGGGAGTGCAAAGCCACAGTCTCTCAAGTCTCTACAGTGGGTGGGTTGCCCACTGCCATATCCTGGGGAGTGCAAAGCCACAGTCTCACAAGTCTCTACAGTGGGTGGGTTTCCCACTGTTCCATCCTGGGGAGTGCAAAGCCGACAGTCTCCCAAGCCTCTACAGTGGGTGGGTTATCCACTGCCATATCCTGGGGAGTGCAAAGCCACAGTCTCACAAGTCTCTACAGTGGGTGGGTTGCCCACTGTTCCATCCTGGGGAGTGCAAAGCCACAGTCTCTCAAGTCTCTACAGTGGGTGGATTGCCCACTGTTCAATCCTGGGGAGTGAAAAGCCACAGTCTCTCAAGTCTCTACAGTGGGTGGGTTGCCCACTGTTCAATCCTGGGGAGTGCAAAGCCACAGCCTCTCAAGTCTCTGCAGTAGGTGGGTTGCCCACTGTTCAATCTTGGGGAGTGCAAAGCCATAGTCTTTCAAGTCTCACAAGTGGGTGGTTTGCCCATTGTTCAATCCTGGGGAGTGCAAAGCCACAGTCTCTCAAGTGGATAACAGTCTCCACTGGTTCTGGAGGGGGCATGGTGCCCAGAGTGCTTCATCCTGCTAAGGACAGAGGTAGTGGATGACAGTCTCCACTGGTTCTGGAGGGGGCATGGTGCCCAGAGTGCTTCATCCTGCTAAGGACAGAGGTAGTGGATGGATCTCTCCACTGGTTCTGGAGGGGGCATGGTGCCCAGAGTGCTTAATTCTGCCGGTGATGGAGTCAGTAGCGTCAGTGCCCTTGGTGCTCATGGGCCAGCGGTGCTTGAGACGGCGGTGCCCTGTTCAGCGGTGCTTGAGACGGTGGTGCCCTGTTCAGCGGTGCTTGAGACGGTGGTGCCCTGAAACTTGGCCAGTACTGTTGCCATCGTCTCCTGGGAGTGGTGGTAGGCTCCCATGATGGAGGAGAGGGCCTCGTGGAGAGTGGGTTCCCTGGGCCTGTCCGCCCCCTGTCGCACAGCAGCCCTCCCAGTTCCCTGTGTTCCTGGGCCTCCGTCCCCTGGACCGTGTGCCCACTACCACTGCCCCCAGGTCCCTGTTGTTGTTGCGGTGGTGGGTTAGCCTGGGTTCCCTGTAGTGGTGGACACACAGCTGATTGACGTGTCCTGGGGACAGAGGTATGGGCCCGCTGGGTGGGTGCTGTGCTGGTGTTTCCAGAGGGGGGGAATCTCTGTGGTGGCCTGTGACTGGGTGTGGGGAACCGACTGTCCCGAGGTCCCTGATGGGCCGGGCTGGTCATCTAGATCCAGTTGGACAGAGGTGCTGTCATCACTGTGGGCCTCTTCTGTTGGTGGTGTGGACATGTGTGGACCCTCCTGTCCGGTGACGTTGGGTAGGGGTACTGCAGGGGTATAAAAGGATGGTTATTACATCTGTGTGTGTCATGGTGTGCAATGGGTGGGTGACCGTGTATCCCAGTGCTTGCATTCCTGTGTGGGACCTCATGTGATGATGGTTTAGGGGGGTGTATTGGTACGTCCAATGGGCATGCTTTGGTGATGGGTGTCCATGCTTTGTTGTTGCATGCAGGGCTTGGTGTTAGGATGTGTGGTTTGTGATGTTGGGACATTTGTGAGGAGTTAGAGTGATGGGTGTGAGGGTGAGGGTGGGGGTATGTGCTGGCATGCAGGTAGGGTGGGGGATGTAATAGTTAAGATTTGACTTACCAGAGTCCATTCCTCCACCTACTCCTGCGAGGTCCTCAGGATGCAGAAACGCCAAGACCTGCTCCTCCCATGTTGTTAGTTGTGGGTGAGGAGGTGGGGGTCCGCCGCCAATCCGCTGAACTGCCAGGTGGTGTCTTGAGACCACAGAACGTACCTTCCCCCGTAGGTCATTCCACCTCATCCTGTCATCCCTTGTTCTTGGGTGCTGTCCTACGGCATTGGCCCTGTCCACGACTCTCCGCCAGTCCTCTGTACTGCTATCTGGTGTCTTGCAACCACAGAACATACCTTCCCCCGTAGGTCATTCCACCTCTTCCTGTCATCCCTTCGTCTTGGGTGCTGTCCCACGGCATTGACCCTGTCCACGACTCACCGCCATAGCTCCGTCTTCCTAGCAATGGATGTCTGCTGCACCTGTGATCCGAATAGCTGTTGCTCTACCCGGATGATTTCCTCCACCATGACCCTTAGCTCCTCCTCAGAGAATCTGGGGTGTCGTTGTGGTGCAATGGGTGTAGTGTGAGTGGTGTGTGTGAGGGTGTGTGGGGCGATGTGTTGGGGTGTGTGCTGTGAGGTGCGTGTATGGTGTATGGGTGATGGTGTTTTGTGGCTCAGATTCTGGGGGGCTACTGGCTTGTCTCTCTCTCAGTTGTCAAATTCTTTGGGTCGTAAAGGGCTGTGGGTAGTGTGGGTGTGTGTTTTATAGTGATGTGGGTGTGTGGGTGTAGTGTGTGTATGTGTGTTAGGTGTGTTTAGTTTGAATTGTCCAATGTGGTGTAGTTTTGTATGTGTGTGTTTATTTTGAGCGCCGCGGTCAGTACTGACTATGGTTTACCGTGGTTGAATGACCGCCACGGTGATTCATGGGTCATGATGCTGTGGGTGTATTTCTGTTGGCGTAACGGTGTGGGTTTTGATACCGCCAGTTTATCACTGACCTTGGGGCTGGAGGACTTGTGTGTGTGTCTGTATAGTGGCAGATTTCTATGTGTGGGTCATAATACCCGTAGCGGTATACCGCCGTGGTCGCGGTATGTTGGTGGCCGTCAGCATGACGGTAAGTGGCACTTACCGCCAATGTCAAAATGAGGGCCTATGTGCAGTATGTCAGGGATAGACTTCTTTAAAATCCATAACACAAAGAATCTGCAAGCCCCAGGGTAATCACCACTAATGTCTGGCTCCCCCTTACAATGACATACTCTGAGTGCATCAGTAGACGCCATTAGCCCCCTGGATGTTGGACAGGCCCACAGATTTGCAAGTACTTGTTGAAGGCCCTCAACATGTTGACCAGGTGGAAGCTACATCATTCTTTCCATTATGGTCATGCAGACCCAGATGTCTGTCTGTGGATGAATACTTGTTCCCAAACACAAGTGATTACAACATAACTGCAAATAACTCCATGGTGCTGGCCAGCAGTCAGGTCACACACCTTGCCCATTACACATGTGCAGTGCACCTTCCCACATAGATATTCACATTGTGGCTCTAAAATCTAGGCCTACCTGTGATGTCCCTTATTGCTACTGCAGTTGTACATGTCATATGACATGCTATGACAGGTGGGGGTATGTATCAGCAAATAAACAATTGTGACACACTCCTGTATGTGACACAACATGAAATGTACCCCTAAATAAATGTCCAATTCAACATATAGTTTGCCATGCACGTACATGGGAGGGAATACGGACATCATCCCATCAGCACAGGTAGACTATGCATGATACAGCTTCTCACAGATGTTTTTCTAAAGAGAAAGAGACACATGGTGACATGTAGGCACAAGGAACGTTGGCAACAGTGATGACACAGCAAACAAGTCAAAAGACATTCCGCACTTAACAATGAAACATATTGAATTATAGCTGCACCCAAAGAAAATGTAAGCTCTCTCACATGTATATAGGACATCTTCACATTACAGACTACTGTAAGGCACCAGCACCCATCATACGCTGAAAACAACTGGCCTCTGGATGGTAGATGCCTATACACACATTTACCATGACACATGGCTGAAGACAGTGATCCATCACCTACTTACTTTTGCCCTGTAACATTTAGGAGTAGTGGTCTGTTGAACAGAAATTACACACACTAAAACAACAAACAGTAGTTGTTTGATCAATGTACACAGCCATATGTTGTCCCTGCAGAGCAAGTTGTTCGTGGATTCTACCCAGTTGTGTCCTAGATCTCTGTGCCAAAATGCAAGGTACATCAGTATACACCACATGACATGTCTTTATTAACAACCTCTCATCTACTGTGTGACACATGGCTCATCCCTAGTTGTCAGGGGTCAGAACCTAAATCATTCACTTGGCTACGTGACAGGCAAGAATCTGCCCGGTACTCACCCCTTGTGACTGCTGTGCTGCCCTCAAACACCCATCAAGCCCCCGATAGGCCACCACTAGGATGCTGGCCATTAGGGGGGTCAGGATCCGATGGACATCCCACCCACGTTGGGAGGACCTCCTCATCTGGGCCTCAGTAATCTTCTCGGACCAGCGTCTCAGGTCCTCCTACCTTTTCCTGCAGTGGGCGGTCCGCCGGCTGTGGACCCCCCAGGGTCCGTACCTTCCAGACGATGGTTCACCATAATTCCTTCTCTTGATGGGAGCTGACCTGCATGGATGCAAAAGAAAAATCAAGAGATCATGATCACAAGTTTCATCACAAATGGTACAGTCACATACATGTCAGTAACTAGGACTTTCCTATTTGGAAATACTCCTCAGTGGTGACGCATGCAAGCCAATAAGTGCATGACTACAGACACATATGTTTCTATCTTCAGACTCACTCACTACCCTACTAAGGCCCTTCAATGACTAAGCAAGCTCACTGACATCATGTAGTCCATGCTCTGGCAACCAACTGTATTGTGAGCCACTATGAAAAACATCACACCAATGTGGCTTCTGAAGGATAAACTCCTTAGGTATGAATGGACCAACACATCCATAGGATTGTGTGAAATAGTCTCTGTATACAGTTCATACAGGCAACTGCCAGAGTACAAACTCAAATATTACACATGACTGACTGCTCAGTGCCAAGCTACCAGAGGGTGGGCCAGGATAATTTGGATTGTGTGTGACTTACTCTGACTAGAGTGAGGGTCTTTGCTTGGACAGGGGATAACCTGACTGCCAACCAAAGACCCCATTTCTAACATTGGTGATCAGCAGTGAGGATAGGACTTGTATTTGTGCAGTGACATACAGTAGCTAAGTATTCACTACCTACCCACATTTGAAGGTCAACTTGAGTTTTATCCCTTTTTTCTGCAATTTTGTATTTCTACTTGACATTGTTTAAGTAAAATCCTCACTCAACATGTCTCTGGCTGGGTCTCAAGCAGGTGATGAAGATTTTGATCTGGCCATGCTGGAGACCTACACTGTTAAGCAGCTGAGAGGGTTCTGCAACGACATGGGAGTCCCCACCCAAGGTGCCTCCAGAAAGGAGGAAATTCAAAATGCACTGAGGGCCTGGGAAGAAGCCCAATCAGAGGAAGATATTGAGGAAGAGGGTACAGAGGATGGCCCCTCAGAGGATATTTCACCATCAGTGGAGGATGTTACCACTGTAATTGTGCCCCCTGCCAAACCAGGGAGCTGTGTCTCTGACCGTGGCCTGACCGCAGAGGAAAGGAGGGAGGAAAGAGAATTTTGGTTGCAATTGCCAAAGTTAAACATGGAAGCAGAGGAAAAGAAAGCTCAAAGAGCAGCAAAAGAGAGGATAGCTGAGGCTGCAGCAGAGAGAGCCTTAGCTAAAAAGAAACTTTTGTTGGCTCATGAACTGAGTGTCAAGGAGCTGGATATCAAGGCAAGACAGTCTGAGTCCAGCAGTGATGGTGGAAGCATACATGCAGGACCTGTTGGGGGGAAAAAGGTTTGTATACCCAAGAATGTGGTGCCAAGTTATGTGGTGGGAGATGACATTCACAAGTGGCTGGCTGCCTATGAAGTTGCACTAAGGGCTCATGGGATCCCTAAGGATCTATGGGGGGCTGCCTTGTGGTTTTATGTACCAGTAGTGGGGAGGGACACACTTCTTACACTAGATCCACATGATCAGAATGTCTATGCACCCATGAAAGCCGCTTTAGTGGCCAAGTTTGGGCTGACCCCTGAAAAATACCGCCAGAGGTTTAGGGACAGCACCAAACTTTCCGCACAGACTTGGGTAGACTGTTTTGATTTCTCTAATAAGGCACTGAATGGATGGGTGTGGGGCAGCAAAGTAAATGATTACAAAGGGTTATATGATTTGATTCTGAAAGAGCATATGCTCAGTATTTCTTTTACAGAGTTGAGCCAGCACTTAGTAGACAGTAAGCTGACTGATCCCAGGAAGCTTGCTGAGGAGGCTGACCTCTGCATTAGCACCAGAGTGTCCAAAAAGGTATCTGGGGGGGACACCCACAAAGGTGGTCAGGGTTCCCAACAGTGAAAGAGGGGGGAGAAAAACTTAAAGATAAGGAACTCTCCAAAGGCCCCCAAAACAATCCGGGGGGTGGGGGGGGTGGTACTCATTCATCTTCTAGGTTTGAGGAGAAACCAGGGTTCTTTGACAAGAAGTTAGGGAAGTTCATCCCCAAATGCTTAGAGTGCTACCAGCAGTGTTACCGGGCCTTCCTACTGGGTCTGGCTCACGACATTCCCCTGGCAGGACATCTGGGCCAAGACAAGACTTTAACAGGATTGTCACCCACTTCCATTGGCCTAGGATGCGGGTAGCCTCAGATAATTCATGCAGAGCCTGCCCCACCTGCCAGGCTAGTGGGAAGACAGGGAAAAGGCTTAAGGCCCCCCTGATCCCACTCCCCATCGTTGGCACCCCCTTTGAAAGGGTGGGCATCAACGTCATTGGTCCATTGGACCCCAAAACTGCCTTGGGCAGCAGAGTTATCCTGGTTTTGGTGGACCATGCCACCCGCTCTCCAGAGGCAATCCCTCTGAGAACAGTGACTGCACCGGAGGTGACTAGAGCCCTCATGGGAATATTTAACCATGTGGGATTCCCTAAGGAAGTTGTGTCTGACAGAGGCACAAACTTCATGTCTGTGCACATGAAGTCCATGTGGGATGAGTGTGAGGTGACCTACTGGTTTACCTCCCCTTATCATCCTCAATTCAATGGGCTTGTTGAGAGATTCAACAAGACCCTGGAAGGCATGATCAATGGCCTACCTGAGGCCACAAGGCATAAGTGGGACGTCCTCTTGCCATGCCTGCTGTTTGCTTATAGGGAGGTGCCCAGAAAGGGATGGGGTTCAGCCCCTTTGAGCTTCTCTATGGTCACCCCGTCAGGGGACCGCTAAGCATAGTTAAAAAGGGCTGGGAGAAAGCTCCCAAGACACCTCCCCAGGATGTGGTCAGCTACATGCTGGCCCTCCGCAACTAAACCCAACACTTTTGGAAGCAGGCCAAAAGTAACCTTGAGGCCAGTCAAGAGGTGATGAAGGAGTGGTATGACCGGAAGGCCACTCTGGTCGAGTTCTCACCTGGAGACAAGGTTTGGGTAATGGAGCCGGTAGAGCCTGGGGCTCACCAGGACTGCTGGTCTGGCCCATTTGAGATCAGGGAGCAGAAGGGGGAGGCCACTTACCCAGTGGACCTCAAGACCCCTAGACATCCCCTAAGGGTTCTCCACCATAACAGAATCAAGCCTCATTTTGAGAGGTCTGAGGTCAGTATGCTCATTGTGACAGATGAGGGCATGGAAGAGGAGAGTGAACCTTTCCCCAACCTCCTCTCTGCCAAAGAAGGTAATGGGTCAGTGGAGGGTGTCAATCTCTCTGACTCCCTGACTCTGAATCAGAGAGGATACTGATATGAGTTATTCGGGCAGTTCACTTCTCTGTTTTCCCTTACTCCTGGACTCACCCACCTGTGTGTCCATGATATTGACACAAGAGATAGTCCTTCTGTAAAGAACAAAATGTAGAGGTTGTCAGATAAGGTGAAGGCCAGCATCAAGGAGGAGGTCTCCTAGATATTGGCCCTAGGGGTTATTGAGAAGTCCAGCAGTCCCTGGGCCAGCCCTGTGGTGCTGGTACCCAAGGCTGCTGCACCCGGTGCTAAGCCAGAACTCCAGTTCTGTGAGGACTACCAGGGTCTCAACTCAGTCACACGGACTGACGCTCACCCCATCCCCCGAGCTGATGAGCTCGTAGACAGGCTAGGCGCTGCCAAATTCCTCAGTACTTTTGATCTCACATCAGGGTACTGGCAGATCGCCTTGACTGATGGGGCTATAGAGAGATTAGCATTTTCCAGACCTGATGGCCATTACCTGTGCCGGGTGATGCCCTTTGGGTTGAAAAATGCCCCTGCTACCTCCCAACGGTTGGTTAACAGGGTTCTAGCTGGCAAGGATGCCTTCTGGGCCATCTATAGTTCCAGCTGGGAGGAACACTTGCTCCACCTCAAGGAGGTGCTTCAGGCTCTGCAACAGGCAGGCCTGACCATTAAGGCTAGTAAGTGCCAGATTGGGTAGGGTTCCGTGGTGTACTTGGGACACCTAGTAGGTGGTGGCAAGGTGCAGCCACTCTAGGCCAAGATTGAAACTATCAAGGCCTGGCAACCATCTAGAACACAGACAGAAGTGAGAGACTTCTTAGGCCTCACTGGATACTACTGTAGGTTTGTCAAGGGCTATGGTACCATTGTGCCCCCCTTGACAGAACTAACTTCCAAAAAGCAACCTAGGTCGGTGAATTGAACAGAGGCTTGTCAGACAGCCTTTGACTCCCTGAAGGAAGCCATGTGCACGGCCCCCGTACTCAAGGACGCTGACTACTCCCAGAAATGTATTGTGCAGACAGACGCTTCGGAACATGGCAAAGTGGCTGTTCTAGCCAACCAGTAGTCTTTATTAGCATAAGACTATTACCACGGGAACAGAGGTGGAGTGCTCTTGAGAGAAGCTACACACTCCAATCCCATCACTTCAATGCATGACAGTACATCATGTAGTCAACAGCTATTTGGCATGTGGTGTGTGTGGCAACCTGAAGGGCAGAGTGACTTATGATATGCTTTCCAAACTACGGTTTAGCAATGGCTGACATGTTAAGAAACCTCTGTGGCCCCATGCACATTGCTCACATGACTTTCAATGCTCTCATACAACATGCATACTCAGCTCATGCTGTAATGTACATACATGTTGTTTGATATTTACAACAATCATGGGGGAAGAGATGTCACTGGAAGACAGTAGTGTCTCCTCACCAAGTTATGTACGTCCAACACAAGGAGGATCTAGGACCCCTAAAACCTCACCCAACACAATGTGCTGGAAAAATACGTATGGCACTGCCCACCAATACCTGCACATTGTACTTCTCATTGATGCCACACAGACTGCAACAACAAGCACATGAGTAGTCAGCCTGGCACACATGGCCACATTGTAGCCTGTGATGAGGGAGAGGATGGTGAAGTACAGAGAAATTTGCGCACATGAGGTACTTACCTGCTCCTCTGGGGCACCATAGATCTGTCCCTACAAGAGTAGGACCACATCCCCTAGCCTCTCCAGCTAGTCTGGAGAGAAGGCAGGGGTCCTATCACCTGCTGAATATTACACGATTGCTCCCATAGATGGTACACAGAAGCTCATGTAGTAGAGGTCTTGCTGGCAGCAGTGTCAGACGTCAAGTGAGGGAATCTGCAGAACAGGACGATCAAGTCTGCCACGTATGCGTTCGTCATCGCCGGCAGACACAGCCATTGACCTAGGACTGCCACTGGCAACAACATAAGCCTATGGCTGTGTCCGCCATAGTTGCAACCACCTACAACCATGATGACTTCCGCTGGCAGTCACCGGTAATTCCTAATGTCCAGTGGAGTAGGTCAGGCATCCATCATTTTGGATGCCTGAAATGCTGCATTGGGCTTTACAAACTGCGTCACACCTCCGAAAATGTTCTTTAGAGCTCACAAAAGTGCTTATTCTGTCCTGTTATGTAGGTCCTACAGCTCAAACACTGTTGTAGTATGTTGCAAGGCACAGATGGCATTTAACAGTGGGGCACAGCCCACCCCTGTAGACGGTCATGTTAGCAGTCTGGATATCCAGTCACATTTTGAGGGGCAATTGTGTTGCACATCTTTGAGTTTGGCCTAGATACATGTTGTGGACATGGGTGGAAAACCATGGGGGTCACATGGGACCCTTGTGTTCCTTTCAATTGTGATGTGTACTGCATGCCATGTCTATCCCTTCTGAAATGCCTTCTCACATGAAATCATTGGCATGCATCATGTATGTTGCTGTAAACACAATGACTAATGTTCGAAATCATGTCTTGTCAAACATAGGTATCCAGGGAGAGGAAGGATGCAACAACCTACCGTTCACTGCCAGACCTTTGGACCATGGAAGAACACTACATAATCCTTCTTTACCATCTGAATAGGCAAACAATAATGGACCTATGCTATTAGTTGGAGACAGATCTGATGCCTGCTATTAGTTATCCAACCAGCATACCACCCATTGTATAAGTCATGTGAGTACTGCACTAACTATCCACAGGGTCCTTCCAACATCCAGTGGCCCTGTCAACTGGCATGCACCAACCTATATGTGGTTGAAGGATGTCCGATCAGCAATGTTGAAATACCTGGACAGCTACATCCAGTTTCCCGACATCAGCTGATGTCACAACTGTATCCAGAGAGGAATTGGCTGGTTGGTAAGTGACATCTGTCCTGATTGTGTGTGTGCAATGTCAGATGCTACAATCATGAACTGAATGACTCATTGTTGCACATGTATCCCATTCCTTAACAGGAGACTCTGCATATCCAAACTGTCCTTGGCTGTTGTTGCCAATTAGAAATCCACTTGAGTCCACTTGAATGCGGCCCATATAAAAACAAGGTGGGTAGTGTTAGCGCGTCTGACCTTATTTGGTTATTTATCATTAGTTCATAATGGGACACGTTAGAGGTTCAGTGGACCTTTTTACTGCGCTTAGAGTAGTTCCCACCATAAACTAATTTCTGGGACAAATTAATAACAATATTAATCAATAACATCAATATTCTTGGGAGTCAGTTATTTTCATGCACCATGACCCCTTGTCCATGAATAACCACACCTTTGTGTAAAAGTTAGAGTGTTTATTTCCCTATATTAACAATGCTAATATCATGTAACTTAGTCTCAAAATCAAATGATAAACATACAGAAACAATACTGGTTGACCAAATCTTCCAAAGAATCGCAATTTAGTCGAAGCTTGGCCCACTACACATTCTAAAGTTGCAGTACAAATCAATAGCAAGAATAACTCCGCAAACGAAATGGAATACATTTTGATTAAGCAAAGAAAGAACATCAACTGTTGTTAATATTTAGCAAGCATAAATCAGTGAATAATCTGACTAACCTTCTGATTAGAATAGCAAGATTGGGCTTCATGCAAAACAATTTAGTCAACACAAATTTGGAAAATATCTAACTATGGCTCTATCAAAATTAGTGGTTGATACCTAAGGACAAAAGCAAGTAAACATAATAATCCGTAACATCGTCTTATTCCTCGCTTTAGCAAGCGGTAACAGTCTTTGTCAATTGGACATCTGTTCGGTCAGCAAAGCATCGGAATTCAGCAACAAAGTTCAAGATAGAACTGTCTCCTCAAGAATAGACATAATAGAATGTCGCTTCTGGGCAACAAAGTTAGGGAAAGTTAAACATGTTTCCTCTCGGGATGGTGAAGAAAGATAGTGGCGAAATAGCGTATCTTCTCTCAGTGAAGTCTGGCTAAGTTGGATTCCCTAAAACTACTTCCCAAGTTGCTATTGGTCAAAGAATCGTAAGATTACATTTAGTCCAATGAAAGTAGAACCTCAAATCGAAGAATTCACTGAGCCATTGTTCACATGTTGATGATTGGCTCTTCTTCTCCAGTTCCCGTTGTTGAGCTCATCAGGTAACAAATTGTGTTGGCTTATACTCCAATCATTCCTTCCTTGTCTACTCCGGGAACCTCTCTTTTGCACACACTAAGGTCCTCATTACAACCCTGGCGGTTGGTGATAAAGCGGCGGTAATACCACCAACAGGCCGGCGGTAACAAAAATGGAATCATGACCACGGTGGAAACCGCTCAGACAGACAGCAATTTTAACACACCGACAGCCACGGCGGTAACATCAAGCACCACGGCGGTAACAGCCAACAGCCAGGCGGAAGATAATGTACCGTTTACACTATTACAACAGGCCTATCCGCCACCTTTTCTGGGGCGGTACCAATGACATCAAAAGCACAGCGGAAACAGAACACAGAAGTTAAAGGACTCACCTCTGGAGACTCAGGGAACAACCACAATGCCAAGCCCGAGTTGCACATATTTCACATGCTCGTCTACCTTTTCCTGCATTATGAACACCAACGCCGGCGAGGACGACCACATTGAGTACTGCCACCTAGCACATAGAGGAAAGGGGGAGGAAAAAGGGAGGGACACACACACACGCAACACGCAACAGCCCCAACACCACACACACAACCAGATGCAGTAACATTACATACCCATCCCATACCCCTCAGGAATAATGCAAGGACAAAATGATTTGAAGAAAGTGAGTGTAATACGATAAAATAACATGAATAAGTGCATAAAAATACAAATGTATATACATATTTACAAATGTAGAGACACTGCCCAGTCCTCAATGTCTGTGGGCCACAGGGGCCACATCACATAGGCCAAGGCCCCACCTCACTCCTGCAACAACACGGAGAGAACACTGCAGGGGCATAAGATCAAAAGTACACAGGCACCTCAGGGGGACAGGGAATGGGGGGGCATCTCAGCCAGAGATGGTACAACACCACTGGTCCTGGAGGGGGCTACATGCCCTGTGCGCTGTCCTGAAGAGTGCAAGGCCACAGTCTCTTATGTGGGCTGTTTTCCCACTGCTTTGTCCTGGGGAGTGCACGGCCATAGTCTCTCTAGTGGGTGGTTTGCCCACTGCTTGGTCCTGGTGAGTGCAAGGCTACAGTCTCTCAAGTGGATGGCTTCTCCACTGATTCTGGAGGGGTCCTTGTACCCAGTGTGCTTCATCCTGTGAAGTATGGGGTGAGTGGATGGGTTCTTCCACTGTTTCTGGAGGGGGCATTGTGCCCTGTGATGCAGATCTTGGGGAGTGCAAGGTCACAGTCTCTCACCTGGGTGTCAGACCCACAGGATTTGCAGGGGCAAGGATGCACAACAGCCCCTGTAGGCAGGACTACAAACTGTCCGCCGGCGGTGACGGCTGCTCAGTGGTGGCAGTTGGCAGTGGCAGGGCCGGTGTCGGTGCTAGCAGTGGTGGGGGAAGGCTCCAGCCCATCCCCTGCAGGCTCAAACGGCTGCCCACTGGGGCTGCTGCTGCTGGCGGTGGTGCTTGTGGCGGTGCTGGCAGTGGTGGGGGGAGGCTCCAGCCCATCGCCTGCAGCCTCAGACTGCTGCCCACTTGGGCTGCTGCTGCTGGCAGTGGTGCTGGTGGCGGTGCTGGCAGTGGTGGGGGGAGGCTCGAGCCCTTCTCCTGCAGCCTCAGACGGCTGAACCAACATGGTTGATGGTGGGGGCTCAGAATGAGTCCCAGCAACAGGGCTCCTGTCCTTCCTCCCTGCTGGTGCAGGCCCCTTGCCCTTCCTGTTAGCAGCTGGGGATTTCCCCTTGCCCTTCCCTCCTGCATCTGGTGGTGCCTCCTTGCCCTTCCCTGTCGCTGCTGGTGGTGCCTCCTTGCCCTTCCCTCCTGCAGCTGGTGGTGCCTCCTTGCTCTTCCTTGATGCACCTGGTGCAAGCACCCTGTCAATGTTGCTGCCTGGTGCCCGGGATCCTCTCCCACCTGCAGTAGCTGTCAACACTACTGTGGCCGGGGACTGGGTGGCTGAGGTGCTCGTCTGGGTTCTGACCACCCTGGCCCAAAGAGAAGGACGGGGGGGTTAGTGGTAGGGAAGAGGTCAACGATGGAGAGGAAAAGCTTCTTAGGGACATTGGTGCGGGAAGAGGGTGAAGGTTTGGCAGTGGAAGAACAGGAAGTGGTTGTAGGAGGTGTCTGTCTGCTGTGTTTGGGTGCAGGTGCATGGGCTGGATGGTGTTGTGAGGTGGATGGCTGTTGGGTGTCTGAGTGCTTGTGTTTGTGTACTTTGGGAGAAGGAGGCACAGACACAGTGGGAGAGGACATAGGGGACATGTGAATGGAAGTGGGGGTGGTGACTGCCAGTGAGGGGCGTGTAGTGATAGGCCTGATGGTGTTAGTGAATGAGTGCATGTCGTTGTGAGTGTAGATGCGACTGGGAGTGAGGTGGATGACGAGGAAGAGGAGACACAGTGGAGGCAGTGGATGTTGGTATGTCTGCATCTGGATGGTGTTTGTGTGAGTGCCTGTGGGATGATGTGTGGTGCTTGTGTTTGCCTGAACCACTCCTGTGTGTTGTCCTGTGTGCTGGTCTGCCTGTGTGCTTGGGATAGGTTGGGGTTGAGGGGAATGGGATTGGGTAGAGGAAGTTGGAGGGGGGAGGCTAGAAACAGGGAATATGGCTGCCATCCGAGAGAAGGCCAGAGCCTGGATTGATCTCTGTTGGGATGCCATGCCAGTGTGAATGCCCTCCAGGAATGAATTTGTTTGTTGCTAATGGGCTGCCATCCCCTGTATGGCACTCACAATGGTTGACTGCCCACACATATGGATCGCAGGAGGTCAGTAGCCTCCTCACTTAGGGCAGCAGGGCTAATTGGGGCAGGGCCTAAGGTGCCTGGGGTGAAGAAGATGCCCACTCTCCTGGGTGAGAAGGCACGGGACACACATTGAGGGGCTGCTGGGAGGGCGGTGCTGGTACGGGGTGGCGGCTGTACCTGTAGTTGGGGTGGGCACAGAGATGTCCGCCACCACCAGGGAGCTTCCATCGGAGGAGGTTTCACTGTCAGAACTGTCCCCTCCTGTCTCCGCTGTGGTGCTCCCCTTACCCTCCATTCCAATGGTGCCCTCACCGTCGGTAGATTCGGCATCCTGGGTCCTGTGGGATGCAGCTCCCTCCATCGCTGGTGCCTCTGCTCCTCCGCCAGGTGATGCTAATGCACATAAGGACAGGGTGACAAAACAAAAAGGGGAGGAGGAAACAAAGCATACACTTGGTCAGTGGTGGCACCAACACCACCATTAGCATACACAACACACACAGGGATCAGCCCTACGCACTAGGCAATGCACTACCACTCACAATGCTAGTAACCAGCCCATGGATAGGGACACCTTACACCAATTGCAGCATACCTGGAACGCACAGACCCCTGCCCAGTAGTGGATGCCTACATGCTTGGTTGGAGTGCTTTCACATCACAACCCTGCCCAACATGGGACCTACTCTGCAATGTCAGGCCTGACCTAGGGGCACCCACAGGCCCACATCCCCCACCCAGATACCACCCCACCACGCACAAGTTGTTTATTGGGGCACTGGACTCAGCCCATTGTGGCTGCTGTGATGCCCCCAAGTGCCCATCCAGCTCCGGATAGGCCACCGCCAGTATGCAGGCCATCAGAGGGGTCAGGGTTCGATGGGCACCCACTCCTCTTTGGGAGGCCATCCACAGCTGGGCCTCTGCCGTCTTCCATGCCCAGCGTCCCAGGTCCTCCCACCGTTTCCGACATTGAGTGCTCCGCCTTCCATAGACCCCCAAGGTCCACACATCCTTGGCGATGGCACGCCACATACCCTTTTTCTGATGGCCGCTGACCTGCAGGGAAATGGACACAGGGAAAGTTATTAGTCCGACCGTCCTGCCTGTTACACTCATGGCCCACCATAGCGCTTCCCATCCCCTTACGCACAGACATGGCCCAGCATACACGATGCATGCTGCCCAGGGGACATCCACCAACCCCCCCTACACAAGGCCTTCAGACACACCACTCTATGCATTCATGCCCCATGTATCATGCTCACAGTGTACTCACCTGTTGGTCTGGAGGCCCATACAGCAGTCGGTACTGGGGTAGGACCCCATCCACCAGTCTCTCCAACTCCACCAAGGTGAAGGTAGGGGCCGGTGTCAGTTCCAGACACAGGTCACAGCAGCACATGCAGTGTAGGTCCTCTCCTATTGAAGGTCAGGTAGCAAGTGAGTGATCAGATAGAAAATGGCGGTCACGTCTGCATCTGTGCGTACCGTTACTGCTGGCTTACATCACCATTGGCCACTGTACCCCATAGGGCCCAATGATAATCAAAGAGGAGTTGCATGGCGGTTCTCAACTGCCTCCCGCAACTGCGCACAACGTCAGCGGAGTTACCTCATTTCCACATGTCCCTCCATACAGGACAGGTGGGCCCATTTCAGTGGGGGTGCAGGCCATGGCTCCTAACTGTGTCAAAGTACACATATGCACCATTTGGACCTCTCCAACAAAATACTGTTACAATCACAATAGATTGCAACCGCTGAGGATGAATAGGAGATGGAGACATACCCCTGTGTACAGACCCCTGGTGGACTTGGCAATAATGGAGTACAGGCACATTATTCTCACCTATAGACTGGACAGGGCCACAATCACAGAGCTGTGTGCCCAATTGGAGCCTGACTTAATATCTGCTATCTGTCACCACACTGGGATCTCCTCTATTGTGCAAGTGCTATCAGTGTTCCATAACCTGGCAACTGGCTCCTTCCAAGTGACAGCGGGCTTGGCAGCAGGAATGCCTCAGCCAATGTTCTCAATAGTGCTGACCAGAATGCTGTTTGTCCTGATAAAACACATGTGCAGTTACATAATTTCCCCAGATGGAGGATTTGGCCACAGTGAAAGCTGATTTCTATGCAATGGGACATATCCCCAACATTATAGGGGCATTTGATGGTACACATATTGTATTTGTCCCCCCACCCCGGCGAAATGAACAGGTGTTCAGAAATCGAAAGAGCTTTCACTCCATGAATGTGCAGATGGTGTGACTGGCGGACCAATACATCTCCCATGTCAATGCAAAGTATCCTGGGTCTGTGCATGATGCCTTTATCCAGAGGAATAGCAGCATCCCATATGTGATGGCTCAACTCCAAAGGCACAGGGCGTGGCTTATAGGTGAGCCCTGGTTCCCACCCAGTATATGTTGGTGTATGGGTATGGTGTGGGCCCTAAGGGTTAGTGTGTGTCTAACAGTTGTCCCTCCATATTTGCAGGTGACTCTGGTTACCCCAACCTATCATGGCTACTGACCCCTGTGAGGAATTCCAGGACAAGGGCAGAGGAACGTTACAATGAGGCACATGGGTGAACAAGAAGAATTACAGAGAGGACCTTTGGTCTCCTGAAGGCCAGATTTCGTTGCCTCCATCTAGCAGGTGGACCCCTGTGCTACTCACCCAAGAAGGTCTGCCAGATCATCGTGGCATGCTGTATGTTGCACAACCTTGCCTTATGTCGCCAGGTGCCTTTTCTGCATGAGGATGAGGCTGGAGATGGCCGCGTGGCAGCAGTGGATCCTGTGGACAGTGAAGATGAGGAGGCAGAGGAAGAGGATGAGGACAACAGAAGTGCAATAATTTGTCAATACTTCCAATGACACACAGGTAAGACAGTTTAACTTCACATTTAATTGACAGTTTTGTGTTTGACATTGTCACGGGCAGGCTGATTTTCCCACTTCCAGGGCCACTCACTTTATCCTCTGGCATCTCTATTTGTATATATTTGTGCCCCACTATCGCTCCTGGTGTGTTGACTGCAACCAACTACAGGTAATTCCTATGTATACATTACTGTGCAGCTGAATTGCAATGTTTAAACGTTGTTAAACTAATACATACTTAAATCATTTGACATAGTCCACACTTGTATTTTTTCAAAGGGTGTTTATTTAAGTGCTAAGAAGTAGAGGGGGATGTGCAATGGGCTGGGGTGATGGTGGAGAAAAGTCCAGGATTGAGTCCAGTCTATTTGTATCACAGGTGCATTGTCCAAGGGGGCATAGGAAGGGGAGCAATGGCAGTTCAAGGTTGACAGGGTGACAGAGTGGGACACAAGGGTGACAATCAGGAGAGTCTTATTTCCTGGCCGGGGTCTTGGCAATAGTCTCTGCCTTCTGCCTGGATTGCAGGGACCATTTACGGGGTGGTTCTCCTTCTGCAGGGGGAGGGGGGCTGGTGGCCTGTTGGTCCTGTGGTGGGGCCTCCTGCCCACTAGTGGCAGCGGAGGTGGAGGGCTGTTCATTGGTTTGACTAGTGTCAGTGGCCTGGTGGGGTGCTACTGCCTCCCTCATAGTTTTGGCCATGTCTGCCAGCACCCCAGCAATGGTGACCAGGGTGGTGTTGATGTCCTTCAAGTCCTCCCTGATCCCCAGGTACTGTTCCTCCTGCAGCCGCATGTTCTTCTGCAACTTGTCCAGTATCTGACCTAGCGCATCCTTGGAATGTTGGTATGCTCCCAGGATCACGATGAGTGCCTCCTGGAGAGTGGGTTCCCTGGGCCTGTCCTCCTCCTGTTGCACAGCAGTCCCCCCAGCTTCCCTGTTGTCCTGTGCCTTTGTCCCCTGTACCGTGTGCCAACTGCCACTGACCCCAGGTACCTGATCGTCCTGTGTTTGTGGTGTGGCCTGGGGTCCCTGTAGTGGTGGACACACTGCTGATTGACGTGTCCTGGGGACAGAGGTATGGGCCCGCTGGGTGGGTGCTGTGGTGGTGTTTCCTGAAGGGGGAGGCTCTGTGGTGGTGTGCGACTGTTCCTGGGTAACCGACTGTCCGGAGATCCATGATGGGCCAGGCTGGTCATCCAGATCCAGGCATCCAGAGCTGCTGTCATCACTGTGGGCCTCTTCTGGGCGGGGCCTGGATGTTGCTGGCACATCTTCTCCAGTGACATTGGCTGGGGGACCTGTGGGGAGGTAAATGCAGTGTTATTATTTCTGCGAGTGACATATTGTGAATGGGTGTGATGCCCTCTATGGTTGTTGTTGCACTGGCAGATTATCCTTTGTGTGAGTTGCTATTCAGTGGTCTAGGTGATTCTCTCCAGTGTGCATGCAGTGGTGATGGGTGTCCATGCAGGTCTGTGAGTGTTGTCCATGCATTGGTGTTGCATGTAGGGCTTGGTATTGGGATGAATGGGTTGTGATGGTGGGGTATGTGTGAGGTAGTGATGTGATGGGAGTGAGGGTACGGGTGGCGGTTTGTGATGACATGCAGGTAGGGGGGGTGAAAGTAGTAAAGAATTGACTTACCAGAGTCCAGTCCTCCTCCTACTCCTGCTAGGCCCTCAGGATGCATGATTGCCAAGACTTGCTCTTGCCATGTTGTTAGTTGTGGGGGAGGAGGAGCTATTTGGTGTCTTGCTGCCACGGAATGCACCTTCCCCCGTAGATCGTTCCACCTCTTCCTGATGTCATCCCTTGTTCTGGGGTGCTGTCCCACGGCGTTGACCCTGTCCACGATTCTCCACCATAGCTCCATCTTCCTAGCAATGGATGTCTGCTGTACCTGCGATCCACATAGCTGTGGCTCTACCCGGATGATTTCCTCCACCATGACCCTTAGCTCCTCCTCTGAGAACCTGGGGTGTTGTTGTGGTGCCATGGGTGTAGTGTGAGTGGTGTGGGTGAGGGTGTGTGGGTTATGTGTTGGTGTGTGTGATGTAAGGTGCGTGGATGGTGTATGGGTGATGGATTACATGGCTCTGGTTGTGTGGGTGCTCTTGCTGTCTCTCTCTCTGGTGGGAATTGTTTGTAGTCGTAAAGGGTTGTGGGTAATGTGGGCATGCATTTTATAGTGGTGTGGGTGTGGTGGGTGTATGTGTGTCAGGGGTGTGTAGTTTAAATTGTCCAATGTGGTGTTGTTTTGTTTGAGTGTGTGTACTTTGAGCACAGCAGTACGTACCACCAATGGTTTACCGCCATTGAATGTCTGCCGCTGTGATTCATAGGTCATAATGTTGTGGGCGTAGTTTTGTTGGCGTAACGGTGTGGGTTTGGATACCGCCAGTATATCACCGACCTTTGGGCTGGCGGACTTGTGTGTATTGATGTATAGTGATGGATTGGTATGTGTGTGTCATAATATGCTTTGGCGGTTATCTGCCGCCGCCGCGGTATGTTGGTGGCTGTCGGCATGACAGTAAGCGGAACTTACTGCCAATGTCATAATGAGGGCCTATATGTGATGTCACCATACCCCTCACTCCAGAAACTGCATTGCTATAGTTGGATGGTGCTGACTTTATATTTTGCATGATAAACCAACTTGTATTACCTGGGTTAACACCCAGAACTGTTTGTAATGTATGAATATTCTCAAATACTACTGGCCATTGCTCCCAGGGGAAGAAGCAATGGAGAACTGCATCCATGCACAGAAGCTGGTTTATTGCCCCTTCTGGTTGTGTCCCCTGAATACAGGAAGAATGAGAGACAATCCCACCTCAACTCTAATTATTGCAAAATTGATTATGGACTTGAACGTATGCACTTAACTCATTGCTGGCATTCTTTTTCAGACACGCTTCTTGCTTCAAACACTGCATAAAGGATGTAAGGGAATTGGTGTGGGACAACTGGGTGAAACAACCATGATTAAATAGAAATTATTGAGGTCACTGGTAGGCATGACCTCTGGGGACCACCTCCTTTGTTCTGGGACATAGAACTTTTTATTAAACACAGACCAAAGCCTGAGTCCCAGACTATTTTATGACCTCTCTCATGGCTCACAAGGGATAGCCATTCAAGTTTTCTCAACTGCACCTTGGCATATGCCAGCCATGATTGTTGTCATACAATCAAAATTCGACTATGTTGGAGGCCTCTGAATGTCCATAACTAATTCTCTACAATTGTTGACATAGTGTGAACATCAGTTATTTGCGCTCACGTGATATGTTAACATGTAACTCGCATAACCGTTATTTACATGTGCACATTGTTTTCACGTGATTTATATTTAGGTTTAGTAAATTGAGTGAACCATACCTATGTCTTTGATTAACTATAGTTAGAATGCTCTCATTTTAACATTGACATGAGTGGGTCAAGGTGCCTGACCCCATATTAAAGTAAGCATCATATTTCTGCTTGCTGAGCATAACTGTCTTTCTGTTTCAGGTCCTAGAGACACTGAGTTCTTGTTAAAAATGTTATTATTTGTTAGGTCACATTTTGAAGGTCGCAGTGCAGCAATTAACTGGTTTGGACAATAATTCACAGCACCTGCATGAGGTAGGAGATAGAGAAGGTCAATATTCCTTTGTGAGATATCATGAATACTCTGATGATGGAAGAATTTGGCATTGTATTATCCATGAGAAGGAAGCCAACACCAAGTACAGTGGAACCCTGATTTTGAATCGTTCTTACTCAATGAGAACCTGTAGACTGTATCTATTTGAGTTAATTTAATGTTTTATGTTTTAACTAAGAGCTTGTGGGTCAGCCAGGGGTATGTTTATTCAAATGAGCAATCTTCTCCTTCTAATCTACAACAAACTAGTTCTGTGACCAGCTCTACCTCCTCTTTAGCTGGTACCAATTGGCAACAGAGGACCTAAAGTTCAAAGGCGTCTCTTCCTCAGGCTTCTCGTTGCCCTTGACTGTGAATGGACAGGTCTCACCCTAGTGCCTTTGAAGTAAATTAATATCCAGATCCATCTATTTTTCCTAGGCTACAAAGTATGACATACTCACTCCAGTCTATCCTATCCCCAGGACTAAGTCGTTGTCTCTGGGAGCAGTTTTCACACCTCATTAAGGCCTAGCACTACAGGGGCAGTTGCTGGCACTACTGCAAATTAGCCTCCAGGAGCTTATAGTAGAGAAAGATTATTCATTAAAGTTACTTTTCCTTAATATTTATTTAAAGAATCTAAATTCACCATTGTAATACATATTCAATAAATATTAAAAATAATTGTTGAACCATTTCTCTAGCTTGTCCGAAACCGGTAATGGCAAACATAATAAATTAATATGTACTAGATGTCCTCATAGGACAGCTAGAGATTTTCACAATGAAAATAGTTTTTCGGGTCTCCTCACTGTAAGGACATTCCAACAGTTAACTTCCACTTGCCCCATTTTCAAATATTAGGCACCACATCTTGTGGTCCACAAGGCCTTCCTGGGGGTGATATTTGAATATTCCAAAGGAAGGCTTTTCTCCTACCAAAATAGGTACTTTGATAGATTGCATAACACCTTTATACTGCAGCGGTCAGGCTACATTCATGGACTGAAGCTATGTTTTTCTTCTTACACAAGTGGAAGGCAAAAGTACTGCAGTCCATAGTTGACCTTTAAGTTCCCATGCCATGGGTATACTTTCTTCAGCATTTACTATGGCCCTAAAAGGATACCTAATTATCCTACTCAAGGATTAGCCAATTTCTACGTTTCAGGGGTCAGAGACTTTGACAGGCAGACCCTTCTTACAGAGATAATATGGGTATGCAGCAAGCACAGGTTATATTGAAGTTGCACTTGTGTAATTCACTTAATTTTGGTAAATGCGCATTGCACATGTTATGTGAAATTTCTAAAATTTAGCCTGTATGCTCTTTTGTGTAATTATGCCACCGTTGGTGGGAAATTTTTATTGTAAAAGCATTGAAATAACACAAAGAACCGGAACGCAAGCAGGTGTTGTTAACTGCAATTGCAATTTAGAGCAAAATGTGTCCTTGATGTGAAAATTGTACTCAAACCACTTTTGACACTAAAATATAGCTAGTGCTAAATTACAAATGTAACTTACTCTTATTACCCTTAATTTTCCAGACATTTTGCAAAATTACACAAAAGCAAATTATGCACATTTCATACAAATGTGTGCAGTTCTGTGTAGTAAGTCAGAGATCACTGAATGAAGATGGGTGTATTACAACCAGCCAAATCTTATACAACCAGGCACCAGCAAACCATCACAGGAGACTCCAATAAGTTTCAAAAATATATTTTCGAAATAAAAATGGTAAGGAGGCAACATCAAAAGCTATTTCTCAATATGAATGAGGCAAACATCAACAAGCATCCAGCAAAACATCAGATAACAAAAAAGGTTTTGCTCTTTGACTGCTCAATCAACAATTAACATTTCTATCTGCATCACAGACCACATGATATAAATCTTAAAATAGCTCAATGGAATGCAGCTGCCTGCTCTCAAAGGGAGTAATTTACAAAGGCAATATACAAAGGAAAGAACATTGACATTTGCTATTATGCATGTCAATGGTGACAGTCTGGGTTAATGTGAGCTCACGAAATTACCAAGTCATATTGTTTCCTAATATTATAAATCCACAACCATCCATTGACTTCAAGAGACACAGGAGTCAGTTTCAGCACTGTGTGGCATGCTGCTCGAAGGAGACTAGAGATATTGCCTCAAACAAGTGCTTCTATCATTTACTGTGTATCAGTGCTTTAAGGGGATGGATAGGGTGGGTGGACATAAACTTAGCGTTAGGGGGATGCTGCACCATTCTTGCAGCTCCCCGTGACAATGGGCACTTGGTTGGCGGTGGCCCCATCTTCCTGGGGCCACCACGAGCTGAACAATGTGTCCTGCAGGCCCTAGGCCCGCAAAGACTTATGGGTCATATGCATATTTAATGAGCGGCTCTCTCGCTGTGCCAGGGAGAGCCGCTTAGCATTTCATTTTAGTCAATTTCCTTTTTGCTGCCTAGCACCGCGTTTCCTGGGTGAGGGCAGCACAGGAAGCCCAGCCCCGGCCGCTCCCGCCGGCTCCCTGCACCGCCCGCACCTCCCGGTGTGGCTGCTGGAGCTGGCCTGATCTTTGGTGTAGGCCCGGTCCTGCGGGCAGATGTGGGTTGCTGTGCAGCCGGACGGGCCACCTGGGGGGAGCGTGGTGCCACTCCCCACTCTTCTGCTGCTTCATCGGGGCCACGGGATGGTGTCCGGGGCCACCCTCACCACTCCAGGGAGAGTGATGGCACTCCCCAGCCTCACCTTCTTTGCAGGGCCCCAGGATGGGGTCTGGGGCCCCTCTGGCAATATTCACGGGGTGCGATGGCACCCCCCCGAATTGGTCTTCAGGTAGGGGCCCGGGATGGGGTCTGGGGCCCCCGACAATCTTCACGGGGAGCGCAATGATGCTCCCCGGCTTAGTCTTCGGCCGCCGACTCACCCTCTGCCGGCGGCCATCTTGCATCCCCGACTTTTCTTCCTGGCGTGGCCCGGGGATGAGGTCCGGGGCCCCTCTGGCAATATTCATGGGGGCGCAATGGCACCCCCCAACTTAATCTTCGGCCGGATGGGTCCCAGGGTCCCGAAACAATCTTCACGGGGAGCGCAATGGTGCTCCCCGGCTTAGTCTTTGGCCGCCGGCTCACCCTCTGCCAGCAGCCATCTTCACGGGGGAGGCAACGGCATTCCCCGAGTTTTCTTCCTGGCTTGGCCCTGGGATGAGGTCCGGGCCCCCATTCTCCATATTCATGGGGAGCGCGACGGCACTCCCTGTCTTTCTCGTCTGTGGGGCCCCGGGATGGGGTCCAGGGGTCCAGGGCCTTCTCTTGGTCTTCACGGGGGTTGGGACGGCAGCCCCCAGGCCCCGGCCCACCCCGAGGACATCAACAGAAGCAGCAGCGGAGCCCCACACACTTTGCTGCTCGCTCTGGAATAGGTCAAAGGTCAGAGACCTTCTTCTTTCGATATCTCAGGCCCCCAAGGGTTGATTTGGATGATTCTGGTGTTGTTTCACTCCTGGTGACAAGCCCTTGCCACCAGGAGCACTCTCCTTAGGCCTCCTGGCCTGGAAGGGTCCCAGATGATAGGGGGCAAGTCCCACTGACTCCCTGCGGCAGTCTTTCCTCTGGGTGCCCTCCTTTCCTTCTGGGCAGCGTGCTCTCTTTGCATCAGCCCAGTCTTTCCCCCAACTGGTCCTCAGGGAAAGAAAGGGGCCAGCTTACCTGGCCCTGGCCTGCGCCTCGCTGGGCCTGAAGTCCTTCAGGGGCAGAGTCCCTGCCCTAGGGGGCGGTCAGGGGGTTCTTCTTTCCAGTTGTCCACGATGCCCATCTGCAGTCCCACTGTCCAGCAGTGAAGCACAGCCAAGAGAGAGAGCTCTCCCCTGTGCAGGACCTTTTAAGTGGGGGCGGAAGTGTCCAGCAGACCTGCACCTCTGGCCAATACAGACGCGTCACATCACTTCCTCACCCCTGTCCCCTCCTACCTGCACAGTCTTCTGGGATCGATACAAAAGGACGTCGTCCAGGAGCTTGGGCCACATGTGCTCTGAAACTCAGCCCCTCCTTCCTAGCATTCCTTTCAGGGATTCTCCAACCACTTCCTGTCAGGGACTGACAGATGGCAGATTGATGCCAGGCCCTGCCCAGGCAGCTGGACAGAGCAGTAAATGACCCTAATACTGATCTGAGTCAGAGAAAGATGACATTCCTGGATGACCCATAAATTGTACAACTATGCTTTTGGAACCAACTGCATCATTCTTTTCCTACAGGTAACAGTGTACATGGGTGCGACTCTGGTCTCTGTGGGCGCTAGTGGACCTGAGTTATGCCCTAGGCCACTCTTTCCTATTGACATTGAATGGAGTGCCCCTACAGTGAAAAGACAATAAGCACACTGATGTTTACATGTACTGGAGTATCTCTATGGTAAAAATACAGTAAGCACACTGACTATCCCTCCCCTGGGTACATCCATCTCATGAGGCCTACTCCAGGTCACCATCCACTCTGCATAATTCCTTCTGTGCCAGGCTCCCTAAGCACAGTGCTTGGAATGCGCACGCCAGGATCCCTCCCCGTGCAGCCCTTACATGGGTGCACACGCGTGTGCACATATGATCACGTGTAACCAACCCGGGGCCTCCTACCCTGCTGCACCACAGCAGCCTTTCCTTAGCAAGACGGCACCAGTAGTCACACGTGCAGTCCATATTACCATGAGCTTAATGTGGGGCAGTCCCTGACTAGGAGACTCCCTCACAGCAAAAGGTCAAAAACCAGGTGGTCAAAAAGCGAAAAAAATCAGAGGATACCAGATGGTCAGAACCATCTTCTCACACCTGTATAAAGGTTGATTGCCATGCCTATCCATTAGCTTCCATGCAATGAACACCAGTCTATACCAATACAATTCACTCTGTGCATGTGCTACCCTTATCCTTTTTTATAATCATGCATAGGCAGAACTGTTTTTCAGTCACCCATTACTACAGGACTAGTATTTATGAAATTTAGTATTGTCAGATTACAACATGTGTACAGCAAAAATGTATACAGTCCCGTGATTTCGTTTTGTAATTCAGAGTTCTTCAGACCAGTTAAGTCAAATGGCACAAAGACTACAACTTTGACAGTGAATTGATTTGTTGATCAAAACCCCAGAATTCAAAGGACAGCATTTAGCACACATACTGAAGTATGGCAACCCTAGTTGCACACTACTCTTTGTATGAGTTACCCATAAACTTGATTTTTTTACGCCGATGTCATCTTGCATAACCTCTGGCATTTCACGTTATGGTTATATCGTGTAGCCTTTGGATTTAAAAAAAACAGATTGCAGAAAGCGAGATAAAAAAGCTAGAATCTTTACCCAACACAAAAGGCTTTTGTTTGTTTTAACATGGGGCACTGATAATCAACTCAAAATTGATTTCCAGTTGACTTTTTACTTGAGTGGACTGGTCAGGTACCACATGTGTTTTTAATTCATTTATTTAATTATTATTCACTTCTTACAGGGAAGCCCCATTGAGAGTGAAGCTACTGTACATACACTCTCAACCTCCTCTTCTTGTTATGAAGAATCATCTTTGGTCTTTGTCGGGCAATTGTACGTTTTTTTGTTTTACAGGAACATCGTCACTCCTTCTTTGTCTATATTTTCTACTGCATTGTACACCTTTGTATTTTTGGGGAAATTCAAGTAATTTCAGAGTAGTATTTTACAACATGTTCGATGTTTGAGGGAGAAGAAGCACCATGATTCTTTTTCTTTTGTGGATTTTTTGTAAATTTCGTTTGCTCCTTGATTGCCTAGAGTTTTGAATAGGAGGTGCAGGGCAGGCTCATATGGGGATTTGGGGCCAGATGTACAAACATTCTGGATTGCGACTCGCAAATTGCGAGTCAGACCGACCGTCGCAAAGGCCCACCTCATTAATATTAATGAAGTGGGTCGCAATTTGCAACCCCCTTGCGAGTGGCGGCACTCACAGGGATGGTGGCCTGCTGGAGACAGCAGACCACCACGTCTGTCACTGCTTTTAAATAAAGCAGTGTTTTTTATGTAATGCAGCCCGTTTTCCTTAAAGGAAAACGAGATGCATTACAAAATGAAAAAATGAAACGTTTTCATTTCATTTTTTCAGAGCAGGCAGTGGTCCTTAGGACCACTGCCTGCTCTGAAAAAATGTTTTCCATGCCATTCACAAAGGGGAAGGGGTCCCATGGGGACCCCTTCCCTTTTGCGAGTGGGTTACCACCAGTGTGACACTGGTGGTAACTGCAATTGCTTTGCGACCACGTTCGCGGTCACAAAGCAATACAGCATCGCGCTGTGACTCGCAATTAGGAAGGGGAACCCCCCTTCCTAATTGCGACTCACAGTCCCGTTTTGTGAGTCGGTAACCAGGTTACCGACTCGCAAAACGGGGATTGGGCATCAAGATATGCTTTTTGCACGTCGCAAACAGCGAAATTCTGTGTTTGTGACGTGCAAAAAGGATTGTACATCTGGCCCTAAATGATAAGAGTGAAAGGAATAGACATTTTGGGATAGTGGAGGCCTGGGTTATTCCTTCTCCTTTCCTTGTGTTTATGGCCAGGGTTGTGATGATATACTTCGCAGTTTTTACTGTTTGGGTCCTAGTTTGCCGTAGTCCATTGATGTTTTTTAATGACTTTTTCACATTCCCATTTCTGCTGTGTTGAGATATTTTAGGGGTCTGTGGATAGCCTTGAATTCAGTAGAATGTATGTTATTCTTTTGCCTGCTTGTCCCTATTGGGGCTGGCATGGGGGAAGCTCCATGAGTCAAGGCCCATGTAGCCAAAACAATTCCTTTGTTGTCAGCGGTCTTCTTCTGCATGGGTTCACCTGTCATTTTGCTTTTATGAAGGTGAAATGGGTTATTAATGTGCATTTGCTATCACTTTTGAAAGTCTCTGGCTGAAGTCATTTTTAAATAGGGCTGTTTGTGCTTAGGGCATTTTTAAAGTTTATAAGAAACAAGATTCCGCCAGTTTATATGTTGCTTTGCTAATATTTTTGTCTTGGCTGATTTTTCCATCCTCGCTGTTTCTTTGCTAGTGGTGTATATGCCATTGATGGACCAAGGCATATTTTAAATATGTATTTATGCAATCCTTTCCTCACAATGCTGGAATGGTGTTTGTGTTAGGGGAGTGGGGAGGAAGGCAACCTAAGCATTCAGCCATATTCTGTTTGTTCTCCAGGCCTTCTTCTTGTTTGCCGTGAGCGTACACCATTTTGTGACAACAGTGTGTATTTGATAGGTGGCGATTTTGTCCTATTCCTGTATCTCTCCTCTTTCCTTCCCCTATGCTTAACCACCATTTTGTGAAACCGGAGTCTGTCTCATATCCAGCCATGTTGCATTTATTCTCTTGCCTTCTAGCTTACCAAGACATGTGTTCAATCACCATTTTGAGAAACCAGGGTATGTCTGATCACTGTTTATGAACTATTATATGTCCCTTCCACAACAATCTGCTGGAAACATTGTGGGGCATATTTATACTCCGTTTGCGCCGAAATTGCGTCTTTTTTTTGACGCAATTTCTAAGCAAAACTAACTCCATATTTATACTTTGGCGTTAGACGCGTCTAGCGCCAAAGTCCATGGAGTTAGCGTCATTTTTTTGCGTGAACACCTTCCTTGCGTTAATGAGATGCAAGGTAGGCATTCCCGTCTTAAAAAATGACTCCCAGGCATGTGCGTGGTATTTATACTCCCGGGCAAAAATCACGCCCGGGAGTGGGCGGGGCAAAAAACCCCGCATTTGCGCCTCTTTTTAACGCCTGGGTCAGGGCAGGCGTTAAGGGACCTGTGGGCTCAGAATGAGCCCAGAGGTGCCCTCCCCTGCCCCCAGGGACACCCCCTGCCACCCTTGCCCACCCCAGGAGGACACCCAAGGATGGAGGGACCCATCCCAGGGAAGAAAAGGTAAGTTGTGGTAAGTATTTTTTTTTTTTTTTTTTCGTGGCATAGGGGAGCCTGATTTGTGCCCCCCTACATGCCACTATGCCCAATGACCATGCCCAGGGGACATAAGTCACCTGGGCATGGCCATTGGGCAAGGGGGCATGACTCCTGTCTTTGCTAAGACAGGAGTCATGTTAATGGCGTCTGGGCGCCCAAAAAAAATGGCGCAAATCGGGTTAAGACGATTTTTTTGCCTCAGCCTGACTTGCCCCATTTTGGGACGCCCAAACGCCATTTTTCCCTACGCCGGCGCTGCCTGGTGTACGTCGTTTTATTTCACGCACACCTGGCAGCGCCGGTCGGCTAACGCCGGCTAACGCCATTCAATAAATACGGCGCCCGCATGGCGCTTCAGAATGGCGTTAGCCGGCGCAAATTTTTTTGCCGCAAAACTGCGTTAGCGCAGTTTTGCGTCAAAAAGTATAAATATGGCCCTCTATATGTTGTGTCCCTTGAACTGTCCAATAGTATTTTGCTAATTGTTCTTTCTTTCCATATTTTTTCCTGTTATTATGTTGTGCCTGTAGGATGGTTGTACTCTGTAGTTCATGGTTATTATTATTTTCATTATTAGAACACAAAAGAGAGTGGTGGGAGTCATACCGCCCCACACATACTCCCAAGACAAATATACACATCCATATACCACTGGAAGTGTGGGGTGGTCAGAAATGAGGGTGAGATTGGATTAGTGTACCCTCAGCTAATAGTACCGATTAGGCGTGGGTTAGTTCTGTGGGGAGGAGTGTGTAGAGTGTCTCTATGAGGGGCTGTGGAGAGATGACTGGCTGTAGTGGAAGGTGGTAGTGAGGGAATCTGCAGAGATAGAGGTTATTGGGGCAGGGGCGCCAAAAAAATATTGTCTTACCAGATGCTTCTAACTCTCAAGCCGGCCCTATATGATTACGTATATTACATAGACTAAAATTGTGAAGTCTGACTGTCTTCCTTCATATTTTTGTTGCTTGCAGATGGACGAGATATAGTCAGAGATGTGGAGAAGTCTGTGACACCAGTGTTCAGAGACTTCTCTACTGAGTGCTACTGCTCCTGCTGAGCAAAAAGGATCCTGTCAAGCAACAAGCCAGTGGTCACTGGCATCAAGCCTTCTTCCTTTGTCTGACACACATGATGCTCCTTGAGAGCGAGCAGGTGCGTGATTTACAATCTCTAAACTGATGGATCTTTTTAAGTTGACTGAGACGCTGAGGGAGTTAGCAATATTAAAGCAATTCAATATTTGTGAATCCCATTTGGTCACAGAATAGGGACCAGGAATCAATGGTTGAAGTAAAGTAATTTTTGTTACCAATTAAAAATCAGTCCAGTATATATGCATTTCAGAACAATATTACAAAGATACAAGATTACAGCTGGCAAGCTGAAATATCACAATAGGATCAGTCTCAGTAGGATAACATATAAAATATTCACAGCCATAGCAATACAGAAACTGAGAGTTAGAAAAAGGTTTTCTTTAAGGAAACTCTGATTCTCTCCTAAACATGAATAAGTTCTAAAGTCATCTAATCAACATTCTAAGTTTAGAATAAGGATGGGTTACAGAGTGGGTCTCAAGTGAATCCAGAAATGCGAGAAAGTGTCAGCATAGTGAAGACTCAAGTAGAAGTCTTTCTGAATTGAAATCACACTTGCCAGAATAAAGAAAGCATAGAGGTCTGTACCCCCAAAAGTCTAAGGGAATCTGTCCTAACTTCTAACAGAGTTAACATTAATTAAAACAAACAGGATTTTCAGCAACAATAGTTCTCTTTCCACTCCATCACAAACAAATCATTTCACTTCTCTTGGTGTGTATTTGCAACACCACCTTAATTTCTAAATCCCACATAATTTGGAAAGTATAAGGCAACCTTGAGCATCCCTCGTTCCTGATACTCAATAAATAAAAGTATTTTTCCTCTCATTAGGGGTTTCTGTGTCTTGCCAAGATTTCTCCTCTCAGGACTGACTATCAAAAAAAAGAATACAAACAACAATACTTCTTTCTCTAGCTAATGAAATCATGAGAACGCACATGCAAAAGAAATAACTTGCTAACCAAGCAAAATACATTTCAAAATTGAGGCCTTCAGTCATGCTAACTTTCAATAAACATTTAATGTGCATTTTGAATATACGATTATACATTTCAAAATAAACGTAGAACAAGAAAGAAGAATGTTTATAAAGCTTCAGTTTCTCAATAGTTGCATTTCATTAATGTGTTTTAAGTTTCACACACATGGTATTATTATGTAAGGCACACAGTGACTATATAGGCAAAAATAAATGCAAAACTGCACAATGACAATGTTTAAAGGATGGAGTCTAAATTGTGCTACTCCATCCATCTTACATTAGGAGGATCTACAACAGTACCACCACCAAAACCAAAGCAGCTGTGTCTCAGGTGCGGAGTGACTGCAGTCATGACTGAGACAAGTGACTTTGAAATGGAATTGCCCTAGAACTCTAAACCATCCCAGGAAAACAACAGTGAAAAGTGTCTATCACATCTGATTTTCTTGCGGTAGGAGCACAGCAGGCACCTAGACTTGCTGGACAACAGGATTTTATGACTGTTCCTATATTGGACACATTGGCCCTCATTATGACATTGGTGGCAAGTCCCGCTTACCGCCATGCTGACTTACGCTAACATACCGCCGGCACGGCGAATTATCGCTAACCCATATTATGACACACACATAGCAATCCGTCACTATACAGCCACACACACAAGTCCGCCAGCCCAAAGGTCAGGGATAAACTGGCAGTAGCAAAACCCACACCCTTACGCCAACAGAACTACGCTCACGATATTATGACCCACGAATCACTGTGGGGGACATTCAACCACGGTAAACCATTGGCGGTACATACCGCCGCTCTCAAAATACACACACACATACAAAACAACACTACATGAGACAATTCAAACTACACACACGTGACACACATAGACGCACCACACCCACACCACTATAAAACACACACACACACTACCCACAACCCTGTACGACTAACAAAAATTTCCAACTGAGATAGACCAAGAGAACCCACAGAACCAGACCCACATAACACTATCACCCATACACCATCCATGCACCTTACAGCACACACCCAAACACAGCACCCCACACACCCTCACACACACCACTCACACTACACCCATGGCACCACAAAGACACCCCAGGTTCTCAGAGGAGCTAAGGGTCATGGGGGAGGAAATCATCTGAGTAGAGCCACAGCTATTTGGATCACAGGTGCAGCAGACATCCAACGCTAGGAAGATGGAGCTATGGCAGAAAATCGTGGACAGGGTCAACGCCGTGGGACAGAACCCCAGAACAATGGATGACATCAGGAAGAGGTGAAACGAGCTACGTGGGGAAGGTGTGTTCAACTGCAGCAAGACACCAAATAGCAGTACAGAGAACTGACAGTGGACCCCCACCTCCTCCCCCACAACTAACAAAATGGGAGGAGCAATTCTTGGCAATTATGCATCCTGAGGGCCTGGCAGGAGTAGCAGGAGGACTGGTAAGTCAAATCTTTATTATTAATATCCCCCCTACCTGCATGCCATCACAAACCCCAACCTCCATCACTCCACCACCTGACATACACCCCACCATCACAACCCTCCCATCCCAATACCAAGCCCTGCATGTAACACCAATGCACGTACCCCCATCACAGACCTGCATGGACACCCATCACTAAAGCATGCACACTAGAGACAATCACCTAGCCCACCAAATAACTATTCACACAAGTCAAAGCTGCTAGGGCAATAACAACCATAGAGGGCAACACACCCATGCACAAGATGTCACACGCAGAAGCATTAACACTGCATTTACATCCCCACAGGTCCCTCAACCAACGTCACCGGAGAGGAGGTGCTAGCAACATCCAGTCCCCCCACATAAGAGGCCCACAGTGATGACAGCACCTCTGGACGCCTGGATCTCGATGACCAACCTGGCCCATCAGGGACCTCCAGACAGTCGCTTACCCAGGCACAGTCCCATACCACCACAGAGCCTCCCCCCTCAGGAAACACCACCACAGCACCCATCCAGCGGGCCCATACCTCTGTCCCCAGGACACATCAATCAGCAGTGTGTCCACCACTACAGGGACCCCAGGACACCCCATAAACCCAGGACAATCAGGGATCTGGGGTCAGTGGCAGTGGGCATACGGTTCAAGGGACAGAGGCGCAGGACAACAGGGATGCTGGGAGGACTGCTGTGCGACAGGGGGAGGACAGGCCCAGGGAACCGACTCTCCAGGAGGCACTTGCAGGGATCCTGGGAGCATACCACCATTCCCAGGAGACGATGGGCCAGATACTGGACAAGTTACAGGGGACCCAGCGGCTGCAGGAGTGACAGTACCTGGGGATCAGGGAGGACCTGAAGGACATCAACACCACCCTGGTCACCATTGCAGGGGTGTTGGCAGACATGGCCAACACCATGAGGGAGGCAGTGGCACACCACCGGGCCCCTGACACTAGCCACACTGATGAACATCCTTCAACCTCTGCTGCCACTAGTGGACAGGAGGCCCCGCCACAGGACCAACAGGCCACCAGCACCCCTCCCCCTGCAGAAGGAGAACCACCCCGCAAACAGTCCCTGCGATCTAGGTGGAAGCCAGAGAATATTGCCAAGACCCCGGCCAGGAAATAAGACTCTCCTGATTGTCACTCTTGTGTCCCACTCTGTCACCCTGTTCACCTTGAACTGCCATTGCTCCTCTTCCTATGCCCCCTTGGACAATGCACCTGTGATACAAATAGACTGGACTCTATCCTGGACTATCCTCCACCATGACCCCAGCCCATTGCACATACCCCTCCACTCTTTGGCACTTAAATAAACACCATTTAAAATAATATGGAGTCTGGCAAATGATTGAACTATGTATTTGTTTAACAAATTTTATATACTGCAATACAACTGTTCAGGAATGTATACATAGGAATGACCTGTAGCAGGCTGCAGTCAACACACCAGGAGCCAGAGTGGGGCATAGATATCTGAAAATAGAGATGCCAAAGGGTACAGTAAGTGGCCATAGAATTGTGAGAATCTGCCTGCCATGTACAATGCCAAACACAAAACTGTCAATCGTCAATGTAAAGTGAAGTTACAGTGTCTTACCTGTGTGTCACTGGAAGTATTGTCGTATTATTGCTGTTCTGTTGTCCTCATCCTCATTCTCTGCCTCCTCATCTTCACTGTCCACAGGGTCCACTGCTGCCACATGCCAATCGACAGCCACATCCTCCTGCAGAAAAGGCACACGGCGTCTCAAGGCAAGGTTATGCAACATGCAGCATTTCACGATGATCTGGCAGATCTTCTTGGTTGAGTAGTACAGGGATCCACCAGTTAGATGGAGGCAACAAAACCTGGCCTTCAGGATGCCAAAGGTCCTTTTGATAATCCTTCTTGTCTGCCCATGTGCCTCATTGTAATGTTCCTCTGCCCTTGTCCTGGCATTCCTCACTGGGGTTAGTAGCCATGAGAGGTTGGGGTAACCAGAGTCACCTGCAAATATTGAGGGACAACTGTTAGCCACACACTCACCCTTAGGGCCCACATCATACCCATACACCAACATTCACTGGCTGGAAACCAGGGCTCACTTATTAGCCACACCCTGTGCCTCTGGAGTTATGCCATCGCATTTGGGATGCTGCTATTCCTCAGAATAAAGGCATCATACACAGACCCAGGAAATTTTGCATTGACATGGGAGATGTACTGGTCCGCCAGGCACACTATCTGCAAATTCATCGAGTGAAAGCTCTTTGTATTCCTGGACACCTATTCATTTCTCCAGGGGGGTGACAAATGAAATATGTGTACCATCAATAGCCCCAATAATGTTTGGGATATGTCCCATTGTATAGAAGTCAGCTTTCACTGTGGCCAAATCCTCCACATGGGGTAATACGATGTAGCTGCGGATGTGTTTTATCAATGGAGCAAACACTTTTGTCAGCACTATTGAGAACATTGGCTGTGACATTCCTTCTGTCAAGCCCACTGTCACTTGGAAGGAGCCAGTTGCCAAGAAATGGAGCACAGATAGGACTTGCACAAGAGGGGGGATCCCGGAGGGGTGACGGATGGCAGATATCAGATCAGGCTCCAATTGGCCACACAGCTCTGTGGTTGAGGCCCTGTCAAGTCTATAGGTGAGGATGATGTGCCTCTCCTTCATTGTTGCCAAGTCCACCAGGGGTCTGTACATTGAAGGATGTCCTTCTCCTATTCACCGCAGTGGTTGCAATCTAGGGGGCAAACAGTGAGTAGCTGGTCAGTATTCCATATTTCCAAACACCACACTGCATTGCATGTTGTGACTGTAACACAATATTATTGTTTAGTCCCAAATGGTGCCTATGTGTACTGTGACGCAGTTAGGTGCTATGGCCTGCCCTCCCCCACCGAAATGGCGTCCGCCTGTCATGTATGAAGGGACAGTTGGAAATTAGGTAATTCCGCTGACGTTGTGTGCCGTTGCTGGAGGCGGTCGAGTACCACCGTGCAACTCCTCATTGGTTGTCATTGGGCCCTATGGGTTACAATGGCCAATGGTTATGTACGCCGGCGGTGACAGTACTCACCGCCGTGGACGTGACCGCCATTTTCTATCTGTTCACTCACTTGCTACCTGACCTTCAACAGGAGAGGACCTACACTGCAAGTGCTGCTGTGACCTGGATCCTTTGTCTCCCTCCCCCCTTTTTGCTTTGTCACCCTGTCCTTATGTGCATTAGCATCATCTGGAGGAGGAGCAGAATCACTGGTGATGGAGGGAGCTGCATCCCACAGGGCCCAGGAGGCTGAATCCACCAACGGTGAGGGCACCAGTGGGACAGAGGGTGAGGGGAGCACCACGGCGGAGACTGGAAGGGACAGTTCGGACAGTGATACCTCCCTGGTGCACCTCTGTGCCCACCCCAACTACAGGTACATCCCCCACCTCCAGTACAAACACCACCCTCCCAGCAGCCCCTCAGCTTGTTTCCCGTGCCCGCTCACCCAGGAGGGTGGGCATCTCCTTCACCCCAGGCACCTCAGGCCCTGCCCCAGTTAGCCCTGCTGCCCTGAGTGAGGAGGCTATTGACCTTCTGCGGTCCATCTTTGTTGGGCAGTCAACCATTCTAAATGCCTTCCAGGGCCAGGCAGCCCATTTGCAACAAACAAATGCATTCCTGGAGGGCATTCACTCTGGCATGGCAGCCCAACAGAGATTAATCCAGGCTCTGGCCAGCTCTCTGATGGCAGCCATTGTCCCTGTTTCTAGCCTCCCACCTCCAACTTCCTCTACCCAGTCCCATTCCCCTCAGCCCCAACCTATCCCAAGCACACAGGCAGACTAGCATGCACCCAGGACAACACACAGGAGTGGCTCAGGCAAACACAAGTACCACACATCATCCCACAGGCACTCACACAAACACCATTCAGATGCACACATACCAACATCCACCACCACACTGTGTCCCCCTCCTCTTCGTCGTCCATCTCCCTCCCAGTAGCATCTACACTCACACTGACATGCACTACATCCTCATCCACTACCTCCATCACCAGCATGCCTGTCACTACACACCCCTCACTGGCAGTCACCACCTCCACATCCATGAACACGTCCCCTGTGTCCTCTCCCACTGTGTCTGTGTCCCCTCCTCCCAAAGTACACAGATGCAAGCACTCAGACACCCAACAGCCATCCACCTCACAACAGCATCCAGCCCATGCACCTGCACCCAAACACAGCAGACACCTCCTACAACCACTTCCTCTTCCTCACTCACAAACCTTCACTCCCTTCCAGCACCAATGTCCCTAAGAAGCTTTTCCTCACCACCGTTGACCTCTTCCCTACTCCCCGGTCCTTCACGTTGGGCCACGGTGGTCAGAACCCAGGCGAGCACCTCAGCCACCCAGTCCACAGCCACAGTAGTGTCGACAGCTACTGCAGGTGGGAGAGGATCCCGGTAACCAGGTGCATCAAGGAAGGACAAAGAGGCACCACCAGCTGCGAAAAGGAAGGGCAAGGATACACTACCTGCTGTGAAAGGGAAGAGCAAGGAGGCACCACCAGCTGCAAAAGGGAAGGGCAAGGAGGCACCACCAGCTGCGAAAGGGAAGGACAAGGAGGCACCACCACCTCCGAAAGGGAAGGGCAAGGAGGCACCACCAGCTGCGAAAGGGAAGGGCAAGGGGCCTGCAGGCAGGAAGGACAGGAGGCCTGGTGCTGGGACTCATTCGGAACCCCCACCACCAAGCATGGCGGTTCAGCTGTCCGATGCTGCAGGGGATGGGCTGGAGCCTCCCCCCACCACTGACAGCAGTGCCACCAGCACCACAGCCAGCAGCAGCAGCCTCAGTGGGCAGCCGTCCAAGGCTGCAGGGGATGGGCTGGAGCCTCCCTCACCACTGACTGCTCCGCCACCAACACCACTGCCAGCAGCAGCAGCCCCAGTGGGCAGCCGTCCGAGGCTGCAGGGGAAGGGCTGGAGCCTCCCCCCACCACTGACAGCACCGCCACCAGCGCTACGGCCAGCAGCAGCAGCCTCAGTGGGCAGCCGTCAGAGGCTGCAGGGGATGGGCTGGAGCCTCCCTCACCACTGACTGCTCCGCCACCAACACCTATTCCAGCAGCAGCAGCCCCAGTGGGCAGCCGTCCCAGGCTGCAGGGGAAGGCCTGGAGCCTCCCCCCACCACTGTCAGCCCTGACACCAGCCCCGCCACTGCCACCATTCAGCAGCTGTCTCCACCGGCGGGCAGTGTGTAGTCCTGCCTCCATGGCCTGTAGTGCATCCTGGACCACTGCAAATTCTGTAGGTGTGACACCCAAGTGAGAGACTGTGACCTTGCACTGCCCAAGATCTGCATCACATGGCACAATGCCTCCTCCAGAACCAGTGGAAGAAGCCATCCACTCCCCCCATCCTTCCCAGGATGAAGCACACTGGGCACAAGGCCCCTTCCAGAACCTGTGGAAGAAGCCATCCACTCACTCCATCCTTCCCAGGATGAAGCACACTGGGCACAAGGCCCCCACCACAACCAGTGGAGAAGCCATCCACTAGAGAGACTGTGGCCTTTCACTCCCCAGGACCAAGCAGTAGGCAAACCACCCACTTGAGAGACTGTGGCCTCGCACTCCCCAGGACAGCGCACAGGGCATGCAGCCCCCTCCAAGACCAGTGGCGTTGTACCATCTTCCAGCTGAGGTGACCCCCCCATTCCCCTGAGGTGCCTGTTTATTTTTGACCTAATGCCCCTGCAGTGTTCTCTCCGTGTTGTTGCAGGAGTGAAGTGGGGCCATGGCCTATGTGTTGTGGCCCTGTGGCCCACGGACATTGAGGACTGGGCAGTGACCCTACATTTGTAAATATTTAAAATATGTATACACTTGTTGTTTTGGATGCACTTATTAATACTATTTTATTTTATTACACTCACTTTCTTCAATTCATTTTGTCCTTGCATTCTTCCTGAGGGATACTGGGTGGATATGTAATGTTAGTGCACCTGGCCGTGTGTATGATGTTGGGGGTGGGGGTGTTGCGTGTGTGTGTCACTCTCTTTTTCCTACCCCACTCACATGTGTGCTAGGTGGCAATACTCACTGTGGCCGTCTTCGCCGGCGTTGATGTTCGTAATGCAGGAAAAGGTAGACAAGCATTGGAAAAATGTGTAACTAGGGCTCCATGGTGTTGCGGTTGTTCCCTGAGTCTCCAGAGGTGAGTCCTTTGACTGTGTTCTGTTTCAGCCATGCTTTTGATGTCGTTGGTACCGCCCCGGAAAAGGTGGCGGATAGGTGTGTCATAATAGTGTGGGTGGTACATTGTCTTCCGTCTGGCTGCTGGCAGTTACCGCCGTGGTGCTTGTTCTTACCGCCGTGGCGGTCGGTGTGTTAAAGTGTCTGTCTGTCTGAGCGGTTTCCACCGTGGTCATAATTCCATTTTTGTTACCGCCAGCCTGTTGGTGGTATTACCGCCACTTTATCACCGACCACCAGGGTTGTAATGAGGGCCATTGTCTTCATAATTTCCTCAGATGAAAAGAAGGATCACTCCCCATCTTCTCTAAGACCCCCTTCAGATGAACGTGACATGCAGTGGACCCTCAAGTCCTACCATGGAAGTAATGGGAATAAGAAGGCTGCGGAAAGCCTAGCTGACAATGAGAAAGATTAACATGTAATTGTTCATGTTGGATTCAGTACAGAAGAAGTGAAATTCACTTCTATTCCACGTGCCCCTCTGCCATATCCCATGTTTCCATCTTCACAAAAACCAGTTCCAGCTACCGCTATTGCTGCCGAAGACTGCTTTGTGGAAAAGCTAACATAGAAAACCTCCACCACAGCATCTGGCATTAGTTGTATAAGAAAGCTATCCTCCCCAGTTTAGGACCTTTTTACACTGAGGATGAATGAGGATTTTATCCCAGACTGTACAGTGGGCTGCAGATCAGTTTGTTTTGGGAAGCCAGGTGAACGTTACTGTACCTGGGCCCAATTGGGCCTCATGAAAACGAACAGTCAATCTTGTGGGAACACCATTTAAATAAGGTGTATTTATGGGAGAGAACAACCTAAAGAGATGGAAAGAAAAAGATGTTGTCTGCAATCCTGTTGTTTAAGTGTACTAAATATTTGTAGAAACCTCAGTTTGGCACAAGAAAAGTGTTATGCCAAGGTCATCCAAAGTGTCCAAGCAGCCTATCTCCAAGGACAAATAATGTCCTCTGAAGAGTGCATCTTCATAATTATACTGGATTCATGCTACGCACATTGGCTTTCTACTTTCATTCTTTTTTGGTACTGGATGCCTTCATTGATTAGAACTGGACAGTGCTTAATTTGTAAATAAAAATGTGCCTGTGCCCAAAGCTGCCCTCTTAAACATGTGGCTGCTGCAATTAAATGTGTGATTAAGGAATACTGAGGCATCCTAATCCTGAAGCCATCTAGGGCCTCTTCGATCCACTTAAAGCCACTCGCTGCCCCTTCAGCTCAATCTGCAGCTTTCTGGTTTCTCCCTTTGTGATGTTTACTGGTTTTTCTCTTCCTCCGTCTTTCCCCTATGTGTCTTTTGCTCGCAGCAAATGCTTAAGGCAGGCAACTAAGCGGCGGCCCTCAAACGTAAGTGCTGGTGCTCAGCACCAGAAACAACAAGCACAAATTACGCACTGGAACTGGATTTTCAGAAAAGCAGTTGGGCTGGAAGATGAAAGATTGCAACTTCAAGGTGATTGAACAACTGAAGAGATGTCTTCACCAACTTATAGAGAGCACATTGGTGACTCTGAGTCCAGAAGCATCTCACAACTGCAGAAGCACCTGTCACTGGTAAAACAATCCCAATTCCAAGACACATCTCATACTTTTTCAAGATAGCATCACTTCAACAACCCTCTGATTTTGGTTAGTTTTTGCTAGTTCCAGGATTTAAATCAAGCACACAGGCACATGAAAGTCAGAAAAAGAAAATGTCAACAACTATGACAAAAGAAAGATTTTAGAAGACCAGTTGAATAAGTAAACATAATTCCATGTCTAATAAGAGCCATTCATCTATTGGTATGGGAAAGAAAGAACAATGATTAGAACTTAGTGCCCTGTCAATAAAATATCTAGCATGAGCTGTACACATTGGATTCTCTAAGGAGGTTTTCTTTGCAGGTTAGGCAGTAGTCAGAGACAGAAGGATCAGAAGGACCAGTTTCTTTTTTTCAAAATGTGTAGGACTGATCAAGATGAGTAAACATTTCATCCCCAAAAATAATCAGACTTCTGAAAAAAAGTTATTTTTAGATGTCTGAAGTGTCGGGATTGATCACGAGACAAACTTCCCGAATATGAAGATGAATTGTGCATTATAACTTAAACGCAAAACTAATCCACTACAGTAGTAACAGGTTTATATTCAATAATTCAAGAAATATAAATAAACTAAAATGGACCCATGTGCAAGACACAGGCAGATACGCTACGTAGGTCCATATTTTGACTTTTTTAGCACCGCATTTGAGTCATTTTTTGATGCAAAAGCGCGCAAACGTACAAAATACTATTATATTTGTAAGTTTGCGAGGCTTTTGCGCCAAAAATTACACAAATGCGGAGCTAAAAAGTATAAATATGGGCTTTAATGAGTCTGGGAATGCACATGCGCACCGGACATACTGACTGTGTGCAAGATGGGACACATATTGCTGCTATATAGGCAGCTAAACGGAGGTTATCGCTTTTACAATTTAAATGTTTTTACCTGTTTTTATTCACTAGCAGTTTTTGCACATTGCTTAGTGGCAGGATAAAGGAATCCCAGGTCCTATTACCACTTTAACCGTGTTCAGTGCGGGTGCAGTTGCAGTGATGCCAAATTGGTTGTGATGAAGCAGAAAAAGAAAGGCTAACAAGCATTCAGATATCATGTAACAAAATCGTATATTGTAGTGTGATTTTAGCAAAGAAAAATAATGTATGTGGGAAAATGTGCCCACGAGGTAGTTCGTCATTATTATAAACGAGCTTAATTAATCATGAAGAATCGACAATGTAGTAATCCGTCATGATTGCAGATGTATTTTTGATTTTCTCGTTAAAACTGTTGTATGCTTAGCTTAAATTTAGCAGAGGCTTTGGCCTAGTCGCCTGGTCTCAATTTTAACTGTGTGGTTTTCATTTGTATTAACAAAAATATATTTTGTGCTTTAAAGCTGTATTTTTCCAGTAGAATGACTAATACGCTTATCTCAAGGTTTCGTGCTAGGCAAGTTTCATCCCCTTTGAAGCAAGGTCAGTTTATGCAGGTGCAAACAATAAAGACACTGATACAGAAATAATTGGCAAACTTTGTTGCTACTTGTGTTCCAAAACTCTAAGGACACCTAAAGCATAAATGAGTACTAAAAGAAAGACATTATTCATTGGTCAAAAAGAAGCCACCCTATAAACCCTCCAATGGAAGACCCTGAAGAATTTGGAACGTTTTCTTACTTAAACCCACCGGACAAAGAGAAGTCAGCCATTTTCTTGATGCCATTTTGAAGCCGGATTCAAGACGCCATTTTAAATGACACTTTGATGTTTTTTCTCTATCCCAGAGAGAAAGACTTTAAAGAATTCTCACCCTAGAGACTTTAACTTTAACTTTACCCCGTTTTGCCCATGCAATAGATTTTGCTCCATTTTCATTGCTGCTGCAAGGAAAACTTGACTTAAACTTTGCCCCTTTGAAATTTGCCCCATGCTGATCGAACTGGTACCTGAAGGACGAAGACTTACCTTGAGTGCTGATTGTATTTGGTAATTATGAAAGGATAAATGTATTATTCATTGTATTTTCCTTCTTAGGTACCAACTGCTTATTTTGACAGAGCCTAAGCTAGAAGTTTTCTAAATTCATGTTGATTAAATTCTTTTGCATGAAGCCTCACATGCCAATGCTAATCATTGGTTAGTTGAGGTATTCACTTGATGCACCATGCTAAATTTAAATCTTGTTCTGCTGACCAATGTATGCAATTAGTCAAGTTCAGTTACTCATATTAGTGATTTGCATTGCTATAACCGAGTGCATTATAATCCAAATCTTGCGTAGATTGTGTTTCTTCCGTCGCTATGGACAGCTAATAATGTTTGTATATGTATACCATTTGATTTTGAGACTTACTTATATTGTGCTAGCTTTGTTAATATAGGGAAATAAACTCATTAACGTTTAATAAACAGGTGTGGTTATTCATGACTGAAAGGTCATGGTGTGTCTAATTACTGATTTTCCGTTTAATTAATTTGTTGATTGACCACTAATTGAGTATTGGTTATTGATTATAAATGGTTATTGACTATTGATTTGAGGGATCCGACAATTCTTTGGATGAGGAGAACCCAACCCGGTCAAAAGATTCACCGACCTCCGGCGTGTCCAAGTATAAGTAATTTATAAGGACTGGACGCGCTGTCAGTTGGCAGGCTAGTTGTTGCCCCAGGCTTGCAAATTAAGAAGTCTGAGAGAGCGTACAGCGGACGCGAGCAGCGAACGTGCTGCCAGGGTACCAAAAGCAAGCCCGTGCATGCTATGACCGGGCCACGGACCAGGACCCCTCTTCAAAACAGAGGCCAAATGTACTCCAGAACTCTGCTGTGGGATTTTATTAAAGGCAAGTCTGTATCATGCAACACTTTGGAGGACACGATGAGCAATGAGACTTAGCCACTTTTAGATATTCTAAATAGTTTTAACCTTTCACGGTTGGTGAGTGCTAATACACACAAAGCAGGTCATGTGCTGGACGGGATCTTTACTAATAAGTCTGATCTTAAGATTGATGATATTGTATCTATCACTTGGACTGACCACAAATTAGTTAATTTTAGCCTGGAATCTGTACATTCCACCAGTCTGAATCACTAAAGAATAAAGAATGAAGCTTAAAAGACTCCAAGCTTTGAACAAAATCTGTATGCCCGACCTGGCTGATACCCTTAAGAATTCTTAAACTTAATATATAAAACATGCTAAAGCTTAGGCAGAGACATTCTCAGAGTGGTTAGGAGCTGCTGATCCTAAAACTGTCAAGATCCATAGAAAAAAACATCAGCCCTTGGCTTCAAAGCTGCAGCCAAGCCATAGTAATGTCCTGGGGGTGGGCATCCTGGGGCAAAACAGGAGCGGGCCCTGAGGAAGGGCATCCCCCAGGGCCATCAGTATCTCCATTAGGGGGGCCATGCAGCCCCCTCCATTGTTGAAGAAGCCCCGGGGAGGTGGTGATCCTGGGGTTTGGAGGTCTAAAACGGATCCCTTTACATTATTTAGCATTAGCTCCAAGAAGGTAGTGATCCCTGGGGCTGAGACGGGAGCCTGATAGAACTGCCCCCACACCCAATTTCCTAAATGCCCTGGGTGGTGGTGGTCCCTGGGGCTGCAGGGGGGCCCGAGCACCCCCAGCACCCAATTTCCTAAATACCCCAAGGGGTGCTGACTTCCAGTGTGTGTGTGTGGGGGGGGCAGCCCCGTCCATATTTCATTATTGCCCCGGGGTGGGGGTGGTCCCCAGAGCTGTGAGGGAGGCCATCGGGCCGCACCCATGTTATAAAAGTATTTTTGCCCCGAGGAGTGTTGGCCCCCAGGGTGCGGGCAGCTTGGCTCCCCCACTCCTATTTCATTATTCACTCTGGGGTTATCAGGTCATTTTTGTTTTGCCAACAACTTTAGCACCGCTTGATGAATTTTCACAAACTTTTTAAAACTAATACTAAGTTAGTTCAGCTGCAGTCTTTAAAATTTCAGGGGGATCCATCAACTGGGGGCAAAGATAAAGGAGGGGTCCCAAAAATTGTTTTCTCCATTCATTTCCCTATTGGGTCTTTAGACATGCCTACAGCCTTAACCCTTGAACGTAATTACACCAAATTTGGCAGGAAGTTATATCTTAGTGCACAGATTGTACTTTTTTTGATTTGGTGTAAATCCTTTCTGTAGTTTATGAGATGTTAAAGGGTAAAAAATATAGATTTCTAGGGATGCAGAGGATCTGCGGTTCCAAATGTTCCCGTGCTGATATCTGATTGGCTGCCAACACTTCAACAAGGAAGTGCTGGCAGTCATTTTGGGACTTATCTTCATCCAAGTCCCAAAGACAAAATGCCAACAAAAAGAAAAGGGACCAGGGAAGAAATACCCTGAGTCCCTAGCCTTGGTCCAGGTCCCCCAGGCACCCCACAAGAGCTAAAAAGTATTTGTTTGTTCAAAATAAATCTCAGACAAATCTATGGATGGATCCGTGAATATTTCTTAGATTTTGTTTTTTTAAAAGCATGGTCTCCTGTGCTCTTCATTTATTTTGCCCCAGGTGGGCCAAGTCTCATGGGAATTAGGGTGCAAAAATAGGGGGTGGCACATGAACCTTACTCCCAGGGCTTTCAGAAGCCCTGGGGACCACCACCTCCCCAGGGCTATGTCAAGTATGCGGGGGTATGTGGCCCAACCCTGCCCCCACCATGGGTACTACCACCTCCCCGGGACTACATGTTTTAAAATAATAATGGGGGTCCTGCAGATCACCCTGGGCTCTGGGGACCACCACCTCCCCAGGGCTATATGTAAAAAGCATGCAGGGTGCCATGTGGCCCCCCCTCCCCTTCAAAATAGATATGGCCTCGGATGGATGGTCCCCAGGGCCTGATGAGGCTCAAGGAGGGAGGCTACATGACCTGCCTCACCTTTAAGAAAATGTTGCAATGGGGAATTATTAGGATAAATGGGAGGGGACAGCTTGGTCCCCTCCTTGAAAGTCTGTAGGCCCTGGGGACCCCCAGGGCCCTATTTAATCTTAACAGGGAGGGAGGCGCATAGCCTGAGCCTATTTAAATTTGAAGGGGAGGAGGGCCACATGACCTCCTTTCCTGATTCTTTTCAGGCACTGAGGGCACAATCCCTATTCCCCCAGGGCCTGGGCACAGACATGTGTCCTCCTGTCAGACCGTGGACCACTGCGAGGGGGGGGGTTAAAAAATAAGCACAGGAGCCTGCATTTCCTCTTTTTGTTAAATTTTGCTGCAGATTTTCAGATACTACGTTCATTTGCAGCAACATTTTTTTTTTTAAAAAGAGACCATTGGCCAATGGCTGTGTGCAGTGAGGGGTTGGATCTATGCATGGTAATAAATTATTACTTTACCTTAATAAAAAAAAATCACATAAAAAAACTAAAGCTTGAAGAAAGGCTACATATGGTAATAAATTATTACTTTAACTTAAAAAAAAAAACCTAACAATTCACTGAAAAAACTAAGGACCGGATTAAAAGTGTGGCCGTCCGATGACTGCCACACTTGTGCTGACAGTCGGACCCCTGCACTCCAGGCAGTATGACCACCACATTACAACCCTGGCAGGGTACCGCTGTTCCTGCCAGGAACATCGTTCCCGACAGGCTGACGGTGGTCTGAGTTGTACTCAGCCACGGCGGCGCTGAATTCAGCGCTGCCATGCTGATTACAACTCAGCTTTCCGATAGGCTTTCCGTGGAGAGGACCCTGCCATGGAAAGGATGGTGGAAAGCCAATGCCTGGGGCCCCATGGGGTATGTCAGTGCAGGGGCCCCATGCCCAACACCATCAGAATGTGCATTCCGATGGTTCTGGTGTGCTACAGTATTGGCCTCGGCTCCCTTAAAGGAGCTGAGGTCAAAATCTTAGCGTCTGCCCGGCAGGAACGCGTAATAAATTGTTCCCGCTGGTCAGCCTTGCAGGAACATTGTAATATGCTTGTGGGGGTGCCACTGGTGTGATGGTGCTACCTCCCTACAAATTTGGCGGTCAGCTCGTGTGAAACCAAAACTCAAATTGAGGTCCCAAGGTTTAAAGTAACGTTATAGTTAGGTAAAATGTTCATTAACATAACGTTTTAAACTCAGAAAAATCAAAGACATTTACCAGTGAAAGTTACAGTTATCTCAAGTAACTATAACCAGGGACATTGTAATTATGCTATTGCGCAGCTGTGGTGAATTTCACATAATTACATATTTGCTGCAATTGCCAAATAATCCATCATCTGCTGCATAGTCTGCAGATTTCAACAAAACAAATGTTTCTAGCTCAAGCAGTTCAAAAGTTACTAAAAATGCAGGGACACACGCTGCCGCGAACTGGGTGCCTTTTGTAAACGTTGACTGGTCACCTTTCTGTTGTTTATTTCTATATTTGGGTGTTAAGCTGGTACTAATGAGGTGCAGCCAATGCCAAGTGTTAAGAAAGTTTAAAAACCTTTGAAATAATGAAGTAATACTATTAAAAAATGCGCAGCGTTATGCCACATAATTTGCCCTTTCTTGATGCATAATTTACTTGACCATGCCACATAAATTGGCCCTCTTCTGCTGCACAATTCCAGTGACCCCAACTATAACTTGTGCCCTAAGGTAACTCACGCCCTTGCCATGGACTGCAAATTACCACACATTTTACAACACTCATGACATCTTTTATGACATCATTGATAATATCACTGCAACATTTGCAATTAAATTATTGATGAGAAAACTGTGAATGGTGGCACTGTGAGTTATAGTTACCGGAGGACACATTTAGTCCCATTGCTGTAAATGAACTCAGCACAGATGTGTGCGATCTGCTGCTGGGTGATGTCGGTGTGGCAGCATGATACTGTGCTGCCCCTCCCTTCAGCAGAGTATCACTCTGCAAGGCTGTATCCATTGCCAGACCTGCTTCCTGCAGGCAACCTGACTGGAAGGTAGTACAGCATATAGAATACAAGTGCCGCCACCTGTTTCTTATAAAAAATGTCATAGGTGCTGACTGGTGTCAGACCCGCTGCTTACCTCTGCAATGGTTGGGGGTGGGTATTTGTGAAAATTCAATTTAAAAACAAAAGCAGCTAATTAAGAATACCTAACAATTACAAATAAAGCACAGGTGTAGGAAGCAGGACAGAATGTGAAAAATGTTGAAAGTGATAGATTTTCTTTATTTATACTAGTGCTACCAATAAAAATTGCAGATTGAAAATAAGATTGTGCACAGGTTATATTTAGACTATCCTGTGTTAGGTTAAAACTTATAACAACTGATAAAACTGCACCGAAAGGGAAACAGCCCTCATCACTTTAAATATATATCCACAAATAACCTGGAGAATCATAACCTAAAATACCATTCAAAGAGAGGAAAGTAATAGAGAAAGAGCATTTTTTATTTCTTTCTAAAGGGGCAAGCACAGTGTAACCTTTTAATGCAAGACACAGCAAGAAAGACTAGTCTAAGATTAATATTCTTGATTTGTGTTGTTTAGGGATTTTAGTAAAATATTGTTTCGTCTTCTTGTTTCCTCCAGTTTTGTGTGCTTAGAGTAGGGGCACAGGACTTCGAAGAATTTAGTTCTGTCTGCTCTAAAGACATATTTGATCTTTTGAAAGTGTTTAATTATTTCACTGATTGGTTAGATTGCTTCCTCAGATGAATCTTGGCTGATATGTTCTATTATATTTACTTACAGACACAGAGGGACAGATTTAAAGAAAAGTGGTGCAGTGCAGTGCTGCGCCAAAATTGGCAGTGCCACGCTGCATCACTTTAGAAACTCAGGGATGCGCTGTATTTAACTGAATTTAGCTGCCAGCGCCAATGCAGGCATCCTTGCACCATCCTGCAAGGATGTCTGTGTTGAGGGGTGTGATTGTAGTGTCCCTTCCGGCACATAAACAATCACCCATGGCGCAGTGCAGCACACACAGAAGGGCTAAAGCGTCATTTTTAAATGATTGTTTATGTGCAGGAAGGGACACCTTCCCACACATAAACAATCATTTCTGGCATTTAGCTTTTTCTATGTGTGCGGCAGAATGCAGCATGCATAGAAAAAACTAAAAACGAGGAGGAATAAAAATATTCCTCCTCGTTGCGCCATGCTAACGCCACCCCTGGGGTGGCGTTAGATTTTGGTGCTGCCTCAGGTTTACGAAATGTCATAAATCTAAGGCAGCGTCAAAATGCAATGGGTGTTGCTGTGGCACGGCCACAACAACACTCATTGCACACCCCTTCCACACACAGTGCTGCGTGGGAAGGGGCCGTATTTACAAGGTGGCATTAAGCCACAAAAAGTGGCTTAACGCCACCTTGTAAATACGGTGCTGTGCTTAGCGCCACAGGAGCTTCACAAAAAGTGATGCTCCTGTGGCGCTAGGTGCCTATAAATACGGCACAGAATTTGTAAAACCCTATAATACATCACCCCAAGTCAGTATTGATAGTAGCTCACCCGCCAAGTACCCCATGCTTTACACATTCAAAGTAGAGTGTAGTGACATACATGTGAAAAGAGTGGTGTCATTAAGCATAAGTGATAGCAATGAAAACATGACACAAGACTTTCCATATACTAACACAGTGCTTGATTTGTAAATAAAAAACGTAGCGGTGCCCAAAGCCCTCCTCTTAAACATGCAGCTGCTGCAATTAAATGTGTGAACACGGAATACTGAGGCAGCGTAATCCTGAAGCCATTTTGGGCCTCTTCAATTCATTTACAGCCACTCCTTGCCCCCTCCGGTCATTCTTGTAGCTGTCTGTTTCTCCCATTGTGACACTTTTCTCTTTTTCTTTTCCTTCGTCTTTCCATATGTGTCTTTTGCTCACAGTAAATGCTTGAGACAGAAAAACAAGTGCTGGCCCTCAAAAATAAGTGCCAGTGCCCCACACCGGAAATCACAAGCACAAATTAAACACTGTAATAACACAATTCATAGCTGCATGCAGTCCTGTTGTTATGTGTGATATCTTTGGCTAATCCTGATCTTTTTCCAATTGCACTTTATTGCTGGGGTGTTTGAGCCCACAGTTACAATGTTAACACCAAGATTTCAAATTCTAGCATACAAGGTGAAATCTGTTAAAAGGTCAGGACCGTCTTCAAGTGAGAAATTTGCCATGGGGACACCTGGCAGCAATGCAGTAACACATTCGAGCAGCCCCACCTTAATGTAGTCAGGGAAAGAGTACAAAGAACAAGTGACACGAAAGCATAAAGCATCAGGTTTTTTTGTGACTTAAAGGCTGGGCTACAAATTAATTTGCTGTATTTAAAATTGTAAAGGTTTCATAAGGTACTATGCTGTTAGCAGGGTTGATTTTTTTTTTTTTAAATATTTTTTTATCAACATTTTGTTGTTTTACAGACAATAACCTGGTTACGGCATAATCATGTATTCATCTTATTTATGCTTAACAGTGATAATATCACAGCTGTCTAGTCTTGTTTTGGTAGATTCATCTCATTATGCATTCAGTTTACAGTTCAGACTTATGCTGGAGCAGAGTGATTGTGTTAGCTTTTCTTGTTCGGGCTGTTCACCCTTACGGGCGTTATATTACCGTGTTATTCTTGGTACTACACAACAGGTTTAACTTGTATTAAACAATAATTAAACAGAACTTTAAACATGATGGCACTGTGTGGGATAATGCTTACATATGCAGGGGTAAGCCACACTCGGGCTTTTCCAATGTGAAGGGTGACGATATTCATCGACTTCACTTAATTTTCGCTGGGTGGGTTGCCTCCTATGTCCAGCCTGACCACTCTCCAATGCCTTTGGCAACATCAACTATTGTACCTCTCCCGTGTTCACACTCAGCCTCGTTAACCTTCAGTTTAGTCTCATTTTAGTGGGTGTAGTATCATCCCTCCCTTCCTACTGTCTACTTAGATTCCCACCTCTGTTGGTGTGCCCGTGCCTGCCCCCACTCCCCTCGCCATATTGTCCCAGCTTGTCACTGCTACCTCCCATTCTGGGACAATGGGGTGGTGGCGCAGTGCTTTCACCTCCTCGCTCTTCAGGACCTGCAGCTCGGCTCTGGTCCATGTTGTCACGTCTCGTCTCCACTCAGTCCGGGGACGACGACCCCGGGCCTTCCAGCCACTCGTGATCCGTCTCCTGTAAAGAACCAGGGCCAGGTTCAGGAAGCGTCCCCCCACCCTCCCTCGTGGCAGGCCCACCCCGAGGCCCAGTAAACATACATCAGTGGTCGGAGTCAGGTTCATACCAAATAATCTCGATAGGTCAGACATCACCTCAACCCATCCCAGCTGGATCTCCGGACATCTCCATACCATGCGGTTAAAGTCTGTGTCTACATCCTCGCATCTAGGGCATGTCCTGGGAGCTCCCCCATATATAAATGACAGCCGGTGTGGGGTGAGGTACGTTCTATGAAGATAATTGTATTGTATGTATCTCAGCCATGTGTTGCGAGTGACCGTCCGGGGGTAAGCTAGAAGTCTATTCCATTCCATGTCAGTCAGTTCCCTACCGACTGTCCTTTTCCATCTCTCTCTCAGAGGCCGCAGGGAGTCTAGTGCATCCTCAATCTGGACCCGATATAGTTTAGTGATTAGGTGGGTCTCCTCTCCCGATGCCAACAGGAGATGTAACACCCTGTGGGTGGCTGGCTCTGCATTGACCGTAACCCATTGCACTTTCAGTGTATGCACCAGTTTACGAAATAGTAGGAATTGTCCCTGTGGGACTCCACCTTCAACAAGGTCAGTGAAGGATCTCAGCACTCCCTCACGGAACAGGTCCCCAACTGTTTCTATTCCTGCTCTCTTCCATGGCCCAGGGCTCGTGCCCCCTCTGATTCTTCCCCCCGCTTCAATCGCAAGAACCGATAATGGTAGTGCCGGGGAGTATGGAGGGCCCACTCCGACCCTTTTCACACATCTCCTCCAGCACGACGACGCCACTCTTAACATCAGGCTGTCCGTGTGGGGAGTGAGCTTCCTATTTGTCATTCGCGCAATGATCCAAGTTATATCTTCAACTTCGTGGATGGTGTACCTGTCTAGCTGACCCTTACCGGTAAACCAACCGGCCACCCACTGTAATTGGGATGCTAAGTAGTAGGCTTCGAAATCTGGGGCACCCAGGCCCCCCTGGCAGGTTGGCCTGCATAGTATCGAGAGCGAGGTGCGTCTCTGACCATCATCCCATACGAGTTCCCTGAGCAGGGTGTTCAGTTCGCGAAACCACGCTGCCGGTATCAGGAGGGGCAAATTAGCAAAGTAATAGAGGAGGCGTGGAAGCATGATCATTTTAGAAAATGCTATTCTGGCCATTATCGTTAATTTCAAAGAACGCCAGAACCCAACAGAGGACCTCAGGGAACGTAGTGCTCGACCCAGGTTGCCCTCTCGAAGGTCTGTCCTGTCATGGAATACTTGTATGCCCAGGTACTTGAAGGTTCGTGGGGCCCAAATCATATCCCCAGGGCACGCTGTCGGACGCTCGTAACACTGCGATATGGGGAACACAAGTGTTTTACCACGGTTGAGGCATAGTCCCAAAATCTTCCAGTTTTCCTAGAGCCCATGGGAGGCCCCTCTCCCCGTCCCTAAGGTAAATAAGTATATCGTTGGCGTATAGTGAGATGATATGTTCATGATGTCCCCATTCCACACCCCTGCCCACGCATCTGGGATGCTAGGGGCTCAATGGCCAGAGCGAATAATAGTGGGGACAAGGGGCAACCCTGTCTGGTTCCCCTGTGAATTGGGTAGGTGTCAGACACTGTCCTACCTGTCTTTACTCTTGCCAGTGGTGACGCATATAGTAAGTCCACCCATTTTACCCATCCCTCACCCATTCCCATACGAAGCATCACTGCCCTCAAGTAGTCCCATCTGATCGAGTCGAACGCCTTCTCAAAGTCCACCGCAAGCAACACCCCGATGCGGGTTTCGCACCATTGGGCATATGTAGGACCGCGAAGAGACACCTCAGATTCAAGGAGGTGCTACGATTCGGGACAAAACCGTTCTGGTCCTCATGTACAAGAGTAGGTATGTGGCTAAGCAAACGGTTGGCCATGATCTTACTGAATATTTTAAAATCACTATTCAACATTGACAAGAGGCGGAAGTCGGTCACCGAGGGCTCCTTGGATTTTGTCTTAGGGAGCGGGACCACCAATGCCTCCCTCATGGTGCCCGGCATCATCCCATTTTGTAGTGCTTCCGTATACATTTCTACTAATTGGGGGGCCAACTGTTTCTCAAATGTTTTATAAAAGTCCATAGGGAGGCCATCCGTTTCCGGGGTCTTCCCAGAGGCTAATTGTGCTATAGCTTCGCTGACCTCTACCAACGTCACTGGGCCCCCCAGTCTATCCCTGTCTTCAGTCTCCAAACTCGTCAAAGGTATCTGTTGTAGATAATTATTGAAAAACTCCGCACTGATTTCGCCAGGCCTCCCATACAGATTGGTGTAATATTCCTTGAATGCGTCATTTATAGGGCCCGGCCTACTTCTACTCACCCCTCCCTTATCCATCACATTCGTGATAGGCTCGGCCTCCCCCCAGGCCTCACTAACCAAGCTAGCATTTTCCCAGACCTACCCTCCTCCGACTGTAAGGAGGCAGAATATTTTTGCGTATTGTGGCATCTGAGTTGTTCCTCTACCTGGGAATGATCTCTCCCTGCCTGGTTATATTCCTCGTTCTATTGTGCGTCTGGTCCCTGTCTCAGTTCCCCCTCATGTATTTTCCTCTCTAGGTTAGTCAGTTCCCTTTCAAATGTACCTCGTACCCCAGCCGATTGTCCCAGACAGAAACCTCTTGTCACCACTTTAAGTGTTTCCCATTCCGTTGATCTAGAGGTGGTGGATCCTCTATTGGACTGAATGTGGTCTGTCAGGTGCTGTCTCAGGGCTTCTCTATATGCTGGGTCCTCTAGTGCCGCAGGGGATAGCTTTCAGGTCGGGATGGGGGGCCTATCCTCTGCTGCCCTCCATGTTAATAGTAGGGGGTTATGGTCGGACAGTGTACGTCCCAGGTATTCTGAGTGGACCACTCCCCGTGCGAGAGCTGCTGTACACACCAACCTGACAATTCTAGTGTGAACCCGGTGAAGGCCCGAGTAGTACGAGTAATCCCTGTTGTGCAAGTGTTGTTCCCTCCAGATATCCACCAGCCCCCAAGCTTCCTTGCTATCTTGCTTGTCACTGCACCCTGTAGCGGTGGTGTGGATCTATCCAAGTCTACGTCTAATATACTGTCGAAATCACCCCCAACCAAGAGCTCCCCTCTCCTCTGGCGGGTGAGGTGGCTTGACAGTCACGTCATAAAGGGGATCTGGACCTGATTGGGGGCGTACATGCAGCACAGGATAATCGGTGTGCCGTGTAACCTCCCCTCTAGAATCACCAACCTACCCTCACGGTCTATGTTGGAAGATTCTATCTCGAGGGGAAACCCTGCTCGGACCCAGATCATTGCTCCCCTTGCTTATGCTGACTACTCCATTGCAAACACCCGCCCCCTCCATCTGCGTCTCAGTCTCTCAGCTTCATCAACTGCTAAGTGGGTCTCCTGTAGCATTGCCACTTGTATACTCCTCCTCTTTAGGGAAGACAGTATTCTATGCCGTTTGGTCGGCGAACCCATCCCCCTAACGTTCCATGTTAGGAAATTGTATTTTGTCATGTTGGTGTTTCAGGTTTATAATAGCTACCCCTTGCTTTCCTTGCTATCGGCTTCCCCCTGCGTACTAGCGGGCCTCTGCTGTATTCTGTACATTTTCCCCACATTGCCATCTTAACTTGTAAATTCCTATCCCAACTCCCCCTCCCCAGGGTGCCACTCGAACAGTAGGTTGCCCAAAAAACTGTGCAACAGTGCAACTTATACCAACTTTTAATTGCAGTTCTCGCCAGTCTGCCTGTACAGGCGAGATTCTGGTTGGGGAGTGGCCTTGCAAGGAGGGGCCTCTCGTTCAACAGTTTCACCTTGCCCCGGAGTTCTCCGGCCAGCTTCTAGCTATCAAAGATCGTCCGGGGTCTGCGGGGTCACCCTCGGGGCCCGCGCCGAGCAGCCCGAGCCCCCAGCCGACGACATCACGGTCTCGTCCGAGTCTCCTCCAGAGCACTCCGGGGGGGACACCTCTCCACTCATGTGGGCCGCTGCTTCCAGTGCCGCCTTCCTGCCCTTTTCTTTTTGATTCTGGGATGGCGCAACGCGGGGGCGGCTCCGGGCACGTCGCCCTCTAGGGGGGCAGCGCGGTCTGCCTCCAGCCAGACCCTCTCTCGCGTGCCGACCCGTCTGGATACCGCGGGCTTCCAGCCATTCCCATGCCTCTTCGGGGGATTGAAGAAATGTTGTTTTTCCGTCTAGTTATTAGACTCTAGTATTACTTTCAGTCTAGCCGGATACAGCAGTGAGTATTGAATACCTTCTTCCCTTAGGGTCCTCTTGACCGCCTTGTATGAGGCACGCTTGCTCTGCACCTCCAGTGTCAAAATCCGGGAACAGTGTGACCTCACCATTCGGCACCTTAAACGGGCCCTCCTCTCGTGCCCGCTCTAACAGGATGTCCCTGTCTCTGTAGTGTAGCAATCTTGCAATCACCACTCGGGGGGTCTGCCTGGCGCGAGGGGCCTCGAGGGCACACTATGTGCTCATTCCAGAGTGTAGAAGGGGGTCAGGCGGCCCGGTGCCACCACTGTGCCCAGCCATTTTTCGAGGAATTCCACCATATTCGATCCCTCTGCCCCCTCCGGGAGCCCCACCACCCGTACGTTATTCCGGCGGCTTCTCCCTTATGCGTCCTCTGCTCTTTGCTCTAGGCGCGCCACTCTGTCCCTGAGGTACGTCATTTCGGCCTGTAGATCTTTTTGTTTTGGTGGAATTTTGGCCAGCGTGGTTTCCGCCTCTTTGACTCTGTCCGATAGTTTGTGGTGGTCTGCCCTCAGGAGGCCCAATTCGACCGCAATCTGATTGATATCGTGCTATAGCGTTAACTTAGGGGGTCATTCCAACTTCGGCGGGCGGCGGAGGCCGCCCGCCAAAGTTCCCCCGCCAGAAGACCGCACCGCAGTCAAATGACCGCGGCGGTCATTCTGACTTTCCCGCTGAGCGGACGGGCGACCGCCCGCCCGCCCAGTGGGAAAGACCCAGCAACGATGAAGCCGGCTCCGAATGGAGCCGGCGGAATTGCTGGGGTGCGACGGGTGCAGTGGCACCCGTCGCGATTTTCAGTGTCTGCTAAGCAGACACTGAAAATCATTACGGGGCCCTGTTAGGGGGCCCCTGCACTGCCCATGCCAGTGGCATGGGCAGTGCAGGGGCCCCCAGGGGCCCCACGACACCCGTTCCCGCCATCCTGTTCCTGGCGGTAAGAACCGCCAGGAACAGGATGGCCGGAAGGGGGTCGGAATCCCCATGGCGGCGCTGCTTGCAGCGCCGCCATGGAGGATTCCTATGGCCAGGGGAAAACCGGCGGGAAACCGCTGGTTTCCCTTTTCTGACCGCAGCTTTACCGCCGCGGTCAGAATTGGCCAGGAAGCACCGCCAGCCTGTTGGCGGTGCTTCCGCGGTCGTTGGCCCTGGCGGTCCATGACCGCCAGGGTCAGAATGACCCCCTTAGTGTCTTCGATTGCCCCTAATATTTTGTCCAGGGTATCCTGTACTTTGATCTGCGGTGGGTCCTGCATTTCCCCCCCTTTATGTGCACTATCCATGACTTTGGTCTTGTGCCGGTTCTTGGGGGACATTGGGCACACGATTAATCGTTCCCTCAGGGGACGAGGCAGAGTCCAGGGTGTTAGTACGAGGTCTCCTCCACCCAAGGCTTCCGTCCCCAGCCCAAATCAGGGCCCACAGGGGCTCCCAGGCAGACTCCCAATAGTCCTGGGGATTCGTGGCCGTTTTCGCTAATTTACAATGGGCTCGAGGTGTGCTCCACCGGGGCGGGAGGCACAGCACTATACTGTCAAAGGTGATCACTGCTACAGGGCCTGGCCCAGTCCAAACACACACCGCACCCGCAACAGGTTACCTCTTTACAGTCCACTGCGTGGGGATCACCGGGCCGCTCCCATCCGGTTTCATCGGGCAAGTCCCGTTGGGCGGGCCGCTCACCCCCAGCGAGGCACCCTGAAGCGCGGCACCACTGCTCCTCACTTTCGGCCTAGTGACCATTCACTAGTGCCCAACGCCCTGAAGAATGTGCCCCTGTTAGGGTCAATCCGGGGCCCCCACCACTTCAGAGGCAGCCGGGTGGCCCTCGGCACCCCCCCGTTCGATGCCCGCAGGGCAAGTCACCAGGCCCAAGGCCACCGCACCACCTGGGCGGAATATTACCGCAGGTTTCGCCGCTCACCGGGAGGTCTCCATTGATAGTCTTCTGCTTGGGTAGCTGGGGTCCCTCGACCTTTTCCTCCATCGCGCCCAGAAACACCCAGGCTCCGCCGGTCACCTCGTCCTGCTCACCAAACTGTTGCCCCTGCTGAACTCCATGGCGGCGGGGCCTCCAACCTCGCCCCGCATCTTGGGGCAGCACACGTCCACGCGTCAGCAGCTCCCAGCAGCCAGCACCCTCACCGGATCACAGAGAGCCTGTCCGCGGCCCGGCCCATGGCCGCCTCCAACTATCCCGGTCTGCGGGCAACTAACGGCGCGCGGTTCCCCGCGGCTCTTTCCACTGCATCAGCGCTCCACGGGGCTCCAGGTCGGAAGGGGGCTCACCTCTTTGCCCCAACCGCGGCACTTCAGCGACCTGGGCTAGTCCGGTTCTTTCTCGGAGCGCACGGCCGCGAGGCCTAGCCGTGCGCTGGACCGCTCCTCCACTCGGGTCCCTGGCTCCAACGTAGGGGCAGGCCGCAAGCCCCAGAGTCCGCAGGCATGGCGCATGTTCATGCGGCAGAGTCTAATCAGGGCTCCGCGGCCGCCCAGCACGCCCACGCAGGTCTCCGCCCCGGCATTAGCTCTGATTGCCCCGGGGGTGGCTCAGGATGTACGGAGAATTTCCAGCCCCTCCGGAGCGAGGGGATTAGGCATGCACCATCTTCGCCTTCTTGGCCACGCCCCTGTTAGCAGGGTTGATAATGACTAAAATGTCATAAAATTCAGAAAGGAGTAGATGAATGACCCCTAATTGTGTCCAGGAAATTGTTTATTAACAATTTTGAATATAATATAGCACTCTTACTTTTTAAATCCATTAATAGTCCTGAAAACCAGACTGAGGTGATCATTCTGACTGGCGGGCAGCGGAGGCCGCCTGCCAAACTCAGCCCGCTACCTGAACGCTAGTTCCACCAGGAAACCGCCGTCCCTATTCCAAGTTCACCGCAGGGCTGGCAGGCGGAAACAGTGTTTCTGCCCGCCGGCCCTGCAATGAAGAGGGCCTTAACATTGAAGTCGGCTTCAAATCAAGCCGGTGCAAATGTGGTGGTGCAGTGGGTGGAGCAGCAGTCATCGTGCATTTCACTGCCCGTAATTCGGGCAGTGAAATGTGCGACGGGGCTGTGCATGGGGGCTCCTGCACTGCCCATGGTAAGTTAATGGGCAGTGCAGGGGCCCCCTAGGGGGTCCAACGCACCCCCATTCTGCCAGATTTTCCACAGCAGTGTAAACCGCCAGGGAAAGGCTGGCAGATGGGGACTCGTATTCGGGAGGGCAGCGCTGCTTGCAGCACTGCCCTGGTGGATTACAACCGCCAGGACTGCCAGGCTGCAGGCTGACTGCAGCCTGGCGGTGTCAGTGGTTGGACAGCAGCGGCTCAGCCTCATTCAGAATTGGGCGGATCGGACCACCACTACTGCGGTGGTCTGACAACCACCCCGAGACCCCCTCAGTCCTGACAGAGTATGTGTGAGATGTAATGAGATATTAGACAAGGTACCACCATGCCCTTGTGATAACATCTCGAAACAAAGCACTTGCCACTTTATTCTATTTTGTTCACTTTACTCAGTTCCTAGGAAAACTTTTATATTACCAATTTTGCGCAACTTACACACTTGTTCTCATAAGGAAGGTCTGATTGGTATTCAAAGCCTCTCATCCAAACAAATGTGTAGTTCCATTTTAAGCTTTATCAAATCAACTATCGCTATTAGAAATCAATCTGAATTAGTTGATGTGACCACTTGTTAATGCAATTTTAAATACTGCTTTATTGTTACATATGATTTTACAAGTATGAACTATTATATTTTGATTTAGAAGGGCTAAGGGACATGTTGTGATTTTATAATCCTTGTAAATCAGCAGATTGAAGATATTTGCTTTTATAATTATGTAATAAGTATTGTATTCTTATGGTGATACATATATATGCACGTGCACTTTTATGGCAATATGCCGAATAAAGTTTTCTGACTGACTGACTGACTGACAATGTAATGTGGTTTGAGTGAGAGTGAAAATGCAATACACAAATGGTTTGTGCTTATAACAGTCCAACGTAAATTGTTTGAGTGTACTGCCAATGGGAAAACACCACATATACTGCATCAGGTTTCCTTTAAATCAAATATGTGGTTATTAACAATCACTTGCAAAAACAACATGCTTTTTAAATACTGACACACAGAGGTTTTGTCTATTTTGGGGGCTAGACAGCTGAAAAAACAATGATAAGCATTGATTTCAAAAGGTTTCAATACCTTAAGAAAACACCACTGAAATCAACAAAAAATGAGCACTGAAAACAGGACAGCTCCATTACATTTTAATAATTGAGCATTTCTTTTACATTCACTCAATTGTAAAGCATGGATTTCAGACAACAGCCCTAACAAAGGGTTGTTTCCAATACAAGAATAGGCCTTTGTCTTTGAAAGGACTACCTTAATTTTCCCCAGCTCCAACCTTGCGACCAGCCTGACCATTTATGTAAAATTAGACCATCGCTAGAAAACTAGATGCGATGTTTAATTTGACATGAAGGCCAGCCTCCCTAAATTTGCCAATGTTACATTTATTGTTCTCTCCTGGTCGGTGACCAGGGATCCAAGAGCTGCTCAGCAGTGTCAAGACTCTGTCCATCAAGGTGGTGCTTGACACATATGTGTGAACGGCCAGATCCCATTGTGTTTCCTTTCTTGAGGCTTTTCAAGAGTTAATTCTGGGCTTAATGCATGCATCTGTCCTGTAGCTCCATCACAGCAGATGTTACTGTAAACTGACCTTGTATCTTTGTACACATTTTCATATCCCTAGCCACTGCTGTGCAGTATCAAGAGGTTTGTATATCACTGTATTTGTTTCACTAACCACTTTAAGGGTTGTTTACTGATATATACAAACACATTTTACAGTTGTTAGACATGCTCCAGATATTTGGGATGCCACAAGGTAGAAATCAGCTCCTGCTCTTCCACAAACAATAGTACCCCCATCTCTACCACTGCTGACATAAAAAGCCACATAACAAAAAATTGCTATGCAATAAATAGTGTCAAACCCTCTGCCCGATTCAGTGGCTCTGCTCAGCATCACACTTCTCCCACACAGACAGAGACAACCTTCACATTTTCAAAGGATGTCTTTTACGTGACACAAAAACACAATTAGACATCTGAGGTCAGATTTATCAAGATTTTGTGTCCGCCTTGCACCACGCAAGAGGGCGTAAGGTTGACCCAAAACCTCAGCGAGATTTATCAAGCCACAAAAGGCTACATTCTGTGGTCTTGCATGGCTTGATAAATCTAGTGTAACAGAGAGCAAACTGCTGCTTTGCTTTACTCTGAGGCAGGGAGGCGTTCCATGGGTGGAGTTTGGGGGTTCCTGAGCATCCTCTCATGGATTTTAGGTGCATGTCCACATTAACCATTAGTGGTAGACCTGGGAATGTCTCAAAATGCTTCTCCTCCCCAGGTGAGGTGTAACACGTAGAAATATCTCCCTTAATGGAGGTGTCTCTTCATGCACAAAACAAACCGACCTACAATGCAGGCACCCTTGCACCATGATGCAAGGGTGCCTGTGTTGGTGCTAGGCAACCAAAAGTGTGCCAGCCCAAGAAAAGGTCAGGAATGTGCCATTTAATAATTCTCTTGAGAGAACAAGGGCACAATTCATCCCAACTGCAATTAAGACGACACATCCCTTAAATGACCAATAAGCAGAAGCATAGAGCCATGATGGTGAGTGAAAGTGATGTTTTCTGATAGCTCAGAATCTGCTCCCTCTCTCATCGTCAAAGTTCTCAGAGGGACCTCAGAACCTGCAGTAGACACCAGCAACACCCCAAACACTATGAACCAAGTAGCTCTCAAACCCTCAATATGCTGATTCTATATGTGCGACGGAAGCCACCTACGTCACAAGTGCTATAGGAGTTAATATGGCCCCATGACGCCATGGAGTAAATAAAGGCCTACCTGTAGAGCAAACAGGAAGTATCACTATCATCACCAACTCTGTGATTGATGTTATTCTGACGGAAATTCTGTGGCAATTGCAGTTCCTTTGTGCACTTCCTGTAACACTTATGAATTCCTAACCAAGACAGCAGCAGAAGCCAACCATCAAGCAGATGCCCTGAAGTCTACTGGCTTGACTTACACAAAGTTTACTTACTCCAATCTAAGAGCTTCCTACCCATCACATTAGCTTGCATAGTTGCACACAAATACGCAGAGGCACAAAGTTAGCATTTGTAGTACTGGTGGGCAGAATGATGCTTTGTAATTACTCTATTGCTGTGTGTGAATTATTTCATACTTCTTGAAAAATCGCTCACTTTTATATGAGATTTAGACTTTCCATAGTGGGTATGTGGCGTTCTTACTGGTGTAAAAATATATAACTAGTTCCAGATTTGGAGCAGACGACTCTCTTCCTCCCATCCTTCCTAGATTGGTAAAGTATATGTCATTATGATGGGTTTACATTCAACTAAATTGTCATTTATTCATTCACAAACAAATACTCCAGGCTATTAGGACAGTGGTACTTTAAGTATTCCAGTACATAACAATTACTGTGAAGATTTTCCAGTAGGTAGAAAAACATACAGATTTTTTCTCCCTAGGGGAAATATTTTTACTAATGGAGAAAAACATTTTATTACTCTCCCAATAAATATGTACTTGACCGCTCCCCACCCTTCCTTGATAAAATGGCTTGTCACTGCAGCTTGAGGGACTTCCTAAACACCAAATTCCCCCACACATTCTGTGTTCGAGTAAACCTGAAAATGGTACCGTAGAATTTCTTATGCAAAATATAAATGCTTCATATTCTATGGCTGATAGTCTAACATTTCCTTTGCTTGCTTTGCTGGCTGTTTCATTATCAAAACACATTAATCCCTGAAATAAACATGACACCAAAGTCTAACAGTTCTCTTTATATGTAGATATTTGATATATGCCGAGGGCGAGTTACATGAAAGTCAATACTGCTCCACAATGAAGTATTGATTTTAGTTGTAATAAGGCAAGCGAATGAATTTATTGTGCTACCAGTCGACCATGAGAAATCTTTGAAAATCAGCAGATTAAACATTGAAACCAGCTGCAGCTCGCATCTGCAGGAAGGGCATTGGCGTCTTCAAATGATGAGCTGTATTGTCAATTAAAAAATGTTGAACCAATTCAAAAATTGACGTTCCGTGTTTAGACAATTGGATTGAGTACAACATTGATCCCACTCTAGGAGGTGTTTAAATTACGTTCCAGCAAAACGGTTCGAATGTAACACATTTATTAACAAGCAAGATTAAAACAAAGAACAATCAAGAGAGAAGAAGAAGGCATAGAAATGTGAGCCATGGGATCGAGGTCTGCCTCGCTGACAGATGGGGAGAATTTCACAAGCGTGTCACTGTCATGATACATCCCAACCAAATGCATGGGGGCAGCCATGAGAGCAGAATGCACCCCGCTTTGGACCCCATCTCAAATAATCCTGAGTAAGTGAAGGAGGCGATTAAGCCTAGCACTCTTTCGATTGCTTCTCCAAGGAAATCCTGAAAACACTGAGGCCAAATTGTGCATTTTATTGTGCATTCTCAGTGAATTTGCTCATCCATCCACCTACCCATCCTTTTCTCTGTCCTTCCTCTCTTCTCGCATCTGTCCTTCCTTCTCCTCCCTCACCCATCATTCCCATCATTTATCTATCCATCAATCGTATCCTGCCATCCATCCGTCTCCTTGCCCTTCCATCTGCCCATCCACCCTTTAGTGTATTCATCCCTACTTCACTTCTTCAATCCATCATGATTCCTATCCATCCCAGGCCTCACATTGTGCAGTGCAACCACACTCACAATGGATATTCAACATAGCATGCCTTCTATCCATCCTTCCTTCCACCCTTCTTTCCATAATTTCATAATCTTTATTTTTCTCATCCAAACATCATTCATATTCTTCTCAGCCACCCATCAACTTTTATTTCAATTCATCTTTCTTTCTATCCTTCTCTCCATTATTCCGCCCATGCAGCAACCTTTCATATTCCAATCCATCCCTTCATACTTCCATCCACCTTTGTCCACCAATTCCTCCATTCACCTCTCCATTCAACCATCTCTCAATACACCCAATTCTTCATCCATCCATGCTTTTTTATTAACCTCTTCACCATCCCTTCCCTCTTGTCTTTCTATTCTGTAATGTCACTCCTCAGTCTGTTTGAGTCAGAAAATTACTCTACCAATTGTTCTTCGTTCCCAGCTGTTCGCCTTTACTATTCCAAAGATGTTTATGACCTCTCCAATGAATGCAGAATTTTTGCACAAAAAACACAGCAACTTCTACGATCTTTGGTCAGACCTAAACATTGACCTGCTTTTCATGACTAAAATGTAACTGATCAATGACATAGGACTAATCCTACATGAAACCATGCCTGCTGTCTCCAAAATCCTCATGTCGCAACTGAGGGAAACTGGAGTAGATGTATCAGTCGTCCACAAAAGTCCACAAAATTGCACAAAATTATGTAAAGTTATGCTAAGAGCAAAACTGGCATTGATAACTATATTTTAGCATGAAATGCATCCTCATGTCCATTATTGCATGTGAGGATACATTTCACACTAACAAATAGGTAAAAAACACAAGTGCGTGAACAGAAAGTTCTTGCATCCTCCTTTTTTTGCGTTGTTCCCATGCATCCGACAAATATTTTGCCATGAATGGTGCACAATTACATCACATAGTGTAATATCATAATTTCAAGGATTTCACCTGAAAAGCAAAATATGAAATTCATAAAGTAATGTGAGTTTATGCTGAGGTAACAGAAATTTTATTGAGGTCTACATACAAGGCACTATCCTTTGATAGATTGCTTCTTTTCTAAATAGCAGGTCCTTCACTCTGTTTCTCACTTTTGTTTTTTGTGACTCACTACCCTCAATTATACATGATTGCCACCCTCCTATTTAAAATAAAACCATAAAGCACTACTATAGCTGGTCTTTTCAACCTCACAATTACATCTAGGCTTAGAACTGACAAATTATACTAACTCAAAGCTCATTTTAGGTAAATTCCTATACTTTCAGAAAGCGCCTCACAGTGATTATTTGATGAAAATTACCTCACACTAAACACATCAAAAGGAGATACTGTCCTATGGAAAGTGGACCACTTACCACCCACAATTTATCTATCCAGCAGAGCTAACCGTTCATCCTAAACCAACTAGTTATCTAGGCGTGGACATGGCTATTGAAGCATTCTTAATTCCTCAAAAGAATCAAGTTATGAAGTTTTTTTACACTGTGAGATTCCTAGACTAGGGCCCTCATTACAACCCTTGCGGTCAAAGACCGCCAGGGCTGTTTTGGAGTTTGTACTGCCAACAGGCTGTTTGTCCCGGTGGTTGAAATCCCCCAGGGCAGTGCTGCTTGCAGCGCTGCCCAGGGGATTACGAGTCCCCTCCCACCATCCTTTTCATGGCGGTATGAACCGCTATGAAAAGGCTGGCGGAAAGGGGAGTCGCGGGGCCCCCTGCCACGGCCCCATGGAGCTTTTCACTGTCTGCATAGCAGACAGGGAAAAAGTGTGACGGGTGCAACTGCACCCGTCGCACCGCCGCAACACCGCCGCAACACCGCCGCAACACCGCCGGCTCCATTTGGAGCCGGCTCCCGTGTTGCAGCCGAGATCCCCGCTGGGCCGGCTGGCGGAAACCAGGTTTCCGCCCGCCGGCCCAGCGGGGATCTCCAAATAGACCCCTCGGGAGTGCTGCCACACTGGCGGCCGCCCGGCGTTTTCAACTTGTTGAAATGAGGGCCTAAATCATTCATTCACCAAAAGATACCAGCCACCTTCAACCTAACACCGTCCCATTATATCACACCAACAGTTCATACCTTGGACGATCTCTGCAAGAGATTTACGCCCATATTTATACTCTGTTTGCACCGGATTTGTGTCATTCTTTTTTACACAAATCTGGCGCAAACTTAACTTAATTTTTATATTTTGATGCTAGACCCATCTAGCGTCAAAATATTGGAGTTAACGTCATTTTTTTTTACTGTGGAAACCTATCTTGCGGCAATAAGATGTAAGGTAGGTGTTCCCGGGCAAAAAATGACTCTAAGGCATTTGCGGCTTATTTATCCTCCCGTGCAAAAATGACACACAGGAGTAGGAGGGCGTTAAATAATGGTGCTAAGCCTGTTTAGCGCCATTTTTTAATGCCTGGGTCAGGGCAGGTATTAGGGGACCTGTGGGCTCATTTCCATGGTCGGAGACCATGGAAGCAGTCCACAGGTACCAGTCCCTGCCACCACCACCACCCACCTCTGGAGGACATCCAAGGATGGAGGGACCCATTCAAGGTATGTCCAGGTAAGTTTTTCTTTATTGTTTTTAAAAGTGCCATGGGGAGCTTAACTTGGGACTCCCTACATGGCGCTGTGCCCAATTGCCATGCTCAAGGGACAGAAGTCCCCTGGGCATGGCATTGGGCAGGGGGCTATGACTCCTGTCTTTGCTAAGACAGGAGTCATGTCCATGGGGGTTGTGCATCAAAAAATGACGCTAGTAAGGTTAGAGTAATTATTTTTTACGCTAACCTGACTTGCACTATTTTTTGACGCACAACCCCTAGTCTTCCCTATGCCTCCCCTTTAATTTTGACCAGGCCTTAGCGCTGGCTAGCGTCATTCCTTAAATATGATTTCTGGCTGGTGTCTAGGAATAGCTGTAGCTGGCGGTAAACTTTTCGAAGCAAACCTGTGCTAGCGGAGGTTTGCGTCAAAAAGTATAAACCTGAGCCTTAGAATCTGCAGGAAAAACTCTTAATCTGCAGTTCATTTCTGACCGTTTTTGAATGGATGTATCACATTTAAAGCAATGTGCACAGTTCTGCAAGCCATTCAAGGCTCACGTTCTTGCTTATATTAGCAAAAAGGTCATCCCTGCATCTAATCCAGAGCTCTTCAATCTCTGCTGACTCAACTCCTATCTGTCCATGCCTTCTAGAGTATCAGGAATCGTATCAGGAAAAACTGCTTCTTAATCCAAACAACTAGGATATGGAACACATTACTTGCAAGAATAAGACTTAGTTTCAACTATCTTGAATTCAGCAGAGGGTTAAAACCTAACTCTTCCCACTTTAATAAGTAAATTATTATAATTAACCTCCCCCTCAAAACGTAGATATCCAGGTGTAGGTGTGTGACTTTTCTCACAATCTTCGCTAGACTTCACGCTTGAGGCCTGCATCACTGCCACCTCAGATTTTAAACATGTCTCCAAACCGCACTAACCTCACCCAACACCTCCGTAGAGCGCAATCTGCAACTAACACCCATTGTACCTTACTCTCAGAAAGGGTGCTCTGGAACTTGACGCAAATCAGAGCGCGTTATGACCACATAAGTGGTAGAAGCAAAAAGGCTACAATACGATACCATGCATTCTCTTCCTTCTAAAACTGGGGTTCTTTTATTTCAAGTACATTGTCCTTCACCATCTTAGTTTATTTTTCCTCCATCAACTTTCCCTCCTGTCCTCTACACTTCTAGAATCATATTTTACTCTCACTGTCGCGAATATTGCCACACTCTCTTATCCAAAGTTCTTCACTTATTGCTGCATTTTCTTAATTTCTTCTTAAGAAATTCGTTTTTTTTTCACCAGGGCAATGTCTTCTCCTGATGCCCTTCCTAGAAATGTTCTTATGGTTTTTGGAGTAAAAGGTCATGGGGGGATGGCAAAGGAGCTTAGATGTTACTTCAGTTTACCATACGATTTTAATCAAATGACACCAGTGATTATATCTGCTAATGGTGAATCAATGCCCAGGTGTCAACTTGTAATGGACTGAGTTCATCATATCAGATGGAGTGTGTTACACAATTGATCTTTCATTAAAGTGCATAACGTCAATAGCAGAAGTATCACATCATTTCTAAACAGTAAGATGTATGTTTTATGTTCTGCTGTTTCAAAATTAGCAAAAGATTTTAAATAAAATGTCATTACTTTTCAAACGACGATTCTTTGTAAACAACTATAGCAAGTTTGTCAACATGACTACAATCGCGGTGGCACACTATAATTAGAGATCTGCAGGACAGATCAATTGTTTTCTTGGCACCAATAAGCTATGAAAAAGAAAATTCATTCTAAGTTTGCTGTTGGTGGGAATATATCTCTGTACTGAGATATTTCCAGTATTTATTTTTGAAGATAAAAATATGTAAATCTTCTTAAATACTCTGCTTCTGGAAACGTAATCCTGCTGATTGTTTACAGGGCTTTCAATCCGTATGACCAAGTTTTGCAAAGCTATGTATTGCCACAAATAACTTTTACCCTTTTTTTGCAGGAAATCTCTTCACCTACACTACCATTAATTTGCGGGTGTTCTATTTTCAGGAGTGGCTAGCGGCAAGTAGAAGGGGCGCACAGCGCGCAGTGGAGGGGGTGGGGGCATTAAAATTAAATTAAAACTAACATCAAAACTAAAAATAAAAAATAAAAATGCTTAACTTAACTGCCATGCTCCGCTCAGCTCCTGCTTCTTCTCGCTGCAGGCACAGGCTCCCAGCCTGCCCAACGGCCAAACCTGACACTGCTCAAAGCAGCATCAGGATTGGTTGGGAGTGCCCTGCCAGGGTGCTCCCAGGTAGACTGGGAGCCTACAGCCCATTTGTGTTTGACCAGCCCATGGCGGCCGGCCAAACACACATGCGCTCTGAGGGGAGTGCTCTGTGCACTCCCCTCAAAAGCTAATCAACCCGTGGCCCCACCCTTTTACCAAACAACGCTAATAAACACAGTTTATTAGCGTTGTTCGGTAAAGGTTTTGCAGCTGTCCCTGCTGGCGGGGGGGCAACTCTCCTCCGCCCTCATGGAGGACCCGCCCCTGTCTATTTTTCCACTGCACTGAAAAAACAAGCACTTTCGGATTCCGGGTTACATTTATAAGTGTGTCTATGTGGGGAAAAAAAAATCTGAATACCCAAAAAGTGTATATCCAGCTATCTTTGGGTGTTGGAAAACATGTGCATCCTCCCGCTTACACTCCTAACTGCAAATCTCCACCTGTACAAAATACAAACAGTGCGCATATTTCCATCTGTGGGTGTAAATGGACTGTGGAATTATGCCAGCACATATTTTTGTACACCTAAATTCAACATTAGTGCACAAAATGTTTAAGAATCTGTTCCAAAGATGTAAGTTCTATGCTACAGTCACAACATTATTAAAGGTTATCAAATTGAACCAGCATATTTGCATCAGAAGTCTTTAAGCAGATTTTCATTGACAAATCGTTCCATTTTACCACACGGTGTAAATGACAGATTCTAGGAAAATGTAAGCTTAGTCTGCCTTCACAGGATTTGAACTCCTAAACTGCCAATCACCAAGTTTTTTTGCATAACTTGCCAATCACCATTTTGTTCAAGCAGAAAACATTCAGCTCATTCAGCTATCCTTCTAGCTACGTATAAAAACACATTTTAGTGCATTTCTTCTAAGTGATTGCATGTATTGCTATACTGTAGTTTTTTATTTTGTCACACCATGTGAAACTTCTGATTTTTGCAACAGAGTAAGGTACATTCATCGATAGTCAGCCATATTTAACATGATCAAAAGTGTTTTTGGATGAAATATTCTTCCCAGAAAACATTATGGGCATCATTGACAGTTTGGTGGAGCGGGGAGAAGACCTAAATTCTTACACCCTAAAAAGACACCTCAACAACACACTCAAGGGTGAGTAGATTGGGGATGGTGTTAAGCCTCAGTTTGATGTGGCAATATGTCCCCGGATAAGGCACAAAACAGCACATCAAAAATACAGTTATTTGCGAAGGACAGACTCAATAAGTGAATTCTAAGGTGGAATTAGAAAACTTATGTTAGACCTGACAGCCTTAGGATGGTCACCCCTAACTTTTTGCCTGCCTCCCTCCACTTTTTAGATACTGTTTTTGCTGGTTTTAAGACTCTGCGCACTTTACCACTGCTAACCAGTGCTAAAGTGCAAATGCTCTCTCCTGTTAAAACATGGTAACATTGGATCTTACCCAATTGGCAGGTTTAATTTACTTATAAGTCCCTAGTAGAGTGCACTATATGTGTCCAGGGCCAGTAGATTAAATGCTACTAGTGGGCCTGCAGCACTGATTGTGCCACCCACTTAAGTAGCCCCTTAACCTTGTCTCAGGCCTGTCATTGCAAGGCCTGTGTGTGCAGTTTCGCTGCCAATTCGACTTTGCATTTAAAAGTACTTGCCAAGGCTAAAACTCCCCTTTTTCTACATATAAGACACCCCTGAGGTATGCCCTAGGTAACCCATAGGGGAGGGTGCTGTGTAGGCAAAAGGCAGGACATGTACCTATGTAGTTTGCATGTCCTGGTAGTGTAAAACTTCTACATATGTCTTTACACTGCAGTGAGACCTGCTCCCTTCATAGGCTAACATTGGGGCTGCTCTCATACATTGTTTGAGTGGTAGCTGCTGATCTGAAGGAAGTAGGAAGGTCATATTTAGTATGGCCAGAATGGTGATACAAAATCCTGCTGACTTGTGAAGTTGGATTCAAAATACTATTTTAGAAATGCCACTTTTAGAAAGTGAGTATTTCTCTGCACTTAAATCTTTCTGTGCTTTACAATTCACGTCTGGCTGGGTTTAGTTGACAGCTCCTTGTGCATTCACTCTGATACACCCCAAACACAGGATACTCAGCCTCACTTGCATACATCTGCATTTTGAATGGGTCTTCCTGGGCTGGGAGGGTGGAGGGCCTGCCTTCACACAGAGGACTGCCACACCCCCTACTGGGACCCTGGCAGACAGGATTGAACTGAAATTGGACCTGGTGCACTTCTAAGCCACTCTTTAAAGTCTCCCCCACTTCAAAGGCACATTTTGGTATATAAACAGGGCCTCTGCCCCTACCAACTCAGACACTTCCTGGAGAAGAAACCTGAACCAGAACCTGCATCCTGCTAAGAAGAACTGCCTGGCTGCCCAAAGGACTCACCTGTCTGCTTTCTGTGAAGGACTGCTGCCTTGCTGTTGCCCTGCTGCCTTGCTGCTCTCCGGCTGTGGTGAAGAAGTGCGTTCCAAGGGCTTGGATAACGCTTGCCTCCTGTTCCCTCAAGTCTCAGGACCAAAAAGACTTAGGGGGTTATTACAACTTTGGAGGAGGTGTTAATCCGTCCCAAAAGTGACGGTAAAGTGACGGAAATACCACCAGCCGTATTACGAGTCAATTATATCCTATGGAACTCGTAATACGGCTGGTGGTATATCCGTCACTTTACCGTCACTTTTGGGACGGATTAACACCTCCTCCAAAGTTGTAATAACCCCCTTAATCTCTTCAAGAAGGACTCCTTGTGCGGCGAAATTCAATGCACAGCCTGCCGAAACGACGCACAGCCTGCAACGCAGTGAAAATGTCACTGCACACCGGAATGACGCAGCCTGACTTCGCAATGAAAAGATCGAAACAGCGCCAGTGTAGCGACTGGAACTTCGACGCACGGCCCACCTGATCGACGCACAGCCGAGCCGGAATGACGAAGCCCGACTTCCAGAGAGGAATCGATGCAGCGCCTGCCATGCGGTAGGAAATTCGACACAACGCCCACCGGATCGACGCAGCTCCTGTGACTTTGTCCTGCCAGCGCAGGAAATCCAGGCACCGTCCCCGGGGTGTCTGAAAACCCTGCAACCCAAAGAGGATTTACGACCGAGTGCCAGAAATCGACGCACAGCCGTCCCTGCATGAAAACTAAACAATGCATCGCTGTGTGCGGCCCAAGCAATCGATGTACACCCCTTTGTTTCCATACTTCTCCTCCTCTGCGGTTCCTTGCAAAGATTTTTCACGCGAACCAGGTACTTTGTGCTTGAAAGAGACTTTGTTTGCCTTTAAAAGACTTAAGAAAACTTTGGTGATCATTACAACCCTGGCGGTCGGTGTTAAAGCGGCGGTAAGACCGCCAACAGGCCGGTGGTAAAAAAATTGCAATTACGACCGTGGCGGAAACCGCCAACAAAGACAGCCACTTTAACACTCCGACCACCACAGCAGTACAAGCAAACAGCTTGGCGGTCACCACCAACAGACAGGCAGAGGACAATGTACCGCCCACAGTATCACAACCTACCAATCCGCCACCTTTTCCGGGGAGGATTCACCGTGGACAAAAACACAGCGGAAACAGGACTCCGAAGGGAAAACGCTCACCTCTACACACCCCACGAGGAATCCGGATGCCATGGAACCCGAGCTCCAGATCCTGCCAGCCCTCATCTTCTTGCTCCTCTACCAGGAGCACGAATGCCGGCGGCGAAGACAACGGTGAGTACTGCACCTATGACACAGGGCAGGGGGGAGGGAAAAACAGGGACATACACACGCAACACCCCCACCCTCACCCACCACAACACACACTATTACAGCATGATACATTACAGTTACACCATGTAAACCCCCCGGAAGAATGCAAAGACAAAAGGAAATGAGTGTAACCAATGTAATCTTTTAAAATCCAGGACGCAAAAATATATATACTCTATTAACAAATATATACACCAAGAATAGTAGTCCAGGTAGTGCTCCATTGAAGTCCGTGGAACACTGGGCCCACACGGCATGGTCGAGGCCCACACTCAATCCCCGAACATGACGGAGAGAACCCTGCAGGTGCATCAGATAGCAATAAAACAGGCACCTCAGGGGCAAGGGTAAGGGGGGACCCCTCAGCCGGTTGAGTGCACGACACCTAATCCACGAGGGGGCCACATGCCCAATGTTCCATCCTGGGGAGTGCAAAGCCTCAGTCTCTCAAGTCTCTACAGTGGGTGGGTTGCCCACTGCTATATCCTACGGAGTGCAAAGCCACAGTCTCTCAAGTCTCTACAGTGGGTGGGTTGCCCACTGCTTTATCCTGGGGAGTGCAAAGCCACAGTCTCTCAAGTCTCTACAGTGGGTGGGTTGCCCACTGCATCATCCTGGGGAGTGCAAAGCCTCAGTCTCTCAAGTCTCTACAGTGGGTGGGTTGCCCACTGCTTTATCCTGGGGAGTGCAAAGCCATAGTCTCTCAAGTCTCTACAGTGGGTGGGTTGCCCACTGCATCATCCTGGGGAGTGCAAAGCCACAGCCTCTCAAGTCTCTACAGTGGGTGGGTTGCCCACTGATTTATCCCAGGGAGTACAAAGCCACAGTCTCTCAAGTCTCTACAGTGGGTGGGTTGCCCACTGCTTTATCCTGGGGAATGCAAAGCCACAGTCTCTCAGGTGGATGTATCTCTCCACTGGTTCTGGAGGGGGCCTTGTGCCCAGAGTGCTTCATCCTGCCAAGGACAGATGTAGTGGATGTATCTCTCCACTGGTTCTGGAGGGGGCCTTGTGCCCAGAGTGCTTCATCCTGCCAAGGACAGAGGTAGTGCATGTATCTCTCCACTGGTTCTGGAGGGGGCCTTGTGCCCAGAGTGCTTCATCCTGCCAAGGACAGAGGTAGTGCATGTATCTCTCCACTGGTTATGGAGGGGGCCTTGTGCCCAGAGTGCTTCATCCTGCCAAGGACAGAGGTAGTGGAAGTGTTTCTCCACTGGTTCTGGAGGGGGCCTTGTGCCCAGAGTGCTTCATCCTGCCAAGGACAGAGGTAGTGGATGTGATTCTCCACTGGTTCTGGAGGGGGCCTTGTGCCCAGAGTGCTTCATCCTGCTCGTGACGGACTCAGTAGCGTCAGTGTCCTTGGCGCTCATGGGCCAGCGGTGCTTGTTGCGGCGGTGTCCTTGGCAGTGGTGCTTGTTGCGGAGGTGTCCTTGGCAGCGGTGCTTGCGGCCGCGGTGTCCTGTTCAGTGGTGCTTGTTGCGGCGGGGTCCTGTTCAGCGGTGCTTGTGGCGGCGGTGTCCTGTTCAGCGGTGCTTGTTGTGGCGGGGTCCTGTTCAGCGGTGCTTGTGGCGGCGGGGTCCTTGGCAGTGACTCAGCTGCTGGCGGTCCTGTCTGGCCCAGCGGGGCTGGTGCTGGTGGTCCTGTCTGGCCCAGCGGGGCTGGTGCAGGCAATCCTGTCTGGCCCAGCGGGGCTGGTGCTGGCGTTCCTTTATGGCCCAGTGGGGCTGGTGCTGGCGGTCCTGTCTGGCCAAGCGGGGCTGGTGCTGGCGTTCCTTCATAGCCCAGCAGGGCTGGTGCTGGCGGTCCTGTCTGGCCCAGCGGGGCTAGTGCTGGCGGTCCTGTCTGGCGCAGCGAGGCTGGGCAGCAGGGATGATGGCGGTGGCCTCCTGTTCAGCTGGGCTGGTGCTGGCGGTGGCCTCCTGGGCAGCTGGGCTGGTGCTGGCGGTGGCCTCCTGGGCAGCGGGGATGATGGTGGTCTTCTCCGCCGTGCTGCTCTTCCCAGACTTGATGACTTTCTTGTGTCCCTTCCCCACCTTGGAAGGTGTCGCAGCTGACTCCACACTCCCACCTGTACCCCTGGGAGCGGCTTTGGTGGCTGGAGTCTTCCCCCTCTCCCGCCGGGCACTGGCCAACTTTTGATGTTTGACAGGTGGGGCACTGTCCGTGCTGTGGCTCCGTGCCACACTGGCTGCCCTGGTGGCCGGTGAACTCCAGATTCCGGTGACTACAGGCACCACTGGTCCCGGAGATGTTGTGGCTGAGGTGCTATGTTGGGACCTGGAGAGTCAGGCCCTAGGAGACTGACGGGGTGGGGGAGGTGAGGGAAAGAGGTCAAGGTTGGACAGGAAAAGTTTCTTGGGAACACTGGGACGGGTAGCTGGAGGGGGTTTGGGAGTGGAGGAAGAGGTTGTGGTTGTAGGAGGTGTTCGTTTGGTGACTTTGGGTGAAGGTGCATGCGCTGGAGGCTGTCGTGAGGTGGATGGCTGTTGGGTGGGTGTATGCCTGCGTTTGTGTATCTTGGGGGGTGGCGTCACAGACACACTGGGAGAGGACACAGGGGACGTGTGAATGGTAGTGGGGGTGGTGACTGCGCGTGAGCGGGGTGTGGTGGTGTGTGTGCTGGTGATGGAAGTAGTGGCTGTAGATGTAGTGCATGCAGGTGTGAGTGTAGACGAAACTGGGAGGGAGGAGGGAGACGAGGAGGAGGGGGACACAGTGAAGGCAGTGGATGTTGGTGTGTCTGCATGTGTGTGATGCTTGCGTGAGTGCCTGTGGGATGTGTGGTGCTTCTGTTTGCCAGAGCTTCCCTTGTGAGTTGACGAGTGTGCATGCTGGTCTGAAGGTGTGCTTGGGATAGGCTGAGGTAGAGGGGATTGGGTCTGGGTGGAGGAAGTTGGAGGGGGGAGGCTAGAGACAGGGACAATGGCTGCCATCAGTGCTGAGGCCAGAGTCTGAAAAGCTCGATGAAGGGCCACCTGACCAGAATGAATGCCCTCCAGGAATGCATTTGTTTGTTGCAACTGCCTCGCTACACCCTGGATGGCATTCAAAATGGTAGACTGCCCAACAGTGAGGGACCTGAGGAGGTCAATGGCCTCCTCACTGAGGGCAGCAGGGGTGACTGGGTCAGGGGCTGAGGTGCCTGGGGCGAAGGTGATGCCCACCCTCCTGGGTGAGAGGGCAGGGGGCAAAGGCTGAGGGGCTGCTGGGAGGGCGGTGCTGGTAGGGGGGGTGGCGGTTGTACCTGTAGATGCAGGGGGCACATATGTTGCCGCCACCATAAGGGAGCTCCCATCAGAGGATGAGTACGTATCATTGGTCTCAGCTCCTGTCCCTGCCGTGGAGCTCCCCTCGCCCTCCGTCCCACTGGTGAACTCCAAGTCTGTTGTCTCGCCCTCCAGGGCCATGTGGGATGCAGCTCCCTCCTGCACTGGTGCCACTGCTCCTCCGCCTGATGATGCTAATGCACACAAGAACAGGGAGACCACAAAAAGGGGGGGAACGACAGAAGAAAGACATGTTGAGTGCATGCATTACCGCTACCGTTGGCGGACACGACAGACACAGAAGCCCCCTGCACTACGCTGCGCACTTGGGGTCCACTGTTCAATCCCTGGGACATGGCCTACAAGGCTATGGCCGACATCTGCACACATGGATGACACAGGAGCCCGACTAGGTGTACTTGGCACTGTACACAGGTGGGGTGGGGTGCCACAGGGTCTGCCAGAGGAAGGGGACCTAACTAGCACACTCGCCCTGGCCTAGGGAAACCCACAGCTCACCTCCCCCACCCAGACACCTCCACTGCATGCAAAATCAGCAGAATGAGAGTGTACTCACCCCCTTGTGGCTGCTGTGATGCCCTCAAGCGCCCATCCAAATCTGGGTACGCCACCGCCAGGATACTGAACATCAGGGGGTTCATGGTGCGACGGGCACCCCTCCCACATTGGAGGCCATCCCCAGCTGGGCCTCCGCCGTCTTCTTGCTCCAGCGGCGAATGTCCTCCCATCTTTTCTGGCAGTGGGTGCTCCTTCTGTAGTAGACCCCCAGGGTCCGGACGTCCTTGGCGATGGCACGCCAAATAACCTTTTTCTGGTGGGCGCTGACCTACATGAATTGTACAGGAGGAAAAGAAAAGTTAATACCAACTGCACCGTCACAGTCATTGGCCCCCATCCTTACCCTTGCCATGTGGCACAGGCACTCACCGTCGTTTCATGCACGCCTCAATCTCCAGCCCCCCATCTTTCATCCACCCCGCTCCACACAGGCATAGCCCATACATCATGCTCCCAGTGTACTTACCTGTTTATCTGGAGGACCGTAGAGTAGCGTGTACTGGGGGAGGACCCCATCCACGAGTTTCTCCAACTTCTCCGATGTGAAGGCAGGGACCCTTTCCCGAGACGCACGAGCCATTGTTTCTTCCAGACTGAGGTCACAGCAGCACTTGCAGTGTAGGTCCTCTCCTGTCGAAGATCAAGTATTGAGTGATTGAACAGATAAAAAATGGCAGTCACGTCCGCGGCGGTGCGTACCGTCACCGCCGGCGTACATCGTCATTGGCTCCTGGGACCCATAGAGTCCAATGTTAACCAATGCAGAATTGCGCCGTGGTCTTCGACCGCCTACCGCAACGGTGTACAACACCAGCGCAGTTACCTCACATCCCATTGTCCCACTTTACAGGTCAGGCAGCCGCCATTTCAGCGGCCCACATGGCTTAATTTTTAACTGCATCACACATACCTAGGCCTTGCCTCAACACTCATACAGGCCAAATTTCAGACTATGATTCGTGTTCTGTGTAAGCTGTGGGTACGTACCTCTGAGTTGGTTGACTCTGTGCTCGCTGTTGTCCTTCATAGGCACCGTCCGCTGGGACATGTGAGGAGATGGCGGCATCCTCCGGGGTACAGACCGCTGGTGGACCTGTCGACAATGGAGGAAAGACATGTGATCATCACCTACAGGCTTGATCATGCCACAATCCTGGAACTGTGTGCCCAGCTGGAGCTAGACCTGATGTCAGCTATCTGCCATCCCACAGGAATCCCCCCTCAAGTGCAGGTGCTGTCAGTACTCCATCCCATTGCAAGTGGGTCATTTCAAACAACAGTGGCCATAGCATCAGGGATGTCCCAGCCTATGTGTGGCTTTGGTACCCCCCCGCAGGAGTGAGCAGGTGTACAGAAACCAGAAGAGTTATCATTCCATGAATGTGCAGATGGTGTGTTTGGCAAACCAGTACATCTCCCATGTTAATGCCAAATTCCCTGGCTCAGTGCATGACGCTTACATCCTGCGGAATAGCAGCATCCCTTATGTGATGGGGCAACTCCAGAGGCACTGTGTGTGGCTATTAGGTGAGCACCTGGAAGCAAGTCAGTGGGAATGGTTGTCTGGGTCTGGGGATATCCCTACAGGTTAGTGTGTTGTCCCTCGCCATTTGCAGGTGTCCCTCGCCATTTGCAGGTGACTCTGGTTACCCCAACCTGTCATGGCTACTGACCCCAGTGAGGAATCCCAGGACAAGGGCAGAGGAACGCTACAATGAGGCCCATGTGCGAACTCGGCGGATTATAGAGCGGACCTTCGGCCTCTTGAAGGCCAGGTTCAGGTGCCTCCATATGACAGGTGGATCCCTATTCTAATCACCAAAGAAGGTGTGCCAGATCATCGTGGCCTGATGTATGCTTCACAACTTGGCTTTGCAACGACAGGTGCCTTTTCTGCAGGAGGATGGTCCAGATAGCAGTGTTGTTGCAGCTGTGGAGCCTGTGGACAGTGAAGACGAGGAAGCAGAAGAAGAGGACATCGACAACAGGAACTCGGTGATCCTGCAATATTTCCAGTGAGACACAGGTACAAATACAAACATGCTTACTACATGTACTTTAACACTACTACCTCTCAACTGTCTGTTGTTTTCACCCAGTGTATGGTCACTGAGTTGTCACTTTCCCTTACGATTTCACAGATGTGGTTCCCACTGTGTGACATCTGCTTTTTTTTACTCATGGGCTAGAGCTGTGTGACATAGGTATGGTGACATAACATTTGAAAGAGCATTTTGACACTGTAATTGCTAATACACTATTTCGAAATCACAGACTGACTCCAGATTGTTTTGTGCTTCAAGGGTGTTTATTTAAGTGCTCAATATTGGAGGGGGTTGTAAAATGGTGAGTGGTGATGGTGGAGCAATGTCCACGGCAGAGTCCAGTCTATTAGTCTCACAGGTGCATTGCCCAAATGGGCATAGGAAGTGGAGCTGGGGCAGTTTGAGGATGGACAGGGTTACAAAGTGGGACAGAAGGATGACATTCAGGGTGGTCTCATTTCTTGGCGGGGGTCTTGGCATCGTTCTCTGTCTTTGTCCTGGATCTCAGGGACCGTTTGCGGGGTGGTTCACCCTCTGCAGGGGGTGGGGTGCTGGTGTGGTGGTCCTGTGGTGGTGCCTCCTGTCCACTAGCGCCGGCGGAGGTGGTGGGCAGTTCATCGTCCAGGCTAGTGTCAGGGGCTCCTTGCAGTGCCACAGTATCCCTCCTGGTGTTGAGGACTTCCTTCAGCACCCCTACGATGGTGCCCAGGGTAGAATTTATGGATCTGAGTTCCTCCCTGAAGCCCAAATACTGTTCCTCCTGCAGCCGCTGGGTCTCCTGAAACTTGGCCAGTACCGTTGCCATTGTCTCCTGGGAATGGTGGTTGGCTCCCATGATGTTGGAGAGGGCCTCGTGGAGAGTGGGTTCCCTTGGCCTGTCCTTCCCCTGTCGCACAACAGCCCTCCCAGTTCCCCTGTGTTCCTGGGCCTCCGTCCCCTGGACTGTGTGCCCACTGCCCCCCCCCTGTTGTTGTTGGGGTGGTGGGTTAGCCTGGGTTCCCTGTAGTGGTGGACACACTGCTGATTGACGTGTCCTGGGGACAGAGGTATGGGCCCGCTGGGTGGGTGCTGTGCTGGTCTTTCCAGAGGGGGAAGCTCTGTGGTGGCCTGTGACTGTGTCAGGGGAACCGACTGTCCAGAGGTCCCCGATGGGCCGGGATGGTCATCTAGATCCAGTTGGACAGAGCTGCTGTCATCACTGTGGGCCTCTTCTGTTGGTGGTGTGGACATGAGTGGACCCTCCTGTCCGGTGACGTTGGGTAGGGGTCCTGCAGGGGTATAAAAGGATGTTTATTACATCTGTGTGTGGCATGGTGTGCAATGGGTGGGTGACCGTGTACCCCAGTGATTGCATTCCTGTGTGGGACCTTGTATGATGGTGGTTTAGGGGGGTGTATGGGTATGTGCAGTGGCCATGCTTTGGTGATGGGTGTCCATGCTTTGGTGTTGCATGCAGGGCTTGGTGTTGGGATGTGTGGTTTGTGATAGTGGGACATTTGTGAGGAGTTGGAGTGATGGGGGTGGGGTGAGGGTGGGGGTATGTGATAGCATGCAAGTAGGGTGGGGGATGTAATAGTTAAGATTTGACTTACCAGAGTCCATTCCTCCATCTACTCCTGTGAGGCCCTTAGGATGCAGAATCGGAACGCACCTTCCCCCGTAGGTTGTTCCACCTCTTCCTGATGTCATCCCTATTTCTTGGGTGCTGTCCCACTGCGTTGACCCTGTCCACTATTCTGCGCCATAGCTCCATCTTCCTAGCTATGGAGGAGTACTGCACCTGTGATCCGAATAGCTGTGGTTCTACCCGGACGATCTCCTCCACCATGACCCTGAGCTCCTCCTCAGAGAACCTGGGGTGTCTTTGCCGTGCCATGGGGTGGTGAGGGTGATGTGTGGGGTGGTGTGTGTAGTGATAAGTGGGGTGATATGTAGTGGTGTGTTGTGTGAGGTGCGTGGAAGTTATGTGGGTGATGGTATTGTGTGCCTGTGGATGCTTGGTAGTTGTTTGAAGTGTCTCTCTCTGGCCTTCTCTCTGTAATTTTGTCGTAGGGGTTTGTGGGTGATGTGGGTGTGTGTTTTATATTGTATTGAGTGTGTGGGAGTGGTGTGTGTATGTGTATCAGGTGTGTGTATTTGGAATTGTCCAATGTGGCTGTGTTTTGTAAATGTCTGTGTATTTTGAGTGCGGTGGTGTGTACCGCCAATGGAATTCTGCGGTTGAAAGACTGCCGCGTGGATTCGTGGGTCGTAATAGTGTGGGCGTATTCCTGTTGGCGTGACAGTGGAGGTTTCGTTTTCGCCAGTTTATCACTGACTTTTGGTGTGGCGGACTTGTGTGGGTGTCTGAATTTTGGCAGATTCCGAGCAGTGGGTCATAATGACCGTTGCGGAATTCCACTGCAGCGGCGGTGTGTTGGCGGTCTTCTGCACGGCGGTAAGCAGCTTTTACTGCCAATGTTGTAATGAGGGCCTTGATATCACTTTTAAGTGATATCTCAACATATACTTATGACATTGTAATCGTTTTGACTTGCATCTTATCAGATAAATATTATATATTTTTCTAAACATTGTGTGGTGTATTTTTGTGGTGCTATGTGGTGGTGTTGTATGATTTATTGCACAAGTACTTTACACATTGCCTTCTAAGTTAAGCCTGACTGCTCAGTGCCAAGCTACCAGAGGGTGGGCACAGGATAATTTGGATTGTGTGTGACTTACCCTAACTAGAGGGAGGGTCCTTGCTTGGACAGGGGGTAACCTGACTGCCAACCAAAGACCCCATTTCAAACAAGTTATAATTATATATTTAAAACACCCCAAAGGTTGCACACCCAAATATGTACCTCATTTCTTTCTCCAACAGTTTACTGGATTGAAGATGGTGTTAAACTTCAATTTCATGAGCCAGTGTCCCCCCACATTAAGGCACCTCCTGAGTCCTCATCAGAGTAAAAACAGTTAATTAAATAATGGGATCCACTCAATAATTGAGTTCCCGATCAATGAAAAGTTAAAGGGTTTAATTACAAAAATTCAAAGTAAGTGGTTGTAGACATGGACTATCTGGTAAGGAAGAAAGCATTATGTAGATAAGAATGGTATGTTTCCTTTATTTTATTTTATTCTCTCCTTTAAACATGGTTACTTCATAGGGGAGGGGTTTTGTTTCTTTACAAACAGTCTTGAGACGTTCTTATTGTTTCTTCAGTCCCCAACATATTCTTTGACTCTTCAAAGGTGGTGAGACTTCTTTATCAGAGACCCTTGGAAGAAAGAAGAGAACATAGGTAAATAAGTATCTCTTTACTACTTCCTTTGAGGTATTCCTTATCCCAGAGATTTCTATGTATCCTTTACTTTCACTATGTCCTAAACTTTTTATGGTTCCTCTTGTTTTAAAAGGAATACAGACTCCCTCTCAGAGTGTATTTATTTATACATTCTGTTAATTTCTGTGTGCTTTTCTTGTGTTGCTTTTTTATTATTTTGTCCTCTTTTGGGTTTTGGAATACTAGAGGTATTGCAGTTAAAAAGGGTTATAAACCTTTCCCTTTGAATCCCTCTATGTCTGTTCCTCTCCCGATATATGCTTCCCCATCCTTTAACCCCACAAATAAGTACCCACCTGGATGGCTGGGTCATGCTCCTCAGGGAGAGGGGCATGTCACATGAGCCTCTCCAGCAGGTGAAGATGTTCCCCACAGCATGTGCAGTGTAGATGTCTGTCTCCCCCTTCGGAGGACCAGCTCAGTCTTCTTCTTTGTCAGTGGGGGAACAGAATCACAGTATTTAAATGCACCAAAGTTTTAGTAAACACCCACATTTACCTCAAGTGGTTCTGCTCCGGCTTCCTTGATCTCGTGATGAGGCACCACCATCCTCGGCATCAAGTCCAACAAAAGTAGCAGAGTAATAAGTAACTGGGACCACCTAATAACTTAGTTCTAGATCAGTGGAAAGTTAGAAAGTTTTATTACAAAAATCTCAATATGGGCATTACAGAAATATGTAAAATATATGCCATGAAGGCTTAGATATAGGGTACATAGTCAAAATCAGGATTATTTTAACTCCCAATAAGCAGCAAAAATCAGCATCCAATGGTAAGGTAAGTCATCTAATTCTCAATAATAAAGTAGAACGAGTCTCATGAGGAAAAGAAAAGGTCTCTGGCTCACCCTCAGAAACAGAAGCTCTTTTTATGAATAGGTAATTAGCAAACACTTCAAATTCAGCTTGGCATGAATAGTGATAACACAGTTAGAGTAAATACAAAATTAGATAAATAAAACAAACTTCATACACAAAAAGGATTGCTCAGGTAGTCCAAAGAAACTTACTTGAGTGTTAAAAAAATCCATTAATACTAGAACATTCCTTATAGGTCTTATTGTATAAAAATACACTCTTTCTTTAAAATCCAATGGAAAGGGAGCCATGATATTGTGTTTCAATCCAAAATTGTTTCTTTATTTCTGTAATTATCATTCAACACCAACCCAGACAATGAGTTTCATCCTCTAGATGGGAGTTCATGGGAGTTCTTTAATCACTTTTTACTGTTTCTCTGATGTTTACTTTTTTGCAGTGGAACCTGTGTATGTTGCACACGGGCAGGCTCCACAGGGAGGACATATTGCATCCTTATTTGCAACGTACACACGTTCTACTGTGGAAAAGAAAACATAAGCATTGTTTGACGTACTATAGAAGAAGAATCATCAGGGAAGCAGTAAAAGAGTGAAAAAGTGAAAAAGCAGATTCAATTCTGTCTTTGCTAATGTCATGCAGACTTTGTTGAAACAAATATGACACATTGAACATTAACCTTTAGTGAATTAATAGATTAGTGATCACAGGGAAGGCTAAGGAAGGAACCTTGCCAAATGTTACAAGTCATAGAGAACAGGGAAAAGTTAATTGAAAGCAATCTAATCATAACAGTGGAAATAAACTACTACACGTCAGTTTGACTGTGATCTATTGAGCCCGTGTGGAAAAGCTGTGTACAGAGGAGGAAACAGAAGCAAGTGAAAAGATGACATTCATCTTGTTTAAAATGGAAATTTATACAAACATGTGGCCTAAATAAAACACATTATTAACTTCACTTCTATAAATCATATGAAATGTATTGCAACTGCAATTATATAATTCAGCTAACATATGTAGGATGATAGGTAATGCACACAAATATTAACCCAAAGTCAATCCCACAATAATTCTCCCCTCTGATTATTTTATAATAATTAAAACAATGAACACTTTATTGATCAGGAATTCATGCAGTGTGCATAATGGTTTGCTTCCTTTTGGAACTCTTCTTCACCATCTTAAATTGGTTGTACACACAATCTTTGATATTCTCCATCTTATCATTTTCAGGCCACTTCCTCTTTAACAATCTCCCCTTTTTTCTCATACCTGGACTTTTTAATCAGACACCCAGGACATTGTAATAAAAGAAACAGAACAATTGAACAAATCATTGTAATTATCATAGGAGTTAGTATGATGCTACAGGCCCCCAAACTGAAATTGACAATCCAGTCATTAAACTTACCAAAACCCTTCTCTGTTTTACTATCCCAGGCACCTATAACATCCCATCAGCTATTCTCTTTCAAAGGTTGAAATCTATTGGAAATGTCAGCCACTCTTGTGATTTTGTTAAGACTGTTATCTGGGATAAAAGTGCAGCACCAACTTTTAAAGCTTTGCTAACACTGTCTTCCTTCGCAACAAGAAAACATAATGCTAAGTGGTCCTGCATCACCATATCACTAATAGCCACTAGTTCTGAATTAATTTGAGTTAGTGCCCCAGCTGCACTTAAGATAAGTCTACCAATGTAATTAAAAGTCTAATTTCCACATCATACATTGCCACATCCATAGGAAGTTATTAATATGCTAGCACACACTGTACACAGTATCTTCTGTAGGAAATCTGAATTTGTGAATATGTAACCCCTCCCTTTTGGGTGAAGGAAGGAAAGTGTAACTAAGGCAGTTCCTGACCTTCATTATGCCTGACTATTTGTGTATCATGTTTAAATAAATGTAATCTTGAAATCCATTAACTAGACTGTCCCCATGCTTTATGATGGGGTCCCCAGGGCCCTTAGTGGGCCGAGGAGGGGGGATGCATGCCCTAACTATAACTCATGCCCTAAAGTTACTATATCTTGTACCCCCCCCCCACCATGCACAGCTAATTATCCTACATATTACATCACTGATAACGTTCTGTGACATCACTGATAATATCACTACAACATTTGAAATAACATCCTGGATGACATACTATGCATGGTGGTGGTCACTGGGCAATATGTGTTTGTGTGTGTCTGTGAGTACATTCTGCCCATGCTCAGCAGACTTCCAGTCCAAATTGCATATATAGTATGTAATTGTGTTAGGGATTGCCCATAATCACACCTCTTTGGAACTCGCCTCCCATCTGCTGCCTATCAAGTGAGGCTTCCATGTTTGAAATGGTCTCTTCAGTCTCAAGAAACTCTAGCAGTCCAGGAGATCTGAAGCAATTATTAAAACAAGAAAATACATTTCTTGTGTGATGTAGTGGGCTGAGTTGGGTGGGCATAGGCTGAATTTGGAAAATAGGAAAGAGCTCCCTACAGATAAAAGAAGGTTCACTATTAGGGTAATTGGATGTGTGGAAATCTGACAGCTTTTTGTCACAGATGTGTCACAGGAAAGGACATGCATCACTTTCCTGCAAACCTTGGCATAAAGATTTGAATAGACCTGAGAATTTAAATAGGGTTGGGTAGGGTCTTTCTACGAATGATTAACTGGAAGAGCCTCTAAATGACCTTTCTTGACCCACTCAAAGGAAAACCCCCGAATGAACTGATGAAGAAATTAAGACTTACCTTCTTGCAGCCAACAAGAACCTCTGCAACTTGCCTGAACAGTAGGGACAGTTGTTCCTTCCTCTGTCACAAACTTTTCCCTGTATCGCCTTTCTCCAGAACTGACAGCGCAAGAACTGACAGAGTAGCTGGACTCAGCCTGGTATTCAACCCAAAACCCTCCAGTTAAGCCAGCATTACGTCTGCAGTGCAAACACCACCTGCACCACCAACTCAGAGAGTGATCAGTATTTACTGGGGCCCCAAAACTCAGAGCTGGCTGCACTCAAGGTCGCCTCTTGGTTGCTTCCTCCATCATTCAACATCACCTTCCCAGAATCTAAACAGATTTTAGGCATTCGAGGCAGCGATGAGGGTCGAGCATCATGTGACCTGGAAGACGCTGAAGCAGTAACAGGAAATACACGGGGGTAAGATGCAGAGTCTGGAGGACGCAATTAGGTCCCAGGGGGGTCTTCGCCTTTAACGAACTAAGGGCCATATGTACGAACACATTTTCCCATAGACACAAAATGGGTAAAACCCTTTGCTACATCTGGCCCTAAATGATGGAAGAGAGGGGGCCTACCCTAACCAGTAATATCAAATGAGAGAGGATCACAATTGACATTGAAATATCTATTACTTTCAATATTTGTCCCTAGGTGTGTGACTATAGGGTCCGCCCACCTTTAAGGCTCTCTATGGGGCCCGAACGAAGAGATTAGGAAATATGTGTTTGAAATGATACACCTACACAACTGCATGTGTTACACACAAAGTTTTTGTATTGTGTCACAGATATAGAAGGCTGGGTTACAGGTCTTTTTCACAAGTATGTGGAGTATGATCTTAACCACGTTAAAATGCATAGACCCTAGTATGATTTCACTAAATAGTAGAGTTGAGAGCACACCACGCTTGTTAACAAAAAAAACAATAAACAAAAAAGGAAAGTTCCAAATAATTCTCTCTGACAAAAGATTGATGCATGCTTTGCAAGCATGGCATGCAAGGACAAATGGATTGTGAATGAATAATAATTCACAGCAGCCACTGATGGCACAAATAGTGAGATATCCAGAGACACAATGTTAAAATTTACAGTAAACAGAAGGATCTGTATTACTGTTTGGTCCTGAAAAAAGGCACTTGACTAGGAAGGCGTCGATCTGAGGCTGAAACATGTAGGCCTTTCTAAAGCAGAAGCCCGTTATAACTTCAAATGCATCAAACCATTCGTTTTTAACCTTGCCAAAGGATACAAAAAGATTAGGCTACATAGGATACCTGTAGGCAATTGTAAACCTAGATCGCACTGTAAAAATATACATCAAGTGCTCAGTTAGCGTTAATGTTGAGCCCACCCAGGTATCTTGTGTACCCTGGGTGAGGACCCAATGTTGATGCATGCCACTAATACCCCTAGTGGGTGAGGTTCGCTTTCAATAAATAAAGTAGGGATGCCCCACTAGACCAAAATGAGAGGCTTTTCAAAGGAAATAAGTGAGTTTTCTCTCTATTGGTAAAACGTTTTTCTCTTGGGCATGCAGTGACAATTTTTGTGAGATAATGAGTGATGGCTCCACATTGAAAGGGCATAATATTATCTTGTGTATTTTCCGTTTTTGCTTGTGTTAAACAGTTTATTGTGTGTTTTGCATTACACTTACACACCTTTTATGCTGAGCAGTAAGTTATTAAATTCCGGGTTGCTATGAAACATGGAATTAGGACTTCATTCACTGCACCCATATTCCCGTCAAGTTTTTATGACAAAGTATGAGCTAATATTTAACTGAAGTAAAAATGCCCAAATGATTGTGAAGTGATGTTTAATTCTATATTGGTATATTTTTACTAATTTTTCCTCTGTGTTTTTACACTTCTCGGAATCTGCTAAATGGGATAGGCATGTTATTCTCCCCAAAGGCCCAGTGTAGAGTACAGAAAATGAAGAATCGTGTGTACTTTTCTCAGTAGTAATGCACTGCACTAGCAGGTCATTTCTACTCGTGCTTTTACTCATAGTTCCACCCCAAGCTCAATTTGCTCCATTTTCTTCAACAGATCTACTCAGGTTTTGCCCTCTTACTGTCTCCTGTTCAAACTGTGGTTCAAATGCATATTATTACTGTGTGTAGGTTTGGAGCAGAACAGAACTGGAATTCCTCTAGTTTGAAGGACGTGAGGCTGCCACTTTTAATGTACGTTTGAGTCATATGATGAGCTTGTGCCACATGGTTACACTCTTGTGAAATTAGTGCATGATGTGGCACAAACAGGCAATATTGATTCTGATGATGTTTTTCAACCTCTTACCTGCATCAGTTTGGGCTCTCAAAAAGTCACATGTCATTATACTAGTAAGTAATTCTTAGGTTTATGTCATGGATACTTTGGATTATATGTAACCAATTAAACACAATTTTGAGTATTTTCAGAGCTATATCAAGCTTTCCTTTTACTTGCAGCAATATAATGAGAGTCACTATGTTTCATTTTTTGATTCCTCAAATATCTAAATGGAAATTGTAAGAAATCTGCTTATTAGTGGTGCAGGGTATGTGGCTTGTGCAAGTAATAGGCTCACAACTAACTCCTCACTGGAACCAAGCACCCCATTCTAGTGCTTGACTCTCTCAGGGTAGCGAAGCAGAGCAGTCCAAGGCCTACTCAAGGGATTCTCCACTTGCTGACATTCAATAGCAACACTCAATAAATGATTGTCCAGTCAGTGCTTTCTCTTTGAAAAAATGGTAAAACACATTTATCAAACACACACTACTGAATACTATGCACTTATTTAAAAATATATACATAAAGTAGGTGGAAATACCTTTGGCGACATTTTGAAATCACATTTGCCCCTTAGTGAGAACTAACACCCAAATTCACAGGACCCCCAGAACTATATCAGATAGAAAATCACAGGATAAGTAGATATCATTTTCAATAATACAGGCCTATTGACTTTGTCAGCAGGTCACTACCCTAATATATAAGTCAAGTCTATTGGTATGTCAAGAGGTCACCACATCAACAGGTAGCAACCTTTGTTAGGGGTCACCACATTGAAAGACGTATAGCCACATCTTAAGATTCACCATCTTATCACTGGAACCAGTAACCAGGTTTAAATGCCATCTTTATTGTCAATAAAAGCATTGTAATGTGTATCAAAAATTAGTGTCAACAACATATGTTCAATAACGCATTTAAAATCCGCATAACATGTGTCTGCATCTTTCTTGTACCACTTTATGCCACACAGATTGCAACCACTGGGCAATCCGCTAGGAGTCCATGCACTCCCAAGCTGTAGAGCAAATGATTCCACTCAGAGTGCTTGTAAAGCAAGACTATACAGTCAGGGCTCATGCATTTCATGGTCTTGGCAACTTTGTGCAACATTGCAAATACATGAGGGGGGGCTGCTGCACACCCTGTAGTCCCAACCACACTTAAAAAAGTGTTATGGTGCCCATACACCTTTGGAGGCAACCTGAAGGCCAAGGTTACCAGCAAATCCAAACCCCGCAAGGGATTATGGGGTGCTTTTTTCCAGGAACATCAATATTAGAGCAGTGGCTTTATTTTGAGTGCTTGGCCTTCCCACGTGACATTTCTTTCTCTTTGTCCTTCAATTTTTTTTAAGGCAGGGTATCCCACCTCACCTGGGATACCCAGAGGCAAATTGCATGGTGGAGACTTCCTGGATGCACTTCACCTCTGGCGCAGGAGCCTTGGTCCTTTACTCCCGCCCATGGTAGGAGTATTACTATCCCGCTGCTTGGGAGGAGCATGGGCAAGGCAGTTGAGCACCATCACCACCAACCACCAGACACAGGCCCAGGAGCGAGCAAAGCACCGTGCCTTACAGGGCACTTTGCAGTCCAGTGGATGGGGTCTCTGGACCGCAAATAAAGTGTATTGTGGCCCTGGAAGATGGGGGCTTTCGACGGTGAATGTGTGTTCAGCGAGATGTCCTCCAGGCCCGACCCTCTACCCATAAAAAATTGGAGCCATCATTTTGCCTACCCCTGCCCCACAAAAGGGGTTTCCTCAGAACTTGTGGCAGAGACCTGTAGGCTCCATTGCTCGAGCCGGGTCAAAGGTAAAATTCTTTCCTCATGCATATCAGTCCCCATTGGGTTGATTTTGACGATCTTAGGCTCAATTTGCTTCTGGTGGCAAGGCTTAGCTGCTTTGAGACATTTTAGCAGCCTCGTGGGTGTGCTCGGTGGGGAGATGGTTTCATTAGCTCCCTGCTCCATGTTTGTCCTTTGTATGGCATATGGTGTTCCTCTCCTGCTGCTGCCACGCAGACATTCAGGTCTCCTCCCCGATTCTTGTATTCTGAAAGAAGCTGAAGATCTGACTTTTCAAGTAACAACATAACAAAGGCAGAGCTAGGCAGACAGGCCTGTTCAGCACCAGGATAACCTCACAAGTGATGGTGAACTTTACAAACACGCATAACATGACAGTTTGCACACAATTATAGTTTCACGTGCAGCCTGCACCCATGCACAGACATTTACACACATGGCCACATCTAACCAGCCCACTACCCCTTAACCTAGCTTGGTCCCAGGGGCCTTATCTAATAAAGGCCGACACTGGTGGTGAATACCTGCAGTCCAATCTCCTTGCAATTACTGGGAATGAGACTCAGGTAGTGACACTCACCCACAGAAATAGTCCAAAAACCAGTTGACATAAAAAGCTAAACAAAATTCCTGCTGTACTAAATTGGTGGTGTAGCGCGTTCCCTAGCCTGGTACCCGCTGAACAAATAGACCACATGCTGAGCTGTAAATCACGACTGTACCTGTGAACTCCAACATTCAAACAAAGCTTTCATTTCATTCATTCAAGCGATTACATCACATTGATACAGAGTCCCCGGGGAGCCAGAAAGATTTCGTTCTAAATCATGCAAGACACTACAGGCAGAATCTATTTGCAACAGAAATTATTACAGCAATTTTTCTCAAACACATATAGGCCCTCATTCTAACTCTGGCGGGCGGCGGTTGCCGCCCGCCAGGCGGGAAGCGCCATTTGGCCGCCACGCGGCCAAAATACCGCTTCCCGCATTCCGACCTTCCCGCTGGGCCAGCGGGCGCTAACAATGTTAGCGCCCGCCGGCCCAGCGGGAAGGGGGCCTGAAACATTGAAGTCGGCTCCGAATGGAGCCGGCGGTGTTGCAGGTGTGCGACGGGTGCAGTTGCACCCGTCGCGCTTTTCACTGTCTGCCAGCAGGCTGGGGCCCTGTTAGGGGGCCCCTGCACTGCCCATGCCAGTGGCATGGGCAGTGCAGGGGCCCCCAGGGGCCCCAGGACACCCGTTCCCGCCAGCCTCTTCCTGGCGGTGTACACCTCCAGAAACAGGCTGGCGGGAAGGGGGTCGGAATCCCCAGGGCAGCGCTGCTTGCAGCGCTGCCCTGGCGGATTCGCCCAGCCGGGGCAAAAACGGCAGGAAACCACCGGCCCTGGTTTTCCGACCGCGGCTTTACCGCCGCGGTCGGAATGGGCTTTGAAGCACCGCCAGCCTGTTGGCGGTGCTTCCGTCGTTCTGCGCCCTGGCGGTCCAAGACCGCCAGGGTCAGAATGACCCCCATAATGTGCAATTATTAAGCACGTTTTAATACTTGCATGTAATTCCTTTAAATATGGGATCAGTGTCAACCCTAAACAAGAGGACTATTTTACCCTTTAAACTCACATTCAAAATCTCCTTGCATTGCTTCCTCTTCCTCCTGTGTCAGTTCTTAACCCTGGGCCACTCAAACCTTGCTAATGATCTGCACCTGTTTTTTTTTTTTTACAAAGAAATCTGGGGAGAGTATGGGTGAAATGTAGAAAGCTGACTAAATTATGTTACTTTGTAACCAGGGAAGCAAGGAGATGCTGTTAAGAGCAAAAGGTGGACGAGCACACATAAAATGTTCAATCAACATAACTAAAAACAAGTGAAGAGGAAAAATGAAAACAGAGTATGCTGAACAACTGTAACACAGAGCCTACCCCACTTATATCACAAGGAAACAATTACAACACAACACACAGGAAAGGCGGGACAGTAATGTGCATATTTTTTTATTTCGCAGTTTTTTCGCACATTTAAATGTAAAACAGCATTTGTAAAATGTTTACGTTTAAGGTCAAATTTCCACTGATACGATCATGCAAAAACATTATAATGTAAGAGCTGTAAAAACTGTCATATTAGTATATTCGTTTTAATAGAATCCAACCTGCCATTCTGTTTATCTCGACTCGTTCTTTCCCACCAGTTGCAATCCAAGAGCCAACTACTTCTGGTTGTTGTAACAAATGTCTGATGTAGTTGACGTTAATGTATCCTTACTTTAAAGGGTAACTAGTGGGCAGATCCCTCTAAAAAAACTCTAGGAAGATTCAAAAGTGGATACTCTTCTGCCCAATGTTAATCCAAATAGTGGGGTTGGAAAACCTCTTTGGTAGACACATTGCACATGTATGCAACGACATGTAATAATTTCACATGGCAAGAGGAAACCTTCGGGGCACAAGGTCCTCTGCCTCTCAAGTACACATTACTATTGACACCAAAGCATCCTCGTGCTTACAACCTGACTTATACCGTGTCCTGACATTTAAACAACATAAACATATCTTTATGCCTCAGAAGTGGCAGGTGACTACAAAGGGAATAGGTCTAAGCAGGTCGTGAAAAAATGGAGCAAATGTGAACCACAAACAAATCCAATTTAATCTGTGCTTAACCCTCTGAGAGCTTGGCAATAATAGTTACGCTTAACTTAGAGACAATGTGTAGAGTATTTATGCAGCACTGCAAACAGTAGTAAAGTGAAAACACAACACAAGAAAATTATCATACCAATTTAGAAAAATAGAGTAAAATGCAACAAATTTATTTAAGACCAAAGTAACAAAAATTCAATTATTAGAACTGAAGATATGTCATCTTAGAGATTCAAGGGAAATTAGTGTTTAGATGCACAAAACACCAACTGTGATCAACTGGTCGTGATGGTCTGGGACAGTCACAGTTCAGGCTGACCATAAGGGAGTGTGGGCTGGATACAGAGACCAAGCAAAGTACTTTAAATCTTGTTTGCAGAGATCTAGTGCCGTCGGCGAGGATGCTGTCAATGAGGATGCCTTTGATGAGGGGCTTGTGATGCAAAGTCCTGTGTCAAGAATGCGTTAAGCAGAAATGGTTCTGATGGCTCTTCGAGGCTTTGATGTGGAGTTCTAAGTGATTGTCGAGGATGCCATTGATGAGGTGCCTGCTCTGTTAAGAACTGCATTGAGGATGCGTCACACAACTGTGATTCTGAGCAACCTGCGAGGCTATGATGTCAGGTTCCGTGCCAGGAATGTGTCACTTGGCGGTGGTTCTGATCCTGCTGCGCGGAGATGCATCATGCTGCATCAGGTCTGCTCACAGGGCCAGAACTGGGCTGGCAAAGCACATTCAGGCTAACTTTCAAGGGTCCAGGACTGGGATGACACTGCTTCGGGGGCAAGACTCATAGCAGGCAGGGTGCAGGAGCTGGGTTTAAGGTCGTTGCATTCTTCTAATTTACTGAGGCTCTGATTAGGAGGACAGTCAACTAGCCCTTGGAACCACTCTGTTGCTCATGGGTTCAAGATGCAGGTCCAGTCCCTCTCACTCAGTCAGCAAGAAAGCATGGCAGCAGAGTGGCATCCCTTCTTGCAGAGTAGCATAGAGGTCCTTCTGAGTCTTGAACAGGTCCACAGGTGTAGTGAAGATTTGGGTCTGAGGGTCCAATATTTATACCAGGTGCCCACTTTGAAGTAGGGGAAGGTTCTAGAGGTTTCTACCCCCAGAGGTTCCTGCAATTTCCTACCTCCCTGCTCTGGCCCCAGCTTGTCTGAGGTCATAAATACTAGAGTCAGGCCCTTTGTGATAGTACTCTGGCCGAGCCTCTGTGATTTGCAGGCGTTGTCAGTGACATCTCCTCCCCTTCATCAAGTCAGAAAAGACCAACTGCCAGCTACTCCTAGTCATGTGTCCCAGGATATAGGCTGCAGGCATCAAATGGTTACTTTTTTAAAAGTAGAATTTTCTGAATTGTGACTTAAAATCCAACTTTACCCTTAACCCCTTGGGTGCTCAGGATAGCTCGAAGTGTCCTCACCTGTGCTGGCCTTATGCCAGCTCAAAGTCATCCTGGCACCCACCCGTGTTGGGAGTACTGGCGATCCCTCTATGGCCCCCTGCAACATGGCTTTATCTGGATGACAGTAGAAGTGCTTCCTCTGCCACCCCTAGCATCCCCTTGGCCATCTGATGAAGTTGGCATGCGCATGACAAGCCAATGTCACCAAATGGTGCTGGAAGCCATTTCCTTCCAGTGTGTCGGTTGAGAGGACCTCCCTAGGATAAGTTCTTCAGTTTTTTTGTTTTTTTTTAAAAACAGACACATTTGTTTGGAGTAGATTGCGGCTCTATGATTGCAGTTGGGGCTGCAGTCATGGAGCAGGAATCTAACCACTGGACCACCAGGTCTTTTCTGTGTTGGGGCAGCGTCTCCTTAGGCAAGGGCCGCTCACCAAAGGGGAATAAATAAATATCCATAAATATCTATGTTTCAGCCACCCCAGGGGCAATTTGGCCATTTTATTCAGCTGCTCTGCCCCTTCGGGTGGGGGTCAAAACCCAATAGATGCCAGGGAGTTTGTGTTTTACAGGGAGCAACCCCTTGAGCAAGGGCTGCTCCCCTTGTGGGCTAATATTTTTTGTTTTACTCCCAACCCTAGCCCCCCGAGGAAAGATTGGCGATTTTTAGGATGCACTGTCCTCTGTGGGGCAGAAGCCCACCAGACACCAAAGAAACATCTATAGAAGGGAGCAACCCCTTGGTCATGGGTCTCTTCCTTTGGGGGGGGGGGTCATTTTTTTGTATTCTGCCTTCTAGGGGGAAGTAGAAGCCCACTACACATCAGGGAAACATTTATAAATGGAGAGTGGCCAATGGGCAAGGGTCACTGCCCTTGAGAAATAATTATTAATTTGCATTCCATCCCCTTCAGAGGGCAGATTGGCCATTTTTAGGCTGATCTCTCCTCTGTGGGGCAGAAGCCCACTAGACATCACCGAAACATTTATAGAAGGGAACTGACTGCTTGGGCAACAGCTTCTCCCCTGGGGAATAATTTGTTTTGGCCCCTCAGAGGGAAGATCAGTGGCATTTAGGCCGATCTGCCCTCAGGTGGGGGTGCAAGACCACTAGACACCAGGGAACCAGGGATCTGTTTTGAAGATGAGTGATCCTTAGCGACCATTTTATTTATTCTGCCCCTCGCCCCCTGAAGGCAGATTAGATGATTTTAGGCTGAGCAGCTCTGTGGGGGGTGATGGACGCATACTCTACAAAGAGGATTATGTATGGGAGCATCCCCTTGGGCAACAGTCACCCTCCTTGATGGCCATATTTTTGTTGCAGCTGCTCTTCCTCTTGATGGCAGATATTGATGTTTTTTGGTCTTTTTTAAATCACCTGGGAATAAGGTTTTGTAAATGGTGGGGAAACTGCTTCTGGGGTAAGGTTTACTTCCATCTGGGGGTGTATTATTTTTCCTTTGCAGCGTTTACGTTCGGGGGAGTATATCAGAATTGTTTTATGGATATTTTGTTATCATTTTTATTTGTTTTTTAATTTTGTTTTAATTTTTATTATAGAGTCAATTGTTTCCTCTGTCTTGTTGGTGAATCCTGTTTGTGGGTGCAGCTTTGGCAGATATGTTGTTTGTGGACTTGTGGTTAGTAAGCAACTTGTTTTGCAATCTTTTCGTCAACTGTGTATCCCTAACCTGTTTAAATATTTTTTTGACCGCTGTGCTAATGTTTGAAACTTTAGCTTTACGTGTGATTGTCTTTCAAAGTAATCTATTGATTTGTGCACATTCTATACTGCCTTGTGATATGTGTAATATGTTGTTATTGTTTTTTCCTTTCCATTGGGACTTCTTTGGTGATCGTTGTGTCTGTAGCAAGTAGTTGCAGTTGTTCCTCAGTCTTAACGTTTTTGACAAGTGAGGGGTATTGTTTTTGACTATATAGTTCTTTGTGCACTTTGTATTATTGACTTTTCCATCCAGATTACTATATACCAATAGTTTTACTTTCTGTTTGGTTAAAACCACAGTTTATTTATTATTTATATTTCACAGTGTTGATTGACTCATTTGTTGTGTTACGTTTTTTGCAGGGATTATGGCTAATCGCAGATTGACTTCTCAGCAGATTCATGGTTTGCTTTTCGAATCTACCTCTGTCCATGGTTTTGAAACTAATTCTGCACTTGAGGCAGAGTAAGAAGTCTAATATTCAGGCAGTGAATTTCGGCAGAAAAAGGAATCATCTGATAATGAAGGTAATATCAGTGAGGAGAGGGTGCGTCTTTAGAGGAGGACACTGATACGCCAATGGTACATCAAGAGAAATCTGCATTGCAGCCTGGGCTGGATGTCTTCCTACAGGACGAGCTGAACTATGGATTGCCCAAAATATGGTGCAGTCTGTGTTGCCTGCCTTTAGTGTGTCACAGGGTGCAGGGTCAATAATGAAAACTTTTTGATTATAAATTTCTTTCAGTTGTTTATGGATGATGTATTTTTGGATGAGACTATTGACCAGACTAATTTTTTTGCTGAACAGTATTTGAGGGACAACATGGGTCATGATCGGTATTTGCGTTTGCTTGTTGATAATGCTTCAGCATTGCCACTGGACCACCCTGATTGTGAATTTCTCTTCAAGATAAAGCCTGTCCTTGATCATTTTGTAGAACACTTTTCAGACTATGTTCCAGGGAAAGAAGTAGCTGTGGATGAGTCTTTGGTCCTGTTCAAGGGCTGTTTTGTTTTTAGGCAGTACATTCCTAGCAAGAAGGCATGTTATAGAATTGAGATGCATATGGTGTTTTACAGTAGTACTGGATATGTCTAGAATTTCAGGGTGTTCACTGGTAGGGATTCTTCTTTTGACCCGCCCGCCCCCCATTTGTCCGTCCACTTTTGAAAGTCTGTAAAAAAAGTGTGTACAAACTTAATAAAGGACTTTTTTAACAAAGGTCACCATTTATAAGTAGATATATTTTACAATGGTGTGCAGTTGTTCAAGGATTTGTTGAGAGTGTACACTGTTGCAGGTGTCACAATCCGCTCTAACGGTGCTGGTCACCCTAAGGAGCTTGTATGTGAAAACCTTTTGAGGGGACAGTGGAGATCCCTCCATAATTTTCAGACAGGAATGATATCCACATGCTGACAACCGATCATGATGAAGGTACTTTACCTTTGACTATTTGGAGTCAAGTTGCTAAAGTGCACAAACCTGTGTGCATTTTAGAATACAATAGTGTTAGAAATTGGGTCGCTAGTTGGCAGGGTATGCACCCCGTCCAAGTACGGACCACAGTCCTAGTCAGGTAAGTCACAACACAGCCTAAATTATCCTGTGCTCAACCTCCGGTAGGTTGGCACTGAGCAGGCAGGCTGAACTTAGATGTCACTGTGTAAAGTATTTGTGCAATACCTCATACAGGAACTCAGTTAAAACACCACAAAAAGTATTCCACACCAGTTAAGGAAAATAGATATGTATTTGAATAAAATAAGACCATAACAACAAAAATCCAATATACAAAAGTCAAGATATTACTTTTTGGAGGTTGAAGTAGTCTTAATCCATAGGAATCAAAGGATATAGCTCTTTAGCACAGTGCACCTGGAATGCGTCAAAAATAACAATGTTGCAGGGCTGCAGAGGGAGTGAGTCATTGGAAAATTAGCAATGTGTTAATTTTTCCATTGCTGTGGAGATGATTCTTTCCTCGCAGGAAAGGCGATGTGTCAATTTCTGGTCATGTAGCCTTGGTTCCTTACTGCGGTGCTGTGATAAATTGATGTCCAGGGATGATGCATGGAAAATCCCAATGTGCTGTGATTATGGAACAGGTGCTGCATCGATTCTGCAGGTGCTGCATTGATTTTTCCAGCGCAGTGGAGTTTCTCGTTAGGTGAAGCTTTTTTAACAGGATGCAAGCCGACAAGCCCTTGGAGATCACTTGTGGGGGAAGGGAAAGTCCTTCCAGCAGAGTCAGGGAGCAGCAGGGCAACAAGCAGGGGAGCAGTCCTTCCAGAAAATCAGTCCTTCTGACAGACTCCAGTTTTAGGTTCAGAAGTGTCTGATTTTAGCAGGTCACAGTCCCAGTATACATACCCAAATGTGCCTCTGAAGTAGAGGAGACTCCAAAGAGTGGTTTTAAAGTGCACCAGTTCCCCTTTCAACCCATTTCTCTCTACCAGGAGATCTGGGGGAGGTTATCAGTCCTCTATGTGAGATCAGGCCACTAGCCTTTGAAGTGTAAGTGAGAACCCTTCTACCCTGCCTGCCCAGGTAGACCCATCAATATGCAGATGCAGTTGAGTGCCTTGTGTTTATGAATGTTTGGGAGGAATACACAAGGGGAACTGTCAACCAGCACTGACCAAGTGTGGATTGGAGACAGGCTGTAAGGCACAGAGAGCAGTATGTGCAGAGAAATGCTGACTTTCTAAAAGTGGCATTTCTAAAATAGTAATGTTAAATCCAGCTTTGCCAGTAAGCAGGATTTTTCACTACCATTCTGCCCACACCAAACATGGCAATGCCACTCCTTTCAGATCAGAAATTACCACTTAAAAGTATATAAGGGAATTTCCAATTCTGACCTACGAGAGGAGAAGGCTTCATAATAGTGAAAAATAACTTTAGGATTTCTTACCTACCAGGACATGTAAACTTACAATTACATGTCCCGCCTTTTACTTACATAGCACCCTGCCCTATCTGCTACCTAGGGCCTACCGTAGGGGTGCCTTTTATGTAATAAAAGGGAAGTTTAAGGCTTAGCAAGTAGCTGTAAATGCCAAGTTGAAGTGTCAGTGACTGCATACACAGGCCTTGCAGTGGCAGGTGTGAGACATGCTTACGGGGCTATATATGTGGGTGGCACAATCAGTGCTGAAGGCCCACTAGTTACATTTAATGTACAGGCCCTGGGCACATGTAGTGCACTTTACTAGGAACTTACAAATAAATTACATTTGCCAATTGGGTATGAGCCAATGTTACCATGTTCAGGGGAGAGAACACTTTAGCACTGGTTAGTAGTGGTAAAGTGTGCAGAGTCTTAAAACCAGCAAAAATTAGATCAGAAAAATGGAGGGAAACAGGCAAAAACATTGAGGAAAGACCACCCTAGGGCTGTCAGGACTAACATGTGGTGTAGATAGAGTAGATCAGAGGTTGGAGGCTTATGGTGCTGTTTGTCATACATTTGGTACAAGAAGTTGGCTGTCCATTTGTTTCATTTGGCAACCTTCAATGCTTTTTTAGTATCACAAGAATCATTCTCCAGATTCAAAGATGACTTTTGTTCAGTTTCAGCAGTCTGTAATAGGCAGCCTTGTTGTAGTGGAGTTGGCAAGTATTCGTAATGGAGAGCTGGAGGATGTGTCTAAATTGAATGATCGCCGCTTTCCTGATTACATTACTCCCACACCCCAAAAAAACATTCTCAGTAGGAGATGTAGAGTCTGTGTCCAAAAAGGCATGTGAAAGGAGAGTTGTATGTACTGCCCTGAGTGTCTTCCTAATCCTGGTCTATGTTTGCCCACATGTTTTAAGTCATACCACATGTGACTCGTGAATTCTGAGCAACCGTAAGAGTAAAAGTGAACTGACGAGTTTGTATTGTTTTATATTTTTTGTTCAGTTTCGCAGTTGGTGGTAGTTTGATGTATTTAGTTAGACCTATTTAGTTAGACTATTGTGTTTGTAATCATAGTTGGTTTTTCATCTCCTTTAAATTGGTTTGTGTTTTCTTTTTTTGGCAAAAACAAATTTGGCAGCGGTGTGTCTGTGTGGACTGGCAGTGTGCGTGGATTGGTGCGTGGCAGGCAGTGTGCATGGTCTGGCATTTGGCTGGCAGTGTGTGCTAGTCACTGCACACACATTGCCAGCCAAAAACCAGTCCACACACTCCGTCAGCTACCAGGTGGTGTGATTGCTGTGTCAGTCCTGTGGGTGTATCAAAATGATGGGTCCATGAATGGCACTGTTTGTTGATGTGAGTGTTGTAACGTGCTGGGCCCATGGCTGGGGGTGTGGTGAATCCTAGTTTGCTTTTATAGGGAAACAGGCGTTAGCTTAGCCGTTGGCTTGCATACTCGTGCCACGTCACCTAGTGACTTTTACCCTACTTAACCTGCTCTGTTTTAACGCATTCATTTAATGAATTCTTTTAAGATGGCTGCCTTGTTTTGACTTAGGCCCATGTTTTGATTTTCCTTATCAGTGCCACCGCGCTAAGGCTTCAAGATCAGGCAACAAATACAAACAAACTGAAGTTGTCCGCATTAGGTACTTTCCCTCTTCATGCTTTCGTGGAATTAATTACCGTCCCAAGCACGCCTTGTTATTCATTGTTTGGGAACTAACCCACGTCAGGGGTCCAGGCAGGTCTGTATATATACTCCTCACTTGATCAGATAGGCAGAGGGATTCGGACCAGATGCCATCGCTGCTATTGATGTGGCACGTCGCCTTGACACTGACCCAGTCTTCGTGTTCCTGCGGGGTCTGAGCTAGAGACCTCATTCACAGGTAACGAGTGTTGGGGGCTCTTCTCGTGGACATGGCATTGGCAGATTGAGGTTTAACATACCTAGCTCTCTTCTAGGTTAGGGGTTAGGCCTACATGCTAGGATATTGGGACATATCGCACACTCCATGTTGTCTCGTGATCATACAATATGGTGGGGGTCTTTGTATTAATGACTCTCGTCTTTACTATTCTATTCCTTGCATTGTTCATTATCGTAATCATTGCAGCCCATGCAACTTATCGCAGATTGCAGTTTTACTAAAATAAACCTTGTTGATACTTCACCGCATCTTCTTCATTGCCTGTGTGTGATTGAGACATGTTATTGATGTGTGAAAGGGGTAATCTCTGTTTAACCACACCGCTCCCTGAGATGTCACACTTTTGAGCCCATGCGTAAAGGCTGCCACAAATCACCTTTGACTGTTTTGGGTTATGTGGTGAGGTACTGCTTGTGAGCCAGAAGGGTTGGGATGACAGTTGAGTTTTGTTGTAGGATTGGCACAGTCGCCTACAAACATAAGTACTATCATACCTAAACCAGCAGTCTTGCCTAGAGCAAGAGTCCAACTACAACAGTGGTGTAAATGGTTTTTTGTGTGTCATGCATGTCATAAGTATGAATGGCCTGTAAATCAGTTGGTGTCTTGCCGTTGCTTTACAGCTCACAAGCTATAACTCATTGATTTAGCTTTCTGAACTTTCAATTATTAACACTGACTTTTATTTTTGTGAAATCTTTTGTTAATAAAATTTACATTTTTAATTTTTCACTCACTCTTGTGCCAAATCCATCCAGTATGTGTGTGTACTTGAGGAGTAGATTATTGTGCAGTAACATGTGTCTTTTCTGTCTTTGTTTGCTAAGGTGTACATTGTCTCTATGGTAAATCTACCAACTCTAGACATTATCATAAACAAGACTTCAGGGGTAAATCAGTGTGGCTTGCGTGCATCCCTCGGATCCCTCAAAGTAGTAGCATCTGCTGGGAGCCACAAAATTCCTGCCACCTAAAATTCCTACATATTTCCTGGTAAAAATGATACCTCACCTATGTAGGTGGGCATAGTGCCTGCCAAAAGTGTGGGGTCCAGACGTGATGTGGCAACATCAACAAAGGGGACAGCTGCAGTTTTCTGACCTGGGTTCAGCTGCCACATGGGAAAACCTAACCAACCCAAGCATTTCTGAAAACTAGACACCCAGTGGAGTACAGGGTCATGTGCCTCTCATGCATCCCATAAATACTTTATACCTACAGTGTAGTTCAAACCTCCCAATTTGACCAACATCCTAATTTTTCCTAGCATTTCTGGGTTGTATTCAGCCAGAATCAAAAGGAATTTGCAAAATTCCAACAGCCCAGAACAAGTGGGGCCACTTGTCCCAATAAAAATTCTGCCCCACCTGTGTGACTTTGGCTTGATCTGTTCCTGTTGCTGGCACTAGGCCTGGACACAAAAGTGGGGCAGAATTTTGGGGGGGATAAGTGGGAGAGTGCTGGATGGAAGGAATTGTGTTGATTCCTGCAGATTCCAGAACTTTCCATCATGGAAATGTGAGAAAAATGTACTTTTTCTCAAACTTTGAGGTTTGCAGGAGATTCTAGATAACACTGTTGTGGGTTCATTTTCGCACGTTGCTTGGGCACATATTTTTTAGCTTAGCTTTGGCCTAAGGTCTGTGCCCTTTTTAACCAGATATATGCTCTAACTTCATTTATTCCTTTTTATAAATTTTAGCTCAGCCTACTTTTCAGCAGGGTTGTTTTATTTTTCTAATCAGCTGTGATTCTGTGCAAACATTATTCATATTTTTGTGCATGACATTTCACCATGTATTTCTGCCCAAGGCTGAAGAAGAATGGTACATGATAATCCATCCAGTATTGTCACCACAAAAGTGCGTTAACAGTCAGACACTTAGGTACATGCCCATGCCCATGTTAGCCTATTTTACAGAACATAAACATGTTTCTTTTAAAAACATCATGCAGGCTAGGGAAAAGGAGGGAGGTCATCCGGCAGGAATACCCATCTGTGATGTATGCCACTTCAAGACTGACCTCAGTCTTGTTGCTGCAACCGACCAAGGAGACGGCAGGCAGACCCTCTTTCAGGTAATGGGGGGTGAGTGCTCCTTCCATGGACTAAGTACAGACAGATTGGGCTATCATTGCTATGCTCTCGCAGGGAGGTAGGGGTTAGGTAGAATTTCTATGCACTTGTTTATTCCAATAAGCTTGGGCTTTTTCCACTGATCGCAACAATCCTAATCTTATCATGTCTCGTGTCCCTAACAATTGCAGCTCATATATTTTAGTGTAGATTGCAGTCTTTTCAATAAATGTATTGGCCTACGTGTGTATATGAGACCTATGCTAATGAGAGAAAGGGGTGAGATTTGTCAACCACGGCTTACCTGGGAGGTCACTGAGTGTCAAGCTTCAGTCTGCTGCAAATTTACTGTACTTCCTAGGTTTGGGAGAGGTGCTGCTAACTAGCTGAAAGGGTTGGACTGACAGCTACGAAGATAATGTGGGATTGACTCAGTCGTCCCCAAGCAGTGGTGCTGCATCCCCACATCCAGTAGTCTAATTTCAATAATGGGAGTCCCACAACAAAGTCATGCTAGTCACCCCATCATAGATTCCCCTGTGTACATAGTTTTCAAATATTTGCAGGTTTGCTAGGTTTCCTTAGGGGGGCGGCAGAGCTAGGGCCCAAAATCCACAGCTAGGTGCATTGTAAAAAAGGGTCATTTTTCAGGCGAAAATTGTGATGTGCCCTTGTTGCTTTTTGGGCTGTTACCTGTCTTGATCACTAGGCCTACCCACACATGTAAGGTACCATTTTTATCAGAAGACTTAGGGGAATGTGGAAGGACGTTTGTGGCTTTCCACAGATTCCAGAAATTTCCATTACAAAATGTGAGAAAAATGTGTTTCAGTCAAAGTTTGAGATTTGCAAGGGATTGTAGGTAACACAACCTGGTGAGAGCCCTGCAAGTCACCCCATCCTGGATTCCAATAGGGATCTAGGTTTAAAAAATATGCATGTTTACTAGGTTTGCCTAGGTGCCACCTGAGCTAAGGTTCAAAATCCACAGCTAGGCACATTGCAAAAAAGGGTCAGTTTTAGTGGAAAAATGTGATGTGTTTATGTTGCTTTTGAGCCTGTTTCCTGTCACAGGCACCCACAGAAGTGAGGAACCATTTCTATCATAAGCCTTAGGGGAATGTTGAGTGGAAGGAAGTTTGTGGGTCCTCACACATTCCAGAAGTTTCCATCACAGAAATGGAATAAAATATGTTTTTTCATTCAAAGTTTAAGAATTCTGGGTAACATAACCTGATGAGAGCCACACAAGTCACCGTACCCTAGATTCCTAAAGGTGTCTAGTTTTCAAAAATGTGCAAGTTGTCTTAGTTTCCCTAGATGCTGGCTGAGTTATAGCCCAAAATCCACAGTTAGGCACATTGCGAAAAAAGTCAGGGCCAGCTTTAAAGAAAAGTGGCGCAGCGCGGTGCTGTGCCAAAATTGGCAGTGCTGCACTGTGTCACTTTAGAAACGCAGGGATGCACCGTGGTTAAGGGAATACGGTGCACTGCTGCGATTCCCCCTGTGCTGGCACTAAATTTAACTGCCAACGCAGGCATTCCTGCAGCATCGTGCAAGGACGTCTGTGTTGAGGGGTGTGATTGTTTATGTGCGGGAAGGTGTCCCTTCCTGCACATAAACAATCACTAATGGTGCTTTGGCACCTCTGTGTGTGCTGCACAATGCAGCACACACAGATGTGCCAAAGAGTCCTTTTCAAATGATTGTTTCTGTGTAGGAAGGGACACCGTACCACAGATAAACAATAATTTCTGGAATTTCGCTTTTTCTATGCGTGCAGCAGAATGGGGGTGGTGTTAGATTTTGGCACTGCCTCAGGTTTAAGAGATTTCATAAATCTGAGGCAGTGTCAAAAAGCAATAGGTGTTACTGTGGCCCACCCACAGCAACACCCATTGCACACCCCTTCCCCGCACAGTGCTGCGTGGGAAGGGGCCATATTTACAAGGTAGCGTAAGCCACAAAAAGTGGCTTAATGCCACTTTATAAATATGCCGCTGTGCTTAGGGCCACGGAGCGTCACTCAAAGTGACGCTCCGGTGGCGCTAGGGGCCTATAAATACGGCCCTCAGTTTTCAGTGCAAAAATGTGATATGTCCATGTTGTCTATTTGGGCCTTTCCTGTTGCGCGTACTATCCCTACCAACACAGGTGTGGTAGCATTTTTATGAGGAGACTTAGAGGATCACAAAATAGTAGAACAAATGTTATTACCAATTGTATTTCTCTGCATTTGTGCCTTCCAGATGTAAGTCAGTGTTTAAGGGAAATGCCCTCCAATTCACATGCTAGTATGGCTAGTATGGGTACCCAGAAATTTGGAGGTGCAAATAACCACTGGCTCTAAACTCAATTTCCTATGCTCATTTCAGAAATACATAGTTTTCCTTGACACTTATTTTATAATTTACCACATGAAAAACCATTGCAAGGTGCAGCTCAGTTAGTGACTCTGGGTACCTCAAGTTTTTGAAAAACCCACAAACTATATATATTCCTGCAACCAGAATGGTGTAACAGATGTAATGGTATATTGCTTTTGTAAATCAGCCATCGCGACAAGAAACCATTGTCACAAATGCAGTTTTTTCTACTAATCCTCATAATGTTTGTATTTATTTTCTTTAGGAAAACCCTGAAGGATCTACACAAATGACCCCTTACTGAATTCAAAATTTTGTCTCGTAGGTTTCTGGGCTCCACAATGGGTTTCACACCTATTTCCACCACAAACTGGAAGGAGATTCAATGCACAAAAAAGGAACAATTGGCTATCTCCCAGTAAAATGCCAAAACTATGTTAAAAAATGTGGTTTTCTCAATCAGGTGTGCTTGTTTTTGAGAGCTGTGAAGATGATGATTCTAGCACTGCAAACCATCTGTTGATGCCAACTGCAGGAAGAAAAAAAACAGACACTTTTTTCTGCAGCACTTTTTTTTCTATTTTTCCCCAAAATGAAACAAAACATAGGTATAATTTGGTTAATTTCTCAGTCCTGTCCAGGGGAACCCAAAAACCCTGTGCACCTTTAAAATCTTCAGGATGTTGGCACAAAGGACACAACTGTGGCATGGCTAGCTTATGTGGACAAAAAATTGTGGAGGCCTAAGTGTGAACTGCTCCAAATTTCCAAAAGAAGGCCTAGTGGTGTGGTGGGAGGTCTAGCGGTGAAAAGGTTAAAAAGGGGTTTAATTTATAATTCTTTAGACACCAAACTTGATATTCCAATATGCTTTCAATTTAAAGTTATCACTTATTAAATGTAATAAGGTAATCCAATGTTGTCCTATGGGAGATGTTGGCCTTACACTAGTGATTTAAGAGTTTTTCACTACTAGGACATGTAAAAATTAAAAGTACATGTTGAACCTTTTAAATACTCTGCACCCTGCCCTTTAAGCTATTTAGGGTATACAGTAAGGGTGACTTATATGTACTAAAAAGAAAAGTTTAGGCCTGGCAAAATGTTTACTTTTGCCAAGTTTAAATTGGAGTTTCACACTGCAATGGCAAGCCTGAGACATGTTTACAGGGCTTCTTGAATGGGTGGAACAATAAGTGCTGCAGGCCCACTATTCGCATTTCATTTTCAGGCCCTGGGTACATGTAGTACCACTTTACTAGGGACAAGTAAATTAAATGTGCCAAGTGGGTTTAAGCCAGTGTTACCATGTTTAAAGGGGAGAACACAATCACTTTGACATTGGATAGCAGTGAAGAAGTGTCCTGAAAACAGGAAAACAGGAGGATGTAAGAAAAAATGTTGTGGGAAAACTACACGAAGGATGTCAAATCCAACATGTAGCCTCCACATCTGAAAGAAGATAGAACTACCCACACTCTTGACGCCTTAACGCGGTGGAGTTTTTGTTGCTAAGGCAGAAGAACCTGGTAAACCGTCAGCACTGGTGTGGTCAATTTCAGGGAGATGTTCCTCCATAAAGTCCATCTCCTGTAGGGAGATGGACCACATCAACAGTCTGTGATTCTCACCCCTCGTTTGCAATAGCCATCTAAGAGGTGTGTGGGCTGTCTGAAGCCAGAAGTGAGCCCCAGACAGGCATGTCTCAACAGCATGTAATAAATCCAGAGAGATGTTCAAGGTAGAGCTGATATTTTCCTATCATAGTGCAGCTATTCAGCCCCTGGAAGCCTTGCCTAAACTCTGTGTGCAACTTGCTATTTCTTTTTTATAATAAAATCAAAGACACAGTTGAGGCCTTAAATGTCTGGGTTTCTGCTAATATCCCTTATGTAAGGTGGCCAAAGTTGAGGTTGGTGAGTGAGACTACCACATGTGCCTGCTCCTTGCTGAGTAAATATGCCAGCATTACATTGGAGGAGTTGGCTAAAGTATTGAAATCCTGTAGATCTGGCTCTCCTGATAATCCATGCCCTCCCCATATTCTGGTGACAAACTGTGAAGCCGTCAATCCATTGCTTAATTCCATTCTTAAAACCTCCCTACTCCAAGCAACTGTGCCCAGCTGTTAGAAAAAAACTAGGCTTATTCCACTTTTGAAAAAACCTACAGCCGATAAGTCTGTCTTGGCCAAATATAGACCCTACTGCCACCCTTCTCAAAAGAATTGGAGAAAATGATTAACACCCAGTTGTCCAATTGTCAGGACTCTAACCAGTTGTTACATCCATCTTAGTCTGGTTTTCCCCCGGGGTATAGTACAGAAGCAATGTTGGGTGAAGTAGCTGAAACCATCAGGTTAGCAGTGGACCAGGGGAAGCAGCAGCCCTTTTACTTTTAGATCTATTGGTAGCATTCAATATGATCTCCCATCCTATCCTTCTTCTGCGACTAAGTAACATCAGATAGCTGGGGCTGCCGTGGCATGGTTTGGATCATTTTTATCTAACAGATGTCAGTTAGTTTGAATGGCACCTTTTTCTTACAACGCAAAGACTCTTAAATTTGAAGTCTCTCAGGGCTATGCCCTGAGTCCTACATTGTTTAACGTTCATGTGACCCTGATAGCAGTATTAGTGGAGTCATTTGGGGTACAGATTGTGTCCTACACTGACGACATACAAATCACCTTCCTTGGGATAAGAATACTCCCAATGTTCGGATCCTTTTTGTGGCTTGTCTCTCAGTGGCATTTCAGTGGCTGGGACAGAGCAATCTCCAATGTAAGACAAGTAAGACTGAAGTTTTAGTCTTCAGTTCCCCCTCTCCTATTTGGGGTGGCAATTTATTTCCCAGCTCTGCTCTTTCCCCTCCAAACCCTGTCACGGTGGTCCTCAACTTGGGGGTAAAGTTTAACAATGTACTTTACTTCAGGTTCGAGGTGGACACTGTGATGGGAGTTTCCTTCAGCCTCTTGAGAGCCTTGAAACAAATTCTTAGTTTTGCTTCTGCCAAAGTGCCAGAAAACGGTCACTCATGCTGTTTTTACCTCAAGGCTGGATTACGCCAATGCATTGTACTGCAGTCTTCCACATTATCAACTCAAGAAACTCAAGAGACTCCAGTTGGTACAGAATGCTGCTGTCCGACTCCTACTAAATTTTCAGAAATGCAATTACATCCAAGTACATCTCAGAGATTTACATTGGTCGCTGATCTACCAAAGGGTTCATTTTGAAGGGCTTCTGATGGCTCACAAAGCACTTTACAGAGCAGGGCCCAGTTATCTGGACAACAGTCTCATCCACTACTTCCCTACGAGAGCTTTGCACTCCTCAGATACACTGCTGGCTGTAATGCCCAAACCTAAGAGGAAAAAATTGTGTAGATTCTCCTTTTTTGCCTTGGCCTCCTCTAGCTGAAATGCTCTCCCCTGTTATTTATGTGCCACAAAAGATGGGAGCTTCTTCAAATGGGGTTTAAAAAACTTGCTGTTTATCCAGGCCTTTTTAAATTTTTTTCACTTCTGACCGTTAGTGATTGGATCTTTATGCCTGGGCATTCTTACCAGGGTGAGGTTTTCAGCGCCCAGACCATTTCAAACACTTCAGTTTCTCTTGTACTCCACCTCTGTTTTCTTGGAATTAACTTCCTGCTGATGAAGGCTACTGGTTGAGCTAAACCCTTGTTGTTTACCCACGAGAGCATGCTCTTATGTATCAGTCTGCATGAGGAAATCCTAGGAGAAATCCTTGAGCATGGGTGCCGTGCACAAGGCCTTTTTCAGGGTGTAAAAAGCAGTATGGCACGCTTTCGTCCAGATCACTTGTCTGGGCTGTTTTTTCAAAGTCAGCTCTGTCAAAGGGGCAACAATGGTGCCATACCCTTGGACCAATTCCATGTAGTTCCTAGTGAGGCCCAGAAAGGCTCTCACCTCTGTCTGGGATTCAAGAGGGTGCCCAAACCAAGATGTCTTGAATTTTGTCCTGGAGGGGCTGTGCCTTGTCCCCTCCAACTTGGCGACCTACATAGACCACTGAACACTGTTTTATCTGCACTTACTGGCCCTGTTAGTCAGGCCTGCTCTCTGCAGAGCCTGAAGCACTTCTCTGAGGTGGTACAAGTGGTGCTCCCAGCTAGAACTGAAGACTACAATGTTGTTTAGGTAGGTGGCACTGAAGTTCCTCAACACAGCCAGGATCTGATCAACTGACCTCTGGAAGGTAGTAGGAGTGTTCTTCAACCCAAAACTGGATGTGGCTTTCGAGGGTGAAGAATGTGGTCCTCTCTTCAGTCCTCTAAGCGATCTGCCAGTACCTAGACAACAGATCAAATGTGCTGAGAAACTTGTCAGCTGCTAATTGATCAATGAGCTCATCCATTCGGGGAATGGGGTGAGCGTCAGTCTTAGGGACTACATTAAACCCCTGGTAATTCATGCAGAACCGGAGATCAGGAACGGTACCTGGATGGGCTGCCTTGAGGACCAGCACCACAGGGCTGGACCAAGGGCTGCTGTGGGGCTCCATTACCCACTAGATCCAGCATTTTGGAAACATGGGCCCGGTTCATAAAAGTAAACTTAAACTTAAATCTAAGTTTAGAACAAACGTGTAAGTTTAGAGCTAAAGTCTAACTTTACTCACAGTAAAGTTCGGACATTTGGTCCAAGTTTACACTTTTGGTCTAAGTTTAGACTAGAAGTCTAAACTTAGACCAAAAGTCTAACTTTACTTGTAATAAAGATGGACTTTTGGTTTAAGTTTACACTTTTGGTCAACAAGTAAAGTTGGACTCGTAGTCTATGTTTACACTTTTGGTCTAAACTTAGACGTTTCGTCTAAGTTTACCTTTGTGAATCAGGTCCAATCTCTTTGATGCTGACTCTCACCTGGTAAGGTAGTCTATTGATCGTATTCTTCACAGGCATACTGTCCCTAGTGTCAATATCAGGGGTACAACATTTAATGAGCCCTGGAATTAGGGAGAAGAGGCAGATGAACTGCCTCAAAACTTGGTGACAGTCTCTATGTTGCTCTAGGGTCAGGGTAGGGGAGAGGATAAAACACTCCATTGACCCATCCTTCTACTTTGAAAAAAGGAGGTCAGGTAGAGGTTCAATCTTGTCGAGACAGGGCCACTCACCTGAAAAACAGGATGTCTGCAGGGGCGATGGTATGCCCCACGACCTGGAACACCTCTCGGCACTTCCTGGTGGACACAGGAACCCCGGCAGATGTCCCAAAAGGAAAGGGGGAGTGGAAGAGAAAGAGCCAAAACTCTGCCATGTCTTGCCGGTCCAGCCAGGCACCTTGTATCTCCGGAGGGGCAGGTCGTTGTTGACAGAGTGATAGTGGAGTTAGTGCACTCAACTTCCTTGAAACTGAACCTCTCTTTCTGATATGGGCACGGGAGCGGTACAAGAACACCGGGATGCTCCAGCACTTTTCTTGGATAATAATAACAGTTGGCACAATTACTAACACTGCATTATCAAAAACCCAAACTGAGTACCATAACAATAAGTACTGCGACACTAGGGCTGGCTTCACAGAGATTCACTGTTACACACTACAATTAGAACTGTGGTTGCACTTATCATGCACAAGACAGACAAACAAGGGCATTAATTATATCACGTACAACTTTCCCTCATGCATAGGGTTAAACTAAAAGGAACAAAAACAATCCAAAAAATACAAATGTCCACTCTGGGTTTAAACAGTTAGGGTGGCACGGTTTGGTTTGGTTTCAATGTGTGTGGAAAAACCCTTCAAAAGGAAATTCCTCAAACCTGAATCACAGGCATTAATGACATAATTTAAATCCAAGAGTTATGCTATTAGAGAAAGAAAAGTCACGTAACTGCTCTTTTAAAATTTCACTGTCACTTTTTGTAGTATGTGAGCTCAAGCAGATTTCCTGAAGCACATTTAGGCAAGTAACTACAATAATAATGTAGAATGTTCAGAAATGCATTTGTCTCTTCAAGATAAGCACTCTGCAAAAATGCGAGGTCTGAAATACACCAGCTGTTCTAGGAAAGCACAGCGCTCAAAGAACAAACTCCCTGGAGAATACTAGTCACTTAGCTGCAGACTTTTCCGGAGTGCTGGAGGAATGCCTGGTGTCAGCTGGTACAGGAACGAAGAAAATAATCGCCTCAAAAGTCCTGAATACGAGGATGGCAGCAGGGGCTGGACCGCCAAATCAGATGCTCAGATCAGGAAGCAAAACAAAGCCAAGCAGGGAGGCATGCTTCACTCTGCTATTTATAGCCAATCAGGAAAGCAGTTGAGTTTCCACATGTGGCTGAGTCACCAACCCAATTAGAAGCACTTGTCTACACCACACCCAATTAGAAGCACATGTCTACACCTGCTCACATTAGCAAACAAGCATTGGTAAAACAAGCATTGATAAACCCAATTGTGCAACACAGCACATTATGGTTACTTGGAAACATGAAGGTTTAACCAAGAACAGAGATATGATTTAACCCTAATCCCTGGGGATGCTGACAGGTAACACAGGAGGCACCTTGGGGATTACTGACAAATCTCTTCCTCCACTCCAACATTCATGACCAGGAGAATGGTAATTTCTGACCTCTCAACGTGGGGCTTGAGATGATTGACATGCAGGAACTGTAAAGGGTTCCTGAGGTTCTGAGGTCCACTAGGTAGGTATCATCCCCTTGAGCTCCTTCGCCTTGTAGGGCCCAGACCATCTGCCTTGTAGGGCTCTGGGCTCTACGGTCTCCATCACCCACACTTTTTGGCCAGGCTGAAACTCAACCAACATGGCCTTCTGGTCATCCCACCGCTTCGTAACCTCTTGCTTGGCTTTCAGATTCTTCTTCACCTTCTTCCAGAAGCCCTTCTGGGTGCAGAGGGCCACCATGTAACTAACCACATTCTCAGGGGCTTTCTTGGGAGCCTGCTCCCAACCCTCCCCTCAAAGCTGAGAGGCCTTCTGACAGGGTGCCCATACAGATATTTAAAGGGGATGAATCCAACCCCCATCTGCAGTACCTCCTGGTATGCAAACAAAAGGCATGGCAAGAGGACATCCCACTGCATCGTTTCCGAGTAGCTGGGAGGCTGTGATGCAGAGTGTGGTGTAGTTGATGAGGGATGCGAGAGCCTGCATCGAGGGTGCATTGCGAAGTGGTGATCCCAATATGACGACGGCTGCAGTGTGTAAAATTTGGACAGATACTATCCATGCAGCAGTAGTGATGTGTCAGTTCTGCTTGGGGTTATGGTGTGCTGAGGAGTAGTTATGTTGGGTCTGAATGATCCACAGAGGCTGTCACAGCACTGTGGGCCCACTTCCAAGGGTCCAGGACAGGGGTGGCACCACTTTGCAGGGTAGACTTGCAGATAGCAGAGTACAGGTTCTAAAGTCAAAGTTGTTGGTGACTTCTGTCCCTGAAGCTCTAGTCAGGAGGCCAGCCAATTAGCCCTTGGAGTCACTTTGAGGTCTTGGGTTCAACAAATTCAGGTCCAGTTCTTCTCACTCAGGAAGGAGGGCAGCAGGTCAGCACAGCAGGGTAGTACAGCAAGACAGGAGTCCAGCAGAGGGGCAGTCTTTTCAGTAGCACACCAGTCCTTCATCCTGGCAGAGTATACACAGGTCCAGTAGTGTACTGAAGAGTGGTGCTTGAAGTCCATCATGTATACACAGATATGCCTTTGAAATGGGAAAAAAGCTTCTAGAGGTATTCCTTTGAAGTCCCCAGGTATCCTGCCCTCCCTGTCCTGTCCATACTAACTACAGGGGATATACAGCCAGTTATGTGGAGGCAGGACACACCCTTTTCAAGAGTAAGTAGGGCTGTGCCCATTCCTCCCCTGACAGTGATGGCCCATTCAGGCACACCTAAGCTCTCTCTTGGGTGTCTAGGAAGAATACACAAATCTCAACTGTCAACTACACCCAGTCACATGACCCAGGGACAGGCTACGGGCACTACATGGCTAAGACAGATAAAGGCCAACTTTTCAAATTTGTAATCCAACTTCATCATTAGTTAGGATTTGTCATTACAAGTCCAATGACAGCAAACATTAATTGGTTACCTGCTCCCATTTTGAAATTACAGCTTATTAAATGTAATAAGGTGGCTTCAATGTTATCCCATGGGATAGGTAGGCCTGGCAGTAGTGAAAAAAACAAATATAAGAGGCTTGGATTACCAGGACATGTACAACTTAAATGTACAATTCCTACTTTTTTAAATACATCGCACCCTTCCCTTAGGGCTGTTCAGGGCCTACCCTAGGGCAGACTTATATGTTTTAAAAAGGAAGGTTTGGACCTGGAAAAAGTTTTATTTTGCCAAATTGAAATGGCAGATTAAAAACTGCACAGACATGCTTCAATGGAAGGCCTAAGACATGGTTTAAAGGGCTACTTAAGTAGGGGCCACAACCAGTGTTGCAGGCCCACTAGCAGCATTTAATTCACAGGCCTTGGGTACGTGTAGTACCATTTTACCAGGGACTTACAAGTAAATTAAATGAGCCATTTGGGGGTGTGCCAAAGTTACCATGTTTAAAGGTGAGAACACAAGCACTTTAAAACTAGCTAGCAATGGTGAAGTATACAGAGTCCTAAATCCACCAAAAACGAAGTCAGCAAAAACAGGAGGATGGAAGGCAAAAGGTTGGAGGAAAGCCACATCAAGGATGTCAGGTCCAACACAGGCCTTTAGTCACTAACCTGCAGAATAAGGCGAATGGATTTTGCCAGCTATAGAAGCTATGCTCATCTTGTGCATGGGTGTGCAAATCCTCAACTCACCGACGTGCATGGTCTGTCTCAAAGTCTCTTTTCATGCTGCTCCAGTGAAACCTTCCTTTCAGGTGTGTTAAAACCGACTCTATTTTTTCAACACAGAACAGTTAACCTGTGAAGATGGAAGAATGGCCATACACAAAAGCTAGCACTGTCACATGGCGCGTGGTACATTACTTACAGTGTGGGTTTAAATATATTTCGCAGGGAAAATCAGGAACAATTGCATTTCTTACAGGTTATAAAATATCACCCAAACCTGGCTCTAGAAATTACTTCATCATTGCCTGTGGTAGGAAACAAGCTTTCCCATAGACAGGCAATTTTATTCCAGCATGTGTCTGAGTTAGAGGTGTCCCGCTCAGCAGCCACTTACAATTTACCGGGTGCCTCATATCTATCTGTTATTGGTCCTTCCAAGGCAACACTCCCAACAGCAGGGTGAGGTCTGACTTGGTTGGCCAAGAGCAGCTTTTGCATTTCCACGTGGTTCTCCAGGAAAGGGATTCTTAAGAAAAAGCGGGAAAGAGCAATTCCCTCAAGTGGCTGCAGGAACCGGGAGGCAAAAAATAAACTACACCTTCATTAACAGAAATTAGACAACTTAGCGGCTCTGATGTGCCATTTTTCTTGTGTCACCCTTTGCCCCCCTCAACCATGGGATGGGAGCATTGTGTTTACAAAACAGTGCTCCATGGCAAAAAAGTGTCCACAACATGGTGCTAACAGTTAACATTGCTGAACTAGCATCAAAATGTTGACGCTAGTCCAGCAATGCTAAGTGGGACCCATAGGAAACAGCACAGCCCCCCTTTTAACAGCTGCCCTGAGCAGGTGTTAAAAAAATGAAGCTATGCTGGCGCAGCATGGTGCAGTGAAATCATGTAGATTTCATTGTGCCATTTCTGCAGGGCTTTTTACGGGAGAACGCCTACCTTGCATACATTATACCTGGCGAAACTGTATTGTGGCACAAGGCTTTACAAACTAGCGCAATGGTGACATTGCGCTTGTTTGTAAATATGGCGTGGGGTAGAGACTGCTTTGCGCTGCCTTAGCATAAAGAATAAATGACGCTAAGGCAGCACAAGGGGCTAAATGAGCACCTTCGTCCTACTTCATGGGCATACCGATTTACTTCACTCTCCTCTCTTGAACTCAATAACATGGATCAATGTGGTTTGTAGAGAAGTATGTCTCAATCTTAGCAGAATGATTTTTAATGTACTAATTAAAATCTGACTGGTTTAATAATGAAATTGAGATTTAAAAAAATAGGCTCACATTTTCTAAAGGTTTGCTCAGGTGGGACACAAAAGATAGCATTCTTGTAATTTACATTTGAAACATTTTAAAGACATGGGTACATACTTCAGTAAATGTGGGCCACGGTTTCTAAAACTGCAATTGCTAATTTATTTTCGAGCATCTCTATTCTGATTCAGCATGCAGTGCTGAGGAAAAGACAAATATTTAAATACATGGGCAGACGTTTATGCAGCTTAGTTGTATTGATATACCAGAATTAGCTTTTCACATTTGGTAGCTAGGTTTTTAAACAGTAAGGGCCTGATTAAGAGGTTGGTGGACAGGTTAGTCCGTCACAAACGAGAAGTATATCTCGTCCGTCATATTACGATTTCCATAGGATATTATGGAGTCGTAATATGGCGGACGGGATATTCTTCATATTTGTGACAGAGTAACCCCATCTGCCAAATTCTAAATCGGGGCCTTAATGTTTGGGTCAGAGGTAGGCAAAGGATTTTCATTTGTCTGAGAGTGACAAATCTGACACTTTGCACTGGTAAAGCCAGACAAAATTTTCTGATTCGGTCCAGCCAGTGCAAAATGTGTACTGGAGGTTTTGAGTACTCTGCACCAGTACTTATTTGGCAACCCTGGACCTTATGACAGTCTGCTACAAGGTGGTGGTGTTTGTCTAATTTGGAGAAAAGCAAAAGAACAGTTGTTTATCAATTCCATAGGCTTTAAATTGAATATTATCTGCTGCTCAAGCCATTCTTATAGCCTTGGGGCCTGCAATAATCTGAATTATCACAGTTGTAGGAGTGTGATGGTTTGTAATTGCGTTGGTACTGTCATTGTCAGTGCTGGCAGCGGCAATGGGTGGAGCAGGTTGCAGTGGCCTCCTGATTAAGCAGGGATTCAGCCTTGCTCGTGTCGGTTCCTGACTTATGGTCCTGCTCAATGGCCTCTGGATGTCTCAACTGTGAGTGGCTGGTGGGTAGCAGTGGCGGTGAAGATGCATCATGAGGTGAAACACAGGTAAGGCAACGCTCCACAGCTTGGGTTGTAGAAGAGTTGGCACTCCCAAGTGCGCACATTTTAAGTGGAGGGGAAGGGGCTGGTCCATGAGAAGGTGGGAACCAAGGGGCGAAGATGGAATAATGTGGTTTGGGGGACAATACGAAGGGTAGAAGTTGGGTCAGGAGAGTCACTAGGTCGGAGGCATTGATACAAAATTGCTGTTGATTGGAGTCAGTTCGCCTGCTGTCAATCACTGCAGCAGAAAAGGTATTCCTCAGCTGCAAACATTTCCCCTCTGTGGCCCAAATTAGAAGTTAGGCCGAATAGGTGATGTATTTCCCATGTGTAATAAATGCCATTATCCCAGAGCTTCGTATTCAGCACAGGTGGTGAATACTTCCTATTCTAACTTTTTAACTTTCAAATGTGGTATAACATGTGGAATCAGTTTTTGACACACCGAATTCCACATGCTTTGCCTTTTTTATGGAATTGTTCTCCTATTAAATTTCCGCAGGTTTGACCTGTCGGAATCTATTGGAGGAAGACTGCAAGGGTGTGATGATTATCACACAACCTATAATTTCGATTTTGCACAGGTATTGGAATTTAAGCCCTAAATTTGTAATCGGGGCCTTTGTATTGTGTTTTAGGCCCATAGAGATTATGTGAAGTCCAGTTTGTAGGTGGGATTAGGGATCGGCTTCCAAAGTGTGTAGGTTAGTTTAGCCTCACCTGTTTCTAATGTAAAATATGCTTTTCTCTGCTCACCGTTTTGGAGTGAAACGTCTTCCATCCTACCGTCCGACATCTTGTCGAGATGCTTCTCATTTCACTCGCCTTTTACACTCAATCCAAATTTCAGTCGACAAATTGTGAAAGGCAATCATGACGAACTTGAAGAACTGGTTTATACCAGGTTATGGAAGACAATGGACCACTATCATCAACAAGTAACATCTCAAAGCCCTGCATCCCTTCCATTTTGGCCATCATTTCTAGAGAGGCGCCATGGATTCAATGCATATACAATTCCTTGTCTGCCTGTGTGTATATCACTGACTCAATTAATGATTATTTAGTAAATTATATACAATAACAGATTACACCATTTAAGTAATCTATTATGTCAGCTGACATTAATCACCTAATTTACATGCATAATTTGAGGGGAATTGTACAACAGAGAAACATATCTTTGTCTGCCGCTGGTGCATCTCAAGGCATTATCTAACCATTTTGTGCACTCTTTGTTTGATTTGTATCTCCCACTTAATTTTCCATTTCATTTAAAACAATTAGATTTTATATGTAATTTTGCATTACATACTAGCATTACAACCGCATGTATAATTTTCTCCACATGCCTTGATTTTACAACAGGATCTAAATGTGGAATTTTTCGCTAGTAAACTGCATGCATGTAATGAGAGCCTTCATGAAAGTACTATTTTCTCCAGTTCTCAGTTTATCTAAATAAAACTGCTGCAGAATAAGAAACCCATTTAAATAACTAACAATGGTGTGTAATATATTATAATTGTGTGTGCACATTATATTGTTACGTATTTTTAGCCTAACTCTGAAGAATATATTTCCAGCTAAAGGACCTTGTGCACAGGGAGGGAAAGGGTGTATTGAGAAAAGCTCCAATTGTCATAAATAGCAAAAAATTAATTGGCAAGCCAGACATTGAACTAAATTAGCCATTTGTAATGGAATATGACTATCAAATTAAGCAAACAAGATAGGGGATGTCAAGTCCACAATCTTCATTAACCAACAAGGGGCTAATGTCAGGAAAGACGTACAAATTAATGCGACCCAACCCAAAAAGGAAAGTGAAGCCAGCCATCTGGCTAACTAAAAAAAAAAGTTAAAAAAAATATATTAACAGGAATTCACGTATCCGTGTTTAGATCATGACAGCTAATAGCTCAAATTTCCATGAATGCGTTCTGAACAAACTAAAAATAAATGAGAAGGAAACACTAACGAAAAAAAAAAAAAAGTGAAAAGAGGCAGCGAAAACATGCAAATGAAAGTGCCTTTCAAGAGCAAAGCGTATGCGAAATGTACACGGGACCAATCAACATTGCAATTAAGTGACACCACAAATCAAAGACATTGAATGCTGATAACTGGAAAACCTGCAGCATCCGCACCATTGTAATCAAGATACAAGGGTATCCACAAATATACACACAAACCTTCAACGTCCAAAAAAGTATAGACCCTCCCCGTTGAATGCAAAGCTCTAAGTGCTGACAACCTATGAGGTCAACCACATCGTTATCAAACTGCACAGCGAACACTGATGACATTAACCAGGAATGTCAATCGTGATTCCAGCTCACCAAATACATCATTATCAAACTGCAATGTCTGGGTACGCGTCATTCTATACACACAAAAAACATGATGCATGCCATGTGGGTCTACGAATGTTGCAAAGAAAGACTGAGAAATTACTTTCTTTTGGTTTAAGTTTGACTGTAATTTGTGTGTGACGGGGCCAGTGATTACATGTGATTAAACTGTTGCTTTATTGAGATTATTTGGTTTAGAGGGATTGCTTTATAGCAGAGATTTCTTGTATGATGCAGGTTTTTTGAAGCATGGTGGAAGGTATTTTTGGACTTTGCACTTTGGACTTTTAGCATTTTAGAACAGTGCGCTCTCCAGCCCACACTCAAATTGAGATAGTATATTACTAAGTCACCCAGGGCTCCTAGGTTAGCAATTTTTAGGTTTCGCCTGCACATGCTTGTGCTGTGGCAACATCTATTGTATTAAAAAAAATCTTAAATTGGGCTCAGAACCCGCCCATTACTTACCTCTACTTACCATTGGCTGGCTCCCATCTCACTATACTTACCATGGGCTGAATTCCATGTGAGTCTAAATTCCTAGCATCCTGTTGGTCGGCAGCTCTTTACTCACAATTGGCTGGCTCTCACGTGGGTCTCCTTTCCTTGCACCTAATTGGTCAGCCCTCTTCTAGGCCTCAGCTTCCTCTTCCTGGGCTTGGAGTCTTCGTCCATACTCTGGCGCTTAGACGAAGTTCTTCTTCCAGTGGCCAGTGTCCTTCCACTGACCACATTCTTCCCCATGGTACTTTTTTTTTTACCTTAAAAAATGCACTCTTCATGAAGTCCGTCCACCAAAGCCTGTTGTCTATGCTTTTCTCAACTTTCTTCCTCCACCCTGGTTTTGCCCAAAGCTCCCTGCCCCACCCCTGTTGTATTGCTTCCCTGTCCATTCCACTCCCCCTTTCCACTGTACACCTCCCACCATACACCCTCTTGCCCTCCTGTCTGCCAAACATGCATTTTAACATGCCCTCCCCTTGTTTCACCCACCAACCCTCCACCTGCCACTCCTGAGCAAGATGGGAAAGCCTGAGCCAGAAGCAGCTCATCTGATGGGACCTAGTCAACTAGTCAGTTGGTGTGTATTAGAAGCAACTCAGAATCAAAGATGAAAATGACAGCCTTGATTTATTACTTACGCCTCACTTGCATAGTTACTGGCCTGTTTATGTTATATGCCCTGCTCTATGTACCCCTCACATCCACAGAAAGGTTTATGTGGTCGTAACATGGGCCACTGGATCCTAGAACGTGCTCGCATCTGACTTCATGCCTGCCCCATGAAATATAAAAGTCGCTCTTTATCGTGGCTCCCCGATGTAAACATGTTGCACAGGAGTACAAGCTGCTGTAAAACATGGCTTAAAGTAAATAAAAACAAAGCGCGATGGCATGGTCACTGTTGGCACTGTTTGGTTTTATGTACTTTAAACTATGTTACATAGCAGCTCGTCTTGCTGTATAACATCTTTAAAATACACTGGCAACGCCAATAGGCCTTGCATAGTCGAAACCTATTGGCTATGCCAATGCTTGTTACTCTTTCTCTTTGGCGCCACCTAGATCCGCCATTTTAAGGAGGGCTAAGGGTACAGCCTTTTCACTAAATGCATCCGGCACCCTTTATACTCAGGGCAGGTATGCGGAAGCCCAACAGATGCGTGCAGCGGGCATGCGCTGGCACGCAAACAGCAAGCCTATCTGCCCCAGCCCAGCACCAGCCACGCTGCTGATCTATTGGCCCCCAGGAGCAAGTGCGGAGTCTGTGAACTTCATTGGGGGAGCTCTGTCACTTTTCTGTGTAAATAAAATTCGCCAACTTCTCGGTTTTGGGTGATTTGAGCATGTATTAGCACAATCCGAGCAATGCCTTTGTAGGATGTCTGGTTGAAACGCTAGCAGCTTTCAATCTTTAACTGTTTACAACACTCCTGACTCATAAGGGAAGGCCATATTATTTATTTGGTGTTTTACTATCTTGACCTTTCTTAAGTGGGGGCTCTCTATGCTGTAGTCCGATCTGATTACTAGCTGATTTCTTTTAAGTTTTTCATGCCTTGTAAAAAGTCTATGGAACCAGTACATCCAGTGCTTTAAATGAGCCGGTACTGTCCGGTACGGAGTACTGGCACTTTTTTATTTTGAGAGGGAGAGTACCTGCACTTCTCAAGAAAAACGTAATACTTTTAATTGGAGAGTACCGACACTGGCACAGAGTACCTGCACTTCTATTTTTCCATTTCAAGCACTGAGTACATCCTAGACTGGCTCACTGTTCAAAAGCGACTAATAAACAAGCATTTGCAATGCAATGGGTCTCGCGTTTGCTTGAGTTAGAGCTATTAGCGCTGTAAATTCCTACCTGGACTTTTCTTGCTACATAAATTGAAAAGAAAACCTAAAACAGTTGACATACGTGAGCCAATTCAAAGTGCCACGGCCGCCATGAAGGGATTTTTGAAAAGTAAGCCCATGAACGAGTGATACTGATGGGCGTACAGTGGGCGTGGTTAAAAGCCCACAAATAGATTACAACAGGCTAGAGCGCTTGCGCGCTCAACCTAAAAAGGAACTTTCAGAAGGCTTTGCATAATTCTAATCCATTACTCTCTGGCCTCACAGAGGAGGACTGATCGTCTTTTTCCAGATGGCTATCTTTCTATGCTGATCAGGCAGGTCTATGAGGAGTTATTTATTCTCCTCTCAGAGAAGAACCAGCACCTTCATTTTATCCTGACCTGGTACAAGATTCAGACTTCACTGTAACCGGCTTGAAAGACTATGGCGCTCAAGATTAGAATTAGAAGTTAGATGCTAGAGTTAGAATTAAAATGTTTTAAGATTGTGAAACAGTTTCAATAACCTCAAGCTTGTAGCGCTAGGATCACAGCCTCTCAAGAGATGTGTAATGAGTTGGCCACCTTTTTTGTGGAAAAAGTAGAAAAAAGTAGAGAATATTCTGGGTACATTTGTTAAAATGGGTTGGTTTCTTCCTCAAGGTTTGATTTTTCTAATCCTAATGTTATATGTGCATTGCTAGCTTTGACCAGATTTCTCTAGATGAATCATGGAAGGCAATTTTACACTGCAAATCGGGTTCACCGATTGACCCCTGTTCTCCTAGTGCACTGGCCCAGGCAACTGAGTTTATTAATCTGTTTTTCAAACATGTTTTAATTCCTCACTCTCCACTGGATTGGTTCCAAAATGCTGGAAACAGGCCACAGTCATCCCTTTACTTAAGAAGCTGGCAGCAGATCTCACAAAGGTAGAAATTTTGTACACTATATCTCTACTGCTGGCACCTACGAAAGTGCTGGAAACATTGGTGAATCTCCAGCTGAGTAATTACCTGGAAGTAAACAATTTACTGCATCCATCGTAATCAGGTTTTTGCTCTAAACAGAGTACTGAGACTACCCTACTTGAGATATCTGAGGACATCAAAGGGTTCCTTGATCAGGGTCAGATTGCCGCCTTCATCCTGTTGGATTTGCCGGCAGCTTGTGACACTATCTTTCATCAGATACTGTTATCCATATTTTGGGAGATGGATTTAGCTGTTTTTATCCAAGGGAGAAAAATCTGTTTTGTTTTGGGGCCTTTTGTTCTGGCCCCAAAAAAGCTGAAACACGGTGTGCACCAGGGTTCCTCATCGACCCCTGCTATGTTCAATGTGTATATGACTCTGCTCGCCCATAGTATTGAAAAATATGGCATTAAGATGATTTCATAAGCCTGTTGACACCCAACTTGTTTTTGCATTTGGGAAACAGATGTTGCTTGTGCCAGCTTTGTTTAAGAAATGCTTCTTGGAGGTGTTAAAGTGGATGAATAGCCATTGTTTAAAATATAATGTCCCGAGATGCCAGAAGACAGAGATTCTTCTCATTTGATGTTATGCTAATCAGTGGTCCAGTGAATGGGGGCTGAAGGAGTAGGGGCTTCCTCCTCCCCTCACTTTGGTGGTTTTAAACCAGACGGTTACATTTGATAAAACACCGTCAATTGGTCACCAGATCTTTTCTGTGAGGGGGAAATGTTTCTCGATGCTGCAAGCCTTATGGAAAATTTTGGACTTTATCCGTTTAGGTACACGTACAACTATTGTGCATGAGTCCACTACCTCTAGACTAGGCTATGCCAATGCTCTCTACCTAGGATTACCTTCCTTTCTGTTACATTGTTTGCAAACAGTGGAAAATTCAGCATTTAGGCTGATATGAGGACTGCCCAAAACTCAATCGGTATATCCCCACTTGAAAGATCTTCATTGGCTTCCTATCAAAAAGTGTATTACTTACAAAACTTTAGTTATTACCTTTCAGTCATCATCAGATGGCTCCTAGAATTCTTTGTAACAGGCTTTGTCATTACCAACCAGGGCATGCCTTAAGATTGGAAAAGGCCTTACTTAAAATGCCCATTGTTTCATTTGTCAACCAGGGGTGGTCGCCTTTTTAATGTCCTGGCATCCAAGGTCTGGAATAAAAGCCAGTTTAGTTCCCAACTGAAGACTTGGCTCTTTGATAGTGATTAATTGTCTGTATGATCTTCCTTTATAGTATCTAGTGCCACCCTTGTTGGCCGGTAAGTTCCTTATAAATCCTTTGATTGATCAAGTAATTGCATACCCAATGGACTGTCAGGAAGGCATTATAGCAAGTAACGGATATGTCATAACTAATCATCTTATACAGGAACAGATTGGACACCACTTTAGAAACAAGAACAGAATGCTGATTGTGATATCAGTGGCTTATTTCTCATCACCTACTAGAACTGCAACGAATATACCAGCATTTTGAATATGATTGCAGTAATGATCACAAACTTTGAAACAAATATGGACAGAAGACTGATCGCATTCACAATTGGTGCTCCTGTTATTACGTTAGCCTGTAGACATCAAACTTATCTAGTAAATAAAAGGTGACGGGAGAAATGTTTGCAATAAATCTAACCAATGGCAATTGCTTGGGATAGCATTCCAACTCATCTTTTTTTGAGTACCATGCCAGCACGGATTAGACCCAACCATATGCAAATAACTCTTGGTCCTACTCCAATAGCAAAAATCCAGCATGATCTGCTAAGCCAGATTGTCACTTAACTTGAACGCAAGCAACCTAAGGCAAGTTTTCACCTGCTTGGGCATCTTCAGTTGAGTTTAACTTGGTTCCAAAGGCAGAGTGTGCAAGGGACTTACATCTGGGCATACCTTTGGCCCCTTGTTACATAAAAACACAAAACTTAATGGGAGAAATGTTTTACCATAAGATTAACCACTGACAATCCTTTTTAGCCCATCATACCACCTCAGATTAGACTGAATCAATTACAAATCAGTCTTGGTCCTGCCTTAATAGGAACAGTCCAGCACCAAAATGCAATTTCAGGTGTGAGAAATCGGGTTACTGGTTGAGGGAGGAGAAAACCATACTCAAGCTACAATCGCAAGCTTTGCCAGGGTGAACCACAAAAGGCACTAAATTAACCTGTGCTAGTAGCTTGACGTATAAGTTGTCAAGCTTAACTAAAAGGCAATGTGTAAATTATTTATAGAGCACAGAAACAGGAGGCCGCAGTTATTGCTGTAGCCTGAAGAGCAGGCCTGGCATTGCGAATGGTCATCACTGTAGCATGAGCATCCATTTGGGTGTCACAGATGGGCATTGCTGGAGCTTTACATTGGCGCCATTGTGAGCTGTTGTTGCTGTAGCATGAAGTGCTGATCTAACACTACACGTAGCTGGCGGTCGCTGTATGGCAAAGAGTTGAATTAATCGGAGCTTCGCCTTTGTGGTTGTCATGAGGGACAGTCTTGGCGCACCAAGCCCGTCTGCTGTCACAAAGAGCCAAAAACTTAGCGATTTCTCCTTTTCTTACAGAGGAGTTCACTCTGATGCCAGTCAAGGGTCAATGACCTAGTGATGGGGGACTTAATCTAGCAGGGGCCAGCAGGACTGTGGCAGGTCCTGTTGCAAGTCCATACAGATCCAGTTGCAGTAGGTCAGCTGGCCAGTTGCAGGGAGGCCTCTGGAGCTTTTTGTGCCCCTGGAGCTCAGAACAGGACAACAGTCACCTGACCATTGGACTCACTCAGTTAGCCTGGGAACAAGGAGATGATCTAGGTCTGCTTCAGCAAGGCAGGTCTCTAACAGCAGGTCAGGCCTCTAGTAGCAACAGCACTGTGTTCTGAGGGTCCAGGCAAGCCTCTAGTAGCAAGTCAGTCCTGCGGGGATCAAGGCAGGCCAAGTGGAGTCTTCTACAGTTCCAGGAGTGTACCAAATAATCAATCTGAGGGTCCAATATTCACACCTGTTGTCTATCTTTAAAGTGGGAGAAGGTTCTAGGCTACCCATATGTCTGGTTCCGAAAATGTCCTAAGCTCCCTTGTGAGTGTGCTGTAGGCAGTCGTTTGAAATGTAAGTGGGGCTGGGAGCAGCTCTACCCCACACGTCCTGTCAGGATGGCCCTATCTTCCAACTTCTAGTCTCTCTTTGCCTCACTGTCTAGGAGAAGTATACAAAGAACAACTGCCGAGCTATTCACAGTCATGTGGCTCGGGACACAGGCCACAGGCACCAAATGGTCAGGACAAGAAAAAGCCTACTTTCTAAGAGTAGCAATTTCAGATTTGTGACTTAAAATTCAAATTGACCATTGAAGAGAATTTTACATTACAGTTTGTTCAAACTTCACTTTCCCATCTGTCACAATCAAAAGTTAGGACTTATTAAATGTAATAATGGAACCCAGTGTTACTCAATGGGAGGGATAGGCCTTGCAGTATTGATAAAATTAATTTAGGAGTTTTTCACCACTAGGACATGTAAAACTTAACACCACATATCCTACCTTTAAATAAAATGCACCCTCTGCTAGGGGCTTTTTAAGATCTACCCTAGGGATGTCTTATATGTGCTCAAAAGGATGCTTTAGGCTTTGCAAAACATATATTTTGCCAGGTCAAAATGGAAGTTTAAACTGCACACAGACTACAATGGCAGGCCTGAGGCATGTTTTAAAGGGCTACTTTATTGGGTGGCACAATGAGTTCTACAGGCCTACTAACAGCATTTAACTTACCATCCATGGCTTTGGTAAATGTATTAAATTAAATATGGCAATCAGGTGTAAGACAATTATACCATGTTTTAGGGGGGGAGTACAGGCACCTTACCACTGGTTAGTAGTCGTAAAGTGCACAGAATCCTAATGCTAACAAAAACTAATTCAGAAAAGAGGAGAGGTGAAGGCAAAAGTTCGAGGGACGACCCCACCAAGGATGACAGGTGTAGCAGCAGGAACACACGCACATCAAAATTATGTTTTGTTGAAAACTGAGTGGATGATGGAAGATAGCAGAAGTTCTGTAATTTATTGATCCACAACTTCTGTTACAGATACTCTCTGCAAAATAACCAAATGTCAGGCAACATGCAAAGCCAAAGTCACTGGCTCTGATACTCTCTGCAAAATAACCAAATGTCAGACAACATGCAAAGCCAAAGTCATTGGCGCTGATAACTTTGTTGATGTCATAAAAGGTATCATAAAGACAATATTTACAGTGGACGAGAAGCACCATCTACATTGCAAGCTGTGACAATGGTGATCACACACGAACATGCAAGGAGGTGACAGCAATGGTGGAGAAATAACACAATTCACAATAGCTGAGACCTACACAGCAGTCGGCAACATGAAAGAAGAGAAAACATAAGTGTTAGACCTTGCAATCTTTTTGCCTTCAACACTCCTGTTTTGCTGACTTGAGGACTCTACACACTTTACCAGTGCTAACCAGTGCTAAAGTTCTTTTGCTCTCTCCGTAAAACATTGTTGAATTGGCTTATACATCATTTGCTTATTTTGTTTACTTGTAAGTGCCTAGTACAGTGGCACTACCTGTACCCAGGGCCTGTAAATGAAATGCTATTAGCAGGCCTGCAGCACTGATTGTGCCGCCCACTTAAGTAGCTCTTAAACATGTCTCAGACCTACCATTGGCACCTGTGTGTGCAGTTTTAAACTGACACATTGAACTGGCAAAATAAATAGCAGGTTTATTTAAAAAAAGCGTTTGTTATTGCTCAAGATTCAGAAATCTCAGAATACAGAACGTCAGTGAAAAGGGACAATTGTATCAATCACTGATGCAGGGCTGAAACAAACAGAGGGGCATATTTATACTCCGTTTGCGCCAAATTTGCGTTGTTTTATTCAACGCAAATTCGGTGCAAAACTAACGCCATATTTATACTTTGGCGTTAGACGCGTCTAGCGCCAAAGTATGAGGAATGAGCGTCATTTTTTTGCGTGAACGCCTTCCTTGCGTTAATGAGATGCAAGGTAGGCGTTCCCATCCAAAAAAATTACTACGACACAAATGCGTCGTATTTATACTCCCGGGCAAAAATCACGCCCGGGAGTGGGCGGGGCAAAAAACCCCGCATTTGCGCCTCTTTTTAACGCCTGGGTCAGGGCAGGCGTTAAGGGACCTGTGGGCTCAAAATGAGCCCACAGCTGCCCTCCCATGCCCCCAGGGACACCCCCTGCCACCCTTGCCCACCCCAGGAGGACACCCAAGGATGGAGGGACCCATCCCAGGGGCATTCAGGTAAGTTCAGGTAAGTATAATTTTTTATTTTTTGTTATATATTTTTTTGGCATAGGGGGCCTGATTTGTGCCCCCCCACATGACACAATGCCCAATGACCATGCCCAGGGGACACAAGTCCCCTGGGCATGGCCATTGGGCAAGGGGGCATGACTCCTGTCTTTACTAAGACAGGAGTCATGTAAATGGCGTCTGGGCGTCGTAAAAAATGGCGCAAATCGGGTGGAGGCGATTTATTTGCCTCAACCTGACTTGCCCCATTTTAAGACGCCCTAACGCCATTTTTCCCTACGCCGGCGCTGCCTGGTGTACGTGGTTTTTTTCCACGCACACCAGGCAGCGCCGGTCTGCTAGCGCCGGCTAACGCCATTCAATAGATACGGCGCCTGCATGGCGCTTCAGAATGGCATTAGCCGGCGCTAAACTGCGTTAGCGCAGTTTAGCGTCAAAAAGTATAAATACGGGCCAGAGTATTAAAAATAGACTCATCATGCTAGCAACTCCCACCCACGGGTGTGTTGATTTCTCCACCCATCCTCAGACTGCAAGGGTGGAGCTAAAGCAGAGAGAAGGGCCAGATTTGCCATTTAACCCATAAACATTTCCCAGGGCAGCTGGATCTATGTAACCCGGGGCCACTGTGGAGTCTTCAAGGATACTCTCCAGCTCCCAGGAGGGAGAGAGACAGGGTGAAATATTAAGGCAGAGAGAGTGAAGAGAAAGAAGAAAAAGAACGAAGGCTGGTTTGACTATTTTTGCCAGGGGCTCTTTTGGCCTCTACTCTGCCCAAGGCAGTAAGCATGGAACTCTAGAAAATTCTGTAGCTGGCAGGAAAACAGGATGGCTGGCACAAAACCCATAGGTGCTGGAAATAGGGGTGCTACACTACCCTCAAAAGCAACCATGCTGGAACCCAGAAGGTGAATGAGCTATAACAATGCCTTTACCTTTTGTGTTTATCTTGTCACGTTTGCGTGCACAGGGACAAATGTCGAAAGTCAAGCTATGTCTGCTGACAAATTGCTCAGTTTTCAGAAACTGGTGTTTATTTTTATTTCTGTGACTATAAAGAGAGAGGATTTAAGAGACAATCCGGGTGGAATACGAAAAGTGAATGGAAATACTGTAGGATGGCAGTTCGTTTTTTTCCTAGCAGACAACAACATTTAAATACTTGTAAATCAACTATACACATACTTCAAAATGTATCAGCAATTTGGAAATAACAAATGAAGCACATTTTTTTTGTAATTCTGATGTGTGAAGGAAACAAAGATTTTAATAGGATTGGAACAAATCAAGGCACTTTAGTTGTTGATCGGCTAATGATAAATATTTGCTGAAACTCAATTTCCCAACATTATCGTCTGTGCCCTATATAGTTTTACCAGTAAAATTCTATGTCTATGCAAATGTAATGGCCCTTTCAATGGAAAATCTGCTGTTTATAAATCACTGTGCACTACAACATCAGTGCTCCAAAGTGCACCATTGGCTAAATACGCCACCCTTACCACTCTCCTTCTGAATGGGTGTGGCACATTTGCTACACTTTTTTTTGGTATGACGCCATACCTCACTGTTCAGGAGTTCAGCATATTGCTGGATCATTTGGTAGCCCCATCAGGTAGCCTGAAGGTATCCTGCATATTTATTATGCATACCCCTTGTGTATGTGGCCATATATCTCAATTTGTGAATGTCAGATCACCAGTTTCCAGCACTACCAAGACCTGCTTCCCATTTTTGTGAAATCGATGACCTGGAGTTATGCAATATCCAACTTTAAAAAAAAAAGTAATTTATTAGAAGTTTTGGTACAGGTAGCCCACTATTGTGGGATCACAGTCAAATAAAATCAAAGTACGACCAATGCAGTGTTTATGCATAATTTCTTAACGTAGGACATGCAATGCACCCCGCCACAGTAACAGATACATGTGCCTCAAAAAGTGCATAAGATATTCATGCTTTCTATTCCCACCTATGGAATTGAGGAGGAGTCTGGGCGCCATACCTTCTGGTCACTCTAAAAAGACAAAACAGCGAAGCCTAGACCAGGCCTTGCATGTCCAAACCTGCACTACTTCAACAGTCTTGTGGCCTGCACACTGCCATACCTTTACCCCTACCGTCCCCATCTCACTCTCCCCCTGACCATTCATCATGGTTGTTCAACAGTCGCCAGTGTAATTTATCCATTACCCAGTCTCTTTGTTCCTGTGCCCCTGTGGAGTTACGTTCAAAGCACTCTGTGACTGTGCTCCATCATCACCATCTCTGCCCTGATCCCAATTAACCATTTCTTTTAACCCAGTCCAGACCTCTAAATAGTCTTGTAGTGCGTCATCCTGTCTGTGTAGTTTCACGTAGATTTCCTCTGCTATTTCTCATTCCATAAGATCCTTCACCAACAGCCTCAGTGAGGGATGCCTGTCCCCCCAACAACCTATAGCCACTTTCCGTTTGGCCAAAACCAGGCCCAACTGTACAAATGTCCATGCCATCTTACCCCTCCCTTAAGCATACTAACAAGTCCCAGCAAACAGTCTTTGAGTGATATCCCAAACTGTAACTTCGTTGCTACTTGCAATTGTGCCACCACCTGCATCCAGTATGAATGTACACCAGGACATTCCCATGTCATGTGTCAAAAAAGTCATACCTTAGACCCACACCTGGCAGGCCGCAAACCTATCTCTGTACTTTTGGCTAAGCCTGACTAGTGTTAAATATGTACGGTGCACAAAATTGAAATGTGTCATTTTATACCTTACGCTACTGGAAACCCCCTTCCCAATAAACTCATCTGTTTAAATTCTCCGATGTCAATGCTGATGGTAGTTGCACTCCCCAAGCTACATGTGCCACTAACACGGTCCTGGGTCTGCGTGTCTTAAGCGCTTTGTATAGTAGTGTCACCATATGGTATGCCTACACTGTTAGTAGGAGGTGTCGTATTTTGATCTGTCTGAGTGTGTTAGGAAAGTCAGTATATACCTCCCCCACAGTTCTCACTAGTTTTGCGCATTGTAGGAATTGCCGCCCCCCCACCATACAGCCACCCAAGCCTCCTGAAAGGTGAAGAATGTCTCCTCAGGGTAGAGGTCCTCCAGTGTACCACAACCTCCCTCCATTCAGCGTGCAGCAGTCATGTTCGCACTAATGTGGCAGAAAGGCCTGGGCATCCAGATATTAATGTTCCTGTCAAAAGGTGGTCTCCTAAAAACTCTAGTGACTTTCCGCTCCCAAATCTCCACTACTTGCCACACTACCTAGCTTATTGGGAGCCTGCTTGATTCCCCCCCTATAAATGTTGCCAACAGGGATTGTGTGCTGTACATGCCCTAAATTAGTCTCTGCTCCCAGTTGTCCTCTTCTGCGAACCAATGTGATGTGGTTTGCAGCTTGGAGGCGTAATAGTACTGTTTGAGATCTGGTAGGCCTATACCCCCTCCATCAGATCCTACTTGAGCAGGGGGAATGCCATGTGATTTCTCCTCCCCACCCATACCAGGGATACCAGCAGTCGATCAAAGTGCTTAGACTAGAGGGTAGTGTGTAGAGGACATTTTGTATGATGTATAGGCATCGGGGTAACAACACCATTTTCGCCACCTGAATCCTCCCTTTCATCAACAGCGGTAACATATTCCAGAATCTTATTGAGTTCCTCAGAACAGTAATCAATGGGCTGGTCCCATGCACATGCACACTATCCAGGGAATGTCCAACCATGATGCCCAGATACCGAAACAACGCTGTCTCCCATCTTAATACCAGGGGAGGTAGTTCCTCCACTGGTGTCCAATTAAGGGCCCCAATGGAAATTGTAGGTTTTTTTGTCTGTTTATGCATAGTTCAAGTACTACCCTAAAAGTCTCCAGTTGTGTCAGCAAAAGCGGGAACAATTTCGTTGGCCTCCACAAGTAAAATAGGGCATCATCTGCATACAGCAAGACAAGATGAGCAAAATCTCCCACCGCACACCTAACCCATCTATGTCATGATGCAATGTCGATGCAAGTGGTTCAAGTGCCAGTGCAAACAGTAATGGAGAAAGGGGCAGCCCTGTCTCATACCTCTCTTCACCTCCCAGCCTGCAACACTGTGTGCCCATTTCACACTCAGGCAGTGGGAGCTGTGTAGGTGTTTAACCCACCCGGTGAAGTTAGGACTAAATCCCAGTTTTAAAGGATCAGTCAAGTTTTGTAAAGCGCGGCTATCCACCCGTGAGGGTCTCAAGGTGCTTGGGGGTAGGGAGGAAGGGTGGAGCCTCATCCGAAAAGTCACTTCTTTTGGTTCTTTGTGTAGATGGTGAGTGATGGCCTTTGTCTGAGTTATAGGGGTTGTTTCTAGGAGGTATGTCCAATTAAGGATGTCAAAAGCTTTCGTGATGTCCACCGATGCCCACACCAAGTCCTCCTCATTGGCGGTCACAGAGTGCTTCACATGCATCAATCTTTGCAAAGTATGGTCCGTAATACGCCGCAGCATGAACCCACATTGATCTTCATATACTAGGGATACCACCACCCCAGCAGACGCTCCACCAGCACCTTGCATAGTATCCTTGTGTCTGCATTGACCATCATTAGGGGGCAGTACGCCATCAGGCATGTCTCACCCCACCCCTGGGTTCAGAATCATGCATATCACCACTTCTCTTAGTGTACCCGGCAGGAGCCCTTCCCTTATAGTTTTCCGGAAGACCTCCAGCAAAGGTTCCACTAGCTGCACTGTATATGATTGCTAAAACTCAGGCACTAAGAAGCCATCACCCCTATTGCCTTGTCCCTATTCGTTTTGCTCAGTCCCTCCCTCAGTTCCTCCAATGTGATATCCGCTTCCAAATCCTCCCTTAATGGGGCAAACAGGACTGACAGGTTCACATTATACAAATATGCCTTCACTGCCTTGGTGTCCACTGCCACCCGTCCCCATACAGTTCTTGTAAGTGTTCCCCCAGAATGTCATGAATGACCTGTTGTGATCCATCTTGTCATCACAGGGCCACTATGGGTGCCCTAGCCATCTCCCGTTGGGGCAGCCATGCCAAAATTCTGCCTGGTTTGTCCCCCTCCAGGTGCAGCCACTGCCTGTATTCCCTTCATGTTAATTGATTCAGGGGCATATTTATACTCTGTCTGCGCCGATTGTGCGTCCAAAATTTTTACGCACAATCAGCGCAAATGTTGCCCCGTATTTAAACTTTGACGCCCGGGGACGACAAAATTACGCCGTGTGCGTCATTTTTTGGATGCGGCAACCCGCCTTGCGTTAATTATATGCAAGGTAGGCGTTCCCATCCAAAAAATGGCTTAAACAGCCGTGCGTCGTATTTATGCTTTCGGGCAAAAATGACGCACGGCCGGGAGGCGGAACCTAAAAATGACGCACAGCCCGATTTGCGTCAAAAATTAACGCCTGGGTCAGGGCAGGCGTTAAAATGGGGCAAACACACCTGTATTTAATCAGAACACACAGAACAAACAGCAGAGCAGCAGAGCAGCAACAGGGAGCCATGGAGGTGATTCTAATCCAGCGTGCACGCAGACGCAGAGCCCAGCAGCAACAACAGCAGCTACCGCAACACCAGCAGAGACCCCAAAGGCAGCGCAGATGGCAGGAGAGGATATTCCACCCAAGAACAACCCATCAGGGCCTCAGGGAACATGACATCATACAGAGGTACCGGTTGAACTGGCAGGCAATTCAGCAGCTGCTGGGAAACATTGAACAGCAGTTGGCCCCCACTTTGGTGACACCCCGCACCATCCCAACAGAAACAAAGCTGCTTGCCGTACTTCACATGCTGGCAACTGGCTCTTTTCAAACAACTGGTGCCCTGGTAGGCGGAATATCACAACCATCATTCTCCGCATTTTTGCCCAAAGTACTGGACGCCATCATTCGACTGACACCCCGCCACATCTGCTTCCCTAACACACTGCAGAAGCAGCAGGAAACTAAACAGGGGTTCTACGCAATCAGTGGCTTCCCACACGTCCTTGGTGCAATCGACTGCACACATGTACGCCTTGTGCCACCTGCTGCAACTGAACACCTCTACCACAACAGGAAGCACACACATTCAATCAACGTGCAGGCCATTGTCGATCACCAAGGAATGTTCACCAACATCTTGGCTAAATATCCTGGGAGTGTACATGACTCATTCATCTTCCGTCACTGCACCATCAATCAACACTTCCAGGATGGACGGTATGGCAATGGACTACTTGTTGGTAAGTACAAAAACCTACTTATATATACACTGCACAGCAACCCTCTAGGACACACAACACATACACCACAACCGCAACATGTTAACAGGAACACACTGAGGTCCTGACATCACTAGCCATGTTTCATAAGTCACCATTGAACCTGTCACACATCGGAATTTACTGTACAGCCCAATGTTAAGACATTAATGAGTGTGGTTGCCGAAATGTCACCTTGCAAATTGTAAGTGTCCCAATGACCTTTACATTAATACATTGCATAAGTCTAAAGGTATGAGATGTCCAGGGTACTTTGATATGAACGTGTTAACAACACTTTCAATTTTAACTCTGCATGGAACTATCATCTCACCCCCAGTGAAGACACACGGACACCTGTATCACAAGTCACAATGCTAGGGAGGGCACACTGTACTGAAAATCCCAAAACATACTGCTGACAAACGGTTAGCAGACAAACACTTGCTCAGCCAAGGAAACAACACAATGCAGATGGTATAGCCTACAAGTATAGGATGTCACATTAGTACACAAAAGAGTCACAGACAACACAAGACAACTACTGCCATTAAAGCAGAGGTCTTCAAACTGGGGGGCGGGCCCCCCTTGGAGGGCCTCAAGTGATCCCAGGGGGGGCTCCAAACTCTGGCCAAAAGAATTATTATACAGATAACATGTCTTTGTTTTAAGCAGAAACATGTTATTGCAGTTTTTAAAAGGTAACAGTACTTAACTGCAATGTTGAAATAGGTTCAGACCTATTTAAACATTACCATCTTTCTAAAATAATTGTGAAAAATTCTGAGGGGGGGCCCAAAGATTTTTATTTTTCAACTGGGGGGGTGCGGCATTAAAAAGTTTGAAGACCACTGCATTAAAGGTCTTTTCAATAGTGCCAGCTACATCAACATGATCCCATTCTTTTTCTCTTGCAGCTGATCAGGGGTATGCCATTCAGCCATGGATAATGACACCATTTGGCAACCTGAGTACAGCTGCAGAGCGTGCATACAACGAGGCCCATAGGAGGACACGCAGCATTGTCGAGCAGACCTTCGGCATCCTCAAGTCAAGGTTCCGCTGCCTCGACATCACTGGTGGTAGCCTACTATATTCCCCTGAGATGGTCTGTAAGATCATACTAACATGTTCCATCCTGCACAACATTTGCATAAGAAGGAACATTCCCCTCCTGGAACCAGACCCATACATGCCTGAAGACGAGGAAGAGGAGGATGCTGCCCTGCAACATGAGGGGGAACAACCAAACACGGCTGCTGGAGTGCGTAGGCGCCAACACATTGTGAACAATTTCTTTTAAATATTATCACCATCACCACTTAATGAACTATTGTAAATAAACACTGATAAGAAACACCACATCATGGTCTGGCTAATCATTTCTGCACACCTTTAGCTCTCACTATCAGAAGAAGAGTGTTGCCTCATGGAGCATTGATGATATAACAATCAGGACACAGAAAATCCCACTACAAATGTGATGCCTATCATACAACGGTCACATACACACACAATGTAAATGACTGACATCCTGTACAGTTCACCTTTGAAGGGCAATAGCTGAGGACCACACCTATTACACACATACATGTTGGAAACATGGTTCATCGCAGCATATGGCACAAAACTAAAACACCATCACTCAACTAGGGGAAAACAGGACTCATACATCAGGCAGTTGACATGCTTTTGCTTCAGGAACAGGAATGTATGACCAGACCCTTGACAGCAGTAAGTCCAACTACATACAATCTTTGCAAAGACTATCTGTCACTAGAGTTACACATAAGCAGAACATACACAGCACAAGTGCCACACATATGACAAGCATCCAGCACATCACATCCCATCTACATGTCAGCCCTTTTCTAAAAACCTGACACACCCATGCGCCTGGTCACACCCCACCTGTCTGAAGAGGTCCCTGGAATACAAATATGTGTACCCTGATATTCCCTCATCTACACACACAAACTAACAAGAGTCATCCAGTGTGCCACACCCTTTCCTATGGTATACCCTTGTCATAGTACCATCTGACTGCATGGACGTCAGCTCAAATAATACACTGGTTTAGAGTTTATAAGGCCTGGTATCACCTGTCGATTGCTTCCCGTGTGAAAGGTACTGTAGTCCATTTGAAAGCAAATCTCATCCGACAGGACTTGGGAGACACTGATGGAGGCCACACCAGTGATCACCTCCATGCACACCACCCAAATTTACATGCACCATCCCTGCTGATGCCTCCTACAGCATAGATGTTGACATTTTGGCAATTACACCGTTGAGCATTGCTACTAATGTAGCCGTGTAACACTGTATCTGGGTTCATGTGTCACCTTCAAAACAACACAGGACATACACAGTTTGACATGTCAACTGTCTACTGCTCCCTCCGACCAGTCTTAGTCAGACCACTGATCATGTCAATTGTGAAAGAGCTGTATCCTGATTGACCCTGCATCCTGTCAGCCTGACTGGCACCTGTCCGTGGGTCACCCTAAAGATTTCCGGTGGCCACATATGGACCACACTTGCTGTTCAAAACCTCTCTTTCCTCAGAGGCTAAAAAGCTTGATACATGTGCTCACAAATTAGCTAATAAAGACATCCTGTTAGCTCTTTCATATTTGGAGAGTCGCAATTAGCAATTATCTACATGTATGCGCAATTATGAGTAATCTCCATTTTGGCCAATCATTACTATTGCACTGTGAATGCCTTCCATACATCCTGTAAGGCACATTTGATTTCGCTAAGCCCAGTATTTAGCATTTAGCACCGTTAGGTAAATCAAATTTGCATGACTCATTTGGACATAAAAAAAACATAATTGGCATTATGCATCATATTTTCACGCATACAGCTTGTGCGTCATATTTTTTGACGCACAGAAGTGCAAATAATGCAGCATCCAAATATTTTTAATAATTGGTAAATAATATTTGGATGCAGCATAATTTTCACCTCTGGAAGTGAAAATTATGCTGCATCCAAATATTATTTACCAATTTGTAAAAATATTTGGATGCAGCATTATTTGCACTTCTGTGCATCAAAAAATATGACGCACAAGCTGTATGCGTGAAAATATGATGCATAATGGGAAAAACGGCGGCCATGTTATGCAGGATGTGATGTAATAGGATATCCTGTTTACAGATTCTGTACAGTGGGTGTACTTTCACTTTCACTTTGCAGTCTGTGATTATTCTAGACTGTGTGGCTGTGTGCAGAGTGTTGTCCTGTGATTTTGTGCTTTTGTGTCCAGAGTGCCATCTTACTTGTTGTTTTGTCATTTAAATATTGTTGTAGAATACTGTCTGAGTGTGTGTTGTTTACATTTGTCCAGTCCAGTGTTGTATTTATTGTCTGTGGGAGTCTGTTGTGGGTACTGTTATATAGGGGATAGTTGGGCTCTTCTATTTGTTAAGTTTACTTTGTATTTCCTTACTCCTACTTTCCCCATTTTCCCCTTTCTTCTTTTTTTGCCACTACATTTTCCCCTTTTCTGTGCAGAAATGTCGGGTAGGCCACGTCTTTCCAGGATGGGTGAGGAGGAATTGGGGGGGATTCATATGGCTGGTGTGCCATTTCCTCCCACTGATGCTCGAGGCTGGGGGTAGGGTGATACAGGGCTATCACACTGAGGCCCGAAAAGTCCGGTGGGGGAAGGTGCGCCATCACTTGGTGCCTCTGTATGGGAGCCAACGCAATGACCACCAGCTGAAGCACCGCTGGGCTGACCTGATCTCCAGGGAGCAAGATCTGCTGGACCTTCTGGGAATCATGATTGGTGGCCATGTTGGTGAGTACAGATCATGTAAATGTGCACAATTAAAAGCTGTGTAGTGACATTAGATGATTGGTACACAATCTGCCAGATAAGTTGCTGACTGTGTGTAATGCTGAGGAAACATACAGGGTAATTGATGCACTATGTGAAGGATGACAAATGCTAGCAGTCAGGCAGCTCATGTTCTGCAAACTTACAGGTTGCTTGTTGCTGAATGTAATTTAGTGCTGCCTTTGTGTCAGACAAGCGAAACATTAATGAGGCAATCATGACTCTACAGGTCACAATTGCCAGTGAAGTATGGATGTACTAACATCATACCTACATATGTTGACGCTATAGCTAGACTGACATTGGAAACCCTACATGATGCTGAAAATGAGTGCTGCCTTCACGTCAATTGATGATAGCAATGTGGCCCAGACATATGTCTCATGTGTGTCTGGTGAGTGTGTAAGGAAAGTGTTCACTGAAGTGCTATGCCTGTTAGGGATTACTGTGCTCCTTCATATTTTATTGATAGATGCCAGATCTGAACATGAACTATTTTTGGAAAGGAGTCAGGTGCCCTCAGCTAACATCTTAGACAGGTATTTTTATGTTTCTTGTGCCAAAATCCGATTAGGGATGGCAGTCCAAAGGTATGGACTAGGGTACAAACATCTATGTTTGGTGCCAATCACCATTGTTGGGACACATCAATTTATGAAACTTTAACAACATGAGGTATTGCCAAAGTCCCTGCCCCTCTGTACAATGTACCTATCTGTCACAAATGTGTCATGACCACATAGGCTGTTTGACAGGTCATGCAGTCCTCAAGTAACCAGCCTTTGGATGTCTCTCTTGGATGCACATGATGAGACGAATACACACCAATATTGTTGCTGCTCACTAATGGAGGTGCATGTTTGCCACCACTTGACAGTCAGGGCCACTGCATGTGTGTAGAAGTGTGTGTAACTGTAGCAGGAGACCCATCCTATGTAAATGTTGGCCGTGAAATATTCCATGCAGTATGAGCATGTCTGAAAGTGTTTCATTACTCATGTCAGCTTACACATTGTTTTTGTAATTGAAATTGTTTGTCAGTGCACTGATTCTGAGCATATTCTTCCTTCCATGCTTTACAGGTGGACCTGCATCGTACATAGTGGGAGAGGTGGCTCGTTTTGAGGACCCCGACACCTACAGTGAGTGTTGACATGTGTGTTATGTTTTGTGTTTGCTGGTGATGTGTGATGGACTCCTGTGTGTTGAACACATTGCAAGGTGTGATGCGCTGCCCAATCATTAGTCTTGTTCCATTAGTGGGATTTCAGTTCTTAGAAAATTTTGAGTTGACCAATGCTTATCCATTTGTCTGATCTAGGGTATGTAGGCCATTCCTGTAGGGCCCGCTATGAGAACTGGGGTGAGTCATGTGGAATACACTAGTTACAATAAGAGTTGCACTGGGACTCGTCTCTGACTGAGTCTGCATGTCAGACTCACATTCTCCCAAATAGCTTCTGCAAATGGCTTTTATGAAGACTGCTGCTTCCCTATTAACCGATGTACTGAGTACACTGTAGGTTGAACCTTCTGGGAGCATGTACTTCCACATGTTGTACTACAAGTGTGTGGAACTCGAGTGCAAAGGCCTAGGTCTGCATGCTATTCATGATCATGGGTGTTCTTGCTACTCTGTGTCTGTTGGAAATTATGCCTCACTGGAAGTATGTGATGTTGACCTAGGTCAGTACATTCTGACATGTGTGGGCCTTGGATAGGACAAGGTTTAGCTGACTCCAATTTGTTGATATCCCTTACTGGTGGTGTGTGTGTAGAGCCAAACACATGTTGAGCTTTCTATTCACTCCTGGGTGTGCATGTAGTTTGGAATTGTTTGTTGTTCTCCCCCCCCCCTCAAACACAGGTATGGGTTTGTGAATAGGGTACCTAGGACTGAAGCAACCAGTATGTTACACATACTTGTGACTATTTGAAAGTTTGTTTTGAACCTAGTGTACACACTCAAGTATGGCACATGAGTACTGTACTAGCAAATCCTATTACAAATAGCAGACCTTTTGGTTTGTGATTATCATCACATACACTGACATATGTAGTCCAAGCAATAGGCGGAGGATGTGCAGCATGATTGTTAGCTGACAACTGTCAGTACTTTGATGACAAGTTATTGCCAGTTGTTACCCATCATGTAGGTTTTGGATGTGCTATGTGTGAGATGACCTTTGTAGGCAGGCTTTCAATGTACTTCCTCTGAGACTTTCAATGATCTGTATGGTGATATGAGCTGTTCCAAGTACAGTAGATGTATTGTCAGATTGACCACTTGTGCTATTTCACACAATGCAGTTCCTATGGTAAATAGTTGCCCTTTGTCTTCACAGCTGCAAACATGACACCAGCCCAGAAGCATGAATTTGAGAGGCGGACCATGAGATACAGACACATCCTGTAGGTGCAGTCGGGGTTCCGAAGGATGGCCCGTACATACCAGTCCGATCGGGCCTCCGGAGCATGGTGTGCTTCACCACAGGGTGGCCCAAGGTTGTCCACTACAGCCACCACCACCACAACCACCGGTTCTCCCCAGGTGGCCCCACCCACAGCGGGGACAGTTGTCCCTACATCTGCAGCACACCCAGGCCCCAGCAGTGTGACAGCTGCAGGACAGTCCAGTGGGCTAGGCTCCACACGGCCACAGAGCACCTCGGCCGGGACACAAACGGCACCAGCACCAACAGTCGACCCAGCGGCATTCCTGGCTTTGGAACATAAGATGGACTGAGTTTTGAAGAAGGTGAACAATCTTAGCCAGGATGTCAGCTACATAAAGAAGCGGGTCAAATCGATCAGGCGGACCCTCCGGAGGGCCAACCTCTAGGAATATCTTTTTGCAATGGACATGATTCCCTCCCCTCCCTCCTCTTTCCTTGTTCTCATGATTAGTGGGCTTGGGGGATTAGTGTTAGGTTAGTATAGGTTGTTAGTTTAGTTAGTGTTAGGGAGGGGGCGGGGGTCCTGATTCTTTCTACTTTTCCTTATTAAGTGTGTGGGTGGGTGGGTGGGGGGCAATGTTGGGGTTCCTGTGTGTTTAAAAAATATATATATATATATGAAAAAGAAAATTACAAAAAAATATATGATTGTTTAGGATAGTATAGTATGTGTGTAGGTTAGTATGTGTTGTCCTCCATGTGTCCTGTCTCATAATGGGGGGTGGGGGGTTGATGTTTAGAACGATTCGTTATATGTGATGAGTAAGTTTAGCTTAGGTTAGTTAGGGACAGTTGTGGGTAATGAGTAGTCAGGTTAGATTAGGGTAGGTATGACATTTCCCTTAGTTTCCTCTTGTGTGATTAGTTTGAATAAATATATAGATAACTCTTTACATTATGTGTTAACTGCTACTTGATCATGGCCTTGGAATCAGTGTAGATGATTGTTGTTCTATGATATTTGTGTCCTATGCTACAAACAAATACAAACTGAGGTGTAAAATGGCAGCTACCCCAGTACTACCTTGGTAAGAATCCACCATTTGTGTGAACCACCAATCGGAGTTGGCATGGATCACAAAGGATTTTTGTTGATGAGTATGTTTTCTACGTCACAAAGTGTGCTTCCAGACTTGGTATTGTGGGGACAGTTTTAGGTCTGACTGCAGTGTGATGTTCAGGGACACCTTCTAAGATGAGTTCTTGTTAACACTCTTGTCTTCTTGTCTTCATAACTGACATAGATCATTTTTGTCAATATTCAGCATGATTACCTATTTGGATGTTAACTCAGAAAGATTGATTCATGCTGTGTTTTGTAGTGTTTGCTTGGATTAGACTGCACAGTTCTATGTGTTAGTATTGCATGGTGACAACATTTATCAGCCACTATTAGTTGACTTTGATATCACTTGAGGAAGCATTATTCTGTCCAACACAGCATGATGGTGTGTGGTTTCTCACTTCATCAGTTATCCTCCTCAGGATGGGCAGGCTATGATTCAATCCTGGGCACTGTGCAGATGTATCTGACTACATGATGTCAGGACAGTTGTATTGACAAGCTACATGATTGGAACACAGGCACATTTGTGTTATCTACTGCACAGTTAATGTGTCAAATTACACAGAGACATATTTGTTGTGCAAGTGCTATTTATTGAAAAGTGATGTAGTGCAATATGTACATTGTCCATGTTTGATGAGTCCGTTCTAGTGAAATCTTACATTGTGATCCTACAGAAGGGGTGTAGGTAATGCTACTGACATGCTGGGGTGATGTTACAGACAGTGCAGAGGGACAGGATTTGCCGATTAGTAGGAGAGAGACATTAACTGGGCATGCTGACAAGATATACAGTGGTTAGCAGAACAGTCATTGAGTAGAGTTGTTGTAAGACTGGCATTTGACAAAACGTAGGACCTTGGTAAAAGTAGGCCATGGTGCAGGAACTAGTGCTTCCGGGTACTCTTCCGTGTGAATGTGATCTGTTCCATGTCTTCTTCTTCTGATGTGTGTGTTGCCTGCTTTGTCCTTGTTGTTGTTGGTTGTGAAGGGGCAACACACTCCTCAGTGTTAGAAGACGTGGAGTCAGACATCCCGGTCGCTGCTCCCTGTGAAGGTCTTAAGGGCAGTACTGCAGCACGGAGGATCTGCTGGTTCCTGAGAATAGCAGCCACATCACAATGGTAGGCAGCCAGGTCGGCCCTGAGGGAGTCATGATTGCATTCGTGCATGTAGTGGAAGGTTTGGGGTGCGAGGTGTTGTGGCAACTCCCTTACTGCAGTGGGGAATTCCTTGACAGTTTCTTGTAGTCCTTGCAGTATGGATGTTAGGGCTTGCATAGCTGCTGCCTGATCTGCAGATGACATCATGCATGAGCGCACCCCCTCAAGGCTGGCTGCCATAGTTTGCATCCCCACCCGCAGCTCCTTGGCCAGCTCCTGCTGTACTCCAACTACAGTTCTCTCAAAGCTGGTTCCAGTGTCGTCTGAGTCCTCAGCTGTATTGGAGCTGGCAGGTCTTACAATTGGGGGTGGTGGGTGGATCCTCTGCGATGGCTGCTTGTTCTGTGCTCCTCCTTGTGACTGAAGGTGGGGTCTGGAGGGTTTCAAGGACCTTTTGGATGGTCTCCTGGGGAATGTTTATGGGCTCGTCATCCATGTCATCAGGGAAATCTGGGACAGGCATATCGGCAGGAGATCCATCTTCCTCTGCAATGAAACAGGGTACAATTAGTGTGTCTGTGTTGTGACAATTTTGACGTGACGTGCCTGCCTTTTGATGAATTCACTTTGTGATCTTGTTTTGTATTAATATCTGCAGTCCTTCAGATGGGCATTGTTTCAGGCCTATGGCCCACCTGTGTGTTACATGTATGTTATTGAGTTATCAGACTTGTCAGCCTCATTGCCTGTTGGTGTTGCTTTATGCCAAATAGAGAATAGCCACCTTTTTGTCCTACTCGACCCTCTGTGTATATTCATTCTCATGGTGAGACCTTTCACTGGCTGTGGGTGTTCTGATGGCCCAGGCAGCACACTTAACTGTCAGGACCTGCCCCAATCCCTGATCTTTCACATCGACTTAATTGTAATTGACATGTAGCATATCCTATGCATGGCAATGTTATGATGTGATATGGATGTTGACATTGTTGATGTGTCCTGCTGATGTTGGGTAATGTGTGTTACATTGGATTGCCCTGATAGTCGTATCAGTGTCTTATTTCGTTCTCTGACTGTGCAGGTGTATTTCCGTGACCAGTTACATGTGTCCCCTCCTCAATGCTGTTGTCTGAGCAGTATGACATTTGTGATGTTGCCTTGTTAGCCAGGCACAGGATGGACCCTGACATATGCAGCATGGGTGTGTCCTTAGTGCTGTGTCACTCCTATTATTGTTTACTTTGGCTGATGTTTGTGACAACTATGGGCATTGACATTTGAGTGTACTGGGACCTTTGTCTTGTTTCTGGAGATTGTTGCAGATGTCATCCTCACCCCCTAATTTAGGTATGTATGTTCCATGGGGAGGTTACTGCCATTGGCTACTTGAGCTGCACACATATCAGAGGTGGTAGTGGCAACTGTTGTTGCAGTTACATTGCAGTTGTCGGTTTGGCTAGAGGATTGCTAATAGGGCCCTAGTTAATGTAGGAGATATGTTGGCTTACGAGTGCCAGGATGTAAGTTTGACGTAGTGGCCTTCCCTCCTGTCGTGGCTTTCCCTTTGCTCCATTGTTGGCATGACAGCATGCCCCCATGGGACTGTTGTTGGGGAAGTGTAATGGTGTGCCCCAGCTTATGTTTGTGCAGGCCATGCCCCCCTGCCGTGCCCCTTTACCCATGCCACTCCATGTATATGATGACTTACATGCAATGTGTAGTAGGTATTTCCCCCCGCTCACAGTTGACATTCTTGCATTATAATTCCCCATGCGACTTACCCTGCATGTGCGTTGTCTCGTGGTAGTCTGCGCTGTCCTGTCCTTGAATCCCTGTGACGATCTCCTCAGGGATGACGGCTGCGACCATCTCCTCCATGTGGTCCAGGGCCTCCTGGTGTGCTGGACTCCCCCCTCCAGTCTGCAGTGCTGCCTTCCTGTTCCTGGCCATCTTTTCCTTGGTCCTGCGTTTGCAGTCATGCCAGCATTTCTTGCACTCAGTGACTGTTCTGCGCACTTCTGCCACACTGTTAATCTTGTCAACAATTTGTTGCCATACAGCCTCTCTCCTACTGATTGGCAACTTTGAGGTGATAAACAGTTGGTGCTGGTGTTCTGTCACCTCTTTAACCAGGATTTCCTGCTCCTCTGCACTGAAGCAACACTTTCTTTTCTTTCTATAAAGGTCCTGGTTCTTGTATGGATCCTCCTGGCTAGTTCCTGGTCTGCTGTCATCTTCCTGGGGTCTGTAGTGGCATCTGGGATCCATTTTGGCTCTCCTCTGGTGAACTGGCAGTGTTCGGTTTTTTTTTTTACGCTATTGCGTCAAAAAACGGCGCATATCCGGGTTGCGGTGTCGTAAATCAACCCACAGTCATTTCCGCCGCGTTAACGTCGTTTTCCTTTACGACTTGATGCCGCGATGTGCATAAAAAATAATGACTCCTACCTGTTGTTTGCGCCGCCATGCGTCAAAGTATAAATATGACGCTCGCACGGCGCAATGAAATGGCGTTAGCCGGCGGTAATTTGTTTGACGCAAAACTGCGCTGGCGCAGTTTTGCGTCAAAAAGTATAAATATGGGCCTAAGTCTCTCCCATTATTCTCTGGTACTTCTGCACAATGCAACAGTTGTGTCCTCAGCGACACTGGGTCTCCGCCCCTTCCCCCACACTGAGTCTCAGCTAGTTTAGCTTCCAGATCCGTGAGCTCGCCTTGCAACTGCTGACAGATCCGACACACATTACCGAATACAATTCAGGTTTTCTGGGCAAACCCCGGAGCACTTTGACTTCTAGTACTAGACTCAGTTATCTCTTATGAGGGTGGAATCTCTGCACTCTGGCGGAATCTCTTCGCCCATGGTGGAATCTCTGCACTGAGCACTGCAGTTCAGGGATTCTGCCTGAGTATGGTGATTCTGCCACAAGTGCAGAGACCCCGTCCCGAGTGTGGAGACTTAGGACCTGATTTAGAGTTTGGCGGAAGGGTTACACAGTCACAAATGTGACAGATATTCCATCCACTGTATTACAAGTTCCGTAAGCTATAATGGAATTCTAACACAGTGGATGGGATAACCGTCACGTTTGTTACAGAGTAACCCCTTCTGCCAAACTCTAATTCAGGCGCTAAATGCTTGGATATTTATGAGTCATAAGTCCCTTTGTGAATCAGGCCCCTCCTGTTTTAATTGTACTTTTACTAAATATCACTATAATCTATTGACCACCAATTTTATTCTGGGAGGGACTAGTATTGCTGAGAGAATGTTGATCCTCTTTGTTTCCCATTGTTTTTCAACAGCACAGTGTTCAAAATCAACCAGTGACTACAAATAATGTATTTTGAGGGTAAAAAGGATACCCTGTTCTCAGGCAGGCTTCTTCCATTGTGTTTAGGGTGTGGTGAAGCTCCACGGAAGTTGATGATTGGTTGAGGATACTTGGTGGGCAAGTTCTAGGTGATTAGGTGTGCAGTAGATGGGGGTGCCTACTTTCCATCCAGTGGCCTGAGATGTCACTGCAGGGATTGAGGTAGATAGATGCCAAGGTGTGCAAGTGCCTGTCACTCTGACTGGTTATAATTAAATCATTAAAGTTACACACTTTAGATTGCAATTGTAAGGGTTGTAATATGATTGTAAATTAGGACCATCCATCCATAGTCAACTGTGTTTCAAGAAAGCCCAAAGGTTGTTCTGGTTAATGAACAAGGATCTGAAGATTTTGCAGCTGGTCATGGAGACTAAAACCATGTAAAAAAATTATTCTTCAGAAATTATAGGCCCTATCTTTCCCATTGTTAAATTGGGCTAACTGTGTAAAACAGAGAAGCGTGGGAGAAAATAGAAGTCAATTTATGAGCCCTAGTCATGGCATGAGCTAATAAAATAATTTGTTGTGTATTTTTAACAGATTATTGTTTCAACTTTAAAGTTCTATGGAACACAAATAAGTATTTAGCCCTATAGTCTCATCTGAAACAGCCCAAAGTTTAGAACTTGGCTTAAAACCTTACTTTTGAAACAGCAAAAGCCCCCAGAAGACCTAGAGTCCCAGGAAGGTTGTGAGAAAGTACGCCACTTGACACCTATCAAGCGCATTGTGATTCCTTGGTTCTAATAGACATCTCTAAAAGAAAGGTGACTTGAATTTGCATATATAGCATATATCACAAGCGTAGAGTAGGCTTGAGTGGTCTTAAGGTAGCCTTACAAAGGTATCTGCTATTTTTAAAAGACGTGGTGTCCCTGACTTCAAAGTCTAACTAGATGATATATATATAAGTACTTCACATTTGCCGGCGTTCCCTGGCTACTTCCACTTTAGCGGGGTCGGTGCAATGAGCGGAAGCCGGCCACCGCTCGATAGAAAGAAAAAAGGAATCCAGGTACCACCGTCACCGGTGCCTAAAAAACTCACTCCACTGGCTTGTGAAATATAATAAAGAAATGTAATGGCAACGCGTTTCGATCTCCCAGAGATCTTCCTCACAGCCATTCACATTGGCCATTGTTTGCTACAGGGAGAAAATAGCTGACCAGAGTCCTATGCATCAAGCTCTGAAGAAACTGACCAGCTGACCAGTGACCAGTGGTCATTTTTGGATTTAAACCAGGTGCATTCTGGGAGTTGGAATCCTAACCCTCAAGGAGCAACTCAGAGCTTCTGGAACCTTGGGGTGAGTTGTGGACTCCTAAAGGAACTTCAAAGACCTTCTGGAAGAAGATCCAGATGTTTCAAGAAGATTGGAGCACTTTTAGAAAAAGCTCCATAAGTGGACCAACCTGATGTCTTGAGTCAAGCCGACTCACGTCATCTGCGACCCAGCTTGACTTGCAGGTTTGTCCCACTGAAAAGCTCTAGACTCCCAGGATTTCACTGGGGGCTCATAGAAAGGCAATCTGACTAAGTCGACTTGAATTCGATTTGCTGTGGAGGGTCGTCTGACATCAGAGAGAAAAAGATCCAAAAACTTTTCTATGTCCGAACGTAAAAAGTTGACCGAGGCTTCTCGCACAGCATATCGAAGAGGGCTCCACGGAAGTCGGCTTCAATTTCAAGTTCATTCTAGACAAAGATTTCAATCACAAAAATATCATCAAAATCCAAAGGTAGAATTCTTCACCAAGGTCTCCTGCGATGAGTATCCGAAGAGGGCTCCAGGGAGGTCGGATCTGACTTTCGATTTCATCCCACTGAAGAAAATCTGCAAGAAAAAGACTAAGAGCCTCATTTTGAGTTTGGCGGATGGGAATGCCCGTCTGCCAAACTCCCAACAGGTCGGCCGTCACCTTCGTGGTGATCACCCCGCCAGACCTATTAGGAGTTTCCCAATCTGCCTAGCAGGAAAAAGGCTACAGTATTGTCTGTGGCTCATAGTCGAGCCAGCGGCAATGCTGTAGTCCGCAGGGTGCACCAGCACCCTCGCAATGTTCACTGTCTGCAAGGCAGACAGGGAACTTTGCTAGGTGCTGGGCAGCAGGACCCCTGCACTGCCCATGCCAATGCCCCTGTGGCCCCCTGCATCTGTTCTCCACCATCCTTTTGATAGCGGTGAAATGGCCATGAAAAGGTTGGCAGAACACTAAGTCGTAATCCGCAGGGCAGCGCTGCATGTAGCCCTGCCCTGGCGGATTACGAACTCTGCCACCACCAGGCCATCAGGATCATGGATCCTGGTGGTGCTGGTGGAACCCAGTCTGACTGCCAGGGTCTTTATGTGGCGGTCAGACTGCCACAGCAGCTTGGAATGAGGCCATAGGTCTGAAGGTAAAACTTTGACCAAGGTCACCCGCTCACTGTAGCTGAGCAGGGCTCCATCATGGTCGGCATCAAATTTTGACTTTCCCCTGGTCGAGAGCAACCAGATGTCCAGATTGGTGCTTTTAGGGTCATATTTATACTTTTTGATGCAAAACTGCGCCAACGCAGTTTTGCGTCAAAAATTTTACCGCCGGCTAACGCCATTTCTGTTGTCCGCTCGGGTGTCAAATTTATACTTTGGTGCACAGTGGCGCAAACCACAGGTGTGAGTCATTTTTTTGTACTCAAACCAATGCGTCACTCGTAAAGAAAAACGATGTTAATGCGGCGAAAATGACTGTGAGCCGTTTTTCCGAGGTCGCAAACCGGAAACACACCGTTTTTTAATTGCGTCAAAAAGCGGCGCAAACACAGCAAAATGCGCTAAGGAGAGCCAAAATGGATCCCAGATGCTTGCACAGACCCCAGGAAGATGACAAGACCAGGAACCAGCCAGAAGGGCCCACACAAGACCCAGGACAGGGAGAAGAAGAAAAGAAAGTGTCGCTTAAGTGCAGAGGAGCAGGAAATTCTAGTGAAAGAGGTGACAGAACACCAGCACCAACTGTTAGTCACCTCAAAGTTGGCAATTAGTAGGAGAGAGGCAATATGGCAACAAATTCTTGACAAGATTAACAGTGTGGCAGAAGTACGGAGAACAGTCATCGAGTGGGAGTCTAGCACTGCAGGAGGCCCTGGACCACATGGAGGAGATGGTGGCAGCGTCATCCCTGAGGAGATCGTTCCAGGGATTCAAGGACAGGACAGCGCAGACTACCAGGAGACAACACAGATGCAGGGTAAGTCGCATGGGGAACTAAAATTCCTAATTGTTAACTGCAACCGGGGGGGACATACCTACTACACAATGCATGTAAGTCATGATATTCAGGGAGTGGCATGGGTAAAGGGGCACGGCACGGAGGCAAGGTACGGGAGCATGGCCCGTTCAGAGGAAACATTGGGCACAGTACTACACTACACCAACAACCTTTGCATGGGGGTATGCTGCCCTGCCAAGGATGTTGGAAAGGTAATGCTAGGCCAGGAGGGTAGGGTAGGGTACAACGTAAAACTGGCATGCTGTCACACGTCAGCCAGTATTCTCCCTACATGAACTAGGGCCCAATTAACAATCTCAGACCATATCTGCAAGTGGAATTTACCATTGACAACAGTTGCCACTACCACCTCTGCTGTGTGTGCAGGTCAAGTAGCTAATGGCAGTAACATCCCCATGGATCAAACACACCCAAATTAGAGGGTTCAGGATGACAACTTTACAAATCCCCTGAAATCAATACAAATGTTACAATCCTGTCAAATGTGAGTGTCCATAGTTCCTACAAACATCAGCCATTGTCATAAACATTATGAGGTACACAGCACTAATGTCATACCCATGCTTCATATGTCAGGGCCCACCCTATGCCTGGGTCACAATAGCTCCAATGACACCATGCATCATCCCAAATGTTATGCTGCTCAGACAACAGCATTGAGGGGGAGGACATATGTCACTGGCTAGTGAAATACACCCTCACAGTCAGAAGAGGAAATGGAACACTGCTAGGACCATCAGTGCAATCCAATGTAGCACACATTTCCCAACATCAGCAGTACACACTACCAGTGCTGACACCCGTATCGTGCCATGCCAATGCAATACATAGTATATGCTAGGTCTCAGCAACATATAGGTGGATGTGAAATATCAGAGACTGGGTCAGTTCCAGAATGTTAAGTGTGGTGCAAGTGCCATCAGAACACCCACAACCAGTGAAAGGCCTCACCATGAGAATGGAAGTAGACGGAGGGTTGAGTAGGACAAGAAGGTGGCAATTTACAAATAGGCCAGAACCAACACCTAGAGAATGTGATACTGCCAAGTCCCCAAACTGACCACAATACATGTGACATGCAGGTGGGGCATAGGCCTGGTAGAATGCTAATATAAAAGACAGGAACAATGATCAGGAACCAAGATCACAATGTGAAACTAATAAGAAGGCAGGCACGTCACATTACAAATCCCACAACACAGACACACTAATTGTACCATATCTCATTGCAGAGGACGATGGCTCTCCTGTGGATAAGCCTATCCAGGACTACCCTGATGACATGGATGACGAGCTGACAAACATCAGCCAGCAGACCTTCCAAGATGTCATTGGAACCCTCCAGACCCCACCTTCAGTCGTAAGGAGGAGCACAGATACAGCAGCCATCACAGAGGACCCACCCACCACCCCAATTGTATGACCTGCCAGCTCCAACCCAGCTGAGGACTCTGACGACACTAGCACCAGCTTTGAGATAACTGTAGTTGGAGTACAGAGGGAGCTGGCCAAGGAGGTGCGGTTGGGGATGGAAAATATGGCAGCCAGCCTAGAGGGGGTGCGTTCGTGCATGATGTCAACTGCAGAACAGGCAGCAGCCATGCAAGGGCGAACATCAATCTTGCAGGAACTTGAAAAAATGTTGAAGGAAATCAGCAAAGCTGTAAGAGAGTTGACACAACACCTACAACAATAATCCTGTCAACGTGTGCATGAATGCAATATTGAACCCCTCAGGGCCGACACGGCTGCCTACCACAGTGATGTGGCTGCTATACTTAAGAACCAGCAGCTCCTCCTTGCTGCAGTACTGCCCTTAATAGCCCCACAGTTGGCAGCTACCGGGATGTCTGACTCCACGTCTTCAAACACTGAGGTGTGTGTTGCCCCTTCACAACCACCACCACCAAGAGCAGAGGAGACAACACACACATCAGAAGATGAAGACGTGGAACAGATCACCTTCACCCGTAAGAGTTCCCGTTAGCACTAGTTCATGCCACATGGCCACCTATTTCCAAGGTCTTGTGCTTTGCAACATGCCAGTCTTGCAACAACTGTTCTCAAGCACTGTTCTTCAGCCCACTGTTTAGCTTGTCACCCTGCCCTGTGATTGTCTCTCAATAACTCATTGGCAAATCCTGTCCCTCTGCACTGTCTGACACTTCACCTCAGCATGTTCAATGACATGTCCTTTTGCACTTGTGTAGGATCACAATGGAAGGTGTCACATTAATGGACTCACAATCATGGCCAATGTACATATAGCACTACAGTACTTTAAAATAAATAGCACTTACACAACAACTTTGTCTCTGTGTAATGTGACACATCAACCGTGAGGGAGATCAGTGATGTTTACCTCAGGTCAATGGTTATATATTGTCAATACACCAGACCTGAAAGAATGTTGTCTGATAACTATGCACAGTGGTCTGGATTGTACCATCATCTGCCCTTCCTGAGGGTTACTTCTGAGGAAAATAGAAACTATTCACCATAATGCTGTGTTGGTCACAATAACACTTCCTCAAGGGATGTCTAAGCCACAAATTATTGCCTTCAACTTTTTCTTCAAGCCAAAACGTACGTATGTGACATTTGACCTAAATTTTACCTAACACACACCATACTGCATGAATGGATGTGTATGAGTTTACGTACAAATATGTAACCGGGCAGAACATTTTAACAAATGATAGGTGTGAGTAATGCATACCACACTACATGAGAGCATACTACCACTCACCTTGTAAGGATCCGCTTGGACATCAGGCTGCAGGCAGACTTAACACAGTGTCCTCAATACAAATTCTGGTAGCAGAGTATGTGACATTGAAAACATACATAAAAGTTTAACAACACTTTGGGATCCATAGTAACCTTGAGTGGTGTGCAATGGATGGCAAAATCTTAGCAAAGTAGCTTTGGTGTAGCTGTCAATGTAACAGCTCAGTTGGGATTTGGTTGCAGGATAGGACACAAAAGCTAATACTAAAGAGACACTGTTCACGCATGCCAAGGCCGTGATCCCCCATTATGTGACAAATACTGTAAAGGGTTACCTAAATATTTAGTAAAAACAGAAGCTAAAAGCAAAGGAAACACCTTACCTAACCTAACCTATCCTAACTGCACATTACCCACAACTGGCCCTAACTAACTTAAGCTGAACTTACTTATCACATTTAACGAAACGATCGAAACATCAACCCCCACCCACTTATAAGATGGGACACGTGGAGGACAACATATAATAACCTAAACACATACTATCTTATCCTAAACAATTATATATTTTTTTGTATTTTTATATTTTATAATTGTTTTTTTTGTGTTTTTTAAAACCCCAAAACCCCAACATCATACCCCACCCACCCACACACATAATAAAAACAGATATTAAAAGTATCATACCCCCACCCCCTACCCACTACTACTAGCTAAATTAACAGCCTATTCTAACCTAACACTAAGCCCCCTAAACCCACTAATAAAAAGAACCAGGAAAGAGGAGGGTGGGGAGGGAATCATGGCTGATGGTATATTGTTTACAAGTTTGCCCTCCGCAGGGTCTTTTTTATGGCACGCACCCTCCTATTCACTTGTGCCACCTCCTGCTGCAGCCTGGTCATTTTCCTCAACATATGTCCAAGTTCTGTTGCATCCGCTGAAATTCTGCTGGGTCAATGACTGCAGCAGGGATGGTCTGGGTGCCAGTTGAAGCAGTATGTCCCCTTGTCGGTGCCATGCCTGTAGGAGGAGGTGCAGGTGGTGCTGTGACAGGTCCTGGAGCAGTGGAGGTTGACGGTCCTGCAAAGGTGCCTGCTAAGGTTGGTACCACCTGGGTGGTAGTGGTGGTGCTGGTAGTGGTGGACACGGAAGGGCCCCCTTCGGCAAATGCCCTCCACACTCCGGAGGCTCTTTCATGGCGATAGCGCCTTGCCATGTCGCAGAAACCAGACTCCACATCCAGAATGTGGCAGTAACGCATCGCTCGCCCTGAAACTCCCGAATATGGATGGGATTCATATTGCCAGCTGTTAAAACAAAAATAAAACCAAACATTAGGTACTTCATTGTGTGATATGGCTCCAGAAGTAAATCAGACAAAACATCTAATGTACCATCTAATGTACCAGAAACAGCCCATATCATCATACAGATCACTGATTGTCCCTGAGGAAGTACATGCCAATGCAGCCTACACATGTCCTATCAAACAGCACAGCAATACTCTAAAAGATGGGTAACAACTTGAATGACCTATGCATCATTGTTCAGCCATTTGTCACGTAACAAAAATGCTGCAAGTCCTCCACCAGTGACAGGCCAACTAATGACTATCTTCTGAATGACAATCAAGGGCCACAAGATCTGTGAGTTGTAAATGGAATTGCCAGGATAGAATGCAGTTGCTAATCATCCTAGGTTTAGACAAGTGATTTACAGATTTACATGTCTGTGTTTTCAACTTGGATCATCAGTCCTAGGTACACTTTTCACAACCCTACGCCTGTGCCTGGGGAGGGGAGGTGGACAAGCAACAAATACTTTCAAACATCAAGGACACCCAGGAAGCTCTGGACAGCTGAACACAGGTTTGGGCAGTCCACCACAGGTAAGGAGGATGTCCAACTAGGATACACCCAAACCATAGACAATCCCATCCACACTTATGTTTGGAAATGCAGACTATTGTCAACATCATTTACTACCAGTAACACAAGACTTACAACAAGCAGATAGATGCAAGCACACATCTGGCCATTAGCTGCATGCACACCTAGGCCATTGTACTCAAGTGCCTCATACATGTAGCACAACATGTGGAGCTACATGCTGCTAGGAAGTCAAACATACAGTCAAACATGTTCATTAGTGAATAGGGAAGCTGAAGTCTGTGGGTAAGACTTTGGCATCCCTATTCTGTGAGAATCAGGGTCTGACTTGCTCACTAAATCACAAATATGGTCCTCTGCTACATTTTCTGAATTTAAGTTTTATCCACAAAAGTTACCCTATTCACATGGCCGTGCCTACAAGGCTGCCCTTCAATCCCACATTATGACTATACGATAATGGTTGCCCAGCTCAAAGATGGGAAAAAAAAGATACTCCACTCAAGGAACATATCCGATCATTGACCAGCGCATCACACCTTGCTATGTGTCCAACACACAGGAGTCAATCACACAACAGCAGCAAACACAACACAGAACAGAAATATCAACACTTACTGGAGATGTCTGGATACGGCAAATCGAGCCATCTCTCCAATAGTGTAGGGGGCAGGTCCACCTGTAAAGCATGGAAGGGAGGGAAGGGAGAAATGTGCTCAATGTCTATGCACTGTACAACACTTCCAAATACTATGTGTAAGATTTAATCAGAAAGTCAAGCCTCTCAGACATGATGATACTGCATCCGACATACCACTGCAAACATGTACAGACCCGGGCACTCCAGTGAGTGATACACACATATCTGCACACATGCAGGGGCCCTAACTATCATGTGGTGGCAAACATGCTCCATCATTTGTTTACAGACTCATTCATGGAGTGTATTCCTCTCATCATGTGTATCCATGAAAGACATGCAAAGCCACTTTCCTGGAGGACTGCAATACCAATCACCCAGCTATTGAGGGCCAGGGACAGTTGTTACCCCTCAATTTGTATCATTTGCTTCATTATATGTGCCACAGCTGCTATGGTACGTTGCCCAAACATTGAGATATGAACCCGTGTGCATTACATTTGGCATCCATCCCTAATTTAATTGTGGCACAACAAAGTCCAAATATCAGTCTAAGATGTTACCTGAGGTCAGCTATAACTTGTTACGTATGTGTCAGAATCCAGTTAAGACATGTATCCCAAAAAATTGAGGGACACATTGGCGGTCATTACAACATTGGCGGTAAAAGTTGCTTACCGCGTGCAGAAGACTGCCAACACACCGCCGCGGCCGCGGAATTCCGCCACAGCTATTATGACCCACAGCACGGAATCCGCCAAAATCCAGACACCCACACAAGTCCGCCACACCAAAGGTCAGTGATAAACTGGCGAAAACAAAACCTCCACCGTCACGCCAACAGAAATACGCCCACACTATCACGACCCACGAAACCACGCGCTCAAAATATACACATACAAAACACATCCACATTGGACAATTCGAAATACACACACCTGATACACATACACACACCATTCCCACACACCCAATACAATATAAAACACACACCCACATTGCCCACAAACCTCTACGACAAAAAATTCAGAAATAAGGCCAGAGAGAGACAGCACCAGCAAGAACAACAGCATCCACAGGCACATAACACCATCACCCACAGAACTTCCACGCACCTCACACAACACACCACTACATATCACCACACTTATCACTACACACTCCACCCCACACATCGCCTACACCACCCCATGGCACGGCAAAGACACCCCAGGTTCTCGGAGGAGGAGCTCAGGGTCATGGTGGAGGAAATCGTCCAGGTAGAGCCACAGCTATTCGGAGCACAGGTGCAACACACCTCAATTGCAAGGAAGATGGAGCTATGGCGAAGAATAGCGGACAGGGTCAACGCAGTGGGACAGCACCCAAGAAATTGGGAGGACATCAGGAAGAGGTAGAACGACCTACAGGGGAAGGTGCGTTCCGTGGTCTCAAGACACCACATGGCGGTTCAGCAGACTGGCGGCAGACCCCCACCTCCTCCCCCACAACTAACAACATGGGAGGAGCAGGTCTTGGCGATTCTGCATCCTGAGGGCCTCGCAGGAGTAGGTGGAGGAATGGACTCTGGTAAGACAAATCTTAACTATTACATCCCCCACCCTACCTGCATGCCAGCACATACCCCCAGCCTCACCCTCACCCCAGCACTCCAACTCCTCACATATGTCCCAACATCACAAACCACACATCCCAACACCAAGCCCTGCATGCAACAACAAACATGGACACCCATCACTAAAGCATGCCCACTGCACATACCCATACAACCCCCTAAACCATCATCACACAAGGTCCCACACAGGAATGCAAGCACTGGGGTACACAGTCCCCCACCCATTGCACACCATGACACACACAGATGTAATAACCATCCTTTTATACCCCTGCAGGACCCCTACCCAACGTCACCGGACAGGAGGGTCCACACATGTCTACACCACCAACAGAAGAGGCCCACAGTGATGACAGCAGCTCTGTCCAACTGGATCTAGATGACCAGCCCGGACCATCGGGGACCTCTGGACAGTCGGTTGCCCTCACCCAGTCACAGGCCACCAGAGACCTTCCCCCCTCTGGAAACACCAGCACAGCACCTACCCAGCGGGCCCATACCTCTGTCCCCCGGACACGTCAATCAGCTGTGTGTGTCCAACACTACAGGGAACCCAGGCTAACCCACCACCCAAACAACAACAGGGACCTGGGGGCAGTGGTAGTGGGCACATGGTCCAGGGGGACGGAGGCCCAGGAACACAGGGGAACTGGGAGGGCTGCTGTGCGACAGGGGGAGGACAGGCCAAGGGAACCCACTCTCCACGAGGCCCTCTCTTCCATCATGGGAGCCTACCACCACTCCCAGGAGACGATGGCAACGGTACTGGCCAAGTTTCAGGAGACCCAGCGTCTGCAGGAGGAACAGTATATGGGCTTCAGGGAGGAACTCAGAACCATCAGCTCCACCCTGGGCACCATCGTCGGGGTGCTGAAGGAAGTACTCAACACCAGGAGGGACACTGTGGCACTACAAGGGGCCCCTGACACTAGCATGGACGATGAACTGCCCACCACCTGCGCCGGCGCTAGTGGACAGGACACCCCGCCACAGGACCACCACACCAGCACCCCACCCCCTGCAGAGGGAGAACCACCCCGCAAACAGTCCCAGAGATCCAGGAACAAGACAGAGCACGATGCCAAGACCCCCGCCAAGAAATGAGACCACCCTGATGGTCATCCTACTGTCCCACTTTGTCACCCTGTCCATACTTAAACTGCCCCAGCTCCACTTCCTATGCCCATATGGGCAATGCACCTGTGAGACTAATAGACTGGACTCTGCCATGGACATTCCTCCGCCATCACCCCTCACCATTTCACTACCCCCTCCAATATTGAGCACTTAAATAAACACACTTAAAGCACAAAACAATCTGGAGTCTGTCTGTGATTTCGAAATAGTGTATTAGCAATTACAGTGACAAAATGCTCTTTCAATTGTAATGTCTCCATACCTATGTCACACAGCTCTAGTCCATGAGGAATCTAAGCAGATGTCACACAGTGGGACCCAGAACTGTGAAATCGTAAGGGAAAGTGACAATTCAGTGACCATACACTGGGTGAAAACGACAGACAGTAGAGAGGTAGTAGTGTTAAAGTACATGTAGTAGGCAGGTCTGTACTCTTACCTGTGTCTCACTGGATATATTGCTGGATCACTGAGTCCCTGTTGTTCATGTCTTCTTCCTCTGCTTCCTCGTCTTCACTGTCCACAGGCTCCACAGCTGCCACAACACCGCCATCTGGACCATCCTCCTGCAGAAAAGGCACCTGTCGTCGCAAAGCCAAGTTGTGAAGCATACAGCAGGCCACGATGATCTGGCACACCTTCTTTGGTGAGTAGAATAGGGATACACCTGTCATATGGAGGCACCTGAACCTGGCCTTCAGGAGGCCGAAGGTCCGCTCGATCACCCTCCTAGTTCGCCCATGTGCCTCATTGTAGCGTTCCTCTGCCCTTGTCCTGGGATTCCTCACTGGGGTCAGTAGCCAAGACAGGTTGGGGTAACCAGAGTCACCTGCAAATGGCGAGGGACAACTCTTAGACACACACAAACCTGGAGGGATATCCCCAGACCCAGACAACCATTCCCACTGACTAGCTTCCAGGTGCTCACCTAATAGCCACACACGGTGCCTCTGGAGTTGACCCATCACATAAGGGATGCTGCTATTCCGCAGGATGTAGGCGTCATGCACTGAGCCAGGGAACATGGCATTCACAAGGGAGATGTACTGGTCTGCCAAACATACCATCTGTACATTCATGGAATGATAACTCTTCTGGTTTCTGTACACCTGTTCACTCCTGTGGGGGGGGACCAAAGCCACATGTGTCCCATCAATGGCACCTATGATGTTGGGGATGTGTCCCAGGGCATAGAAATCACCTTTCACTGTAGGCAAATCCTCCACCTGAGGAAAAACGAAGTAGCTCCGCATGTGTTTCAGAAGGGCAGACAACACTCTTGACAATACGTTGGAAAACATAGGCTGGGACATCCCTGATGCTATGGCCACTGTTGTTTGAAAAGACCCACTTGCAAGGAAATGGAGCACTGACAGCACCTGCACTTGAGGGGGGATTCCTGTGGGATGGCGGATTGCTGACATCAGGTCTGGCTCCAACTGGGTACACAGTTCCTGGATTGTGGCACGGTCAAGACTGTATGTGATAATCACATGTCACTCCTCCATTGTCGACAGGTCCACCAACGGTCGGTACACCGGAGGATGCCGCCATCTCCTCACATGTCCCAGCGGACAGTGCCTATGGAGGACACCAGCGAGCACAGAGTCAAAAAACTCTGAGGTACGTACCCACAGTTTACACAGAACACCATTCATACACAAAAGGGGGCCTGTATGTGTGTTGAGTCTAGGCCTAGGTATGTGTGTCGCAGTTGAAAATGAAGCCATGTGGGCCCCTGAAATGGCGGCTGCCTGACCTGTAAAGGGGGACAATGGGATGTGAGGTAACTGCGCTGGTGTTGTACACCGTCGCGGTAGGCGGTCGAAGACCGCGGCGCAATGCTGCATTGGTTAACATTGGACCCTATGGGTCCCAGGAGCCAATGACGATGTACGCCGGCGGTGACGGTACGCACCGCAGTGGACGTGACCGCCATTTTCTATCTGTTTAATCACTCGATACCTGATCTTCGACAGGAGAGGACCTACACTGCAAGTGCTGCTGTGACCTCGATCTGGAAGAGACAACGGCTCGAGTATCTGGGGAAAGGGCCCCTGCCTTCACATCGGAGGAGTTGGAGAAACTCGTGGATGGGGTCCTCCCCCAGTACACGCTACTCTACGGTCCTCCAGACAAACAGGTAAGAACACAGGGAGCATGTTGTATGGGCTATGCCTGTGTGGAGAGGGCTGGATGTAAGAAGGAAGGGGGGAGAATGCTGCGTGCATGAAAGACGGTGAATGCATGTGCCACATGGCAAGGGTAGGGATGGGGGCCAATCAGTTTGACGGTGCAGTTGGTAATAACTTCTCTTTTTCCCCTGTACATTTCATGTAGGTCAGCACCCACCAGAAAAAATATATTTGGCGTGCCATCGCCAAGGACGTCCGGACCCTGGGGGTCTACCACAGACGGAGCACCCACTGCCGGAAAAGATGGGAGGACATTCACCGCTGGAGCAAGAAGATGGCGGAGGCTCAGCTGGGGATGGCCTCCCAATGTGGGAGGGGTGCCTGTCGCACCATGACCCCCCTGATGATCAGGATCCTGGCGGTGGTCTACCCGGAGTTGGATGGGCGCTTGAGGGCATCACAGCAGACACAAGGGGGTGAGTACATTCTCATTCTGCTGACTTTGCCGCAGTGGAGGTGTCTGGGTGGGGGAGGTGGGCTGTGGGTTTCCCTAGGCCAGGGCGAGTTCCGTAGGCAAGGCCCCTTGGTAAGGCAGGCCATGTGGCACCCCACCCCACCTCTGCAGAGTGACAACTACACCTAGTCATGCCCCTGTGTCATCTATGTGTGCAGATGTCGTCCATAGCCTTGTAGGCCATTTCCCAGGAATTGAACAGTGAAGCCCAAGAGCGCGGCGTAGTGCAGGGGGCTTCTGTGTCTGTCGTGTCCGCCAATGGTAGCGGTAATGCATGTACTCAACATGTCTTTCTTCTGTCGTCCCCCCCTTTTTGTGGTCTCCCTGTTCTTGTGTGCATTAACATCATCAGGCGGAGGAGCAGTGGCACCGGCGCAGGAGGGAGCTGCATCCCACATGGCCCTGGAGGGCGAAACTACGGACTCGGAGTTCACCAGTGGGATGGAGGGCGAGGGGAGCTCCACGGCGGGGACAGGAGCTGACACCAGCGACACGGACTCGTCCTCTGATGGGAGCTCCCTTGTGGTGGCGGCAACATCTGTGCCATCCCCATCTACAGGTACAGCCGCCACCCCCCCTTCCAGCACCGCCCTCCCAGCAGCCCCTCAGCCTTCGCCCCGTGCCCGCTCACCCGGGAGGGTGGGCATCACCTTCGCCCCAGGCACCTCAGGCCCTGCCCCAGTCACCCCTGCTGCCCTCAGTGAGGAGGCCATTGACCTCCTCAGGTCCCTCACTTTTGGGCAGTCTGCCATTTTGAATGCCATCCAGGGTGTAGAAAGGCAGTTGCAACAAACAAATGCATTCCTGGAGGGCATTCATTCTGGTCAGGCGGCCCTTCAGCGAGCTTTTCAGACTCTGGCCTCAGCACTGATGGCAGCCATTGTCCCCGTGTCTAGCCTCCCCCTCCAACTTCCTCCACCCAGACCCAATCCCCTGTACCTCAGCCTATCCCAAGCACACCTACAGACCAGCATGCACACACGTCAACACACAAGGGAAGCTCAGGCAAACATAAACACCACACCTTCCACAGGCACTCATGCAAGCATCACACACATGCAGACACACCAACATCCACTGCCTCCACTGTGTCCCCCTCCTCCTCGTCTCCATCCTCCCTCCCAGTCTCATCTACACTCACACCTGCATGCACTACCTCTACAGCCACTACGTCCCTCTCCAGCACACCCACCACCACACCCCGCTCACGTGTAGTCACCACCCCCACTACCATTCACACGTCCCCTGTGTCCTCTCCCAGTGTGTCTGTGACGCCCCCTCCCAAGATACACAAATGCAGGCACACACCCACCCAACAGCCATCCACCTCACGACAGCCTCCAGCTCATGCACCTTCACCCAAAGTCACCAAACGTACACCTCCTACAACCACCATCATTTCCTCCACTCCCAAACCCCCTCCAGTTACCCATCCCAGTGTGTCCAAAAAACTTTTCCTGTCCATCCTTGACCTCTTTCCCACACCTCCCCCACCCCGTCTGTCTCATAGGTCCCGAACTAGCACCTCAGCCACAACCTCTCCGGGACCAGTGGTGCCTGTAGTCACCGGAATCTGGAGTGCACCGGCTACCAGGGCAGCCAGTGTGGCACGGAGCCACAGCACAGACAGTCCCCCACCCTATGAAGCATCAGAAGTTGGCCAGTGCCCGGCGGGAGAGGGAGAAGACTTCAGCCACCAAAGCCGCTCCCAGGGGTCCCTGTGGGAGTGTGGAGTCAGCTGTGACACCTTCCAAGGTGGGGAAGGGCCACAAGAAACCCGGCAAGTCTGGGAAGAGCAGCACGACGGAGAAGACCGCCATCATCCCCGCTGCCCAGGAGGCCACCTCCAGCATAAGGCCAGCTGCCCAGGACAGGACCGCCAGCACAAGGCCAGTTGCCCAGGACAGGACCGCCAGCACAAACCCAGCTGCCCAGGACAGGACCGCCAGCACAAGCCCAGCTGCCCAGGACAGGACCGCCAGCCCCAGCCCACCTGCCCAGGAGGGGCCCGCCAGCACTAGCCCCGCTGGGCCATGAAGGCCCGCCAGCAAAAGCCCCGCTGGGCCATGAAGGACCGCCAGCAACTTAGTCCCTGCAATGGAGACCGCCGCCTCAAGCACCGCTGCACAGGGCACCGCCATCTCAAGCACCGCTGCACAGGGCACCGCCGTCTCAAGCACCGCTGCACAGGGCACCGCCGTCTCAAGCACCGCTGAACAGGGCACCGCCGTCTCAATCACCGCTGAACTGGGCACCGCCGTCTCAAGCACCGCTGAAGAGGGCACCGCCATCTCAAACAACGCTGAACAGGGCACCGCTGTCTCAAGCACCGCTGGCCCATCAGCGTCAAGGGCACTGACGCAACTGAGTCCGTCACGGGGTGAATGATGCACTCTGGGCACCATGCCCCCTCCAGAACCAGTGGAGACTGTCATCCACTACCTCTGTCCTTAGCAGGATGAAGCACTCTGGGCACCATGCCCCCTCCAGAACCAGTGGAGATTCACATCCACTACCTCAGTCCTTGGCAGGATGAAGCACTCTGGGCACCATGCCCCCTCCAGAACCAGTGGAGACTGTCATCCACTACCCCTGTCCTTAGCAGGATGAAGCACTCTGGGCACCATGCCCCCTCCAGAACCAGTGGAGATTCACATCCACTACCTCAGTCCTTGGCAGGATGAAGCACTCTGGGCACCATGCCCCCTCCAGAACCAGTGGAGACTGTCATCCACTACCTCTGTCCTTAGCAGGATGAAGCACTCTGGGCACCATGCTCCCTCCAGAACCAGTGGAGACTGTTATCCACTTGAGAGACTGTGGCTTTGCACTCCCCAGGATATGGCAGTGGGCAAACCACCCACTGTAGAGACTTGAGAGACTGTGGCTTTGCACTCCCCAGGATATGGCAGTGGGCAAACCACCCACTGTAGAGACTTGAGAGACTGTGGCTTTGCACTCCCCAGGATATAGCAGTGGGCAAACCACCCACTGTAGAGACTTGAGAGACTGTGGCTTTGCACTCCCCAGGATATGGCAGAGGGCAAACCACCCACTGTAGAGACTTGAGAGACTGTTGCTGTGCACTCCCCAGGATTGAACAGTGGGCATGTGGCACCCTCGTGGATTTGGCGTTGTGCACTCAAGCAGCTGAGGTGCCCCCCTTTCCCTCCCCCTGAGGTGCCTGTTTAGTTGCTCTCTGATGCCCCTGCAGTGTTCTCTCAGTCATGGTCGGGGATCTTGTGTGGGCCTCGCCCATACCGTGTGGTCCCAGTGTTCCACGGACATTCTTAGAGCACTACCTGGACTACTATGCTTGGTATATCTTTTGTACATGGTGTATATATTTATTTCTGCCCACTTGCTTTTAATATATTACAATGGTTACACTCATTTTCTATTGTCTTTGCATTCTTCCGGGGGGTTTGGGGGGTGTAACTGTGATGTATTGATTTGCATTAGTGTGTGTGTTGTAGTGGGTGAGGGTGGGGGTGTTGCGTGTGTATGTCCCTGTTTTTTCCCTCCCCCCTCCCCAGTGTCGTAGGTGCTGTACTCACCGTGGTCTTCGCCGCCGGCGTTCGTGCTCCTGGTAGAGGAGCAGGAAGACTATTGCAGGGAGAATTTGGAGTTCCGGATCCTCGGTCCTCGTGGGGTGTGTAGAGGTGAGCGTTTTCCCTTCGGAATTCCTGTTTCCGCCGTGTTTTTATCCGCGGTGAATCCGCCCCCGGAAAAGGTGGCGGATTGGGCTGTCATAATAGTGTGGGCGGTACATTGTCTCCCGCCTGTCTGTTGGCGGTGACCGCAGTGCTGTTTGTTTGTACCGCCGTGGCGGTCGGAGTGTTACAGTGGCTGTCTTTGTTGGCGGTTTCCACCACGGTCGTAATTCCACATTTTTTACCGCCGGCCTGTTAGCGGTCTTACCGCCGCTTTAACACAGACCGCCAGGGTTGTAATGGCCACCATTATTTCTTGAAAATATCTGGCTTAAAAGCATGTCTTTCCTGGTACACTCACAGACCATGCATAAAATATATGTTAGAGACACATTTGCATCATCTATTGACGTGAAGGCAGTACTAATTTACAGGCTCCTGTTGTGTTTTGTAAGTTAGTGCAGCTGTTGCGTCAACAAATGACGGTAATGTGTAGGAATTATTGTAAAACTCACGGCAACTGTATGTTTAACTTGCATTCCACATGTCCAAAAACATTGCCTGCAGCATATGAACAAATCTGCTACTGTCACTACAGAGCATTTCAATGTGCACATTACTCTGAATTGTACTCACCAACAGGGCCACCAATCACAATCCCCACGTGGTCCAGCAGGTCTTGCTCCTGGGCAACCAGGTCAGCCCAACAGTGTTGCAGCAGGTGGTCGTTGCGCGGTGTGTTGTAGATTCGCTTGAGATGGTACAGGACCTTTGCCCACCGGAGCTTCTTTGCCTCTGTGTGATACCCCTGTATCACACGCCCACCTGCTTCTATCATTAAGGGTAGGAAGTGGCACACCAGCCAAATAAATCCCCCCAGCTCCTCCTCTCCCATCCTGCGAAGACGAGGCCTACCCAACATGCTAGCAAAAAAAAAAAGGGAATAAAGGGGTACAGAGGAGAATGAAGGGAAAGTAGGAGAGGGAAATGAATTTTTTTTAACAGAAAACAGCCCAACTATCCCCAAACTAACACTACCCACAACAGACTCCCAACAGTACAAAGACAAATGTATACACCAGAAATCACAAAAAATACACTTACACAGGATACCACAGACACTTAGGAAACACAAAAAGACAATTTAAAGACCAAAAAGGAGACAAAATCACAAAATGCACAGAGAGACAAGTCAAAACATAGCCACACAGTCAGGAAATATCACAGACTGCAAACTGAAAGTACACCCACTGTACCAATTCTGTAAACAGGATATCCCATTACATCACTTCCTGCCTCAAATGCAGGGCGTTTTTATTCTTATGTGTCAAAATATTATAACACTTACAGTCTGTGCGTCATTTTTATTTACGCACATGCTTGGAAATAACCCTGCATCCATATTTTGAAATATGTTTCATACTTAACCAATTGCATGGGGTACAGTGTGGGAATTACTGCTCAGGGCCAATGGATGTATCATGGCAATGAGCGTCATTTTTCGACGCATATGCATCATTTTTTGACGCATGTGCATCTCTTTTTATGCATATGTGTCAACATTTCTGTCTTTTACTGGGTTTGGGTCATTTCTCAATTTTATTAGTAGATGACAGGTGTGACAATACAGAGATAGGCTGATTGCACCGACATTGTGCATTCCGGTATATGGGCACATGTGACAGATCATACTACTGTTGACCATGATCCTCTAGTTGTTGTACCGGATTTTCAATCTTCACTGATGCAATAGATGGTCAAATGTGTGGAATACAAATAGGTATTACCCAGTTTGGGTATGCTTTGTGTCAATAGAGGATAGCAAGGCTACGCAACTCAATACAGTAACTCAATGCCTATGTGTCAATGTGTGTGAATTGGCTCTTACTAATGTGGTTGTCCCACTGTGTGAACATCACAAGACGCATTTTCTCAAATCTGCTTGTATGCATGTGGAGTCAATGTGTCCAACCATTAGATGCTATTCAGTGTGGAAAGGAGAAAGGAAATGTGTTTGTCATACACGTAGCAACAAATGCTGTGTGAACTTCCTAGGTTTTTTGAGACATAAGCATCACCAATGACAAACCATGCACAGGATAGATAGAAGATGGTTGATCATGGCAATGTTCCACGACTAAGCCATTACATATCCTGGAATGTTGGATACTACTTCTTAGGCACTTGTTTGTATACTACCCATGAGTCAGACATTGGATAATGCTATGTGGGTACGGTATTTGTGACACAGAGTCCCAAATACAATCCGCAAATGTCATGTCACACCACAGTTGGAGTCATATGAATGAACAATGTTTCTCCTGTGGCAGTGGAGGACCAGCAGACCAAGCAGCACGTGTGCACATATTTCCAGGGGTTAATTGCACAAAGGTGTCCTGTTCAAGTGTGTGGGGCCATGTGTAGCCTGTGTCATTATTGGGGTCCATGTTGTCACAGTTACGTGCAGGTCTAGTCATGAGTCTGTGGAGCCATTTCCTGCCTTTACAAAGTATCCTTCACAGCTGAATTGAAGGAAAGCCGAAGAGGAATTGAGAACACACATGGGTTTAGTCCAGCTATGGCACTACAGACATGTTATGAGACTGACAACAGGGCAACCTTGGTGTGCTGACAAAGTTAATGGATCAGGAATTTTAAATCGGCAGGTTTCATCACAACATTTGTACACAGGGTGGCCTCTAAAATTCCCATTGCAGCCGGGAACATCAGTGCCTCTGTTCTGATGAATCTCACAGCTATTCACCATGCAAGCCCCATCAATATGTTGGGGGCAATGTGAGTCAGCATGTGGACTGTCAGGGTCCTAACATGTGTTAACATTTCATGCACATTATCTGATGTTGTTTGTTGTGCTGGAGGCACCATACCCAATCCATGCATACAGCCATGGTACACTGTCACTATTTGTCACTCATGCATACATGAAACCCAGACAAGGGATGGGCCATGATTAGGCTATTCGAAGACAAGTTCCACCCCATGATACGATAAGTAAACTGATTATGCAATACAATGTATTTGAGTATTCATTGTAGACCTACCTGACACAATACCCCAGGAGAAAAGTGAGGGCTTGGAAAGCAACTATGAGACAAATGTAGCCACAGGGAACCTTTATGGTAACGCAAAGACAGGAACCAGTCAGGCTAACAGGTTGCAGGGTCAATCATGAACAAAAATAAAACAAAGCAAATACACAGAGCAGACTGAGACTGGTCAAAGCTGGAACAACACTCTGGACAATGAAAACTGTGTTTGTCCTGTGTGCTCGAACGTAACACAATAACCCAACGCCTGTGTTACACAAGTGATTTATACGGCAATGCATAACAGTGTTATACATAAAATGGCAGCTTCTATGCTGTTCCATGCAGCTTCAAGGGCTGTGCATATTCAAATGGCTGGTCTGCATGGAGGTGCTCACAGGTGTGTGCAGCTTCAGTCTCTCACAAGTCCTGTAGGTGAGAATCAAGTTCAAAGGTCCAACAGTACCTTTCACATGGGAAGCGATGGACAGGTGATTACAGGTCCTACAGACTACAAGGCAGTGCATTATTCAACCAGAAGTCCATGCAGACAGAAGAACAATGACAATGGCATACCATGCTAAAGAGGAAAGCACACTGGATTCAGAATGAGATTCTGGGTGTGTGTAGATGAGGGATTATCTGGGTACACATATTCCATTTCCAGGGCACTCTGAAGAAGGGTGGGGTGAGACAGGGAACATGGCAGTGGCAGGACATAAGACCTGGGCTGGCATGTGCAGGAGATGTCTTGTGAGCAATGGTAGTCATACCTGGGGCACTCGTGCTATCCATTTGCTGCTTATATGGAATTCTTGTCACACATACCCCTTGCAAAGCTAGATGATGTAACACTTACTGATGTCAAGGGTCTGGTCATACCTTCTTGTCACCAATGCAATAGCACATGGTGTCTTAGTTGTGCGCTATATGCTGAAATGAACCATGATGCCAACATATATGTGTCAAATAACTGTGCTCCTCTGATATTGCCCTTCAAATGTTAAATAGACAGGATATATGTCATTTAAGTGTGTGTGAAGTTGGGTGTACATTCATACCCATCAAATATGATGTGGATTTTTCTATATCCTAATCTGTATTTCTGCAATGCTCCATGAGGCTACACTCTGATTCTAATTGTTAGGGATAATGTTCTGCAACAATGATTACCCAGACCATGATATAGTGATTACAATAGGTGTTTATTGACATATGGTAAGACAGTGGTGATGGACGAGTAGAGTTAAAAGAAATGTTGAACAATATGTTGTCTCCGACGCAATCCTGCAGCTGTGTTTGGATGGTCCCCCTCATGTTGATGGACATACACATATGTTGTGCAGAATGGCACAGGTCAAAATTATTTTGCACACTATTTCTGGTGAGTATAGGAGGCTGCCTCCGGTGATGTTGAGGCACCTGAATCTTGATTTCAAGATGCCAAAGGTCCTCTCGACTATGTGCGTGTCCTCCGATGTGCCTCATTATAGGCACGCTCTGATGCTGTGCTTGGGTTTGCAAATGGGGTCATGATCCATGGCTGGATCCCATACCCCTGATCAGCTGAAAGAGAAAATGAGTGAGAACATGTTGATGTTGCTTGCACCATGATTATCACTTTGCATGGCAGCTGTTCTCTTGTGCTGTCTGTGACTCATATGTGTTTGTGTTATTGTGTGGAATCCTAGGCTTCTAGGATGTACCATCAGCACTGGGTTGTTTCCTTATCTGAACGGGTGTTTGGCTGATTGACCGGATGCCAGCAGTATTTTTGTAGACTTGCAGTACATTGTGTACTCCCTTGCATTATGTCATGTGAAAGAACTGTCCATGTGTCTTAACTGGGGGTGACATGATACTCCCATACACAGAATCAATTCCACAGTGGTGGTAACACGGTTGCATCAATATACCTTGGACATCCCATCCAATTTCACATATGCAATAGAATTAGTTAAACATCAGTGAGACCCTTAGATTTGGCTAGGTGACAATGTACAACACATTCCCATACGTTGTCAGCACTGACGTGTTGACAATTGACAATGCACAAATTTCACATGTGTGACAAATTCTCTGCAGACCTATTTCTCTGCCCTTGCCAAGTTGATTCCGATTCTAACGTGTACCTATACTACTGAACATGTTCTAGTTGAGCTGGCTAACTTGGTTGTGAGGTTGTCATTTGGAGTATCAGAAGGTCCATATGACTGTACATCTGTTGTGTGTGTGTGAAATTGTCTCAATCTTTATGTGTAGGAATGTGCACTTTCAATATTGTCACATCAATATGTATTCTTCGCACAGTCCACTTGCTCATTGGTATTGGGCAATGTGAGAGCAGGAGTGATGTGAGATATTAGTACAGCCTCAATGACTCCATGTCACCTTCATTGTAGTCATCATCATGCTATGTGTGTCATGGTGTTTGACCTGCAGCAAAACACATTGCACATCCCTTACACAGTATGTATTGGTTGGAAGGGTGTTTGATTGAGTGTTATGGATGTGATATTGAAAGATTAGTCTTCCAAGTTGTACTGCCAGTTGAGGCCATGTCATTGTCATTGTGTTGTTTTACATTGTTCCCTTGTGTCTGTGGAGTGGCATCAGTTGTTATTTGGTTCTGTCATTTGTCCATAGGTGTATATCCAAATGGGTCAGGATATCACGCATGCTTAGCAGTGTCACAACCTCAGTGTCTTCCTGGCCATGTGTCAATGTAGTGGTGTATGTGTTGTGTGTCCTACAGGGTTGCTGTGCTGTGTGTATATAAGTAGGTTTCTGTACTTACCAAAAAGTAGGCCATTTCCATATCGTCCATTCTGGAAGTGTTGATTGATGGTGCAGGGTCAGAAGATGAATGAATCAGTTACACTCCCAGGATACTTTGCCACAATGTTGGTGATCAATCCCCGGTGATCGACAATGGCCTGCACATTGATGGCGAGTGTGTGCTTCCTGTTGCGGTATAGATGTTCGGTTGCAGCAGGTGGCACAAGGTGTAAATGTGTGCAGTCAATGGCACCAAGCACGTGTGGGAAGCCGTTGATTTGATAGAAGCCCTGTTTGGTCTCCTGCTGCTTCTGCTGTGTGTTGGGGAAGCTGATATGGCGGGTGTGAGGGAGATGATGGCATCCAGTACCTTAGGTAGGAAGGCAGAGAATGAGGGCTGTGAGATCCCGGCAACCAGGGCACCAGTGGTTTGAAAGGAGCCACTTTCCAACATTTGGAGTACAGCTAGAAGCTTGGTTTCTGGTGGAATGGTGTGGGGTGTCTGCAAGCTGGGTGCCAACTGTGGCTCAGTGTTGCGCAGCAGCTGCTGAATGGCTTGCCAGTGTAGGCTGTACCTCTGGATGATGTCTTGTTGCCGGAGCCCCAGAAGGATTGTCCTGGTGCGGAATATCCTCTCCTGCCTTCTGCGTTGCCTTTGGGGTCCCTGCTGGAGTTGTAGAAGCTGCTGTTGTTGGTCCTGTGGTCTGCATCTGCGTACATACTGGATGAAAAGCACCTCCATGTCTTCCTTTTGGAGCTCTGCTGTTGCTTCTGTGTGTTTTCCTTAAGTACTGGTGTGTTTGCCCCATTTTAACGCCTGCCCTGACCCAGGCGTTATTTTTTTTACGCAAATTGGGCTGTGCGTCATTTTCCGGCCGTGCAGGATTTTTGCGCGGTTGTTTAAATATGGCGCACAGGTGTTTAAGTCATTTTTTGGACAGGAACGCCTACCTTGCATGTCATTAACGCAAGGCGGTTTCCCGCATCCAGAAAATGATGCACATGGTGGAATTTTGGCATTCACGGGCATCAAAGTTTAAATATGGGGCAAGCTTTGCACCATTATTTAGCCCCTCCTCCCACCTGTGGGTCATTTTAGCACCGGGGGGGTAAATATGGGGCAATGGGGTTAGCACCATTTTTTAGATGGGAACGCCTACCTTGCATCTCATTGACACAAGGTAGGTTCATGCATCTAAAAATGGTGAAACTCGAATATTTTGACGTTAGACGGGTCTAATATCAAAATATAAATATGGAGTTTGTTTTGCGCAAAACTTGCTTTAAAAAATGACACAAATTCGGCACAATTTAAGTATAAATTTGTCCCTAAGTTTATCCACCGCAAGCTGACATTAAGTAACTGTTCTGTTTCAATAGATTTCAGAGGGTCATGTGACCTGTTTGTTCTTTTTAAAATCACTTTCACAAATGTTTATGGTGGTCAGTAGAAGGCTTAGGTGCCGAAACGCGTTACCATCCCTGTCAGCTAATGCACGTTTTTTGAACTCTTGCTCAATTCAATCAAAAATTCTTGAGGTGGAAACACTCTCACAACAGACCTGTTTGTGGTGCTGTTTGTATCCTGCAGTCCGTTTGACAGTACAACTGAGGTGACGTAATGGTGGACGAGGCGAAGGGAGTAAAGCCAATTGTGCGATATATATATATATATATATATATATATATATATATATAAATATATATATATATATATATATATATATATATATATATATATATATATATATATATATATATATATATATATATATATATATATAGGGTTTTATGGATTTTATGGATTTTATTACAGCATATCAGTCAACAGAAGACTTAGGGCTGCATCATTGGCTCCCGCGGACAACCAAGGGACGCTCATTCAGTGTGATTAATTTGGGATTTGGGAGGACTGTTAATTGCCATCAACATGTGAGTAAAGCATTGACTCGGCTGTTTCTTGACATCATTAGTCGTATAGGGTGCTTATTCAGGCTGGACAATGTTAAATAATTGTGGAGATCCAAAACAAAATATGCCGGAGCCGCAATTATGCATGAATTATAAATACACATGCAAGATGGCAGGCAAACGATGACAGGGTATTCGAATCAGGATGGTACAGTCCTCCTGTGAGGTCCTTGGTTACCCTCCAATGGGAATATGTCTCAAACAGTTTAAAATCAATTGTTTGATTATTTTGTCATCAGCAAGCATTGAGAAGGGCAGGAGCTGAAACCCGTCTGCTTGTGATTATACCGATGGAAATGTTCCAGTGAGAGCACGTGTTGTTTCTTGGGGAGTGAATATATCGTGATTCCACCCTCCCGTACGGTGGCCCTGAGTGTTCAGCAAGTTCCTGGTGGAATCGTAGCAGATGTAATGTAATTCTATTTCAGAACTGGAGGCAAGGGTTATGCAGTTCTTTCTTCACTTTATTAAAATCAGCAAGTTCAACAATAATAAACGTTCAAAACTTCAACTCCCATGAATATAAGCACATAACCATGACAACCAATAAACCAATCCACTGGCCGCATTAATGTCCATATAAATGGTAGATGGGAACAATCCTTCCTCTTTCTTCACTGCTGCCCATCAGTGAAGTCCTTGCTCCTTCTCGCTCTTTCACGGGGGTTGTCGGGGATTGCCTTGCTGCATGCGTGCTCATTGCCTTGTTTTTCTGGAAACTATTGTGCTGTTCTAACACTGCTTGTTGCCTTTTTTGACATTTTTTAATTCCTTCTGTCAGTTTACGCGCGGTAGGCTGCGGCCTGAGTGCGTGGTGCGGTGTGGTTTTGCACAGCTAGGGGCGCACTTGCACGCTGTGTTCCGATCGTCAGTCAGAACGCTTCAGCGCTTCACGCGCTGCGATCTACCGACATGTGAGGGGCCATCTGAGCCGTGCCCTCAGGGTTTTGATTCATCTGCCCCCCAAACCCTCGCCGACACCGTGCTGCGGTAGGTGCAGGCTGAGCCTGCTTGTCATTTTCCCTGCTGGGAACCTTAAGGTTTAAGGTGAACCGTACTTGTAGAGCACGGCGAGGGGGCTGCCCTTCATACCTTAGGCTTGGGCGATTTTGGTGCTCTCATCCCTGTTATTATTATTGACACTCCTCTAGGGGTACGGTATTTTTGTATATATATTTGGGCTGGCCTTGCGGTCCTATCCCCATCCTTTATATCCTCTGAAGTGTGCTATATACATATATAGTTATTCTTTGCTTTGTGTTTATGTCCCTGAGTGCACCTTACATGGAGTCCTTTGAGGACCATGCCTATGCACCCTCTCTAGGGACGGAGGAAGTTTGGTCCCCTCAATGCCAGTTTCTGGATGGAATGGATAAGCTCCTTTGGCAGGCGGTAGTTGAGGCTTTGGCACCCCTGCAGGATAGGGAGGATAGATTAATGGACCGGGTGTACAATACTCCTGGGATTCCTGGAGACCCAGATTCACAGGCCGGTACCTCCAATTCATCCTCTTCCTCTAGGAAGCGTGAAACGGGGCACCTGGAAGGTTTCACCAGGTTGAGGGAAGCCTTTTCTAAGAGTGCGCAGAAGCTTGCACCCGTACCCTGCCGGGAGGATGTTACACCCGAAGAGCATGGCAGCGCAGCTGCCCTGAAGATGGATCCCTTTTTGGGATTGCCCCGTTCCGGGGAGGGTGAAACCAATGATGAGGGCTCAACGGATGAGGGGCGCATTCTGGGCAGACCTTGGCGTCCATCTGCAACCACCTCTAGCATGGAGGAGGAAGGTCTGGATGATTTGGATATGTTTGATCCAGAGGACATTTACCATCCTTGGTCCTCTGAGTGGATCCCTGCTCTCAAAGTTGCGGCTTACGTCGCCAAGGCGATTCGCCATCCTTTGGAGAAGGAGGTTAGAGCCCACCTTCGGGTAGATTGTCCCAGGCCGGCGCTTGAGGACAAAGTGGCGGTTACTCCTTCTTTAGATCCCAAACTATGCACTTTTTTTCTCTAAATATATGCACAACCCCAAAAAAGGGATCGAACGCTCCTGGCGGGCTTGCCAGGATAAACTTTTGGATGTTCTGGGGCCTTTGACAAAAATCATTGAACTGGCTGAGTCACCCAGGGTATCAGGAGAGCTGTTGCCAACGGATTTGGTCACAGGATGGGCTCAAAGAGCGGTCTGTCTGCTTGGGAACGTGAACTGCGCCATCTCTGCGGAGAGATGTCATTCCCTCGTGATTAAAACTGACCCCAAATTGGGGGAATTAGCTACCGCTGAGGCGGGTGTGGTCACTCAAGGCAATCTCTTTGGGGACCCTTTTATAAAAGAGTTTGGGAAGTTTGTGGCTACTTTTTCAGCTCAGGACAAGGCACAATCATCTATGCATAATATTTTTCCGGGGAAGGTTTTCTCTGGGGCCGGAGAGGAAGGGGTCGCTCCTCCGGCCACTCCCTGCAACCAGGCCCCTCCAGATCCCAGGGGCGCCGCAACAATGGCTAGAACGATGGGAGACAAGGTGCATTTTACCCCAACAGAGGTTCCAGTAGAGGCCATCCCTCTCGCTTCAATAGAGGAAGTTCCAAAGCTCCAGGAGGAAGTGGTGGTGAGCATTCCCCTTTTTTCCCCTCAAAGTCTGGGAGGCAGAATCGGGTTATTCTTAGAGAATTGGGAACGGATCACTTCCGACCCCTGGGACCCAAATACAGACTGTGAGGCCTCCTCCTATGTGATTCAGTTTTCAAGAATCTCAATTAATAGACACAGAAATACAGCTTCTTCTGCTCAAAGGGGCAGTTGTTCCGACAAATCTTCATCCAAGGGGTTTCTTGAGCAACATCTTCTTGGTCGAGAAGAAGGACAAAGGTTTTTATCCTGTGATAAACCTGAAGGCATTCAACAAATGGGTGGTTTATTGCCATTTCAAGATGGAAGGTATCCATCTCCTCAGAGATCTTTTGTGTCAAGGGGACTGGTTGGTCCGTTTGGACCTCAAGGACGCTCACCTTACGGTACCGATCTTCCCTCTTCACTGACGCTTTCTGCAATTTCAATGGCGGGACCTAATTTACGAATTTGTCAGCACCATGGTGCTTCACAAAGTTGCTGAAACCGGTAGTGGAGTACCTGAGGACTCAGGACGTCAGACTAATTATTAACTCAACGACATCCTTTTGATGGCTCAATCCTGGTCTCAGCTGTTAGTTTACGTGAACATGACTATTGCCTTTTTTCAGGATCTTGGATTTGTGATCAACATAGAGAAGTCTATGCTTCTCCCATCACAATCCACGGCCTTCCTGGGATTTGTAGTGGACACTACATTGGCAACACTGAAACTCCCAGAGAACAAGATATCCAAGATCAAGAAAGAAATTTCCAAAGTACTCAGAAAAGACAGGACCTCCCTTTGCCAGATAGCCAGGATTGTGGGCCTTCTGTCTTCTTCTGTTCAGGCTATCTTTCGGGGTCCATTGCACTACAGGGCCCTGCAACGTTTGAAGGTGTCCCATCACAGGAAAAGACACACGTACTCGGCACTGGTGGAGCTTTCATCAGAAGCTCATTCGGAGATGCAGTGGTGGTTGAACCACATGGGGGCATGAAAGGGGAAGGTGATATTTGGCTCCCTGCCCGACCTGGTGATAGAGTTGGATGCCAGCAGACTGGGTTGGGGAGCCTGGTGCGGTCAAATTTCCATAAGGGGTCTTTGGACCTCAGAGGAGTTGAATCTTCATATCAATTGCCTCGAACTCTTAGCGGGATCCTTCGCAATATGATCCCTGACTCATGACAAGGTATCCTGTTGTGTCCTACTACGACTGGACAACATCTCAGCCGTCCAGTACATAAACAAGTTGAGAGGCCCTCGATCCAGAGTCCTAGTGGAATTGGCAAATAATTTTTGGCATTATTGCCTGCAGAGACAGATCTCGGTAACAGCGGAATATCTTCTGGGAACTCAGAACAAGGTGGTGGACTGGAACACTCGTTACCTCAGGGACTGCAGCGATTGGTAACTGGATCCTACGATCTTTCGGTCTCTGATGGATCACTGGGGGCCCTGTGGGGTATATCTGTTTGCCTCTTGACTGAATGCGCAGCTTCCAATTTACTTCAGTTGGAGACCAGACCCGCGAGCGACAGCGGTGAATGCTTTTCTGCAGGATTGGTCAGAGAGTCAGGGTTATGCTTTTCCTCCATTTCGGTTGATTCCCAGAGTGCCCAGAGTGGTTGCACAGGTCAGACGTCAAAGGGCGTCTTTGATTTTGATCACTCCAATCTGGAAAGCTCAGCCATGGTTCCCTACACTTCAGTAATTGTTGTGGATGGCTCCTCTCAAACTTCCAAATTCCATGGGAATCCTTCGGCACCCGGCGGGACGTCCACACCCATTGGTAGTTTAGGGGTGCCTCCAACTCATGGCTTGGAGAATTTTAGGGGACGTTGGGAAGACATCCACCTTTCACGGGATGCTACTGCCCTTATCAGACAATCGTGGGCTCTGGGTACGATCAAGCGATGCAAGTCAGCCTGGAACAGATGGGCTTGTTGGTGTTTGGAGAGGAAGGTGGATCCCGTGGGGGCCCTCGTTGCTCTTGTAGTCAACTTCCTACAGAATTGTATACTTCTGGGCTAGGAGATTGTACAATCAATTCTTTCCGATCTGCAGTTTCTGCAGGACAATGCCAGGTTAATAATTTACCAGTTGGGGAGCACCCTTGGGTAAGTAAACTGCTCAAAGGTGTTTGACTGTCCAGACCTCCGGAACCTAGATACTCTGGCTTATGGGATGTCAATAAAGTTCTCAACTTTACCTCTTCATGGCCGGATAACCAGGTTTTGTCCAGGAAACAGATCTCAGCTAAACTGGCGATGTTCTTATGTCTCATTTCTTGCAAGAGAGTTTCAGACGTGCGTGCTTTGGACATATCAGTACCGGTTTACATTCCTGAGGGGGTTACATTTACCATTTCGCGGAGGACTAAAACGAGTACAAGGTCGGTTTTGTATCCCAGTTTTGTTTCTCATCCTAATCTTTGTGTGGTCAGACGTCTTAAGGCGTATGAGGCGTTGACAGAGGAGTCTAGACCTCCGGGAGAGAGACAGTTACTGATTACTATCAAGAAACCATTTAAGGCGGTGGCTTCTCCTATTATAGACAGGTGGGTCAAATGGCTCATGTCGGAGGCAGGAATAGATGTTTGGCTCTTCGGGGCTCATTCTACTAGAGGGACGATGGCTTGGAAGGCCATTCAGGTAGGTGGTAGATTATAGGACATTATGAACGCGGCAGATTGGTTCTCTGAATCAGTTTTCAAGAGGTTCTAATTTAAACCTATTCATGAAGCTGCATCGTTGGTGGTGAGTAAGTTTTGAACTTGCATAATCCTCGCCTCCGGTCCCGAAATAGAATGAAAAGTTTCCTAGCTCACGTGAAGGAAAGCTTCAGTTCTATTAAGGATATAGAGGTGAGGATTATCCCTCCCTCATACTAGGACAGTATTACCCAGCAAGGGATTGTTCTTCTCAGCACGTGCCTTCTTTGGGAGGATTCTTTTTCAAGGTCAGTTGCACTTTCCACTCTCTATGAGCGAACGATTATGTTGTACTGCTATTCTATTATGATTTTTTCTGATGTTTAAATGGATTGAGTCGGTCAGATTTATTTCCTGTTGATGCTATTGATGACGTCTACTTGGTAACATGGTTTCTGTTATATGGGTCTTGTTCTGTATTTCTGATCTCTCCTTTATTTTGTAGGAGGTGATTCCAAGGGTGATTGAGATCGCATGTCCTTAACTTCCTACAGCGAAGAAGAGGAAGGTCTGCTCCCGTCTACCTTTCATATGGACATTAATACGGACAGTGGATTGGTTTATTGGTTGTCATGGTTATGTGCTACTATTCATGGGAGTTGAAGTTTTGAACGTTTATTATTGTTGAACTTTGAACTTGCTGATTTTAATAAATTGAAGAAAGGACAGCATAATCCTTGCCTCCATGTCCTTAATAGAATTGAAACTTTCCTTCAGGTGAGTTAGGAAATTTTTCATTGAATCTGACTATAGCTCGATAGAAAAAAAGAAAACTCTTTTTTAACCCCTTCGCTGCCAGGTCTTTTCCCCCTCAGGTGCCAGGCCTTTTCTTGGCTATTTGGAGCAATTAGTGCTTAGGCCCTCATAAGTCTTTGTCCACATAAGCTACCCACGCCAATTTTGTGTCCTTTTTTTCCAACATCCTAGGGATTCTAGAGGTACCCAGAGATTGTGGGTTCCCCTGAAGGAGACCAAGAAATTAGCCAAAATACAGCGAATATTTTGTTTTTTGTCAAAAATATGGGAAAAAAGGGCTGCAGAAGAAGGCTTGTGTTTTTTCCCCTGAAAATGGCATCAACAAACGGTTTTCTGTGCTAAAATTACCAGTTTCCCAGTTTCAGGAACAGGCAGACTTGAATCAGAAAACCAAATTTTTCAACAGAATTATGTCATTTTACTGGGACATACCCCATTTTTACTATTTTTGTGCTTTTAGCCTCCTTTCAGTTAGTGACAGAAATGGGTGTGAAACCAGTGCTGGATCCCAGAAAGCTAAACATTTCTGAAAAGTAGCAAAAATCTGAATTTACCAAGGGGTCATTTGTGTAGATCCTACAAGTTTTTCCTACAGAAAATAACAGCTGAAATAAAACAAATATTGAAATTTAGGTGAAAAAACAGCAATTTTTCTTCACGTTTTACTCTGTAACCTTTTACTGCGATGTCAGATTTTTGAAAGCATTATACCGTTACGTCTGCTGGACTCTTCTGGTTGTGGAAATATATATGGCTTGTAGGTTCATCAAGAACCCTAGGTACACAGAGTCAATAAATGAGCTGCACCTTGCAATGGGTTTTCATTCTAAACCGGGTATGCAGCAATTCATTTGGTGAAATATAAAGAGTGAAAAATAGGTATCAAGAAAACCTTTGTATTTCCGAAATGGGCACAGGATAAGGTGTTGAGAAGCAGTGGTTACTTGCACATATCTGAATTCTGGGGACCCCATACTAGCATGTGTATTACAGGGCATTTCTCAAATAGACGTCTTTTTGACACACTGTCTTACATTTGGAAGGAAAAAATGTAGAGAAACAGAAGGGCCAATAACACTTGTTCTGCTATTATGTTTCCCCCCAAGTCTCCCGATAAAAATGGTACTTGCGTGGTTAGGCTTAATGCTCATGACAGGAAACGCAACATGGACACATCACATTTTCCCAAAGAAAACAGGTCTGTTTTCTTTGGGATGTGCCTAGCTGAGGATTTTGGCCTCTAGCTCAGCCGGCACCTAGGGAAACTTACCAAACCTGCACATTTTTTTAAACTAGACACCTATGGAAATCCAAGATGGGGTGACTTGTGGGGCTTTCACCAGGTTCTGTTACCCAGAATCCTTTGCAAACCTCACAAATTGGCCAAAAAACACTTTTTCTTCCCATTTTGGTGACAGAAAGTTCTGGAATCTGAGAGGAGCCACAAATTTCCTTCCACCCAGCAATCCTCCAAGTCTCCCGATAAAAATGGTACCTCACTTGTGTGCGTAGGCCTAGTGCCCTTGACAGGAAATGCCCCAAAACACAACGTGGACACATCACATTCTCCCAAAGAAAACAGAGCTGTTTTTTGCAAAGTGCCAAGCTGTGGATTTTGGCCTCTAGCTGAGCCGGCACCTAGGGAAACGTACCAATCTGGTGCATTTTTTTAAACTAGACACCTAGGGGAATACAGGAGGGGGTGACTTGTGGGGCTCTCACTAGGTTATGTTACCCAGAATCCTTCGCAGACCTCAAAATTGAACCCAAAAAATAATTTTTCCTCACATTTTGGAGACAGAAAATTCTGGAATCTGAGAGGAGCCACAAATTTCCTTCCACCCAGCGTTCCCCCAAGTCTCCCGATAAAAATGGTACCTCACTTGTGTGGGTAGGCCTAGTGCCACAAAAGGAAATGCCCCAAAACACTTTGTGGACACATCTTACCTGTTTTTGCGGGAGTGGGGACCTGTGTTTTTGGTCCTGGGCTCGGCAGCCAGATAGGGAAACCTACCAAACCCAAACATTTCTGAAAACTAGACACCAGAGGTAATCAAGGGAGGTGTGACTTGCGTGGATCCCCCAATGTTTTCTTACCCAGAATCCTCAGCAAACCTCAAATTTAGCTAAACAATCACATTTTCCCACATTTCTGTGTGGGATCACTGCACCGGGGAAAATTTCCTACCACCCAACGTTCCCCTCTGTCTCCCGAAAAAAATTATACCTCACTTGTGTAGGTGTGTCAAGTGCCTGTGACAGGGAAGAGCCAAAAACATGTTGAAATTGAGGGGGAACCAAAGCGGGTCCAAAAGGGCAGTTTGAAAAAACACATTTTTAGGCTGACAAGTGCAGCAGAATTTTTATCAGTATAGATGAGACAATGCTGGGTGGTAGCAATTTTGTGGATTCCTGCAGATTCCGAAAGGTTCCATCACAAAAATGTGGGGGAAATGTGTGATTTCCAGCAAAGTTGGAGGTTTGCTGGGCATTGTGAGTAAGAAAATGGTGCGGGCGCATGAGAAGCACACCACCCTGGAATCACCCTGTCAACATCAGGGCAGTGCGCGCTCCACGGGCGACTAGAATGCAAAACCCAACAATTTCAAGCTAACATAATTTATGCATTGTGCTGATATGATGTTGTTTAACCTTTTTCATTGCAGAGTTTAATCTTGAAGACTTATGTTCAGCATGCATATAAATACTGTTCACATGTAATGTACTGCTGCAGGCTTTCAGACTGTGTCAGGGTGTGGTCCCTTTCCAGGGCCTTCTAGAAGCTTTCCCTGCAGCATGCCTGGGTGTGATTGGTGGGCTGGGCTAAGACTCTATAAAAGGGAGCCAGCCCAGCTCCACGTGCTCACTATTCAGAGGTCCCGGTGCAGAGCAGCAGCAACTTCCTGAGCTCCTGTTCCGGTGGCCTACTTTGATCTTCCAGGCCTCGCCTTTCACTTGGCTGGGTGATTCTTGATCAGGGCGAGACAGAGGTCGGGCTGGGCCCCCGAATCCGTTCTCGAAGGATTTAGAGTTCTTCCATTTTGTTCTTGTGCGTGTGAAAGTGCGCTTGACATTGAATGGCATTTACCTGCTGGCATTCGAATCGGCAAGACGCAGGATTCTTTTTCCGTGCTTAATTCCTGTTATTCATTGTGCGCTACCATTCCTTGGCAGTTACATGGTGGCATTCAAATCGGCAAGACGCGCGATTCGTCGTTTGACACACTATCCTATGACACTGGGCTTCTCTTTTCGATTCACTGTTTTCAACTTTTTCTCACTTTTTAACACTGAAATCCAATCTGACTTCAATGCATTGTCATTTTTTGTGACTGATACATCCTATTTGTATATGTTTACAGCCTTGAAAAAGTCAATGATGACGAAACACGTGTCGGCTGTTTTTTCACAAACATGAAAATTGTACAGTGCTTCCATATTACGCATCTAGTGCTTTTCATGATATCAGAGGATTTTCACCCTGATCTAACACTAAGGAATAAAGTGTTCTCACCTTGATCCTGTGATGTGCCGTGGTTTTATTCTTCTCAACTTCTTGTTTGTCTTGGGATAAGATGTTTTAGTGTGCGGGTGGAGAGCTGAAAGATTGTTACCCCCTTCAGTTGGGGTTTGGGCATAACCATGCCCTAATGGTTGGTAGCCACCATCCCACTATTATTTTTTTTTTATTCCCTGGCATCTAGTAGACTTTCTCCCCATCCCTGAGGTGTGGATCGGGGGTAATTGCCCCATCTACACACTGGTGGGCAGAACAACTTTGGCCCCATTTATGTGGGGTGGAGGTATGGCCATACCACACCCTCTTATTTTGAAAATAAAATCTTCCCTGGTCTCTGGTGGGCTTTCTGCCCGGGGGCAGATGGGCCTTCAAAAAAAAGGCCGATCTGCCAGCAAAGGGGGCAGATATGGCCAACAGTAATGTGACCCCAACGGGAGCGACCCTTGTCCAAGGAGCTGCCCCCAAACAAAACACTCACATCCACATCCACCAATCACTGGTGCCTCAGTGGTTTCAGCTCCCCCCCTAATAGAAATAGGCCGATCTGCTCCCAAGGGGAGCAGAAATGTCCTAAAATAAATTCCGCCCCCCAGGGGAGGGAACATTGCCTAAGGTGTTGCTCCCCTTGCATGAAATTGGCACCAATAAAATCCCTGGGGCCAAGTGGTTTCTGCCCCCGTTAGGGGTAGATCGGCCTAATAAAATAGGCAGATCTGCCCCCAGGGGGGCAGAAATGGCCTAAAATTAATTTGACACCTAGGGGAATGACCCTTGCCTAAGGGGTCGCTCCCCTTGTGAAATTGACACAAAAAAATAAAAATCCCTTGTGTCCAGTGGTTTTTGACCCCCTTGGGGGCAGATTGGCCTAATAAAAATAGACTGATCTGCCCCGAAGGGGGGCAGAAATGGCCTAAAGACAATTTGCCCCCAGGGGAGTGACCCTTGCCTAAGGGGTTGCTTCCCACATATAAAGAAATAAAATAAACAACAACAAAAATCCCTGTTGTCTAGGGTTTCCCGCACCCTCTGGGGGCAGATCGGCCTAATTACAATAGGCCAATCTGCCCCCAAGGGGTGCAGAAATGGCCTACAAGAAATTTGCCCCTTCCCCCCAGGGGAGCGACCCTTGCCTAATGGGTCGCTCCCCTCATGTGAAACTGACAAAAAAAAATCCCTGGTGTCTAATGGTTTCTGCCCATTGGGGGCAGATTGGTCTAGTAAAAATAGGCCGATCTGCCCCAAAAGGGGCAGACATGGCCTAAATACAATTTGCCCCCCTCAGGAGAAACCCTTGTCTAAGGGGTCGCTCCCCATATATAAAAAAATAAAGTAAACATAAAAAAATATCCCTGGTGTCTAGGGGTTTCTGCCTCCCTGGGGCAGATCAGCCTAATTATAATAGGTCGATCTGCTCCCAGGGGGGCAGAAAAGGCCTAAAAATATTTTGCCCCCACTGGGGAGCGGCCCTTGCCCAAGGGGACGCTCCTCTTCTGCATAAATATAAATTAAAAAAACAAAACTCCCTGGTGTCTAGTGGTTTCTGCCCCCCTTGGGGGCAGATTGGCCTAATAAAAATAGGCCGATCTGCCCCCTTGGTGGCGGACATGGCCTAAACACAATTTGCCCCCAAGAGGGGCAACCCTTGTCTAAGGGGTCGCTCCCCATATATAAAAAAATAAAGTAAACATAAAAAAATATCCCTGGTGTCTAGGGGTTTCTGCCTCCCTGGGGCAGATCAGCCTAATTATATTAGGTCGATCTGCTCCCAGGGGGGCAGAAAAGGCCTAAACATATTTTGCCCCCCCAGGAGCGGCCCTTGCCCAAGGGGCCGCTCCCCTTATGTATAAATATAAATTAAAAAAACAAAACTCCCTGGTGTCTAGTGGCTTCTGTCCCCCTTGGGGGGAGATTGGCCTAGACCTAATAGACCGATCTGCCCCGGGGGGGGGACAGAAATGGCCTACAAATAAGTTGCCCCTCTGGGGAGCGGCCCTTGCCCGAGCAGTGCTGCACCGGACGTAACCGTTGCGTCCAAGGCACCCGAGGGGTTAAGCAAACAGATGAGTTACATTGGGAATTGATTTTTTAAGTTAAACTCTTCTATTTTGTGTGAAGAGAGAGGAGAGACATATTGAACATGCAGTTTATCCATGAACTACTTCGAGATTCAGAAATAGAAGCAGCAATTTTTTTAACTTGAAACAAATTTTAAAAATTAAAGACTTTGGCCCATATTGATAAGAAAATGATGTAGCGCGACGCTGCACCAAAATTGGCAGTGCCGCGCTCTGTCATTTTCACAGCGCAGGCATGCGCATATTTAATTGAATACAGCGCACCCCTGTGTTGTCCACTGCGCTGGCGCTAAATATAGCTGCCAACGCAGGCATCCTTGCACCATCATGCAAGGATGTCTGTGATGAGGGGTTTGATTGTTTATGTGTGGAAAGATGTCCCTTCCTGCACACAAACAATCAGAATGCAGCATACACAGAAGTGCCAAAGCATCATTTTGAAATGATTGTTTATGTGGAGGAAGGGACACCTTCCCGCACATATACAATCATGTCTGGCATTTTGCTCTTTTTACGCGTGCTGCAGAATGCAGCACAAATAGAAAAAGCAAAAACTGAGGAGGAATAAAAGTGTTCCTCCTTGTTGTGCCTTGCTAACACAATCCCTGGGGTGATGTTAGATTTTGCCACTGCCTCAGGTTTACGAAAACTTGTAAATCTGAGATTGCGTCAAAATGCAATGGGTGTTGCTGTGCCACACCTACAGCAACATTCATTGCACGCCCCTTCATCGCAAAGGGCGGCGTGTGAAGAGGTTGTACTTACAAGGTGGCGTTAAGCCTTGTAAATACGGCGCAGGGCATTGCGCCACTGGGGCATCTAAAAAAGTGACGTTCCGGTGTGGCTAGGGGCACATAAATATGCCCCTATGTTTTATTGTCCTTAAAACAGAAAATACTGTGGTAGGTAACATCCATGAAGGGCAACACATGCACAGGCTATAAGCATGCCGCTTAAATAGGTGATTTTACCAGAAGACACTTTGCATTTGATATTTTGATTCGTGCCCATTCATCAAGTAAAATCCAAACATGGACTCATCTAAAACAGCTAAAAGGTAGTTTCTGTGCAGAAGGTGGTTTAAGTTTAATTGTTTCCAACAACTGCAAGAGAGCAATAATTATTAGTTTGACACAATTGAAGCAATACTGCATAAATTAGTGTGGCTTCAATCTGGTTCTCATGTTACAGCAGTGCAAGCAATTAAGAATGGTATAAAATGTATTTCAATGTTTTACAGTGACACTTTCAGTGAAATAATGTGAACAATCTTCTATATTAATTTACACGTGCATTATTTTAAGAACTAATTACACACAAATTGTCTTGATTGTCGACTTAATGGCTTCTAATTTTATCATGTTATGTAGGGCGCAAGTAGAAGATTCGCTGTTTTGGTGCTCAAAACCACTGAGATAAAAACAAAACCTATGGATAACTAGACAGACATATAAATTTGGAATCCCAGCGAAATTTGATGGGTTTCTAGATCAGAAGATAAGACGGCAGGAAGACATAGAAGAATCTCACATGCTCATACAAAATATTTACCTAGTTCTAAAATATACAGGCCCAGATTTATGAAGGGCCACGCGCCAACTTAGTGTGGCAAAAACGCCACGTCATATTTACAGAGTGGTGCAATGCACGCATTGGTCCACTTTGTAAAACCTTGTGCCACATTATACCTGTGCCAGGCATAAGGTATGCAAGGGAGGTGTTCACCCGTTAAAGGGCCCGCAGAAATGGCGCAGTGGAAAGTATGAGATTCCACTGCATCATATTTAGTGGCATTTTAAATATTTTGTGGCATTTTAATGTCTGTACAGAGCAGGTGTTAAAAGGAGCCACACCATTATGTATAATGGTCCTCTATGTACTTTGCAGGATTAGTGCCCATATTTTGGGTGCCAATCCTGCAAAGTACAACAATTGCATCAAAAATGAAAACGCTATTGTCCCTAACCTCTCTTTTACCTGAGATTCTCTTTCCCGTTTTTATAATTTCATTGTTATATCAATCCCTATATTGGTGTGGTCCACTTTGGATATATGTTACATAATTGGTTATCCGTATCAAAAGATGTGCCTGCTAACAAAATATGAAAGCCTCCCATTCCTGCATCACAGTTACATTTTCCAGAATAGGCAATGAATACTATATGTTTAATCCACTGCGGACACAACAGAGTACATTCAGATTTCATGTATCATTTTAGCAACACAGACATACAAGATAGATATTTCACAGAGCAGACAGGTTTAACTTAGGAAAATGTGCAATGCATTTAGCAGTAACAAAACAATAAAAAGTAAAACCACAACAGAATAAAAATCTCACTACCAATTTAGAAACGTGTAGAGAGATTTAATGAATAAAATGACACCAATGCAACAAACATCCAATAAGATAAAGCAAAGATATTAATATTTACAAATTTGAGACAAAAAGTCCCAAACGGCGATGGATATCCTATCTGCCAAAATCTAAATCTCATAGGAAACAATGGAATTTGGATTTCGACAGAAGGGATATCCGTCACGGTTGTGACAGAGTAACACCTGCACCCAAATCTAAATCAGGCCATTAGTCTCTGAAATGGAAGTTGAAATCCTCCAGTAATGAAGGTTGCAGGCCGAATCCATTAAAGACCTTCTTGTAGGCAGATACCTGCTGAGCGAGGTCCCTCTAAAGTCATTGGTTTTTGGCGTGAAAGACTCCCAGAAGGAGAAATTCAAAGTTCATAGCCAACAAAGTCCTTGTGCCGGGTGGATACTTTTAGCTCATTTATTTGGTCAAGATTTCTAAATTCAGATTTAGGGAATGTTTTAGACTTTTGCAGAGAGGGTACTCTTTTGCAGCAGTGATAGAGTACCATCACTGAAGCTTTACCCACCTGATTTACAGTCTGGAAGACTCTAAATATATCAGTGACAGAGACAACTTAATCTTCGTCCCTGACATACTCCTCTGATGTCCTGATGGCGTAAGGGCCATTTGGAAGTTTCATTATTCAGCCACCAACACAATTTAAAATGGGTGGTTGAATGTGAAGTTTTTTTCATCCCCTACCACCAAGAAAAATGTGCTGGTAAGAGCCAGTAAAAATATGTAAATGATCCCCAGACCATGAGGGCAATCTAAGCTGCCATGGTGTGGGAATCTTTAGTTTTAGTTTAATCAAAACCAAATTCCCACCTTGGGTTTTGTTTTTGAAGAAACAAACAATTTCTCAGAGTTTGACAGGTGGCTGTCATGTTTGGCTTTCTGTCAAACTTAATTCATTGACAAGAATCGCCATGACAGCAGTTCCTGTCAATGACTAGAGTTGTGTTCTGGGCCAGCCAACCCACAGACAACTTTAAATTCGGAGGATAGGTACTTTGTTAGGGCGATAGAGTATTTTACTCCTTCACTGGTACAGAGTACAATCCTAAAATGCCCTAAAATGCACTATTCTGTGGCAAATCCAACATATCAGAATCTTTCTGCTCTTGAAGGGTACTTGTGTGTCAGCCAGGGGTGTGTTTAAGGAAATGAGCAGTCCCCTCCTCTTCAGCTACATGAAACGGGTTCTAAGACCAGCTCTCCCCTCACTGGCTGGTGCCAATCTGGGTACCTATGGCTTACAGCACAAAAAGCTCCTCTTCTCCTGGTCTCCCTTCACACTTAACTATGAATGGGAAGCTTCACTGCAGTCCCTTTCAAGTTAAAGCAGTTCCTGGACCATCCTCAGCTGTCCTTCCTGAACGGATTGAAAAGTCTAACCTATTGTTCCTGCTTTGGGAGCAATTTTCACACCTCATTAAGAGGAAGCACTGGCAGGGCCATATGCCAGCAGGCTAATGTTAATTAGCCTACTGGAAGATCAGGCAGGTGAAATGTAACTTTTTAAATGTCACTTTTTTAAAGTAATTACTGAAAATACGACTTCACCATTAAACTGGATATTTAATAAACATTACAAATTGTGTTTAATTTATTCAGTAGCTTGCATTAAGCTGGAGATAGCACATTTATGAGTTTATGTTAAAATCTAGTTTTTCTCATAGAACAACTGCAGCTCTTTACAGTGAAAAGGGGCTAGTCACTGTATGTATAAGTCAATATTAAATTCTTGCAAGTACCACTTTTGAATATTAGCCACTCTACTTTGTGGACTACTAAGCCTACATGGAAGTGCTTGACAACATATTTAAAGATTGTTTTCTTTCCAGTTTAAAATGGTTATCTTGACAGGTTTGCCTGCGGGGTTAATTCTGTAGGCATCAGGTTCCACAGATAGGTCTGAAGCCATGTTTTGTTTTGTCAGCCTACTAGGTGGTGCAAAAGTGTGCTGCAGTACATAGCTGACTTTTAACTTTATTGGGAAGTTAAATGTGCCAATTAGGCGTACAACAAGTTTACATTTTTTTAAAGGTCAGAGCACATATACTGTGGACTGGATAGCAGTACTGGAATGTGCAGGGTTAAAAGACAGCAGTGTCAGTCTGAAAAATGTGTGTGACCATGCAGACAGAGACACTTTCTTACAGAAATCAGTTTTATTCCCTGGGTACCAGCAGGGGTTAGCAGATCTTGAAAGCTTGTGTGAAACGTCTTCTTCCACCAGGAGCCATTGGTCTTTTTCCAGCAGGCAGATCTTCCATAGATGGAGTCTTTCCAGATCCAGGAATATTCTGAGGAGATGGTGGTGGAGATGTGAGATTCATTCTGTGGACTTAGCAGTTAGTTGAGATATTCTACCCCAACATTATAACAGTTTCTACACTCCCTGTGCAGCCCTTCCTCTTTTCCTACTATAAAATTACCAAAGAAGCCTCTGTGTAAAGTTGGAAAAACTCAGAGGCACCCAGGTGGGCATGCCTTCAGCTCCAAATCTCCCACTGTTTTCATATGAGCTCACCTGACAGGTTGAAAATTAATTTTTCCCTCCTACTGTGAGTGGAGCCTGGCAGTCTGGAAGGGTCCTGGGAATGAATAGGAGACACCGTCCTTGGCATCTACAAGTCAAAAGAGGTAGTGAGCCATGCTTTGTTCTGCCAGCTGTTTTTATCCTCTCACATGTAGCTAGTATGTGCTAGTTTGTCAGCAGTAAACAGTATTGGGACCTTCTTGGACTCAGATGCAGGCCACTATCCTCTGAGGCAGGGTTGTTAACTCTCCTGGCCAAGGATCTGTATTGAAACTCCGGAGATTGTAATGGATGGTAGAACTGGTCTAAAGCCAGTTGTGGACAAGGAAGCCTACGGTATAAATTTCTACATGTACTTTTCTGCCTAAGGTTTAAAACCTCCGATTTCAGTCAAGCAGAAAATAACCTTGGAAGACATTTTCTAACCTTTTCCTAAGTAGAGATAGGGATTTAAAGATTTTTCATCTTATGTAAATTTACTTAGGGAATGGTAAATCAAGATTAAAAAAGTGAAGTAGATTTTGACTTTTATTTATCTATGAGGGCACACAACCCTCAATATGTAGTGCATGGCGTTTTTATTTATTGGCACTCTTCCTAGTAGGCTTACAAGGTACATTTTAGGGGTGACTTGTGAAGATTTAAAAATACCCTTTCCTATATCCATAGGCATTTTACAGTGCCATAGGACAATGCAGTAAATTTATACTGTAGCTCAACCAAAGCACAATGGAGATCCTAGCATACACATATTTTTGTCATGCCTGTGGGTGATGTAAATATATCCTGAAGTTTACATAGGCCATTTAACTTTCCATGCTGAGATACACTTTAGGCAGCATTTAAAATGGACTTATAAGTTAAAAAGGCATTTCCTATGAACTGCACATGTTTTTGAGGGAAAGCATGGGCACTTTACTACTGAGAAGCAAATGGCCAGCAAACATAAGGTCCAGAAAACGACAAAAAGTCTGGAGTTACCATAATTAAATGGCAGATTTATTACAGTAGGACACCCACAGGAAAAATTTAAGCAAAGTAAGCAGTCTCAAACAAGTTACTCATAAATGTCAGTGTCAGAGAATTTTAGAAGAACATCTCTATTGTAAAGATGAACATTTTATTTTTGGTGATGGTGGACATCTTGGTGGCTGCCACCAATTTTGTTCATGTTCCCTTCATGTTGGAACTCATCTACTGGCCACTGCTGTGGACCTGCTGTCACCTTTTAACTACACTATTTAATTCTTTGTAAGGAATTGCTCTAGATGTAGTGCCTGAGGATGTGCTTGGATGCCCAGCAATATCACGGTTAGCGCAGCGACAGTTCCTAATAGAGCGCTTCAGGAAAAAATGCAATTAATTTAAAGGCTTCAAGACAGTAGAAAGAACGTGGACAACCTAAAGTCTATAAATGACCATTGAGCACACTAATTGATTTAAAAAATACTCTCCTGCAAAACCTACTAAAGTCTACAATATCTTGTATTGTTTAGTTTTATCCTCGCATGGTTTGCAAAAATGATAATGAACTACACGTGTGGGAAACTAATATTAATGAACATATGCAAATCCTGAGCATCATAACCATCAATATCAAATCTAAAGTCTAAAACCAGCGCAGGGCATTTTATATATTCCAATCGCCTCATTGCTTTCACGGATTTCTTTTCCCCCCAAGCCTGAGCGATTTTCTTCGCATTAACGCTGTTCTACATGCCACGAAGGAGTTATTGCCTTCCATCTATTGCTCTGCACTCGGTTTGCCTCATTGCCTCCTTCTTTGGCTGTATCGACAGCGTGCCGGCCAGATGACCCCAACTCAGCCTCAGCATCCTTCTTAAGAGATGTCTCAATCAGTTAAAAGATGTTTATTCTAGAATGGAGATGTGTTGACCATCTTTAAGGAATTCAAACATAATAAATATAGGGAAACAGCATTCCAACCATTTGATCCCAGGTGAAAGTGACATACTAAAGGTCCATTAGTGAAAAAAAATTGTGCCCACCCCTTAAATAAACACTCATATGGGCTTCTTGTCAGCAAGGCTATAACGGTTTAACACCGCCCTGACAATGCTGTGATTTACAGGCCTTGGGTTCAAATCCTGACAAGACCAGCCCAGACCTCCATCCTTCCACAATTACTAAACTAAGGCGCATATTTAAGAGCCCTTTTCGTGACGCTCCAGTGGCGCAGTGCCCTGCAGCGTCTTTACAAGGTGGTATTAAGCTACTTTTTGTGGCTTAATGCCACCATGTAAATATAGCCTCTTCACATGCAGCACTTTGGGTGCAAGGGTCATGCAATGGGTGTTGCTGTGGGTGTGCAACAGCAACAACCATTGCATTTTGACGCTGCCTCGGATTTACGAGCTTTCATAAACCTGAGGCAGTGCCAAAATCTAACGCCACAACATGGGTGGCGTTAGCATGGTGCAACAAGGAGAAATGCTTTAAATGCTTTAATTTCTCCTCGTTTTTTGCTCTGTCTATGTGTGCTGCATTCACCACTTTTGTGCAGGAATGTGTTCCTTCCCGCACAAAAACAATCTCCCCCTCAACGCAGACATCTTTGCACTATGGTGCAAGGGTTGCTGTGTTGGCGCACAGCAGCAAGTTTGGGGCCGGCGCAGGGGAAAACACTGTTTTTTCAAAATGACGGTGCGCAATGCTGCCAAATTTGGCGCATTGTCTATTAAATCTGGCCCTTAATGCCAATTAATTCACTAAAATAGGGAACGTTATTTACAGCACTACTAAAAGTCAACTAAGTGGTATGAAGTTACACACAAATGGGCATGCTATTTTTATGTCTGGTGCCTGAAAGAGTCATCTGGCTCCATTGGTTTGTCACATATCAGAATGAGGGGGAACCAGTGGACATTGATTCTGCTTTGGACAAAGTTTTTAATGTATACCATAAACAGGATGCGTGACATCAAACACTGCCTAACAAACAGGAGTTCTTGCAACACAGCAAATATTTACCAGCGAAGTACCTAGGACAACAATACCAACTTAAAGAAATTCTGCAATTTCTTGATGCCCTAAAACCTTGAGTGAATTAACTGGTGGATTTTTCACCCACGAAGGGAGAGTATGATGGAGTAACCCCCCCCCCAGTGGATTATTCACCACATAAAAGATGTTCTCTTCAAATGAGAGGAATACTGGACTGCAAGGACCAGAATATGACACTCCCTGTGTTTCTGTTAGTAACTTAAAACTCTTTCAAAGCAGACAGTATTCCTTAAGTGAACTGGGGTTACTTTGAGAAAGGGTTCAGTTGGGGAAACTTTGGTGAGAACAGCACCCCACTTCCCTACCGCAGTCACTAATTACCATTCAGAAAGGTTGACGTATGCAGGTGGGACCTTTTCTCCTTTGCAAATCGGTTACCACCTCATTTCTAGTGTTCCTAACTGCTTAGTGATTTGCGATCACAATTGCACATGTACACCTTTGCTACATGCCATATGGAATTGCAATATGAGGACGTCTCTTTCATGGTCCTTTCCATTTGCATTTGATATGGGTCACTAAACCAATTTTGTGAGTCGGATATACTTTTCCAGCTTGCTAAATGGGTTTACTACATTCCTATAAAGACATTTCATAGTCGCAAACCCTGTGGTTTTGAACATAAAAATGTTAGTTTGTGTGTTATTCATGGCTATACTACAGACATTTAGGGGCGCAGATTTAAGAGCCCCTAGCACCACTGGAGCGTCACTTTTCGTGACGCTCCGGTGGCACTAACCACTGCGCCATATTTACAAGGAGGTGTAACACCACTTTTTGTGGTGTTACACCTCCTTGTAAATATTGGCCCCTCAGATGCAGTTTTCTGCATCAGAGGGGCATGCAATGGGTGTTACAGTGGGTGTTCCACCGTAACACCCATTGCTTTTGACGCTGCTCCAGATTTATGAGAAATTGTAAATCTGTGGCCGAGTCAAAAACTAACGCCAACCCAGGGGTGGCGTTAGCATGGCAAAACGAGGAGGAATGCTTGAATTCCTCCTCAATTTTTTATTTTTCTGTGTGCTGCATTCTGCAGCACACATAGAAGAAGCAAAATTCCATGGATGATTGTTTATGTGCAGGAAAGTGTCCCTTCCTGCACATAAAAATCATTCCAAAATGACATTTTGATACTTCTATGGATGCTGCATTTTGCAGCACAGATAGAAGTGCCAAATCGCCATTATAGTTTGTTTATGTGCAGGAAGGCACACCTTCTATTCCCTCAATGCAGACACCCATGCACTATGGTGCAAGGATGCCTGCGTTGGCGCAAGCAGCTTAATTCAGCAACGGTGCAGGGGGAAACACAGAGATGTGCCGTATTCCTGCAAATATGGTGCATCCCTCAATTTCAAAAGTGGTGCTGCGCTGCTATTTTTGGCACAGCACTGCACTGCGCCACTTTGGCATAAATTAGAGCCTTAATAAGCTTCACATGGACTTCACTCCTGGCCATAGAAACATACTTGCATGACAGTAAAAAAAAGAAAGGAAGCCTGATGTTGCCAGAGGCACACAAAAGAGTGACACAACAACTGGGGAGCCATCCAGGTGTAACTTGTAGTAGTCAACAGCCCACCCAATGCCTCCAGCACATAATTGAGAAGAAGTAGTAGCACAATGTTCTTGATGGAAATCAACCTGCATTTGGCATTTCGTAATAACTTGTTACTCATCTAGTAGTCCATAATCCCTCCTTAGAAAAGGCAGGAGTCATGCCCACCACCCCAATGGCCAGCACAGGGGAAAAGGGTCCCCTGGGCATGGCCATTGCACCCTGTGCCATGTAGGGGGGCCCATTTCAGGGCCCCCTATGGCACTTTCAAAAATAAAATGCAATACTTACCTGTACTTCCACTGTCCCTCTGGTGTGGGTGGGAGTGTCCCTGGGGCCTGGGGAGGGCACCTGTAGGCTTATTCCATGGTGTTCCACCATGGAAATAGACCCAAAGGTCCCCTAACACCTGCCCTGACCCAGGCGTTCAAAAATGGGTCAAAGCAAGTTTTGAACCATTTTTTTACCCCTCCTCCCTCCCGTGCACCATTTTTGCATGGGAGTATAAATATGGCGTTAAGGCCATAGAGTCATTTTTTGCACGGGAACGCCTACCTTGCATCTCATTAAGGCAAGGTAGATTTCCACATCCCAAAAATTACTTTAACTCCATAAATTTTGCGCTAGACGGGTCTAGCGCCAAAGTATAAATATGGAGTTAGTTTTGCACCGAATTAGAGTTTAAAAAATGACGCTAATTTGGTGCAAACAGAGAAACAGAGTATAAATATGCCCACTAGTTTTACATATGCCTGTAGAAACCTGCCCCTCATTTAGCAATAGGTATATCTGTGCACAGTTTGCAAACTGTAATAGATCAGTTTGCTGCCCGTGGCCTTCTAGAACAAAAAGAAAGTTAAAAGTGGCTACCTCACATGCATGCAATGTTTTATTGAATTTACCCTCAGTTATACAGTGCTGTAGTTCTAGTGTGCAATGCTATCACAACACCTTGAGGACCCCAGGTGTTGCAATCTGAGCTTGTAAACTACACCAAAGCTGTTCACACTCCTAAATACAAAACGTTTAAAAGCTGCCGATTTGGTAACGTTTGCTTATTGCCATGCATACAGGAGCACACACTGCTCTCTGCTTCTGAAACAAATGCTCTAAGCAAATTGGTCTCCCGAGAGTGACAATATGCAATGCAAAGAGTTGTGGACTCTAATTCGCCAAGAAGTGTAGCTAGATTATTCGTTTGAGCATTAAAAAACTACAGAGGAGGAAACAGTTGTTGGTAATTGTTGAATGGATATAGCAAGGTTCCAGACTAAAAACAAAAGTAGAAAGGAGAAATATTGAACCTTGGGCCTGACTAAATAAGGCTTTTTACAGTGGCAAAAGAGTCATATTCGCAGACTCCGACGGTTTGCGACCGCCAATGTCCTTTTGGTATGTACCAAACATAAATTGCGATTCAATACCACGTTACCATTTGGAAGGGGCATGTTTAAGTCGTCTCTTTCCGAACAGTGATTGGCAACAGGAAGTATTAACGTTTTGAAACCGAACTCCAGTCGCTAAACATTAATGTTTACCAACTACACAAGAGTAGTGGAAATCCATTCGCAAAGGGGAAGGGGTCCCTTAGGAACCCTTTCTCCTTTGTGAATGTTGTCAAAAACCTTTTTTTTAAAGTAGATAGTGGTCCCAAAGGCCTCCGCCTAAATGTTTGTATAACTTTTCTTTTGTGTTTTTAAATGCATCCTTAAAAGAAAACAGGTTAATTTGAAAAAATTATTACTTAATTTAAAAGCAATCACAAACATGGTGGTCTGCTAAACCCAGCAGGCCACATCCTGGTAATGGTAGGGAGTTGCACTGGGTCGAAATATACAACGTAAGTCATTAATACCTATGAGTTAGGTTGAAAAGCGATACACTATGATTCTGTATTTTGCGAACTGGCCACCACACTGGTTGCAAAAATACTGGTCGCAAAGTGTGGCCAATAGTTTGCAACCCATATTTAGTACAACAGTCCATTTATTTCTTGGTCACAAGTGAATTGAACTAGCTAACCAATTTTGCCACGGAAATCAAGTTTTTTCAAAAACATACTTTCAAAATTAGATTATTTACACCCGTGTTTTTAAGAAACACTATTAAAGCACAATTACCAAAAATGCTTTCCCATTAGGCCCTACTGTGCCTTATTTATCTGCATTTGTTGAAGGGGCATTTCAAACATACATCTTACATTCTATGAGTTACTTTTCATACCTTTCTACTGTTCTGAATAATACTGTGACAATTTGGTGAAATACTTGTATGTTCTGTTATGTTCAGTTCTATACTTGAGCTGGTTGTTGCTTTTGGGGCCACTTATTTCAGATATTTTGTGAGTGCAAGAGAAGGAAAAACACACTGATCAGAATGATGGAGGAAGATAAAGATGGCTAAACCATCAGAAAGGGAGTAATCAAGACCCTGGAAGAGAGAGAACAAGGGGCAAGGAGTGTCTGGAAGTGTACTAAAGACTATGGCCCTCAATACAACCCTGGCGGTCGGTGTTAAAGCGGCGGTAATACTGCCAACAGGCCAGCGGTAAAAAAATGGAATAACGACCACAGCGGAAACCACCAACACAGACAGTCACTTTAACACCCTGACCGCCACGGCAGTAGCAACAAACACCGCGGTGGTAACTGCCAACAGACAGGCGGAAGTCAAGGTACCTCCCATCGCCTTACAACCCGCCCATGCCAGCTTTTCCGAGGCGGTACCAACGCTATCAAAAGCACAGTGGAAACAGTACACAGAAGGGAAACCACTCATCTCTCAACACTCAATGAAGAACTAGGACGCCATGCAGCCTGAACTATAGGTGTTTCCGATGTTGGTGTATCTTCTCATCTACCAGGAGTATGAAAGTCTTTGGCGACGACCACGTTGAGTACTGCACCTAGCACACAGGGGGGGGGAGGAAGAAGAGAGTGACACACACACAACCCGCAACACCCCCACTCCCACCCTCACCACCAACACCATACACACAAACACATGCGACAACATTACATATGTTGCCCTCTGGAATAACGCAAGGACAAAAGGAATGGAGTAAAATGAGTGCAATATAAGAAATAGTCAGATATACGTTACAAATTCAAAAACAGTATTTACAATATATACAATATGTACATAAGGTGGTACATTGTCCACTCAAAATGTCCGTGGGCCACGGGGCCATATCACATAGGCCAAGCACACACTTGACTCCTGCCTCAATAAGGAGAGAACACTGCAGAGGCATCAGGTTGAAAACACACAGGCACCTCAGGGGGGCGGGGAAGGGGGGGACACCTCAGCCGGAAGATGGGACAACACCACTGCTCCTTGAGGGGGCCCCATGACCACAGCGATGTCCTGAGGAGTGCAAGGCCACAGTCTCTCAAGTCTCTCAAGTGGGTGGTTTGCCCACTGCTTGTTCCTGGGGAGTGCAAGGCCATAGTCTCTCGAGTCTCTCAAGTGGGTGGTTTGCCCACTGCTTGGTCCTGGGGAGTGCAAGGCCACAGTCTCTCAAGTGGGTGGTTTGCCCACTGCTTGGTCCTGGGGAGTGCAAAGCCACAGTCTCTCAAGTCTCCCAAGTGAGTGTTTTGCCCACTGCCTAGTCTTTGGGAGTGCAAAGCCACAGTCTCTCAAGTCTCCCAAGTGGGTGTTTTGCCCACTGCCTGGTCCTGGGGAGTGCAAGGCCACAGTCTCTCAAGTCTCCCAAGTGGGTGGTTTTCCCACTGCCTGGTCCTGGGGAGTGCAAAGCCACAGTCTCTCATGTCTCTCAAGTGGGTGGTTTGCCCACTGCCTGGTCCTGGGGAGTGCAAAGCCACAGTCTCTCAAGTCTCCCAAGTGGGTGTTTTGCCCACTGCCTGGTCCGGGGGAGTGCAAAGCCACAGTTTCTCAAGTGGATGCCTTTCTCCACTGGTTCTGGAGGGGGCTTTGTGCTCAGTCTGCTTCACTCTGCCAAGGATAGGGTGAGTGGATGCCTTTCTCCACTGGATATGGAGGGGGCTTTGTGCCCAGTCTGCTTCATCCTGCCAAGGATAGGGTGAGTGGATGCCTTCCTCCACTGGTTCTGGAGGGGTCTTTGTGCCCAGTCTGCTTCATCCTGCCAAGGATAGGGTGAGTGGATGCCTTTCTCCACTGGTTCTGGAGGGGGCTTGGTGCCCAGTCTGCTTCATCCTGTCAAAGATAGGGTGAGTGGATGCATTTCTCCACTGGTTCTGGAGGGGGCTTGGTGCCCGGTGATGCAACGCTTGGGGTGTGGCAGTTCACAGTCCCTCACCTGGGTGTTTGAGCCACGAGATTTGCAGTGAACAGGATGTATTATAGTCCATGGAGGCAGGGCTACAGTCCATCTGGTGGCGGCTACGTCTGCACTGTGGTGCTAGTGCGGGTGCCACTGGGGGTGCTGCCAGTGGTGGAGGGAGGCTCCAGCCCCTCTCCTGCAGCCTCCGGACAGCTGCCCACTGGGGCTGCTGCTGCTGGCAGTGGTGCTCCTGTCAGCGGTGCAGGTGGCAGGGCTTGCAGAAGGGCCTGCGGCAGGGCTTGCGGCGGTGCAGGTAGCGGTGCTGGTGGCAGTGCAGGTGCTACCAGTGGTAGGGGGAGGCTCCAGCCCTTCTCCTGCAGCTTTGGACGGCTGCCCACTGGGGCTGCTGCTGCTGACAGTAGTGGTGCTTATGGCGGTGAAGGTGGTGGTGCAGGTGGCGGTGCAGGTGGCAGTGCTTGCGGCGGTGCTAGCGGCAGGGCTGCTGGCGGTGCTCATCGCGGTGCAGGTGGCAGTGCTGGCGGTTGTGCTGGTAGCCACCAGCCCTTCACCTGCAGCCTCGGACAGCTGACGTGCCTTGCCTGGTGTTTTGTGCCCCTTCCTCACCTTGGCAGATGGTGGTGTCACCTTGGGTCTGGCAGCTGGAATCTTTGAGGTGGCCTTGCTAGGTGGTTGTGGCTACTTCCTCTTGCTGGATGCTGTCCCCTTCTTCACCTTGCCAGGTGGTGGAATGGATTGTGCCTTGGCAGGGGTTGGTGGCACACTGGCTGGCCTGACGGGTGCCCCCTTTGATCCTCTGACAGCTGCAGGAACCTCAGCAGACGTGGACTTGGTGGCTGAGGTGCTGGGCTGGGTCTTGGCCACCCTGGCCCGAGGGGAAAGATGGGGGGAGAGGTAGTGAACAGGTCAATGTTTGCAAGGAAAATCTTCTTAGGGACAATGGGGCAGGAAGAGGGAGAAGGTCTGGGAGTGGAGGAAGAGGGAGTGGTTGTAGGAGGTGTCTGCCTGCTGAGTTTGGGTGCAGGTGCATGGGCTGGAAGTTGTTGTGAGGTTGATGGCTGTTGGGTGAGTGGGTGCTTGCGTTTGTGTACTTTGGGAGGAGGGGTCACAGACACACTGGGAGAGGACACAGTGGACGTCTGCTTGGATGTGGGAATGGTGACTGCCAGTGAGGGGTGTGTAGTGATGGGTGTGCTGGTGATGGAGGTAGTGGATGAGGATGTAGTGCATGCATGTGTGAGTGGAGATGCTACTGGGAGGGAGGTGGATGACGAGGAGGAGGGGGACACTGTGGAGGCAGTGGATGTTGGTGTGTCTGCATCTGGATGGTGCTTGTGTGAGTGCCTGTGGGATGAAGTGTGGTGCTTGTGTTTGCCTGAGCCACTTCTGTGTGTTGATTTGGGTGAATGCAGGTCTGAAGGTGTGCTTGGGATAGGCTAGGGTTGAGGCAATTGGGACTGGGTAGAGGAAATTTGAGGGAGAGGCTGGAGACAGGGACAATAGCTGCCATCAGTGAGTTGGCCAGAGCCTGGAATGCTCTCTGTTGGGCCGCCACACCAGAGTGAATGCCCTCCAGGTATGCATTTGTTTGTTGCAAATGCCCTGCTAGACTCTGGATGGCATTCAGTATGGTTGACTGCCCAACAGAGAGGGATCTCAGGAGGTCAATAACCTCCTCACTGAGGGAAGCAGGGCTGACTGGGGCAGGGCCTGAGGTGCCTGGGGCAAAGTAGATGCCCACCCTCCTGGGTGAGCGGGCACAAGAAACACTCTGAGGGGCTGCTGGGAGGGCGGTGCTGGCATGGGGGTAGCGGTTGTACCTGTAGTTGGGGTGGGCACAGAGGTGTCCGTCAACACCAGGGAGCTTCCATCTGTGGAGGAGTCGCTGTCAGTACTGTCCCCTCCTGTCTCCGTCATGGTGCTCCCCTCACCGTCCGTCCCACTGGTGCCCTCACGGTCGGTGGATTCGGCCTCCAGGCCAAGGTGGGATGCAGCTCCCTCCATCGCCGGTGCCTCTACTCCTCCGCCAGATGATGCTAATGCCCACAAGGACAGGGTGACAAAACAAAAGGGGGGGGAGACAGGAGATACACTTGGTCAATGCCAGCAACAACCCTACCGTTGGCGTAAACAACTCACAGGGAACAGCCCTATGCACTAGGCCATGCACTACCAGTTACAATGCCAGTCACCAGCCCATGGGGTACAATCCCTAACGCCATCAGCTGCACACCTGAAACAAACAGGGCCCTGACCAGTAGTAAATGCCCACTGACACTATTGGGTATGGAGTGCTTTAGAGCCTGCCCAACAAGGGACCTACCCTGCCATGATCGCCCTGGCCTAGGGGCACCCATAGTCCACATTCCCACCCATGTAAAAGCTTAACACACGCAAAGTACTGAATCAGATTTTGTACTCACCCGCTGATGGCTGCTGTGATGCCCTCAAGCACCCATCCAACTCCGGATAGGCCACCGCCAGGATGCGGAACATCAGGAGGGTCAGTGTACGACGGGCACCATTTTCTCATTGGGAGGCCAGCCCCAGCTGTACCTCCGCCGTCTTCCTTGCCCAGCAGCGCAGGTCCACCGCTTGCGGCAGTGGTTGCTCCCCCTGTCAAAGACACCCAGGGTCCGCACCTCCGTGGCGATGACACGCCAAATACCCCTTTTCTGATGGGCGCTGACCTGCAGGAAAAAGACAGCAGAAAAGGGAATTAGTTACCCATCCGGACCGTCACACTCATGGCCCTCAACATCCCTCCCATCCCCTGATGCACATACATTGATCACCATACATGCAGCACTCTGACCAGGACACCTCAGCCCCCCCTACATGTGGCTTACATAGACAGCACTCCATACATTCATGGCCCATGCCATGCTCACAGTGTACTCACCTGTTTGTCTGGAGGAACGTAGAGTAATGTGTACTGGAGTAGGGCCCCATCCACCAGTCTCTCCTACTCCTCCACAGTGGAGGCAGGGGCCCTTTCCCCAGATACATGAGCCATTGTCGCTTCCAGACACAGGTCACAGCATCACTTGCAGTTTAGGTCCTCTCCTGTTGAAGGTCAGGGAGCAAGTGAGTGAACAGATAGAAAATGGCGGTCACATCCGAGGCGGTGCGTACCGTCACCGCAATTGGCTCCTGGAACCCATAGAACCCAATGATAACCAATGCGAAGTTGCGTGCGGTCGTCGATCGCCTATGGCAACGGCGAACAATGCCAGCGGAATTACCTCATTTCCACTTGTCCCTCCTCACAGGTCAGGCAGCCGCCATTTCAGGGGGGCACAGGCCATACACCTAACTGCATCACAGCAGACATTGGCACAGCAACTGATTCACATACTGGTTCTGTAAGGGAAGAAATGCATCATTATTGTATTAGATGTGTGATTATGACCCTCTGTTCACCGTTTTCCTCCCTAGGCTTTAACCGCTGAGGATGAATATGAGATGTGTAGGAAAGTACCATCTTGCCTGGCATGTTACCCCCATTTTTACTGTATGTATGTTTGTTTTTGCCTATGTGTCGCTGGGAACCTGCTAGTCAGGACCCCAGTGCTCATAAAGTATGCCCTGTATGTGTTCCCTGTGTGTTGCCTAACTGCTAACCAGAACCTCAGTGTTTATGCTCTCTATGCTTTAAAAATTGTCACTGCAGGCTAGTGACTAATTTTACCATTTCTCATCGGCACACTGGAACACCCTTAGAATTCCCTAGTATATGGTACCTAGCTACCCAGGGTATTGGGGTTCCAGAAGATCCCTATGGGCTGCAGCATTTCTTTTGCCACCCATAGGGAGCTCAGACAATTCTTACACAGCACTGCCATTGCAGCCTGAGTGAAATAACATCCACGTTATTTCACAGCCATTTTACACTGCACTAAAGTAACTTATAAGTCACCTATATGTCGAACCCTCACGTGGTGAAGGTTAGGTGCAAAGTTACTTAGTGTATGAGCACCCTGGCACTAGCCAAGGTGCCCCCACATTGTTCAGGGCAAATTCCCCGGACTTTGTGAGTGCGGGGACACCATTACACGCGTGCACTACATATAGGCCAATACCTATATTTAGCGTCACAATGGTAACTCCGCACATGGCCATGTAACATGTCTAGGATCATGAAATTGTCACCCCAATACCATTCCATGCATCCCCGGGTCTCCAGCATAGATCCCGGGTACTGCCAAACTAACTTTCCGGGGTCTCCACTGCAGCTACTGCTGCTGCCAACCCCTCAGACAGGTTTCTGCCCCCCTGGGGCCTGGGCAGCCTGGTCCCAGGAAGGCAGAACAAAGGATTTCCTCTGAGAGAGGGTGTTACACCCTCTCCCTTTGGAAATAGGTGTGAAGGGCCTGGGAGGGGTGCCCTCTCTGCATAAGCCAGTCTACACCGGTTCAGGGATCCCCCAGCCCTGCTCTGGCGCGAAACTGGGAAAAGGAAAGGGGAGTGACCACTCCCCTGACCAGCACCTCCCAGGGGAGGTGCCCAGAGCTCCTCCAGTGTATCCCAGACCTCTGCCATCCTGGATGCAGAGGTGTGAGGACACAATGGACAGCTCTGAGTGGCCAGTGCCAGCAGATGACGTCAGAGACCCCTCCTAATAGGTGCTTACCTTTCTCTGTAGCCAATCCTCCTCTGAGGGCTATTTAGGGTCTCTCCTGTGGGTATCTCACCAGGTAACGAATGCCAGAGCTCACCAGAGTTCCTCTGCTCTTTCCTCTTCGACTTCTGCCAAGGATAGACCGCTGACTGCTCCAGGACGCCTGCATAACCGCAACAAAGTAGCAAGAAGAACTACCAGCAACATTGTAGCACCTCCTCCTGACGGCTTTCTCGACTGTTTCCTGGTGGTGCAAGTTCTGAGGGCGGTCTGCCTTCACCCTGCACTGGAGGCCAAGAAGAAATCTCCTGTGGGTCGATGGAATCTTCCCCCTGCTAACGCAGGCACCAAACTTCTGCATCACCAGTCCTCTGGGTCCCCTCTCATCCTGACGAGCGTGGTCCCTGGAACACAGGAGCTGGGTCCAAGTGTCTTCGACAGTCCAGTGGCCCTTCTGTCCAAATTTGGGGGAGGTAAGTCCTTGCCTTCCCACGCCAGACAGTAATCCTGTGTGCTGCGTGAACTGCAGCTGCTCGGGCTTCTGTGCACGTTTGCAAGACTTCCTTCATGCACAGCCTAGCCCAGGTCCCCAGCACTCCATCCTGCATTGCTCAACTCGCTGAGTTGGACTCCGACGTCGTGGTACCCTCCTTTGTGACTCTGAGTCAACTGTTGTCCCCAGATCTTCTAAGTGCCTGTTCAGGTGCTTCTGCGGGTGCTGCCTGCTTCTGCATGGGCTCTCCATATTGCTGAGCGCCCCCTCTGTCTCCTCCTCCAAAGGGCGACCTCCTGGTCCTTCCTGGGCCCTAGCAGCACCCAAAATCCTTAACCACGTCTCTTGCAGCTAGCAAGGCTTGTTTGTGGTATTTCTGCATGGAAACAACTCTGCATCCTCCAGCACACCATGGGACATCTTCTGACCAAAGAAGAAGTTCCTGTCACCTTCCGTTGTTGCAGAATCTTTGGCCTCTTCCACCCGGAGGCAGCCCTTTTGCACCTTCATCCGGGGTTTAGTGGGCTCCTGCCCCCCCAGACACTTGCGTGACTCTTGGACTTGTTCCCCTTCCTTTACAGGTCCTCAGGTCCAGGAATCCATCTTCAGTGTTTTGCAGTCAGATGTTGTCCTTGCAGAATCCCCTATCTTGACTTTACTGTCTTTCTGGGGTAGTAGGGTAACTTTACTCCTACTTTTCAGGGTCTTGGGGTGGGGTATCTCGGACACCCTTAGTGTTTTCTTACACTCCCAGCGACCCTCTATACACTACACTAGGCCTGGGGTCCATTCGTGCTTCGCATTCCACTTTTGGAGTATATGGTTTGTGTTGCCCCTAGGCCTATTTCTCCCTATTGCATTCTATTGTGTTCTACATTGTTTGCACTACTTTTCTAACTGTTACTTACCTGATTTTGGTTTGTGTGCATATATTTTGTGTATATTACTTACCTCCTAAGGGAGTATATCCTCTGAGATACTTTTGGCATATTGTCACTAAAATAAAGTACCTTTATTTTTAGTAACTCTGAGTATTGTGTTTTCTTTTGATATAGTGCTATATGATATAAGTGGTATAGTAGGAGCTTTGCATGTCTCCTAGTTCAGCCTAAGCTGCTCTGCTTTAGCTACCTCTATCAGCCTAAGCTGCTAGAACACCTCTAACCTACTAATAAGGGATAACTGGACCTGGCACAAGGTGTAAGTACCACAAGGTGTCCACTATAAACCAGGCCAGCCTCCTACAAGATGGAGACATCCTCCTGTGTACAGACCCCTGGTGGACCTTGCGACAATGGAGGACAGACATATTATCATTACTTACAGACTTGATCATGCCACAATCCAAGAACTGTGTGCCCAATTGGAGCCAGACCTGATGTCAGCTATCCACCAGCCCACAGGTATCCCCCTCTAGTGCAGGTCCTGCTCCATTTCCTGGCAAGTGGTTCCTTCCAAACAACAGTGGCCATGTCATCAGGGATGTCTCAGCCAATGTTCTCAAACGTGTTGACCAGATTGTTGTCAGTCCTGCTTAAACACATGCGCAGCTACTTTGTATTCCCAGGTGGAGGATCTGGCCACAGTGAAAGCTGACTTTCATGCCCTGGGACATATCCCCAGCATGATTGGTGCCATAGATGGTACACATGTAGGTTTTGCCTCCTTTCCCCCCCGGAGAAATGAACAAGTGTTCAGGAACAGAAAAAGCTATCACTCTCTGAATGTGCAGATGGTGTGTTTGGCAGGCCAGTTCATCTCCCATGTGAATACCAAGTATCCTGACTCTGTGCATAACACCTTTATCTTGAGGAATAGCAGCATCCCATATGTGATAGGCCAGCTCTAGAGGCACCGGGTATGGCTAATAGGTGAGCCCAAGGTCCCCACACAGTATATGTTGGTGTCTGGGTATGGGGTTGTCCCTAAGGGTTAGCGTGTATCTGACAGTTGTCCCTTGATATTTGCAGGTGACTCTGGTTACCCCAACCTCTCATGGCTACTGACCCCAGTGAGGAATGCCAGGACAAGGACAGAGGAATGTTACAATGAGGCACATGGGCGAACTAGGAGGATAATTGAGAGGACCTTCGGCCTCCTGAAGGCAAGGTTCCAGTGCCTCTATTTGACAGGTGGATCCCTGTACTACTCACCCAAGAAGGTGTGCCAGATCATCGTTGCCTGTTGCATGTTGCACAACCTGGCCTTGAGACGCCAGGTGCCTTTTCTGCAGGAGGATGAGCCTGGAGATGGTCTTGTGGCAGCGGTGGAGCCTGTGGACTGTGAGGAAGAGGAGGCAGAGGAAGAAGATGTGGACAACAGAAGTAATATCATCCTACAGTACTTCCAGTGACACACAGGTAAGACACTGTAACTTCACTTTACTTTTCAATTTCCTTTTGGACATTGTACATGGCAGCCTGATTTCCCTATGTCTATGGCCACTTACTGTGCCCTTTGGTATCTCTAATTTCAGATCTCTGTGGCCCACTCTGGCTCCTGGTATGTTTACTGCTGCCCACTACAGGTCATTCCAATGTGTAAATTAGTATAAATAAGTTTGCAATGTTTTCAGAATGTTGTACTAATACATATCTCAATCAATTGACAGACTCCAGAATTGTATTTGTTCCAAGGGTGTTTATTTAAGTGCTCATAAGTAGAGGGCAATGGGCTAGGCTGATGGTGGAGGAAAGTCTAGGGTAGAGCCTATTCTCTTGGTATCACAGGTGCATTGTCCAATAGGGCATAGGAAGGGGAGCAATGGCAGTTCAAGGTGGACAGGGTGACAGATTGGGACACAAGGGTGACAATCAGGAGAGTCTTATTTCCTGGCAGGGTCTTGGCAATGTTCTCTGGCTTCGACTGGATCGCAGGGACCATTTGCGGGGTGGTTCTCCTTCTGCAGGGGGTGGAGTGCTGGTGGCCTGTTGGTCCTGTGGCGGGGTTCCTGTCCACTAGCGCCGGCGGAGGTGGAGGGCTGTTCTTTGGTGTGGCTAGTGTCAGGGGCCCTTTGTTGTGCCATTGCCTCCCTCATGGTCTTGCCCATGTCAGCCAGCACCCCTGCAATAGTGACCAGGAATGTGTAGATGTTTTTTAGGTCCTCCCTGATCCCCAGGTACTGTCCCTCCTGCAGTCACTGGGTCTCCTGAAACTTTCACAGAATCTGGCCCATTGTCTCCTGGGAATGGTGGTATGCTCCCAGGATGTTGGTGAGTGCCTCCTGGCGAATCGGTTCCCTGGGCCTGTCCTCCCCCTGTCGCACAGCAGTCCTCCTAGCTTCCCTGTGTCCTCTGCCTCTGTCCCCTGAACCGTGTGCCCACTGCCACTGACCCCAGGTCCCCGATTGTCCTGTGTTTGTGGGGTTGCCTGGGGTCCCTTAGTGGTGGACACACTGCTGATTGACGTGTCCTGGGGTCAGTGGCATGGTCCCGCTGGGTGGGTGCTGTGCTGGTGTTTCCTGAGGAGGGAGGGTCTGTGGTGGTATGGGACTGTGGCAGGGTAACCGACTTCCCAGAGGTCTCTGATGGGCCAGGTTGGTCATCGAGATCCAGGTGTGCAGAGCTGCTGTCATCACTGTGGGCCTCCTCTGGGGGGGTGCTGGATGTTGGTGGCAACTCCTCTCCTGTAACATTGAGTAGGGGTCCTGTGGGGATGCAAATGCAGTGTTATTGTTTCTGCGTGTGCCATCTTGTGCAAGGGTGTGTTTCCCTGTATGGTTGTGATTGCCCTGCCAGCTTTGCCTTGTGTGAGTTGTGATTTTGTGGGCTAGGTGATTCTCTCTAATGGGCATGCTGTGGTGATGGTTGTCCATGCTGGTCTGTGATGGGGGTCCATGGATTGGTGTTACATGCAGGGCTTGGTTTTGGGATGGGTGGGTTGTGATAGTGGGGTATATGTGAGGTGGTGAAGTGATGGGGGTGAGGGTAGGGGGAGGAGTTTGTGATGGCATGCAGGTAGGGTCGGGGATATAGTAGTAAAGATATGTCTTACCAGAGTCCAGTCCTCCTGCTACTCCTGCGAGGCCCTCAGGATGCATTATTGCCAAGACTTGCTCCTCCCATGTTGTTAGTTGTGGGGGAGGAGGTGGGGGTCCACCGCCAGTCCTCTGTACGGCTATCTGGTGTCTTGCAACCACGGAACGCACCTTCCCCCGTAGGTCGTTCCACCTCTTCCTGATGTCATCCCTTGTTCTGGGGTGCTGTCCCACGGCATTGACCCAGTCCACTATTCTCCGCCATAGCTCTATCTTCCTTGTAATGGACGTCTGCTGCACCTGTGATCCGAATAGCTGTGGCTCTATCCGGATGATTTCCTCCACCATGACCCTTAGCTCCTCCTCTGAAAACCTGGGATGTCTTTGGAGTGCATGGATGTGGTGTGAGTGATATGTGTGAGAATTTGTGGGGTGATGTGTATGGTGATGTGAATTAACAATTTGCTGAAACCACTATGCAAAGGCTGACGGTGAGGGGAGTTGTAGTCAGCCAGGCGGTGCTGAGTTCAGTGCCTCCCTGGATGAGTACAACTCTGAAGGCTGTCATGCAGTCAGGGACCATGTATCTGTGGAGACGGCGGTCCCCTAGGAGGTCTACCCGCCAGGATTGTGATTGGGCAGTCAGAGCGCCCTGAGTGCAGTGGTGCGACCGTCAATGTGAGTGCGGTGGTCGTCGCCACACTCGTTATGAGGCTCATAGTATTAAATATGCTGTGATTTATTTATATAAAATTATATTAATGGTATATATTAAAATATTTAAGATTTATTACTTAAACATGTACATATACATATACTGTATATATATATATATATATATATATATATATATATATATATATATACACACACATTAAGATATTAAGAAATTGTATTTTTCTATGTTTTTTAACAATATTAGTGTGTAACAATATATTTGTTCTGATATTTGTAAATTTATCATTATAAGGAGAGGGACCTAATAAAAGACGCCAAGCCTCCACAACCCGCCTGGCCCGTGGGTGCAGTCACAGCGCCGTGGCCAGCCTCAACCTGCCAGCCGGATTACGAGGCTGCATACTGCAAGTCTTTCTACGGTCACCCTGCCATGAAAACCCTGGCAGTCATGCACCCTGTGACAGGAATATCTATTCCTGTCAGTGGCACACACATGCACACATCCCCCACACCTGTCCACACACTCACAAACACCGCCCCACCCCTTCATGCATGCATGTATTCACATACACACCCATTTAGGATATGCATACATGCACTCAGACACCCCCACTCACTCACATTCATCAACACAGACATCCCCACTCATTCACATTCATCCACACAGACACCCCAACTCACTCACATTCATCCACACAGACACCCCCATACACGCACACATACACACACACATTCACATTCACTTGCATACATGCATGCATTCACCACCTCCTTCCCCCTCCTCAGACACTCACATACACAGACACCCCCCCTTTAGACGTCCACTTACATTCTCCGTCGAGATGTTGCCTGCGAGGTGGACCCTCTATTTCACTTTCCTCCATCTTGAATGGAAGGAAAGTAGACAATTAGGATATGGCAGTGACCCTTCCCACAGGAAGTGGTCACTACAGTGGGTGTAGCCACCCAAAGGTAAGTGCCCCATTGGACACTAGCAGGCTCTCCTTAAAATGCCCACTAAATTCAGTATTTAGTAGGCATCACTGGACCAAGAAATTAAATTTGAAAGGATAAAGAATACCAGCCCAAAGAAGAACCAAGGCACGAGAACTGTGGACCTGCTTAACAAGAAAAAGCTGCCAAACCCTACCTGCGACACCCAGGACCCGACAATCGCTGCTGCGGAGGAAATGAACACTGGACTGACCTCAAGGAACCACGAGGACCTCCAGGCTTTTCAAATCACCCAAGATCTCCCTTCTGAGTGGAAGCACCACTGTGCAACCAACAAAGAACCAGCAACACAGTGAGGGTCACTTCACAGACTGGCCGATATCTCCAGAACCAGAAATTGCAGCCAGATCCAACCACACAGAGGACCACCAGGACAAACCCTGTCATTGTGCCAAGTTTGGTATCACTGCACCCTTTGGGGGCCGGACTGTACCAATACCCTGGGTAATGGGTACTGGTCAGCTGACATTGTACAATAGGAAAAACAGCTCCCCCAGAGCTGAAGAAAGATCAGAAGGAAGCCCCAGTTGAGGGACCTCATGAACACCCTGAATCTCCCACCAGAGTGCCCCCGTTGTCCTGTAAGCAGCCCTCAAAGAGACTTACATCTAGCGCTAAAGGACTCCATTGCGTGTAGCTCGGCAGTCCAGTGCCCTGCAACGAGTAATCTTCTGTGCTCCCAGGGTCCCACACCCCTTGTGAACTTGACACCACAAGGGGACCCCAAGGCACCACCTTTAAATCTGCAAGAACCTCCCTCTTCCAAGTAGTCTCCTGAGTGGCCCTGCAACTGCTCCAAGAGAATTTTCAATGCTTCTCCCGCCGGAACCGGGAGCTGCCCGAGCCTCTCCAACTTACACAGTGTGTTTACTAATGACCTTAACCAACCCGCAAAAGCAGATTCTGCTAACACAACTGTGTGATTTCATATGCATTTTTAAAAGTGAGTGCCTATTGATTCCTATGGTGCGTAATTAAGCACAGAGACACTGCATTTATTAAAACTTAAAAAATCCATATCTTAAAAAGTACTTAACCAATTTTGATAATCGTGGTCTTAAAATGTATATAGAAATCTGAAGTATTTTAATAAATTGGTCTCAAGTTATTCTGCTAAAGTGCATGTGCTCTCCCTTGTAAAACTGGTATGATTGGCTTATACCTAATTGGCAAATTTAATTTACCTACAAGTCCCTTGTAAAGTGGTATCCCTATACCCAGGGCCTGTAAATTAAATGCTACTAGTGGGCCTGCAGTGCTGCTTGCGCCACCCATTGAATTAGCCTTTCAAACCTATCTCAGGCCTGCTAGCGCAGAGCCTGTGTGCGCCATTTTCTGCCACAGGGACCTGGCATCCAAATTTACTTGCCAGGTCCAGAACTCCCCTTTTACTACATGTAAGTCACCCCTAAGGTACGCCCTAGCTAGCCCTATGGGTAGGGTGCCATGTTTGTAGAGGGCAAGGCATGTGCCTAGTAATGTGGCCTGTCCTGGTAATAACAAACAGCCTAACTTGGGCCCATATTTATACTTTTTTAGTGCTGCATTTGCGCCGCTTTTTGATGCAAAAACGGCACAAACTTACAAAATAAAATTGTATTTTGTAACTTTGCGCTGCTTATGCATCAAAAAATGAAGCAAATGTGGTGCTAAAAAGTATAAATATGTGCCTTGGTGTCTCACTGCTGTGAGTGCTGCCTTCTCATAGGATTGCATTTGAAATGCCCTGCCTTATGTGTAAGGGGTATTTTATGATTTATGAGGTGTAGCGTAGGCATGTTTGGTATGGTTGTCATGGTGGTAAGAAATACTGCTTATTAGTATAGGTGTATTTTTTATTACTATTACAGAAATGCCTCTTCTAGAAAGTGAGCATTTCTCTGTGCTTATGACTCTGGTGTTTTGCAGCTTGACTCTAATCCCTGTTTGGGCAGAGCGACAGTTGGGCTTTGTGCATACTTTTCAGACAGCCTGTACACAGGGAGGGTGGAGGTGTCACAGAGGTGCATCTACATACTGAATAGTCGTCCTGGGCTGAGAGAAGGGAGAGGCAGGGCACACCTGCATTTGTAAAGGCTGTGCCCTGGCCTCACACAATAGGGTCATTTACCCCCCCCCTGATGTTTGGAGCCTGCACGGGAGCAGAGAAGGGGGCAGTCCCAGAACCAGTTGTAACTGGTTGAAACCCCCTCTCCTCCTCATTGTAAAACACACTGTAAACTGAGTATAAGTACAGGGGAATTTTCCCCACAATTTAGACATTCTTGGGACTCCAGAGACTTACTTGAAACTGGACACAGGACGCTGCTGAATGGACTCAACAGGACCACCTTGGACTGCTGCTGCTGTGCTGACCTGCCTGGTCACTAGGACGAACTGCCATCACCTGCACCCCTTGTGCTGACCTGTTGTTGGGCCTGCTAGACCTGTGTTCCCCCCCCCTTTTTAGCAGGGTGATGTGGCCCCTGACCCCTGTAAACTTTCCAGCACAAGGAGTGCTTCATCTTGGCATATAGTGCTTGGAGGGCGCTTGCCTGTGCCTCCCTATAGCGCCTGGTGCTTCTAGGGCGCATTGCTGTGAAGACGAATTCACCGCCACGGCCCAGGCTAATAGGAGTGCCCTAGCGATTTGAGAACGCCTCCCTTGCTGCTGAGGTCACTGCCACAGCCCGGGCTCTGGGAAACATGCCCCGCGCTGAAAAGCGTTCGCCGGGGCTTGAGGATCGTCGCCGCAGCCCTGGAGTTTCTAGGCAATGAGCGCGTTGCACTCCACCAAGTGCCCCCAGGGCACCAACAGAAGAAAGAAAGGAGCGAGCGTGCTCCAACCGTGCCCCCGGGCCAAAGCATGCTCTAAGATGCGGGGCACCAGCAGGCACCTTCCTTGGTGCCTGCACACCGCAGAGGCCCGGGAAGGGTAGAAGAGGGGCTCTCACACCGTGTTGGGTGCGGCCGCCTCAGAGCCGGAGGGAAGCCTCATTGGATGCCCCTACTCCACTCTTTACTTAGGCAGCCGATGCGAGGACAAGGGCGGCTGCCTCCAACTTCGCAGGACACGGGCTGGAAAGGGAGTTCCTTTTCACCTGGCCACTGCCTTTGGGGGGCGGACGCCCAGGCAAGTTTTGGGCATCATTTGGTTTAGTGGCCCCCGCCCCGCAAGAGGGTCAGTTGCGACCCGTGGGGGGCCCACAAAACGTGTCAGCACCTGGTTCAGGCACAGGCCCCAAGAGAGGCCCCGACACTCATCACCGGAGGGGGTGCATACCATCCCCTACTCCCAGAATCAACACGTGGCCCCTGCTTTGCGCCTGGGGACCCCTAGTGATCCTCTTGGCACTGGAAGTGCTGTTTTTCACCCTAAAACAGGTACTGATTCAAATGCATAATGTAATTCTTATTTTTCTATCCTGGACTGGCTAGAATTGCTATATTAACCTGTTTTTATGGTGTCACATATATGTACTGATGTTCCTTTTATGGCCATGACATGCTGATATATGTTTTTATGACTTGCCATATGTGCTCTAATGTTCCTTTTATGGATATTTATGATGTGTTCATGACAAGTACATATCAATCTTTATTGTGATTCCTGACTACTGCTTATGTTGCAGAATCCTGAGTATTTACGTGTTCTAATGTGACAACTGCTTATTCTTGCAGAATATTAGTGACTAGTGTAATGTTCTGACAACTGTTAAGGTAGCAGGGTATTACTGACATGTAATGTTTGTTCTAATTATTTCTTGTGCAATACAGCTTATTTTTACATAGCTCAGTGTTGTGTTTACTTTGTGGTGTACATACTGTGTCACGTGTGTTGTGTGTGTTGTGCAAACGCTTTACACATTGCCTCTGGGTTAGGCCTGACTGCTCGTGCCAAGCTACCAAGGGGGTGAGCAGGGGTTATCTTGGACATGTAACTCCCTTGCCCTGACTAGAGTGGGTGGGTTCTGCCTAGCTTAGGTGCATACCCTAGCCAACCAGAAACTCCATTTCTAACATCGGTTGTCAGCGGTGTGGATAGGACTTGCGCTTGCACAGTATCATTGTCACTCATTTTGCACCGCAAATGCACTTAGACCATTACATGTTCTAATTCTCTTTTTTTCATTTATTCTCCTGTTCTCTCAAACTAGTCATTTTTATTTTTACTCCTCTGTTGTATACTTGCACTTTGGACTCTTGTTGTTTTACGCCAGTGTCGTGCTCTCATCAAAATTGAGTCTACCTTTGACATGGATGAGTTGTGGTTGTACCCTCTAGAAGAGTTCAAGGGATCCTGCAGGGAGAGAGGTCCACCAGGTATGTGTGGAGAAACCAATATGATGGTCCTCAAGAGAGCCCTTTTTGATTATGAGGAGGCAGACTGGATAGCAACAGTAAAGGAGGCCAAAGGTGGGTATGTGCTGAAGGAGACCCTAGAGAGACGCAGGAGAGTAGTGAGGACTCTGTGGAGGAGGGTCCCCAGTCCACACCCCAGGGAGAAAGTGACCCTGAGAGTTAGACACTGAGGGAGAAGATGACTGTCCAGGGATGCCAGTAGAGAGAGAGGACAGCATAGATAGGGAGTCCCTTACTGTGTCCTTGCCTAGCAGCAGGGCCACCTCCCATTCTCTGTCACCTGAGGAGCTCAGAGATAAGCGGAAAGAGAGGGACCTGAGGCTGCAGCTAGCCAGGCTGGCTGTAGAAGAGAGACAGGCTGAGGTGGAAAAGACCTAAGTCCAGGAGAGGATGGAAGAGGCTGAAAGGGCCTTTGCCAGAGAAAGACTTGCTCTAGAGCACAATCTGACAGATCGGGACTCACCAGTACTGCAGGTGGAGTCCTGTGGTGGCAGCATTGATTGTAGTGTTAGGCACAATCCTTTCCTACCCCCAGACTTAGGGCCTGGGTTCAAGGAGAGGGACGGCATACGTCAGTGGCCGAGGGAGTATGAGGAAGCTCTAGTTGCGTGCAGGATTCCTGAGAGAGATTGGGGAACTGTCCTAGAGAGCTATATTCCTGAGGTGGAAAGGGATGCCCTACTGGCCCCAGAAGGGAGTGACAGGCAGGGGTATCCCCACATCAGAAAGGCCCTGATAGAGAAGTATGGTCTCACCCCTGAAGACTACATGTTGAGGTCCAGAGGCAGCAAGAAGAGTCTCACCAGTCTTGGGAGGATTTCATGGAGAATTGTTGCAAAGCACTAGAAGGATGGGTGGAGAGTAGCACAGCAACCACTTATGAAGGGCTGTTTAATCTCTTTATAAGAAAGCACATGTTCTGTTGCTGTTTTTCGGAGCTCCGCCAACACCTGTCACACTGTGAGTTCTCTGACCCCAGGGAGCTAGCAAAGGAGACTGACTGCTGGCTTAGTGCCATAGGAACTGGTCAGGCATCAAGGGCCATCTTAGGTTCAACCAGACAAGGGGTGGGGATTGTTCTGGGTACTCCATGCCAAGTTCTCAGTGGGGAGGGTGCTGGATCTAGAGGGACCTATCTTCTTACGCATGTCTTGGAAGGCACCCAAAATTGACCCCAAGGTGGGAATTTAACCGATCCCGACAAAATCCAGCATAGGGAGGGTGCAGGATCCAGTGGGACCTGTCCTCTTACGCTTGTCTTGGAAGGCACCCAAAAGGGGCCACAAGGCAGGGATGTGGTCGTTACCAAAGGGATCACCTAGTGTCTGAAGGATCAATCACCTGTCATCTTTGTTCTTTCTTTGTTCTTGCTTCCTGTAGTTGTGATTCTAAGATCTGGCCACAATCTCCAAAGGTGTTATTACAGTGGTTTTTCTATGTCTATGTCCAAAACATAGTGCTATGTCGTGCTAGGCAAGTCTTGCAGGGTTCAGTAATTAGGCCTACCAAATATAATGCACAACAAACATCTACAACTGTTTTGTGACATGAAAAACCAATATTTTTTGTTCATGATTGAACACACTCTATTAACCCCATATCAAATCAAGATTGAATTAAACTAAGGAAAAGAGAGACACATTTAACATACCCTGAACATTGCCTTCAATTGGGGCAAAAACACCCGGTTGAAACATTGCAGTGGAAATCTATACAAGGGACTGTATAGAATATTCACAAATGAGTTCTATAGCACACTGATTCAGGCAGGCCATGCCCTCGGTCCACACATTAAACCCATCACATCCAATTCCCATCATGACTGTCAGATCTCACCAGTACTTTCCGCAGGAGCAAAATCGAATTCCTGACTTTAGTTCCCAACTTCCCACACCATTGAGTCAGCCCAACAACTGTCAAAGCCAATCAGGGATAAGTGGGGAAAGAGGGAATGGAAGGAAGAAAAAATACAGGTCACTCGAAAGTGGTGCAGATAAGTGTGTGTGCCCAACTGAGTCCCATACGCCTTCCTGCGTGAGATAGAAAAGGCAGAAAAAGTCAGTAAACATCCACTAGAAAAATGTAGTATAACGTGTAATATTGAAACCACAGATATGCCTTGTATAATACCTAAGTGAAACCACTCTTCTATAGTGTGATAGATAAATGGTTGCATAAGCCAAAATGAGAAATCTAGAAAAAATATAATTAAGCTTAAATACTATATGATAACAAACTAAGGAAAACAACTTCCCCCCTAAACTCATGAGAGGATTCTATATACCTTACAAATCTAAGTACTTGGTAATACTATTACACCTGACAGCCTTAGGGTGGTCACCCCTAACTTTTTGCCTGCCTCCCTCCACTTTTCTAGATACTGTTTTTGCTGGTTTTAAGACTCTGTGCACTTTACCACTGCTAACCAGTGCTAAAGTGCATATGATCTCTCCCGTTAAACATGATAAAATTGGATCATACCCAATTGGACTATTTAATTTACTTATAAGTCCCTAGTAAAGTGCACTATATGTGCCCAGTACCTGTAGATTAAATGCTACTAGTGTGCCTGCAGCACTGGTTGTGCCACCTACTTAAGTAGCCCCTTAACCATGTCTCAGGCCTGCCATTGCAAGGCCTGTGTGTGCAGTTGCACTGAAAATTCCACCTGGCATTTAAAAGTACTTGCCAAGCCTAAAACTCCCCTTTTTCTACTTATAAATCACCCCTAAGGTGTGCCCTAGGTAACCCATAGGGTAGGGTACTATATAGGCAAAAGGCAGGACATGTACCTGTGTAGTTTACATGTTCTGGTAGTGTAAAACTCCTAAATTCATTTTTACAGTGTTGTGAGGCCTGCTCCCTTCATAGGCTAACATTGGAGCTACCCTCATATACTGTTTGAGTGGTATTAGCTGATCTGAAAGGAGTAGGAAGGTCATATTTAGTATGGCCAGAATGATGATACAAAATCCTGCTGACTGGTGAAGTTGGATTTAATATTACTATTTTAGAAATGCCACTTTTAGAAAGTGAGCATTGTTCTGCACTTACAACCTTCTGTGCCAATCCATGTCTGGCTGGGTTCAGTTGACAGCTCCCTTGTGCATTCACTGAGACACACCGCAAACACAGGATACTCAGCCTCACTTGCATACATCTGCATTTTGAATGGGTCTCCCTGGGCTGGGAGGGTGGAGGGCCTGATGCTTACATGTCAAAGGACAGTAGCCTGCCCTCACACAAAGGACTGCCACACCCGCTAATGGGACCCTGGCAGACAGAATTGAACTGAAAGGGGACCTTGTGCACTTCTAAGCCACTCTTTGAAGTCTCCCCCACTTCAAAGGCACATTTGGGTATTTAAACAGGGACTCTGACTCTACCAACTCAGACACTTCCTGGAGAAGAGAACCTGAACCAGAATCTGCAACCTGCACAGAAGAACTGCCTGGCTGCCCGAAAGACTCACCTGACTGCTTTCTGTGAAGGACTGCTGCCTTGCTGTTGCCCTGCTGCCTTGCTGCTCTCTGGCTGTGCTGATAAGTGCTCTCCAAGGGTTTGGATAGAGCTTGCCTCCTGTTCCCTGAAGTCTCAGGACCAAAAAGACTTAATCTCTACAAGAAGGACTCCTTGTGTGGCGAAAATCGATGCACAGCCTGCCAGAAACGACACACAGCCAGCATTGCGGTAAAAAATTCTCCGCACGCTGAACCGGAATGACACAGCCTGACTTTGCAACGAGAAGATCGGCGCAGTGCCAGCATAGTGACTGGAAATTTGACGCTCGGCCCACTGGATTGATACACAGCCAAGCCGGAATGACGCAGCCCGACTTCCAGAGAGGAATCGACGCAGTGCCTGCCGTGCAGTAGAAATTTCCATGCAACGCTCACCAGATCGACGCAGCCCATGTGACTTCGTCCTGTCAGTGCCGGAAATCCTTGCATCGTTCCCGGGGCGTCTGAAAATCCTGCAACCCAAAGAGGATCCATGACCGAGTGCCAGAAATCGACGCACATCCGTTCCTGCGTGAGAACTAAATGCCGAATCACCGTGTGCGGCCCGAGAAATCGATGCACACCCCCTTCTTTTCCACGCATCTCCTCCTCTGCGGCTGTTTGTGGAGATTTTGAACGCAAACCAGGTACTTTGTGCTTGAAAGAGACATTTATTGCTTTTAAAAGAATAAAGACACTTTATATCACTTTTACAGTGATATCTCAACATATACATATTGCATTTTAATCGTTTTGACCTGCATCTTCTCAGATAAAAATTATATTTTTTTCTAAACAATGTGTGGTGTATTTTTGTGGTGCTATACTGTGTTATTGCATTATTTATTGCATAAATACTTCACACATTGCCTTCCAAGTTAAGCCTGACTGCTCAGTGTCAAGCTACCAGAATGTGGGCACAGGATAATTTGGTCTGTGTGTGACTTACCCTGACTAGAGTGAGGGTCCTTGCTTGGACAGGGGGTAACCTGACTGCCAACCAAAGACCCCATTTCTAACAAATGCTAAATGTCAAAACAAAAACAAAAACAAAAATCAATTATAAAGTTTACAATACTATGTCCTATAAGTCCAAAACCAGCCCTATTGTATCCTGTTAGAATCCACAGGGAACTTTACTTCAAAGCAAAGACAACAAAGCAGGCTGTTAATATGAGATAAGTATATAGCAAAATTAATTTATGCAGGTACATAGCGCATTACTGCCTTTTAATGGAGTTGTAGGATGCATACATTTTCTTCAGAAATATATTTTGGGAGAAAAAACAGGAGTGAGTGTAACTGAAAATCCCAGGATCCCGAGACAGGAGAAAACCTGACGGAGAAACCACCAACAACATCGACATGGCGTGTTGTGCCCTGGAAACGGAAGGAAAGTGCCTGACGTCAGGAACTGCAGACACATAGTCAGAACACTAAGCAGTTTTCTGCTGAGTGAGAGCGGCTTTAATGCTGCTGACCCTGCGCCTGCTGCACCTGCCTAGTGGATTGTAGCAGACGTGACAGTACACCCCCTAACAACACCCCCTGCAGGTTTTACTTGTGAGGGAATGGCCTGTGGAACTGACAAAGCAAATGGGGGGCATGGAAATGGCCAGCAGACACTCATGTACAATGTTCCGGACCATAACCCATCCAGTGAACCAAATACTAAAGTCCACGTTACACTCTTCTGGACTCCACAATTCTTTCCAGCTCAAATTCTGTCTCATCATTCCTCTTCATAGGTAAAGGTTTTGTGGGACATTGAGTATCAGGAGCAACAGGCTTTAGCAAGTAGAAATGAAAAACAGGATGTATTTGCAAGGCAGCAGGCAGCTCCAGCTTCATCACAGTTGAATTGATCTTCTTGGTGATTTATAAGGCCCAATATAATGAGTTTTAAATTTATGTAAGCCTTTCAAGGCAATGTTTTGTGTGGACAACCGCACCACATCACCAATAAAATAATCAGGACTGAGACGGAGATGAAAATCAGCGTTTCTCTTATACACTGCGTTTGCTTTGTCTAAATTGACCTGAGCGGTTTTCTGTATGTCATGTATGTAATCTACCAAATCTTGGGCAGCAGGGATAGACGAGGTAGAAGAAGATTTTAACAGCAAAATCCACAGATGAAAACCATAAGTGCTACAGAAAAGAGAAAATGTAGTAGAAGAGTGCATGCCATTTTTGTAAGCAAATTCAGCAACCCAGAGAAATGTGATCCCAATCAAGAATGGAATGCAATAATTAACATCTTAAATACTTTTCAAGGCATTGATTTACTCTTTCAGTTTGGCCATCTGTAGAAGGATGATGGCTAGAGGACAAATGAATATCACTCTGCAATATGTTATCCAACCCCCTCCAAACTTTGACACAAATTGGGAACCTCTGTCTGAAACAATAATAGACGAAGACCATGTAAGCATGGAAGGTGGTGTAAGAATACAGTAGAGAGATTTTTGGAAGACAGTAGGCCTTTCATACATATGAAATGAGACATTTTTGTGAACAAATCCACCACCACTAAAATGGTAGTATTTCCCTGTTCAATTGTAGATAGTTCCACAATAAAGCCCATAGAAATTGTGTACCAGGGGTCAGGAGGAGAGGGTAATGGAATTAGTAAGCCAGAAGGTGCCTAATTCAAACTCTTATTTTGTGCACAAGTGTGGCAGTTCTGTATAAATGTTTTAGGGGGTCATTCTGACCCTGGCGGTCATTGACCGCCAGGGCCAACGACCGCGGGAGCACCGCCAACAGGCTGGCGGTGCTCCCAAGGGCATTCCGTCAGAAACGGAAAACCGGCGGTGTACCGCCGGTTTTCCGCTGCCCTGGGGAATCCTCCATGGCGGCGCAGCTTGCTGCGCCGCCATGGGGATTCCGACCCCCATACCGCCATCCTGTTCCTGGCGGTTTTGGCCGCCAGGAACAGGATGGCGGTATAGGGTGTTGTGGGGCCCCTGGGGGCCCCTGCAGTGCCCATGCCAACGGCATGGGCACTGCAGGGGGCCCCGTAACAGGGCCCCACCTTGATTTTCAGTGTCTGCCATGCAGACACTGAAAATCGCGACGGGTGCTACTGCACCCGTCGCACCCCTTCCACTCCGCCGGCTCCATTCGGAGCCGGCATCCTCATGGAAGGGTGTTTCCCGCTGGGCTGGCGGGCGGCCTTCTGGCGGTCGCCCGCCAGCCCAGCGGGAAACCCAGAATACCCGCGGCGGCCTTTTGACCGCGCAGCGGTATTCTGGCGGCTCCCACCGGCCCTGCGGTTACCGCGGCCGGCGGGAGTCAGAATGACCCCCTTAGTGTCTGTTGAAAGAGTGGACGACCAAAAATATTGTCTGAGAAGTTCAGTGTTTTTCTTTTACCCCAGTAGGCCTGCTAGCATATGACTGTGACATTGTTCAATAGCCACTTGTTGCAATGGTATGGAAGGAACAAAGAAACCCCCTGAATGTATAGAAGGTCTTGTACCTTGTGTGTGTTATGTGTTGAAGCAGGTTCGTCTATTTCTCTGTTTTGCTGAGCCTTTAAAACCTCAGTGATAAATTGGTCTTCAGAATACAAGGCCCCCAATATAGGATTGGTGGAAATTATGGGTGGATGTTCAGTAGGTGTTTCAGGTGCATCATATCCCAATCCCAATCGTGAGAGAGATTGTCCGCTTTCCTATGTTGCCTACCCACATGAAACTGAATAAGAAAATTAAAGTCACTGAAGAATTGGGCCCAGCTCATGCCTCATAGAAAAAGCACAAGCCAACTTTTAGAATTGTGGTCTCTGGTTTGCAGTCAGTTTGCACTCTGTTCAAGCAGGGACCCTCACTCTAGTCAGGGCAGTGGCGATATACACTTAGACAACCCCTGCTCACCCCCTTGATAGCTTGGCACAAGCAGTCAGGCTTATCTCAAAGGCAATGTGTAAAGTATTTGTACCAAAACACATAGTAATACAGTGAAAACACTACAAAATGGACACCACACCAGTTTAGAAAAATAGGCAATATTTATCTAAATCAAACAAGACCAAAACAACAAAAAAACAACATACACAACTAAAGTTAAGAATTTCAAAGTAATCGAATCTTACTCCATGGAAAACAAAGGAAACGTTATTGTTACACAAAGTACCTGGTTTGCATAAAAAATAAAGCCGCCGGGGCAAACGTGCTTCGAAAAAGTCAGCGATGCATTGTTTTCTCACTCGCAAGAGAGGCCGTGCGTCGTTTTCCAGACAGGGCACTTAGGGTCTGTGCAGGTTTACGCCCAGCGATGATGCATGAGAAATCCGGCTGCACAGTGATGGAAAACTGCTCTGCTTGGGATTTGCATCATTTTCAGCATCCGCAAGTAGGTGTTGCATCATTTCTCCAGCTGCGATGCAGGTGATACATCAATTTCCCAGCCGTGATGCAGTTGGTGCGTCGATTTCAGCCACAAGGCATGTGGCACATCGATTTTACAGCCGCTTTGCAGGTGGTGAGTCAAAACTTGCCCCACACTGCTTCCTCTGCATGGATTTCAGTCCTTGTTCTACCAGCTTCACCTTTCAAGGGCCCATAGACTGGATAGGGCACCACTTGGCAGGGCAGGAGTCTCAGCAGAGTCCAGGTGCTGGCAGAGGAAGTCTTTGATGACCCTGAGGCTTCAAAACAGGAGGCATGCTCAGTTCAAGCGCCTGAAGACACTTCACAAGCAGGAATCTACCATGAAGTCCAATCTTTGTCCTCGTTCAGGCAGAAGCAGCAACTGCAGGCCAACCCAGCAAGGCAAAGTCACAGGCAAAGGGGCAGTACTCCTCCCAATTTAAAACTGCACACACAAACACTGCAGTGGCAGGTCTGAACCACGTTTACAGGCCTACTCAGGTGGGTGGCACAGCGAGTGCTGCAGGCCCACTAGTAGCATTTGATTTACAGGCCCTGGGCACCTCTAGTGCACTTTACTAGGGACTTACCAGTAAATCAAATGTGCCAATCATGGAAAAGCCAATTATACATACATTTTACACAGGGAACACTTGCACTTTTTGCACTGGTCATCAGCGGTAAAGTGCCCAGAGTAACAAAACCAGCAAAAACAGAGTCCAGCACACAGTCAAACATAGGAAGCAGAAGCCCAAAGGACAGGGGAGACCAAGCCAAGGATGCCAGGTCTAACACCAACTTAAAGAACTGCAGATTCCTATGATCTGTAAAGTCCGTGACGGTATGTAGGGCTCCCTGTAAAAAAATGCTTCCATTCTTCAAAAGACTTTTCGATGGCTAGTATCTCTCTATCTCCAACTTCATTCTTCCGTTCAGCAGAAACTAATTTGTGGGAAACAAAAGCTACACAATGTAAACAACCAGTCTCCTTATCTCTTTTTGACAACACCCTCCTCTCCACCACTACCTGAGATGCATTAGCCTCTACAATGAAAGGTTGAGAAGAATCTGGGTGTTTCAAGTTGTAGGAATACTTGTTCAGCTTCTGGAGTCCACACAAGCTTCAACCCTTTGAGCAAAACTTACTAATGGGAGAAGCCAAAGCAGACAAATTGTCAATAAAACATCGATGAACATTTGCACTTCTTTGGCTGTTTGGGGACCCCTCCACTGTGTGAGAATGGACACCTTCTGTGGATCCATGCTTACCTCTTCAGTGGTTAACACAAACCCCAAAACAGAAACAGTGGGTACATGAAATTCACATTTTTCTAACTTTACAAAGAGTTTATTGTCTGTTATTCTGTTTAGGATGGATCTAACATGTTTCTTAAATGCGTCTACTGAGGGGGAATAAATCAGGATGTCATCAATATATGCAATGGAACAAATGTTCAGATATTTCCTCACCACTTCATTTACGGAGAGGAAGCAAAGGCATACAGCTTGTTATTACTTTATGAGTGCCTAGGAAAAAGGCATGGTTTTGACTTTGTTCAGTCTCTGTAAACAGGAAATATGCATGCACTGTGGAAATGCCACACATCCTGGTCTGTCACAGTATTTGCACAAATAAGAATGTAAATATTACTATTTTATTTTAATTCTTTTATATTGCTACTCAGTGATGTAACAAAGGCTGCTGCAGCCTCCACGGTGTGGGGAGCCCCCAAGGCCCAGGAGGAATCCTCAGCACAGCACCTGGCCTGAGTGAGCCCAGGAGGGGGCACTCCATGTTCTTTGCAGGGTGGGCCTTCAGTTTTGTTCCACCACTGCCACTACATATCAGAATGCAGTGTCAGAGCGCTCAACATCTCACATACACATTAAATGACAATAAATCATGTGAGTGTGTAAATCAAAGTACAGGATGTGTTACATAAGACAGTGAGGGTTACAAGGTGCAGGAGCCACATGTCCTTCATAGTTCACTTTGCTATATTAGAAGGATTATAATTTTTGAACTGGAAGTAAGAAAAGGATTACAGAGTTAAAAGCTGTAACCCACTTACCTATCTATATTAAATAAAAATATGTCATCTTCACACTACATGATGTGGTTAGCAGGAGACACATTAACCCTCTATGTTACTTTGATTCAAAACTGGAACTAAGCAAAACACAGATCTTTCCAGCAAATGTGTTAACCTCCAGTGTTATTTTACCATTATTACTATTCCCTGAGATTTACTGGGCACACAAAGTTCACTGCAGCATGTGTATTAACCCCAGGAGATATTTTGAAATGCAGACTTTGCAGCCAATTCAGCAGAGGTTTCTCTTTGTTGCCAGTATACTTACGGCAGCTTTTTAAAAATGAATGTATATATTGGGGCCCAAATTTTGCATCAAGATTGCATCACTCTTTTAGCACAACCCAAATGCAAAATCTTATTGGCTAAACTTTGTAATGAGCTTAAATGAACTCATAATAGACCTGATAAAAATATGTGTGAAGTCACTTCTTGTGATGTCAGTTCCGTGAGGCCAATGGTTTGAATCCCATTTCCTGTGATATCATTTCCTGTGATGCCACGTGCAACGTCACTCTCCCTGATGTCCTGTGCTGTGATGTTACGTGCCATGATGTCACTTGCATACTTGTTTAGTCCCCTCACTTCTTCTTTTTTAGGACTTGTGCCTAAATGTCACTTAGGGGACAAGAGAGGAAAAATATCCACACATGTGTACTGGAAAAGGTAGGAAGAGACAAACCTCAGTGAGATATGGAGAAATAAGGGACCCTGGCTTGGAATGCAGGCTTTGAAACACTCGCACTTAGGCTCCTCCACCATGCGGTACTGGATAATTATCTTTGTTAACCTCCTATTCTGAAGTTTTGTTGTACAATAATGAAAGAGTTTGGATGTTGAAAGACTCGTGTAAGCAGATTTACTCCCAAAACCAATGACAAGCTGGTATTTAATGGAACACTTCATCACAACATTCAACACTGCACAGTTCAATGACTCAACAAACACAGCACACAATATAGACAGGAGAAAACACATCACAAGACTCATTTGTTTATGCCATTTTAACCACTGATGAATATATTTTAATATTTGATAAAAATGTTACCTGTGTCCTAGAACACTTGAACACAAAGCTGTGCCACAAAGATGGGACAGACTTCCATCACATGCAAGGAGGGAAACAAGTCTTTTTTGTTTATTAGGAAAGGGCTGAAGACTTGGCAAGTTACAAACAATGCTAAATTGATCAGGGTTCTTTCTGTTTCAGCACTTTTACGGATTAGGCAGTTGTTTCTGTTGTGTGGTTTTATTGCTAAGATACCTTTGTGAGGGTGACAGCACTGTATAAATGTTTTAAACACAAACATATATTAGAATATGTCTCTCAAAACACCCGCAGCATTGATATACACCCCCCAAAATATGTTCATCAGAATAAATGAGTGCATTCATGAATCAATCAATTCATTAACAATCTTCTTATTTCCAGTGTCTCCTTGGTTATGACCCACTGTGCATGTGTTGCCTGTGCACAGAGTCAAATGAGTGCAGGCCCCAACTGCACTGAGCACACTGGTAGACAAAAGCCACCTCACACTTCCTTGCGCAGTAGTCAACTTATTAACAATGCCAATGTCTAAATAAGATCCATTGCATTGCTATTAAAAAAAAAATGAACAAAAAAGTAATTACAATAGATATCAAAATAGAAGAGTGATGTTACTTCCATGTTGCAAGATGGAAGCCTTGAAATATCTACTGCATTGTGGCAGGTCATACCAGGCAAAATCAGATTACTACAAATTATTTTTACTCAATAGCATATAATTTACTTTTTGACCTTCAGAAATCTGTTAAACTCATCTCCACTTCATCAGTCTTAATGCCAAGGGTTTATGGTGAAAAATATTTTTAGATAGTTAGATAGATAGATAGATAGATAGATAGATAGATAGATAGATAGATAGATAGATAGATAGATAGATAACCAGATGGGTAGCTAAATCCATAGATAACACATCTGAGCCTCTCATTCCACACCACAATTCTTCCATATTAGACCAATCTAAACAGAGATCTCTATCTACCTTGTGAGAAATGAACCTTGAGCCCGGTATATTCAGGGACTGTGGAATGGTCTATACATACAAATGTTTCAACCCGCACAGATGAGAAAAGATTGATGTTTGCTACTTGTTGATAATGGGAACTTTCATGGATGATCCAGTTTATGACGCATGACAGACTTCTGTTGGACAGTTACACCTTCTGCATCATATGAAGTGATGGATGGATAAATCATCCTGCCCTATGAACTTTAATATACCATTCCTCACTTGGATCAGTGGCAGTCTCTCTCTGTCCAGACCCCAATGCAGAAATCTGCTCCATCCATGCTTCTTGCTGAACGCCTTGGACTCTGTGAGGTACAGTCCTCTCTACCCTTGGCCCTTTATGATGCTTTGCTGAGACATTGAGATTGTTCCCCTGACCCAGAAAGAAGACTCTTGATCGAGCTTCTGACATCCTGACACCTTCCCATTTGACTTTTTTTTGCCAACCTTAATTAGTAATCTTAGTAATCTGTCACTCCAGATATCTATTTTTTCAAATTATTTTTTTTCTTTTTGTGCTTTTTGACCTTTTGCCCACATGTTTAACCCAGCACATGTTAACATGGACTTGCTAATTCGTAGGGTTACTGTAGTGATCACACGGTGGTCTAGTTCAGTTTCTTCACCTTTTATTTCAGAGTAGATAGTACAACAATCCATATAACCCCCACAATATATCAAGCCTCCTCCTTCGATCAGTTCCTCTCTCATTCTCTTCCTTCTTCAGAATCCCAGCACCCCAAGATTCTACTCTCACAACATTCCAACATTCAGAGGCATAATCCTACACATCTTCCCCCTTATGAACTATATTGGTTACAATTTAATTACAATAAATAACTAAAAATAAAATAAGTAAATAAAGTTAAATGAGAAAAAAAAAAATAAGAATTAGCATATAATACACTTCTAAACAATGACAACGTATAATTTTCTCTTCTTATCAGCTTGGTATGACAGTAGAAAGAGTATGTATCCCTATTAATCTTAGTCACTGCTTCCGTTTAATTATGCACAAGTTTCCTGTACTCCACTCTCTCCCGTCTTCCAACTTGACTACCGAATTCTTTACAGAAATTACTTTTTGTGGTGCATGAAATTTGCTGTCACCTTTTCTTACAATCCCTACCTTCTTGACCGCCACAAGATCCCCGCATTTCACTTCAGCAAATTAACACCCTTCCTCTTATCATAATCCACCTTGTTCTTCTTTTGGAAATACATGACCCTCGCCTGCAACTTCTCCTGGTCAACACTTACTAGTTTTTTCTCACTGATCCACCAAGGAGATTCCTTAGTACCTGGCTCTCTCCCTCTAAGGGCAACAAAAGGTGACACACCAGTCACAGAATGAGGTGTTATTCTATGCGCCCATAACATTTTAATCAGCTCATGTCTCCAATTCAATCCATTTGCCAAGGACAACTAAATATTTTCCACTATAATTCTGTTCACTCTTTCTACTAGGCCATTAGCCTGAGGCCGGAATAACGCAACTTTTTCATGTTTTATCCTTAGCCCTTCTAGAAACTTGGTCATGGCAGCTGAAACTAATTGTACACCAAAACTTTCGGAACCCCTTCCTCCAGAAATGAGTCTCTAAGGAATTCAATTACCTTGTCCGTAGTAATTTGCTCAGTGCATCTAATGCGGAACCATTTACTGTAATCATCCACTAGGACCATGACAAAGCGACTACCTTTTCCTAACCTCTCTATTGGTCCTACTAAATCAAAAGCAAGCTTCTCCCATGGTGCCTTGGGAAATTGCACTTGACCTAAAGGAGGTTCCCTCACTGTTTTTGACTTGTCGCTGTTCCTACAAGCCTGGCACTCTTCCACCACCTTCTACACATCACTGTCCATCCCGGGCCACCAGTAGAATTGACGCAGCCTCCTTTTAGTTGCACTTTTACCCAAATGTCCTTCGTGGACAATTGCTACAAATTTTTTCCTTAATTTCAACGGTGGGATTACTCTGTTTCTTCTCCAAACCTTTTCTCCCTGTATACTCAGTTCATCCTTTACTACCAAACATTTTTTCAAGTCGTCCTCCACCATAACGCAATTCTGATCAAGCACAAGTTTCTTCAACTTACTGTATTCTAAGTCATCTTTTACAGCTTCATTCCACTCCTCCTCACTTAGAGCAAGTTCTCCATCAATCAGAAATACCTCTAACTGCACGTTGCACATTTCATCATTTCCATTTCCACTTCCCTCAATAGATAGTCGTGACAGGCAATCTGCAATTACATTCTTCTTTCCCTTCACATATTCTACCATGAAATTGAACTCAATAACGGACAATAAGCACCTGGAAATTCGGGGAGCTAAGCCACCCTCCAACCCTCGACCACACTTAAAAGTCTGCAACAAGGGTTTGTGGTCTGTTCTCAATACGAAGGGTAGCCCCCACAAATAGTACCTGAAATGGTTTATTCCCCAGCAGCAAGCCAATGCCTCTTTTTCTATGGCAGAATAAGTCTGTTCTGCTCCTTGTAATCTGTGTGAGGCAAAGCCAATAATTTTTCATCACCATTCATCCTCTGAATCAGCACTGCCCCTAATCCCACTCTACTAGCATCAGTAAGAATAATTGTCTTTTTCGTAACCTCAAAATGACCTAGAGTTGGGGCCTCTGCAATGGACACCTTAATCTGCTCAAATGCCCTTACACAATCCTCATTCCATTCAAACATTACTCCTTTTTTTTGTAAAATCCTCATGGGTTCTACAAATTCTGAAAAATTGCATGCAAATTTCGAGCAATATTCTGCTAGCCCTAAAAATGACTTCAACTGATCCTTACTGGTAGGACACGGGGCATCTCTAATTGCCTCCACTATACTCTTCTTTGGTTTAATACCTTCATCCGAAATCTCATGTCCTAAGTAGTTCACACATCTCTTTCTTAATTGGCACTTCTCTTTCTTAACCGTCAAGCCATGATCTTTTATCCTTTTCAATACTGCTAGTAGTAACTCATCATGATGTTCATACGAGTTTCCTAGTACAATTATGTCATCTTGGAAGCATAGGACATTATCTAGATTTCTAAAAATGTTTTGCATAATTCGCTGGAAAACAGCAGAAGCTGATGCCAAGCCGAAGGGCATCCTGCAATATCTATATGCCCCAAGAGGTGTTACAAAAGAAGTGAGAGGTCTAGATTCAGGATGTAAATTGACCTGGTGATATGCAGCAGACATGTCTAGCACACTGAATATCATCCCACTCATTACACTTAACATTTCATTAATATTTGGTAGAGGTTGTCTATCTACCCAAATATTCTTGTTAAGGTCTCTTAGATCAATGCATAACCGAACCTTATTACCATCCTTAGGTGCAAGAACTATTGGTGCCAACCATTTGGAGGATTCAATAGGCTCTATTATTTTCTGTTGAAGAAGCTTATCTAACTCACATCGTAATGGTTCTCGCATTAAAAACGGAACTGGTCTCACCTTATGTACTATCGGAACTGCATTGCTTTTCAAGATAATACGATGTGTAAATCCCTTCAACCTTCCAAGTTTATCGGTAAAAACTTTCGAAAACCTAGACATTAGGTTTTCAGTCCACTGTTCACTAGGAACCAAATCGTCTATGTTGGCTGCTTGATCCATAACCATGACCGGACTTGCAGCGTTTGGGTCGAGCACAATATTCAAATCTTTCTGGTGTCTCCATCCAAGAAGATCTGACCCTTCATTCGTAATATAGACCTTACCATGAACTCCATTGCCTTCAAACACAATATCCATCCATTCCATTCCTATAATTTCTATTCTCCTCCCTCCATAACCAACTGCTCTGACATCAGTTCTCAATAAATTATCAATTCTTCCTTTTAGCGTACCTTCAAAAGTTTCCCTTGAAATCAACGTGAGAAAACTACCAGAATCTACCAATACTTTCACCATCACAGAATCCATAAGCAAATCAAATCAAATCATTAACATTTATAAAGCGCGCTACTCACCCGTGCGGGTCTCAAGGCGCTAGGGGAAAAGGGGGGGTTATCGCTGCTCGAACAGCCAGGTCTTTAGGAGTCTCCGGAAAGCGGAGTGGTCCTGGGTGGTCCTGAGGCTGGTGGGGAGGGAGTTCCAGGTCTTGGCCGCCAGGAAGGAGAAAGATCTCCCACCCGCCGTGGAGCGGCGGATGCGAGGGACAGCAGCGAGTGCGAGGCCAGAGGAGCGGAGGAGGCGGGTGGGGACGTAGAAGCTGAGGCGTCTGTTGAGGTATTCCGGTCCCTTGTCGTGGAGGGCTTTGTGTGCGTGGGTGAGAAGTCGGAAGGTAATCCTTTTGCTGACTGGGAGCCAATGCAGGTGTCTCAGGTGTGCGGAGATGTGGCTGCTGCGGGGTACGTCGAGGATGAGGCGGGCTGAGGCGTTTTGAATGCGTTGCAGGCGATTTTGGAGTTTGGCTGTGGTCCCGGCGTAGAGGGTGTTGCCGTAGTCCAGGCGGCTCGTGACGAGGGCGTGGGTCACGGTTTTTCTGGTGTCGGCGGGGATCCAGCGGAAGATCTTGCGGAGCATGCGGAGGGTGAGGAAGCAGGCGGAGGACACGGCGTTGACTTGCTTGGTCATGGTGAGAAGAGGGTCCAAGATGAAGCCGAGGTTGCGGGCGTGGTCTGTGGGGGTCGGTGCGGTGCCGAGGGCCGTGGGCCACCAGGAGTCGTCCCAGGCGGACGGGGTGTTGCCGAGGATGAGGACTTCCGTTTTTTCAGAGTTCAGCTTTAGGCGGCTGAGCCTCATCCAATCTGCGACGTCCTTCATACCCTCTTGTAGGTTGGTCTTGGCGCTGGCGGGGTCCTTGGTGAGGGAGAGTATAAGTTGGGTGTCGTCGGCGTAGGAGGTGATGATGATGTCGTGCTTGCGTACGATGTTGGCGAGGGGGCTCATGTAGACATTGAAGAGTGTCGGGCTGAGTGATGAGCCTTGAGGTACGCCGCAGATGATCTCGGTGGGTTCTGAGCGAAACGGAGGGAGGTAAACTCTTTGGGAACGGTTTGCGAGGAAGGAGGCGATCCAGTCCAGGGCCTGGCCTTGGATCCCGGTGGAGCGGAGGCGGGTGATTAGGGTGCGGTGACAGACGGTGTCAAAGGCAGCCGAGAGGTCGAGCAGAATGAGGGCGACTGTTTCACCGTTGTCCATCAGGGTTCTGATGTCGTCTGTGACTGAGATGAGGGCGGTTTCAGTGCTGTGGTTGGTTCGGAATCCGGTTTGTGAGGGGTCGAGCAGGTTGTTGTCTTCCAGGAAGGTGGTCAGCTTTTTGTTGACGGTCTTCTCTATTACTTTGGCTTGGAAAGGCAGAAGAGAGATGGGGCGGAAGTTTTTCAGGTCGCTCGGTCAGCCGTAGGTTTCTTTAGTAGGGCGTTGACTTCGGCGTGTTTCCAGCATTCGGGGAAGGTAGCAGAAGAAAAAGAAGAGTTGATGACGGTCTGGAGGTGCGGGCAATGATGTCGTCGGCTTTGTTAAAGATGAAGTGCGGGCAGGGGTCCGAAGGGGCGCCGGAGTGGATAGAGTTCATGATGGATTTGGTTTCTTCCGTGTTGATGTGGGTCCAGTTGTTGAGGGTGATGGCCGGGGCTGCGGGTTCGGTGGTGTTTGGTTGGGTCTGGTGTCCGAAGCTGTTGTGGAGGTCGCTGATCTTGCGATGGAAGAAAGTGGCAAGGGATTCGCACAAATCCTGTGAGGGCGTGACGGCGTTGGCGTTGGCGCTGGGGTTGGAGAACTCCTTGACGATGCTGAAGAGTTCTCTGCTGTTGTGGCTGTTTTTGTCCAGTCTGTCGGTGAAAAAGTTCCTTTTGGCAGCGCGGATCAGGTGGTGGTGTTCGCGGGTAGCGTTCTTGAGGGCGGTCATGTTGTCAGCGATGTGGTCCTTGCGCCAGGCTTTCTCAAGGGCGCGACAAGTTTTCTTTGATTCTTTGAGGGTGTCAGAGAACCAGAGAGGTTTTTTGGTGTTGGTCTGTCGATGCGTGCGTTTGAGGGGAGCAAGGTTGTCTGCGCCGTTGGAGATCCAGTTTGTGAGGTTGAGGGCTGCGTCGTTGGGGTCGGTGGTGAGGGTGGGTTGGTTGGCGGCGAGTGCGGAGAAGAGTTGCTCTTCAGGGATCTTGTTCCACTGTCGACGAGGGATGGGTTGAGTGCGGAGGTGGCGGGTCTCGCGTCGGAATGTGAAGTGGACGCAGCTGTGGTCGGTCCAGTGTAAGGCGGAGGCGTGGCTGAAGAAGTCGTGTTTGCTGGCGGAGAAGATAGGGTTGAGCGTGTGTCCGGCGATGTGGGTGGCGGTGTTCACCAGTTGTTTGAGGCCGAGGTTGTCGAGGTTGTCGAGCAGGGTGGTGGTGTTGGGGTCGTTGTTTTGTTCCAGATGGAAGTTGAGGTCGCCTAGGAGGATGTAGTCCGGTGAGGCGAGGGCGTGCGGGGAGATGAAGTCGGCGATGGCGTCGCTGAAAGGGGCGCGTGGTCCGGGAGGACGGTAGACGAGGGATCCTCGGAGGGTGGTCCTCGGGTCGGTGCGAATCTGAAAATGCAGGTGTTCAGCGGCGAGAGGGGTGTCTTCGGTGGAGGTGGTGACGCTGATGGAGTCTTTGAAGACGATGGCGATACCTCCTCCTGCTTGGTTGGTGCGGTCTTTCCTGGAGATCTTGTAGCCTTCGGGGATGGTGGTGGCGATGTCTGGAGCAGAGGAGGCGTTCATCCAGGTCTCCGTGATGAAGGCGACGTCCGGTGCTGTGGAGTCCAGGAGGTCCCAGAGTTCAACGGCGTGTTTGTGGACGGAGCGAGCGTTGACTAGGATGCACTTGAGGTGGTTGATGGCACGTGGGCTTGTGGTCGTGGTAGTTGCGTGGTGGAAGATGCGTTTGCAGGAGTTGCAGGCGAAGGGTCCATGGGTGCGTTTGGGGTGAGCTTGGAAGCAGGTGTTGGAGCGTCCTGGGTTGAGGGCGTGGAGGGTGGTGGGGTCGTAGCAGATCAGCGGACGGGGTGTTGCCGAGGATGAGGACTTCCGTTTTTTGACAATGTGGTTTTTCTAATTTGTAAGAGCTTTCATTCTTCCATTTTCCCACACTTTTAGGTTCTACTATTGATTGGTTGATTTCATCAATCTCATGGATTGGTAATAAAATTTCTTGCTGATCATCATCATCTAAATTATCTATAGATTTCACACTGTTAGATATTTTCCCTTTAGACCTGCAAACCTTAGCTAGATGTCCCTTCCTTCCACAGGATCCACATACTAAGTTTCGTGCAGCACACTTAGGATTAGACGCAATGTGACCTAAACATCCACATCTAAAACATATAATATTCAAATTCTTCTTCTCACTCATTTTCCTTTCCACATTTTCAGCTGGCCATCCTTGTTTTTTCATTTTTACTTCTTTCACTTCTATTGTTGATTTTTCATTAACATCTCTTATCTGTCCGTTCAACTTTTCTATTTCCTTCATCCAGGTAGCTGTGTGTTCCATACTCCTTGCTACTTGTATGCTTTCCTCCAACGTAGGATCCATTGATAATAGCTTCTCTTTGACTTTCTTATTATTTGTGCAACGTACAATCTGGTCACGAATCAAGGAATCAGATAAATCACGAAAATCACATGTAACAGCTAATCCTCTCAAAGTTGCAACAAATGACATAATATCTTCATCCTGGCCTTGAACACGGGAGAATAATTTATGACGCTCAAATACAATGTTTAATTTTGGTGTAAAATGTTTTTCTAACATCAACAATGACATCTCATATACATTAGTAGGATGACCATCTCCAGTACCTAATGGTTTTTCAGGTAGGTCATCATAAATTCTTCTCCCTTCCGCTCCAAGATGGTGCATTAATATCGCCTGTTTTCTTAAAGGGGTATATCTATCTCCTACAATGGCCAACAAATACGTGGAAAATATATTTCTCCATCGTTACCACGATATTGATGGTTCACCAGGTATTGGTAGGAAACATGGTGGTGAAGACATATTTTGTTCAGCCATACTGTAAGAGAGAAAAAAATAACAAACTACAATAATATACTAAAATAAAAATTAAAGTAAGAAATTAAAGTAACAATCTAAAATAACAATTTAAAACAACAATTAAATATATGCTTGTTGGTTGTAGAATTTCCTTCTGTATTTATATGTAACTAATAGTCTTTTTTTTCCTCCTCTGTTTCCATTTTTTTTTCCTGTTTCTTGTCTTTTCCTTCTGTCCTGTAGTCCTTCTATAGTTTCCACCTTTTTATTTCATCCAATCAACGAGCGAAGTGAGAACAACAAAGAAGAATGCCAGATATGGGAACAGTCGTAAGAGTTGAAACAGATCCACGATGTCGAAGTAAGTATGATTTAATTCTTTGTTTGGGTGAAATTAAACAAAAGCTTGTTCCAGCGCGTAGGCGGTACGCGTACACGTTAATTATTTAATAGCGCACGAGCTACACAGATGCGCGTTCAAAACGTGCATGTTGTATGCACGCGCACCAAGCTGCTCGAGATGCGCTGTTAGCTGCTCGTGAAGTATACACGCGCACCAAGCTGCCAGAAACACGCTGTTCGCTTTGCTCCACGCGGAGACTTTGAAAATAATCAAGGTCTCAGCGCTGTAACGTGTTTAATGTCTTTGGAAGCCGCCGCGTAACCGTCCCTTAGACTTCAAAGAGTACGAAGTCCCTCCAAAACACACCGAAAATTGTGTGTGTAATAGTATTATTAGGAAAGTTCTTGTTGATGATTTATATTCAAATAATTTCAAATTTTAACGCGTTAGTTGGTAAGAATAAAACTTACTTGGAGGATGAAGACTACTTGCTTATTCTGCTGACATTTATCGTTTAAGTCAACCGCTTATCTTCTTTCCGCTGCGATTTGGAAATCCTGTTTGATTAGAAATATCTGTTGTATCCAGGGGTTGGGGGTTATGAGTAATTTCTGCCCCCTGCGCAGAATAATCCTCGTCGCCAGTTTATGTAGTGATCACACGGTGGTCTAGTTCAGTTTCTTCGCCTTTTATTTCAGAGTAGATAGTACAACAATCCATATAACCCCAGCAATATATCAAGCCTCCTCCTTCGCTCAGTTCCTCTCTCCTTCTCTTCCTTCTTCAGAATCCCAGCACCCGAAGATTCTACTCTCACAACATTCCAACATTCAGAGGCATGATCCTACAGTTACCCCTTGCCCAGGTTACTAAATTGTAGAATGTAAACTGCTCAATGAATAATAGAATTATACAGCATTGGTTTCCTCCTTTTCAAATTTTCTTATTGCTCTTATGTGTAGCATTGATTGAGTGCTTAATCTTTTTTATGTTAGTTTGTTTGAGCTTCTTTAGGGGGTTTGGACAGCCTATCATGATTCTGTATCTTTAGTCTTGTCTTGAGAATCATTTACATAAATCTGAGTCTTAATCTGTAAATAACTTGGACTTTATGTTAAACAGGAGTTTTCCTTATGTGGCCACATTGCTCAAACATTCATTCTAAAATGATTTGTTGTGTAGTTGATGCCTATACCTCCACACCCTTATGCTGAGTAAGAAGATTTATCTACCTCGTTTAAGCATAATCCTGAGAAGGAATATGGCCAAGCAGGTCTCATAAGGGACAGGAAAGCACCATGCAAATGCCCATACAATACAATGAAATCCAGTGAGATAGATAGCTACACGGATGGATAGGTATGCAAGCTGATAAAAATGCAGCAGGCATCTCAAAGACTGTTAGACTACACTGCTTCTGTCTAGAAGCCTGGTAGTGGATTAAAGTGGCACGAAATGAATTGAAGAGTATGTAACCTTACTATTCGCCGCACTGACTTTTAATAGTGCTGGCTGCTGGCTTCTGAGATAAAGGGGCTGATTTAGAGTTTGCCGGAGGGTTTACTCCATCACAAACGTGACAAATATCCCATCCACCATATTACAAGTTCCACAGGCTATAATGGAATTGTAATACGACAGACGGGGTGTCCGTCAGATTTATGACACAGTGGGGGTCATTCTAACCCTGGCGGTCCAAGACCGCCAGGGCTAAAATGACGGGGGCACCGCCAGCAGGCTGGCGGTGCCCCGCTGGGCATTCTGACCGCGGCGGTTCGGCCGTGGTCAGAAGTGGAAAACCGGCGGTCTCCCGCTGGTTTTCCGCTGCCCAAATGAATCCTCCATGGCGGCGCAGCAAGCTGCGCCGCCATGGAGGATTCTGACACCCCATACCGCCATCCTGTTCCTGGCGGTTCTCCCGCCAGGAACAGGATGGCGGTATGGGGTGTCGCGGGGCCCCTGGGGCCCCCTGCAGTGCCCATGCGAATGGCATGGGCACTGCAGGGGCCCCCGTAAGAGGGCCCCAAAAAGAATTTCAGTGTCTGCTTCGCAGACACTGAAATTCGCGACGTGTGCAACTGCACCCGTTGCACCTTCCCACTCCGCCGGCTCAATTCTGAGCCGGCGTCCTCGTGGGAAGGGTGTTTTGCACTGAGCTGGTGGGCGGCCTTTTGGCGGTCGCCCGCCAGCCCAGTGCAAAACCCAAAATACCCTCAGCGGTCTTTCGACCGCGGAGCGGTATTTTGGAGGGGGAAGTCTGGCGGGCGGCCTCCGCCGCCCGCCAGACTTAGAATCACCCCCAGTAACCCTCTCTCCCAAACTCTAAATCAGGTCCTAAGTAATGCAACTCAGCCCTGAAATCATCATTCAACCTCACTCCCTCTCCAACTGACCCAGAACCCAAAGTGGCACTCGAGCTAAGGGCAAGAGCAAGCCTGTCTGTGATTGCTCAGGCCAAGCTGTGGCATGGCCTTGACGTGGCCAAACAATTGTAAGAATGGGGCAGGGATAACGATCCATAGTCACCCACAGCCTTTCCCTCACCCTCCAAATGGGATGCTTTCCTTTGATAGTTATTCAGTGACTACGGAGTAAAGGCATTTATACATTGAACCATGCCTAATTCCCCTTACGGTGTCATATAAACTGAAATAAAAACTTAAGTGAAAATGACTCTAGTCTTCACATTTATCAGTGTAAATGTTATTGCTACATTTTAACCTTATGTGCCTCCTAGGACATATTTGCTGTCTTATTGTTCCCCCATCTCAAATTACTGTCAATATTCGATTTTCATGTTTTCTCTTCTTATATCAGCTTAAGTGTATTTTTAAGTGAATAATAATGAAAATCCTGGGAGGGGAAAGCAGGGCACAGCTGGATTCTGAAATGAGTGAATAATTATAAAATAATGCCCTAACGTGGTTTGGATGAACATTTTTGCCAGGACTTGAACAATCTCATTCTCTGTTACATTTCTTTGGCAAGAACTTCAAATTCTGTTATTAGCTGTGCAAACTGTGCAAGTTTTACTTTAATACATGCACACATACGTAACCATCAATTCTGGTTAGTGTACACCATGTCAGTCCATAGATGTTTCTTAATTGGTAATCAGAAAAAGACTCTCAGTCGGAGTGATGCACACATATGTGTGTTATTTGCTCTCATGGCCCTGGAAGCGCCTGGATGCCTTCTTGGAATAGTGTGCAACACAAAGCAATAATAATTACAATAGTGGCAAAATACTACTACTACTATTACTACTACTGCTACTACTACTACCACTAATAATAATAATATAAAAATTCAACTTATGCTCATTTGTATGAAATCTAGAGTACATGAATGTATGAGTGGATGGACAGACGATCAGGTGGGGGGCAGTCAGGCCGACGGATGGAGTTGTTGGTGGATATAGACAGATCAAGTACGTAAGCAGATGGACTTTCAAACATTAGACTTTTAAACGGGTAGAAGGACAGACTGATAGGAAGATACACAGAAAAGTGTCTGTCATTCTCTGTATCATAAACTGAGGAGGGCATCTAAGTACTAGCTTAGGTGACCACAATCAAAGCAAAGAAGTTGCTAGGTAAATCCTATTTTTTCAGGCAATGCGCGTCACAAGACACACGTCACAGGAAGAAATGCACAGTTCCATTCCACCTTAGTCGTGCCCTCATCCTGAGATTGATGGACAGAGTGAAAGATACAGACTGTACTCAATATAATTAAAAAAATATTGCATTCATGAGATGAATGATGCACTTGAACCACTGAGGAGCACCTTCACAGCTTTCAAATGTACACAATTAATATTATTTTGAACTTTGTCACACCAGACAACCTATTGCAAATTGTCAATAAGGGGTAATTCTTCACTAGTGTATTTGGATATTCTGTTACTCTTCAGTAACTACAAGTGTAAAAGGAGGTTATACATTGTTTTCATGTAGGCTACATTGTCAAAACACTCCAGGTTGTTCTAACACTTATTAAACTAACAACTAAAAAATGTAAAATATGTGCAATATCACAATCCAGAACTTGGTACACAGACTCATCCTCAGCCTCACACTCAGAACCACACAGAACTCACATCACACAGCACCTCAGGGATCTGCACTGACTCCCAATACATAAATGTGATCACTTCAAACTCTTCACACATACATTCAAGGCACTACACAACTTGGACTTACCCTACCTGAACAGTAGCATCTCCTTCCAGCTACCACCCAGACACTTCTGCTCCACATGTCTCCAACTCACGCACACCTCACAAAATCAGATCAGGAGGGTGGGCTTTCTGTTATATAACTAATAGAGCATGTAATTCCCCTCCCCCACTACACATCAGAGCCTCCTATTCCCTTCTGCAAGATACTGAAGACATGGCTTTTCAATTAACCAACCTACCCTAGGCAGGGCTATGCACACAGACCTGCTCAGCACCAGTATATTCATGCAGGTGAAAGTGTGCTTTAGAAATACACATCTCACATAACAATACCTAGGCTTCTGGGGTCATCTTGGCCCATATTTATACTTTTTTAGCGCCGCATTTGCGCCGCTTTTTGACGCAAAAACGGCGCAAACTAACAAAATACAATTGCATTTTGTAAGTTTGCGCCGTTTTTGCGTAAAAAAGCGGCGCAAATGCGGCGCTAAAAAAGTATAAATATGGGCCCTAGTCTCCTAGGCACCTATTTACATAAGATTTATGAGGTTGCTTGCATGACACAACACCACACACACAAAAGGGCATACATTCGCTAATTATTTCAAAGACCTATGGGTAGCAGACTAAATAAGTTGCGTTACTCAGGTACCATGCAATGTTTAGTAAATAAGCATTAAAAAAGATGGAGAATGCCAAACTGATCGGTAAATCAAAAATGGAATTCTAAGCATGCAAAAATGCTTTGTGTGTAAATGCCTGTAAGGGGTGGGGGAGCAACTGAGGAGTGTGGGAGGAGGGGGAAGGCAGCACATGAGGGAACGTTATGGATCTATTATGCAAGAGTACGCTTACTCTATTGGAGGCAATGGAGGAGCTTACCCTTCAGCAGAGGGTGATTGCCATACTCAGCAAGAGGGTCATAATCTTGATTCTAACTGCTTAGATTTAGTAGTTGTTAGGCCTTATTCTATTTGCTTGTCTGACCATTCTTTGGTGCTCTTTTCGCTGGTGTTAACTGGATTCTTGCAGAGTGACTCCAAGTTCACAATTTTAACACATCCTTGGTAAAAGAAATTACTGAGACTGATATAGTTCAGGCTCTAGATCCAGCTGGGTTAAATCCTAAGGGAGATTTGGAATCTGATGGTTCTCATTTAATTCCTCCCTTTTAATGGCCATAGACAAGATTGTTCCTTTGAGAAACAGTTCTACTAAGAGACAACATCCCTCTGCTTTCTGTTTACTCCTAGGTTACATCCCTACATGAGGTTTCAGAGTTCATTAAAATTAACCTGGATTGAGAAAAAAAAGCAGTAGTGATACTTTTGGATCTCTCAGCAGCTCATGACATCCTGCTAGGTCATTTGAGACAGCCACAATATTAGGGAAGCTAAAAATTGAGTTAACTCCTACTTGACCAGTAGATTTATATTTGTCTCTCTTCCCTTCCTTTTGTTTCAAGCTATTGAGAGCTGGAATATGGTGTTTCCTAATGCTCAGCCCCTAGCCCAATGCTATTTAATATATTTTTAGCACCTTTGTGCAAAATAGTTGATCATAGGAATTTGAATTTAGTGTCTCACGCAGATGATACACAGCTATTACTCTCTTTTGAGTAAATTGATGTGTCTTTGGTAGTCTCTGGCTGGCCTTGCTGAGGTGGCAAATTGAATGCAAAAGAGCTGTATGAACTCAACTTGAGTAAATCAGAGCTTTAATTTCAGGAGGTATGACGTTTTTGTTCTCCTGCGATGGTGGCCGACTGAGTTTGGGGAACCACCTAGACCCGCTAAAGTGGTAAGAAATCTGGGCGTAAAGTTAGACCAAGAACTTTACTTTGAAGCTCAAATTAGTTCTGTGACAGGAACCTGTTTTGATATTGTGAAAGGTCTGAAAAAAGATTTTGAATATATTACCAATTCAGGTTTGGAAGCCAATTGTGCTAGCTCAAGTCACTTCCAGATTAGACTATGCAAACTCCCTTTAGCTAGGTGCTCCTGTTTACATAATTCAAAAGTTACAATTGGTCCAAAATGCTGAAGCTAGAGCAATTCTTAGTACTGCTAAGACACAATCAATTAGAGTGGGTTAAAGCTACCCCACTGGTTACCAATAGAACAGCAGAATAAATTTAAAGCTCTGCTAATGACATTCCAGATAATCCAGAAAACAATACAAGGCCCACCATAGATATAGGTTCAATGTATACCAACCTACAAGAACTCTTCGTTCAGCTAATCGTGCCTTCTTCATGTTCCAAAATTCAACAGAGCAAGGATGGGTGGTCGTTTTTTTCAATACTTCCTGCCAAGTTATGGACTGAGTTACCAGTTGATCTTAGAATGCTCAAATTAGAAGCACTATTAAAAAAAGAAGACTACAGACCTAGTAGGATGTAGGATTTCTTGAATTTCCCCTGCAGGCCAGCACCATGACTCTTTCTTTTTGAAGCGGCTGTAGCTCTTCAAATGAGCAATTCAATTCAATTTAAGCATCATTGAACATGGGGACATTTCACAATGGGAGAAACACATGATAAAGAGTGAGCAGGACAAGAGGGAGAGAGCAACATGGAGCAGATGAGAGAGAAACCTAGAAAGCAAATGAACCATCATAGATTGGTTATCCGGAGAAGAGTGCTTAGCAAAAAAATTCTCTAATAGTGAGCAGTAAAAGCCAGCCAATCAAGGGTATTGTAAAGAGTTTCCGCTACCTAGGAGAAAAAGCACGTGAAGAAGGCAAGCCACCAAAGAAGAAGAAACAATAAAAAGAGAGTACGAATAAAGTCAAATGGTAAGCAATTGGCAGGCTTTAAGTCAACTTAAGTTTCTGGTAAGCTCACAATAGGTCTTTCACAACCAGACAGCCTGCATTGTCTGGTACGTGAGACCTAAAAAGGGCACTGAAGTCCTTGGGGAGAAATGTATGCAACTTTGAAGGAGTCTGCTGCACTAAACATTAGAACTTACTAGCTTCTGATGGATCAATGAAAAGTATCACCATCAAATGCCATTGAAGTGCAATGTTGCACCACGATTTGAACTGACAGCCAAGTAAAAAAACACCATTTGCACAAAAACAAGGATAAAAAAAAATATTTTGTAATGGTTGTTTGGCACATTTTTTTGACATGACTGATTTCTTTTTAAAAAATTACTGCATTGGGAGAAGTGAAATTCACTCCCATGTTTTTCCTTGCTCCTGCTGGGTGAATTTATGGTGAATTTGTCAGATCTGATTGTGGAAGAGGAGTGAACCTCACAAGAAAACAACAGCAACCCAGTGTGCTCGGGAAACCTGGGTGATGGCGTATATGAAAAACAATTGTCCACCTGAGACTTATTCACAAAGAATTTCTAATAAGTAGCAAATCAATTGTTATAGACAATTAATGTACAATGTTATAATTAACAAAGCACTGACCCAGTACCGTAGATGAGAACCTAGAGTTAATGGATGGCTTGATACATATATGCTCAGAATCAAATAGCATAATAATATCAGTCAATCAATCAAGGAATTTGTAGAGCGCACTACTCACCCGTGAGGGTCTCAAGGCGCTGAGAGAGGGGGGGAGTGAGGGGGGGGGCACTGCTTCTGTTCGAACAGCCAAGTCTTAAGAAGTCTCCTGTAGGGAAGGAGGTCCTTGGTCTGATGCAGGTGGGTGGGAAGAGTGTTCCATGTCTTGGCGGCGAGGTGCGAGAATGATCTGCCGCTGGTTGTAGTTCTGCAGATGTGTGGAACGGTTGCAAGGGTGGGGTCAGCGGAGTGGAGCTGTTGGGTCGGGGTGTAGAAGGAGAGCCGTCTGTTGAGGTATTCTGGTACGGTGTTGTGCAGTGCCTTGTGAGCCTGGGTGAGGAGTTTGAAGGTGAATCTCTTGTTGACGGGGAGCCAGTACAGGTCTCTCAGGTGACCTGTGATGTGGCAATGGCGGGGGTTGTCCATGATGAGGCGTGGGGAGGCATTCTGGATGCGTTGCAGCCTTTTCTGGAGTTTGGCCGTGATTCCTGCATAGAGGGCATTGCTGTAGTCCAGTTTGCTGGTTACCAGGGCTTGGGTGACTGTTCTTCTGGTTTCCTTGGGGATCCATTTGTAGATCTTTCGGAGCATACAGAGGGTGTTGAAGCAGGAGGAGGAGATGGCATTGATTTGCAGGGTCATGGATAGTGAGTAGTCCAGGATGAATCCTAGGATGCATGCGTGGTCGGTGGGAGTCGGAGCGGATCCGAGTGTGGCAGGCCACCAGGAGTTATCCCATGTGGGGGGGTGAAGCCAAAGATGAGGACCTCAGTCTTGTCGGAATTGAGTTTGAGGCAGCTGTTCTTCATCCATTTGACGATGTCCTTCATTCCTTTGTGGAGGTTGGTCTTGGGAGTGTCCTTGGTGAGGGAGAGGATCAGCTGGGTGTCGTCGGCATATGAGATGATGTTGAGGTTGTGAGATCGGGCGATATTAGTGATCGGAGCCATGTAGATGTTGAAGAGGGTCGGGCTGAGGGACGAACCCTGGGGTACGCGCCAGATGATTTTGGTGGCTTCAGAGGAGAATGGAGGGAGGCAGACTCTCTGAGTTCCGCCTGTGAGAAAGGAGTTGATACAGTCCAAGGCCCTGTTGTGGATTCCTGCATTGCTGAGGCGTGTGCATAGGGAACGGTGGCAGACGGTGTTGAAAGCGGCTGAGAGGTCCAGGAGGATGAGGGCTGCGGTTTTGCCGTTGTCCAGTATGGTTATGATGTCGCCGGTGGCGGCGATGAGGGCAGTTTCGGTGCTGTGGTTGCTGTGGAATCTGAATTGGGATGGGTCCAGAGTGCTGTTCTCCCCGAGGAAGCGGGTCAGTTGTCTGTTGACAGCCTTCTTGATGACTTTTGCCAGAAAGGGGAGCAGGGAGAAGGGCCGAAAGTTCTTGAGGTCCTTTGGGTCTGCCTTGGGTTTCTTGAGGAGGGCGTTGATCTCAGCGTGTTTCCAGCTCTCTGGGAAGGTGGCAGATTCGAAGGAGCTGTTGATGATCTGCCAGAGTTGGGGTGCGATGACGGAGCTTGCTTTGTTGAGGATGTGGTGAGGGCAGGGCAGAATAATACAAAAGAGAGTGCTCGTGTCTCCAGTAATCACACAAAAAAAGAAAAAATATAAGTACAATTTCATGTGTGCGCATATACAATAAAACAAACGACTATGGCTTGCATATTAAAATGGGATGGGACAGAATATAGAAGTTCCCAGCTAAAACAAGTACATGGTGTGCAGAGACCAAATCTCAGTGTTCTCTAGTTGATGATCTTTCGACCTCTGAAGTAAGTTTATGAGGTCTCATCAGGACAGGGATACCTTAAGACACCCTAGTCTTGAGGGAAAATGGAGCAGTAACAGAAAGGGGTAGATAGAGAAGAGAGGCAGAGGGATGGGTGGTGGGGATTCAGTGATTAGTGAGGTAAAGAGATGTGAATTAAAGAGAGGACAGAGCTAGAGATAGATAGGCAAGGTAGACAGATCAAGGTGATGCAATGTTAGACCTGTCAGCCTTAGAGTGATCTTCCCCCTAACGTTTTGCCTTCCTCCCCATATTTTTCCTGATCTCATTTTACTGGTCTTAGGACTCTGAGCACCTTACCACTGCTAACCAATGCTAAAGTGCATGTGCTCATGCCTTAAAATATAATAATATTGGCTTATCCCCAATTGCCATATTTAATTTACTTGTAGATCCCTAGTACAGTGGTACTCCATGTGCCCAGGGCCTGTAAATTAAATGCTGCTAGTGGGTCTGCAGCACTGATAGTGACACCAACTTAAGTAGTACTTTAAACATGTTGCAGGCCTGCCATTGCAGCCTGTGTGGGTGGACTTTTAAACGGATATGTTGACATGGCAAAATAGAACTTTTGCCAGGCTCAAACCATCCTTTTTAATACATATAAGTTAGTCCTATTGTAGGCACTGGACAGCCCCGAGGGCAGGGTGCGATGTATTTTGAAAAGTAGGACTTTTAACTTTTCCATGTCCTAGTAGTGTAAATCTTTGGAATTCATTTTTCCCTATTGCAAGGCCTATTTCTCCCATTGGATAATATTGGAATTACCTTATTTCATCTTATCAGTGTAATTTCAAAATGGCAACAGGTAACCAGTTTATATTTGGTATATTTGGTATTGTAATGAGAAATCCTAACCTAAGTCGGATTTTAAAAATACAATTTTGAAATTGGCACTTTTAGAAAGTTGGTGCCTGTAGCCTATGTCTGGGTCACATGACTGGTTGCAGCTGACAGTTGGGCTTTGTGTATTACTCCTAGACATCCACGCATAGTAGAGAGCTTAGGTGTGCTTGGATGGGCCATCACTGGGAGGTTGGTAGGGAAAAGCTGAGCACAGCCCAACTTACACTTAAATAGGCTGTGCCCTGCCTCCACACACAGGGCTGCATACCCCCTGTAGTTGGTCTGGAGCCAAGGCAGGGGAGACAGGGCACCTGTGCACCTCAAAGGAAAGCCTCTAGAAGCTTCTTCCCCACTTCAAAGATAGAACTGGGTGAAACCCTAGACCTCAGATACCGACTCATCTGTACACTTCTGGTCCTGTAGACATTCGGCCAGAAAGAATGACTGCTTGTTGGGCATGCAAACCCTGATATGTCCCAGTAAAAAAACGTCTGAGTTGATCATTTGCCTTTGCATGAACTAATGCTTGTTTACAGAGACCAATGCTTGTTTGCAGATATCAATGCTTGTTGGAACTAATGCTTGTTAGAGACCAATGCTTCTTTGGGAACACGTGTTGCACAAGCCTTCAGCATCCCTATGACTCAGACTGGGTGTGGCTCCCTATGACTCAGACTGGGTGTGGCTGGATGCAGCAGGTATTTAAACCACACCCGGCCTGAGTGAATTGCTTGCTTTAAAGGTCACCGGCAGCAGAAAAGGAATATCGACTCTTCCGCTTTTGATCTTTATGTTCTGTTCTGTCTAGCATCTTGGAGGCCACTTCTGGAAGAAGAAGAGACTGAGGGAATTAACCCGGAAAAAGGCAGTAACGGGCTGTGCGCTAATTAAGAACATTTATTGCTAAAACTTGATACTTGCTGACTCGAAACTTGATAAGCAAATGTTCCAGGATGCCTAAAAGGGCACATCTTTGGGCTTTAAGGTCATTGGGATGTTCACCACTTGTCATGCTATTACACTTATTGTAGTTGCTTGCATTATACCACAGAAAGGAGTTTCTATTGAACAATTATTATGAAAACGATATACTGTGAATACGTTTATTATCGCTGAGTTTAATGTGGCATTACTTTTGTTGTTAGCGATACAATGTACTGTGAATATGGCTATTATCGCTGAATTCAAAGTGGCATTTGCATTATTTCAAATGTTGCTGGTGCTGCGAAACAGTCTGTGTTTGGTGCTTCAACGAGTTGAAGCTTATCTTTGTCATGCTCAGAATTAGTCTGTGATGTAACAGTGATAAGCTGGTTGTTCATGAAGTTGAACGCTATTGATTAACCCTATATGATTGACCCCTCATAGTAATGCAATGTGAACAATAATCCTTGATATTAACCCTATGTTTTCAGTGTGATATAAACAATGAATTACGTTTATCGCAATACTAGCACTGTACAGTGATTAACCAGTGGATTTCTGGAGAATCTAATTCCCTAAGAGTTTGTTCTTATTATTGTTGGCTATGTGTATGTCTATGAGTCGAATGAGTCAGGATCTTGGGAAATCTCATCAAGGTGAAGCACGCAAGATATCCACTGAACATCAAGGAACATCTAGGTATGCTTAATTCAGGTGACAGGTGGCTAATCTGGGATCACAGTGGAAGTAGTTATAGACGGCTCTTGTTTAATTATAGGTAATCCACATAGTTTCTGAAAATTCCTAGAGAGAGGGAGAGCCATCAAAAGCGAGTAAAGGGACCCCCCCAACAGGTACATCGAGCTTGCACATCATAGGTTAACAGTAGATTATCCATGGGTTATAAAATATTAGTTATTTGACTGATGTATAATTTATCATAGGAAAGATCGGCTCTTCAAAAACCATCACTAGGTGGCCGGATCCAGCCCTGCGACTCCAGTGTCTCTCTCTCTCCTTCTCTCATCCATCCCCCTTCCCGCGGGACGTTGTGGTGTATATTTAAGTGGGAGGCACGCATGGTTTAGGTGGAAGTGGGAACAAGCAGCTTGGTCAACATTGTGTCTCAGTGGGACGAACAGGTTAGAGATTGACACTGCTGGGCTGTTGAAGGATTGTCACTCTGCTGGACTGCTGCCCTGATGGACTGCTGCTTTGCTGTGCTGACCTGCCACCTGCTGCCCTCTTGTCTAAATGAGTAGGACTGGACCTGTATCTCTTGAACCCAGAACCCCAGAGTGACTCTACGGGCATGCTGACTAGCCTTGTGATCTGAAGCCTCAGGGACATAACTAGTTTCCAAAAACTTTGATCCTGCACCTGGACTCTGCCATCTGTGAGTCCTCCCTGCCAAGTGGTGCCACCCCAGTCCTGGACAATTGGTAGTGGGCTAAGGTGATCTGCCAGCCTCTGTGGATCCAGCAAAACTGACAGTTTTCCACTATTGTGCGGCACAACCCTGAGCAGAACCGATGCATCGCCGTTACTGCGTGGATTGGAAAAGCAGCAAAGACTCTCATTACATCGCAGTCCACTGCAGCATAAGAACTGTTGCTGCGTGACACATCCTCAATGCAGGCCCTTGCATCCCTCATCGATGGCAGCCTAGCAACAATGCTGGACACCTCATCGTAGCCTCGCAGCTCATCAGAACTGACGCATCATCCCAAATGTACGATGCCTCCTTGATACAGGACTTTACATCATAAAACCTTGTCAAAGGGTTCCGCACACTGCCGCTCCATTGCAATCAGCCTGAATTTGTAACTTTGTCCTGGTCTAGAGCAATCAGATATCCACAGTTGGTGCCTTTAGTCTTTTGGCCCTAATTTCACTGAAATCTTTAAAATTGACTATCTCCAGGCTACTGGTGTGGGATCCCTCTGTGGTGTGTTTTTACTGGGCTACTGTTTTTTAGTTTTGCACAAATACTTTACTCATTGTCCTTACGTTAAGCCTGACTGCTCCTTGTGCCTTACCCAGACAGGGATCGTGGTTGCTACTTGATCAGGGCTGTGATGAAAGGTAGGAAGATGATAGAAAAATAGAGGTGAAGAATCGAAAGAGAGGAGGAAAAAGAGTGGTAGAGTAGGAAGAGCTACAGAGAGATTCAGAGGTACATGTAGGCAGAGGAGAAAGAAGACTGAGAAAGAGAATAAGAATGATATGAGATTCACCTACTCCTGCCTCATCATAAAAAGTTTTAATTGTATTTCAAGGTTCACACCCCCTAATCAGAACTCCAATGCCATTTTGCTAGGTTTGTGCTATGTACTGTAATTTCCATTAAAATAATCTCTGAATATTTAGTGTTCATGATGCACAGCACTTCTGCGGCAGACACACAGTAATGGGGAAGGCAGCCCATTTACTTAATGCCTGGTATTAACTTCTTAAAAGGACAGTCCCAGCACTGGGCATATTGTCAGTTAAAAAACATCCTTTGTTTCTACAGGTCATTTAAAAACAGAGCTCTACTTTTGTGGGGTCTTTCTGAAGAAAACATTTTTGGACATGTTAATCTTCCGTATATTTCATTGGTCATTATCAATGACAGTGAGGATAAACTACCTGTTAGAAATGGGGACTTTATTTGGCAGTCAGGTTACCCTCTGTCCAAGCAAGGACCTTCACTCTAGTCAGGGTAAGTCACACACAATCCAAATTATCCTGTGCCCAACCTCTGGTAGCTTGGCACTGAGCAGTCAGGCTTAACTTAGAAGGCAATGTGTAAAGTATTTGTGCAGCAAATCATACAATAACACAATACAACACTACAAAAATACAGCACACAGTGTTTAGAAAAATATGTAATATTTATCTGGATATTTGCAGGTCAAAATGATCAAAGATGCAATAAGTAAATGTAGAGATATCACTGAAAAGTGATATAAAGTGTCTTAAGTCTTTTTAAAGCAAACAAAGGGGGTCATTCTGACCCTGGCGGTCGGTGATAAAGCGGCGGCCAACCCGCAAACAGGCCGGCGGTCAAAAAAATGTAATTCTAACCCTGGCGGGAACCGCCAACACAGGCCGCCACTTTAACACTCCGACCGCCACGGCGGGACCGACAAACAGTGCGGCGGTCACCGCCAACAGGCAGGCAGCAGACAATGTACCGCCCACCCTATCACAACTCACCAATCCGCCACCTTTTCCGGGGCGGGAGCCCCGCCGATAAAAACACGGCGGAAACAGACTACGAACGGGAAAACGCTCACCTCTACACACTCCACGAGGAAGGAGGACAGCATGGAGCCTGAATTACACATCCTACCAGCTATTGTCTACCTGCTCATCTACCAGGAGTACGAACGCCGGCGCAGACGACAACAGTGAGGACTGCACCTACGACACAGGCGAGGGGGGAGGAGGAAAGCTTACGGACACACACATGCGCCATACACCCACCCCCCCACCACAAATACCTACACCCCAATGCCGAGCAACAAGTCAGAGTGACACCACACAAACCCCCCAGAATAATGCAAAGACACAATTTAAATTATCTATAAAATATATGTATAAATAGCTCCATTGAAGGAATGGCAAATATGCCATATAAAAGATACAAAAATAAGGAATGAACATAGTCAACAATATATCCTTGGTCAAAAAATCCTGCACATTCCGTCAAAGTTCCATAGTCCGTGGGCCAATGTGCACAAACACATGGGCAAAGCCCACACAGGAGACCAGATACCATTGGAGAGAACACTGCAGGGGCATCAGATGATAAAACTACAGGCACCTCAGGGGGAAGGGGGGGCACCTCAGCCACATGAGTCCACGACGCCAGATCCACGAGGGGCCTCCATGCCCACTGTCCCATCCTGGGGAGTGCAAAGCCACAGTCTCACAAGTCCCTACAGTGGGAGGCTTGCCCACTGTACCATCCTGGGGAGTGCAAAGCCACAGTCTCTCAAGTGTCTACAGTGGGAGGCTTGCCCACTGGACCATCCTGGGGAGTGCAAAGCCACATTCTCTCAAGTGTCTACAGTGGGTGGCTTGCCCACTGGACCATCCTGGGGAGTGCAAAGCCACAGTCCATCAGATGGATTACCGACTCCACTGTTATTGGAGGAGGCATGGTGCCCAGAGTGCTTCCTGAAGCCCTGCTCGACACAGAACCGGCACTGTCAATGGGCCAGCGGTGCTTGAGATGAAGGGCCCAGCGGAGCGGTGCTTGAGACGGCGGGGCCCAGCGGAGCGGTGCTTGAGATGAAGGGCCCAGCGGAGCGGTGCTTGAGACGGCAGGGCCCAGCGGTGCGGTGCTTGAGATGAAGGGCCCAGCGGAGCGGTGCTTGAGACGGCGGGGCCCAGCGGTGCGGTGCTTGAGATGAAGGGCCCAGCGGAGCGGAGCTTGAGACGGCGGGGCCCAGCGGAGCGGTGCTTGAGATGAAGGGCCCAGCGGAACGGTGCTTGAGACGGCGGGGCCCAGAGGAGCGGTGCTTGACAGGAAGGGCCCAGCGGAGCGGTGCTTGAGATGAAGGGCCCAGCGGAGCGGTGCTTGAGACGCCGGGGCCCAGCGGTGCGGTGCTTGAGATGAAGGGCCCAGCGGAGCGGTGCTTGAGACGGCAGGGCCCAGCGGAGCGGTGCTTGAGACGGCGGGGCCCAGCGGAGCGGTGCTTGACAGGAAGGGCCCAGCGGTGCGGTTCTTGTCCCGCAGGGGCCCTGTTCAGCGGTTCTTGTCCCGGCGGGGCCCTGTTCAGCGGTGCTCCTCCCGGCGGGGCCCTGTTCAGCGGTGCTCCTCCCGGCGGGGCCCGTTCAGCGGATCTTGTCCCGACGGGGCCCTGTTCAGCGGTGCTCCTCCCGGCAGGGCCCTGTTCAGCGGTTCTTGTCCCGGCGGGGCCCTGTTCAGCGGTGCTCCTCCCGGCGGGGCCCGTTCAGCGGTTCTTGTCCCGGCGGGGCCCTGTTCAGCGGTGTTCCTCCCGGCGGGGCCCATTCAGCAGTTCTTGTCCCGGCGGGGCCCTGTTCAGCGGTGCTCCTCCAGGCAGGGCCCTGTTCAGCGGTGCTCCTCCCGGCGGGGCCCTGTTCAGCGGTGCTCCTCCCGGCGGGGCCCTGTTCAGCGGTGCTTGTCCTGTGTGTCTAGGGAGCCAGACCTGGGCAAGACTTCCCGCTCATTCACCATCCGAATTTGCGGTCGCGGCGCCCTCCTGTGATGGAGTCCTGGGCCCGTGGGTGTCGTCCGTCACACCCGGAATGGGGCTGGTGGGGCCCTCCTGGGCAGCTCGCCTGCTGCCTGACTTCTCCGCCCTGCTGCCCTTGCCCTCCTTCGCTGGAGCTCTGTGGCCCTTGCCTCCCTTGGATGATGTGGCAGGTGACGGGGCAATGCTACTGTCCTTGGTGGCAGCTGTCTCAGGCTTGTCGCGCTGGGCCTTCTTCTTTTTTGTCCTCTTCCCGGGGGGGGGGGGGGGCTGGCTGTCCCCTTGCTGCTGGCCGATGTTCCTGCCCTAGGATCTGGTGGACTCCAATAGCCCTGCACTATGGTCACAGTAGATGCAGGGCTTGTGGTGGCTGAGGTGCTTTTTTTACTCTTACCAGATGGAGGGGGTGGGTCAGGGATTGGAATGAGCTCAAGGTTGGAAAGGAAAACGACTTGGGAAGGACAGGGACGGGTAGCTATAGTGGGTATGGGAGTGGAGGAAGAGGATGTGGTTGTAGGAGTGTCAAGTGTGCTGTCTTTGGGTGCAGGTGCTTGTGACGGAGGCTGTCGTGAAGTGGATGGCTGTTGGGTGGGTGGCTGCCTGCGTTTGTGTGCTTTGGAAGAGGGGGTGACAGACACACTGGGAGAGGACACAGGGGACGTGTAAATGGCAGTGGGGGTGGTGACTGCACGTGTGCGGACTGTAATGGAGGGTGTGCTGGTGATGGAAGTACTGGCTGACGGTGGTGTGCATGCATGTGTGAGTGGAGACGTCACAGGGAGGGAGGAGGGAGATGAGGAGGTGGGGGACACAGAGGTGGTAGTGACTGTTGGCATGTCTGCATCTGGATGTTGCTTGGGTGAATGCTTGTGGGATCTGTGGTGCTTATGTCTGGATGAGCTGCCCTTGGGTGTAGAGGTGTGTGCTGGCTGGTCTGATGGTGTGGATGGGATAGGCAGAGGAACAGGAGACTGGGACTGGGTGGAGGGAGTCAGAAGAGGGAGGCTGGAGACAGGGACAATGGCTGCCATCAGTGCTGAGGCCAGAGCGTTGAATGATCGCTGATGGGCAGCCTGACCCGAATGAAAGCCCTCAACGTATGCATTGCTCCGATGCACCTCCCTTTTCTACACCCTGGATGGCATTCAAAAGGGTAGACTGCCCAACAATGAGTGTCCTGAGGAGGTCAATGACCTCCTCACTGAGGGTAGCAGGGGTAACTGGGGCAGGGCCTGAGGTGCCTGGGGCGAAGGAGATGCCCGCCTTCCTGGGCGAGCGGGCACAGAGCGAAGGCTGAGGGGCTGCTGGGAGGGCGGGCTGGTGCGCTGGGTGGCGGCTGTACCTGTTGTGGCGGTGGGCACGGATGTTGCCGCCACCGCTAGGGAGCTCCCTTCCGAGGACGTGTCAGTGTCGCTGACGTCTCCACGGGTCCCCGTTGTGGAGCTCCACTCGCCCTCCGTCTCACTGGTGTACTCGGAGTCTGTTGTATGGCCCTCCGGGGCCATGTAAGATGCAGCTCCCTCGTGCGCCGATGCCACTTCTCCTCCGCCTGATGATGCTAATGCACACATGAACAGGAAGACAAAGAAAATGGGGGGGGGGAGAAATGAAGACAGGTTGAGTGCCTGCATTGGCAACACCGTTGGCGGAGAGGACAGACACAGAAGCCCCCTGAACTAGGCCGCGCAATGGGGGTACACTACTCAGTTATTGTGACTAGGCCTACGGGTCTATGGACGACAAATGCACACATGGGTGGGGCCGGACCATGGCTAGCTGTACTTGGCACCCTACAGAGGTGGGGGGCGGGGGCACAGGGCCGTGTCTAACGGAGGGGCCTATCCTACAGAATGCGCCCTGGCCTGGAGATAGCCACAGCCCTCCTCCCCCACCCAGACACCTTCACTGCGCGCAAAGATAGCAGAATGTGCTGATACTCACCCCCTTGTGTCTGCTGTGATGTCCTCACGCGCCCATCCAAATCGGGGTAGGCCACCGCCAGGATCCGGGACATCAGGGGGGTCAATTGGCGGCTGGCACCCCTCCTACGTTGGGAGGCCATCCCCAGCAGAGACTCGGCGGTCTTTCTGGTCCCGCGGCGGATGTCCTCCCACCTCTTTCGGCAGTGGGTGCCCCGTCTTTTGTGGACCCCCAGGGCCCGGACGTCCTTGGCGATGGCACGCCAAATGTCGATCTTCTGATGGGCGCTGACCTATGTGACATGTACAGGGTGGTAAAGGAAATCGCATCAGTTTTCTGCCTGGTCAATGTGAGTGGCCCCCCCTTCCCCAACCTTGCCATGTGGCACATGCTCTCATCTTTCGTGCATTGCACTCCTCATTCGCTCCCCTCCCCACCATCTTACATACACCCCACTCAACACAGGCATAGCCCATTCAACGTGCACCCTGTGTACTAACCTGTTGGTCTGGAGGACCGTAGAGTAGCGCATACTGGGGGAGGACCCCATCAACAAGTTTCTCCAATTCTTCGGCAGTGAAGGCAGGGGCCCTTTCCCCAGTCGCAGCAGCCATTGTATCTCCCAGACCGAGGTCACAGCAGCACTTGCAGTATAGGTCCTCTCCTGTGGATGATCAGGTCTTGAGTGATTAATCAGATAGAAAATGGCGGCCACGCCCACGGCGGTGCGTACCGCAGCGGTGCGTATCGCGGCGGTGCGTACCGCGACCGCCGGCGCACATCGTCATTGGCTCCTGAGACCCATAGGGTTCAATGTTAACCAATGCTGCTTTGCGCCGCGGTCTTCGACCGCCTACCTCCACGGTGTGCCACACCAGCGCAGTGACCTCACATCCCACTGTCACACTTCACAGGTCAGGCAGCCGCCATTTCAAGGGCCCACATGGCATGATTTCTACTGCGTCACACAGGCCTAGGCCTTGCATTGCCACTCATACAAGCCGTTCCATGCATAGCGATTCGTGTACTGTGCAAGCTGTTTGAACTAACCTGTGGGTTGCTTGACTCTGTGCTCCATGTTGTCCTTCCTAGGCACCGTCCGCTGGGACTTGCGAGGAGAAGGATGAATCCTCCTGTGTTCCGACCGCTGGTGGACCTGTCGACAATGGAAGAACGACATATCATACTTACATACCGGCTTGACAGAGCAACTATACATGAACTATGTGCCCAGCTGGAGCCAGACCTGATGTCCCCCATCCGCCAACCCACAGGGATTCCCCCTCTGGTGCAGGTTCTGTCAGTACTCCATTTTTTGGCGAGTGGGTCAGGAGACAACAGTTGCCATATCATCTGGGATGTCTCAGCCTATGTTTTCTAAGGTTTTGTCCAGAGTGTTGTCTGCCCTGATGAAATACATGCAGAGCTACATTATTTTCCCTGAGGTGGGCGAATTGGCTACAGTGAAGGGTGATTTCTATGCCCTTGGACATATCCCCAACATCATTGGTGCCATTGATGGGACCCATGTGGCTTTGGTTCCCCCCAAAGAAAGTGAGCAGGTGTACCGGAACAGAAAAAGTTATCATTCGATGAATGTCCAGGTGGTCTGTTTGGCTGACCAGTACATCTCCCATGTAAATGCCAAGTTCCCTGGGTCAGTGCATGACGCGTATGTCATGCGAAAGAGCAGCATCCCTTATGTGATGCAACAGCTACAGAGACACTGTGTGTGGCTAATTGGTGACTCTGGTTACCCCAACCTGTCGTGGCTACTGACCCCAGTGAGGAATCCCCGGACCAGGGCAGAGGAACGGTACAATGAGGCCCACGGGCGACCTAGGAGGATCATAGAAAGGACCTTCGGGGTCCTGAAGGCCAGGTTTAGGTGCCTGCATATGACAGGGGGATCCCTCATGTACTCACCAAAAAAGGTGTGCCAGATCATCGTGGCCTGCTGTAGGCTTCACAATCTTGCATTGCGACGCTAGGTGCCTTTTCTGCAGGAGTATGGTCCAGATGGTGGTGTTGTTGCAGCTGTGGAGCCTGTGGAGAGTGAAGAGGAGGAAGACGACGGGGACGACACGGACAACAGGGATACAGTCATACAACAATACTTTCAGTAGCACACAGGTAAGAAACAGCCACCCCAATTTACATTTACTTGAGGCCTCATGCGTATCCACTGTCTGTGTTTCCCCCTAGTTCCTGTTAACTGATTTGTGACTTTCCCTTCCCTTTTCAGAGCTGTATGACCCACTGCCTGACTTCAGCTTTGTTTGCCCATGGACTAAAGCTTATTGAAATTGGTATGTTGTCATCACAAAGTAACTGGACATTATTGAACCGTTATGTGTAATACATTTGTTAAGAATACAAGCAGACTCCTGTTTATTTAAGTGGAATAAGTGATTTATTTTAAGTGCTACATACAGGTAAATGATTGGGAAGCGGGGATGGGTGGGGGTGGAGTAATGTCCATGGCAGAGTCCAGTTCTCAGTCGCACAGGTGCATTGTCCATATGCCTGTGGAAGGATGGAGCAGGGGCAGTTCAAGGTTGGACAGGGTGACAATGTGGGACTGTGGGATGACATCAGGGGGTATCTTAGGCTGGCGGGGGTCTTGCAATCCTACTCTGTCTTCTTGTGAGATCTCAGGTTCCGCTTGCGGGGTGGTTCTTCTTCTGCAGGAGCTGGGGTTCTGGTGGCCTGTCGTTGTGTGGGGGCCTCCTGTCCACTAGCACCGGCGGAGGTGGTAGGCTGTTCCTGGCCTGGGCTAGTGACAGGGGCCCTTTGGGGTGCCACATGGTCCCGCAATGTGGTGACGATCTGGGTAAGGGCCAGGACGATGGTCCCCATTGCGGAACCGATGTTCCTCAGTTCCTCCCTGAACCCCATGTACCGTTCCTCCTGCAGTTCCTGGATCTCCTGGAACCGGGCCAGTACCATCGCCATCGTCTCCTGGGAGTGGTGGTATGCTCCCATGATGGAGGAGAGGGCCTCTTGGAGAGTCGGTTCCCGGGGCCTGTCCCCCCCCTGTCGCACAGCAGCCCTCCCAGTTCCCCTGTGTTCCTGGGCCTCTGTCCCCTGGACGGTGTGCCCACTACCACTGCCCCCAGGTCCCTGTTGTTGTTGGGGTGGTGGGTCAACCTGGGTGCCCTGTAGTGGTGGACACACCGCTGATTTTCGTGCCCTGGAGACAGAGGCATGGGCCCGCTGGGTGGGAGCTGTGCTGGTGTTCCCAGAGGGGGTTGGGTCTGGTGTAGCCTGTGGCTGTCTGTGGGGAACCGACTGTCCAGAGGTCCCCGATGGGCCGGGCTGGTCGTCTGGCTCCAGGGAGACAGAGCTGCTGTCATCGCTGGGGGCCTCTTCTGGGGGTGGGATGGACATCTCTGGACCCTCCGTGGCGGTGTAGTGGCGTTCGGGTCCTGCAGGGGTATAAAGGTATGGTTATTGCTTCTGTGTGTGGCATTTCGTGTGATGGGTGGGTGTCCGTGTACCCATGTGCAGGCATTTCCTTGTGGGGGCTTTTGTGAGGGTGGCTTGTGGGGGTGATGTGTGTGTGCAGTGGGCATGCTTTGGTGATGGGTGTCCATGCTTTGGGATCGCATGCAGGGCTTGGTGTTGGGATGGGTGGGTTGTGATGGTGAGCCTTTTGCTAGGGGTTGGTGTGATGGGGGAAGGGGTGAGGGTGGGGGTATGATTTGGCATGCAGGTGGGGTGGGGGTGGGAAGCAGTAGTGAAGATTTGACTTACCAGAGTCCATTCCTCCGCCTACTCCTGCGAGGCCCTCAGGATGCAGGATGTGCAAGACTTCCTCCTCCCACGCGGTAAATTCTGGGGGAGTAGGTGGGGGTCCGCCGCCAGTCTTCTGCACCGCAATGTTGTGCCTTGATACCATGGAACGCACCTTCCCCCGTAGGTCGTTCCATCTCTTCCTGATGTCCTCCCGATTGCGTGGATGCTGTCCCACCGCGTTAACCCTGTCCACTATCCTTTGCCATAGCTCCATCTTCCTGGCAATGGTGGTGTGCTGCACCTGTGCCCCGAAGAGCTGGGGCTCTACACGGACTATTTCCTCCACCATGACCCTGAGTTCGGCGTCACTGAACCTGGGGTGTCTTTGGGGTGCCATGTGGTGGGGTGGTTGAGGTGTGGGGTGGCGTTTGTGGTGATGAGTGTGGTGCGTGTGGTGGTGTGTGGTGTTTGGTGCGTGGATTCTGTGTGGGTGATGGTGTTGTGTGCCTCTGTGTTGTGGGATTCTCTATTCTGTGCTCTGTCTCTAGCCTTCGTCAATGATTTCGGGTCGTAGGAGCTTGTGGGTGATGTGGGTGTGTGTTTTATATTGTGTTGGGTGTGTGGGAGTGGTGTTAGTATGTGTATCAGGTGTGTGTATTTCGAACTGACCAATGTGGCTGAGTTTTCTATGGGTGTGTGTATTTTGACCGCTGCGGTGTGTACCGCCAATGGAATACCGCGTTTGAAAGACCGCCGTGTGGATTTGTGGGTCGGAATGGTATGGGCGTATTTCTGTTGGCGTGACGGTGGAGGTTTGGTCAGCGCCATTTTTTCGCTGACCTTTGGTGTGGCGGATTTTTGAGGATGTCGGGTTTTTGGTGGTTTGCCTGTTGTGGGTCAGAATGACCGTGGCGGTTTACCGCGGCCGCGGCGGTATTATGGCGGCCTTCTGGCCGGCGGTAAGCGACTTTTACCGCCGAGGTCAGAATGACCCTCAAAGTCTCTTTTAGCACAAAGTACCTGGTTCGCGGGAAAAATCTCCCCAATGGGCCGCAGAGGAAGAGAAGCATGGAAACAAAGGAGGGGTGCGTCGATTTCTCGTGCCGCATACGATGATGCATCGTTTAGTTTCCACGCAGGGACAACTGTGCTTCGACTTTCGGTCGTGGATCCTCTTCACGTTGCGGGGTTTTCCGACGTCCCGGGGTCTATGCGTGGAATCCTGGGCTTGTGGAGCGAAGTCACAAGCGCTGCATCATTCCGGTTCGGCGTGCGGTGAATTTTTCAGCGCGGGCAGGCTGTGCGTCATTTTTAGCAAGCTGTGCGTCGAATTTTCAACGCACAAGGAGTCCAGTTGCAAGAGAGAAGTCTTTTTGGTCCTGAGACTTCAGGGAACAGGAGGCAAGCTCTATCCAAACCCTTGGAGAGCACTTCTTCACCACAGCCAGGGAGCAGCAAGGCAGCAGGGCAACAGCAAGGCAGCAGTCCTTCACAGAAAGCAGTCAGGTGAGTCCTTTGGGCAGCCAGGCAGTTCTTCTTGGCAGAATGCAGGTTCTGGTTACAAGTTTCTTCTCCAGGAAATGTCTAAGTTGGAAGGGGCAGAGGCCCTGTTTATCTACCCAAATGTGCCTTTGAAGTGGGGGAGACTTCAAAGAGTGGCATAGAAGTGCACCAGGTCCCCTTTCAGTTCAATCCTGTCTGCCAGGGTCCCAGTAGGGGGTGTGGCAGTCCTTCGTGTGAGAGCAGGCCCTCCACCCTCCCAGCCCAGGAAGACCCATTCAAAATGCAGATGTATGCAAGTGAGGCTGAGTATCCTGTGTTTGGGGTTTGTCTGAGTGAATGTACAAGGAGCTGTCAACTAAACCCAGCCAGACGTGGATTGTAAAGCACAGAAAGATGTATGCAGAGAAATGCTCACTTTCTAAAAGTGGCATTTCTAAAATAGTAATATTAAATCCAACTTCACCAGTCAGCAGGATTTTATATCACCATTCTGGCCATACTAAATATGACCTTCCTACTCCTTTCAGATAAGGAGCTACCACTCAAACAATACATGAGGACAGCCCCAATGTTAGCCTACGAAGGGAGCAGACCTCACAGCAGTATAAAAACGAACTTGGGAGTTTTACACTACCAGGAGATGTAAACTACATAGGGACATGTCCTGCCTTTTGCCTACACAGCACCCTGCTCTATGGGTTACCTAGGGCATACCTTAGGGGTGTCTTATATGTAGAAAAAGGGGAGTTTTAGGCTTGGCAAGTACTTTTAAATGCCAAGTCGAATTGGCAGTGAAACTGCACACACAAGCCTTGCAATGGCAGGCCTGAGACAAGGTTAAGGGGCTACTTAAGTGGGTGGCACAACCAGTGCTGCAGGCCCACTAGTAGCATTTAATCTACAGGCCCTGGGCACATATAGTGCACAGTACTAGGGACTTATAAGTAAATTAAATAGTCAAATTGTGTATGATCCAATGTTACCATGTTTAAAGGGAGAGAGCATATGCACTTAAGCACTGGTTAGCAGTGGTAAAGTGGCAGAGTCTAAAAACTAGCAAAAACAGTGTCCAAAAAGTGGAGGGAGGCAGGCAAAAAGTTAGGGGTGACCACTCTAAGGCTGTCAGGTCTAGCACTACCCTTGTCTCTATCTAGAGAAAGGACTCTTCTTTCACCATTATATCACAAATATGTCAGGAGTTACAGTGACTGATTCTGCAGGAAAACAAACAAATTTCTTTACAGACTAAGAGGGTCATTATGACCCTGGCGGTCGGCTTTAATGTGGCGGTAGTACCGCCAACAGGCTGGCGGTACTTACAGCCACATTATGAATGTACTACTCCGACCGCCATGGCGGTAACAGCCGCCGGGCTGGAGATAACCTTCTCCAGCCTGGCTGCCGTCATTGTGCCACCGGCGGGATTATGACCCTGCCTACCGCCATGGTTTTTGTGGCTTTCGTAATGCCACGAAAACCATGGCAGTTGGCCCTATCAGTGACAGGGAATCCCATGCCTGTCACTGATAGGAGGCCCCCACCCCTACTTCTCCAAACTCCCCCTCACCCACTCTACATCCACACCCCCTAATCACACTCACACGCAGACACACATTCGTTCACACATACATACAAGCATGCATTCATCCATTCACACACACATCAAAACATACACGTATACATGCATTCTGATTTCAATACATACACGCACTCACACTTCCATACATACACGCACTGACACTTCCATACATATACGCAAGCAATCAACACTAAACACACACCCACATTCATGCACACACTCACACATACATGCACACACCCGCACACACACACACACAACACCCCTCTCCCCTGTCGGAGACACGACTTACGTGTATCCAGGGGTCCTCCGTCAGGAGACGGAATGGGGCACTACTACCGCCAGCAGCGCCCGCCAGCAGAACACCGCCAGGCCGTATTATTTGTTATAATACAGCTGACGATGGACTACTGGCGTGGCGCTGCTGGTGGTAGCAGTGCCACCTTACTGCTATCCACCAGTATGGCCACAGACAGATTTCCGCCCTTCTTGTGGTGAAAATCCAGCTGTGGTCATAATATGACAGACTGATGGTGGCCGCGGCGACAGTCTTTTGGCAGGCGTTGCCGCGGCAGTAGGTGGATTTTGCCGCCAATGTTATAATGAGGGCCTAACTGGCAAAAGAGCCATTCTTTTAGTTGATAATCCTTTGAATATCGAAGCACGTCAAAAATGAAAACCATGGTGGGTTTATCATTACTTTTTTCCACCTCATACATTGGCCGGAAAGTACCTTGGTGGAGAGAGCATGGTAATTGGCAGGTATAATGATTTGTCTGCCTTGGCAATGATACATAGAGCAATGTAGGTGGTAGAGCATGAAGTAGCATCCAGTCACATTAACATTAGTTAAGGGTATGCTTATCAAACATATGTCTGCACCTTAACCCAACTATATAATATTCCTATAGATTACTTGTAACTTCGGGCCAGATGTAGCAAAAAGAAAATTTGCGAGTTGCAAATTGCGAGCCCATGCGACTCGCAATTTGCAACTCGCAAATTGGTATGCAGTACGGTGTCTCAGACACCGTCTGCGAGTCGCTATGGGGTCGCAATGACCCACCTCATTAATATTAATGAGGTGGGTCGCAAATTGCGGCCCCATAGCGAGTCTAGGCACTCGCAAACATGGAGGCCTGCTGTCGTCAGCAGACCTCCATGTTCGTGACTGCTTTCTCAATAAAGCAGTTTTTTTTTTTTAAGTGTAGCCCGTTTTCCTTAAAGGAAAACGAGCTGCACTTAAAAAAAAAAAAAACCTTTAGTTTCGGTATTTTTTCAGGGCAGGTAGTGGTCCTTTGGACCACTACCTGCCCTGAAAAAATAGTATTGGGTTCATTCGCAAAGGGGCAGGGGACCCCTTCCAATTTGCGAGTGGGTTACCATCCACTTGAAGTGGATGGTAACTGCGACACCCTTTGCGACCGCATATGCGGTCGCAAATGGTATTGCATGCCATTCCGAATCGCAAATAGGAAGGGAACACCCCTTCCTATTTGCGATTCTGAAATGCATATTGCGAGTCGGTCTCGACTCGCAATATGCATTTCTGCATAGCAAAGAGGCATTTGCGCCTCGCAAACGGCGATTTTCGCCGTTTGCGACGCGCATATCCTTTGCTACATCTGGCCCTTCATTCCTAATCAATTTGATGCAAAATTCTACATTTTTCACTGAGTTTCCATTCGCATTACTCTGTACTGCAGATTGGGAGCAGGAAAAACCACTGTTCCATTCCAGCACTGTCCGTGAAGTCGCAGCTAGTGCAATGCACCCCTGTGCCTCCCTGCTACCAGAGTCCTTCACATCCATGATAAGTGCAAAAAGGCTATACAGTGTGTCTAATTCTGCCCCAGCTCTAAACACCTGCCTTGAAAACAAGCACGCTGCTGCCTCCCAATCACACAGGAGAAGCTATCCAAACCACAAAGCCAAGGAGAAGTGATCCCACTCATCCACACTTCTGAGGCTGTCCATACGGGAACACAGCTCTGCCAACTGTTGGCATGCAGAAGAATTTTTCTTACTCATACCAAGAGAACTCCAATGGCTCGGACCGGAAGCAGTGTTTTCCCTATACAGACTTTAGTGCTCCCAGACTGGGACCGTCTCTATTACATGTGAAATCAAATTCAATGATACGTATGTTTGCATTCTCAGCAAGATTAACAGACAGGATCAATGTTTTTAAGGATTATATAATGAAGAGGCAAAATACATGAATTATGCCACCAATATGGTTAGCAGCAAAGCATACAAATCATAAGTGCAAAGACCTCTGTAAATGTCTGTGATTAATACAGCATAGATTTGCCTCATAATAATGGGAACTGGGATTTCATTAACAGAGATTGAGCACATCCTTTTATAGGAGTTTGGACAAAGGTTTTCATACATTACTACACATGGACATGGTTCTCAGGATATGCACCAATGAGAAGCAAGCAAGAAGAAACATTTTAATACAGAATACATTTGAGGTTCTTTCATAGTACTACTGCATTGAATTTGCAGTTTATTCAAACACCATAATCGGTACATTTATTGAACAATAGTCTGGGATAATTGGAATGTCCTTGGTTAGGTACAGCATGGTGAGAAGTTCTGGGAATGCTCAAGATCTTTTAGTGCTCTCAATTCTTTGCTTAGGGCAGAGAAACAACAGTTATGGTCATCTCGTGGTTTAGAGAAATGAAATAGACAGAGTCTAAATAGAGAGAAAATGTAGTTTCTCAGGGCTCCTTTGGGAGGTTGGAGCCCTGGGCAATTGCCCACTTTGCCTTGCCTTAAACAATCTCTGAACCCATGCACTGAGGACTGAGTCCAGAGACATGCAGCCTCACAAAGCAGTGACTGCCAGACTCAAAGGCGAGCTGTCTTTTTTCAGGACCATGCCACTTCGATAGATATCTGGTACATTTCTAACACTGGTAGACAGGATAATAATGATTGCTGAGATGAAAGTGTAAAACAGGGGAAATGGTTCCCTTATGACCTGGGCCTACCTATGAACCCAAATCAGACAGGCAGTTGACTGACCAAGCCACCAGAGATTTAAAATTATCAGATACTTTAGGATCAGAGAACATATTGGGTCATTCAATTAGCAAATGTAGTCAGGAAAATGGGTCAGAAGAGGATTAAAAGCACAAGTGAACAAACATTGATTGCCAGTCTGACTATGGCCTCCTATCATAACTTTCCTGATAATAGGTCACTTTCTTCCTCCAGTGCATTGACTGGTGGAAATCATACTTCATGGGTTGGTCTGTCCGAATGATGATCCTGTCCAATTATTGCCCGCCAGTGTTGAAATGTCAATTTCTCATTACCATCTGAGTGCTATAAATGGTTGTGAATATCTATTGTTTCCTGCTTCTATTGGCTCCCTCCTTATTATTGAGTATCTCCTATGTTTATGTTTTTATTTACTAAAATCATCATAATGATATAAACACTGATCACTTTGTCACCTTCACATTTTGTTTTCTCGGAGATTTTTGCTTTAAATGAAAATATTTAGATCACGTTGGAATATTTGATTACATCATCTATCTCGGATCTTATTTAGTTTCTAAATTCACACAAAAAATGTAGGAGGCACCTATTAAAATTCAGAGTACAGTTCCAATTGAGTGAATTTTTCTTTTATCCTTTTACCATAAACATATTACACAGCACACACTTTCCATTTAAATTCATACAATCTCTTTATTAAATTTCATATATTTCATAATGACTCACAATACTTACATTTCATATAATGAATATTCATTAAATAAAGAAAGAAAAAATAGACAAATTAAATTCCCAGTGAATGTTCTTTAAATGAATGAAGAGAAGAAGACAAATTAAATTTGCATAAGTTTATAAAAACATTGAAATTATGGTACAGCCAACACATGTCTTGTGATCCCGACTGTAAAAAAGACAAAAATAAATATGTATCATACTTTTCAACAGTGCACACACATTTTAAAATTGCATAACAACTCTGTATAAATGTAAAAATTTGATTCTCCTAACTCGAATCATCAATATTTCTAAATTATCGAACTTTCAATATATGAACGTAAATATGGACTATTAAGGCAATAAATAGAATTAAAATAGAGAAGAACCCAAATAAACAATAAGATTATTAATTATATATAATTCAATTTACCTCAAAACGTGAAAAAATTAATACTTTATTTTGGTAATGATGATTATCCAATTTATTACCAATTAATGAGACTTTCGATCCAATGAACAAGATGCGAGTTATCCAATTCTAATTGACAAATGTCAAGATGCAACAAAACCTGGTGATGGTTTGTCATAAAAGAGAAAGGAAAAAGGAGAAGGCATATCCCATTGTGGATCACAATTAAATGTTATTAGCCAATCTTTTCACTAAATCAAAAAAATATATATATATTATTATTATTCTCCAAATCTTATTCGATAAAGGCCCACTCAAAAGAAAAACACCAGGAAAGTAAAACGTAAAAAAGAAACAATTATTGGAACAATACAAATACAATCACCCTGAAACAACAAAGGTCCTCAATTACAAGGCATTTGCGCCACCATTGCGCCATTTTTTTTTACGAAACAGTGGTGCAAGCAGTGCTTTGCACTGCTCCGCATTTACAAATGGATGCATTGGGCCAACGCGTCAGTTTGTAAAGACTTGCTTCATACTATAGCTGCGCCAGATATAATGTATGCAAGGTAGGCGTTCCCTCAGGAAAAGGCACGCAGAGCCGACACAATGAAATTTACATTTCACTGCATCGTTCTGCGACTCCACTGTATCAGAATTCTAACACCTGCTCAGAGCAGGCGTTAAACCAATGCATGGCTTTTCTCAATGGAAGCCTTCCTTGCATTACTGAAGTAGCATTGTTTTTTTACACTAGCCAGCAAAGTGCTAGCATAGCACCACAGCTGCACCACAATTTGTGACACAGCTGTGAAAACATGTGCCATGGAGCTCAGTATTGTAAATACAGCGCATCAATGGTGTCATTAGGGGGTCGTATGGCAGAGCAAGAATCCTGATGCATCGGAGCCGATGCATCAGATTCTTGTGAATGAGGCCCAATATAGTATCTCTATATGAGAATAAAAGTCACAGTACATATACCTGCACGGTGGCCCTAGATTATAACCACCATGCTATGCAATTCATGTGAACATTTCCCTGTGAAGAGATGTTCCAGAAAACATGGGGGCATGTTTATACTCTGGTTGCGACGGAATTGCGTCGTTTTTTTTTACGCAAATCCGACGCAAAACTAACTCCATATTTATACTTTGGCGTTAGACCCGTCTAGCGCCAAAGATCTTGGAGTTTGCGTCATTTTTTAGCGTGGACACCTTCCTTGCGTTAATGATATGCAAGGTAGGTGTTCCCGTCTAAAAAATGACTCTGAGGCATGTGCGCCGTATTTATACTCCCGGGCAAAAATGACGGCCGGGAGTGGGCGGGTAAAAAAAAATGACGTCCAGCCGCTTTAGCGTAATTTTTTAGCGCCTGGTGAGGGCAGGCGTTAAGGGACCTGTGGGCTCGGAAGGAGCCCAGAGGTGCCCTCCCATGCCCCCAGGGACACCCCCTGCCACCATTGCCCACCCCAGGAGGACACCCAAGGATGGAGGGACCCATCCCAGGGAACTTAAGGTAAGTATTTTTTTTTTTTTTTTTTGGTGGCATAGGGGGGCCTGATTTGTGCCCCCCTACATGCCACTATGCCAAATGACCATGCCCAGGGGACATAAGTCCCCTGGGCATGGCCATTGGGCAAGGGGGCATGACTCCTGTCTTTGCTAAGACAGGAGTCATGTCAATGGAGGGTGGGAGTCAAACAAAAATGGCGCAACTCGGGTTGAGGCAGATTTTTTGCCTCAGACCGACTTGCCCCATTTTTTGACGCCCAAGCTCCATTTTCCCCTATGCCGGCGCTGCCTGGTGTAAGTCATTTTTTTTTACGCACACCAGGCAGCTCCGCCGGCTAACGTCATTCCATAAATAAGGCGCCCGCATGGCGCTTTGGAATGGCGTTAGCCGGCGTTAAATTTTTTGACGCACAACTGCGTTGGCGCAGTTGTGCGCCAAAAAGTATAAATACGGCCCATGGTATCTGTAACAAAAAGCAATATAACTAGTTCAAAAGTGCACATTTACTTGAGCTATAACATATATAACAACTACAATTATTCCTCAATCGGTCATTATTGTTGTTCATATTGTTATATAGAATCATGTAACTAATGAACATCATGTTGCAAATGTATATGTGAGCATATGATTTGTATTGAATAAACAAAGATTTAGGGCCTCATTATGAGTTCGGCGGATAGGATAACCCATCCGCCGAACCTCCGATGGGGAGGTTGCCACCATGCTGCTACCTCCCCGCCAGACCCATTACGACTTTCCTGCTGGGCTGTCGGCGGGAAAGTGGTGGCAGCATTGTCGCCGGCTCGTAATCAAGCCAGCAGCAATGCTGCCTTCGCAGGGTGCACTAACACCCTCGCACAGCAGACAGTGAGCATTGTAAGGGTGCTGGGCAGGGGGACCCCCCTGTACTGCCCATGCCAAGTGCAAGGGCAGTTCATGGGCCCCCTCTTTGGCCCCCTGAACTTGTTCTCGGACAGCCTTTTCACGGCGGTGATGCTGCCATGAAAAGGCTGGCGGTGAACCAGGTCGAAATCAGCAGGGTGGCGCTGCATGCAGTGCCGCCCTGGCAGATTCTGACCTTCGCCACCATCAGCCAGTCGGGATCACCGATCCCGCTGGAGATGGAGGTACCCTGGTGGTCTGACCACCAGGGTCGTAATGTGGCAGTTGGACCGCCACGGCAGGAGTGGTCCTGACTGCCACCGCGAGGCTGGCAGTCTCAAGAACGACAGCCTCGTAATGAGGCCCTTAATCTTAAACTTCTATAATAAAGCATAATTAAACATGTAGCGATGCCATTAGTCTAATACCCCATAACTAAAAGTCCATTGAAACAAAAAACAAACATACTTTCCTTTAATCAAATTAAATTTAAAGTATCAAGAAAATAGGAAAAATCCATCATGTGTTATTATTCTTACTTAATTCACTGAATTGTAATAGATAAAATTCAACATTCAATATAACCTATTTTAAGAGTACACTGTTTAACGAAATAAAAAACGTATTTTTACTTATATTATAAGATGAGATATAACTATCTGAAACCGAAGCAGCGACTTTTCAAATTGAGCAAACCCTTGATAAAGTCGAAGTCACAAAAACGTCATCAGTATTGAACAGACTCCTGATATGGTCCAAAATGGACAGCAAATGATAAAAATTTTATTAGTTATCTATAATTCCTACACCACCTAACAAATATTATGTTTTTGGACACTGTTGCTCCTAGCTTACCTGCAACACTGCTCAGGTTCTGATATCAGAGGAGATCAGGTGCTTTCAGGGTGGTATGGCTGTTTCAGTTATTACTGCAGATGTCACAACATAGTAGCCATTGGTTGTAATTGTAATGTGTGTACGGTGACACGTAGGCATCTGGTTACCTTTGGCACAACTGCCCATTGACCCATCCTACAAAGGCACCCTTAGAAAGTTTTAGTGAAGGTCCGGTCCCGCCATCATAATTGTTCACTTAAAAATCAGATTCAAAACAGACTCTTTCATTTTTTAAATTTGAAATCTTTTTTATTTGTAATGTTTGCTTCACAGAAGCTACTACGCATGCCCAGATGGCCCACTGTTAACCCTCACCCTCTTTGACAGATTACATACAAAATTACAATTTCTACTTCTCTATATACTTACCGCTTCTTTCTCAATTTCAGTTCTCTCCACCTCACTTATGTCTACTTCACAAGTCTCTCGAAACACCCTTTCATATACCCTACCTTCTTCTGCCTATCTTACAAGCTCACCTTACATTCCACCCTTATCTGTTCCTCCCTCTGCTTCTCTAACCCTACACTCTCTATGTTTCTCAACTCTGTAACTCACTGTTCTCTCTGCAGTTAATTGTTATTTCAGCTCATCTCCACCATCAACTTCACATCTCTCTCAACCTCATCTCTTATAACCTCACTCTATCTCAATTCTTTCTATAACTCACCTCTATCACTACCTCATCCCTCTACGCTCCACTTATCTCTCGCTACCAAGCATCTAGATTTTCCTCATCATTTATTAGAACATTAGAATGTTGGGGGCTCCATTGCAGAAAATGGAGTGCTCCAGGCTTTTACTGACTGGTCAAAGCCCGGAGCGTCAAAACATTGCAATGTTTTCTTTTTTCACAGCAACAGCTGTGAACAAAGCTTCACGGAGCCTGAGGGGATTTGAATCACCTCGAGCATGCAGATTTTGTTTTATTTGATAGAATATTCTGCCCTCGAGTGGCAGAATTTTCTAATAGCCTTAGAACCCGCCGTAGCGGGCTCTACCGGCCATTAAAGGCCCTCTCCCTTGTACGCGGGAACGGGCCTTTAATGGCTGGTAGAGCCCGCTACAGCGGGTTCTAAGGCTATATTAGAGACTTCACGGTCTCCCCTCACTTCTTCAGTTTCTTTTCACTTTATCTTACCTTCCTCACCCCTCTCACTACCTTACTCAGTTCTAGCTACCTCTGTTTTTCGATCTCTAGCTCTTTTTCTCTGCCATTTCCTCCTCTTTCTCATCTCTCTCTTGACATCCTTCCCTATGCCAGCTCCATCTCTCTAACTCACCTCTCTCTCTGCTATTTGTTTGTAGCTATGTCTACCTTATGATTGTCTCTCTGTCTTTCTTCGTTCTCAAAACTCTCTCTCTAGCTCACCCACTTTCTATTTTCTTTTGTACCATCCACACCTTTTCTTGCTATCTTGCCTTTGTCTCTCTACTTTACCTCTTTCCTCTTAACAATTCATATATCTTTTTATCCTTTTCCCCTTTACCTGCCCTTCTGCCTCATTTCTGTCTTTACCTGACAGTCTTTCTCTGAATCTGCTCTTTTTGCTCCTCTACCTCACAGCTGTGTCTATTTCTCGAATCACACTACAGTCCTCTCACAAATGCATATCTCTACCTGTCTACCTCTGTGTCTCTGCCTCAACCTGTCGCTAACGTGCCCCTCTTTCTTCTTTATGTTTCTCCCTGCCTCACCCTTGGTGTACCTCACCTCTCACACTCGCAAAATGTTCTTTATTGGTTAAGTCACTCTGAAACCATATCTATTTTTCTAACTCTCTTTTGCTACTTTCTTCCTCCTCTTTCACCAATGATGGTATATTTTTATGTAGCTACCTCGCCTTTCCTTTTTCACCTTAGATCTCTCCCCATCTTGTCTCATCTCATCGATCTCTATATCTCATCTCTATCTCTAACCTTTTTGTATCTCTTTGCCCCACCTTCACCTCTCTTGCTTTATCTTTGATTTTCATGACTTTTCCTGGAGCCTTTCTCTTACTCACAGTGGGAGGTCACTGTATAGCTAGAGAAGGGGAAACAGAAAAAGAGGGAGAGGAGCAAGACAGGGAAAGATTCAAGGAGAAGATTGTCAGTTTAGCCAGTGGATTGTTTAATATCCTCTAAGCGTTGCTTCATTGTTGGCTGTTCTAGTGGGAACTGAGGGATTTGTTCGTGATTACGAATATTGGGCAATAAAAGTTACAATCCAAATGTTATGCACAATGTTTTAAATATTATACACTAGTCCATTAAACAACCTCTGTCACACCTACTGTGCCCTTCCTACAGTCAGGTAATCAATCAATCAATCAAATAATGTCTTAAACACACCACTCACCCGGTAGGGTCTCAAGGTGCTGGAGGGGGTAGTGGCTGGTTACTGCTCGAAAAGATATGTTTTTAGGTGCTTTCTGAATTTTAGTAGGTCTTGGGTCTTGCATAGGTTGGTGGGGAGAGAGTTTCAGGTCTTTGCGGTGAGGTGGGAGAAGGATCTGCCACCGGAGGTGGTGCATTGGATGCGGGGGACTGTGGAGAGAGCGAGGTCGGCGGAGCGGAGCTGACGAGTACGTATGTAGAAGTTTACTCGTTCGTTGAGGTAGGCCGGTCCGGTGTCATGGAGGGCTTTGTGAGCGTGGACGAGGACTTTGAAAATGATCCTTTTGTTGATGGGCAACCAGTGTAGGGATCTGAGGTGGGTGGATATGTGTTCGTGGCGAGGGAGGTTGAGGATGAGTCGTGCGGCTGCGTTCTGGATTCGCTGGAGTTTTCTTTGAAGTTTGGCTGTGGTCCCAGCGTAGAGGGCGTTGCCGTAGTCCAGTCTGCTGCTGATGAGGGCCTGGGTGACTGTTCTTCTTGTTTCTGGGGGTATCCATTTGAAAGTCTTGGGTAGCATGAGAAGGGTCTTGAAACAGGGGGATGATATGGCGTTGATTTGCTGGGTCATGGAGAGGGTTGAGTCCAGTATAAGGCCAAGGTTGTGTGCGTGGGTGGTGGTGCTGGGGGTGGTCCGAGGGTGGTGGGCCACCAGGAGTCGTTCCATGCTGTCTTGTTGGAGCCAAAGATGATGATCTCTGTTTTGTTTGAGTTCAATTTGAGGTGGTTTGTTGTCATCCATTTGGCGGTGTCGAAGAGTCCGATGTGCAGGTTAATCTTGGCGGTGGCTGGGTTCTTGGTGAGGGAGATGATGAGCTGGGTGTCGTCAGCGCTAGAAATTATGGTGATGCCGTGGGGTTGGAGGATGTTGGCGAGAGGAGCCATGTAGATGTTGAAGAGGGTGGGGCTGAGGGAGGATCCTTGGGGGACCACACAGATGATATTGGTGGCAGTAGACCAGAAAGGAGGGAGGCAAACTCTTTGAGTTCTTTCTGAGAGGAAGGAGGTGAGCCTGTCCAGGGCCTTGTGGCGAATTCCAGCGTCAAACAGGCGTGCGTGAAGGGTTGGGTGGCATACGGTGTCAAAAGCTGCAGAGAGGTCTAGGAGTATGAGGGCAACGGTCTCGCCCTTGTCCACTCTGGTCCTGATGTCGTCTGTGCAGACAATGAGGGCGGTCTCAGTACTGTGGTTCTTGGGGAATCCGGATTGTGAGGTGTCGAGTATGTTGTTTTCTTCAAGGAAGTGAGATAGTTGTGCGTTGACTATCTTCTTGGCGAGCTTTGCGGGGAAGGGGAGAAGAGAAATGGGACAGTAGTTTGTGAGGTCTTCCGGGTCTGCTTTGGGTTTTTTGAGGAGAGCGTTGACTTCGGTGTGCTTCCAAATGTCTGGGAAGGTTGCTATGTCAAAGAAGCTGTTGATGATGGCGCGTAGCTGGGGAGCAATGATGTGGCTGGTAAGAGACTGATTAGCATTAATTGGCAGGCAAAATGGTTTATAGGAAGACAAAAAATGTGGCTCAAACAGAAAAATAAAAGGATTTCTAAATGTTTAAGCTCTTTTTTGGATGATCTTGCTGGTGGACATGTGGCACCTTGAATTTTCAGCTGTCTATTTCTAGCCCCGTTTCTAAAAAAGTTAGGGCCATATTTATGAGGGGAGTTGTGCTGCACTTACATCACGCAATGTAGTGCATGTGCAATGCAACTCCAAAATGTTGCATGGCCGTGAGTGGCTTCATAAATCTGGAACATACTGGCTTCATAAATCTGGAACGTAGCACAAATCACTGTTTTGCATTGCTCTGCCCTAGGGAATTGTTCCATGGGTGTTCCCTCACAACATCCATGGATTTTGATGCATTCCCAGATTTACCAGAAGTGGTAGACTTGGGAATGTGCCAAAATGCTGCACCCTTCCAGGTGGGGCATAACAAGGAGAAATGTATTTGTCCTGGTTACTTCCTCTTTCTATGTGTGCTGCATTCTGCAGCACACTTGAAAGAGGGATATACTTCAGAGGATTGTTTTTGTGCAGGAAGGTGTCCCTTCCTGAACAAAACAATCCTTCTTACAACACAGGCACCAGGCAGCCAAAACGGCGCCAGCGGAGGGACAAAGACAGGACTGGCCATACTGTATTCTTTTAAATATAGTGCATCCCTGCCCTTTCCTTGTGGCACAGCGTAGCAAGCTGACTTGATGCACTGCGTCACAATCTAATAAGTATGCCTCTTAATGTAAAAAGTCAATATTGTTTGGCATCACAAATCATGTGGGTTGTTTTAATATTGATAATAAGTTCAAAATTGTTCCAAACAGAAGCCCAACAAATGCTTCATGCAGATGGCCCAAACACTCCTTCAGATAACACCACAGATGCCTTTGTGTCATGGAGACACATCTTTTTCATGCCAGGACATTTCTTTCAAAACTGAATAGTTTGAGGGTATTAATAGCACTGGACTGGATAGAAGGGTATGTCAATGACATGGTGTCATTCACTAATTCATGTTGGTCGAAAGTAAGACTAAGCTCAGTCCATGAGGTTGACATCCTGTTAGTGAGACCGATGCAGTATTGTTGGGTCTGACCTTCATAGCATACACTTGTATGCCTCTTTCAATGGTTCTTTTTTTGGGCCAGCTTTAATATTTTGTAGAGTTATGAGTTCAGAGGGCACAATTTGCACATCGATGTATCGAATGTAAAAGCATTTATTTGATATCCTTTAGGATAAGGCATCAGATTAGAATAATAGATTAATTAATTAACTGTCAACACCTGTTTCATGAACAGTGGTTGCGTCATTGGGGTTTTGAGTAATTTAATAATGTATCAAAATCAGAGGCTTTGCTTAATTCATAAATTAATTCATTTGATCCTGACATGTACTGTTTCATTTATCTCTCTTGTTTTTATACACAAGATGAGAGTGTTATGGGGCGTGTATCACAGTACATTTATTTTCTATGGTTTCAGAGTGTCTTCCTGTTGAAGAATGGGGATATATAACCCTGGCTGTCAGAGTCATAACTATAAATCCTAAGAGCGCTGTGTTGGGCAACGTGCCAACATTGCCAAGCCCACTGCAGATAGCGGAATTGCACCAACAGGTGATCTCAGTGAAGAGCAGGATTGATGGTCACGTTTTCTGCAAGGGGCAGATGCAAGGCTCAAATCAGATCTACTGCGTCCAGCCTCAGGTTTTTGCATTCCACCCGCGGAATTGGTGGAATTTGGTGACTCTGCGTTACTCTTGTACTAAAGATTTTTGGTCAAATCCCACCAAACGCCGCATGGTGGAATTTTTTACTGAGAAGTTCTAGAAATGTGAGCAAGATTTGGCATCCCCTAGCACCATTTTCTAATGCGGATCGCTTGTGGTGAGAGGGCTGCTTCTCGAGTACGTTTGTTGCTGCTTGAGTAGACATTTCGAGTCAATATTCTACCGGGGCGGCAGCAAAATCTACTCCAATGGTTCTGCACTCTTGTGCACTGCATAGTGCTGTTTGAACTGATTTGTCAGCATTGCTCATGCTACTGGCACTAAATCGCAGAGCACGGAGCACAACATGCATATTTTTGCCCATTGGCAGAACTTCACGGAATCTCACAGAGTTTTTATGTTTTATGTTCTGCCCACCTCTGCTGGTTTATCAGCTAGTCAACAACATATGCCAAACTTGCGGATAATTTCAGAAAAGGGTGGAACCCTTGGTGGGGTTGTTCAGGCACACCATATGTAATTTAGCAGTGTGGCAGCACAAGTAAGGAGGAGGTGGGTTTATCAGCCAGTCAGCCATAATCATTGGTATCAGTCCATAGTGTTCAAGCCAACACATTGGATTCAGTGCAAGTTCCATAGCATGAATCAGCAGGTGGGTCATCAGTCTCAGAGGCAGGCCAACCAGTAGCAGTTATCTTTGCCACCGGCAGTGGCGTTCCAGGAACAGGAGAAATTTACCTAACATCTCCACTCAGAAATGCAGAGGCTGTGATTGCACACTTACCTACGCAGAAGACTGGAGCACCCTCAATGATTTTGGTAACAACACCGCAATTGTGTCTTCTCCAGTATCTGTTGCTTTTAAACCAAGGAAAAGATTTGTAAAGAATTATGTGATGTGTTTCACATAATCAATGAGGGGGTATTGCCAGTGAAATGTAAGCAGGCAAAGTCAGGAAGTTTCAACCAAGGCAGCTTTGTGAGGAGAGATTGTTGAGTACTTGCGTGGCAGATTTCATCACTTAAGAAATGGTCCTGAATGAGAGAAATGACACTTTGGGCCTTCAAATAATGGGTTACATTTCCTTTCTACATAGCACAGCAACTGATTTACCTGGGGCAGCTTGACTTCAGCATGACATACAATTCATGCTAATGGAAGTCTTTGGGCTGGAAATTGCCTTTGCGCAGACAGACATTAATCTGTGGCATGCCAAATTTGAGGTAACTCACAGCATGTACAAACCAAGCCATTCCTTTCAAGCAAACAGACACATTGGTGAAAAAAGAATGCTTGCTGTCAATTCATTAGGAAGGAATGGGTGAATGAGCCAACTGGAGATTTAAACACATATGCCGAAGCAAGATGCTTTAAAAAGCATGGCAAGCCAAAAGACCATCCAGACAAGACACAATAGCAGGTCATCCTTCTTAACCAAAACTGCATTTCTTGTTCATTTTAAAGTTCATCTCCTGGGAAGATATGACAAAGCCCACTATGGTCATACCTTGTCTTTTGGTTTCAGGGATGAATTTTGGATTCCAGCCCAGGTAGCCCACCCTCCACCACCACCCTAAAATAAGAAAACCGGTCCGTTCCCAGCCATAAATTGCCAGAGATAAAATACAGACAGATGTTCCGGTACTGAGGGCTGAAGGTACATTTAGTTATCACCCTTGGGGAAAACTTAGTGTGGCTAGCCCCCAAGAACACTAACTCGCAATCTGTCACCCCCACTGGGCAAGTTGGTAAGTGTTAGGGTGGATGACTGTATAAGTGCTGTCCATTACACATTAGTAAGGAGGCCCTATCCAAGCTTCAGGACCCGGGTATGGAGGCGCCAATGGCTAAGTCAGACCTTCAGTCGCTTTCAGATTGGTACCGGTTCACTCTATAGATTTTCATGTGTTGGGTTTCACTTCGAGGGCAAGTTTTATGTGGGCAAATTTATACCTGTGGGTTATGCTGTTGCCTGAGTACACATCACAAAATGTAGCTGGTTCCTTGAATGTGCAGCCAGGAATCTAGCAGGATCACAAACACAAAATGGAGTCTACCTCCTTGATATATATTTTTGTTTCTGGAGCCCCCCGTGTCCCGAACATGCAACCGCATAGGAAGACACTCAGGATTTGGCGAGAGTGGTCGGGTTGCCATTGACACAGGAAAAAAACTAGGGTCCCTAGACTAAGCTGTCATTGCTAGACCTGGAGATTAATTCTGTGGAAAGGGTGTACAGACTCCCTGTGGCCAAGGTATAAGCTTTTTGAGAATCCTTAGTGCAAAGCTTGCAGTCTCACAAAGTGATTGTTCACCAGCGTCAGGTGCTAGTAGGTCAACTCAATTTTGTGCTGATAGTCATGCTAATATGCATAAACCAAGGGGTTTGACCATATTACCTCTCCAAAACTGGGCTATGAACATATGCAACAGACAATATGAGTTAATAGTGGGGGTAGATTAAACAAAAATGTTAATTCAGCCCAATATTGATAGTTTGTATTGGCATTACGATGAAATCACATGTTACTGCTCAGGTAGATCTAATAATGCCAAACATGCCTATTCCAATTCCTTTCTTCTTATGCATTTTTTAATAAAACAGAGTGGCAAGAAAGTACAAACCAACTGTGTTTATGCATACTAATAACATGTGTGTCAAAGATACATTGTATTATATACAAAGCAACAAAACATCTCAACTGTTATTTGGGTCCATATCAAAAGTACAAAGACAATTTAAGAATAAATGCAAATCAACAAGAAAATTCATCTATTTGTTGTTCCCCCATGACTCTTGGTGGTACTATACTTATTCAAGTCCTTGATCCACCCGAAGGTAGTCATAAAGCTAGGCCTGACCAGACGGCCTCTGTTTGATGGTTAATGCCTTGCCAACAGGCCAAATTTAATCCACAAAGTTAATCCACAAATGTAATCCATATCAGAAGGCTCCTCCACTGCAAAGGGTCAACAAGTTTGTGCCATCTTAACTTAGCGGCCTCTTCAGGACCAAAGAAAGACACGAAATCTCAAATCAAACAGCCCAAAAAAATCAAAGAATGACACGAGTGGTGCACAGTGAAGGACATACATCCATGTCTCATGCTAAGGCATTTTATCATTCAAGTGGAATAGATAGATATTAGCGGAGCAATTAATGCCCAAATGGGAAGCCAAAGACTTCAATCACTGCACCATTGTATTGCAAACCAGTAACGGGCAATGTGTAGTGATCTCAGAAGTGTCCTCATGGAAGTCAGTCGAATCAATCCAGAGTGCTGCATCAGTCACTCACCGGTATGTGTGTGCAGTGTCATCCTGGAAGTAGTTGGGCTAATCTATCCCCAGCGCTTAACCATATTTTCTGTTGTTTGAGTCATACCAATGGCCAGAGTTTTCTCAAAGAACATCGACAGAGCCTTGTCTGGACTACAGACCAAGCATTATCACACAGGGCTATCTAGGGAGGTCAGAGAAGAGGTGCTTATATAGCATCATTTTATGCAGGACTACATTTGGCAGCAGCAGGCATAAAGCAATACAGAGTTGGCTCTATATACAGACACAGCAGGAAGTGTGGGCTTCTGGGCTATTCTGGCCAACAAATGGTGCATACAACACTATCTGTCGGACTAGTACCAGCAGGGTCTGACCAAAAATGTTATCATTTTGGAACCTGTTCCTGTTGTGGTGGCTTTACACATTTGGGACCATATTTATACTTTTTGACGCAAAACTGCGCTAACGCAGTTTTGCGCCAAAAAAATTAGCGCCGGCTAACGCCATTCTGAAGCGCCATGCAGGCGCCGTATTTATTGAATGACGTTAGCCGGCGTTAGCCGCCGGCGCCGTCTGGTGTGCGTTAAAAAAAACGACGTACACCAGGCAGCGCGGGCGTAGGGGGAAAATGGCATATGGGCGTCCACAAATGGTGCAAGTCAGGCTGAGGCAAAAAAATCGCCTCAACCCGATTTGCGCCATTTTTTTTACGACGCCCAACCCCCATTGAAATGACTCCTGTCTTAGCAGGAACAAATCAGGCCCCCCTATGCCACAAAAAAAAAAAAAAAAAAAATACTTACCTGAACTTACCTTAATGTCCCTGGGGTGGGTCCCTCCATCATTCTGAGCCCACAGGTCCCTTAACGCCTGCCCTGACCCAGGCGCTAAAATCCAGCGCTAATGCGGGTTTTTTAGACCCGCCCACTCCCAGGCGTCATTTTTGCCCGGGAGTATAAATACGACGCATATGCATCGGAGTCATTTTTTAAGACGGGAACGCCTACCTTGCATATCATTAACGCAAGGAAGGTGTTCACGCAAAAAAATGACGCTAACTCCATGAACTTTGGCGCTAGACGTGTCTAACGGCAAAGTATAAATATGGAGTTAGTTTTGCGTCGAAAAAAAACACGCAAATTCGGCGCAAACGGAGTATAAATATGCCCCTTGGAGAGCAATCCTGGCAGGGAGAAGTATTGTATTCTGGTTGAATAAAATGTCAGCTGTATCCACCATTAATAACCAAATGGCACAGTGTTTCATGTTCTTCCACTTGCTTAACTCCTCTTTGATCAGATTTTGCCTGGCCAGGATTGCACATTTCACTGTGAGGTATGTGCCAGGAATAAAAAACACAGTAGCTGTTGCCCTATCTTATTTTAAGCTGACAGATTTCAGACAACAGCTCCGAACCAACGGAATCGGCGGCGGAATAGCCATCGCTCACAAAGCTTCCCTCAAAATCCACACCCACACTGACGACACCCTCAAGACAGCCGAACACCTCCACGTCCAGATCCACACAGACCCCAACACGACCCTCAGAGGAACCCTCATATAGCGCCCTCCAGGACCAAGAGCCCCCTTCAGCGACACCATCGCCGACCTCGCAAGCACCCACGCCCTCGCTTCCCCGGACTACATCCTCCTGGGAGACCTAAACTACCATATGGAAAATATCAACGACGTCAACACCGCAGCACTGACCTCCAACCTCCTCAACCTCGGACTCCGCCAGCTGGTCAACACTCCCACCCACATCGCTGGACACACCCTCGACCCCCTCTTCACCTCAAGCAACCACATCTCGTTCAGCCACACCTCCGAACTCTACTGGACCGACCATCACTGCGTCCATTTCTCCTATAAGAAAATTACCGAGCAGCACCGCATCCATCTACCCCCCTACCGCCGCTGGGGCAAAGTCACCCAAGACCAACTGACCAGCACCCTTGTTAAAAACCCTCCACCCGACGCGACCGACCCGAGCACAGCCGCCATCAACCTCCATCAATGGATCCTCGACTGCGCCAACACCTTAGCCCCGCTCAAGAAGCCCACCACCAACCAAGGAAAGAAAAAACCAGCCTGGTTCACAGACGAACTAACCACCTCCAAAAGCCGTTGTCAGAAGCTCAAAAAGAAATGAATCCTAGAACGCACGCCCGACAACCTCGCCTCCCTCAAAGACGCAAACCGTGAACACCACCAACGGATCCGCGTCGCCAAGCGCGCCCACTTCACCGAACGCATCAACAACAACACCCACGACTGCAAAGAACTCTTCGGCATCGTGAAAGAACTCTCAAATCCAAAAGCCAACGCCAACGACATCCCGCCCTCACAGAAACTCTGCGACGACCTCTCCACCTTCTTCCACCAGAAAATCGCTACCATCCACAACAGCTTCAACACCGGCCCACCGCCAGATCCCCCCCCCGACGTCTCCAATCGCGACTGCCGCCTCACCGCCTGGACCCACGTGGACGACGCAGAAACCATGGCAACCATGAACACCATCCACTCAGGCTCCCCCACGGACCCATGCCCTCATCATGTTTTCAACACAGCCAACGCCACCATCGCCCCCAAACTCCGCAAGATCATCAACCTCTCCTTCACTTCCGCCCGGACAGCTGGAAACACGCTGAAATCCAACCCCTCCTCAAGAAACCCAAGGCCGACCCCAACGATCTCAAAAACTTCCGCCCGATCTCTCTCCTCCCTTTTCCAGCAAAAGTCATCGAGAAGATCGTCAACACACAACTCACCCACTTCCTCGAAGACAACTCCATCCTGGACCCCTCACAATCCGGATTCAGACGAAACCACAGCACGGAGACTGCTCTCCTCGCCGCCACAGATGACATCAGACATCAAATGGACAACGGCGAAACCTCGGCCCTCATCCTTCTCGACCTATCAGCCGCTTTTGACACAGTCTGCCACCGCACCCTACTGACCCGCCTCCAGGAAGCCGGCATCCAAGACAAAGCCCTCCACTGGATCTCATCCTTTCTCTCCAACAGAACTCAGAGAGTCCGACTCTCCCCCTTTCGCTCCAAAGCCACCAACCTCATCTGCGGCGTCCCCCAAGGATCCTCCCTCAGCCCTACTTTGTTCAACGTCTAAATGGCCCCCCTCGCAAAATTGGCCCGCCAGCATCACCTCAGCATCATCTCCTACGCCGACGACACCCAGCTCGTCCTCTCCCTGACCAAAGACCCACTCACCGCCAAAACAAACCTCCACGAAGGACTAAAATCCATCGCCGAATGGATGAACAACAGTCGCCTGAAACTCAACTCCGACAAGACGGAAATCCTCATCCTCGGGCGCGCTCCTTCGGCCTGGAACGACTCATGGTGGCCCGCCGACCTCGGACCCCCACCCACCCCTGCCAGCCACGCAAGAAACCTCGGCTTCATCCTGGACTCTGCACTCACCATGTCCAAACAGGTCAGCACCGTCTCCTCCTCCTGTTTCAACACCCTCCGCATGCTCCGCAGAATCTTCAAGTGGATTCCAACAGAGACCAGAAAGATGGTGACCCAAGCCCTCGTCAGCAGCAGACTTGACTACGGCAACGCACTCTACACAGGCATCCCAACCAAAGACATCAAACGACTCCAGCGTATCCAAAATGCCTCCGCCCGACTGATCCTCGACATACCCCGCCGATGTCACATCTCCCCTCACCTGAGGGAACTCCACTGGCTCCCGGTGGAGAAGAGGATCACCTTTAAACTCCTCACCCACGCTCACAAGGCACTTCACAACGCCGGACCCTCCTACCTCAACTCCAGACTCAATTTCTACGCTCCCACACGTCAACTTCGATCCGCCAACCTCGCCCTCGTCCCCCGAATCCAGCGCAAGACCTGCGGCGGCAGATCCTTCTCCTTCCTCGCCGCCAAGTCCTGGAACTCTCTCCCCACATCTCTACGCCAGACCCAGGACCTCCTCACCTTCAGGAGACTCCTCAAAACCTGGCTCTTCGACCGCTAACTGCAGCACACCTCCACCCCCCCCACTTCCCCCCAGCGCCTCGAAACCCTGACGGGTACATAGCGCGCTTTATAAATATCGTGATTGATTGATTGATTGATTGGAAGCAGACAAAAAGATGATGCCTTTCCCACAGAAATCATGGGACCTCGATGTCCCCTTGTTTTGGAATTGATCACATCAGAACTGGTTCCTGGGATGAAACGTGCCTATGAGGTTGCAGAGCAGACGTATCAGTCGAGCCTCATAGATCATAGTTAGGAGGAGCTGTTTTAAACTGATAGCCTACTAACATTCTTGGGGAAGCAAAGGGAGGTATGTAAATTGCTGGCATTGATCAGACTGCAGCTATCAGCCATTGCCTTTTTTGCTGCGTTGTGTGGGTGATTGACCCCACTATGAACTTCAGGGTGAAAAAGCTTTCCAGGAGAAGGGAGAGGGATAGCAGGAGGCCTATCGACTTGGCAAGGGGGTGCTGCCAGAGATATGCTCATCACCTTTTGAGGCTTTGTTGTTCAGCCTAGCATATGCTATGGCCTTCTGTGAAGCTTTCAGAAATTCCAAAATAATGGTGAGTTCACCAACCGACAGACACGCAGGTGTCAAATGTTGTGAGATCCCGTACCCGTCTTGGACATCCCTGTTTTAGCTTACTTTTATGGTTAGTGTCTTTTTCACACTTTATACGCATTCTTATTCATAATTAGCAAAAATGCATTTTAGCAATGGCTCTTGCACATTTTATTAGCAGCTTCATTTTAGGAAGGGAAGGACCATGCTGTTTATTGAATGAGCCTTTGCACTACGTGTAATCTTTACTCTTTATCTAAGCCTGTTACACGCCATGCATGATTTACTAACTTGTGTTGCCAGTCCAGGAGGCAACTTTTATGTTTGAGACACAGTGTTACATTAGAACTGTGGTCCCACTGTGGCTTGGGCTGATATCTAATCTACAAGCTGACCCAAGGGGGATAGAGGGAATTCCAGACATGACCATCCTGGGACATGTAATGCACAAGGTTATCTTGCCTGTGCTGAACTTACAGCTTCCCAAGAATATTGCCACCTACCTGCCAGGCCGATTCCTGATAGCCTATCCCGGTAGGGGGAAGGGCTAATTCCTTAGATAAAGCCAGGCAGAGGGTTACGACCACTATGCTCCCAGATATAGCCATAGGTTCAGGTAGGAATCTCTAGAACATCTAGAACTACACACAACATGATGGGGTAGTTTATCTTCTTTTCCCTGATCGTAATATTGGTTACCTTGCTTTGTTTCACATGCCTAATTATTGCAGCACGTTTCTTAACACCAGATTGCGATTGCTTCAATAAATGTATTTGAAACTTACCTCACATCTTGTGTCTCACCTTGGCATGCGTGAGCGAGGTACGGTGTGTTTCCGCAACTTCCCTGGGGTGTCGGAGTCCCATCTTCAGATTGCCGTAATGACCTTTTTCTCCCGACAGGTTTGGAGGTTTAGTTTAGACATTGTGAGCCAGCCAGGAGTTAGGCAAACAGCTACTAATGGTGTGAGTCGCACTCAGTCACCCACTCTCATCAATACTGCTGTCCTAAACAGGCAGTTTTATTAATAAAGTAGGAACTGCATTACATGGTGCCGCCAGTGCATTAAGGCCAGGAAATTAGCTAACGGATCTTCTGAGTAGCTCTCTCTCTCACGAATGCCTGAGGTGCCCTATCCACCTTTTATACAGAGATGTCCATGGTGCAAGGGAAAATCGTCCTCAGCTTTATAAGTAGCACCTATATTAGTCTGCAGATTATTCAAGCTTGAACTCCTAAAAGGATACCCCACTATGTGTTTCTGTTTCTGAATTCTAATTTTTTTAAATGGCGAATCCAGTACTTATTCCAGTAAATTGGAGACATGCTGTCACACACCATTTACTTGCGAAATGGGCTGTCTGATGGAGATGTTACATTCATGGTAAAGGCACATGAAGCATAAAGAATAGAAACTTTTTATTCATGGGTCAATTTTCCTGCAGTCAATGCTAATACAAATACATTTTATACATATACAGTAGCGAATATTCCACAACAATACAGAGCATACAATTACTTAGAAACACCACTAACATATCAGGAACATCAAAATTGGTTCAAAGGTGCACTTCTACACATTGTGGAAAACATTAGATTGGCTCCCCTCAGTAATGAAGAGGCTTAATGGCCAGTCCTAACCTATACCCCTTATCCTAACAAACAAAACTTACAGGCAGAGGATCTGCACCCACTATATGTTAGAAATTGGGTCTCTAATTGGCAGAGGAATGCACCTTGTCCAAGTAAGGTGCACAATCCTAGTAAGGATAAGTCAGATACACTCCCTAAATTAGCCTGTGCTCACCATCAGGTAGCTTGGCACGGAGCAGTAAGGCTTAAATGAAAAGGCAATGTGTAAAGTATTTGTGAAACACTTCATTACAGAAACAGTGACAAGACCACAAAAAGTCTCAACACTGGTTTAGAAAAATAGATAATGTTTATCGGGTTAAAATGACCAAAATGAACAAAAGTCCTATTCGTGTATCAAGAGTTATTCACTTTTCAACATTTCTCAAACAATGCTTTGAAAGGGGCTCTTTTTAGAGCCTTTATTGTAATTTTGGAAGCTGTACACCACAGCAGTCTCAGTCTCAGAAACCGGGGAGGCATTCGGACTACAACACTCTAAGTCCCCCAACTACCCTCGATGTTGCAGAGATTGCGAGCAGACAGAACGGATTAACAGTACCAGCACATTAGAGTTCAGAGGAGTTGCTTCTAGATGACGGCTGGCCTTGCTCATGGGGCCTGCGTTGTTAGCAGGCGACTAGTGCTATGGCCCGTTTCACAGGTGCAGGTGGGGCTGGAGTACAGCCGTGGTCTGGGAACTCATGCAGCGATTCTGCCCCAGGGAGACTGGCGAGTATCAGTCTAGTACATTGCAGTTGCTGAGTAACCGGGAGGGTGCCCAGACCGCTTGAGGTTTCCAGCAGTGTCTACAGTGGAAGCGCTAAACCTCAGACGCTCAACTCCAATGAGAGGTGCTCCTCCTCACATGCTTGGGATATGGGAGCGCTATGGCAAGGGAGGGACATTAAGGGCAGGCTCACTGTGGGTAGAGCAATGCACGGGCTGAACAGGGCACCACTCTCGATCCTCAGTCATAGCAACAATGATCAGGCACAATTCTTGCAACTAGTCCTGGTCATAGTGAGAGATGATCTGGTACATGATGGCTTTGATGCCCCTGAGACCTCGGGGAGAACAGGGCAAGCCAGCAAGTCCTTGGAGTCACTTGGGTTTGGTGAAATTGTAGAGGATAATTTTACTTCTTCCTCATTGCAGAGGTAGCAGGCAGCAGGCCATCACACAGGGCAAGTTCCAAAGTGGCATCCCCCCCTGGCAGCACAACATTCAGCAGGCAGCAGGCCAACAGAGCAAAGCAAGTGGCAAATTGGCAGTCCCTCCTGGTAGCACAGCTCCTCATCTGAGCAGGGTCTCCTCAGGACTCCAAAGTGAACTGGTTTGGTGGGATTTAGGTTCAGTATGTATACCCAACCAGGCCTTTGACTCTAAAGGAGTTCTCTGAAGTGCACAATGGTCTTTTTCATGCTATCCCTGTCTGCCAGGCTATCTGTAGACAGTAATGAGTCCTTGGTGTGGAGACAGGACACCAACTATTGAGATGTAAGTGTGAATTCCTCCCCTTCCCTCTGCCCAGAAAGATCTATCAGTATGCAGATGAATGCACATGCAGCTGAGTGTCCTGTGTTTGTGACTGTCGAGAGGGAATTCACAAAGTGTAGCTGTCACCCAGGCCAGTCCAGATGTGAATTCAGAGGCAGGCTAAGGCACAGACTGGTTAGAGTAAGAAAATGCCAACTTTTTAAAAGTGGCATTTTTAGTCTTACATTTTAAAATCTAACTTCACCATAAGTTGTGATTTTAAATTGTGAGTCCAGGGACACCAGACTTCATAATTCTATCTTCTTTCATTTGGAAATTTCACTTAAAAGTTGCTTTAACGAGATCCAAATGTTAATCTATGGGAGAGATAGGCCTTGCCGCACAGCAGTGGACAATGAATTTAAGAGTTTTTCACTACTTTGACATGATAAACTAAAATTACATGCCCACGTTTTTAAATACACTGCTCCCTGCTCTTGGGGTTGACCAGGGCCTACCTTAGGGGTGACTTATATGTAATAAAAGGAAGGTTTGGTGCACACTTGCTAGGTCGATATGGCAGTTTAAAATTGTACACACAGGCTCTGCAGTGGAAGGCCTGAGACTTGTTTGAAGGCTACTGTAGTGGATGGTATAATCAGTGCTGCAGGCCCACTAGTAGCATTTAATTTACTGGGCCTGGGCACATCCAGTGCACTTTACTAGGGTCTTACAGGAAAATTGCATATGCCAATTGTGGATAAGTCAATGTTACATGTTTTGGAGTACAGACCATCTACACTTTAGCACTGGTCAGCAGTGGTAAAGTGCACAGAATCCTAAAAGCCAGCAAAAACGAGCCAGAAAAAAGGTGCCAGGTCTAACATGTCTCCCACCCCAGCTGAAAGTGGGAAGAGCTAACCAACCCCTGGGAGTTCTCTTCACTAAGACGGAAAGACCTAGAGAGACCATCAGCATTGGCGTGGTCTGTTCTAGGACGGTGTTCCACTATGAAGTCTATTCCCTGTAGGGAAGTGGAACATCTCAACAGTTTGGGACTTTCACTCCTCATCTGCATTAACCACCTGAGGGGCCTGTGGTCTGTCTGAACCTGGACGTGAGTGCCAAACAGGAACGGCCTTAGCTTCTTCAGGGCCCAGACCACAGCAAAGTCTTCCCTTTCAATCCCACTACACCCCTGTTCCCTGGTAAGTAACCTCCTACTGATGAAGGCTACAGGCCCTCTTCATTTAACTGTGAGAGCACAGTCCTCATGCCATGCTCTGAGGCATCTCTCTGAACAATAAGTTAATTGAAGAAGTCTGGGGTCCTGAGCATCGGTGCCATGCACCTGGCTTCTATTAGGGTGTCCAAGGCTTTCTGACATGCATCTGTCCAGATCATCTGACGTGGCTGCTTCTTGGAAGCCAGCTTTGTCAAGGGGTCAATAATGGTGGAATACCCCTTGATGAATCTCCTATAATATCCAGTGAGGCCTGGGAAGGCTATTACTTCAGTCTGGATCTTGGGAGGTTTCCAAGACAGAATGGTGTCAATCATGGGTTGCAAGGACTGAACCTTTGCACCACCTGCTTCGTGTCCAAAGTAGACCTCAGACCTCTGCCCCATCTGGCACTTAGTGGCCTTGATAGTCAGGGCTGCCCTCTGAAAAGCCTGAAGTACTTCCCTCAAGTGGCACAGGTGGTCCTCCCAGCTGGAACTGAAGACCGCAGTGTCGTCCAGTTAGGCAGCACTGAAGTTCTCTAGTCATGCCAGGACCTGATTTATCAACCTCCGGAAGGTGGCATTCTTTAACCTACTGGGCATGACCCAGAACTGTAAGTTCCCTTCTGGTGTAAAGAATGAAGACATCTATTTTGTCAATTGGTCAAGCAATCTGCCAGTACCCAGACATTGGATCAAATATGCTGAGAAACATGGCAGCTCAAAGCCGATCTAGGAGCTCATCAGCTCTGAGGATGGCATGAGCGTCTTGTCTGGGGACTCCATTGAGTCTGCAGTAGTCTACCCAGAGTGAGAGTTCCGGTGTGACACCTGGCAGTCCAGCCTTGGGGACCAGCACCACTGGGCTGGACCAAGGGCATTTGGAAGCTCAATAACCTCAAGTGCCAATATATTGGTGACCTCCTCCGTGATGTTAGCCATCACCTTATCGGACAACCTGTAAATCTTATTCTTTACAGGTGGACTGTCCTGAGTGTCAATATCATGGGGGCACCATGTAGTGAGCCCTGGGGTAACTGTTGGCAGTTTCTCTATTGATCTAGGATCAGTGTAGGGAAGAGGCTGACATCCTCCACTGACCCATCCTGCTCTTTGAAAGACAGGAGGTCAGGGAGAGGTTCACTCCTTCTGATCATCAGTTACTTTGGAACTCTGGAAGTGGAGCTTATGGTGGTTCACAGAAAGAACTCTCAAGGGGTTTCTAGGGATTTGAGATCCACCAGATAGATGACATCACTCTTCTGCTCCTTAACCTCCTAGGGCCCACACCAGCGGTCTTGCAGAGCGTACGGCTCCATGGGCTCCATGGGCTCCATGACCCACACTTCTTGGCCAGGCTGAAACTCCACCAAAGTGGCATTCTGGGTATACCAGTGTTTCATGTCCTCTTGGGTGGCTTCTAGGTTCTCTTGGGTGAGCTTCCTGGAGCACTGGTTATGCCAGTGTTTTAGGTCCTCTTGGTTGGCTTCTGTGTTCTCTTGGATGAGCTTCCTGAAGCACACTGTCTGGCTGTGGAGGGTCAGCAGGTAGCTGACCACATCCCGGGGGGCTCTAGTGTGAGCTTGTTCCCAGCTCTCCTTCTCCAGAGAGAGAGGTCCTCACAAAGGGTGCTCATACAGAAGTTCAAAGGGGATGTATCCAACCCCCTTATGTGGTACCTCGCTGTAGGAGAGCAACAGGCATAACAGGAGGACATTACACTTATGCCTCTTGGGTTCGGGTAGACCCACAATTATCCCTTTCAGGGTACAGTTGAACCTTTCAACCAATCCGTGGATTTGGGGATGGGAAGGAGTGGTGAACTTGTAGGTCACACTACACTCCTTCCACATGGCCTTCATGTAATAGGACATAAAGTTGATACCCTCTGAATATCACCTTCTTGGGGAAACCCACATAGGTAAATATCTCCATCAGTGCCCTGGTCACCACGAGCTCAGTCACAGTTTTCAGAGGGATAGCCTCAGGGTACCAGGTGGCATGTTTCACCAAGACCAGAACAAATCTGTTGCCCATGGCTGTTTTGGGATTCAGAGGCCCCACAGCAGCAATGTCAACCAGCTCAAAAGGGGTGAGAAAGACAGGTAAAGGTTGCAGGGGGGCCCTGCACTTCCCCTCTGACTTGCATCTCTTCTGGCAGGTCTGACAGGACCTACAGTATGCGGCGGTGTGCTGTCTTATTTGAGGCCAGTAAAAGAGAGTGACAAAGCTGCCAAAGGTCTTGTCTTGTACCAAATCACTTGCCAGTGGCACATCTTGAGCCAGACCCAGTAGGAAGGATTTGTAGCACTGGGGGGCCACCAACACACGTGTTACACCAGCCTCAGGATCCTGGTCTCTCAGAGCCTCCACCCTCTGCCCATTGATGGACATTGGGCCCCAGTGATAAACTCTGCTCATGAAATCTTCGGAATTCGAACACTACGTGGAGCAGCGTGGAGTTTCCAGATTCCGCCATGCTGCCCAAAGTGGAATTCTTCCTTTCCATTTGCACATAAGATTTGTTTTAGATGCTCACTTGCACCACGATATTCTCAAGCCACTAGCGAGCACCCGCAAGATTTTCCCCCTGCTCGTGTGGTTTCCTGCCATGACAGCACCATTTTAGTGCCGCTCATGAGCGCACTTTGAATAGATTCTCTACCTGAGATGCACCTAAATCTTTTTGAAAAATACATTTTTGAGCGTATTTTCTTCTCCAAGGGACCGTTCAAGTTGTTCTTTAGTGTGACAAGCCTTTTTTTCTTTTTTTTTCCAACAGGAAGGAAGTGCCCCAGAAAATCCAACTTCCTGTTCCTGTCCAGCAGGCTCCTCCCAGTGCTTTGTCCAACTTCCATCTCTTTGTTTGCTTTATTTATATCTTTGGATTTAAGGACTTTGTTTTTATAATATCATCACACAAGTAAGTTCAAAAACTGTTAAAGGGTGCTGTTTATTTAATAGGACATGCACCAGTATTTCTTTGTCCTTTCATTTGAATTTTAAATGTAATTGTCGTGGGTGGCCTTGAGTTTTCAGTAGCGGCCTAGTTATTTCATTTTTCAGCTTTTGTAAAGAAAAATATTGCGCAGTTCAGTACCTTTTCTCCATGTTTGGTATATTTGCAATATTCATGTATTTTACTATGTGGCATAGGGGCCAGATGTAGCAAAAATTAGCGAGTCGCAAATGGCCCGAATCGCAATTTGTGACCCTGCAAAATTGGAAATGGGATGCAAAAATCCCATTTCCGCAGTGCAAATTGCGATGCAAGCCATTACCGACTCGCAAAAATTGAGACCCCATTGTGCAACCCGCAAATAGGAAGATGCGATTTGCGAGTCGCAAACCATATGAAAAAGACAGTCGCAAATTGCGACTAGCCGCAAAAAGCCCATTTTGCACACCCAAATTACCACTAAGTCAGAGCAGGTGGTAACAATAACCAAAGTATAAAAGGAGACCCAGAAGGCATCTGGGTTACTCAAAATGGGTGAAATATATGTGATAGCAAGGAGGAGGAGAGTCCACGCCGCCCAGCAGAGGAGGAAGAGGAGCCAGAGACAGGAGAGGATATACAAAACCAGGCAGACACTTTTCCAAAAAACTGAGGAGGAGATTTATGCCAAATACAGACTCAGCAGTGCAGCAATATTAGAATTAATTGATCTACTCAATCCGCAGCTTCAACGCCAGACTGTGCGCGGCAACGCCATCCCCACACATGTGCAAGTGCTATGCTCACTGCACCTCTTGGCCTCGGGTAGCTATCAGGGGGTCATTGCTGTGGCAGGTGGGGTATCCCAAAGTGCACTCTCACGGTTCTTCAGATGTTTCCTAGATGCCATACTCACACACATGTCCAGATACATATACCTACCCAGGAATGAGGCAGAAATTAACAGCACCAAGTTGGAATTCTACAGAATTGCCAACTTCCCACATGTAATAAGTTGTGTGTAGATGGGACACATATACAAATATGCCCTCATGCAAATCTGGAATATCTGTTCTGCAATCGGAAGTTTACACCTAGAACGTGGGGAGTTTGGAGACGGATATCTCTTAGGTATTGCTGAAGACACCCTGAAGCCATACACACAGGTCACTGTAGAAACCATCCATGCCCTGCTAACATTGTTCATTTTTGCCAAACAGGTGACAGTGCATATGCGCTACGACCATGGATACTAACCCCGTACCTAACACCCAGCAATGAGAATGAGAGGCGATATAACAGTGCACATAGGCGGACCAGAAATGTCATAGAGAGGACCTTTGGACTGTTAAAGGCAAGATTCCGATGCCTCCAAAGAAGTGGAGGTGCGCTCCAGTATGCCCCAATAACAGCATTCAAGATAGTTGGCGCATGCGCAATACTGCACAACATTGCCACCAGACGTGGGCTACATCTCACCCCTGAAGACCCCGGTTCGGAGGATGACGAGCAAGAGCTACCACATCACCAGCCTGGGGATAGAAACATTGCAAATCAAGGCAGACAGAGACGGGACCACATTGCAAACCAATACTTTGGAAGGTACGTGGCAACTGTCACCACACTCACTAATGTCACACACAAAGAGCCCAGTTGTGAAGTGGACCAAACAAAACATTTTAATAAGTGAACCTAATAACTAAAGAACAGAACTGTCGGTAAGGGGCTGCACATTTCCACCCTTAATGAAGACACATTAACTGCATGTACCTCATGAGTCCTGCAGTGTTTGTGCCTAACACCTCCTCCTGGTACGCCCAGCATGGCTCGTGCCAGGTGGGTCAGCAGACCCCTGATGTGCACTGCCACTCCGCAGTACACGTGTGTCTGTGGCAGATGCACTGCTGATAGTGGACCCCTCCTCACTGTTCTGAGGGGTCTCAGCCGTGCCCCTTGCCACCTGCCTGGCCTCCAACATGTCCACAGCGTGGCTAATGCGGCCCAGTCCCTGCACCACATCCCCTGCAAAGTGGCCCAGGTCCACGTGCAGGCTCACGGTCCGCGTTACAGGCCTGTGGTGGTCACTGCAAGACGGACAATGGACGCTGCCATGCGGTCATGTCTCTGCACTAGTTGGCGCTCACGGCGCCTTGCACTTTGTCTCTCAGCCACAAGTTCTGTCACCAGTTGGCGTATTGATAGTGTTAGGTCACTGACATTGTCATTCAGTCTTGAGAACTGTGTGTTCACTTCTGCCAGGCCATGAGTGAAATTGTGTTCCATCCTCTGCATTGCCCCAGAAATAATCCTCAATTGCCTTGTTTGCGCTGACCAGATAGGAGGGATGCCTCAACTGCAGACATGGATGCCTCCCCTATATCCTCCTGGGCCACTGCCTGGACCTGGGCTCTGCGTCTGCTACGCGGTGGTGCTTCTGGCTCTTGCTGTCTCACAGTGTTGCTGGGACCAGGTCTTGTGTCTCTTTCCTCCATGTCCACTTCTTCATCTGGAGGGAACTGTGGTGGTGTTGTGCTGGACCCTGTATTGGCTGCTGCATCCTCCTGCCCTGCCTGTGGCCTGCTGTCTTCACCCTGGATGGTGTGGCTGGTGGGGGTGTCTTGTGGGAGACCTGTGGGACATAGGGAACACACTGTCAGTCTCTAACATCTGTTGTATGCCTCCTAATAAACATTTGCCTATATGCTGCCTACTGTACTACGTTGCCCATAATGCACCATTCTGGTGGTTGCTAGTCTGGAATGGAGCTAGTCTGGTTGTGCATGCTGCTGTGTACTGGGTGAGTGCGGGTATAGCACTTATAGGTGTACATGCATGTTTCATGGTACTCACTTTTGGATGTCCCTTGCGCTGACGTGTTCAGTGCTCCCATTCCTGACACTGTCTCATGGCTGTGGGTGGTGGGATGGTGGATGGGCCTCCTCCTGTGCCCCTCATCTCCCTGAGGCGCTCTGCCACCCTCTCCTTTGTCCTGGAGCATAGGTCATACCACCGTTTTTTAATTTCTTCAATGCTTCTGTGGCTCACCCCTATGGCATTGATCCTCTCCTGAATTCCGTGCCAGATCCTCCATTTATCAGTGTCTGGGACACTCAGGGCTGCCTTTCCAGATAGCTGGCCATGGTGCTGGCAGCATTCCTCTGTCAGCAACTCAAGTTCCTTCTCAGAGAATTTTAATTTCCTCTTCCTTCCTGCACTGCCTGTGTCTGCCATGGTTGCAGCTGTTCCTCCAGGTACTTGCTCAGCAGTTTGAAAACGGTGTGGTCCTCCCTCCTCCCAGGTGTATTTGATATTTTCCTGGCTCTGATGTCATCAGTAAGAGCCAGGAAGTATTTTTCCAACTGTTTTGCTGCACCTGAATGCAATTTGCGGCACAGTCGCAATTTGCGACACCCGACTCGCAAATTGCGAGTTCGTTTTTAGCGATGTGGCAAAAAGCGACCTCGCTAACAATGGACTCGCAATCTGCGGTGCGACATCATTTGCGAGTCGCAAATTGATGTCGCATTTTTTTGTTGGATTCCATTTTGCGAGTCGGAAATTGCGAGTCGCAATGACTTGCAATTTCCGACTCGCAAATTTTTATCTTCCTACATCTGGCCCTAAGTCCTCCAAAGGGCCATCTAGCCAGTAGGCCCACTACTAGTCATCAGTGCGTGAAATAAATATGTCTGTGGTATATGTTTGTTAAAACATCATTTAGGGCAGATATAGCATTGGATTACATTAATAATGTTGGCTATTATTTATATTTCATGATTTTTTTCTGCAGAAAGTGTATATGTGTGGTAATATTTGATGCCATAGGAGGATGTATGTTTCTGTAAATTTTTTATAGCTCTGTTAATTTTTGTTGCTGAATTCATAGCAGTGTTGTCTTCGGCGTTACCATGCCTTCTTTGTCTGGCCAGTGTGTGTGTGAGTGTGTTTTCCACTGGCACCATTTGTCTTTGTTCTCCAAGAAACGTGTCAGGTCCTTTTGTGTAGTCTATGTCCATAGGATTGAATACGTTATTTTTTCTTCATGCCTCCTTGCTCGTTGTTGTTGTTTGACCATGTGGATGGTGGGTGTTGGACCAGGCCCTTTTTGCAGTGTCATCCCCTTTCTTTTTGTATCCTTCCTCCTATTTTTTCTCACCTGTTTCTGTTGGCTTTAGGACTCTGGGAACTTTACCACTGCTAACCAGTGCTAAAGTGCATATGATCTCTATGTAAATTATATTGTTGATTGGCTTTCCATAATTGGCATATTTGATTTACGAGTATTACTTCCTACTGGTGAAGAATCTCCAAGGGCTTGAACTGAGCTTGCCTCCTTTTGTTGAAGTCTCAGGGACATCAAAGACTTCTGTTTGCTAGCACCTGGGCTTTCTGCTGAAAGTCCTGCCTGCAAAGTGGTGCCCTAACCTGTCTCTGGGCCCTGGAAAGGTGAAGCTGGTGGAAAAGGGCAGAAATCCAAGCAAAGAACGCCGTGCGGGGAAACGTTTGACACATTACCCACCCCGCAGTTGATAAATGACCCGCTGCCCACCTCGCGGCTAAAATCGATGCTCCACCTGCATCATGGCTTGGGGATCGAGACAGCGTGGCTGGAGAAATGATGCACAACACCCACAGTGGCTGCCTTTAACTATGTAAGCCCCCACTGAGCTCCGTTTCCTGACACCGTGCGGACAAATTTCAACGCAACATCGCTGGGCGTGGAAAATCAACGTAAAGTCTGCCCGGATCCGAGGTGCCTATCTGGATCAACGCATCGCTCTATTGTGGGAGAGAAGAAACGATGTACGCTGACTCAACCAGAGGAGGAATGACGCACATTCTCGCTTGCTAGTGAGAAATCGACGAATCGCTGCCCTTTTTTGATGCACACTCACCCATGCAGCTTTATTTTGACACTATCCAGGTACTTTTGTGCAATAACAGCATTCTCACTGCTTTTCTAAGACTCTTATTCTTTTTAAAATCCATAGCTTGACTTATGTTTGTCACATTTTTGTCGTTTTGGTCTGGTTTTGTTTAGATAAATCTTATCTATTATTCTAAACCTGTGTTGTGTCACTTTGTATTGTTTCGCTGAGTTACCGTGTGTGTTGGTACAAATACTTTACACCTTGCTTCTGAAGTTAAACCTGTCTGCTCATGCCAAGCTACCAAGGGGGTGAGCGATGGTTAATTGAGGGTGATTTTCCTTTACCCTGACTAGAGTGAGGGTCCTTGCTTGGACAGAGGGTAACCTGACTGCCAACCAAAGACCCATTTCCAACAGGGGTGATGAGCGGCTTGCATTGGACTTGTATTTGTACTTGACATACAGTGATTAAGTGTACACTACTGTTTTCAGTGCAGACCATTACGTGACCACATACTACTTGTCTTTGTAATTCAGCTTTTTCTCTTTTTGGACTTTTTGCTGCTTCCATATTTTTGGTGATCTTCTCTGTTGATTTTTTAACTTCTCATAAGGAACTCTCTGTTCTTTTTGGGACTTTGCATCTGAGAGTGAACCTTACCAACATGTCTCAATCTGTGAATGCAGCAGCTGTGTCTACAAAGGCTGTTTTTGAGTTGGAGAAGCTGGGGAGTTACACAGTTGCTCAACTGCAACGTTTTTGTAAAGATCTTGCCTGCCTCATTAGGAGCTCCACCAGGAAGGAGGAGCTGCAAAAGGCATTGAGGGCCTCTGTGGCAGCCAAGGAGGCTGGGGTGGCACACAGAGGAGGAGGATGAGGGTGAGGAGGTGCAGAGAGTTCATAAGGGGTAGTGTTTGTATCTGTTACGCCTGTGGGAGAGGCTTTCCAGGGTAGGTAGCAGAGTGTCTTCCAGAAGTCTGATTCCTGAAGAGTTGCAGGACAGACAGGAAGAGAGGGCTCACCAGTTGGAGTTAGAGAAGCTAAGGATGGCCTTAGAAGAGAAAAGGATAATCTTGGCTTATGAGCTAAGATTGAAGAAGCTGGAAGTCATGATGTCTGAGTCCAGCTTCTATGGTGGCAGCAAACATTTTATGTTCAGTGCTGATGAAGAAGTGCACATGCCCAGAGACTTGGTGCCCAACTTGAAGGAGGGGGTTTACATACACCAGGAAGTTCAGGGGTATGAAGTAGCTCCAGTGGTGCGCAGGGTCCCTGAGGTGGATTGGGGAACTGGCATGGGGAGTCATATGCCTAATGGTGGGAGGGACACTCTACTGGCTCTAGGCGAGAGTGACAGGGAGAGGGGTTCCCCCCAGGGAGAGACCCTGATTATGGAGTGTGGAAACATCCCAGAAGTGTGTGGGTTGAGTGACATGGACAGTCAGGTGCTGTCTCACCAGTCTCAGGAGGGTAATATGGGGTACTTTTTCAAGGTTGAGTCACTGGATGGTTGAGTGCAGGGTAGTCTGGTTAATTCATGTGAGGGGCTGTGTGATGTAATTGCTGGAGACCATATGTCCAGTCCCTGTTTTTCGGAGCTAAGCTCACACCAGGTGGAGTGTAAGTTCTCTGTCCCCAGGGAACTTACACTGGAGGCAGACCTCTGGGTGAGTACCAGAGAGTCTGAAAAGGCATTTGGGGATGCTCCTGAAGGGAGTGGTCTTGGTGTTTCCCAATCAGGTGAGGTGGGAAAGGCTTGCAGTGTGCCAGGTAGGTCTCAGTGTAGTGGGATGGGTGAGGGATCCCATGTCCAATCTCAGAGGAAAGGGAATGGGGTTGGGCTAAGTCCCTGGGTGCCCAAGATCCAGTCCCAGGTCCTGGAGGGTTCCATGAGTGAACACCAAGAGGGGAGCCTAGCCTGTACCTTAGGGCCATCTGCTGAGGGAGACCACATAGCGTCACGGGAACTTGGGGGGCGGCTGTAGCCAAGTTCCCACCAGTTCTGGTGTCTGGCAGTGCCACTCCTAGTTAGGGGGTGCAGAAGCCCAAACAGAGGGTTGAGAGGAGGTTTCAGGCCCCAGTGGAAAACCTGGATGGTCACGGATTAGCTCTGAGGTCAGAGCCCCCTAGGAATGACCTTGGTGATACTATTTCTAGGATGGGGGGGAACCAGGCTCTGCCAGGAGGGCCGAGGTCAGGGGACATGCACCAACCAGACTCTCACGCGGCCCTTAGGGAAGGTGTTTCCCTTGTGGGGGTAGGTGTGCTCCCCAGGAAGTCCTGGGTTGCCAGGCAGCTGTCCAGTCTGAGGGTACAGACCCTAGACTGGAGGATCAGGTGCAGGGGGGTAAACCCTGACCTGATGGGGTGCGGTTTGCCCAATCACACACCTCCGGTGTAACTTCTAGTGTGCTTTTGCCATATTCTTGCATGTTTTTTTTGTTCCCCATGCCTCCTTGCACACTGCTGTTGTTTGACCATGTGGCTGGTGGCAATTTTGTGCATCCAGCCAGTGTGCTTTTGCCATGGGCTTGCATGGACGTTATTTCATTTTAATAATATGATTATCATTTTAGTATACGTATATTATGTATATTTTAATGATAAACATTGCTTTATATTACATACTTTGTATTGCATTTTTCATCTGCATCTCCTTGTCTCACAGTAGTTTTCTCATACTCCAATACAAAGATCAGCAATTTATTATATATATATAATATATATATATATATGTATATATATTTTTTTTCATTCTATTTTTTTTTAATTTATTTTTTAATTTATTTTTTAGTTTATTTGTTTTAACCTCTTCTGTGCCTTGGACGAGATCATCTAGTCGAAGGCTACAGTTCCCCTGTGCCTTGGACGAGATCATCTCGTCCATGGCACAGGGGAACTTGGGGTCGCGCTAGCGTGCCCCCCGTGCACCCCCCTCCCCCCCAAAGTCGGGGATGGAAGGGGAAGACCTTCCCCTTCCACCCCCGACCCCCCCCCACCCCCCCTGTGACGTCAGCACGCGAGCGCGCGCTGATTTGGCACAGGGGCCTCCCTAGTCGCGCTGGAAATTGAAAGAGAAATGCAAAAGCATTTCTCTTTCAATCACTGGGGAGGCCCGGAGGGGCTTCAAAGGGAAGGAAAAGTATTTCCTTCCCTTTGAAGTCTCTCCGAGGGTTTCAAAAGCCGGATTGCTTGCAATCCGGCTTTTGAAACCCCACTAGACACCAGGGATTTTTTTTTTTTTATTGTTATTGACAAAAGGGAGCGACCCCTTGGGCAAGGGTCGCTCCCAGGGGGGGCATATTTTCGGGAAGGCCTTTTCTGCCCCCCATTTTTTTTTTTTTTTTGGTGGGGAGCTACCCCTTAGGCAAGGGTCGCTCCCCTTGGGGGAAAATTATATTTTGGCCATTTCTGCCCCCCTTGGGGGCAGATTGACCTATTTTGATGAGGCCAATCTGCCCCCAAGGGGGGTAGAAACCACTAGACACCAGGGAGTTTTTTCTTTGCGTGAATTTCATGCAAAGGGAGCGACCCCTTAGGCAAGGGTCGCTCCCTGGGGGGAGGGCAATTTATTTTAGGCCATATTCTGCCCCCCCTGGGGGCAGAAACCTCTAGGCGCCAGGGCAAATTTTTTGTTGTGTTTTTTTTTTTTTGTTGTTTCTTTTTTTAGAGATGGGGAGCGACCCATCAGGCAAGGGTCGCTCCCCTGGGGGGCAAATTGTATTTAGACCATTTCTGCCCCCCTGGGGGCAGATTGGCCAATTTTAGGTCAATATGCCCCCAAGGTGGCAGAAACCACCAGGCACCGGGGATTTGTTTTTTGGCGCCAATGTCACGCAGGGGGAGTGACCCCGTAGGCAAGGGTCGCTCCGGGGGGGTGGGGGTAGGGGGGGCAAATTTATTTTAGGCCATTTCTGCCCCCCCGGGGGGCTGATCTGCCCCCGGGGGGGGGGCAGAAACGTCTAGGCGCCAGGGCAAATTTTTTTTTTTTTTGTTTGTTTGTTTTTTTAGAGATGGGGAGCAACCCATCAGGCAAGGGTCGCTCCCCTTGGGGGGCAAATTGTATTTAGGCCATTTCTGCCTGGGGGCAGATTGGCCGATTTTAGGTCAATCTGCCCCCAAGGGGGCAGAAACCACTAGGCACCTGGGATTTGTTTTTTGGCGCCAATGTCACGCAGGGGGAGCGACCCCGTAGGCAAGGGTCGCTCCCGGGGGGGGGGGGGCTGGGGGGGCAAATTTATTTTAGGCCATTTCTGCCCCACCGGGGGGCAGAACCCTCTAGGCACCAGGGCAATTTTTTTTTGTGTTTTTTTCTTTTTGTTGTTTATTTTTTTAGAGATGGGGAGCGACCCATCAGGCAAGGGTCGCTCCCCTGGGGGGCAAATTGTATTTAGACCATTTCTGCCCCCCTGGGGGCAGATTGGCCGATTTTAGGTCAATCTGCCCCCAAGGGGGCAGAAACCACTAGGCACCGGGGATTTGTTTTTTGGCGCCAATGTCACGCAGGGGGAGCGACACCGTAGGCAAGGGTCGCTCCGGGGGGGGGGGGGAGTTAGGGGGGCAAATTTATTTTAGGCCATTTCTGCCCCCCGGGGGGCAGATCACCCTATTATTAGGCCGAACTGCCCCCAGGGGGGGGGCAGAACCCAATAGGCACCAGGGCAATATATTTTTTTTTTTTTGTTTGTTTTTTAGAGATGGGAAGTGACCCATCAGGCAAGGGTCGCTCCCCTGGGGGGCAAATTGTATTTAGGCCATTTCTGCCCCCCTGGGGGCAGATTGGCCGATTTTAGGTCAATCTGCCCCCAAGGGGGCAGAAACCACTAGGCACCTGGGCTTTGTTTTTTGGCGCCAATGTCACGCAGGGGGAGCGACCCCGTAGGCAAGGGTCGCTCCCGGGGGCGGGGACAAATTTATTTTAGGCCTTTTCTGCCCCCCCGGGGGCAGAAACTTCTAGGCGCCAGGGTAAATTTTTTTTTTTTGTGTTTTATTTTTTTGTTTGTTTGTTTTTTTAGAGATGGGGAGCGACCCATCAGGCAAGGGTCGCTCCCCTGGGGGGGATATTGTATTTAGGCCATTTCTGTCCCCCCTGGGGGCAGATTGGCCGATTTTAGGTCAATCTGCCCCCAAGGGGGCAGAAACCACTAGGCACCTGGGCTTTGTTTTTTGGCGCCAATGTAATGCAGGGGGAGCGACCCCGTAGGCAGGGGTTGTTCCCGGACAGGGGCAGGGGGGGGCTTGGGGAGTTGGGGGGGTCAAATTTATTTTAGGCCATTTCTGCAGATCGGCCTATTATTAGGCCGAACTGCCCCCAGGGGGGGTCAGAACCCTCAGGGCACCAGGGCAAATTTTTTTGTTGTGTTTTTTTTTTTTGTTAGTTTGTTTTTTTCGAGATGGGGAGCGACCCATCAGGCAAGGGTCGCTCCCCTGGGGGGGCAAATTGTAGTTAGGCCATTTCTGCCCCCCTTGGGGGCAGATTGGCCGATTTGAGGTCAGTCTGCCCCCAAGGGGGCAGAAACCACTAGGCACCTGGGATTTGTTTTTTGGCGCCAATGTCACGCAGGGGGAGCGACCCCGTAGGCAAGGGTCGCTCCCGGGGGGGGGGTGGGGGCTGGGGGGGTCAAATTTATTTTAGGCCATTTCTGCAGATCGGCCTATTATTAGGCCGAACTGCCCCCAGGGGGGGGCAGAACCCTCAGGGCACCAGGGCAAATTTTTTTGTTGTGTTTTTTTTTTTTTTGTTTGTTTGTTTTTTTCGAGATGGGGAGCGACCTATCAGGCAAGGGTTGCTCCCCTGGGGGGCAAATTGTATTTAGGCCATTTCTGCCCCCCCGGGGGGCAGATCACCCTATTATTAGGCCGAACTGCCCCCAGGGGGGGGGCAGAACCCTCTAGGCACCAGGGCAATATATATATTTTTTTTTTGTTTGTTTTTTAGAGATGGGAAGTGACCCATCAGGCAAGGGTCGCTCCCCTGGGGGGCAAATTGTATTTAGGCCATTTCTGCCCCCTGGGGGCAGATTGGCCGATTTTAGGTCAATCTGCCCCCAAGGGGGCAGAAACCACTAGGCACCTGGGCTTTGTTTTTTGGCGCCAATGTCACGCAGGGGGAGCGACCCCGTAGGCAAGGGTCGCTCCCGGGGGCGGGGACAAATTTATTTTAGGCCTTTTCTGCCCCCCCGGGGGCAGAAACTTCTAGGCGCCAGGGTAAATTATTTTTTTGTGTTTTATTTTTTTGTTTGTTTGTTTTTTTAGAGATGGGGAGCGACCCATCAGGCAAGGGTCGCTCCCCTGGAGGGGATATTGTATTTAGGCCATTTCTGTCCCCCTTGGGGGCAGATTGGCCGATTTTAGGTCAATCTGCCCCCAAGGGGGCAGAAACCACTAGGCACCTGGGATTTGTTTTTTGGCGCCAATGTAATGCAGGGGGAGCGACCCCGTAGGCAGGGGTTGTTCCCGGACAGGGGCAGGGGGGGCTTGGGGAGTTGGGGGGGTCAAATTTATTTTAGGCCATTTCTGCAGATCGGCCTATTATTAGGCCGAACTGCCCCCAGGGGGGGTCAGAACCCTCAGGGCACCAGGGCAAATTTTTTTGTTGTGTTTTTTTTTTGTTTGTTTGTTTTTTTCGAGATGGGGAGCGACCCATCAGGCAAGGGTCGCTCCCCTGGGGGGGCAAATTGTAGTTAGGCCATTTCTGCCCCCCTTGGGGGCAGATTGGCCGATTTTAGGTCAGTCTGCCCGCAAGGGGGCAGAAACCACTAGGCACCTGGGATTTGTTTTTTGGCGCCAATGTCACGCAGGGGGAGCGACCCCGTAGGCAAGGGTCGCTCCCGGGGGGGGGGGGGTGGGGGCTGGGGGGGGCAAAATTTATTTTAGGCCATTTCTGCAGATCGGCCTATTATTAGGCCGAACTGCCCCCAGGGGGGGGCAGAACCCTCAGGGCACCAGGGCACATTTTTTTGTTGTGTTTTTTTTTTTTTGTTTGTTTGGTTTTTTTCGAGATGGGGAGCGACCCATCAGGCAAGGGTCGCTCCCCTGGGGGGCAAATTGTATTTAGGCCATTTCTGCCCCCCCGGGGGGCAGATCACCCTATTATTAGGCCGAACTGCCCCCAGGGGGGGGGCAGAACCCTCTAGGCACCAGGGCAATATATATATTTTTTTTTTGTTTGTTTTTTAGAGATGGGAAGTGACCCATCAGGCAAGGGTCGCTCCCCTGGGGGGCAAATTGTATTTAGGCCATTTCTGCCCCCTGGGGGCAGATTGGCCGATTTTAGGTCAATCTGCCCCCAAGGGGGCAGAAACCACTAGGCACCTGGGCTTTGTTTTTTGGCGCCAATGTCACGCAGGGGGAGCGACCCCGTAGGCAAGGGTCGCTCCCGGGGGCGGGGACAAATTTATGTTAGGCCTTTTCTGCCCCCCCGGGGGCAGAAACCTCTAGGCGACCGGGGGTAAATTTTTTTTTTGTGTTTTATTTTTTTGTTTGTTTGTTTTTTTAGAGATGGGGAGCGACCCATCAGGCAAGGGTCGCTCCCCTGGGGGGGATATTGTATTTAGGCCATTTCTGCCCCCCTTGGGGGCAGATTGGCCGATTTTAGGTCAATCTGCCCCCAAGGGGGCAGAAACCACTAGGCACCTGGGATTTGTTTTTTGGCGCCAATGTAATGCAGGGGGAGCGACCCCGTAGGCAGGGGTTTTTCCCGGACAGGGGCAGGGGGGGCTTGGGGAGTTGGGGGGTCAATATTTTAGGGCATTTCTGCCCCCCCCCCCCCCCTCCCGGGGCCAGCTGAGCTAGAGGCCAAACTCCACAGGTAGGCACTTTGCAAAAAACACCTCTGTTTTCTGTGAAAAAATATGTTCTATCCACGTTGTGTTTTGGGCCATTTCCTTTCGTGGGCGCTAGGCCTACCCACAGAAGCGAGGTACCATTTTTATTGAGAGACTTAGGGGAACGCTGGGTGGAAGGAAATTTGTGGCTCCTCTCAGATTCCAGAACTTTCTGCCACTGAAATGTGAGGAACATGTGTTTTTTTAGCCAAATTTTGAGGTTTGCAAAGGATTCTGGGTAACAGAACCTGGTCCGAGCCCCGCAAGTCACCCTCCTTGGATTCCCCTAGGTCTCTAGTTTTCAGAAATGCACAGGTTTGGTAGTTTTCCCTAGGTGCCGGCTGAGCTAGAGGCCAAAATCTACAGGTAGGCACTTCGCAAAAAACACCTCTGTTTTCTTCCAAAAATTTGGATGTGTCCACGTTGCGCTTTGGGGCGTGTCCTGTCGCGGGCACTAGGCCTACCCACAGAAGTGAGGTACCATTTTTATTGAGAGACTTAGGGGAACGCTGGGTGGAAGGAAATTTGTGGCTCCTCTCAGATTCCAGAACTTTCTGCCACTGAAATGTGAGGAACATGTGTTTTTTTAGCCAAATTTTGAGGTTTGCAAAGGATTCTGGGTAACAGAACCTGGTCCGAGCCCCGCAAGTCAACCCTCCTTGGATTCCCCTAGGTCTCTAGTTTTCAGAAATGCACAGGTTTGGTAGGTTTCCCTAGGTGCCGGCTGAGCTAGAGGCCAGAATCTACAGGTAGACACTTCGCAAAAAACACCTCTGTTTTCTTCCAAAAATTTGGATGTGTCCACGTTGCGCTTTGGGGCGTTTCCTGTCGCGGGCGCTAGGCCTACCCACACAAGTGAGGTATCATTTTTATCGGGAGACTTGGGGGAACACTGGGTGGAAGAAAATGTGTGGCTCCTCTCAGATTCCCGAACTTTCTGCCACAGAAATGTGAGGAACATGTGTTTTTTTAGCCAAATTTTGAGGTTTGCAAAGGATTCTGGGTAACAGAACCTGGTCCGAGCCCCGCAAGTCACCCCTCCTTGGATTCCCCTAGGTCTCTAGTTTTCAGAAATGCAGAGGTTTGGTAGGTTTCCCTAGGTGCCGGCTGAGCTAGAGGCCAAAATCTACAGGTAGGCACTTCGCAAAAAACACCTCTGTTTTCTTCCAAAAATTTGGATGTGTCCACGTTGCGCTTTGGGGCGTTTCCTGTCGCGGGCGCTAGGCCTACCCACACAAGTGAGGTATCATTTTTATCGGGAGACTTGGGGGAACGCTGGGTGGAAGGAAATTTATGGCTCCTCTCAGATTCCCAAACTTTCTGCCACAGAAATGTGAGGAACATGTGTTATTTTAGCCAAATTTTGAGGTTTGCAAAGGATTCTGGGTAACAGAACCTGGTCCGAGCCCCGCAAGTCACCCCTCCTTGAATTCCCCTAGGTCTCTAGTTTTCAGAAATGCACATGTTTGGTAGGTTTCCCTCGGTGCCGGCTGAGCTAGAGGCCAAAATCTACAGGTAGGCACTTCGCAAAAAACACCTCTGTTTTCTTCCAAAAATCTGGATGTGTCCATGTTGCGCTTTGGGGTGTTTCCTGTCGCGGGCGCTAGGCCTACCCACACAAGTGAGGTATCATTTTTATCGGGAGACTTCGGGGAACGCTGGGTGGATGGAAATTTGTGGCTCCTCTCAGATTCCCGAACTTTCTGCCACAGAAATGTGAGGAACATGTGTTTTTTTAGCCAAATTTTGAGGTTTGCAAAGGATTCTGGGTAACAGAACCTGGTCCGAGCCCCGCAAGTCACCCCTCCTTGGATTTCCCTAGGTCTCTAGTTTTCAGAAATGCACAGGTTTGGTAGGTTTCCCTAGGTGCCGGCTGAGCTAGAGGCCAAAATCTACAGGTAGGCACTTCGCAAAAAACACCTCTGTTTTCTTCCAAAAATTTGGATGTGTCCACGTTGCGCTTTGGGGCGTTTCCTGTTGCGGGCGCTAGGCCTACCCACACAGGTGAGGTATCATTTTTATCGGGAGACTTGGGGGAACGCTGGGTGGAAGGAAATTTGTGGCTCCTCTCAGATGCCCGAACTTTCTGCCACAGAAATGTGAGGAACATGTGTTTTTTTAGCCAAATTTGGAGGTTTGCAAAGGATTCTGGGTAACAGAACCTGGTCCGAGCCCCGCAAGTCACCCCTCCTTGGATTCCCCTAGGTCTCTAGTTTTCAGACATGCACAGGTTTGGTAGGTTTCTATAGGTGCCGGCTGAGCTAGAGGCCAAAATCTACAGGTAGGCACTTCGCAAAAAACACCTCTGTTTTCTTCCAAAAATGTGGATGTGTCCACGTTGCGCTTTGGGGTGTTTCCTGTCGCGGGCGCTAGGCCTACCCACACAAGTGAGGTATCATTTTTATCGGGAGACTTGGGGGAACGCTGGGTGGAAGGAAATTTATGGCTCCTCTCAGATTCCCAAACTTTCTGCCACAGAAATGTGAGGAACATGTGTTTTTTTAGCCAAATTGTGAGGTTTGCAAAGGATTCTGGGTAACAGAACCTGGTCTGAGCCCCGCAAGTCACCCCTCCTTGGATTACACTAGGTCTCTAGTTTTCAGAAATGCACAGGTTTGGTACGTTTCCCTAGGTGCCGGCTGAGCTAGAGGCCAAAATCTACAGGTAGGTACTTCGCAAAAAACACCTCTGTTTTCTTCCAAAAATTTGGATGTGTCCACGTTGCGCTTTGGGGCGTGTCCTGTCGCGGGCACTAGGCCTACCCACACAAGTGAGGTATCATTTTTATCGGGAGACTTGGGGGAACGCTGGGTGGAAGGAAATTTGTGGCTCCTCTCAGATTCCCGAACTTTCTGCCACAGAAATGTGAGGAACATGTGTTTTTTTAGCCAAGTTTTGAGGTTTGCAAAGGATTCTGGGTAACAGAACCTGGTCCGAGCCCAGCAAGTCACCCCTCCTTGGATTGCCCTAGGTCTCTAGTTTTCAGAAATGCACAGGTTTGGTAGGTTTCCCTAGGTGCCGGCTGAGCTAGAGGCCAAAATCTACAGGTAGGCACTTCGCGAAAAACACCTCTGTTTTCTTCCAAAAATTTGGATGTGTCCACGTTGCGCTTTGGGGCGTTTCCTGTCGCGGGCGCTAGGCCTACCCACACAAGTGAGGTATCATTTTTATCGGGAGACTTGGGGGAACGCTGGGTGGAAGGAAATTTATGGCTCCTCTCAGATTCCCGAACTTTCTGCCACAGAAATGTGAGGAATATGTGTTATTTTAGCCAAATTTTGAGGTTTGCAAAGGATTCTGGGTAACAGAACCTGGTCCGAGCCCCGCAAGTCACTGCTCCTTGAATTCCCCTAGGTCTCTAGTTTTCAGAAATGCACATGTTTGGTAGGTTTCCCTAGGTGCCGGCTGAGCTAGAGGCCAAAATCTACAGGTAGGAACTTCGCAAAAAACACCTCTGTTTTCTTCCAAAAATTTGGATGTGTCCATGTTGCGCTTTGGGGTGTTTCCTGTCGTGGGCGCTAGGCCTACCCACACAAGTGAGGTATCATTTTTATCGGGAGACTTCGGGGAACGCTGGGTGGAAGGAAATTTGTGGCTCCTCTCAGATTCCCGAACTTTCTGCCACAGAAATGTGAGGAACATGTGTTTTTTTAGCCAAATTTTGAGGTTTGCAAAGGATTCTGGGTAACAGAACCTGGTCCGAGCCCCGCAAGTCACCCCTCCTTGGATTCCCCTAGGTCTCTAGTTTTCAGAAATGCACAGGTTTGGTAGGTTTCCCTAGGTGCCGGCTGAGCTAGAGGCCAAAATCTACAGGTAGGCACTTCGCAAAAAACACCTCTGTTTTCTTCCAAAAATTTGGATGTGTCCACGTTGCGCTTTGGGGCGTTTCCTGTTGCGGGCGCTAGGCCTACCCACACAGGTGAGGTATCATTTTTATCGGGAGACTTGGGGGAACGCTGGGTGGAAGGAAATTTGTGGCTCCTCTCAGATTCCCGAACTTTCTGCCACAGAAATGTGAGGAACATGTGTTTTTTTAGCCAAATTTGGAGGTTTGCAAAGGATTCTGGGTAACAGAACCTGGTCCGAGCCCCGCAAGTCACCCCTCCTTGGATTCCCCTAGGTCTCTAGTTTTCAGAAATGCACATGTTTGGTAGGTTTCCCTAGGTGCCGGCTGAGCTAGAGGCCAAAATCTACAGGTAGGAACTTCGCAAAAAACACCTCTGTTTTCTTCCAAAAATTTGGATGTGTCCATGTTGCGCTTTGGGGTGTTTCCTGTCGTGGGCGCTAGGCCTACCCACACAAGTGAGGTATCATTTTTATCGGGAGACTTCGGGGAACGCTGGGTGGAAGGAAATTTGTGGCTCCTCTCAGATTCCCGAACTTTCTGCCACAGAAATGTGAGGAACATGTGTTTTTTTAGCCAAATTTTGAGGTTTGCAAAGGATTCTGGGTAACAGAACCTGGTCCGAGCCCCGCAAGTCACCCCTCCTTGGATTCCCCTAGGTCTCTAGTTTTCAGAAATGCACAGGTTTGGTAGGTTTCCCTAGGTGCCGGCTGAGCTAGAGGCCAAAATCTACAGGTAGGCACTTCGCAAAAAACACCTCTGTTTTCTTCCAAAAATTTGGATGTGTCCACGTTGCGCTTTGGGGCGTTTCCTGTTGCGGGCGCTAGGCCTACCCACACAGGTGAGGTATCATTTTTATCGGGAGACTTGGGGGAACGCTGGGTGGAAGGAAATTTGTGGCTCCTCTCAGATTCCCGAACTTTCTGCCACAGAAATGTGAGGAACATGTGTTTTTTTAGCCAAATTTGGAGGTTTGCAAAGGATTCTGGGTAACAGAACCTGGTCCGAGCCCCGCAAGTCACCCCTCCTTGGATTCCCCTAGGTCTCTAGTTTTCAGAAATGCACAGGTTTGGTAGGTTTCCCTAGGTGCCGGCTGAGCTAGAGGCCAGAATCTACAGGTAGGCACTTCGCAAAAACACCTCTGTTTTCTTCCAAAAATTTGGATGTGTCCACGTTGCGCTTTGGGGCGTTTCCTGTCGCGGGCGCTAGGCCTACCCACACAAGTGAGGTATCATTTTTATCGGGAGACTTGGGGGAACACTGGGTGGAAGAAAATTTGTGGCTCCTCTCAGATTCCGAACTTTCTGCCACAGAAATGTGAGGAACATGTGTTTTTTTAGCCAAATTTTGAGGTTTGCAAAGGATTCTGGGTAACAGAACCTGGTCCGAGCCCCGCAAGTCACCCCTCCTTGGATTCCCCTAGGTCTCTAGTTTTCAGAAATGCAGAGGTTTGGTAGGTTTCCCTAGGTGCCGGCTGAGCTAGAGGCCAAAATCTACAGGTAGGCACTTCGCAAAAAACACCTCTGTTTTCTTCCAAAAATTTGGATGTGTCCACGTCGCGCTTTGGGGCGTCTCCTGTCGCGGGCGCTAGGCCTACCCACACAAGTGAGGTATCATTTTTATCGGGAGACTTGGGGGAACGCTGGGTGGAAGGAAATTTATGGCTCCTCTCAGATTCCCAAACTTTCTGCCACAGAAATGTGAGGAACATGTGTTATTTTAGCCAAATTTTGAGGTTTGCAAAGGATTCTGGGTAACAGAACCTGGTCCGAGCCCCGCAAGTCACCCCTCCTTGAATTCCCCTAGGTCTCTTGTTTTCAGAAATGCACATGTTTGGTAGGTTTCCCTAGGTGCCGGCTGAGCTAGAGGCCAAAATCTACAGGTAGGCACTTCGCAAAAAACACCTCTGTTTTCTTCCAAAAATCTGGATGTGTCCATGTTGCGCTTTGGGGTGTATCCTGTCGCGGGCGCTAGGCCTACCCACACAAGTGAGGTATCATTTTTATCGGGAGACTTTGGGGAACGCTGGGTGGATGGAAATTTGTGGCTCGTCTCAGATTCCCGAACTTTCTGCCACAGAAATGTGAGGAACATGTGTTTTTTTAGCCAAATTTTGAGGTTTGCAAAGGATTCTGGGTAACAGAACCTGGTCCGAGCCCCGCAAGTCACCCCTCCTTGGATTTCCCTAGGTCTCTAGTTTTCAGAAATGCACAGGTTTGGTAGGTTTCCCTAGGTGCCGGCTGAGCTAGAGGCCAAAATCTACAGGTAGGCACTTCGCAAAAAACACCTCTGTTTTCTTCCAAAAATTTGGATGTGTCCACGTTGCGCTTTGGGGCGTTTCCTGTCGCGGGCGCTAGGCCTACCCACACAGGTGAGGTATCATTTTTATCGGGAGACTTGGGGGAACGCTGGGTGGAAGGAAATTTGTGGCTCCTCTCAGATGCCCGAACTTTCTGCCACAGAAATGTGAGGAACATGTGTTTTTTTAGCCAAATTTGGAGGTTGCAAAGGATTCTGGGTAACAGAACCTGGTCCGAGCCCCGCAAGTCACCCCTCCTTGGATTCCCCTAGGTCTCTAGTTTTCAGACATGCACAGGTTTGGTAGGTTTCTCTAGGTGCCGGCTGAGCTAGAGGCCAAAATCTACAGGTAGGCACTTCGCAAAAAACACCTCTGTTTTCTTCCAAAAATGTGGATGTGTCCACGTTGCGCTTTGGGGTGTTTCCTGTCGCGGGCGCTAGGCCTACCCACACAAGTGAGGTATCATTTTTATCGGGAGACTTGGGGGAACGCTGGGTGGAAGGAAATTTATGGCTCCTCTCAGATTCCCAAACTTTCTGCCACAGAAATGTGAGGAACATGTGTGTTTTTAGCCAAATTGTGAGGTTTGCAAAGGATTCTGGGTAACAGAACGTGGTCTGAGCCCCGCAAGTCACCCCTCCTTGGATTACCCTAGGTCTCTAGTTTTCAGAAATGCACAGGTTTGGTACGTTTCCCTAGGTGCCGGCTGAGCTAGAGGCCAAAATCTACAGGTAGGTACTTCGCAAAAAACACCTCTGTTTTCTTCCAAAAATTTGGATGAGTCCACGTTGCGCTTTGGGGCGTTTCCTGTCGCGGGCACTAGGCCTACCCACACAAGTGAGATATCATTTTTATCGGGAGACTTGGGGGAACGCTGGGTGGAAGGAAATTTGTGGCTCCTCTCAGATTCCTGAACTTTCTGCCACAGAAATGTGAGGAACATGTGTTTTTTTAGCCAAATTTTGAGGTTTGCAAAGGATTCTGGGTAACAGAACCTGGTCCGAGCCCAGCAAGTCACCCCTCCTTGGATTGCCCTAGGTCTCTAGTTTTCAGAAATGCACAGGTTTGGTAGGTTTCCCTAGGTGCCGGCTGAGCTAGAGGCCAAAATCTACAGGTAGGCACTTCGCGAAAAACACCTCTGTTTTCTTCCAAAAATTTGGATGTGTCCACGTTGCGCTTTGGGGCGTTTCCTGTCGCGGGCGCTAGGCCTACCCACACAAGTGAGGTATCATTTTTATCGGGAGACTTGGGGGAACGCTGGGTGGAAGGAAATTTATGGCTCCTCTCAGATTCCCGAACTTTCTGCCACAGAAATGTGAGGAACATGTGTTATTTTAGCCAAATTTTGAGGTTTGCAAAGGATTCTGGGTAACAGAACCTGGTCCGAGCCCCGCAAGTCACCGCTCCTTGAATTCCCCTAGGTCTCTAGTTTTCAGAAATGCACATGTTTGGTAGGTTTCCCTAGGTGCCGGCTGAGCTAGAGGCCAAAATCTACAGGTAGGCACTTCGCAAAAAACACCTCTGTTTTCTTCCAAAAATTTGGATGTGTCCATGTTGCGCTTTGGGGTGTTTCCTGTCGTGGGCGCTAGGCCTACCCACACAAGTGAGGTATCATTTTTATCGGGAGACTTCGGGGAACGCTGGGTGGAAGGAAATTTGTGGCTCCTCTCAGATTCCCGAACTTTCTGCCACAGAAATGTGAGGAAACATGTGTTTTTTTAGCCAAATTTGAGGTTTGCAAAGGATTCTGGGTAACAGAACCTGGTCCGAGCCCCGCAAGTCACCCCTCTTTGGATTCCCGTAGGTCTCTAGTTTTCAGAAATGCACAGGTTTGGTAGGTTTCCCTAGGTGCCGGCTGAGCTAGGGGCCAAAATCTACAGGTAGGCACTTCGCAAAAAACACCTCTGTTTTCTTCCAAAAATTTGGATGTGTCCACGTTGCGCTTTGGGGCGTTTCCTGTTGCGGGCGCTAGGCCTACCCACACAGGTGAGGTATCATTTTTATCGGGAGACTTGGGGGAACGCTGGGTGGAAGGAAATTTGTGGCTCCTCTCAGATTCCCGAACTTTCTGCCACAGAAATGTGAGGAACATGTGTTTTTTTAGCCAAATTTTGAGGTTTGCAAAGGATTCTGGGTAACAGAACCTGGTCCGAGCCCCGCAAGTCACCCCTCCTTGGATTCCCCTAGGTCTCTAGTTTTCAGAAATGCACAGGTTTGGTAGGTTTCCCTAGGTGCCGGCTGAGCTAGAGGCCAAAATCTACAGGTAGGCACTTCGCAAAAACACCTCTGTTTTCTTCCAAAAATGTGGATGTGTCCACGTTGCGCTTTGGGGCGTTTCCTGTCGCGGCGC